>NC_141458.1:29822500-32222500 GCF_015680905.1 Coptis chinensis
GAGAGCACCTTCGCTTATCTTAATCGAATTTTCTTATACATCGAAGGCCACGCTTCAAAGAGAGAGCCGATTCGCTATCTTATCGAACTCGACTTTTTGCACTTGAAGCCCTTTAAGATAGATAGAGCCACTCTTAGCTGAAAATTCCGTGATTTCCACAGTTTGATTTAAACTTCGAATTGTCAAGTTTTTCAGTGTTCTAATCTCTTATTTACACCAACACGCCAGAAACAAGACGCTATTCATAACGCTGCAAGGACGCTTAGGCATTCCTTTCTTCCACTCGCGATCTTCCGGCCGAGGAGTTTTAATTCTAGTATAATCGTTAAGCTTAACTTGTTTTTCAGAGAAATAAATACAACACAACAAACAAGTCTATCTAGAATTTCACACACTACACCCACAAACCATATTATGGTCAAGAAAGAGAGACTCCTCTCCTCGACTTTTATAAAGCTTTGAGCGATAGCCCTAAATCTTGCATCGCTTCTAGCAGATCTAACGGGGATTTTCGAATTCCCCAAACATATTTAATTGTTATTCGCTTTCCATGGTCTAGACCATGAAAAACCTTACCAACACACGCGTAGGATTGAACAAGTCCTTACAACATTCCATCATCCTACCGCTGGTACGGAATGATTAAACCGAGGGTATTTCCCTTCACCTTAGCCGATAAGGCGGCGCCTTGGTTAACTCGCCCAAGCCTAATTCTGTGGACTCGTGGGCCAAACTTGTTCAAATTGTTTATGGAACATTTTTACCCACCCCTAAAGACGGATGAGATGCTTTCCAAGATTCATTTTTTCCGACAAAATCCTCATGAATCATTTTCTCGAGGCTTGGAATCGCTTTCACCGACCGCTTATAGAGTGTCCACACCATAACTTAGCTAAAGACACGCTAGTTCGCGGCTTTTTCAAAGGACTTCTACACCACCATAAAGAAGTCCTCGACATAATGAATGGGGTAGTTTCCTAAGTAAAGGAGCCAATGAGGCTTACAAATTTTAGAGGATCAAACTAAGCTTAAATAACAACCGGGGTAGTGACGATATTCTCCCCCCGCTAGTTCTTCTTCCACGCTTAAGGCTACCAAGATGTTTGAGGTTAAACCCGATCTAGAACTTAAAAATTTAATCAAATCTCTAACTAAAAAGGTTGAGGCCATTTCTGTACAACAAAAGCCTATCCCCGCCATGAATGTAAATTCAAATCCATGTAGTTTCTGTTGAGTCCCGAAAGATCCCGACTTCCATCGGCCCTATAGCCTATGAACATTCTTGTTCTATTAATAGTGAACCTAACGCCTTTGAGACAAAATCCCAACTTCGGTTGAGAAATAACCAACAAGTCACACCTCCGTGGTACAATAATCAATATGTTAAAGCCAACACACGCTTATAACCAAGCTCCTCCAGACAAGGATTGTCGTCGGTAATTATAATAATTATAACAACCAAGCACAACCGACAAGGTCAAGCACAAGGTCAATATAGTTATAATAATTATAATGCTAATAGAGGTATCGCTCCGTAAAATAATAACTATCACAATCCGCCTATAAATAATCAACGCGACATAGTTCCAAATACACCACCCGCGACTATTACACCCACACAACCGATCGCCTTGACACCTTCATACAAGTGAGCCAACAACTTTTCCAAACCATGGCTCAATCTAACCAACACATTCTACAATCTGTTAATAATTTAAACCAACAGTTAGCCCAAGAGAAAGCCCAACCAAAAGGCGGTTTCCAGCCAAGCGATACCCAACCCTAGAACAAAGAAACACAACTTTGAGGTAAACGGTAATACTAGTACGAAACTACAAACGAGGTGAACTAAATGCCATCACCACTCTCCGCTCGAAGAGTGGTTGATAACAAAGTAACTATGCCTATAGTTACCCCATCAAGATTCTCTACAACGGATATCGAACTAGATAATCAAAATAGAAACTCAAGAGCCTACAACCGTAGAGAGGTACCAGCTTAAACCACAACCTAAGAAACAAAAGCCAAGGTTAAACATCCTCGTTGATCCATATGCTAATTATAGAGAGAAAACACCGCTTCCCCAAAAAATTAGCCATGTTAACTAGGGATACAAATTATGAGGAGATTAGGAACGCTTTCAAAAATCTAACTATAAACCTTCCCTTTCTCGGCTATTAAAAAGCTACCACACCATGCTAAGTTTCTTAAGGAGTTGTGGTACTACTAGGCGAAGACCAATATACCAAAAGACGCTTTTTAACGTAACAATTCCCAACGCTTATCCGAAAAATAATGGAATTGTTAAGTACAAGGACCCCGGTCGCCCCATCAGCAAATGCACCTTAGAGATTCTCACACGACGACCGCTTATTAGACTGGGGCTAGTGTTAACTTACTCCCATTTTATTTGTATAAACAAATAGGTCTAGAGGAGATGCAACCTACTAAAATGACGCTGCAATTAGTCGACCGGTCTATTAAGTATCCTAAGGGTGTGGTTGAAAACGGTTTGGGTTAAAGTCCAAAATTTTACTACCCAAAATTTACTTCGTTTGTCCTAGACACGTAACTCACTAACGACTCTGTACCTATCATTTTAGGGCGCCCCTTCTTGGCTATCGCCAACGCTTTATAAACTGCCGCCGATGGTTCGATGTCCTTGTCCTTTGGCCATCTTTCTCTCATGAGGTAAATGTTTTCAAAACTAGGACACAAAGATCCCGATTCATCTACAAATGGAGAGGTTAGCATGATCGAGAGCTTAGCTCAAGATTACTTCAAAAACATGTTTCCGAGAAACAGATTAACAAATTCCTTTCCTTCGAAATTCGACTTTAACAATGACTCCCGTAGTAGATTTAAAATCAAGAAGAATTCCTCGCAACTCTTTTGCACCACTTTTTACCACTTCATGAGTCCCCTTGCCAACAACCATTCATCCCTTGATGCTATGACGGAAGATGAATTTTTCAATCTTTATCCCAAAGATCCTTTTGACCCACCTATTGAGGAATGTCTTGCATATATCAAGATTTCTCATGATATGGACTTGAGAGCTTAGCTGAGAATCATTCACCTTCCATCACCAATATTCCCCACCCTCCACCTTTTCAAAGGAACCTCGAAGTTTGCACTCGATCCTTTAGTTTCTCCCCGTGCTTCATGATTTTTAAATCCACCTAGTAAACAAATACTTCCCAAGGATAAACCACTTGACACTTTCATTTTTTCGTGACTTGAGACAAATTCCTAACTACACCATGAATGAAGTTTTGTGCTAAACCCACATCCTCATTTTTTCCATGCTTTTTCTCTAAAACTTATCCCAATCCACCATATCTTCCACAACCATTCACTTTTCCACATTTATTCACTAGGACACCCTCTCGCTCAAAGATGAAACCTAAGGTGTATGCTCGGTTATGTTATAGGTCTATCCGGCTTCGCTTTCATTCCACTAGGTCAGGTCCTAGGAAATCTTGGTGCTTGATTGTGTTTGGATATGTTTGCTGTGATATTTATTTATGGAATGATCCACAACTATTTCGTTGTTGATATATGATAAAAACGCATGTTCATACATATGTTTAGATAAAGTCTCGAAAGTATCCGACTATAAACGACTCAATTTTGTGTTTGGTGCACTTCCTTTCATTTCAATATATTATTGAGTGCACCATTCAGGTAACCGGCCCTCCCTATGGAGTGTGTGGCTGTAAGTACCGGATCCTAAGTCCACGCTTCACATAATTCACGCTTCCACTCTTGCATGTTTTCTCGGTTTTTGAGTCATGTTTCTATGGTGTGAATTATGTCTTTATCGCTTATTGTTTTCCTTTATATTAAACCTAATTCATAAAAAGTAAAAAGTTTAAAGATATATAAAAATAGTAATCTAGCAAGTCTCGAAATCGACTTTAAAAAGACCCACGCTTTTAAAACAAATTTTACAAACCTGTTTTCAAAATTTGTTTGGGGGGGTGTTTGGTTTTTCCATTCTTGATCACTCAAATTCCTATTCTTACCCCCACCTCGCCCCTTGAAGAGTAGCTAGATTTCTACTTGTTTGTTGTTTTGATGTTGTCTTTTATTATTTTTAGTAGATAGGATGTTACGCTGTTAAATCTCGAGTTAATTTTGACTTTTGTAGTGAAATGTTGTTTGAATGACAATATGAATATAATGTCGCTATTTTCATTGGCGTGATTAGTTAATGTTGATCCCACCTTCCCAAACTGTTTGGGGTGGTGTTATCTATTCCAAAGATGATTTTATATAAACTTCATTCATTCTACACTCACAACCCACACTACACCTAACTTCCATCACTCACCTTTCACTCCCACGCTTCGCCTCAATTTTTCAATTTTCAGAACTCCGAAAAGACTTCAAGGCTTTCTACAGAGCGACTCAAGGCCTCAGATATTTTTGTTCTGAATTTTGCTCGAAGGCCATACAAGCTTCAAGCCGAGCCGACCATCTCATCTATCTATCGACTCTAGATACCACCTTCAAGTTGAGAGCGACCCGCCTAAAACACTGAAATTTAAAATTTCAGAGCCACTCTTCTAGCTCTATAATGAAGGCCACCTACTTCGACTTCCGTGGACCAGAAAAATTCCAGTTTTCTACGGGTAGTTTCCAGATCATTCATAGCTATTCCAGAGCGTAATTTTGAGATGACATCTCCTATAATAATACCGTAACAGTCTTTCAAAGATTTGTTCCAAAGCACTACTTATGGTGCTTGGTTTCATGAGGTGATCACACACGAAGGCTAGGAACCGCTTTTACGGGTCTTGCTAGCAATTGTTCTTGACTTGCCATGCCCGGCCTGAAATACAAGACCCATGATGCTATTGGGTAGATAATATGCATGTCCCGGAGTGGAGGTAAGTTTTAGTTTCATTAGTGTCCGCTATGTCCCAAGCAATTTAATTAAGTTAACCCCATAATGGGTGGAACTCTTATAGAGTCAAGGCGCTTTTTATTTCCTATATTAGTACGCTCTAACCTTGTTTTGCGATGTTTCACAATTTCACGCTAGCTTCAATGGTATTTTTCCTACCCTCTTTTATTTAAATGCTTTGAGGACAAAGCATGCTTTTTGTTTGGGGGCATAGAATCACGGTAATTAAGACATCCGTTAGATATAGATATATATAATATGCATTTGTTTTCTAGTTAAAATTTCAAAAATTTAAAAATATAAATAAATAAGTTTATGCTATACACTTAGGAATATTGGTATTGTTTTCTTTCTCCATGCTTTTAACAATCTAGAAGTCTCACATAGTTGTTGCATCGTAATAATTGTTAGAAACTTAGGTTAATAATGTAGGTAATAATCTTTGCATCTATCTATAAATATATTACATGAGTATCTATGATTGTTAGCAAGAAGTTTCTGAAATCTAGGCTAGAGTACTTATTCTACAAATCTCGTGGAGAATATAGCCTAAAGCCTTATATGAGCTAAAACATTTGAGAAATGACACAAGGGAGAAGTAAAATCCGATAGAGAAATCACACGCCCACTTGCTTGATCACTAAACCATATCCTAAGTGAGAATTTAGGCCAGCTTTTTGGATCGATATAGCCAGAAATTCAAACCTATGAATTATTTTCCGCTAGTCACCATTCTCGAGCCTTTTCTTTAGCCCTTCCATATACACCACAATTCCTTTACCCCTTACAAAACAAAACAAAAAAAAAAAAAAAAAAAAAAAAAGAATAAATCAACCTACCCAATTTAGAATAAGTCCGAGAATAGAATGAGTGAAGAAAGAAGAAGAGAAAACCTCGTGTAAACAAAAATTGTTAGTTGCTTCAAAAATAAAGAAAAGAAGTTTCCATCCAAAGAAAAGAAAAAATAGAAATAAAATAAAAACTCCAAAAAAAAAAAATAGAATAAAAAGGAGTCAAAAGCCAAGGAAAAAAAAAAAAAAAAAAATAATAAATAATAATACGGCTAAGGATGGAAACAAAGTGTAGAAGCAAAAAGAAAATAACAAGGTTTTCTAAGTTACATAATAATGAAGACTCTATTATCTCAGACTTGTCCTTTGAATATCCATTTCCTTCCTTCTTAAACCATCTCCTAATCCCCGTGAACACCTAATAAAGACCTCTAGCCAATTAGGAATAGGTTAGTGTGATAGTAAGTGGCGATGTGTTTGATCGACCCGCTTCCTTTGTTGTCATTGAGATTGTAAGGTAAAGTGTGCCCACCGCATTAATCGGAGTAAATTAAAACTTGAGTGAAAAAATCGAGTGTTGTTTCTTGACTATTATTGTGAGAACCTACTTAAGGACGCTTATTCCGAAGTTCTCGAAACAACCCCGCTAAACATTTGATAGTACTACTCATCAGATATATGTTTATTGTAGATGATTGATTATTATGCATATATTAACTTAGGGTTTTGACCGGTTATTCTTATGTAATTGCTAGAGAGATGTATAGATAGTTGAGCATGAATAAGGAAACAATAGTTTTATTTTCTTAGTCGCCAGAAGATATAGATGAAGTTTGTGAGTACCTTCATCGAAAACTCTCACGAGGTTATAACTCGGCCCACTAGGAAATTCCTAGTGGTTTAAGGCCTTGTTGCATATGGTCAATGCAATCGCGACTCAAATAAACGAGAGTAGTTAGAACTCCATTTTTGGTCACTTATTCTAATTTTCATATTTGCTTGAGGACAAGCAAAATGTCTTTGGGTGGTTTGATAAGAGCCCAAAACTGTAGTTTTAACCCCTTAATAATCATACCGTTAGACCAATTATGTGAATAATAAGTAAGAGTTAACACCGACACGCGCTTTTATGCATTTCAGCTTCAAAGTCCATTATGTGCGTAAATGTACCACTTTAGCGAGATACAAGGAGCAAAAAGTCGCCAGAACTTCCGAAAGCCATATCTTTGACTCGTGACTCGAATTGGGCATACCTTATGTCAAAACGACCGCTCGAAAGAGATTTGTAATGGTCCAAGCCTTGACCCAATCAGAGGAGCAGAAGTGGACGAAAAGTCTGTGGAAGTCAACTGCAGCTGAAGAGGCCTTTTGGATCGAAGACTGGGTTTTGGGCCCGATTCTCTCGCCCAAAACATGGCTCCAAGCCCATGCACGAATTTTGATCTGAATGTATAAGAACAAAAGCTTAAGTCTTTGTTAATGGTAGATAGTTAGGTTAGAAAATAAATTAGATTAGTTAGCCTCCATTAAACCTTAGTTCTAGATCTAGTTTTTATATTAAAGTAATTAGTTTTATTCTTGTTTTAAATTTAGTATTGAATGATTGTTCTCCCTTGAATTAGATAATAAAATAGTTGTTCTTGATTCAATTTCGATTTGTCAATTACAATTGTTAGATCTAATTTCATTTACTACTTGTTATTCAATGCTTAGTTGTTAATTAGATTTTCGTTATTGTTTAATTTAGATTAGTTAAATTTCATAAAGTTAGAATCTTTATATTATGTTTAGTTTAGATTCAATGGGAAATGTTAGTTTAATGAATCAAGGCTAAAACCTCCATTAGAGGGGTTGATGAAGCCTTGATGAAAACTTAGTTGTTAGTGTAGAATTGTTTGTAGATTCTATTCCACTCTAGAAAGTCGTGTTTCGCCATGAGAATGGGTAGACGACTTCACATGCTAGTTAGTACTCGGTAGAAATGCCATGAACACTAGGGATTAGAACTCGAATTTCTTGCCGTAAGAACGTGAGAATCGAGATACAAGAATCTATACTAGGTTATTAAGTTGGATTCGAGGTGGATTCAATTCCCTAATCCTTTATCTAGATTCAAAAACAAGCATATTTCCATAGTATTCGAAGTTAAATTCAACGAGACTCATTTTAGTTTCATCGTAGTATAACACCCTTCGTGAAAGCTCTCATTGACTTAAGAGCTTAATAGTTAGACTAGAAAACAATCCATGCTAGGGAACTAGGAGTGGAACGAACTTCGTACTCCATTTAGTGCAATTCGCATCGAGAGTAGAAGATTTGATAATAGACACGTAAATAGTTTTAGTTTACGTACGTTTTGAGTTCATCGTTCATTTCGTAGGTAAACTAATCATTTTTACATTTTATCAACGGGCTTGGGCTTCCCATGTTCGCCCAGAACACACGGCCCAAGTCCGTCAACAAATGGCTTATTCCACTAAAGGTCATTGTTGCACTACCACCCTAATCCCAAATTACGTGTCAGCATTTATGGGCTCCATATTATATGCTTGTTGATCTCTCCGTGTTTAAGATATCGAATGTCTGTTGATTAAGTCAAGATATACTGACAACTACATTAATCAACTTCTTATGTCCTTGAGTAGTACCACTCAACCTCATTGTCATGTCGGAATAAATCCACCTGCAAGGTTTACATGACAATCTTTTTGAGCTCCTCAAGGGGACATCATCAACCCGACTTCTTGCGGGACATGGATTTCTTCTATAATTAACAGCACACCTTACATACAATGTCATTACCCAATCCAACGAGTTTGTTGATTCACAAATGAATCTCACTCATTGATGATTTAAAGCAATGTACAAAGCATGTAAGTGCCCGTTATTATATCCGGATTAGGAAGACAAGCATCCATAATAACAGAGGCGTTTGTTCTCTTATATAGTCGGTATAAGGAGAAACAACCTCACTTGGTCCTGTTCAATATACACAAAGTGTACTAGTGTAATCCTATAGTCAAGATAGACTAATACCAGATTATACTACAACCGTACTAATGGTTTGTCCAAATCCATCTAGGTTGTGAATGATTGCTTATACTTAATACAGTACTGATGATATGATCTTCTGTGTGTTCACACCATATCATCTACAACATAAAGTATTAGACACATGCATATAACTAATAACATATATAATATGCATAATATTTGCCCATATGATTCTCATTCAAAAAAAAAGAATTAGAGTTAATACAAAAGTAATGCTTTTAGTATATAACCCTATCAATCTCCCACTTATACTCAAAGCATTGCTTTTTAGTATACTACTAACAAATCTCCCACTTATACTTAAAGCTATGCTGCCAAACATCTGATTTCCATCCCCTCAACATGCCTATCAAAAGACTTAGTCGGTAAGCTCTTTGTAAAGGGGTCAGCCAGGTTATCTTCTGATGCTATCTTGGTAACAGTGACATCTCCTCTCTTTACGATTGATCGTGATCGAAGTGGTACTTGGCGCCAATGTGTTTACTTGCTTTATGGGCTCGTGGTTCCTTCGAGTTAGATACCGCACCAGTGTTATCACAATAAAGTGTGATACTCTTAGGTAAACTAGGTACCACTGTCAAATCCAATAAGAAGTTCCGGAGCCAAACTGCCTCTTTGGCTGCCTCAGTAGCTGCCACATATTCAGCTTCCATGGTAGAGTCTGACATGCATTTCTGCTTGACACTCCTCCATACTATGGCTCCACCTCCTAAGGTAAACACACAACCTGAGGTAGACTTACTCTTGTCCTTATCTGACTGAAAATCAGAATCTGTATACCCTAAGAGAACCAAACTATCTGCATGGTATACTAACATATAATGCTTAGTCCTTTTCAGGTACTTCAGAATATGTTTTACCGCAGTCCAGTGCCCTTGTCCTGGGTTCTTCTGATATCTGCTAACCATGCCTACGACAAAGCAGATGTCTGGCCTCGTGCATAACATGGCGTACATTAAGCTTCCTACAGCCAAAGCATAAGGAACCGCTTTCATGTCCTCTATCTCTTTTGGTGTTTTGGGACACATATCCTTTGATAGAGGAACTCCATGCCTGAAAAGCAAGAAACCTTTCTTGGAGTTTTGCATGCTAAAACGAGTCAACACAGTATCAATATAGGTAGCCTGGGATAAGCACAACATCCTTTTCTTGCGATCTCTTATAATTTTGATCCCAAAGACGTGACCCGCTTCTCCCAAGTCCTTCATATCAAATTGCTTTGATAACCATACTCTTATGTCTGACAACACTTTCACATTATTTCCAATGAGTAAGATGTCATCTACATAAAGCACAAGAAATACCACTACGTTTCCATCAAATTTCTTGTACACACAAGATTCGTCTGGGCTTTGATCGAATCCATAAGATTGGATTACCTCATCAAAACGAATGTTCCAAGATCTAGAAGCTTGTTTAAGTCCATAAATGGATCTTTTAAGCTTACAAGCAAGATGCTCTTGACCTTTTTCAATGAATCATTCTGGTTGCTTCATATAGATGGTTCCCTCAAGACTTCCATTAAGGAAAGCTGTCTTGACATCCACTTGCCAAATTTCATAATCGAAATGAGCTGCAATAGATAAAAGAATCCGGATAGACTTAAGCATGGCTACTGGTGAAAAGGTCTCCTCATAATCGATACCTTCTCTCTGAGTAAAGCCCTTTGCCACCAGCCTTGCTTTAAAGGTTTCAACCTTACCATCTGCCCCTCTTTTCCTTTTATAGACCCACTTGCATCCAATGGTTTTAACACCATTGGGTGGCTCTACAAGCTCCCAGACCTGATTAGAATCCAGTGCTTCTATATGGGACTCATTATATATTTCGATTAGTAGATAGTGGCATTGCTATTGGCGTGATATCTATATTAGATGGTCCCCTTTGTGGTGATGGTCTTCTTTCAGTCTCATGTTATAAGGGGTATGTTTCTTGTTTGGGACAAATATTGTGAGACATTATATACAAACTACAAACCTAAAGGATTTGTAGAAATTTTTTTGTTGTTTGGAATAGTAGAGGTGTTGGACTAGTGTATAAAGTTGTAGGTTCATATGACACATTCAAGTTTGAACTGCCGTGTGAGATCCCTGCTGTCCCTACTGTTTGTAATCCTCTTAATGTGAACATTTCTATTATTTTTCGTCAAATGAACAAATTTATTCTTCGTATAGAATTTTTATACCCATGGAAAGTTGGACCAACAATAGAATGGAAAATGCTTAGGGAAGGTGGTTTTCTTGGTGACTAGATTGATAGCTCTAGTTATGTTTCTATTACTGAGTAGTCAAAGTGCAATTCTTTCATAGCACCAACTGATGTGGAGGCTCAAATCATAAGTTTGGTGAACTTACTATATAATTGGAAACTATATAAAGGTATTTTCACTATTTTGGTTTCCTTGTAAGTGCATATATACCATAAAGTTCATCTATTAATTTGATTCCCTATCTGCCTATCTAATGTTGATAATTTATTTTCTTGATTTTCTCTATCTTGATTACTCAGACATTATGATAGATCTGTAGGTAATTATTTTTCTTCTACATGAAATAGCCTTGAGAACTTAGTCATGCGAAAAAGTTTCCTCCGGAGCTCTGCAGCGGCCTTCATGGAATTCGTGCATTTCCAATGGTGTCTGTGAATGGACTCGTCAACATGCACGGTTGGCAGTTGGTGATGCAATTGGACATATTCAGTGTTACGATTCAGGTATATGACTTACAAAGGTATTTCAGACAGGAAATGTAGTACAAATATATTTTTGTTAAGAATATGTAGCGTGTGATGGATCTTCATTAGAGTTGACGAGACCTTGCTCTTATATATTGATAGGTATATGCTTGAAGATTTTATGATAACCATGATTCCTTTCCAAACTATATATATGAACACTGATTTGATATCATATCTAGATCAAACTTTAATTAAAATGGGAGTAATTCATCTTTTACCAAAACAATCACTAAATTGGTCAACCTCAACTATATCTCTTTTAGGCAAGTGCACAATTCACACGAAGACCCTAAACTTTCCTCTTCATTATATGAGTGCTTAGTCCTGGCAACAGTGAGGCGGGAAGGAAATTACCCATTCTCTGGCTTATTCCTTATTGGCACCATAACTAGGAATATGCTTAGCCCAATAATGGCCTCACTTTGTTTGGGACACCGTGATTGAGTTGCTATCATGAATAAGTCCCGACCAGATTGAGTTTCACTTATGACTTATTTCTTCCAAAGTAAAATTTGGAGACATGAGGAGTTTGAAATGTAATATGAAAACAATTTTGTCTAACACGCTAATTATTAAACGTTGTTAATAATAACTTTGGTTTTTGGTTGGTTGTGCAGAAACTCAAGGAGAAGGCATCATTTAGAAACCCGGATGAGTTTTACTTTGGTTTTTGGTTGGTTGTGTAGAAACTCAAGGAGAAGGCATCGTTTAGAAACCCGGATGAGTTTTACTATAAGATGATTAAGTCCAAAACTGTGGGTGGAGTACACAAATCAGAGTAATATACTTGTCTCTTGTTTTTAAGTTTCAAGTTCTTAAGATATATGCATTTCCTTGTTTCTCCTCGACTCATCGTTTACACTGGATTTTTGTGTTTTTATTACTGACGCCAAAACAGTACACTCATGAAGAACTTGTGCTGATGAAAACCCAAGATAGTGGTTATGTCTTTCAGAAAGTGCAGAGTGAAAAGAAGGTAACTGAGATTACTATTAACTAAGGAGCTGATGTCTTACATAGTTTGTTTAGTGTTATTATACAGTAGTGTTTGTTATTGATTGCTTTAATTCCTTTCCTTTTCCTTTTTGCAGAAAATTGAAAAACTAAATTCCATGCTGCATTCCCTAGACAATCAACTCACAAATAAACACATTTACTATGCAGAAGACAGGTTTGTGCTTCCCGCTCTTCGCAGCTCAACCCAGATATTTTTTCTATAGAATATGGAATATGTGCCCCTTAGCATTAGTGTTATGTTAGGGACTAATGATATGAGGTCAGATGGTCCTTCTAGGCTGTAATATACAAAAGGGAGTTCAACTTCCTAAGTGCCACTAAAATAGAGGGATTTCATGATGCACATATTCATTGTAAAGTATTTTGAACTATGGTTTTTTTTTTCCCTAGCATTGAGCAATCAGGAGGTCAGGTATATTCTTATGTTGGCTTCATACTAAGTCTGTTTTCTATTTTTTTGTACTGGCCCTAATTGATCATATCATTACTATTCATATTCATTGTTCTTTCTTCTCTCTTAACCCTGATTACTCGTCTTACAAATCCAAGGCTTTTAGATGCAAATAAGGTAAAACGGTTGGTCTCTGCCCACTTATGCGAAAAGCTTGATATTTTGATGCAGTCTCACTCTTCAACTGTAAAGGATCGAAGCTTCGATCTGTAAAGCTTCTTCTGCAATTCAAGTTTGTTACAAGGCAGTATGTATAGAGTCAATTCTTCAATGTTAGATTCGGCAGTGAGCCTGCATTAAGCTTGGCTGAGAGAAGTTCAAAAGAAGGCTATGAAGACAAACTATGGTGGGTTGGTTTTTCTTGTCGTTTTATAAGTCGTTGTCCAATGGTTCCTTGTAAGTGTTAGAATTGGTTCTTTATAAGTGTAGGCGTGTTAATACAATTGTTGAGTGAAATTTACTATGTGGGACTACGCATGTAGCAGGGTTACAATTATATTGTTTGTTGAGAATACAATGTTATATATATTAAATATTTTTAATACAAGATTTCTTCTTTTATTTGTGTGGTAATCAGATGTGGATGGATGAATGGAAACAATTGTATAGTAGTGATTAGAGCACTTGCAGGTAGTTTCTAAATATATGGCAGCAAGTGCATTATTATGTTTTTTTAATTATTATGTTTTTTGAAAAAGCAAAACGAAAATATGATTAGTGACGACATAATGCCGTCACAAATTCAAAATACTGTCACATAATTACTGACACCAAAATGCCGTCACAAATTCAAAATACCGTCAGAAAATTACTGACGCCAAAATGCCGTCACAAAATTACTAACGCCAAAATGCCGTCACAAATTACTGACGCCAATATGCCGTCATAAATTTTTGTGACACAAATTGAGATGCCTAAATTGTGACGCCTATTTGGCGTCATAAATAATATTTGTGACGCCAAATAGGCGTCACAAAAAAGCTGTTTTGGTGTAGCAAATTTATCATAAAATCAAAAACGATCTATTTCTTTCCAGAAATCATTTTGACCATAACAGTTGGTCTAAATGCTTGCAAAACCATGTTATAACAGTTCTACATCTAAAGAAATTGTACCTCAGGGATTACAATTTTTGTAGGTTGCATATCTTGTAGACCTATTTGTTTATATAGATAATACAAGAGTAAGTTAACACTCGCCCCCAGGTCTAGTAAAGCGGTCGTCGCATGGGAATCTCCTAAGGTGCATTGTGCAAAGGGGCTCACCGTGGTCCTTGTACTTAACGATTCCATTGTGTTCCGTTAAAGTTGAAAACTGTTCAGTTAAAAAGGCGTCTTTAGGAATATTTGTTTTACGCCTTTTAGTGCACAACTCTTTGAGAAACTTAGCATGGTGAGGTAATTTTTTAATTGCGTCCAGAAAAGGTAAGTTTATCGTTAGATTTTTAAAAACTTCCCTAATCTCATCGAAGTTTGTATACCTGTTTAACATAGCTAATTTATGAGGAAACGGTGGTTTCTCTCTATATTTAACGTATGGATTAACTGGATGTCTAACCTTTTCTTTCTGTTTCTTAGGTTGTGGTTTAATTGGTACCTCTACAGGAGTAGGCTCTTCAGTTTCTATTACAGTATATAGTACAATCTCCAGTGTAGGGACAACTAGTGGGGTAACTATAGGCATAGTTACTTTGTTATCAACCACTCTCCCAAAACGGAGAGTGGAGATGGCATTTAGCTCACCTACATTTTCATTTTTTGTACTAGTATTACCATTTACCTCAAAGGCTGTGTTTGTTGTTTTAGGATTAGCTATCTCTTGTCCTGGAAACACACCTTTGGGTTGCACTTTCTCTTGAGCTAACTGCTGTAAGGAAAGTTGGATGGCTTGTAAAATCTGTTGTTGAGATTGCATAAAGGAGTCGAAACGATCCGATTGTGGAAGAGTGTTAGCTATAGGTTGTGTGACAGGAACTATGTCACGTTGATTATTAATGGGTGGGTTTTGATAGTTATTATTTATCGGAACGATACCTCTATTAGCATTATAATTATTATTGTTATAATTATTATAATTACCCTAACCTTGTGCTTGTCGTGGTTGAGCTTGGTTGTTATAATTATAATTACCCTGGCCTTGTCCTTGCCTTAGTGAACCTTGGTTGTAATTGTTTGTTGGCCTAACATTTAGGTTAAACAACCTTGGAGGTTGTTGATTATTTCGCCAACTGAAGTTGGGGTTTTGTCGCCAAGCTGCGTTAGGTTCGCTATTAATGGAACAAACGTTATCTTGTTGTGACTGTTGTTGTTCATAGGCGAAAGGACAATAGGAGTCGGGATGCTCTGGACTCAAACAGAAATTACATGGATTGGAGTTGACATTCATGACGGGGATCGGCGTTTGTTGAACAAAAGTAGCCTCTACCTTTTTAGTTAGAGATTCGATTAAATTTTTAAGTTCCGGATCAGGTTTCATCTCAAACATACCGACGACTTTAACTGTTGTAGAAGAACTAGCAGAACGGGAGAAATCGTCACTACCCCCCCAGTTATTATTACGCTTTAGTTTGATCTTCTAAAATTTATAAGCCTCTCGAGGCTCCCTTTACTTAGGAAACTACCCCCATTCATTATGTCAAGCACCTCCTTGTGGTGGTGTAACAGTCTCTTGAAAAAGGCACGAACTAGCGTGTCTTTCGCGAGGTTATGGTGTGGACACTCTATAATTAGATCGGTGAAATGATTCCAAGCCTCTGAAAATGATTCATGAGGATTCTGTCGAAAGAAATGAATCTTGGAAAGCATTTCATCGGTCTTCGATGGTGGGGTAAAAATGTTCCATAAATAGTTGAACAAGTTTAGCCCACGAGTCCACGTAATTTGGCACTTGGGCGCTAACCAAGACGCCTTTATCGGCTAAAGTGAAGGGAAATACCCTTAGTTTAATTTGTTCAAAGACCAACCGTAGGATGGTGGAATGTAGTAAGGACTTGGTCAATCCTACGTATGTGTTGATAAGGCTTTTCATGGTCTAACCCATGAAAAATGGGTAACAAATTAAATATATTTGGGGATTCAAAAATCCCCATCGGGTCTGATAGAACGATGCAAGATTTAGGGCTATCGTTCAAGGCTTTGTAAAAGTCAGAGAGAGGAGACTCTCTTTCTTCAGCCATTACTTCAGGTGATGTGTGTGGTATATTAGTTAGAGGTGTAGTCGATGGTATACTAGAAAGGCGTGTTTGTTGACATTGCCGGTTGATTACGTTAGGCGTTTTTCGTCGGCCTAACCTTAATCTCATGTAAGGCTAAGCCAATCTTAACGAACACAACAACACTCCAAACAATCCTGATATGCTAGTATGAACCTCTAACAGAAGATGCGATGTGTGGAAGAAAAGAGTACCTGAATGCCTCCTTGCTTCGCTTATAAATAGCGTCTTGTTTATGCTTGCTCAGTGTGTATAACAAGTTAAAACACTGAAACTATAAAGAAATGGAAATTTGAAACAAATCTGTGGAAATCGAAAGCGCTTTTTAGTAGAGGCGGTAGTAGCCAGTTCGAAATGAGTTCCGTGCTCTTGGGCAGGGCGTGCTCCAATTTAGCTTTGGTAGGGCGCAGGTAGCGCTCAGGGAAACCTCGAGGTCTAGGCACTTCCAGCTGCGGGCCAGTGTTTTTGTTTTGGCAAGGCGCTGGGCGACCAAAAAGAGAGAGGAGTTCCAGGCGCTTGGGAGCGGGTCGCGCTCCGTGTAATTTTTCGAGCAAAATTTTCAGTGCTGAAACGGACAACCATAGTGAGAATCAAACAAAGGTGGGTGGGTTATGGGACTTTGGAAAATTAATAATTCTAAAGAAAACAATGCTAAAGGCAACTAAGATGGCAGCGACGCCATTTGATAATCGTAAAAAATGAAATAGTTTTACTAATGAATAAAGCGATGAAACTTTAAACGATGCTCAAAGGAATTATACAACTACTAAAAAAGAATTCTTAGCTGTCGTTTATGCTTTAGATAAGTTTCGTCCTTATTTGCTTGGTTCTAAGACTTTAGTTTATACGGACCATGCAGCCCTTAGGTACCTTCTCGCTAAGAAGGATGCTAAGCAGAGATTGATCCGATGGATTCTTCTCCTGCAAGAATTCACATTAAAAATAAAGGACAAACGAGGGGTCAAAATGTAGTTGCCGACCACTTATCAAGACTTACAAACGACAATGATAGTGATTCTGACTCCATACCGGACTCTTTTCCGGATGAGCATCTTTATGCTATTTTTTCTGCACCATGGTATGCTGACATTGTGAATTATTTAGCGTCTGATGTTATTCCTTATGATTGGTCAAGAAATGAACGTAAGAAGTTCTTGGCGAGTTAAAACTATACTCACCGGATGAGCCCTACCTTTTCAAGTATTGTGCAGATCAGATTATTCGTCGTTGTATTCCCCAATGGGAATATAATGAGGTTCTCTCATTCTGCCATAACAAAGAGTGTGGTGGCCATTTTAGTGGTATTAAAATAGCTACTAAAATTCTTCAATGTGGGTTTTATTGGCCCACTATCTTTAAAGATGCCCAAGTACATTGCAAGATGTGCATTCGTTGCCAACAACTTGGGCGAATCACGAAGCGTAATATGATGCCATTGAATCCAATATTGGTGGTAAAAAATTTTGACGTATGGGGCATTGATTTCATGGGTCCCTTTCCAGTTTCCCACGGTTTCATTTATATTCTAGTCGCCGTAGATTACGTGTCTAAATGGATAGAGGCTATGGCTTGCTGTAGCAATGACCATAAGACAGTTGTGTTTTTTGTTAAAGAATATATTTTCTGTCGATTTGGCATTCCCAAAGCCATCATTAGTGATGGTGGAACACATTTTTGCAACAGAGTTGTTGCATCTCTAGTGAAAAAGTATGGAGTTATATATAAAGTAGCAACTTCGTATCATCCACAAACTAGCGGACAAGTAGAAGTTTCTAATAGGAAAATCAAAAAGATATTAGAAATAACTGTAAATCCTGATAGGAAAGACTGGTCAAAGCGTCTATCTGATGCCTTATGGGCATATAGGACGGCTTTCAAAACTCTTATAGGTATGTCTCCCTTTAGACTTGTATTTGGCAAACCTTGTCATTTTTCCCGTTGAATTGGAGCACCGTGCTATGTGGGCTATAAAAAGCCTTAACTTCAATGTCAATGAGGCGGGTGTCAAGCGCAAGTTGCAATTGAATGAGCTAGAAGAAATCCGTAGCGATTCTTATGATCTCGCGAAGGATTATAAAGCTAACATGAAACGTGTTCATGATAAGCAAATCTTGCGCAAAGAGTTTGTGGTAGGTCAAAAAGTCTTGCTTTACAACTCCCATCTACATATTTTTCCAGGAAAATTAAAAACCCGTTGGTCTGGTCCTTTTCTGGTTACTGAAGTCACCCCTCATGGGGCAATCACCTTGGTAAATCCCAAGGACAACAATGCCTTTCAAGTTAATGGCCAACGGTTGAAACATTTTCACGAGCTATTGCCCCCTGATGTAGAGGAAGTCCTTTTATAGGACCCTATCTATGAGGACTGACCTTTGTCATTGGTATACTTCCTTTCATTTCCATATATTGGTAAGTGCACCATTCAGGTAACCGGGCCCTCCTTATGGAGTGTGTGGTTGTAAGTACCGGATCCTAAGTCCACGTTAAACATAATTCACGTTTTCCACTCTTGCATGTTTTCTCGGATTTTGAGTTATGTTTTTCTATGGTATGAATTATGCATTTATTGCTTTATTGTTTTTCTTATATTAAATCTTATTCATAAAAATAAAAATTGTTAAAATCATAAAAATAGTAATTTAGGAAGTTTCGTGTCACACCCCGAATTTCGACAGAATTCGGAAAAACAACATTTGTTCCCGACTTTTCGATCTTCGAGGTGTGACGCACTCTCAACTCTCAAAACCCATAAACAGTTTAAATATGCGGATAATTAAAAACCAATAAAAATTTCGATTAAACAAAAGTCCTCTTCATTTCAAAAATTCACAAATAAGATTAGGTTACAAATCTCTTTTCAATAACTCTTTATTTAAAATTACAAATGAAAATACAAAAAACATTGTCTAGACTGAGAATCTGTATCACCTTAAGGGAAAACAAACATATCATGAAATGCAACACTAACGCAAACCACAAGCAGCAACCAGCTTTCTTCAACACTAAACCTGTCAAGACTTATCAACTATGTTCATTTAATGAACACACCCGAGAAGCAAACATGCAAATAGGGTCAGCATTATAAACAATGCTAGTGTGAGTAGCCCTAAAATATAAATTATACTTATACCTATATATACACAAATCCCTAAGGCATTTAGTTCCTCTGCCGAGGCGCCTTAACTTCCAACCACTAATACGACATCCTTAAGTACAATAATTAAAGGCGTGTAGTTCCCACCGGCTTGGTAGCCTTAACTTCCTACTAACCACACAACTAACCATACACATAATAAAAAGGCATTTAGTTCCTCCACGAGGCGCCTTAGGTTCTAACTAACTAATAACCAGCCAAACATATTCTATACTTACCTCATTCCATGCTCAATTATAGAGTGGGTCATCTCTGCAAAAGTAATTAGTTTGACCCACCCTTCTGCAAAACCATATACAATCATCTATCTAAAGATATATCATTAACCAACATATTACCATAATTATATTAATTAAGGCTTTCTTTGCGTGCCCCTAAAATCACGTCGTATCTATGTCTTACCTAGTTTCCCTGACTACCACAATCGCTTCCCAATGCCGAACATGTATATCCACATGCCTCCCCTTACATAATGAACCACTCCGTGCGTAACTACCACGAAAATGGATGCCGCGACACCGTAACCCTCACACGAAAAGCCATTATGTAAGTATCGCCACACTATTCGCATAAAATATCATGGCGTCTCGTTCTATTTTGCGAATGGAATAATCAAGCCACTATTCCGCTACGATTGCCCAACACATGGGTCAATCAACATCTCATATATATACACCCTATACAGGGGCCAATCATATCACATACGCCCACACAAGGCAAATCACATGAGTTGTGGTAGCTAGGTTCTAGGATTTTCGTTACGTAATTTATTCAGGTGTCATACATTTATATCTCAGAATAATTCTTATTCTATCTCATGCCAGTATACTTAATTGTACTGAAACTCAACGTTTCTCGTTATAATACAATCCACATTATCACGTGCCAATACTATTCATTGCACGATATCCAAGTATCTCTATATCAAATCTCAAAACTTATTATTTCACGTGCCAATCATATATTGCACTACACCATATGGAATATCTCAAGCCTTCTTACATACTACAATTCATTTTAGTAGCAACTCATAATTGCAATCAATCATGTAACGTATTCATTCCATAAATTTATGTGAACTCAATTCACCATCAAAGGCACGCATTATTTCCATTGGTGCACAATATAAGTAGTATATAAATAATCAAAATATAAGACCATTCCACCAAATATCAAAATGAAACGACTTTAAAAGAAGGAACAACTCAAGTCCAAATATCACGCATAATTATTCAAGTCCAAATCACAAGTCAAGTCAAACTGATCAACCGTCAAAAAGCCCAAAACTAAAGTCCATGAATCTAAGTCCGTATGTAACTTAATACTCAGAAAAACATATATATCTAAGTCTTATTATCCGAATTCCCTTCTTGTTACGTGCCAATATTTATATGTTTTACACACTACTTACATCAAATCTTAATTAGATAATGACAAACAAGGTTATACAATATCGACAATCTTTTATTACTACATTTGTCCATATTCTTAAACATGTGAAAAAAAAACTGGAAAAAGTCAACATTCCACAGTCAACGGTCAAAGTCAAAGTCAACACGTCATTGTCAAAGTTAACACATCATGGTTGAAGTCAAATTGTCATTGTCAAAGTCAAACTGTCGTTTCTATGTTCAACAGGTTCATGGTCATAGCCATGGTTCATGGCTAAGGTCAAGGTGTATGGCTCATGGGCTCATGACTAAGGAAACGGTTCGGACCCAACTAGCTGAGCCCAAACCCCAAACCTTAGAACCCAAAAGTCTACATGTTGAAAGACTCATTTGGATCTCTATTAAGTCCTATGGACTGGCCCCGAACAATATTAGAAACTGACCCAAAAACTTTAAACTGAACTGGTCCACAAATTAAAACAAAACCGGGCCTAATAAAAACAAATGAAACTGGCCCATAGAGCTTAATCTAGAAATGGCCCAACAACTTAAAACAAAACCGGGCCCAATCAAAAATAGAAATTTCGGCCCAACAACTAATAAGCTAAGGCCCAAAAACCGAAACCGGCCCAAGGCCCAAATTCGTCATCTTCTCCTCCAAAGACCACCCACCAAATCGGCCACCACCAGCCACCACTAATCTCCACTCGTCCAAACCAAATCGAAAATACTCAGGGGAAAAACCCCCACTACTTTAACAAAAGCGAAATCCCTAACTCCTTCAATCAATACTCTTCCTCAAATCTAGATTTGAACCATCCGCCATTAATGGCTTCTTCAAGCTTTGAACAGCCCCCCACCACTCTACAACACTCAATCAAACATCCACAACCAACAATTCATCAAACCAACAAATACCAAACAAGCAAAACTACAAAAGTTCCAACCACAGTATGACAGGGGACGCCATTAACGATTTCTCCAAGCTTCACTACCCCGACATCACTCAATCACCCAAAACCAAACATCAACCCAACGTCATTCAATCCTAGCCTCATCAGTAAGGGTTCACTACCCCAACAGAGTTCAAAATAAACATAGAAGACGATTTCTTGCTATTGGGCTTTATCTGCCATTAACGCCCATAAAGCTTCGACAGTTCAAAATAAAGTTTCCGATATTTAACGAAGTTTAATAATACGACAGGCACGACGTCAAATAAAACAAGATAATAAGCAATATCAATAGGCAGAAATCTTAGACAGTATACACCGATACACGAAAAACTATAAATTCGGTGAAATAGCAAAAATAGCTACTCACCTTAATGAAAAACACCACGAATCCCTCTTAGTTTGAGTTGTCTCGCTCCAACGCTCGAGAAAACAAGCCGCCTCCATTTTTATTATTTTCTTTTTTTTTCTAAGAACCCTATTCTCTAGAAAAGTGTGATTATATTCTTGGGTTTGAAACCCAAGCCCAACACAGACTCGGGCCCAGAAATTAGGCCCACATATCCCAAATCCAATCCAGTGAATTTTAAATAAATAAATAACTTAATTAATAAATAGATAAATATGTATTTTAAATACGGGCATTACATATCGGGAGTCTGACTTTAAAAGACCCGCTTTTAAAACAAATTTTCTAAACTTCGTTGCCAAAAATTTGTTTGGGGTGGGGTGTTCATTTATGTACTGGATTGTTCAACTTTCTAGTTATGTTGTTTACGCCATTTAATTGTATTCCGATTCGGGTTGACATTATCTAGGAAATTAGAGTTCATTCGTTCGCATAACTTACGTTCTGCACGCACATTGAGGCATTTTTCATCTTCTTATATGTCATCCACAGTCGGAATAGAGTGTTTTATGGTTCATTGGATTGGAAATTTTCTCTTGATCATTTCCATATCTCATTCACAAAAATTAGACCGGTAACGAAGCGGCAATTTTAGTTTGAAGTTGTGCTAAAAATCGAATTTTTTTGAAACTCAAATTTTGCTTGGGCCCAAGCCCACAATACAACCCAAGAACGCATCGCGTTCTTCTTCCTCACCTTCACCACCGCCATTAACATCTTTTCAACCTAGAACCTAAATAAAAAAATAATAATAAATAAAAACCTAACTTAACCCACGCCCAAATTCATTCCCAAACCATATAAATCTTCTCCAAATCATTCCCCCACCAATTCCCGCCACCATCAGTACGGTTTCACAACCAAAAATCAAACTTCCTCGCTGACACCATTAAGCCACTAAGCGCTGCTCAGAGCGTGAACAGAGCTACAACAGTTCAAAACAACAACTATAATAAAAGGCAGTACAATTCATGGAGCTCGCGCCTCCATTAACAGAGCTCCGAAGCTTGAATTGTTCCAACAGTTTTAATGAAGGGCATCAACAGTTCAACAGTTAACTTCAAATCCGAAATTTCAATAAAGTTTAATAAAACAGATGACTCGAATTCCAATACCACGGATAATGAACAGTATCAATACACAGAAAACCATAAATTCGGTGAAATAGCAAAATAGCTACTCACCTTAACTAACAGCTCGACGAATTTTCCTAGCCGAATCGTCAGTGCTCCACCTCTCCAAAGAAACCGGCTTCTTTCTCATCCATTTTTATATTTTATTATCTTCAAAACCCTATTCTCTAGAACAATGTGTTTATATATACTTGGGTCCAAACCCAAGCCCAACACCGACTTGGGCCCAAAACCAAGCCCACGTATCCCGAGTCCAATCCGACGAATTTTTAAAATAAACAATTAAATTAATTAATTAAATAGAAAAATACGTATATAAAAAAACACGGGGTGTTATAATATACACACCTTAAAAGGATCTCGTCCCGAGATTCAAGGTAGAGTGTAGATTAACCAAACAAACAGTACGTCAACCAATTAAAACGAGACATACGTGTATACGCAAGTATACACACCTTAAAAGGAATACACATATACGATATCATATAGATAGACATACTAATATGCAAAACACATACTTTGAAAGTGTGTCTATATACATATTGAACCCAAGAAATACGTATATACGCTAGCATACACAACTCAAACGAATAAACGTAATTAATTTCTTCAATTACCAACACTTAATTAAAATCATTCTTTCACAGTTCAACAGATTCATATTTTCCGAGTTAAATCATACTAAGAAGGCAATGTAGTTCCTCCCACACCGAGGCAGTTAGTTCCACTCTTAGTATTTACACATATATCGACATTTCTCTCAGTGTCTCACAAACACCACATGTTTGAAAAAAAATAAAACGTATAGACTGATTCATATTATCAACGGCCTACACTATGTCCACCATCACATAGGATCAAACACCTACAATGTGATGCATGCATACTAGCTCACACACCAACGATATGCAAGTATACACTGGTTCACACACCAACGATGCATACTAACTCTCTACCATCACATAGGATCAAACACCAACGATGTGTGGTATGCACACTGGATCACACTCCAACGATGTACATGTACACACTGGATCAAACTCCAACGATGCATACAGAGAGATGTTATGTATATTGGATCACACACCAACGATATACATAACTTGGACAATATCAAATATTTCAAATCCAACCTTTATCAAAAGGGTTTCTTTATTCCTTGGATAATTCCAATTTACTCAAATATGAAATTTTAAAATAACCATTTCTTCTTTAGTCAATACTTACTTGAAAATAGAAAACTCCGTTAGGAAAACAACACTATAACATGCAAAAATTCGATTATAAAATTTCATAAGAAATTAACCGTTAAAACAAGCATTTTATTTTCCTAATCATATCCCAACATTCCACTATAAAAGTACACACAAAACAACAAGCTAAACCAAATACCACAAAGAAACACTCCTACTACCCATTCACCACAATCCGAGGATCACCTAGACCTTTACTATCTAGGCTAACCTAAGCTCCGATACCAAAATGTCACAGCCCGATTTTCTAAACAATTAAAAATAATGAATATTTGAAATATAAATATCTCAAACATCATTATGTTCAATTGTCTAAAAACCCAGGCTATGACGGGGTGATACAACACATGTCAAAACCTAAAACCCACATCACAACAGGATCAACTTAACAACAAAAATCTCCAAATTCCTCAACTATCACTTTATTAAAAACTTTCTTCTATCCCAATACAAACATAAACAACTTTAAGAATAACAGGTCTTCAACATTGTATTTCATGTCATATGAAAATGTAACCTACGTTATTACATCTTTCCAAAAGATCATACCTAATAAACTAAACTCCCAGACTGCTCCAGGCGAGAATCCCAATCACACGCCATTCCATCTTTGCCTTCCCACCTATGTTCCCAAGAACACACCCACGCTTGCCAAAACAAAGCAAACATGGGTCGACAAAATTGAATTTGCTGGTATGAGTAGACTAACTACATATAAACATTATCATACTTTAATTATCCAAACAACACTTTAACTCTATCATAACCTAATCATTCTCGGCTTGGAAGGCGAGTAGTTCCGGTCATCTCAACCGGCATAGTTCTTCCCAAGCAAAACTTATATTATCTTAACTCATTCAAATCACTCGTTTTAATATCTAAATAATTGAATTACACTTACCGATATCCGCCGCTGTATAAGGGTAGGACCGCGTCCCTGCACAAAATATTATTAAGTCCTACCCTCCTGCAAAAGAAAGTTAGAACTTCTATATAACATATGTACATATCCTATATGTATTCAAAAGTAAGCCCAAACACACTTGCATCATCAAATAAATTTCTCTTATCACTTAATCAATTACTTTTCTTATACACATATTTCACAACCTATGTACCTTAGGTCATTCCCGCCACATTCAAGGAATACCCAACCTTACATTCCTGTACACTCAAGGAATACAACTAACCCGCAAGGCGAATACCTTAGTTCCTCTCTAGGGTAGTCCAAACAATCTGGTCATTCATGGCACATTCAATGAATACCGGGTCATTCATGGCACATTCAATGAATACCCTATATAACGCTTAACGGGCCATTTATGGCACATTCAATAAATGCCCACCTAACATATGACATCATCAGTCATAAAACTCAAATCCAAAACTTGAGTCGTGGAGTTCTAAAAGAGTGCGGTAAATTTATTTATGCATTATTGAACTTTATTTTATATATCATTTAAGATAACGAATGAGTATCTTGATTCCTGTATTTTTTATTTACGCGTTATTAATTTCAGGGATGTCTTAGTGTCATAACGTTGCATATCATAAAATACTGCAAAATCACATAGTAGTTAATACACATACACACGTATATATAGAGGTCTTAGCCTAAAGTCAAGCATGCTAATAGCCCTAGACCTATCCAAATAACCCAAATCATAATCCGAGTTAAAAGTCAACTCTGGTCAACGGTCAAAGTCAACTCTGGTCAAAGTCAACCCTAGTCAAAGTCAACACATCATGGTCAACGTCAAAATGTCATTGTCAAAGTCAAACTGTCATTTCCATGTTCGACAAGTTTGGGGTCATAGCCATGGTTCATGGCTAAGGTCAATGTGCATGGCTCAATGGGCTCATGGTTAAGGTCATAGTCCGGACCCAACTGGCCAAGCCCAAACCTTAGAACCCGAAAGTCTAAAACCAACTTATTAATTCTACCCGACCCAATTGGATCGATTTAAGTCCTAAGGACTGGTCCCAAGCTATATTAGAACCTGGCCCAAAAACGTTAAGTGGTTCGGTCCGAAAACTTTAAATTAAACTGGTCCACAAATTAAAACAAAACCGGGCCCAATCAAAACTTAATTAAACTGATCCAAAAAAATACAAATGGGTTCGGCCCAAAATTAACTGAAACCGGCCCAAGACAAAATAAAAGAAAAATAAAATGGCCCAAAGAACTTAAACATTTCGGCCTGGCCCAACAGCCACCTAAAGCCCTAAAACTAAAACCGGCCCAAGTAGCTAATTGGTTAGGCCCAAGGCCCAACCACAGCTACAGTGTCCTCTTCTCCAGCTCCATCAGCCGCTCCTCTCCACCGTCAGCCACCCCTAACCACCACTCGACCACCTCCATCATCCTAGCGGTTTTGACCCTCCTACCAAACCAAACAACATTTATAAAACCAAAAACTCTAATCCTTTAATCTAGATTTACCCAAAACTAGATCTGTAAAGAATTTTGGACCGCCATTAATGGCTGCTCCAAGCTCTGACAGCCCCCATCAACAGCCCTCACTCACTACCCCCATTCCTCAAACAAACAACCCACGACACCAACAAAACAGTTCACAACAACAGTTCACATAAAAATCAAAACCTCAGTATCGCAGTAATGGTGTTCGGCGCCATTGACGCCTGTTCAAGGCTCCCAACAGCCCAACCACCGTACTCCAACCCCCAACAATCCATCAAACCCACTCATCAGTCCACAACCAAACACCAACAACAAAAACGAGTTCAACCCGCCACCATCAGTACGGTTTCACAACCAAAAACTGGGCGCTTCCTCGCGACACCATTAGCGCCACTAGCGCCTGTTCAGAGCGTGAACAGAGCTACAACAGTTCAAAACAACAACTATAATAAAAGGCAGTACAGTTCATGGAGCTCGCGCCTCCATTAACAGAGCTCCGAAGCTTGAACTGTTCCAACAGTTTTAATGAAGGGCATCAACAGTTCAACAGTTAACTTCAAATCCGAAATTTCAATAAAGTTTAATAAAACAGATGACTCGAATTCCAATACCACGGATAATGAACAGTATCAATACACAGAAAACCATAAATTCGGTGAAATAGCAAAATAGCTACTCACCTTAACTAACAGCTCGACGAATTTTCCTAGCCCGAATCGTCGTGCTCCACCTCTCCAAAGAAACCGGCTTCTTTCTCTTCCATTTTTATATTTTTATTATCTTCAAAACCCTATTCTCTAGAACAATGTGTTTATATACTTGGGTCCGAAACCCAAGCCCAACACCGACTTCGGGCCCAAAACCAAGCCCACGTATCCCGAGTCCAATCCGACGAATTTTTAAAATAAACAATTAAATTAATTAATTAAATAGAAAAATACGTATATAAAAAAACACGGGGTGTTATAAGGAGGATGACTCGGAGGATGAGGAGGACACGACATGTTTTGATGCTGATGCCTTGGAGAGGTGTAGGTCGGATGCAGAACGTATGGCTGTGATTCATCGTGGCATGCGTTCTCTCAATACTATTTGTGAAGACCTCCGAACTCGGCAGGCTACCATACATCATAACTTTGAGACTCGTGCCTAGCGCGAGGATGAGCGGTGGGAACAGACGACGGCAGAGATGGAAGCTCAGCGCAAGTTCCGAGACGATATGCTTGCACGCTTTCCACCCCAGGGGGGTGCTTCTTCTGAGGAGCAGTCTGTGAGGCACGAGCGTCGTTACCGTAGGACTGATGGCTCTAGCCCATCAGGAGCCCAGGAGACATCACCTTCCCATGTCCCTTCCACTACCAGCAGCGAGTGGTTTAGGAATATTATGAGTTGATGTTGTTTTGTATTTGTTTTTTATTTTAGATCGGATGTTAATTTATGAATTCTGTATTTAATTTTGAATTTGGTTGTTAAATGTTGTTTGAATTTCCATTTTAATATAATCCGGTTCTTTTTAAATTGTGCATTGTTTTTATCATTAATCTCACCTTCCCGAATTGTTTGGGAATTGTATTATGTATTCTAGCATAATTTTTTATATGATCCTCTGGTTTAGAATTTGTGTTGGAGTGAGGGTTGAGAATATTGCCGATATGGGCATCACTATGAATAGATATTGTGATAGGATGAAATCTCGATGAATTAGGCAGTATCTATCCTAAATTCAACTTAAAAGGTATTAGGTTTGTTTTGGAATAGAGAATATGGGTTGTTTCCGTTTTCGGGTTTGGAAATTTTTTGTTTCCGGCAAATTGCCTTAAAACTTTTTGGTAACTTCCCGATTCATTTTAGCAACTTAAAACCTATAAAAACTTCATTCATTCTACACTCACAACCCACACTACACCTTACTTTCATCTCTCACCTTTCACTCTCACGATTCCCATCTTTTTATCCATTTTAGCACTATCAACACCTCAAAGCGTGCCTGCGCCCCAGAGGAGCGCGACCTGCGCCCTAGGCACCTTCTGACAGAATTTCATCAGAGCGCGACCTGCGCCCTACCAAGCCCTGAGCTGAGCGTGACCTGCGCCCACAACACTGGAATTCCAGCTTTCATCCTGAGCGCGACCCGCACCCATCCCAAGCACAAAGTGAGCGCGACCTGCGCCCAAGTGCCTGGAACTCGAAAATCACCAAGGCGCACCCCACGCCCTATCCAGGCATAGGTGGAGCGCCCCGCGCCCAGAACCCTGTAGGCACGAAAAACTCCAATTTTTTGTGGGGTGTTCCAGGATCCTTCGCAACTATTCCATCGAGTTTTTTGGGGATGACATTCCCTCATATCATACCAGAACAGTCTTTCAAAGACTTGTTCCAAAGTGACACCTATGGTGCGCGGTTTCGCGAAGTGATCATTCTAGCAGGATGGGAGCCACTATTGGTAAGTCCTGATAAACTTTATTCTCCCGCACTTACATCTTATTTTTATGATAATTGTAAGTTCTTTGATAGACCAGATGGAGAACAAGTGTTCTCCATCACCATCGGGGATGAACCAATGGAAATTACCAGGTTCTTGTTAGCCTTTGCTCTCGGACTTGCTATGCCCGCTGAAATACAAGACTCATGGGCCTATTTGGTAGATAATATGTACCTCTATAACTATGAGGATTTGCATGAGCATTATGGGGCATGAATCTTTAAGATAGAGGACCAAGGGGAATATAACATCGCCCTTGGTATCCTGTCCATGAACGTGGGCACAGTGATGTTTTTTATAATGCTAAACATATTAGGGGAGTGGCATTTTTCTTCTGCGAATGAAGCCACTTGCGACGTTTTCCTTGCTTTAGCTGAGGGACGTCTGCTATATTACCTTCCCAAGACATTAATGTCTAGTTTAGCACGAGCCCAGAGCATGAGGCATAAGTATCTTCTTATGCCTATTTTAGTTTGCCGTATTATGCTATGTTTCTTCCCTATTTTTTGTGCCCGTTACACGGATCGGGTTGGGGTGGACACTGTGAGACCCACCAATTCTATTATTCAATCTTTCCGTGCAATGATTTGGCTGGGATGGCAGGTGCAACCTCATTTGGTTGCCCCCTACACCCCATCCGACCAAGTGGCGCTTGACAGGTTAGCTATAGTAGACGATAAGTGGCGTGAAGCCTAGCAAATTACCATGGCGTGGCAGGATGCGAAAGAACCTCATTTCTTCATTAAGGATGAGGAGGAAAATGCTTAAACGGGAGTTAAGGTTAGTTATTATTTCAGTTAGTGTCTGCTTATGTCCCAAGAAATTTGATTCTTGTTAACCCCATAATGGGTGGAACTCATATCGAGTTGTGTCAGTTTTATTTGCTATATATATTAGTATGTTATAACCTTGTTTTGCAGATGTTCCAGAATTTCACGCATTTCAATGGTATTTCTTTACCCTATTTATTTAAATACTTTGAGGATAAATATATATAATATGCACTTGTTTTCTAGTTAAAAAATTCAAAAAAATTTAAAATATAAATAAAAAGTATGATATACACTTATGAATATTGGTATTGTTTTCTTTCTCTATGCTCTCAATAATCTAGAAGTCTCACGTAGTTTTTGCATTAAAATAGTTTTTATAAACTTAGGCTAATATGTAGGTAATAATCCTTGCATCTATCTATAAATATGTTACATGAGTATCTATGATTGTTGGCAGTAAGTTTCTGAAACCTAGGCTAGAGTACTTATTCTACAAATCCTGTGAGAATATAGCCTAAAGCCTTATATGAGTGAACATTTGAGAAATGACACAAGGGAGAAGTAAAATCCGGATAGAGAAATCACACGTCCACTTGCTTGATCACTATACCATATCCTAAGCGAGAATTTAGGCTCTCTTTGGATCGATATAGCCAGAAATTCAAACCTATGAATTATTTTTCGCTAGTCGCCCCTCTGAGCCTTTTTTAAGCCTTTCACAAACCACAAATCCTTTACCCTGTTACAAAACAAAACAAAATTAAAAAAATCAACCTACCCAATTCTCTGAATAAGTCTGAGAATAGAGATGAAGAATAGAAAAGAGAAGAACCTTTGAAATCAAGAATTCGTTAGTCGCTTCAGAAGAGAAAAGTAAGTTTCCATCCAAATAAAAAATAATAATAATAATAATAAAAAGGGAAATAAAGAGTTAGAACTCCAAAAATAGAATCAATGAGTCAAAAGCCAAAGAAAAAAAAATATGGCTAAGGATGGAAACAAAGTGTAAAAGCAAAAGTAAAGAATAAGGTTTTCTCTAGTTACATAATATGAAGACTCTATTATCTCAGACTTGTCCTCTTTGAATATTCATTTTCTTCCTTCTTAAACCATCTTCTAATCCCTGCAACACATAATAAAGACCTCTAACTCAATTAGGAATAGGTTAGTGTGATAGTAAGTGGCAGATGTGTTTGTTCGACTCCGGCTTCCTTGTGTGTCATTGAGTTTGTAAGGTAAAGTGTGCCCACTACACACTAGAGTAGCGAAACTTGAGCGGAAAAATCAGAGTGGTTTTTATCTTGACATTTATGTGAGGACCTACTTAAGGACGCTATTCCGAGTTTTCATAAACGGACCTGCTAGTACATCTCATAGTATTACTCATTATATATATTTATTCGTAGATGATAGATTATTATGCATATATTAGCTTAGGTTTCGACTTGATTATTCTGTATTCATTGCTAGTGAGATGTATAGATAATTGAGACATAGATAATGAAACAATAGTTTATTTCTGAGTCGTTGTAGTATAGATGAAGTTTGTGAGTATCTTCACTGGAAAACTCTCACGAGGCTATAACTCGTCCACTAGGGAATTCCTAGTGGTTTAAGGCCTTGTTGCATATGGTCAATGAAATCGCACTTGGCGAAACGAGATTAGTTAGAACTCTATTTTTGGTCACTTATGCTAATTTCTCATATTTGCTTGAGGACAAGCAAAATGTTGTCTGGGGGTGGTTTGATAAGAGCCCAAAACTGTAGTTTTAACCCCTTAATAATAATACTTTTAGACCAATTATACGAGTAATAAATAAGAGTTAATGCTAATTACATGCTTTTATATATTTCAGGCATTGAACTCAATTATGTGCAGAAATGTGCCACTTTGGTGATATAAAGGAGCAAAGGGTTGGTTGCTAAGAAGTTCTGGGATTAAAGGCCAAGACGGGCAGAAACAGCACACAAAAGTCAGCAGAACTTCCAAAAATCGTATCTTTGGACTCAGGCCTCGGAATTGGGCATACCTTATGGCAAAACGACCGGCTCGGAAAGAGATTTCTAATGGTCAAAACTTTGACCCAATCAGAGGAGTAAAAGCGGACGAAAAGCCTATTGAAGTCGAAACCAGCTGAAAAGGGCCCTGTGGACTGAAGAAATTGGGCTTTGGGCTCGATTTTCCGGCCCAAAACATAGACCCTCAGCCCATGCACGAAAATGTGGATCTGGTCTCCTCCATTTCTACACACAAGACTTAGCTTTTAAGTATGAATTAGCTTAGGTTAGAAATGATCCATTAGAGTAGCCATTAAAAACCTTAGTTCTAGATCTAGTTTTGAGAATTTTAATTAGTTTATTAATTAGTTTTCATTCCTTGTTTTAGATTAAGTATTGAATCATTGTTTATCATTCATTAGATAAATAAAATAGTTAGTTCTTGTTAAATTTGATTTTGTTATTTATTGAATTACTTAGATCTAAATTCAGTTATTAGTTGTTATTCAATTCTTAGTTGATAATTTAGATTTCAGTTATTGTTTAGTTAAATTCAATAAAGGTAGAATTTTTATATTATGTCTTATTCAATTTCATTTGGAAATGATAGTTTGATGAATCGAGGCTAAACCTCTATTACAGGGGTTTGATGAAGCCTTGATGAAAACTTGATTGTGTAGCGTAGAAACGTTATAAGAGTCTATTCCACTCTAGAAGGGAGTTGATTCGCCATGAGAATGGGTAGACTTCCTCACATACTAGTTATGAATTGGTAGAGATGCCATGTATAATTAGGGATTAGAACGACCAATTCTTACCGTAAGAACATAAGAATTGGATTACAACAATCTATGCGAGTTCTTAAGTTGAATTCAAGGTGGATTCAATTCCCCCCTAATTCTTATTCTAGATTCAAACCTTAGTATTCAGTAGGATTTCGTAGTATAATTCATAATTCTCTCATTGACTTTGGTAAGATTGATAGTCATAGGAAACTTGAATGTTAAAGAACTAGGAGTGGAACGAATCTTCTATTCCAACTCTACTTCAATAGTATCGAGAGTAGAAATCTTTGATAAGTCTAGTATAAGTTCAGTTTTTAGTTTTACTTTCATTTAGAGTTTCATTGCTTTATTCATTAGTAAAACTATTTCATTTTTTACGATTATCACTGACCTAATTGGTGAAGTCATTCTACCTGTCTTAGTGGGGTCGCAAGAAGACAAAGTCAGCGTTAACACGCGTTTCAGCGTCCTTGATGTTAACTTATCCTACACTGCCATATTAAGACGACGTTGGATCCACAAGATGCAAACAGTACCATCAACATTCCATCAGGTGTTACGCTTTCCTAGCTCCAGAGGCATGATGGAGCTTCGAAGTAACCTGCTCGATGCTTACAACTGTAATCAGATCCTTTCAGTAGCCAAGCTCGCTGGGGCTTCACTCAAAAATAGGGGAGATATCGCCAAAACCAAGTTGGCAGAAAACTTCATTACTGAAGTCAAAACCTTTGCCAAGGCCACACCCGACGAACTGGCAAAGGAGAAATTTGGGGGCTCAGCCAAAGGAGTCACCTCCAAAGTCAAGACCTCCGAGGTCGCCAAACAAACTCAGGAGAGGGAGGCACCACAAGAGACCAAGTGACCAAGACCCCAGAGGTCACCACTCCCACCAGTGCAGCAACTCAACCCGAACTCAAGGAGAAGGTCAACCTAGGAACTGAGAATGACCCTAAGTTTGTTTATGTCGGAGCTAACATAGATCCTACTCTCAAGGCATAACTTGTAAGCTTTTTATCTCTGAATAAAGATGTTTTTGCTTGGTCGTACATCGATGTTCCTAGAATTGATCCTAATATCGCATGTCACAAATTAAATGCCAACCCAAACACTAAACCAATTCGCCAGCGACCTAGAAAATTATCTATTAGGTTCCAAAAAAATAGTTAATGATGAGATCGAGAATCTAAAAAAAGTCGGCTTCATTAGGAAGGTAGAATACTTTGACTGGATCGCTATTATTGTAGCAGTCCCAAAAAAAATGGCACAGTTCACCTCTGTGTAGATTTTACCAACCTAAACCAAGAAACTCCTAAAGATAGTTTCCCCTTGCCAAGAATTGATTGACTTGTCAACCAGACCTATGGCCACGAGCTCCTGTCGCTCATGGATGCTTATAGTGGTTACAACCAAATCCCATTAGCTGAAGAAAACCAAGAAAAAAACTCATTCGTAATAGAACAAAGCATTTATTGTTACAACGTCCTCCCGTTCGGCCTCAAGAACGCTTGGAGCGACCTATCAACGGTTAGTCATAGATATGTTTCAAGACATGTTATGAGACACCATGGAGGTCTACATATATGACATGGTCGTCAAAAGTAAGAAAACAACAGATCATCTAGATCATCTTAATCAGGCATTCTCCCGACTACGCCGAACTCGATCAAATGAAGTTGAACCCCGAGAAATGTCTCTTTGGAGCATCCTCCAGGAAATTCCTAGGGTATCAAGTCTCCCAACGAGGGATCAAAGCTAACCCAGATCAGATTCGAGCGTTCTTAGACATGCCCGACCCCACGAAAAAGAAACAAATACAGAAATTATCAGGAATAGTGGCAGCTCTAAACCGATTCATATCGAGAGCCTCAGACAAATGTCGCCCTTTCCTATAGATTCTCAGAAAGGGCAAAAAGTTCTCGTGGAGCGAACAATGCCACCAAGCATTCTCCACTCGTAAGGATTACCTGTCAACACCACCCATTCTGGCAAAACCAATAGATAGTGAAACACTGGGACTGTACCTATCCGTATCTGACTTTGTTATCAACTCATTTCTCTTCAAAGAGGAAAAGGGCATAGAAAAACTGATCATCTACTTCACAAGCAAAACATTATTACCAGCAGAGAAAAACTACTCCCACCTCGAAAAAGCCATCCTAGCATTGCTCTATTCAACACGAAAATTCAACCCATACTTCTAGGCACACCCAATCAAAGTGCCTACCGAACTCCCATTGGAAAAGCTTCTCCTCAAAACTAGCAAGACAACTCGCATGGCCATGTGGGCAAAATAACTCGGTGAACATCACTTTGAGTTCACACCCAGAACTTCTCATAAAGGATAGGTTGTTGCTGATTTTCTTGTCGACTTCCCAGTTGACAACCTGAACTGGGACCCAGAGGTCGATATCCCTTCCATTAAACCACTCGACAACTCAGTCTAGTCACTCTTTGTAGATGGAGCCAACAATCCAGGTGGAAGCGGGATTGGGCCGAAAGGGCGTTATGGTTGAAAAGTCAGTTCGCATCAATTTTGCGACCTCCAACAATGAGGCCGAATACAAATCCTTGATCATGGGTCTCTGAATGGCATTGCAGCTGAATGTCTAGGAGATCAAGGTGTTCAGCAACTCACAATTGGTAGTTCGCTAGATCACCAAGGAGTACGCTACCAATGAAGGTAACCTCTCTAAATACCTTCAAATTGTACATCAAATTCTTCCTTCTTTCAAGAAAGCTTCCATATACCATTTCTTATAGGAAGAGAATCGTCATGCCGACAGTTTAGCTTACCTCGCTACCCAATCACTCGAACTGCGACCCTAGACAATTACTCATCGAAGTAATTGACCGGCCTGCTTATTAAACAGAGCACGCCCTAGAGATTACCGACCTATGCCCACTCTCAGATGACCAAATTAGTCAAATATGGATGCAACCTATCATATATTACATCCAATAAGGGAAAACACCCCCAGATCGCAACAAGGCCAGATAAGTCCAGTACCAATCAGGTCGTTACTACTTGATAAACAACAAGCTTTTCAAAAAATCGGAGGGCCCCATCTGAGATGCATAACCCCAGAACAAGGTCAGATGATTTTTGCAGAAATCCACGAGGGAGAATGTGGAAATTACGCCGGAGGTCGCTCATTAGCACACAAAGCAATCTCACAAGGATACTTTTGGCCATGAATGCAGATCGATGCCAAGAAGTACGTACTGAAATGTATCAAATGCCAAACATTTGGCTACAACATCATTCAGCCAGCTCGCGAGCTGATCAACATATCCAGCCCTTGGTCATTTCATATGTGGGGCATGGATATCATGAGTCGATTCATTCCACAAAAAAGAATAAGCTTTCAGTTCATCCTAGTCGCCACTGATTACTTCACCAAATGGGTGGAAGCGATCCCCTTGGCTCATGTCAAAGAGTCCAATGTTAGAAACTTCATTTGGACTAATATAATCACCAGGTTCGGTCTACCCCACACGCTGGTCATGGACAATGGCTCCCAGTTCAAGGGTAAAATTGTCAAGGAGTTCTTGGCAAAATGGAAGATTGTGCATGCGTTCTCCACTCCCAAATACGCTCAAAGTAATAGTCAAGCAGAAGCAAGTAACAAGGCAATTTTGGAGAACATGAAGAAAAAGATTGAAAAGAACAAAAGCCAATGTCCAATATAGTTGGAGAACATTATATGGGCTTACAGGACGACATCTCGCTCTAGTACTAGCAAGTCACCGTTCTCACTATGCTATGGCACAGAGGCCATCATTCTCTCTGAGTTGACAATTACAATGACTCGATCAGAGATCGTTGAATCTGGCCTGACCGACTCCATTCTCGCTCGATAAGTTGACATTCTCGAAGAACGTCGTGACCTAGCCACTATTTGAGTGGCGGCCTACCACCAGACTCTGAGGAAGTCCTACAACAAACAAGTAAATCCTCAAAGTTTTCAACCTGGTGACCTAGTCCTGAAAAATACCAATGACGACTCGAAGTTCGCACCAATATGGGAAGGCCCTTACATAGTAAACCGAGTCATCGGAAATGGAGCATACTGGATCAAGACTCAGGACCGTCAGCTATTGCCGCGTCCTTGGAATTAATACTTATTTGTTGAAAAAGTTTTATCAATAGATGATTTTCCTTACTTAAGTTCTTATTCTTATCATTATTACTGTGCATACACCCCTTATTTGTATCAATACACAGCAGTCTCTTAACTTCAAAACAAAACTAACAACTCGCTCACTAGAGCAGAACGCTTGCTAGAGTAGAACATTCTCTAGAGCAACACTCTCACTCGAGCTTTAATGCTACATAGCATAACTACTTCTCACTAGTTGAGGACCTACACTCCTAGGGTCAACTTAGTGCAAAACGCTCACTCGAGCTCTAATGCTACATAGCATAACTACTTCTCACTAGTTGAGGACCTACACTTCTAGGGCCAACTTAGTGCAGAATGCTCTCTAGAGCAAAACGCTTACTCGAGCTTTAATGCTATAACTACTTCTCACTAGTTGAGGACCTACACTTCTAAGGTCAACTTAGTGCAGAACGCTCTCCAAAGCAATACGCTCACCCGAGCTCAAATGCTACTTAGCACTTAGATGACACGACCTACATCTCTAGGTCCAACTCTGACACGAGTAGCCAAACAACATACAACAATATTTACACAGAAGAAGGGGAAATCAACAAACATAAAGCAAGCTAGTATTTCATAAGTGCACAGTGTGAACCACATGAACAGACTCAGGAAATCGGTTCACAAACCAACTGAGCTGCCAGGCCATCCCAAAAAACCAGCTCTGTTAGAATACAATCATAACAAAAACTAAACTGCCTAGAACATTTCGAGAAACTAGCTCGTCCAAGTATCACCACCAAAAAAACAAATAATAAAGGTGAACTGCCTAGGTCGCCCAAGGTTATCAGCTCCTAATGTATCTGGCCCATGCCACACAATTATAATAAGGCAAACTGTCAGGGCAAGCCTAGGAAACCAGCTCTATTGTATCGTAACCACTTACAACAAGAAGCATAAAGAATAAAGAGAAACATTCACTCACAGCTGACAAGATCAAGAAACATTAATAGACAAATTTTTAGTGCGCAGGGGCTCCAAGTCATCCCCCATAGAAACTCCACCCTCCACTGCAGCCAAAAAAGTACCCGCATCGTTCTAGTCAGGACGACTTTCAATAATCTCCAGAGAAGTGGTAGCCAAGATAGAAGCATCACATGTATCTTCAAGTATGTCTAGCTCTGGTGTACCCGCCCCACGTTCATGCTCCTCCCTTAAAGCGTAATACATCCACTCCAGTTCAACATAGTCCTTGTCCAAAATCTCATAGGTGTCTTTCGCTTTCTGGGCAATCTCCTTACAATTTTTGGCATAGCCATTCATTGTTTCCAGCTCAGCCTTCAGATTTATTACTTCGTTTCCCAGAACGATCTTCACCAAGAACATGTCATGGTACTACGGCTTCATATCATCAAATTCTTTCTTTTCCGCTACTTGAATCGCCTGAACATTAGCCAATTCCTCCTTTAGCTTCTCAATCACACCTTTCTCTGACTCAACAATCTGGGAGACCTCCTTTAGCTTCTGGTACTCGCTAAGAAGCTAGAAAGCAAAGGTTTCATAACACTCACTAGACATTGCGCCAGGTCCATCAGCCTCAAGTTATCAGCCAAGTCCTTGGCATCAAGGTCGCTCCAGTCCCCATCAAGTGCGATGCTTTCTAACAACCAACTCGCCACTTTGGCCGACTTATAGCTGCAGTCGCCTCGCTTCACAGTTCACTTCTTTCCTTGTTCATCAATATACACCAGGTTATGATCTAAATCCTCCTAGATCATTACAGCTTTCCACTTACCTTACCAGGGATTCTCACCTTCCCAGCCGGAGCACGCAAGCCAGGGGTAGTAGGCTGAGACAACCCGGCCTTAAAAGTCTCAAAATCTAGACCGTTCAAGTCGAGCTCAGTCCTCAACCTAGGAGCTAAAGCAGGTCGTCCCCCAGTACGCTCCACGACAGTTCCAGAGCGCCTACTGCCACCATCCACTCTTGAACTCTTCCTAGGCCTACCATCCAAAGGGCCAGCCTTCCTCTTCAGCTAAGAATCACGCCCTGAGAAGACAATATCATCCATCTCAAGTGGAGAGCTCTCCTTTTGCTACTTACCAAGCCCCACAGGAGCAGCCTCATAATTCCCCCAGTACGCGGCCCAATTCGCCTCAACACATCGGTTCCGCTTCTCGTCGCACCTGCATCACCCCCAGTCCTCGAAGGTCCAAAACGGTTCCTGTGGTGACCTTCCAGGGTAATCAAATCACTCTCTTCTCTCTCCATGACAACTTTTGCTTCTGAGCTAGTAACAACCGCAGCTCGCGCTCTTCTTTTTTGCTACCTCTTATTCGACCTAACCCCCTCACCACCACGCTCAATGAATTAACTCGCTACGACCTCAAGTATCTCCCTCTTCTCAGATCGTCAGAGTCTCGCAAACCTCTCAATCTCTCCCCGACAACTTCGGTTTGTAATCACCACATCTGCAGACACAAGCAAATAGACAAATATCAAGATCAACAAGAAAAAGAAAAAGAAATCATCCCGAATACAAAAAAATGTACAAACGTACCATCAAAATTACAACTCATACGCCTCAAACTACTTCCAGTCACACAGTAATCCCCCCTCAGCAACAATGGTCTTTGCTCTCAAGACTCATTGCTCACTCCATCCAAAACAAACGACTTACTAGTCATAGTTTGCAGGCTAAAGTTGTTCGACCTAGATCGCTTCACAGCGAAGTGCTCTAACATATCATTCAGCCTGATATCGTACTCCCCCGACTTGTTCAACAGATCAAAAACCCTAAAGAGTCTCCAACTGTTCCCAATGAACTGGCATTGAGCCTTCCCACAAAAATTTAAGACATCACACGTCAACTTTGATAACAACAAGTGCATCCTTGCTCTCAGTTGCCCTACACAAACAACGACCCCTCTATTTATAGGAAGAAAACTACTGCTAAACACATTATCAACATTCCCTAGGTCATGTATTTCTAGTTTGGGTATGGTTATGTTAAACATTTCCCTCAAATCTCCAAAACTTCTCATTGCACTCCTATCTATTGCCCTATATGGAAAGCTACTAGAGAAATAACCGTCCTCCATATCATCACTACTCGAGATAGCAATGACGGACCCAGAAATCTTTGCCTCTTCAGACCCTAGCAACCTCTCTACTTCGTCAGAGCGGGTATCTTCGGAATCAGACATCTTTACTAACACAAACTTTACAAGGCGAACAAGAGGATCTATCTACCAAACATATACTATCTAACAAAGATAGAGAAAGAAAATGGCAAAGAACTAACCTATTACTCTCTAAACCGTGCTAAAGAAGAATGGTGCAACTGAAATGAAGATATAAACAAAGTGAACCCTTCAGTTCTCCAAAGCATATTCAATATGACACCTTTTCGATTCCCAATATGAGTAATCATAACACCAAACCCTATAACGACACGTCTTATGCTAAGCCATTTTTGGTAATCTCGAGTTATTTGCACCCACCCGTGGAACAGAAGCGGTTACTATTCCTTTTTCAAATATCCCTTCACATATGCTTGTCACGTGCTACCTTAAAACTCTCACCAAATCGCTCTCAACGTTCTAAAATGATCTACTGAGCGGGGGATATGTGAGGGACTAATACCCACATCTTATGGATATTATACACGTGTCCAACACAAGCGAAGCCACCAACTGATCTGCACCAAGTACTCCTTCAAGTCATTTCAATGCACCAAGCGCATCCAAATCGCTTCTTAGCAACTCGAACTAAGAGCATGATCTCTCCAGAGAGATAGCCTAAATAGTTCGACTATTACAGCGACCTCCAGAAGGTCCACACTTGCTTATACAATAACAAATAGTAACGGATGCCACATCTGTCACCATCAAGACCAGAGCTCTAGGTGCGCACTCCATTACTCCACCACAACTCGCCATCATGGCTCATTAAATGTCCTCAAGTCCTGTACTTGACCTGATGCGGGAGAGGAGGAAGCCCAAGCATCTTGCCTATATAAAGAGAAGAGGAACTACGCCTAACTTGATTCAAGTTTTGGCAAAAGAACTTGATACGTAGGCAGTTCACATCTAACAGGAACTGAGTCAAAATTAAATACAATCCACCTTGCACCTTCCCCTCTCCAATCAAGGCCTGTAAAGTTTCACACCAAATCGAGCCTTTACATGATAACTAGTGTGTTGATGAATGACATTACATTGTAACATTTGGATTATAGTCAATGGGATTATATTATGAAATCTACAATCTTGTTTTCTTTATGCAGTAGTTTGAAGTTTGCGCAAAGTACATGTTTGGAAAAATAAATGACACATATGAACAAAGAAAACTCAGACTCCGTCCCAATGACATGGACAGAGTAAATCTCGATGTGTGTAGTCTAAATGTTGATGAAAAGATGTTTAGAAAACTATTTAAAATTAGAAACAAGGGTGTTGTAAGTCCATTTGCAATTTTTTGGAATCAAAATAAAAAAAATTATACTTTTGTAACTGAGTACTTTGATTCAACAATAATGAAAATTGTGGGTGATAGTTCAAAATTTTGGAGGCAAGAGAACCAAAGGATATGTGGGGTAAAAATAGTGTTTATTAAGTAAGTATACAAATAGTTTTGTTTTCGATACTGATCATTGACAATTTCATCATCTATCTATTTGTAGGAACACTTGTGATGCATTAGTAGAACTTTATTCAAATGTTATATATCGCATGAAGGAGATTCATTTTCAAACATTGGTCTTGTTGGTGGACAGTGGCGGAGCCATGTATAGGCTAGGTAGGGCATAGGCCCCCCCTGAATTTGTGTAAAAAAAATACTAGTACTAAACAAAACTCCCACATACACAGTCCACAATTGAACCCAAAAATAAAAATAAAACTAATTGCTTAGCAGCTTAGGCCCGCCCACATGTTTCTATTTTTGATTATTGGGTGAAGGGTTTTTTTTAGGTTTGGGATTGTTGTTGTTGTTGTTGGATCAAATGGGTCGGTTGGTTAGTTCGGGTTTGGCGAAGAATGGTCTTTGGGAATTATTCTCATATGCTCCTGTGATTATCCTACTCTCATTATTTGTTTATATTAACTGCTAAGTCTACTAGTCGTCTTGGCTTCGCTTGGGCAGTTGGGCGCAACCCTTCTCTGCATCTCCTAACTCCTAAGTCCTATCTCTCCCGTACCATTGAAGGAATAACAACTATGGATAAATTCCTTATAAAGAAGTCAAATCCTAATCAATTACCGACGACATCGACGGTATTAGAAAACACTCCCCTCAATCAAGTCATTAAAGAGCAACCTGCCTTAAAGCGAAGTCGTGTAGAAGTTGATCATACAAATCTTCCTTCGGATCTTGGGTTACGGCATCGAATAACAGATTATCCTCATAATAAGCAAGAATTTGTGCAACGAGCATATCCTTTTCAGCCTAAAGAGCACACATACCCAATTACACATACGAACAATAAAAACTGCAAGTTCTGTGCTACTTGGTTTCGTGAAGGTGATTGGGTAGAGTACATCATACATGAGGATGCAGTTTTTTGCTTGCATTGTTATCTATTCATACTAGACCATAGGGAGCAAGGAGGTGGTGATTCTTTTGTGATTAAGGGTTATAGAAATTGGAAAGATATACAAGCATTGTAGAAACATGTTGGGGGACCTAATAGTGCTCACAATGTTGCATATAGGAAAGGGCAAGCTTTACTAAATCAGAAACAAGAAATTCGAACTTTTATTGATAGGCAATCAAAGAAAGCTCGATGGGACTACCGAGTTCATTTGCAAGTAGTGATTGATTGTTGTCGATTTATTCTATGACAAGGATTAGCATTCAGAGGCCATGACAAGAAACCTACCTCAAGTAATCCTGGAATTTTTTTTGGCCTCTTAAACTACACAGCCAATCACAATGATGCCATTAAGACTGCTACACGATATTCTCCTAAGAATGTCACCTTGACTTCTCCTGATATTCAGAAAGATATTGTCAACTCCACTGCAGTGGAAACCTCAAATGCCATCCTTAAAAAGCTTGGAGATTCTTTTTTTGTTGTGTTAGTTGATGAATCTCGAGACATATCAATTAAAGAACAAATGGTTGTTGTTTTGCACTTTGTAGATACTCATGGATGCTTGGTTGAACATTTGTTAGGAATTGTTCATGTTCAAGAAACTAGTGTCATATCTCTTAAAGTGGCTCTTGAATCACTTTTTTGCAAGCATGGACTGTGTATATCAAGATTGTGTGGTCAAGGTTATGACGGAGCTAGTAATATGCGAGGTGAGTTCAACGGTCTCAAAGCCCTCATCTTGAAGGATAATGGATATGCTTTCTATGTTCATTATTTCTCCCATCAACTTCAATTAGCACTAGTTGTTGTTGCTAAAAATAACACCCACATTGTTTTGTTCTTTAACTTGGTTTCTAGTGCTGTGAATACTTGTGCAGCTTCTTGTAAATGTCGAGAAATTCTTACGGAAAGCCACAATAACAGAGTTCTTGAAGAAGTAGAATCTGGTGAACTTCCAAGTGGACAGGGTCTCAATCAAGAGATTAGTTTGGAACGGCCTGGTGACACACACTGGGGTTCGCATTATGCTACACTTGTCCGCTTTCTTGTCATGTTTCCTTTAGTTATCGAAGTTCTTGAGGTTGTGGTAGAAGATGGTCTAAATTCAGAACAAAGAGGAGAAACATCCGCTTTGTTAGGCTCTTTGCAACATTTTGATTCATTTTCATCTTATACTTAATGAAAAAGATACTGGGAATTACTCATGATTTATCAAAAGCATTGCAAAGAAGTGATCAAGATATTTTCAATGCAATGGCACTAGTTAAAGTATCCAAGGAAAGACTATAAAGGATGAGAGATGATAAATGGGATATGCTTATGGCTGATGTATCTTCTTTTTCTGCTAAAAATATTATCTCCATACCTAACATGGAAGAAAAGTTTATAGCAAGGGGACGATCACGACGTAATGCTGAAGATATGACAAATCTTCATTATTATCGTGTGGATTTATTCTACAAATGTATAGACTGGCAGCTTCGTGAGTTAAATAGTCGATTTGACAAAGTGAATACAGAATTGCTTCTTTGTGTTGCTTGCTTAAATCCATGTGATTTCTTCCTTGCTTTTGATAAGAAGAGTTTAATACGTCTTGCTAAATTTTATCCTAATGATTTTTCACCTATTGATCTCATGACCTTCCAAGATCAGCTAGATAATTATGTTGTCGATGTGTGCTCCAACCATCTATTTTCACAGTTGAAAGGGATTATTGAACTTGTTAAGAAGATGGTAGAGACGAATAAAAATATTGTCTATCCACTAGTGTTCTTGTTGATGACATTTGTAGCGACCCAATTCATGAGGGCCGAGGGTCTGTCGGGTAAGGGAGCCGGGAAGAGGACGGGGTGTGGGATGACGGACAGGCTACTTAAGACGGTGGGCATGGAAGCCAAATATGGAGGTCGAGAACCGAGGACCGATAGTGGAGAGCCGCGGCTCGGAAGGCTAGCTGACATGGAATTGAACCATCTAGACACGTGCCTAGCAGGAGGAAGGGCGAAACCCTAACGCCGTACGGGAACTCAACACATGGCACTCCGAGACCGTGTAAGATGAGTGGGCCGGATGGAGGGGCCCGGGGGAGGAGGAGGGGATTATAAATAGAATAGTAGAGGAGGAGAAGAGATAGATCACAACATTTGGCGCCGTCTGTGGGGAGAGAAAAGAAAGAGAGAGTAAGAAAAAATAGTGAGATGGCAACAAAAAGAAGAGTGGGGCGACCAAAAAAGAAGACAGTCGCCGAGATGGACGTGGAGTCAACAAGGAGCGAAGGGGAGGAGCGGGATAGGGAAGAGACAATAATGTCTGGAGCGGAGGAAACAAGGTTGTTGCATGAGGAAATATCGAGGTTGAGGGAGGAAAATAAGGGGTTAAGAAGGGAGAGAGAAACAATAGAGGAGTCGGAAAGGGAGGTGTCTAGAGCAGGAAAAGAGGAGGAAGGGGGAACGGATGCGGAAGAACAAACGGGGGTGGGGCTCACTAAGGAACAAGTCAGGGAAATGATAGCCAGCGATCTGAAGGCTAGCTTGGGACAGACCAAGGGAGTAGGAGGTACGGCGAGTCAGGTGGTGGCGGGGTTGAATCGCAACCCACTGGCAGATTTGGTATGGAAGTCAGAAGTGCCGAAGAGGTTCAACCAGCCAAGGTTTGAGAGGTATGATGGAACGGGAGACCCAGCGGACCACATTCATCATTTTCGGCAGCAGATGCCGTTGTGGCAGGAGCCACGGTATGACGGACTAAGATGTATGATGTTCCCGGCAAGCTTAAAAGGGGGAGCATCCGATTGGTATTACAGGTTACCCTCTAAGAGTATTGATAACTTTCAGGAGTTGGAGCAGGCGTTCATTGATCACTTCATACATCAAAAGAAGCGTGTGGTGGACATCGCGGCCTTGTTCAACGTAAGGCAGAGATCTGCGGAATCAGTGAGAGATTTCTTGTGTAGATTCAAGGCGGAAACTTTGAAAGTGGAAAATCTAGATGAAAGGACTGCGGGGATAGCTTTCGAGAGAGGGTTGCGCCCGGGAACCAGGGTACATGAATCGGTAGCAAAGAATGAGATAGCAACACTACAGGACTTGTATCCGAGGGTGGAAAAGTACATCAGGTATGAGGACACCATGCAGAAGGAGGTGAGAAGGCCAGGAAAGGCGGTGTTATCGTTGGACAAAGCGGAGGGGCGTCGGCAATACGAACCCTCTGACAAAGGGGGCAGCGGGTATCGAAAGTACTCATCACGGCCCGAGAGGGGCCGCAAAGAGGCTAGGAGGGAGGGTCGAGACAAAAAGCCTTATCGCGAGGAAGAGCAAGTGCCACTGAATAAGTTGTTGAGTGAAATACTGTTGTTGATTCAGAATTTGCAGGGGTATGAGGGTCCGCGAACCAAGCCAGTGGAGGTACAAGGCAGACCTTATTGTGCTTATCATCAAATACACAATCACGAGACGGACAGCTGCTATGCGTTAAGGTGGTTAATTCAGAGGATGATAGCAAAGGGATTATTGAAGGAGTTTGTAGCGTAAGGGGAAAAAGGGGAGCAGGCGCCTACCCAGGGGAGGATACTGGGAACGATCAACGTGATCTTCAGTGGAGAGATATTGAGCCACAATGCACACCGCGACAGGATAAGGCGAGCGGCAAGCATACAGCAAGTACATGAGACAGCAGGGCAGTTGCGGACGGATTACGGGGTCGCAAAAGGAATGAAGAGCATCACGTTCACCGACGCGGACCTCCGAGCCATCGACTCCCCGCATGAGGACGCGTTGGTGGTCACGGTGACTATGGGAAATTACATAGTAAAGAGGGTGTTGGTGGATTGCGGCAGTGCTGTGGATTTACTATTTCGAGGAGCAATGGAAGAAATGAACATAGAAAGGAAGCAGCTGAGACCCTCACCAACAAATTTGTTTGGGTTCAACGGGAGCATGACGGAACCCCTGGGGGAGCTCTTGCTCCCAGTGACTGCGGGACCTGTTACGGTGTTTTCAAGGTTTAAGGTGGTGGATGCCGACTCGCAGTACAACGCCATCCTGGGGAGGAGATGGATTCACGAGATGAAAGCAGTTCCCTCCACGTACTACCAAGTGATTCGGTTCCCTACCCCTACCGGGGTATACGAGGTCTGCGGAGATCAGGTGTCGGCAAAGAATAGCCACCAGAGTACAGTGAAGAGATTGATCCGCGGGTCAAGGGAAGAGACCTCGCGATCCAGGAAGAGGCAGGCATAGCAATTACAGTGCCCCGTCGGGGAGGGATCGGCGGAGTTAGTAGAAGGGCAGAAGACCTTGGATGAGATAGAGGTAGTAAACTTGGGGGAGAACGGTGAAGAGAAGTTCACATCAGTGGGGTCCAGTTTGTCTGAGGAGTGGAAGAGCAAATTAGTACGATTCTTATCTGCTAACCAAGATGTATTTGCCTGGATGATCGAGGAAGTCACCGGATTGGACCCGGAGTTCGCATGTCATAAGTTACATATGAGGGGGGACGCGAAACCCGAAGAAGGCGAAAGATCGCGAGGGATTAGACCGAGATACGCCGAAGGAATTCGCGAAGAGGTCGCGAGGTTGAAAGGGGCAGATATAATACGAGAGGTGTCCTTTACCGACTGGTTGTCAAATGTGGTAGCGGTACCTAAGAAGAATGGCAAGGTGCGGATGTGCGTCGACTTCACGGACGTGAATTCAGAGTGTCCCAAAGATAGCTACCCCATGCCGAGAGTAGACGAAATGGTGGGATAGAACGGCAGGGTTTAAAGTGTTTTCTTTCATGGACGCGTCAATGGGATATAACCAGGTGGCCATGTATGGGCCAGATCAGGAAAAGACAGCCTTCGTGGTGGAAGGTGGGACGTACTGTTACACAAGAATGCCGTTTGGATTGAAGAACGCCGGGGCCACATTTCAGCGGCTAGGGGAGAAAATGTTCGAAAGCAAGATTCGAAAGGGGATTGAGATTTACATAGACGACATGGTGGAGAAAGAGCATGTCGGAGGAAGAAGAGCATCTAGAGGGTTTGAAAGAGACATTTAGGATCTTTGCGGTTGTACAATTTAAAACTTAATCCGAGAAATGTACGCTCAAGGCCACTACGGGAAGTTCCCCGGATACATAGTTACTCACCGGGGAATAGAAGCCAACCCCGAGCAGATAAGGGCCCTAGTGGAGATGCCGTCGCCTCAGGATGTCAAGGAGGTGCAGAGACTTGCCGGAAGAGTCGCGGCTTTGAATAGATTCATCTCGAAGTCGTCAGATAAGTGTAGGCCGTTGTATCGGTTGCTGAGGAATACGCGGGATTTTGAATGGACCACGGAATGCGAGAGGGCGTTCCAAGAGTTAAAGGGTTATTTAGGTAAGGCCCCTATGCTGTCGCGACCAGAACAGGGAGAGAAGTTGTACTTATATTTAGGGGTCACGGAGTACGCCATTAGCTCGGTACTAGTCAGAATTGTGGGTAAATTGGAAAAGCCGGTGTACTTCCAAAGTAAAACACTGCTGGAAGCCGAGACCAGATATAGCAGAATAGAGAAATATGCCTTGGCATTGGTGTTCTCAGCCCTGAAGTTGAAACCGTATTTTGAGGCGCACTCTATAGTGGTGGTGACCAATTTGTCGCTGAAGCAAGCGTTGAAAGCTGAGAAGTCGGGAAGGATGCTGAAATGGGCAGTAATGTTGAGTTCTTCACGAGATCTGATGCTCGATTAGAACAAAGAGAAAAGGCGCAGCGGTGGCGGTGGCGGTGGAATTCTTAGCAGAGTTTCCAGCGGAGGACCCCACCGGGGAAAACGATGGTCATGGAGCCGGAAAGGATCATGGAACAGGATTGGTTGGACCCCTGGGATCGAAGGAATGGGTGGAGAGTCTTCGCCGACGGGTCGGCTACGCATAACAATGCGATGGGATAAGGCGGTGTTAGTCACGCCCGGAAAACAAACGAATAGAATTAACCATGAAGCTTGGGTTCGCGGCATCAAATAACGGCGAGAAATGACGAGGCGATGATAGCGGGCATGAGAATGGCAGAAGAGGTAGGGGTGAAAGAATTGACAGTGTATTCCGACTCAAATCTGGTGGTATGTCAGGCAAACGGAGGGTTTGTGGCGCGGTGCCCACGCATGGCAAAATATTTGGAAGTGCTGCAAAAGAGGGCTGCCGGGTTTGCGAAGGTTAAGTTCATACACTTAGGTCGCGGTGAAAACAGACATGCCGACGCCCTAGCATACGTGGCAGCCGCAATCCCTGAATCGGAAGAGAGGGTGATAAGAGTAAAGCGATTGGAGAAGCCTAGCACAGAGGGGGGGGAGGAAAGAGTGGCGGAAATATGTCAGGCCGAGGAGGAAGAAGGGGGATGGATCGTACCCATCAAGAGTTTTTTGTCGGGGGACGTGGTGGAAGATAAAGGGGAGAAGAGGAGACTGGAGCAGACGTCTCGGAGATACGTGCTCATAGAGGGGGAGCTATATCGAAGGAATTTCAGTGGGCCTTTGTTAAAGTGTCTCGGGCCGAGATTAGCCCTAGAGAAGTGTTAGTGGAGTTGCATGAGGGAGACTGCGGGAGTCACTCAGCGGGCAGAACAACGGCACACAGACTGATATCACAAGGCTACTTTTGGCCGCACATGAAAAGGGACGCCGTGGACTATGCTAAACGATGCGAGAAGCGCCGTGGTTCGCCGATGATCTTTGCACCAGCGAACCGTTACCGCGGTGTGGTCAAGTCCGTGGCCTTTCGCAATGTGGGCAATGGACATAGTTGGCCCGCTGCCCATGGCTACGGGCAAAGGAGATTCATGTTGGCGCCCCGCATTATTTTACCAAATGGATTGAGGTAGTGGCCCCGCATGAACAGTCAAGGAAACTCACGGATCAAGTTCGTGTGGGGGAATATCATCCGTAGATTTGGGTTGCCATATATTATCATAGCGACAAATGGAACCCAGTTCACCGGGTCCAAGGTGAAGGCGTTCTTGCAAGCATACAAGGTGAAGCAGGGGTTCTCGGCCCCATACAATCCAGAAGGCAATGGGCAAGCAGAGTCTTCCAACAAGGCCTTTATGAACAATCTCAAAAGGAAGCTAGAGGATAAGAAAGGAGTGTGGGCAGATGAACTTAGTCATGTTCTATGGGCATACAGGACCACGCCTCGGACATCAACAAGGGAAACTCCCTTCGCTTTGGCTTACGGGGTAGAGGCCGTGATTCCCACGGAAATGGTAAATGTTTTACGCGAGGACAAGGGCGGTGGAGACGGGGCTGAACGAGGGCATACTGGCAGTGGATATGACCTTAGCAGAAGAAAGAAGAGACGAGGCGCGAATCAGACTAGAGGAGTACCACCGCAGCCTGCAGAGGCGTTATAACAAGAGAGTCAAGCCGAGACAGTTCAGGGTAGGGGATGCCGTACTGCGACGGGTGACGCAGAGTACCAAGAGAGAGAATGATGGAAAGCTCGGGCCGAACTGGGAGGGGCCCTATACAGTGGTCGGCGTGGGAGGAGCCGGTACTTACAAGCTAAGAACAGCGGAAGGAAAGGTGCTAGAAAAGCCATGGAATGTGAGAATGCTAAAAAAGTTTCATGTTTGAATGTAATGAAAGTCCAGAATGATACACTGGAGCTATTTGTAAATATATAATACAATGGCACTTTTGAGGAGTAAATTTCACCATTTTACATAAACTGCAACGGTCAGGCTAAACACAAGTGAGGGCAAGAGACGCCCGAGGACGAGAGGTCCACCTCAAGATAGAGCCGCGGGTCGGGGAGAGCCGTCCGCGGAAGAAAGGCATACGCTGCACCGGGGGCAAAGAGAGAAGCCCAACGGTAGGCGAAGCTACTCCAAAAAGAGGCTGCGGAGGGGATGAGCCTTCCGCGGTTGAATGGTTCGAATCGGGCCCACGGCAGGTCGAGCTGCCCCGATGGAACCTAGAGTCAACGAGTGACTCCAAAGGGAAAAGAGGAATTCCCAAGCGAGAGGCGGGGATCACACATGGGGGCAAGAAGAGAGAAGGCCCCAACGTAGATAAGGACGAAATGAGAAGAAATAGAGGCAAGAAATGACGAACAGCAGCATGCCAGACAAAGCAACAATTAAAGCTAAGAGATTATACATGTAATCGGGAAGAGTGAAACAGTTTCTAATCACGCCAACATACGAATGAAAGGGAGAGAACAAATAAGATTAGTGGCACACTTAGTTGGAAGAGTAAGTTACAAAATAGCTAATACAATAACAGACAGCCAATGTAGGGCTAGTCTAAATTCTGCACCAGATCTTCGGCAAGGGGAGCTTGGTCAAGAGCACTCGAGTCGGGGACCAGGGAGGCGGCCTCGCAAAACGAGCCTTCAGCAGCCGGATTGAGGAGGGGCGTCCACCGACCGAAACGAAATGCTCTCTGGCAATGGGGTACCGCGTGGATGGATCTTCCGGCATGGGAGAGGGGGCTTTTCGGGAAGAGTCGGCCCTCTTTGAGTAAACGCACATGTTCCTCGGCAAGTTTTTGGCCACCCGCTTGTCGGCAGGCCTTGAAGCTTACCCGCGGTTGCTCCCATGTCTTGAAAGTGTGTTCGAAGGAGAGCGGCCGTATTTTCCTTATCTTTGGAGGGCAAGGCGTCCGTTGTTTGCTTAGGCGGTCGTTCACTCCGTCCCATGAAGGCCTGGTGGGAAGCTTCAGCGGTCTTCGGTTCATCCTCCTTCGGAGTTTGGCCATGTCCGCTGCCGACAACTTCGGCTTGGTGGCGCCACAGTGGCCCTTAGTCCATCGGGGGCCACCCGACCTCCTTCTCCAAGGATTCCACAGAACTCAGGGAAGAGAAGAGGCCGCGGATCATATAGGCCATGTCCAGGCTCACCTAGCAAGGGAAGAGCAGTCAGAATAAGGGTCAATACAGAAAGTGCAAAGTGGGCAAGAGAGACAGACCTTCTCCCAGCCGGCATACAAAGAGGTGCGATGCTGTTCGAAGGTCCCAGAGTCAGCATAGGCCAAGTCACGAGGAAGATGGGAGCCGTAGAACATTGCTGAGGCCACAGCAGGGTTTTCTAGAGCAGAGTCCTCTACATTGACCGAAATGGCCGCCGACCTTGAAGTAGGGCGAAAGTTCTCGAGTCGCATTACCACGGGAGAAAGCGAAGCGGTTTTTGCCGGGCCGGCTGCGGATGGGGAGAAGACGGAGGAGCCGTAGAATGGCTTGCAGAAGGAGAAGACCTGCGGCGCTTGTGGGGGGGCTCTTCAGATGAGGGATCCGCGGATAGGTGGGGAACAGCAGAGGCCGGGACAGTGCGGGAAGGAGGGACTTCAGTCACGTCATCGTCCGAGTCGCTGTCAAACAGCTTGATCTTGGAGACGTCCATAGGGGGAGGTGATGAGTCGGCGGGAGGGGAATTGGGGGGAATATATTGATCGTCCCAGTCAGTAAGGGAACGGAAAGAAGGAGATGTATATTGGCGAGGCCGAGAAGAAAGATGTGCGGTGGACTTTCTGACTATCTCCTCTAGAGCCCGAGCCCGGGCCTGAGACTTGGTGGTTTTACGAGTGAAGCCGCGGCGGTGGGGTTTACGTTGGGACGGATGGGAGGCGGATAGTGAGGATGGAGAAGGGCGAGGCTTTCGTTCTTTTGGGGGCGGAGGACGATAAAAGGGAGCTGAATATTTGCCCAAGGTGTGCAAAGAGGGGTCAGTCAGTAAAGGGGTTCCATGAGAGGGATCTATGCCGAGGACTTCAGCTTAAGAAGAGCCCAAATTGCGGATTTGCTCAAAGATTGCAGACTTCAGGCCGACGTAAAATCGGGACTTGGAGTCGGACTTCCAACCTGCACAGGAGAGAAATAGAGACAATGAGTGAGTCCGCAGTATAAGTCAATATAAGAAAAAGAGGCAGTAAAGCGAACTCACCACGAGGCAGGAAGATGAGATGGTTGAGAGTCACTTCAGGTGGAACCTCCGCGGACACGAAATTACCGTAAAACATACGAGGGGTAGTGATGCCAAGCTTTGTCCGAGGTGGTGAGTTTGAGAATGAAGGATTTGTTTACATCGAGACGGACCGCGAAAAGAATGGTACCCAACGCCACATCTTTGGTACTTTTGCGTATGTAATAGTGAGAAATTATGTCGCGGAGGACTATTCGGGGCTCGTGGTGGAGGTTATAATAGTTCGCGGCATACATGATACGCCAAAAATTGCCGATACCCTGGCAAGGGGGAATGTTGAAGTGGTTACATACGTCGACATCTAGTCGAGACAAAGGGCAGCGCAAGCCGCATACAATTTGGCCGATCGTGACCCGCAGGCATCCCGGCTTGGGGGGGACTAGATGAGGGAAGTGAGTCACGTCGGGCACGTGCTCGAGGAGGATGTCGTCTGGGATGCCATAGCCAACCCTAATCGCTTCCAAATTAGGTCGACGGGAGCGTGGGGGAGGCGGTGGAAGCTTGAAAGGCCGCCCGGTGGTGGAGGGGCCAGCGGTGGGATCGGCGGAGGAGAAGACTCCTCCGCGATACCTAATCGCTGAGGAAGTCGGACCGTCGGATTGAGAATCCGACATGGGAGGAAGCTAGGGAATATGAACGGTTTACAAAAAGAAATGCGAAAATTAAAGAGAGAAGAGTACCAACCTGGTGCACCAATCCAGCAGCAGAGGCAAACGTTCGAGCGGGCAAGGTGTGTAGAATGGAGGAGTAGGAGGAAAGTTAGAAGAAGGATGGAGTTGACTGTAAACAGGGGCGACAGTAGTGGGGAAGGAAAGTGGAAGGTTTGAAAATGGCGACTGGTAAGGAAGAAGTAGAAGGGTGAGAAAGGAATGAGAAGGAAAGAAGGGGTAAGTAGAAGTTGAAGCGTGGAGGGGGTAAAAGGGGAAAGAAATAGGATCGAAAATCAAGAAACCGTCAGTTGAACCAGAGGAAAGGTGACACGTGGAGGGGCAAGAAACGAGGCGACACAAACCAAAACCAAGCACGCGGGGAACACGCAAGGCCAATAATAGAAAGGCGCGGCAAAGAGAGGTTACGGAAAAAGGCGGTGATTTGAGTTCTCGGGTCCACGAACATTCGAGAGGTTCGCGAACTCGAGAGGGGGCATTGTAGCGACCCAATTCATGAGGGCCGAGGGTCTGTCGGGTAAGGGAGCCGGGAAGAGGACGGGGTGTGGGATGACGGACAGGCTACTTAAGACGGTGGGCATGGAAGCCAAATATGGAGGTCGAGAACCGAGGACCGATAGTGGAGAGCCGCGGCTCGAAAGGCTAGCTGACATGGAATTGAACCATCTAGACACGTGCCTAGCAGGAAGAAGGGCGAAACCCTAACGCCGTACGGGAACTCAACACATGGCACTCCAGAGACCGTAAGATGAGTGGACAGATGGAGGGCCCAGGAGGGAGGAGGGGGATTATAAATAGAATAGTAGAGGAGGAGAAGAGATAGGTCACAACAACATTGTCACTAATTCTGCCTGTTGCTACCGCCACTGTAGAGAGAGCATTTTCTGCTATGCACATGATAAAGAATCGGTTACGCAACCGAATGGGAGATGAATGGTTGAATGATTGTTTGGTTACATACATAGAACGAGATATATTTGATAGCATTGATGATGAAGCAATCGTTCAACGCTTCTAAAAGATGGGTCCTTCACATCGTCGAGGGCAATTGTGAATTGTTAGGTTAATAGAGTTGAAAAATGTATTTATTTATTTATTTTACGTTTATACTATTTATGTACAATCGATACTCATTTTCGTTTGTTGGGTGATCCTTTCTAATACAAAATATTGATTGTATAAGTTGTTAATATTGTTACAAGTGTTCTTTTTTTTTTTTACTTATTTGTCTATTTGTCTTTATTAGTGACTTCACACTAGGCCCCCCTGGAGGAAATTCCTGGCTTCACCACTGTTGGTGGAGACATTAAGCTCACTGCTTATAAATCATATCAATGAAAAAATAGGTATTTAATTATTCTTTATCAAATCTCATTTTGTTCTATGTTGTGAATCTATCTTGTTTTTGTCTTTCATCATTAACCTTGCATGAACTACTTCTATAGGAACTTTCACTAGAAAGAGCCAGGGGTGGCTCAAGACATATGGGGGCCTAGGGAAAGGTGAAAAATAGACCCTTTTAGTATCGATGTTTGGTTACGTCACTTGTTCTAAATGTGAACTTCAACTCGCTTTTGAAATGAAATTTACTCTTGAAAACACTAAATTGACCAATTTTAAAAAGTAAGAAAAAGTTTTCCTTTATTTTTTATTTTTTTGTTCTATAACAATTTTATTGTAGAAGTAAATATAGTGTATAAGAGATTCACTTTAATAAATCCATTATAAAATTATGACTTTTAGAGTTCTACATATATATAACATTTCATCGTGGGATTATAAGCATCTCCCATTCCCCTTCCCCTTTTTCTGGGCCTTTCCTAAACTGTAAATTAAAAGCCCACAACAGTAACTAGTTAAAACTAGTATGCTTCCCTACGTGGCCTAATATACCTCCCCATGCTTAATATGAATACTTATAATACATAATAATCTTTTGATTTTCTTTTATAAAGGGCTAGATGTGAACCTGGGGGCCTTTTGTATGTTGGGCCGTGCTTATTTTGCTTTATAGTTGAGTCGATCCTGGAAAGGGCATGGATTTTGTTAGGCTAGTACATGTTTTTCTAACTTAGAATTAGTATTTGTATTAACAAAATTCTTCTTACATCAGATTCCCTACGGCTATGAAAATTGAAAGTTAACCAATTCATGCTTGATCCGTGTTAGCAATTCGCCGAATTATTTACAAATCGAATCTTTAAAGGGTTATACACTTAATATTTCCGAATGTTTGAAAGATTCAGAATAATTCATGATTTTTTGCCTTGAAAATATAATACGGTTTTTGACGAATTTTTCAAAAATTCGGTGGTTGTTGGCATTAAAAGAAATGAATGAAAATTCAGTTGTGTTTTTGTTATTTTTTATATATTTTATGTCCTTAGTTTTACTTTAAGTCCCCCACTCTTACATCCTTAGTAATAAATTAATCCAAAAGCTTTGTTTTTATACTTTTTTTGTAATATTTAAATTATGAGCAAATAAATATAGGTACCTATGTAGACCGTTCAATTGGTTTCAATGTTTTCGTAGCTAAACTGTTTGGATATACTCGTTATGTTGTAGAGAATGACAAGTTGACAACTATCATTAATATTTACTAACATAATATCACGAATTTTTTACTTTTCGAATTTTTGCAACCAAATGTTTAAAACGTGTAATAATTAAACACCGCATAATTACCGTGTTGTGAATTTTTTACCGTACCATTTTTTTGAGTCACCGAATAATTCTTGAATTATTCCCGTGCCGTATTTTTGTCATATCCCGAATTGCTAACAAGGTGCTTGATTAAGAGTTCAAAAGGAGTTTTATTCAAAAGAAATGACACTTCTCTTTTGATAACCTCAAGTAATTAAGAAGTGGAGTAATGTGAAATTATGAATGGTACATCTACATACTTCATCTAGGATCAGTGACCAACTGCTTAACCAAATCTAAGAAGATTTTGTAGATTGAAAAACTCCCTTTTGAAAGGACCCCGTGTCTTCTTTTTCACTCATTTTTCTAGAAAAATAGCAAACCATAAATAATCTTTGACATTTCATGATTATAAATAATCTTTAGGTATCCCTTTCCAAAAATAGTTTAGCATATTAGGAAGTGGGAGACATATATGACTTATGTAAAGCAATCGAATTTCCACTTTCTCGAGTAAAAAATGATCAAGAAGATGAAGTGTGGAAATTTGCTTGATCACATTCAAGACAAATTTTACAAGAGTAAAACTAAACCTTTTAAAACATATAGTGCTCCATGTATAGAAACTTTGAGGTCCAAGCACATGAACCACCATTTTGATGGTAAAGCAAATGAATCTAATAGAGAGAAAATTATTATTGAATTTATAATTTGTGTTTTTCTATATGTATTTTTATTTTTATTGTTGATAATTAATTTTATTATTATTATTATTATTATTATTATTATTATTATTATTATTATTATTCAACATCTTCAGAGTTAAATATTGGCAAAAAGAAATTAAGAAATAACATGCTTAAAATTTTTAATTATAATAAAACTACTAATGCCTTTGTTCAGTTTGTTGAGGGTCAGCAATTTGTGACCATCTTCAGTTTGTTGAGGGTCAGCCTATCTGCTCAATTTAGAAACACCTCCCTTCCAAAAATTAGAACAAACCACCTCTTTATTAATAATTTAGAAGAACCTCCCAATCTCCCATTTCCCTCATTGAAATTAGAATAAGCCTTCTTCTATTAATAAAATTTAGAAAAAAAAAAACTCGTTAATGTCACTTAAAAAACATAATTACTCCCTATTTAAAGAAAAAAAAATAAAAAATAATAAAAATAAGATGAGCCTCCCCTATATGATTGCAATTACCAATTACATTTAGAATCCAAAGAAACCATGCTAACTATCGATCTCGAGTGACGGGTTTCAAGACTCAAGAAAAAAAAACGATGCGTAACACGGTTTGCATACTTGTCGTACATTTAGTTCTCTTTAACTTTTTTTTTAATAAATTTTGTGGTTATGGTTGACCTCTACCTGTATTAATATCTTAGATAAATTACTCCATTTTTGTCCTCCTCAAAAAATTGCCTAAGTTTCTGACACAATGGAGGGACAAAGTACTCGGTTATATATATTTCCTCTAGGTGATCTACTGCCCTACTAGCTTCCATAAAAACATGATTAAATACAACTTTGTTAACACTTCCTACCCTCTCCAGTATTGCAGCTGAGATTTCTGCATAGTACCATGGCGGTTTCTCTTGATTTTGAAGGATTTTTGCTGCCATCAACGAATCAGAAGCTACTTCAACTCGCATCTGCTGTATAAACAGACACCCTTGTAACCCCATGTAGATTGCTTTCAACTCCTAAAACAATACTGACCTCATTCCACCAGCACCTGTGTATGCTAGTAGCACTTCTCCTTGGTGATCCTTTACAACACCTCCACCTCCACATCCACCACCGTTATCAGAGAGTGACCCATTAGCATTTAACTTTGACATGTGTCACAGCCCAAATGTCTAAACAATTACAAAGTCAATATTTGAAATATAAATATCTCAAACATTACTATGTTCAATTGTCTAAAACCCAGGCTATGACGGGGCTACAACACATGCCAAAACCTAAAACCCAAATCATAAAAGAATAAACCCATGAATTTCCACCATCACTTTATTAAGCTATCTTCCGTCCAAACAAAATATCAAACAAACTCTAAGAATAAAAGTCTTCAATATCTTATTCTCATGTCATGCTGAAAATGTAAACTACGTTATTACATCCTTCCAATAAGAATCGGACCTAATAAAAGCACTAACGGACTGCTCCATGCAAGAATCCAAATCACACGCCGCGGTTCCACTGCCGTTCACCTATGTTTCCAAGAACACACCCACGTTGCCAAAACAAAGCAAACATGGGTCAGCAAAATGGAATTTGCTGGTATGAGTAAACTAACCACATAAAAACATTTCCAGTCTTTACTTATCAAACTAACACTTTAAATATATCATAACTTAATCATTCTCAGCCTGGAAGACAAGTAGTTCCGTCATTTCAACCGGCATAGTTTCTTCCCAAGCAAGACTTCTAATTTATTAACTCATTATAATGATTTATTTAAATAGCTAAGGAATTGAATTAAACTTACCGATAGCCACTGCTGTATAAGGGTAGGACCGCGTCCCTGAACAAAATATTATTAAGTCCTACCCTCTTGCAAAAGAAAGTTAGAAGTTTTATATAACATATGTAGATATCCTATAGGTATTCAAATGTAAGCCCAAACACACTCGCATAATCAAATCAATTTCTCTTATCAATTAATCAATTTCTTTTCTTATACACCCACTCTTTAGTAACTATGTACCTTAGGTCATTCTCGCCACATTCAATGAATACCCGGGTCATTCATGGCACATTCAATGAATACCCATTTATAACGCTAACGGGCCATTTATGGCACATTCAATAAATGCCCACCTAATATATGACATCATCAGTCATAAAACTCATTTCCAAAACTTGAGACGTGGAGAGTTCTAAAAGGGTGTGGTAAATTATTTAAGCATTATTAAACTTTATTGCATATTTTATTTCAGAGAACGGAGGAGTATCTTGTTTCTTGTATTATTGTTTACGCGTTATTAATATATCGATGTCTAAATGTCATAGCGTCGTATATCATAAAAGACTGAAATATCACATAGTAGTTAATACACGTACACACGATATATATATAAAAGTCTTAGCCTAAAGCCAAGCACGCTAATAGCCCTAGACCTATCCTAATACACCAAATCATAATCCGAGTTAAAAGTCAAACTTGGTCGGCTAGTCAAAGTCAACTCTGGTCAACAGTCAAAGTCAACCTGCCAAGGGTCAACAACAGTCAACCAGCCAGTCAACCAGTCCCAAACTCCTCTAACCTAAAAGCCCAAAGACTAAGGCCCAAAGTTTAAACTTAAGCCCATAAGTGAAATCTGAAATTTAAAACACTCAAGCCCAATACTGAGTTCGGCCCAAGCCCAACAAGGAACAATGAACAGGATCGCCTCTATCCCTTCTTCTTCCTCTACTGCGCACCTCCACCACCGATCAACCACCACAACCACCAACCTAACTCCACTACAAACCACACGGTTTCACTCCTCACAAAAACCCCAACCTTTCTATATAATAAAATCCCAATTCCCTCACCCTTCAAAAATCGCGGTAATGACGCCATTAATGGCGGTTCAAAGCTTCACAGCTCTCATATAACAATTCCACCACCACCAATCAGTAATCAACCAACACAATCAACATAATAACAATTCACAATATTTTTTAGGATGATGTTTGTGCGAACCGCCACCATTAACACCTGTTCAAGCATTTTCCAAGCTTCAACAGCCCACCCAATTTCAATTCAATCGACAGCAACAAATCAAAGATATAACTTCATTAGGCAAAACAGTTTACACTTCGCAAAGCAATAAGTTTTGAGTCCATATAAGAACAATTAACTATATCATTCAATGGAAACTCGATTTCATTCCTGGTTAAACAAAAAGATAAATCTTCAACTTTCCATCGATATCAGATGACGAGGTTACAGTATATATGTTCCTCTGCGTTAACAATCTTATGTATTTCTTTGTTTTATACCATTTAGTTCAAACAATCACACGCGTATACAACCATATTTCTGACATTTACAATGGCGGAAAAAAGCGATGAATTCAAAGAAGAAATCAGTGTTTTAGAATTATTTTCTAAGTGTAACATTTTATATCGTTGAAAGTATCTACTCACCGATACAGAACTTATTTGCTCCTCCTGTTGTCAGCAAGATCTCCAGCAAGAAACTTCTCTCATTCCTCTCTGTGAAACTCTCTTTTATGTAAAACTCTCTGTGTTTTACCAACCCTATCTTTTTCTTCTCTGTTTTTAAAAACCCTCGAAATAGGGAAGAGGGTGTATCCTATAAACCCACGTCTCCTATTTCCACTAACACTTATCTTATTTTATTTTATCTATTATCCATTATTATTAGTATTAGTATTATCCTAGGAAAAATAAAAGAAAAGGCGGGGTGGTATAATATACACACCTTAAAAGGATCTCGTCCCAAGATTCAAAGTAGAGTGTAGAGTAACCAAACAAACAGTATGTCAAACAATAAATCTTTATAGAGTATAAAGTTAACATATTACATGCCGACAACTAAACTTTAAGTAATAATGTAGAACATGTCAGCAGGGAGATTAAATTAAACACATCATTTACAGCTTGCACCCAATGATCATAGTAAACCAATATCATAAATAAGACATAATGTATACTAAGTATACACACCTTAAAAAGAATACACATATACAATATCATATAGATAGGCATACTAATACGCCGTCACATACTTTGAAAGTGTGTCCATATAATATAGAACCCAATAAACACGTATATACGCTTAGTATACACCACTCAAAAAGAATATAATAATTAGTTTCTTCCATTGCCAACACTTAATTAGAATCATTCTTTCTCGGTTCAACAAATTCATATTCTTCGAGTTAAATCATACTAAGAAGGCAAGGTAGTTCCTCTCACATCGAGGCAGTTAGTTCCACTCTTAGTATTTCCCAACTAATCCAAGACGTTTAACAATAAATATACCTATAATAATTTTCTTTTCAACGAACTTCCCTGTCAAAACTATTCGGTTAAAAACTCATATGTTTCATCCACCATCTTGGTGTTTACAAATATATCAACATTTCTCTCAGTGTCTCACAAACACCTCATGTTCGAAAATAAAAATTTTACATTATATAGGCTGATTCATATCATCAATGACCTATACTATGTCCACTATCACATAGGATCAAACACCTACAATGTGATGCATGCACATTGGCTCACACACCAATGATGTGCAAGTATACACTAGTTCACACACCAACGATGCATACTAGCTCTCTACCATCACATAGGATCAAACACCAACGATGTGTGGTATGCGCACTGGATCACACTCTAACGATGTACATGTGCACACTGGATCAAACTCCAACGATGCATACAAAGAGATGTTATATATATTGGATCACACACCAACGATATACATAACTTGGACAATATTAACAATTTCAAATCCAACCTTTTACCGAAAGGGTTTCTTTATTCCTTGGATAATTCCAATTTACTCAAATATGAAATTTTAAAATAACAATTTATTCTTTAATCAATACTTATTTAAAATAGAAAACTCCGTTAGGAAAAACAACACTATAACATGCTGAACAATTTCGATTATAAATTTCATAAGAAACTAATCGTTAAAGCAACCAGCATTTTATTTTCATAATCATACGATAAATTCTTACTTGCTAAGTATCAATAAAGGAACTAGTAAACAACAAATTCATACATACCTAACATTAACCAGTGCAGTTCTTAACGTAGTGTCCCAACTGTCCACATTTATAACATTTGCCTACTAGTTCATTTGGTTTAGAACATCTTCGAATAGTATGACCAACTTCCCCATAGTTCAAACAATTACCATCAAATTTCTTTAGCGAAGTACTAATGTCCTTATTCACATGCTTACTTGTTTGCCTATTATATGGGTGATGCCGACTTTTTCTCTGCCCTTGACGTGGTTGACTAGAAATAAGGTGTAAGCTGACTTGTTTTGGGGCATTCTCTTTAAACTTCTCATCTTTGGGTTTATTATCCAATTGTTCATATCTTAATGCCAAATCTAACACGCAATCGAAAGTTTATTAATCAAAGGGTATCAAATAACTCAATAGATATGGCTCTAGTCCACGGATGAACTTCTGGTTCTTCTTTACTGGGGTATCCACTAGATAAGGAGCATACCTCGATAGTTCATTGAACTTAGTCACGTACTTCGTAACAGTTTTCCCTCCTTGGGTCAAATTAAAGAATTTCTCAGTTAATTGCTCCTTAACAGCATTAGGAACAAACCTTCCCTCAAATCTTACCTGGAAATCCTCCCAAATCATAGTTCCCACATCCACATTATCCTTGATAGACCTCCACCAAAATAAAGCTGACCCCTCCAAGTGGTGAGAAGTCAACTCCTGCTTCTGCACCTCAGTGAGTTACATCTTAGCAAACACGGACTCACACATAGTAACCCATTTCTCAGCATCAATGGCCCCTTTCTCTCCCTTGAACTTCTGGCCTCCTAAAGTTGCAAAATCCTTGTTTCTCCTAGCAAAAGAATCCCCTAGATTATCATGTTGACCCCTCTGAATAGTTTGCACCAACTAAGTTAATATTGCTCCCAAATCAGCAAGTATGGTATTACTTCCAGTACCAGTAATGTCATTATCATCTCCATCCATCACCTTAAAACAAAACAGACTTCCATTAGTACTTCAAACATCTTAAACTCAAACACACTCAATCACCACATTTTTCGGGATCACCTAGACTTTCCAAATCTAGGCTAACCTAAGCTCCGATACCAAAATGTCACAAATTTTCTAAACAATTACAAAGTCAATATTTGAAATATAAATATCTCAAACATTACTATGTTCAATTGTCTAAAACCTAGGCTATGACGGGGCTACAACACATGCCAAAACCTAAAACCCAAATCATAAAAGAATAAACCCAAGAATTTCCACCATCACTTTATTAAGCTATCTTCCGTCCAAACAAAACATCAAACAAACTCTAAGAATAAAAGTCTTCAATATCTTATTCTCATGTCATGCTGAAAATGTAAACTACGTTATTACATCCTTCCAATAAGAATCGGACCTAATAAAAGCACTAACGGACTGCTCCAGGCAAAAATCCAAATCACACGCCGCGGTTCCACTGCCGTCCACCTATGTTTCCAAGAACACACCCACGTTGCCAAAACAAAGCAAACATGGGTCAGTAAAATAGAATTTGCTGGTATGAGTAGACTAACCACATAAAAACATTTCCAGTCTTTACTTATCAAACTAACACTTTAAATATATCATAACTTAATCATTCTCAGCCTGGAAGACAAGTAGTTCCGTCATTTCAACCGGCATAGTTTCTTCCCAAGTAAGACTTCCATTTTATTAACTCATTATAATGATTTGTTTAAATAGCTAAGGAATTGAATTAAACTTACCGATAGCTACTGCTGTATAAGGGTAGGACCGCGTCCCTGCACAAAATATTATTAAGTCCTACCCTCCTGCAAAAGAAAGTTAGAAGTTTTATATAACATATGTAGATATCCTATAGGTATTCAAATGTAAGCCCAAACACACTCGCATAATCAAATCAATTTCTCTTATCAATTAATCAATTTCTTTTCTTATACACCCACCATTTAGTAACTATGTATCTTAGGTCATTCTCGCCATATTCAATAAATACCCGGATCATTCATGGCACATTCAATGAATACCCATTTATAACGCTAACGGGCCATTTATGACACATTCCATAAATGCCCACCTAACATATGACATCATCAGTCATAAAACTCATTTCCAAAACTTGAGACGTGGAGAGTTCTAAAAGGGTGTGGTAAATTGTTTACGCATTATTAAACTTTATTGCATATTTTATTTCAAAGAACGGAGGAGTATCTTGTTTCTTATATTATTATTTACGCGTTATTAATATATCGATGTCTAAGTGTCATAGCGTCGTATATCATAAAAGACTGAAATATCACATAGTAGTTAATACACGTACACACGCATATATATATAAAAGTCTTAGCCTAAAGCCAAGCACGCTAATAGCCCTAGACCTATCCTAATACACCAAATCATAATCCGAGTTAAAAGTCAAACTTGGTCGGCTAGTCAAAGTCAACTCTGGTCAACAGTCAAAGTCAACCTGCCAAGGGTCAACAGCAATCAACCAGTCCCAAACTCCTCTAACCCAAAAGCCCAAAGACTAAGGCCCAAAGTCTAAACTTAAGCCCATAAGTGAAATCTGAAATTTAAAACACTCAACCCCAATACTGAGTTCGGCCCAAGCCCAATAAGGAACAATGAACAGGATCGTCTCCCCTTCTTCTTCCTCTCCTGCACACCTCCACCACCGATCAACCACCACAACCCCCAACCTAACTCCACTACAAACCCCACGGTTTCACTCATCACAAAAACCCCAACCTTTCTATATAATAAAATCCCAATTCCCTCGCCCTTCAAAAATCGTGGTATTGACGCCATTAATGGCGGTTCAAAGCTTCACAGCTCTCATATAACAATTCCACCACCACCAATCGGTAATCAACCAACACAATCAACATAATAACAGTTCACAATATTTTTAGGATGATGTTTGTGCGAGCCATACCATGAACACCTGTTCAAGCATTTTCCAAGCTTCAACAGCCCACCCAATTTCAATTCAATCGACAACAACAAATCAAAGATATAACTTCATCAGGCAAAACAGTTTACACTCGTAGCAAGCAATAAGTTTTGAGTCCATATAAGAACAATTAACTATATCATTCAATGGAAACTCGATTTCATTCCTGGTTAAACAAAAAGATAAATCTTCAACTTTCCATTAATATCAGATGACGAGGTTACAGTATATATGTTCCTCTGCGTTAACAATCTTATGTATTTCTTTGTTTTATACCACTTAGTTCAAACAATCACACGCGTATACAACCATATTTCTAACATTTACAGTCGACAGAAAAACGATGAATTCAGCAGTAAATCAGTGTTTTATAATTATTTTCAAAGTGTAACATTTTATATCATTGAAAGTATCTACTCACCGATACAGAACTTATTTGCTCCTCCTGTTGTCAGCAAGATCTCCAGCAAGAAACTTCTCTCATTCCTCTCTGTGAAACTCTCTTTTCTGTAAAACTCTCTGTGTTTTACCAACCCTATCTTTTTCTTCTCTGTTTTTAAAAACCCTCGAAATAGGGAAGAGAGTTTATCCTATAAACCCACGTCTCCTATTTCCACTAACACTTATCCTATTTTATTTTATCTATTATCCATTATTATTAGTATTAGTATTATACTAGGAAAAATAAAAGAAAAGACGGGGTGTTATAACATGCATTCCTCAAGTTTCAACCAGACACATTGTCTAGGGGCTAGACTAACATAGTTTACTTGGATTCCAAGCCTTACCATTAACACTCTAATCTGCCCAACTTCTTAACAATCGATAGTTGGCCCTGCAAATAGGTTGTCATATCATTCACTACTCTGCTCCTCACCACAGACAGTCGATAGTTCGCTTGAACTTTGAGTTGTAAAGCTGCAGAACGCTTCTTTTGAACCAAACTCAATGCTTCTTTTCAACCAAACCCATCCAAGCCCAAAGTTTAATATAGGCCTGGGCTTGAATATCTGTTAGTTAGTGGGCCATTTTTTCGTTAATGAGTTACTTAGTGGGTCAACAAGGCACGAACGTAAGTCATCTGGTACTAAAACTGCCATTTGAATTCATAATTTTCCTCACCAAATCGGTGTACACATGCTACATTGCTACATGATGTTCCAGTCCAAAGCCCATTTAAAGGCAGTCCCTAGATTTTGTTTAACTAAAAAAGGTGAAAAAAAGAGATAGAGCATCAGACCATGAGTTACTAAATTCTAGGTGTCGTTTCACTAAAACGCAAAGCAAACTAAACACAAGAACCACGTTGACGCTTGTCCACTGTTCCAAATCTTATGTGTTAGATTCCTCAAAGAAAAAAAGAGTGTCATAGTTTACTCCATGGCCATTAATTAATACCGAGAAACACGCAACAAAAAAAGCTAGCTAAGTTGAACTTAGCTGTCTCTCTTTGTCTCCTTTTGTACTTGCCCAAACACACTTCACTTCATTCTCCACTTGTCGGTTTTGGATATTTACTAGATCCAAGAGAGAGAGAGAGAGAGAGATCTGGGAATATGGCAATGGATGCAAAGCAAGTTCTGGGTGCGTTCTTAACACTGACTATGTTCACAATGCTAATCAATATGATCAAGAAAGATCATTTTGATTCAGTTGAGGTGAGTAGTCCATTTTTCTATATTATAGATGGGTTTGTTGGATTCATTGTTATCAATCAGATGTTGTTTTTTGCAAACTGATAATCAAATAGGGAATGCTAGAGAGTTGTTTCAAGTAATTGTTAGTAGCTAGTCAATTAAAAACGGCAGACTTAAGTTTGTATAATTTGCTTATTGAAAAAAAAGCCTAAGGTAATATAATTACATTTATATTTTTGAATTTTATTTTGACATATTATGAGTGATTATTTTTTATTCATAAGACATTAATTTTCTAGTAATTCATAAGAACGCGGAAGCTACGAGTTTGTGACTTTGCTTCCTTAGCCAGAAATGATAAATTGGAAGCTGCAATGCTCTTGAGAGTTCCGCTTAGTATTAGCACATAGCGGCGAGGAACAAAGGAAGGTTTAGAGCAATAAATAAATCTAATAATCTCCATGGAATGAGATTGCAACAAAACTAGTGGAAGCTAAAAAAAACACCCAAATGCAATCTTTCGATCGATGGGGTAGCTACAGCGGCTTACGTGAACAAACAGCTGCTGTTTAAGTACCTTTAATCTTTGAACCCATATTCTCACCCTGTTTTTCCGATTGGTTCTCTCATTCATTATAACACCTAGTCAGCATCTACGTCTGAATATTAGTATAAATGGAGAGTGTATTAATGAAATAGTTTATCAGTTATTTATGCAAGCAATTAGTATGCAGTTTGCTCTACTTACTTCTTAAACAAACCCAAGAGCTAATAACTCAAAACCAACCTTTCGTTATGATGATGGGACTATCGGTTGCCCCGCTTCCCTACTTTACATCTCCACCCAATTGCAACATAAACCTCCTCCACGACTTTGTAGTTTGTAGGACACATTCTCTTCAATCACCATTAGTACCCAGTTAGTCGAAACTAGGGTCTCAATGAGTGTTAAATTAACAGATGGATTGCAGTGTTGAAGCAAACCTTCGTATTGTTTCTGCCATGGTGACTTCTTTTTCCTTCTCTGATAAAAAATTCTGAGAACGAATCAGTCAATCAGAGAAGAAGAGAGGATGAGAGGTAACAGGAGATGCGTTTGAAACGATGTGAGAGAGATCAAATAAATTGAGACACTTTGATGGTTTTAAGACGTCTATGAGTCTATGACAGAGGTGATTATATCGATCAGAGGTTTTACTTTTCTTTGGTTGAAGTTTTGGGAGGAGTGGAGAGAGACACCCTTTGCGGACTTTATGTTTAGATGGGAGTCCTTGCTTGGCCAAGCGTGATTGTAGTTTCCTGTTGGGGGTGCTTGTTTCTAAAAGGCAGACTTGCCATTGTATTTTTCATGTTTTCTAGTTTCCTTTGTTGTATTTATGTGGGATATCTCATTCTACGTTGTTGATTGTTGATGTTATAGTTATATATAAGTATACACATTTTACCAATAAAAAAAAAAAAAGGACAATGTGAGAGCAACGGAAGGAGGAGAGTAGGGGAAGGGATGAAGTGTTCAGTGGGTTTGTGGGTGTGGAAAGATGGTAACACTGACACTTTTTTGTACCCCTAATGCTTGAAGTTAAACAGCTCTTTGGAATAGATGAGTTGTGGATCATCCTTGTATATTTATTTACAGAAAAAGATAGTTGCATTCCATCTTATTTCTAATTTTATTGGAGAAGGTTCAGTAACCATGACACCAATTTAGAGCAATTGTTTTAATATTTACTTTGAAGAACCTATCTATTCTCCGCTTCAAAATGGGGATCTTATTAGGTCCTTTGTTTTTGTAGATAGATTTCATTCCCCGCAGCAACTGCATGGTTCTTTTTGCATGGGATCAGTGTCATTGCTGATGTTTTCTCTTTGTTGATAGATTTTATAAGAATACTTAAATTGCTGTAAATAGTTTATTGCCTTGATTGATGGTTTGCACTTTGATTTGTCCATATGTATTTATTTGTTGACTTAAATTAGGCTTGAATCCAGGTTTTTTTTTTCTTTCTCAGATGTGTTTTGTAAGTTCCAATGAATATTTATGGTATAAATGCTTCAATGTGTTTATCTTTGCTTAGTGAAAATTAGTCCTTGATGAGTGTTTAATTGTATATTCTTCAATATTATTTCTTCCCACCTAAAAGGTGGTGAGAATTCCAGATTTTTCGGCTGTTCAATTCGATGCAATTAAAGTTACAGAGAAAAGTCTTGTCTCACTTCCTAGATTTAGTAAAGAGCCGTGGAAGGAAGATGGATTAAAACTTAAAAGTTGCTGGACCAGACCAGGACATAGTAAGTTCACTGTGGTGTTGAAGAATTCTTGTTAACCATTGTGGTTCTGTATATCTTTGCTGTTGTTTGTGTTACTGATCATCGCTTCTTTTTGGGTTTGCAGAAGCCAAATCGTCGAAGGGTTTCATTATATTCTCATTAACCAATGGCCCAGAATACCACATTTCACAGGTATGCTGTGCTAACTGTAATCATTGTAGACTTAGCTATCTGAAATTTTATAGTAACTAAGGGCAAGGAAAGCTACCTATTAAAATTGGGCATCCAACTCAAAACCAATTGGCAATGAGTGCAGCAGACCCAGGAAGTAAATACTACAATACAAGACATTAAACTCCCAGTGTGGGATTAAACATTCTCAACACTACCCATTTACAGAGGTATAGTTGACGGGCGTTACTAGCACCTTGGTGATGCATGCCATCAAGCAACCTCGTCTAGATCTTAAATTCAAGTATTCACTCTCGTTGAACTTTTTTCATCATTAGATCTATCACATTGTCTTTGATGTTTTACTTAGCTTTTATGATTGGGAGTGGAGGTAATTGTTTGAAAGTGTAACAAGTTTGTACGTTAGAACATAGGTATGAGTTGGTTTGAAGAATTATCGTATCTTTATCTCCCTAAAGTTTGATTACTGATCATGTTCTGAACTAGTACTGGATTTTCTTTTTTTGTCTAGGAGGTCTCAGATTGAGTTTTATGGCTGCATTAAGTGCTGAATGTGTTATGCATTCATGTCAAATATCTCTTTATTTGGACCATAAGATGGATCACTTACTGGATGGTTCTTGTTGGATTAATTGGGTTTCTGTTATAGTGTAAAATTTGTTGGTTTTGAGCTTGAGGGTAGGTGGTATCCTTAATGTAGTATCTTGCTAGGTTGGCTTCACAGCTTTTGTTTAAGTGATTTGTCTTTTAATTTATGAAATGTACCTTCCCTTCTGTTGATAAAAAAAGTTCTTGTTGGACTTCGTTTGCAGTTATATCTCTCGTCACTAGTTTAATTCTTGAGATGATGACATTTGTACTCTTCTGTGAGCAAAGCGAATTCTTAGTTTGTTGTTGTTGTTGTTGTTTTGTTATTTATTTATTTATTTTTGGAGGGGTTCATAAAACATTTGTCACTGTGTCTGTCTGCCCACCCACCCTCCCTCTTCCATTTTTCTCCACATCTTCTCTCTGAAAACCCCAGGTAACCTTCTTCTCTGCTCACTCCCCATTAACTTGCAGTGTCAGTAGTGGTAAATGTGTTGGGTGAAATGTGTCATTGCTTCATAACACTAGTATACTGCAAAGCAGTGGAGAGAGAGAGAGAGAGAGAGAGAGAGATTCTTGGACAACCACACCCCCCCAAGGCCCAAGAACGTTAAGCTATGCTCACTTGATAATAAGGCTCATTTGTTGTAGACTTCTTGCTTGGACGCTTTTAGTTTTACCGTTAAATCTGTTGTTACTAGTTTATACTGTTTACTGAGCTGTTCACATTTCTATTCTCTCTTGTTGGTCCTTGCTTGGACTGTTTTACAGGAAAGTATCTTGTTACCACTTAAGATATCATTTCTCTTCTCTCATGTTGGTCCCTAAGCTCATTTTGTTAAATTGTTTGATGATATTAGATTGCTAATACGGTCGTAATTGCAAGACATCTTGGGGCCACACTTGTTCTCCCTGACATCAGAGGAAGCAATCCTGGTGAGACGAGGTTAGTGTTATAAATTTTAGTCGTCTTCAACTATCTTGAATTATTTTTATAATCTTTCTTCTTTAAAGTGCCGTCCCCCACCCACAGTAAAATTCATACACCATCAATTGGCACATCTTTCCAGTTTTTGTCCTCAGACTACAATCAACTCTTCAATCGTGAAAGCGTGTTCAGTTAATTTAAAATACTTTTCCAACCAAAACGCCTCACTAGGCTTATTTTGCTTGAGCAGCAGCTGAGCTTCACTACTTTATCAAAAGCATAGTGGGCCCTCCCAAGACTGAAAATTCTGCCACTTTGTTGGCTTTACTGCATACATGGTGACCACTGACTGTAGAGTGGGTCCTCTCTCTCTCTCTCTCTCTCTCTCTCTCTCTCTCTCTCATCTCATATCCTCTCTCACAACAAATTAGCACCCATCTAATTCCTCCCATTCAAAGGAAATAAATCTATGAAAATCATGCAATTAAAATTTCAATGAACCCCGATGTCCATATTGATCTTTAAAATCAAACTATCAAAGAGAGATAGATCGATCACCTCTAAACTATTTTAAGTATTGAGCCAAGGGGTATTGCTGTTTAATCAATAAAATCAAAACCGATGAACAAAATTAAGGAAAAAAAATAACCTCCCCAATAAATTTATAAATTGCAATATATGCTAATCTCATGCTCGCTGGGAACTTCAAAAAGAAGTGGTACTGACAGAGATGCATATGAGAGAGAGAGTGATTAGAATTTTTTGTTTTTGAAGAGATGATGAATGAACGAGAGGGAAAGAGGAAGAACACATGAGTATAACGTGCAAGGATTACTAGTTTACTTAATTAGTTTAGGTATTTTCTTTAGACTGTATGAAATGATTTTTTAAATCTTTATTATAATTATGTTTGGCATTATTGTAGCAATTTTTTTGAGGGCCAACTCTCCCTCATTCCAATCCCCCCTTTTACCCTTCACCATCTTTTCCTCCTCTTTTTATTAAACCACGTCAAACAGTGGACTGGAGAATGTTTTGCCAAACCAGCATTTCCCTTGGCCATAGAAGCACAGTTTTGAGAAACACCAAAACTGTTAAGTTTGACCTTATTTTTGTGGGAATTGGGGAGATGTTCCCTTGCTTGATTCCCTCACATATAGGACGAGGGAAGTTCTTTTGAAAAGCAGATGCGTCATTGACCAAAGAAGAAAGTCCATGTGACCACATCATTTAACCTGGCATCTCTGTTTTCCAGTGCCACTGCAAATCACAGTGCACAACCAGTTACTGAACTGTTAGACTGAAGGATCTATGCCATGGCGTTATACTATGGCAAATGCAATGGTGGAGAAAGGGACTAAGGGGACGAAGGAGGATTTGGGTGAGGAGAGTCTAGAGAGTGTGGCAAAGCGAGTGTATCGATTGACCACATGGAACAGGCTTGAGGCTCGATAAAAAGTTAAAATAACACACCCCACCCCCAAATGGTTGAAAGACCCATTTTAAACAACTCTTTCCACGAAGGGGTGCCTGCTTTCGACCAAAAATTCTCCATAAGGTTTTGTTTATAAGATCTTTCCCTTGTGTATTTTTTGAGTAAATACAGAAAAAAAGAAAATTGTTTTCATGTATTTTTTATTATCCACTGAGATTTGAGCACCAATGTCAGCTTAGATATCTTTATGTGAGGATGCTGTAGGCATTGGTAGAAAAAAACATGAGAGCCTATAAAAATTTGATGTAGGTAAGTCTTGTTAAACCTCATCGTTAGATCCCATAAGTTTCTAAGCTCAAGAATTACGGTAGACGCTGTGTGTGGAAAGTAATTTTATTTTTTTCCAATGCGTATTGGGCTTCAGTGTTTCACCATGTTGATTAAGTTCCAGTTTGTCTCTACATGACATTCTTGGAATAATGTCTGATCTTGATGACACAGCAAGAGAGCAGAACAATGAACATAAATTCTGGTTTCTATAACTATACTCTATACCTGCTATCCTGAGTTGGAACTCGGAACCTTCTGAATTTGGAAATAGTCCCAATTGTACAACCTATACTCCCTGCAACTCTACATACTCGGTTATGTAAAATATTTTTGATGTCAAAGTCTGAGTCATGCATAATTCCCTTTGTGAATGACAAAAAGGAAGCAAAATATTTAATTAAAAGAAATGAAACAAGTTTAGAGTAATGTAAATTTCAGATATATACAAGATAAAATCTTGAGTCAACCAGAATTAGATTAATGTGCAAGTCTGCCCTTTACCATCTTTTCCACTTTTTATTAAAGCCGCCAAACAGTGGAATGCAGAATGTTTTGCCAAACCAACACTTCCCTTGGAAATAGAAGCAGGGTTTTGTGAAACGCCAAAACTGTTAAGTTTGACCTTATTTTTCTCGGAAGATTGGGGAGATGTTCCCCCTTGACTGATTCCCTCATGTATAGGACAAGGGAAGTTCTTTTAAAAAACACATACGTCATTTGACTTAAGAAAAAAATCCATGTGACCACATCATTTAACCTGGCATCTCTGTTTTTCCAGTGCCACTGCAAATCACATTGCACAACCAGTTACTGAACTGTTAGACTGAAGGACAATGCCACATGGCATTATATTGTGGCAAATGCAATGGTGGAGAAAGGGACTAAAGGGACGAAGGAGGATTCGGGGTGAGGCTAGTGGCATTATATTGTGGCAAATGCAATGGTGGAGAAAGGGACTAAGGGCACGCGGGAGGATTCGGGTGAGGCTAGGGAGTCTAGAGAGTCGCGGCAAGCGAGTGTATCTATTCGACCACATGGAACCGGCTTGAGGCTCGATAAAAGTTAAAAATACCCTCCCTCCAACATGCACATATGGTTGAAAGACCCATTTTAAACAACACTTTCCACGGAGAGGTGCCTGCTTTCGACAAAAAATTCTCTGTAAGGTTTTGTTTGTAAGATCTTTCCCTTGTGTCTTTTTTTTTGAAGTAAATAGAAACAAAGAAAACCTCTTTGTGTGTATTTTTATTATCCACTGATGTCAGCTTAGATATCTTTATGTGAGGATGCTGTAGGCATTGGTAGGAAAAACATGAGAGTGCCTATAAAACTTGGTGATGTAGGTAAGTCTTGTTAAACCTCATCATTAGATCCCATAAGTTTCTAAGCTTAAGAATTAAGGTAGACGCCTTCGTGTGGAGAGTAATTTTAGTTTTTTCCAAGAAGTATTGGGCTTCAGTGTTTCACCATGTTGATTAAGTTCCAATCTGTCTCTACATGACATTCTTGGAAGAACCCAAGTGACTGATCTTGATGACGTACCAAGAGAGTAGAACAATGAACATAAATTCAGGTTTCTATAACTATACTCTACACCTGTTATCCATGGTTGGAACTCGGAACCTTCATACGGAGTCCCTTCTGGAAGATATCCTAGTGAATTTGGAAATAGTCAATTGTATAACCTATACTCGTTGCAACTCTACATACTCGGTTATGTAGAATACTGAAATATTTTTGATGTCAAACTTCAAGTCATGCATAATTCATCTGTGAATGACGAAAAGGAAACAAACATACAATTCAAAGAAATGAAACTAGTTTAGAGTAATGTAAATTTCAGATATACTAGAAGTTTTCTCAAGAAATGTTAGAAACAAAAATCTGTGTTTTCATGGCTTATGTCTGAACTTATCAACTACGTCTGTTAGGTGACCTGATCTCCCCCCCTGAGCAGCGAAATTATGTTATTTATGCAACAAATAGGAATCATGTTTAAATACTAAAGTGACTGGAATTCTTTCAGGTACTTCCAAGAAATATATGATTTAGAAAAGTTTGTCAAAAGCCTTGATGGTGTTGTTGAACTAGTGAAGCATTGGCCTGAAGAACTATCCAATCAAGAAATTGCTGTAAGTGAGGGTCCCTAACAGGATTACTGAAAACCACATTGTAGAACATGTTGAACCCATATTCGAGAAAAGGGAAGCTTAAGACTTGCCACTTACTTCCCTTCCATAAATATGAGACAGACAGAAAAGAAAAGGGTGGACTCAATTGCATGCTTGGCAACGTATGGGTCTCTTGAGTTGCAACCAGAAGTTCACAAGTGGTTGACTCCATGATAGAGAGGTTAAGAACTTTGAGTCGAAAGTCAGATGGGCAATTTATTGCGGTTGATCTGAGGATGGATATATTGGAGAAGAAAGGGTGCCAAAGGGAAGGTGGTACTGGAACAAAAAGTTGCTATGGTCCTCTGGAAATTGGAGTCTTCTTAAGGAACATGTCGGCTTTGGTAGGGACACAACAATTTATTTGACTCAGTCTAGGTGGCATAGTAGTCTTGATGCTCTGAAGGGTATCTTTCCAAAAACTTTTACAAAGGTAAGATTTGTTTATTTATTTCTTTTAGTTATATGCATTATATGAGATATTGATCCAACATAAGCATGAGAAATTCTTACAGTTTTTATCCAATTTTGTGAGGGGAGCACAAGTTATAAATTACCCAAAATCCTGTTTAGATATATTACTGAGATTGAGGCCTTCCATTGGCAAGACTGAGATTTGATTGGTGTAACCAACTACATCATGTCTAAACATGGTTCACATAGTCACAGCATGGACACGTACACTATCACAATGACCCCCCACATAGAACTCTTAAAGCTATTACCAACTTATTTACATAACTGCTGCGGCTCCATCTCCTCTGGCTTGATTTATGGTCAAGCGACCGTCCCACAAAATGCAATTAGTTAGATGTTAGACTGTGAAGGTTTTGTGTTGATGTAGGAACTAAGGGTGAGCTGTAGTTCATGTGGATATGTTGATTGCCCTCACCTGCAACCCTAATGGTTTCATCAAATTCAAGTATCAGAAATTCAGCAGTCAGTTTCTAAGTAATTGATGATTCAAAGCTTTGAGTATTCAACTTCTAAAATACCTGTTTGTTTTTCATAAAATGCTGCAGGAAGGCATAATGCCAGCAGATAAAAAGGGGAAGTTCCTCAAGTCAGGAAGTTCAGATTTTGAAAAGGCTCTCGACTTTCACATCTGCTCCCACAGTGATGTCTTTGTACCTGCCATCTCTGGCCTGTTTTATGCGAATGTAGCAGGGAAGAGAATTGCTTCTGGAAAGACTCAAATATTTGTTCCTGCCGCAGTAACCAGTTCTTCTTCCATCACTGACTTCATCTCCTCTTACATCTCCAAGAAAAACCACTTGGCACATTCGTGTTTCTGCTAACAATCTATATACACCACAACCTGAAGCAAATCTTCCTTCTTGGCCTGGTTATTGAGATACAGAAATGGACCTTAAAGTAGGTTTCGTGAGCATGTAAATGTTGAAACTGGCTACTTGTTCACTTCCTTCCCTCTAGGATCAAGTGTCATATAAAATTGCTGTCTTCATGTATTATCTTTCTGTCTTCATCGTAGTAATCAGTTCACATGTACGTATACTCGATATTTCAAAGCGAAAAGAAATGAGAAATATTGTGAATAGAAAGGCGGGCAAAAGTGGTAAACTATTTTTAGCTTCGAAAAACCCGCCATGGCGTTGCTCAAACTAGTCTCTCTTCCTTGTTTCCAAACTCGTAATTATTATTCTTCTCCACGTAATTTCTCAAAACAAATCACCTCCAACTCCAAAACTCAACAACTAGTTCGAGATTTCAACCCGAAAATACCCCTCGAACAAGCTCAAACTCCTCCAACTTCATGGTACACTGATCCCACTTTCCATCATCTCGAACTCCAACAACTCTTTTATCGCGGTTGGCAAGCCGTCGGTACGTACGTACATACGTTTCCTATTAATACTTACCTTCAAAAATCATTTCTTATTATATTTATATATATTTGTTTACAGGGTTTAAGGAACAAATACAAAACCCACATCACTACTTCACTGGCAGGTACACGTGTGTGCTTTTGTTTTTTGTTTTTGTTTTATGAATTATTACTAATTATATAAAAGTGAATCAGATTGGGAAATGTAGAGTTTGTGGTATGTCGAGATGTGAATGGTGAAGTTCACGCTTTCCACAATGTGTGTCGTCATCATGCCTCTCTTCTTGCTTCCGGGAGTGGGAAAAAGTCATGCTTCGTATGCCCTTATCATGTGAGTTTTAATACCCACTCTTTTTCATCTACTAATATGTTTGTATTTTATACAATATGTCTAATAACTGCAAATTACGTATCCAAGGGATGGACTTATGGATTGGATGGAGTACTCCTCAAGGCTACAAGAATATCAGGAATACAAAACTTTAACGTCAATGTATGTGTTATTTCTTCTTAGCCATGGTTATTGACTTATTGTACTACGAGTTTCTAAGTTGTGCTTATTTTGTTGCTGTTGTGTCTTTCGAAGATTAGGAATTCGGCCTTATACCATTCCAAGTGGCCATCTGGGGTCCTTTCGTACTTATAAACTTAGACAAAGATGTCCAGCTTCTTCAAGAGGAGATTCATAGCAAGACAGTGGCAAATGAGTGGCTTGGTAGCTGTTCAGAGATGCTGAGTACAAATGGGATTGACTCGTCACTGGCTTTTGTTTGCAGGCGTGAGTATACCATCAATTGCAACTGGAAGGTTTGATTCCTGTTTATTTCATTTTAAAATGTTCATCCCTGTTTCCCCTGTTTAAGAATGAGCACTGAATGGTCTGTTTTTGGTACAATGCTTGCATGTGTAGTACAAACAAGTTACACCAACATCCGTTATCCCTTTTAATGCAGGTCTTCTGTGACAACTATTTAGATGGAGGTTATCACGTACCTTATGCACATACAGGTCTTGCATCTGGCCTTAAGCTCGAGTCCTATTCCACAACAGTATGCTCGTTACCTGTTTAATATTCTGGCCTTTTAGTTATAATCTTAGACTGTGTGATAGATGTGCTTCAGAATGGAATTGGCTGTGAGATTTACTCTCTCTTCCTTTCTTTCTTTTTTCCCCCTTTTTCATTTTTTTTCTTCTTCAATGTTTCTCCTCATTTAATTTGCAATATATTCGTTTGTTGGTGTTGTTGATGTCATAGATATTTGAGAAGGTTAGTCTCCAAATGTGTGAGAGTGGAGTGACAGAAAATAAAGATGAGTGTGATCGACTTGGATCAAAAGCCATTTATGCGTTCGTCTACCCAAACTTTATGATAAATAGGTACTCTTTTTCTGTTTCATTCTTGACTTTCCTGTCTTCACCTACTTCACACAGTTTTTCCCTAATGCTGAAGTTTTGTTTTTGTAGGTACGGTCCTTGGATGGATACTAATCTAGTACTTCCACTTGGGCCTAATAAGTGCCAAGTGATATTTGACTACTTTCTCGAATCTTCTCTCAAGGTATGTCGCATTTATATAGAATGGGCTGTAGATTCCATTATACTGCTACAATTTGCAAATTGCAACAGGCATTGCCGTGCCATATGGGTTGGCCTAGCCCATGTGACTTAAAGATCAATAATGCTTCAGATGAACTTGAAGTTCGTTCTTGTCCAGTGAGTTAGGTTGTTGTCATTTGTCACCATGCTCATCACATGGTTTGGAGTTCGAGGCAGTGGAGTTTCTTTGTCACTCAAGCATTAGCATTGATTTAACGTGTACTACCCATGTTGACCACACTTATTTTAGAAAGAGTAAATCTAGCATCTAAAGATCACTTATATCATACAATGGCATGGAACTAAGACGTGATGTTTGCAGAGATTGATCTAGACATCATGAAGAACATCATACCTGGTTTTGAAATGTCTGAACCTGCCAAATGTACCCCGCAGTTTTTAATATTTCTCAAATTTTTTAGTTCATCAGTTTTACATAAAATTTTCAGGCTTTTGTCAGGGTCAGAAAATTCCAAATGAAGTGATCTTTTGGTATGAAGATCATTAAGATCATCTTTGCCAATCACAAAAATCCGCATTGTTGACGCTTTTTTGCCCAATAAAGTTGGATACTATTGTTTTCCATGCATAAGTGAAAAATCTCCGATTCTGTGTTTTGTTTTCACCTAAAGTTACAATGACACGGATAGGTGTGTCCGAATCTGGCACAGATACGAAGTGTCTGACATGGCCAAATATCAAAAAAGCGAGGTATATCAGATACAATGTGTCCGACACGAATTATTTTTAAGTCCATTTAACATAGGTGTTAACTTAAAAGTCAAAACCATAGTCGAAGTGTTGAACCTGTCTCATTTTTTAATTCCATCAACTGATTGAGCTACTCTTCATCTAATGCCTCAGGATGACAAATCTTTTATTGAAAGTAGTTTAGCAGAAAGTGAAAGAGTCCAGGTTTGAACTGTCAAATGCTTTTATTAAAAAAATAATGTGTGTCCCCCTTCCCTTTTCCTGAAAAATCTATCTATCTATTGTGACTGTAGATGGAAGACATTACATTGTGTGAAGGTGTTCAAAAGGGCCTGGAATCACCAGCATACTGCACTGGCAGGTATGCTCCCACCGTTGAGAAAGCAATGCATCATTTTCATTGCCTGTTGTTTGAGAACCTCACCAAATGAATAATAATTGTGTACCTGTTTGATGTTTCAACGGGGTCAATAATATCTGTGAATCAAATGTATTCTATTTCATGTATCACAGCAGCAATTAATGTATCTGTGAGGTGTATCAGTCTATTTTCCCCTGACGATTAGTATTGTGATAGGATTTGGATGTCCAATAGAATTATGCTGCTTGAAAGCTTTAGTTGTTGAAAATCAATAGTTATAGATGGGATCTATGCTGCTTAACAACTTAGAGTTGAACTGAAAATCTCGTCAAAAGTTTTACAATTTTCTTAAACAATGATGCTGACACAGCACATCACATGCCAGATTGTAGCTCATGTAACAGCCTATAGCCAGCGATGCATGTCAGAGTTGGATATTCAGTTGGTTTTTCTTAGTTTTATTGTAATGAGCCTTGCTGTCTGTGTAGACCTTGTGACTAGGTCCTCAGAATACTTCTAGCTAGGACCTGCGTAGAGACCATCTGTTAGTTCTTCAATTTTTCATGTGGCCCTATCTCTTGGCATAATCGGACGTAAGAAAATATGGAGAAGCCCTAGATAGCTTATAGGTAGCTAAATATATAGAAATGAGTATTGAGAACCCTTCAATAGGCATTGAAAATTTTGTTGGTTTGGTTCCTTTAACTCCAGAATTAAAAGTTCCCCAGGTGAGTCCAGTTGAGTGTGCTTACTTTTCGGTTTCTGTGCTACATGGCCTTGTAGGACCTAAATATACTGTAAGATGGTTCCTGAGCGGATTATGGGGATGAAATTGTTAAACAGTAAATTCAACGTTCCCAAAAACATCCATTAAAACCTGGAGCCCTCACAAGTCACAAGTATTTGTTCTTGTGACATAGGATTAGAGATAAAGAAAGCGTCATTTCGAAAATGTCTGAATTGAATAGAAGCATACCTTTGTAGGAAGTAGGAACTAGCAAGGGGAAGTTATAGGCGAATACTTTGGCTTATAGCTCAACTAGAATTCAGTGCTTGCCGCCACACTCCTCTGACTTTCATCAGTGACATGAAGGACGACGTGATATGAATGAAGGCCAGATTCCTCATCATATGTTTCACAACGTACTGGAAAATTTGACAATTTGTTGTGAATAAATGAAATGAGAACGCGTATTGGCCATCTCCATCTCAGTACAAAGGTCCATCTTACAAAGCAGGGCATGTCATATGATCATCTCTCTTTTCATAAGTGATATGGTAGTCTATGTCCACAACAATGGGGAGAGCAAATTCAACATAGCATTCCTCGTAAAAAAAACAAAATTGCCATGGCCCGTGTACAGTTGACAATTTATTCCAATTTCCTATATCCAAAGTCCAATCCACTCTGTATTTTCGGTGATGAATTGATAATTACTTAATTAGAGCATACAATAATTTTCCAAAAGATGGGAGGGAAACTCAATTGAATTTTTTTTTTTTTTTCGGGGATTATTACTGTAAGTAGTATGTTATTTAAACAACTAGAAAAACAGATGTTCATCTTGCATGGTGTGCATGCTCATTCAACTCAAGCTAACGGCTCATTTTCTACATATATATGGTAATGGCTCATAGTTCAGACTTTCTATTGCTAATGATTAAGGAAAATTTTCTAACATTTCCATTAACTTTACATTCCTTCTTAACTATGTTTAAATTTCTAGCCGTTATCATCTTTCCAATATTGGACAACTGAGAATATGTAAATCCATTATATTGCATATTAAAAAATCTCTAAGCAAATCACGAGTATACAAGTTCACAAGATTTTGCAGAATCAAACAATGTCAAATTCTACACGTTGTGCAGCTTGCAAATCTCTTAGAAGAAAATGTGCTCAAGATTGCGTTTTTGGCTCCATATTTTCCTTCAAACAATCCACAAAAGATTTGCATGCGTTCACAAAATCTTTGGCGCCAGCAATGTTTGTAGAATGTTAAAGGTAATTATTTTATTTGGTTTTCTAAAGTTCTTTATAAAAGCATAAAACCTCTCACGGATAATGGAGAGAATAAATATTTGAGAGAATTACTCATTCACATCAATGTACTGTATGTGATTTCAATATTAATGATATCAATAAGCCAAGGTTATCTTCTTACCATAGCTTAGATCGGATGGGGAATTAACTAATTTTGTTAATACATGCCGACAGGAAGTAGTTTATGAGAACAGTAGAGAGGAAGCAACTGCTTAATAAACCTTATCTAGTAGCACTAGTGACTTGCTGAACTATGTCTACGAGATCTATCTACTCGTTTTTTGGCTCGTTTAAGTCCGGCTAGTGAGTCGACCCTAGATATAGTTTAAGATTCTTTTTGTAATACAAGCCAGGCCTGAGCAAACCTGAAAGCTTGGCAGGAATACCATTATACACCGCTAGTGGCAATGGTAAATAATTAAATAAACCAAGTTACTCCGGCTAGGGTCTCACTGCTCGACCTCGCTCATATTGTAATTATAAATCTATTAAATATGTTAAACAGCCGAGCTTAAACATTGTGAAGATGAATACCACCTCTAGTGGTATAGAGAGTGAGTAGATTCTAAGTTCTAATTGTCACTTAGTGACACACTGGCACTAGGAAGAAATATATACGATCTCCTCTACTGAGAATTCTTATTGAAGCTTGTGTTTTAGTATGTTTTGTGTGTGTGTGACATCGGCAGCATTTAATTTTTGGTGGGGCTATCACTTGTACCTTATGGAATACTGAGTACTTGCATGTCAAACAACATGATGCTTCAAATTAATCTTCTGCTTTGTTGGACTGCAGCAACTTCCAATCCCTGTTCGGGCTGCAGCAGCAGATTGTTTGTCGAGGCGAGGCAACATCGAGTCCAAGATCCAGTTATGGCTGTGTAAAGATTATAGACCAGTTACAACAGCAGATAACTATGCTGCAACATGAACTAGCAAAAACACAAGGTGAAATTGCATTTTACCGAGCTAAACAAACTCAACAATCGCGAATGACTCCAACAAGCTCAAGAAGAGCAAATGAGTAGGGATAGCGTTCAGCAAGGTGAACCATCATGGCTATATTCAAGCCACCTAGAACCTTTATACTTCGATCTACAAACCATTCTAGACTTCAATCAAGAAAATGATCAGGTGTGAATATCGTGAATCTACCATGCTGTATTTGGACTTTAGTGCTAATTAAGCCAATACATATAGTATATTGTTTGTTATGTTGTTGAAACAATAAAACCAGTAAGTTCTTTGGGTAGTTCGGGATAGAGGTCCTTTCTTTCTCGTCCAACCCATTGTCATTACTCCCGGCCTTCTACTTTCTTCTCCTTCAGCGTTCGCGGCAGTCACAATCACTTCTCTTCACCAATTCGCCCGCATAATTACCACCATTTTTCTTCTTCACCTTCTACTATACCATTGTCTTGTCAACAAATAAATTTTACCTTCAACTCATATGATCATCAATGAACATCAACACAAACAAACCAAACCGATAAATTGCCAAAACATCAACATCAACGATATGGACTTAGTAACGGCCATATCGCTTTGATTTGAATTTGATAAAAATGGCGGTTTGTTTGACTTTGTCCTTAACGGCGGCCAAACCGCTTGGACTTAGTCCCAAACGGCATGCCACACCGCTTGGCCTTAGTACCAAACGGCGTATGCCGCTGGGGACTAAGTCCAAACGGTTTTGGCCATGCCGTGGGACTAAGTCCAAACACACTCATTTTGCAAGTTCAAAGTCCAAACGACATGGCCGTAATGGTTGTTTAGTCTTCAAATGGCCACACCGCTTGGAATTAAGGCCAAACGGGGCTTACGCTGCTTGGACTTTGAACTTCCAAAAAATGGTGTCCGCTTGGACTTTGTCCAAACGATGGAATACCGCTTTGACTTAGTCCCAAACGGCATGGGACACACCGCTTGGTACTAAGGCCAAACGGTGGCCATGCCGCTTGGGGACTAAGTCCAAACGGTTCGCCATGCCGCTTGGGGACTAAGTCCAAACAGACAAAACCATTTTTTCAAGTTCAAAGTCCAAACGGCATGGCCGCATCGCTTGATTTTTGTCCCAAACGGTATGGCCACACCGCTTGGGCCTTAGTGTCAAACGGTGCGGCCATGCCAGTTTGGGACAAAGTCCAACGGTTCGCCATGCCGTTGGGGACAAAGTCCAAACAGACACGCCATTTTTGCAAGTTCAAAGTCCAACGCATGGCTGCATCGCTTGGCTTTAGTCTCAAAACGCATGGCCACACCGCTTTGGTACCAAGGACAAACGGTCTGGCCATGCCGCTTCGACTTTGAACTTGCAAAAAAATGGTGCGTCCGTTTGACTTTGTCCAAAAACGCATGGTTGATGACTTTGTCCCAAAACGGGCATGGCCACACCGCTTGGAACTAAGGCCAAACGGTGGCCATGCCGCCAGGGGACAAAGTCCAAACAGACACCATTTTTTTTGCAAGTTCAAAGTCCAAACTAAGATGGCCGACCGCTTATTTTGTTCAAACGGCATGGCCACACCGCTTGGTACTAAGGACAAACGGTCCGCCATGCCGCTTGGGGACAAAGTCCAAACACACGCCATTTTGACGAAAGTTCAAGTCCAAACAGACACGCCATGCCGCTTTCTAATGCAAGTTCAAGTCCAAACAGACACTATTACACGCCATGACGCAAGTTCAATTGCTAGATTACTACATTGCTGTAAAGCATTTCAACCGATCAAGCAATGCATGGCTCATGCTCGCTAAGATACTTAAATTAGACAACCAATTTGTATACAAAAGTTACCCCAAGCAAGTAAAATAAATTTGAAAGTATATTCAACGCTCGATCAGAATTCTACCTAAACAAAGAGATAGATTTCACAAAGGTAAGATCAGCAATACATATACCGAAGCCACCATTAACGGGATCGTGACCAAGATATATCCAAATATTGTTTGAATTATCATTTAGACATGTTTGGTCTAACTTTAGCATATATTTTCCGAGGCTATTTATTTTTTAGCAAGAGGGGATCAAAATATGTCGCTATTTTAAACCTTTATCGATAGAAGTGAAACAAAAGAACCGACGATGCAGAAAATGAAACCACATTCGCGAAATGACAAATGAGAGGACAACCAATAACCATTCAAGAACATAAAACCATATGGAGGTATCGGTTACAAAATGTCTTAACCCTTTCTTTTGGTAATTTACACTAAAGATAATCTTTGACAAAACCTAAAATAAATGAATCTTCGACAAAGACCTCTATCAATCAACCTTTTTCCTACAACTTAAGCCTTTCATCATGCTATTATTATTATCGCCGAGAGCACCCCCAGTGCAAAGATTGCATCAATTTCTTATCACCGGCCCTCCGAAGCTACAAACAAAGATAACATAAAATTCAAATTTCAAATGCAAAATCATGATTTCTAAGATTTTCATATATATGCCATTGTCCAAAATATCAAACTCATAGTTTGGGAAATTATCGCTCATGAGAAGTGGCGCTTCACATTGAGTAGACTAACTACACTCTAGACCAGAAATACATTAAGTAATTGTCGATCATGAGAAACACCATCGCTACATGACCTAATCAAGACTTAACACTATCATATTTAAGGACTTAATGACAATTTGCCAAACTAGCTATGTTTTCTAAGACCCTAGCAAGTCCTCAAACTTTGTCGCTATATGTCTACTAAGAAAAGATCCAACTAATGTGCGAAGGTGCTAAGTTCCTCCTTTTAAGCATAAAACACTATTGTTGATGCCATTGAACGTACCGGGTGTCTATTTCAAACTCAAAAGTGGTGGTGCTAGAGATAACTAAATCATATGAAGTTAATAATCTCTATCTTTTCTCCAATTTTCCTCTTCATATGTGTATCAGGTATGAGTTTTATCTATGTATATGTTTCTTGGGGCCACAAGTCGCAATCCTATGCTCAACATTTTCAAGAAGCAAAAAATGAAGCAATTGATGAGATACTAGGAAGTGACTATATGGACACCTACATATAGGGACAATGAGACTCTCCCATTCCACCTCATTGCCCGCTGGACACACCAAAACAAGATATATGGCCACAAGCTGCAATCCTATGCTCAACACACCAAAACAAGATATACGGCCACTAAACCCTAAACCCTAAACTAACCAAACTCAACATACCTAAATCCTATGTTCTTCATTTTATATCGTCCGGCCAATGAACTTTGCACCGGGTCAAATTGTATGCCTCCATGAACTCGTTTTCGTATCCTCGAATCGCAAATCCCACCCAATTGCAGTGCCTTGATTGAGCAAGTTTAGAAATTTCATCGACGACGGGTGTCGCCAAAATTAAAACACAAAACTACATTAGTATATACATTTACATTTATAATATACCAAAACAAAACAAAACAAAACAAAAATTAACGCTGTAAGATATTAACTCACCGCATTATGATATGGAAGACTGTAGGGAGTAGTGACTAAGATGATCGTGGTTTATCATTCTCATATGACTATTGTTTTCGCATTAACTCATGTATCTACTAACACACTCCCATGGATAAGACGGAATGGGTCCGCTGTTGTTCAAGTCAATCAAGTGATTCCCGCCAATTACTCCAAAGTAGAAGACGCTAATATTAAATTTCACATCATACCCAAGGTCCGAAGTAGTTCGTCGGAGGTCTTTGGTTTTGAGGGATCTGAGGGGTACAAACCGTGATATGACCTAACCGACGACAACCCTCGCAGAACATTGTAATCGCCGACATTATCAAGAAAGCATATAAATCCCTCAAAAATGCTATTTCATCCACCGGGCCGTCGTCCTGGACTTCAACATGGGATACCATTCAACCCTCACAAATAGCATATGATCGAGGAAATTAATCATTAATCACATACTAATAATATTAATTAATAAATAAAACTATTTACATACAAAAATGCTTACATCGGTACAAGTCATATTATCAATGGTGGCTCGGGCATACTTCAATGGTGTTGTTGCTAGCATAAAAGATCGAGTAATCGAAAGTACCTATTAGCACGGGACATGCTCAAATGATAGTCCTCATTTGGGTATGGCCTCGAACAATCGGGAAGTACTCATAAACCATGCCTACATTAATATAGACACCGAAGTTAATATTGTAATAGATAGATAAAATTGACATTGAAAAGAAAACAAAAAACTAATACCGTAGGAGAGTGAAATAGCCCTAAACACCCTTCACCTTTGGCACTTGTGGCAGTCCCAAGACCCCATATAAGTAAGTTAGGCTGCACCCCACGCCGTAGTCTCTCGATCTGCAAATTTCAAAGCAGCCTCAGATAACAAACGGAATCAGTAGCCCCAGACGTGTCGGTGAAGGCGTACATCCAAAGAAAAATAATGATAAGCTCTCACAAAGAACCGCACCTCTTTTTGGGTTGACGCTTCTTCACAACAACTCCATTTTCATCACGAAATCTTCATCCCTTACCTTCCCAAAGAAACCGCTTCATCAAGAAATCCATCCTAACTTTGGAAGTGAACTTATTGATTTCATCTCCGATCTATTTTATCCATGGGTATGCCAAGATTTTTGTGGAGAAGTCTTTTGTTTCCAAGGTCAAATCGCTGTCCCTACCACCGCTTTTGCCTCTCGATCGAACTCCTAAGAGTTGGGAAACATCGCCCAACGGATTGTCATATCTCGCCCACGCAAGATATGAAACGCGGTTGGTCTCGATGCCACCTTCCACAAACGCAGAGACCAACACAGATCCCGATGCTCAGTATACACCTAAGACGAGTAGCACATAAGCCGGTCCTTTGAAGCTCCACGTGAAAAGTAGAAACAACACTCAACACTCTCTCGACATCCCATAGACCAACTTGTTGAGGTGCCCATGGCACTTCAACACCCTCTCGCCCCTAAAACAACAAAAACTTAGTATTAATGTATGCACAAGTTTTCAGAATACAAAATTTAAATACTAATAGACACTATATGATAATATTACCGCCCTCCCAAACATCGCGAGCCACGCGGTAATCGTGATAGTCATACAATAGATGTGACACACAAGGGCCACCTCCATAAACACCTCTCTTGAACTCCAAGTCATTGTTAGACTTTTTCACAATATTCACCTGAGGAGGGTGTACATGGACTTCCTCGCCATCCTCCTCCTCCCCGATCCGCCCCTCCGCCCCTCTTCCTCCTCGCCGGGCCTCTTCTCGTGATCATCAACACCCTCTTCTTCACTATCAAGATGACTTAGAACTACACTCTTCCCACGATCCATATTTACGCCATGGTCATCTACATCTACATCTACATCTACATCTACATCTAAATCTACATCTACATCTACATCTACATCACTCATCTCGCCCCTTCTTTTGATTTTTGATTTCCTAACTCTACACCACTTTACAACATTACGGGATCATCCGCTTCCGATCCCTCTACTTAACCGATGCCAAGTGGTTGTTCTCCTTCCTCTTTTTTCTCAGTTCCTCATCGCGACCAACTACTACTCCCCCCACCTAACAACTTCTTAGCACCCGCGGAAAACACTTTTTTTGTGCATTCTTCACATTCAGATTCTTTGTTCGAGGCATTGCTACAAAATAAATAGGAGTTAAAAATAAGACATTCAACTAATTCAAATTGTTGCAATACCAACGGAAAAACAAAGAACAAAATAAGGGTGTGCATGCCAATCTATATCTAAGGTGTGCATGTATCTAGGCAAACTATACTCCCTCTATTAAATCCCTCCACACACTAACAAAACCCAATCTAATTCAAGCATGCTAAATCGACTAGGAAAACTTTATAGAGAACGACTCATGTAAAACTTTAAAGCCGCCATGGAGATAATGAACATCTAAAAAAGAAGCACATTTGTAAAACGAAAATAGTCGATGCGCATAAGAGAAAGACAATATAAGACATGTGTGATTCGAAAATTAGCAAGTCGTAACCCTTTTAGTTTGTAATGGCGTGTGAGTTGAAATTTTACAACATCTAAACTTAAAAGAATTTCTTAGGCCATGCTTTATTAAGGGTGGGACTTTTCAAAGCCTTTAAAGCTTTGTGGAATATGGCCGCTAGCAATCAAGGTATGTCATCAAGCATCAATAAACCAACTTTGAAAAGCCTCGCGCGAAGTTCGATTATTTATTTGAAAGCCCGCCTAATCACTTGAGATGTCGGGGTGCCCTTAGAATAGAATTCTAAACCAGCGGCGCTTTTGATCAATAGGAAGAGGATCACTCCGCCATGGTGAACGTAACTCCTTGGCAACTTCCATCCGCCAGAGTAAAACGCCCGGGCTTAAGCCCGACCTTTTAGGAAGGCCTATATGAATGAGGCTAAATGCAGGAGCTTTCTCTCTCTTTCTTTATGGTTTAGAGAGGCTTGCGATACTATATCTTTTTATACTTATTTTGCACATTTCTATTGTGAGTAGTGATTCATTTCCTGCAATATAGTTCGCCCTTCCCTTGTTAGAGTTGGAGAGCGAGCTTCCGGCCTAAGTCCAGAAGCTCTCCGTAACCGTTATGCTCTTCCACCCCTAAGGGTCGCTTATTTCATCGACCTAAGAAGTTAGTGCTTTAGAGAGAGTTATGAGAAAACTTCTCATCTCAAGACCTATAAGTATAAGCATAGTTCTCCATTCTCCATTAGTTAGTAGCTTCGCTTTATCTTCGCCTCAAGAGCTTTTCCTCGCCAGCCCTTTCCCTTGCTTACCATCACTGCTCAACTAGGGAAGCGCCCCCGCATGGGTTACATACAGATCCAAGTCGATTATATAAGATATAAGATCCCCCGATTAGTTCCGGGTCACGCTTACCTACGAAAAGAGTGATTGTGGGGTTAGTCCTTTAGCTAATCGAAAGTCAGACCGCCCTTCTCCGGCTTTTAAGATTTTGAAGTCATCGTGGATGGCACGAGTTGAGGAGTAGAATAGGGTAGACGTTGAAGGCTCTCTTTCAGAAAATCCCTTTTGTGAAATAATAGGTTCTCCCCTCTTTACTTTTATCGTGCAAGCTACTTTCTCTCGCTTCACTCCTCTTTATACACTAAAGCAAGAGAAATGAGTCTATAAAGAACGAGCTTGATGACCTAAAACCATGAGCTTCTTTCCCTAACCGTAAAGAAGATCGAGGTATACAAATTCGTGATCAACGGGAAGAACGACACAAGATAACCTAACAGTTTAACGCTTAATGAGTCCCCGCCTTTGCTTGAATAGGACTCATAATAACAACAAAAGCTTACTCCAACTACGCTTGCAAGAATGACAAAGCCAAAGCCTGTTCGCTCACTTGACTCGGTCTGACGGCTAAACCTTGCTTTAAGACAACTCACAGAAGCACAACTAAAAAAGAATGTGCCTGAAGGCACTCTTTCGGATATTGCACTTTTGAACACATATATCCTTATATGTATATATAACGGTAAAAGTGCCTCTAAGGATAAAGTCTATCGGAATCCCTAAACCGATAGAGCTTAGACAAATTATGCTTGTTTAGATGCGGTAGCTACGGAGCAAAGCGTAGAATTTGAGGTCATTAGGTAACTAGCCCACGCCAACAACGAACCGTAGACCGAACTTCGACTTCTCCTTTTTTTCAATAAATAAATAAGAAAAACAACAACGAGGTTGGAGAGACCTATCGAAGAGCACTTTTCACTTATTTAGTTAGAGAAGTACGAATAAGCCTCCAACCGAAAGTAAATAACGGCAGACAGTGGAAGGCAAGGAGAGAGATGTAATCTTTCCCTTTGCTTTCCTCGGGGGAGTGAAGTGAGAGGAGATAACCAACCCATTTTTGATTCCAGCCAGAAGACTAGTAAAAAGGAAGGATCCAGAATGTCATATATCTCGTGAGCTAGATCGGGGCCCCGATAAACAAGTAAGAATTGCCTCAACCAAAATTGATGGAATTGGACCTAAAAAGCCATTTCAGTTCGATTATCGATTAGGTATCGCTGGGAACATCAAGATAAAAGAGTTAACTAAGTATCGATCGATCAAAATGGAACAAAATGATAGGTCAAGATCATGTTGTTCATTGGGAATTGAAGAGGGGAGAACGGCGGCACATCGAATCCATTCATTTCTATTTTCGCTATCGGAATTCGCCATCAAGATGGATCGCCTTTACGCGGGTCAACTAACTCATACTAATGCACCTCAGGTTTCACTATCGAGCTATCAAAAGAAAAAGTAGATCATACTCTTAGACGTTACGCCCTCCCTCTAGATAGAGGAGGGACCTCGCTTCACTCCCCCTTAGAACCGCAAGCCAGATAGAGAAGTGAAGTTTGTGCTTGTATTTATTTCCTATTACACCATTCTAAATGGTGTCACAAAGAGCTTGTCTAACTTCACTTCTGATTATCAACCGATTTATCCTTCCCGAAGTTTGGTGAATGCAAAACTCGATATCATTTGATGTGGATCTTACTTGAACGATCTATATATATCCGCTATACTTTGCTAAAAAATATAAATTTTGTTATACTTTCGAAATCTTGTGAAACTTGTGTTAGATGGATGACCACTAGCTAGGTTCACTTTATTTTGGTTTTCATGCATTCTTAACTTCATTTTAAGAATGGGTGATATCAACAGGAAAGTACAAAATGGGTGTCTAGAATTCAAAAGAATTGAATCAAACATAACATTATATATATAAAAAAAGATAGAAAGATAGAACAGCTTTACCCCAAACAGAGCTATATATTTATTTTGAATCAAGCAAAAAAGATCGGTCGATATGGCCTCAAATAAAAATCTAGTGATATCAACAGAGAGACAATAAGTTCATAACTTCATTGTTTGATTTAATGATTTATTTATTTTGAACTTGGATAAACATAACATTGATGTCTATGTCTCCATTTCTATAAACCAAAAAAAAATTAAAAATATAAATAACTTAAAATCTACAAAAAAATCCCAATGTACATAAACAGGTAAATAATTTAAACATTCTTTTCCTTGACAGTATGTGAACTAAATATCGGGTCTAATTCACCAGTTCAAATTTAGACAGAATTTTCCGTTTATGTTGTTAGGAACTAAAAAGGTTATTTTTGTTGACAGTGGTATATTTGGTGGCTCAATTCAATCAACTTGAAATTTAAGGTTAGACAGATTCACTTCCTTTTTCCTCGATAGCATTTCATAAATCTTTAACTTATATTAAATCAACCTTATTAACTTAGAATAAAAGTTCAAAACCAAGACATAATTCTTTTTGTTTTAAGAATTCAAAATTTACTTAATTCAAAACTGGATGTGATTTAGAACTTGCATCAATGTTCAAAACTAGAAGCAACAACTAATAACCGATAGAAATATTGGATCAACTCGACGACATTTTGAACTCGATGTAGTTCAAAGATCCAAATGCAAAACTAGAAGCAACAACTAACCTATCCAATATCCTTGAAGAACTCGACACCATTCACTAATTTGTATTAGTTCAAAGAGTCGTTTTAACATCGCAACTCGCATGAAGTTCATCAAATATGCTTAACACCTAATTAAAGCTAAATGTGTTTAATTAGGTGTTAAGATATTTGATGAACTCGCGAGTTAAAACGACTAGTTTTGAATACGTCGAAGGGTGGTGTCGAGTTATTCAAGGATATTCGATAGGTTAGTTGTTGTTTTCTAGTCATATTGCATTTGATCTTCCAAATAATACAAAGCAAAATGCTCGAATCCAATATTTCTATCGGCTTATTAGTTGTTTTTCTAGTCATGTGACATAGATGCAAGTTAAATCACATCCACTTCATAAGTAAATTTACATTCTTAAAACAAAAAGAATATTCCGGGTTTAATTTTATTAGTTAATAAGGTTCAGTTTAATATAAGTTAAAGATATATGAAATGCTATCGAGAAAAAGGAAGCATCGTCGAGTTTTAACCTTTTGATTTCAACGCTGAAATGCATCGAGCCACCAAATATACCACGCAACAAAAAATAGTTTTTAGAACCTAACAACATAAACGGAGAGTTTTGATCTAAATTAGATGTGGTGAATTATATTTGGTTAACATACCGCAAAGAAAAGAAGAGATGGAAATCAAATTTGCAATGTATATATGGTTGTTTTTTAGATCGCCAGATTATTTATATTTTTAATTTTTTGATTTTAGAAATGGGACATAGACATCAATATATGTTTATCCAAGTTCAAAATAAATAAATCATTAAATCAAACAATGAAGTTATGAACTTATTGTCTCTCCCCGTTGATATCACTAGATTTTTATTTGAGGCCATATCGACCGGAGTATCGCTTGCTTGATTCAAAATAAATATATAGCTCGTTTTCGTAACCGTTTCTATCTTTCTATCTTTTTTTTTATATATATAATGTTATGTTTGATTCAATTCTTTTGAATTCTAGACACCCATTTTGTACTTTCCTCGTTGATATCACCCATTCTTAAAATGAAGTTAAGAATGCATGAAAACCAAAATAAAGTGAACCTAGCTAGTGGTCATCCATCTAACACAAGTTTCACAAGATTTCGAAAGTATAACAAAATTTATATTTTCGCAAGTATAGCAGATATATATAGATATCGTTCCGTGAAGATCCACATCAAATGATATCAAGTTTTGCATTCACCAAACTCGGGAAGGATAAATCAGTTGATAATCGAGAAGTGAAGTTAGACAAGTTTCTTTGTGACACCATTTAGAATGGTGTAATAGGAAATAAATACAAGCACAAACTTCACTCTATCTATCTAGCTTGCAGTTCTCTAGGGGAGTGAAGCGAGGTCCCTCCTCTATCTAGAGGGAGGAGCGTGAACGCCTAAGAGTATGATCTACTTTTTCTTTTGATAGCTCGATAGTGAAACCCGAGGTGCATTAGTATGAGTTCGTTGACCACGTAAGGTATCCATCCATCTTGATGACTAATTCCACGATAATCTAGAAATAGAAATGAATCGCTCGATGTCCGCCGTTTCTCCCTCTTCAATTCCCAATGAACAACATGATCTTGACCTATCATTTGTTCCATTTGATCGATCCGATACTTAGTTAACTCTTTTATCTTGATGTTCCCAATCGATACCTAATCGATAACTTAACCCGAATGGCTTTTTAGGTCCAATTCCATCAATTTTGGTTGAGGCAATTCTTACTTGTTTATCTGAACCGATCTAGCTCCCCGAGATATATGACATTCGATCCTTCCTTTTACTAGTCTTCTCGGCTGGAATCAAAATGGGTTGGTTGTCTCCTCTCACTTCACTCCCCTTCGAAAGCAAGGGAAAGAGATTACATCTCTCGCCTCCTTGCCTTCCACCGTCCGCCGTTATTTACTGGGTTGGAGGCTTATTCCGACTTCTCTAACTAAATAAGTGAGAAAGTGCTCTTCGATAGGTCTCTCCAACCTCGTTGTTGTTTTTCTTATTTATTTATTGAAAAAAGGAGAAGTCGGGTTCCAAATTCTCGGTTCATGTTGTTGACGTGGGCTAGTTACCTAATGACCTCAAGGCTACGCTTTTGTTCAGAGCTACCGTGATCTAAACAAGCATAATTTGTCTAAGCTCTATCGGTTTAGGGATTCCGATAGACTTTATCCTTAGAGGCACTTTTTTACGTTATATATACATATAAGGATATATGTGTTCAAAAGTGCAATATCCGAAAAGAGTGCCTTCGTGCACATTCTTTTTTAGTCAGGCTTCGCGGAGTTGTCTTAAAGCAAGGTTTAGCCGCCGACCGAGTCAAGTGAGCTTAACAGGCTTTGGCTTTGTCATTCTTGCAAGCCGTAGTTGGAGTAAGCTTTTTTGTTGTTATTATGAGTCCTATTCAAGCAAGGCGGGACTCGTTAAACGTTAAACCCGTTAGGTTATCTTGTGTCGTTCTTCCCGTTGATGCTAAGTCAGATACCTCGATCTTCTTTTCCGGTTAGGGAAAGAAGCTCCCGGTTTTAGGTCATCAAGCTCTCGCTCTTTATAGACTCAATTTCTCTTGCTTTCGTGGTATAAAGAGGAGTGAAACGAGAGAAAGTAGCTTGCCCGATAAAAGTAAAGAGGGGAGAACCTATTATTTCACAAAAGGGATTTTACTTAAAGAGAGCCTTCAACGCCTACCCTATTCTACTCCTCAACTCTCGCCATCCACGATGACTTCAAAATCTTAAAAGCCCGAGAAGGGGCCGGCATAAAGCTTTCGCTAAAGGACTAACCCCACAATCACTTTTCGTCCGAGGCGTGACTGTGAACTAATGCAGGGATCTTATATCTTATATAATCGACCGATCTGTATGTAACCCATGCCGGGACGCCCCTAGTTGAGCAAAGCAGTGGTAAGGCAAGGAAGGGGCTAAGAGATGTAAAGCTCTTGAGATTTAAGATAAAACGGCTACTAACTAATGGAGAATGGAGAACTATGCTTATACTTATAGGTCTTGAGATGAGAAGTTTTCTCATAACTCTCTAAAGCACTAACTTCTTAGGTCGATAGAGCTTAAACGAATTCTTGGGGGGGAGAGAGAACGACTTAGTTCGAGAGCTTACAGACTTAGGTCGAGCTCGCAGCTCCAACTCTAACAAGGGAAGGAGCTTAACTATATTGCAGGAAATGAATCACTACTCACAATAGGAAATGCGCAAAATAAGTATAAAAAGATATAGTATGCCAAGACTCTCTAAACCATAAAGAAAGAGAGAGAGTAAGCTCCCCTGATTTAGCCTCATTCATATAGGCCTTCCTAAAGGTCGGGCTTAAGCCAGCGCTTTGCTACGGCAGATGGATGGAAGTTGCCAAGAGTTACGCTCACCATGGCGGAGTGATCCTCTTCCTATTGATCAAAAGCGCCACCTGGTTTAGAATTCTATTCTAAGGGCACCCCCAAAGATCTCAAGTGATTAGGCAGGCTTTCAAATAAATAACCTGAACTCGCCGCAGCTTTCAAAGTTGGTTTATTGATGCTTGATGACATACCTTGATTGCTAGCAGCAGAAGATTCCACAAAGCTTTAAAGGCTTTGAAAAAGTCCCACCCCTTAATAAAAGCTTATGGCCTAAGAAATTCTTTTTAAGTTTAGATGTTGTAAAATTTCAACTCACACGCCAGCACAAACTAAAAAGAGGTTACCCGACTTGCTAGTTTTCGAATCACACATGTCTTATATTGTCTTTTCTCTTATGCAAAGATCGACTATTTTCGTTTTACAAATGTGCTTCTTTTTTCGATGTTCATTATCTCCATGGCGGCTTTAAAGTTTTACATGAGTCGTTCTCGCAAAGTTTTCCTAGTCGATTTCGCATGCTTGAATTAGATTGGGTTTTTTTTGTTAGTGTGTGGAGGGGGGATTTAATAGAGGAGTATAGTTTGCCTAGATACATGCACACCTTAGATATAGATTGGCATGCACAATCGCCTTTATTTTGTTCTTTTTGTTTTTCACGTTGGTATTGCAACAATTTGAATTAGTTGAATGTCTTATTTTTAACTCCTATTTATTTTGTAGCAATGCCTCGAACAAAGAATCTGAATGTGAAGAATGCAGCAAAAAGTGTTTTCACGGGTGCTAAGAAGTTGTTAGGTGGGGGGAGTAGTAGTTCGGGTCGCGATGAGGAGCCCGAGAAAAGAGAGGAAGGAGAACAACCACTTCGCATCGGGTTCGTAGAGAGGGATCGGAAAGCCGGATGATCCCAAAGAATGTTGTAAGTGGTGTAGAGTTAGGAAATCAAAAGAGAAGAAAGGGGACAGAGATGAGTGATGTAGATGTAGATGTAGATGTAGATGTAGATTTAGATTTAGATGTAGATGTAGATGTAGAGATGTAGATGACCATGACGTAAATATGGATCGTGGGGAAGAGTGTAGTTCTAAGTCATGCTGATAGTGAAGAAGAGGGTGTTGATGATGCGTAAGAGGAGACCGACGAGGAGGAAGAGGGACGGAGGACGCGGATCGAGGAGGAGGATGACGAGGAAGTCCATGTACACTGCACCTCCAGTGAATATTGTGAGAAAGTCTAACAATGACTTGGAGTTCAAGAGAGGTGTTTATGGAGGTGGCCCTTGTGTGTCACATCTATTGTATGACTATGCAATGCACGCACGTGGCTCGCGATGTTTGGGAGGGCAGGTAATATTATCATATAGTGTCTATTAGTATTTAAATTTTGTATTACTTAAACTTGTGCATACATTAATACTAAGTTTTTTTGTTGTTTTAGGCGAGGGTAGGTGTGAAGTGCCATGGGCACCTCAACAAGTTGGTACAATGGGATATCGAGGAGGAGAGTGTTCGACCGTTCTACTTTTCACGTGGAGCTTCAAAGGACCGGCTTATGTGCTCGGGTCTTAGGTGTATACAGCATCGATCCCGGTTGGGTCTGCGTTTGTGGAGAGGTGGCATCCGAGACCAACACGCTTCATATGCCGTGGGGCGAGATGACAATCACGCTGGACGATGTTTCCCAACTCTTAGGAGTTCCGATCGAGGCAAAGCAAATGGATCGGGGACACCGATTTGACCTTGGAACAGATTAAAAAGACTTCTCCACAAAAATCTTGGCATACCCATGGATAAAATAGATGCGGAGATGAAATCCAATAAGTTCACTTCCAAAGTTAGGATGATGATTTCTTTGATGAAGCATTTTTGTCGGGAAGGTAAGAGATGAAGATTTACGGATGAAAATGGAGTTGTTGTGAAGAAGGCGCCAACCCAAAAAAGAGGTGCAGTTTGTCGCGGAGAGCTTATCCGTTATTTTTCTTTTGATGTACCGCTTCACCGACATCGCCCGAACCGCAGTTCCCGTTTGTTATCCGAGATCGCCAAATTTGCCGAGATCGAGACTACGCTGGGGTGCAAAATTTTACGGGCTTATTTGTACGTGGGGTCTTGGGACTGCCACAAGTGCCAAGGTGAAGGGTGTTTCAGGCTATTTCACTCTCCTACAGGTATTAGTTTTTTTGTTTTTCTTTTCAATGTCAATTTTATCTATCTATTACAATATTAACTCGGTGTCTATATTAATGTAGGCATGGATTTATGAGTACTTCCCAGTGTTCAGGCCATACCCAAATGAGGACTATCATTTGAGCATGTCCCGTGCTAATAGGTACTCGCCATTTCGATCTTTTATGCTAGCACAACAGCTGCATTGAAGTATACCCGAGCCACCATTGATAATATGACTTGTACCGATGTAAGCATTTTTGTATGTAAATAGTTTTATTTATTAATTAATATTATTAGTATGTGATTAATGATTAATTTCCTCGATCATATGCTATTTGACAGGTTGAATGGTATCCCTATGTTGAAGTCCGAGCTACACGGGCGGTGGATGAAATAGCATTTTTCGAGGGATTTATATGCTTTCTTGATAATGTCGAAAGCAAAGACAATGTTGCGAGGGTTAAAAGCGCCGTTGGGTCATATGCAGTTTGTACCCTCGTGATCCCCCAAAACCAAAGACCTCGACGCTTAACTACTTCCGGACGCGGGTATGATGTGAAATTTAATATCAAGGCCTTCCCATCGAGTAATTGGCGTAATCACTTGATTCAACTTGAACAACGCTGACCCATTCCGCCTTATCCATGGGAGTGTGTTAGTAGATACATGAGTTGGTACGAAAACAATAGTCATATGAGAATGATAAACCCCGATCATCTTAGTCACTACTCCCTACGAGTCTTCCATATCATAATCCGGTGAGTTAATATCTTACAACGTTAATTTTGTTTTGTTTTGTTTTGTTTTGGTATATTATAAATGTAAATGTATATACTAATGTAGTTTTGTGTTTTAATTTTGACAAAGACTCGCCGCCGATGAAATTTCTCGCTTGCTCAATCAAGGCCCGCGAATGGGTGGGATCGCGATTCCAGAGGATGCACGTAACCAGTTCATGGAGGCATACAATTTGACCCGTGCAAGTTCATTGGCGGACGATATCGCGGAAGGAGCATAGGATTTAGGTATGTTGAGTTTGGTTAGTTTAGGGTTTAGGGTTTAGTGGCCATATATCTTGTTTTTGGTGTGTTGAGCATAGGATTGCAGCTTTTGTGGCCATATATATCTTGTTTTTGGTGTGTCCATCGGGCAATGAGTGGAATGGGAGAGTCTCATTGTCCTATATGTAGGTGTCCATATAGTCACTTCCCTAGTATCCGGCCAATTGCTTCATTTTTGCTCTTGAAAATGTTGAGCATAGGATTGCTTTGTGGCCCCCAAGAAAGCATATACATAGATAAAACTCATACACAATACACATATGAAGAGGGAAAATTGGAGAAAAGATAGAGATTATTAACTTCATATGATTTAGTTATCTCTAGCACCACCACTTTTGAGTTTGAAATAGACACCCTACTGTTCAATGGCATCAACAATAGTGTTTTATGCTTAAAAAGGAGGAACTTCGCGACCTTTTCGACATTAGTTGGATCTTTTCTTAGTAGACATATAACGACAAAGTTTGAGGACTTGCTAGGGTCTTAGAAAACATAGCTAGTTTGGCAAATTGTCATTGCAGTCACTTAAATATGATAGTGTTAAGTCTTGATTAGGTCATGTAACAGTGGTGTTTCTCATGATGCAGCAATTACTTAATGTATTTCTGGGGTCTAGAGTGTAGTTAGTCTACTCAATGTGAAACTGCCACTTCTCATGAGCAGTAATTTCCCAAACTATGAGTTTGATATTTTTGGACAATGGCATATATATGAAAATCTTAGAAATCATGATTTTGCATTTGAAATTTGAATTTTATGTTATGCTGTTTGTAGCTCGAAATGGAGGACGGTGATGAAATTGATGCGATGCTGCACCAGACTGGGGGTGCTCTCGACGGTATAATAATAGCATGATGAAAGCTGTAAGTCGGGTAGGAAAAGGTTGTGTGATAGAGGTGTCGTTAAGTCCGTTATTTTCGGTTTTGTCAAAGATTATCTTCGTGTAAATTACCAAAGAAAAGGGTTAAGACATTTGTAACTTCGATACCTCCATATGGTTTTATGTTCTTGAATGGTTATTGGTTGTCCTCTCATTTGTCATTTGCAGTGAATGTGGTTTCATTTTCTGCATCGCTCGGTTCTTTTGTTTCACTTCTATCAATAAAGGTTTAAATAGCAAAGATATTTTGATCCCCTCTTGCTAAGAAAATAAGTGGCCTCGTAAAAATATATGCTAAAGTTGAACCAAACCTGCCCCGTGAAATGATAATTCAAACAATGACCGGATATATACTGAATTATCGATCCCATTAATGGTGAAAGCTCAAAGATATGTATTGCCGATCTTACCCAATCGTGGAAATCTATCTACCGTTTAGGTAGAATTTACAAATGTAACGTTGAATATACTTTCAAATTTATTTTACTTGCTTCGGGTAACTTTGATACAAATTGGTTGTCTAATTTTTGTATCTTAGCGAGCAGCATGAGCCATGCATTGCTTGATCGGGTTGAAATGCTTAAAGCAATGTAGTAATCTAGCAATTGAACTTGCGCCATGGCGGTCGCGGTCCGGTTTGGACTTCGAACTTGCATTAGAAAACGGCATGGCGGTCTGTTTTGGACTTCGAACTTGCGGCCAAAAATGGCGGTTCTGTTTGGACTTTGTCCCAATGGCGGCATGGCTGCACCGCTTTGTCCTTAGTACCAAACGGTGTGGCCATGCCGTTTGAGACTAAGGCCAAACGGTCCGCCATGCCGCGTTTGGACTTTGAACTTGCAAAAAATGGCGGTTCTGTTTGGACTTTGTCCCCAAACGGCATGGCCACACCGTTTGGCCTTAGTTCCAAACGGTGTGGCCATGCCGCTTTTGGGGACAAAGTCCAAACGGTTCCGCCATGCCGTTTTTGGACAAAGTCCAAACAGACACACCATTTTTGCAAGTTCAAAGTCAAACGGCATGGCTGCACCGCTTGTCCTTAGTACCAAACGGTGTGGCCATGCCGTTTGAGACTAAGGCCAAACGGTCCGCCATGCCGCTTTGGACTTTGAACTTGCAAAAAAAAATGGCGGTTCTGTTTGGACTTTTTGACTTTGTTGACTTTGTCCAAAACGGCATGGCCACACCGCTTGACACTAAGGCCAAACGGGTGTGGCCATGCCGTTGGGACAAAGTCCAAACGGTCCAGCCATGCCGTTTGGACTTTGAACTGAAAAAATGGTTTGTCTGTTTGGACTTAGTCCCAAAACGGCATGGCCGAACCGCTTTGGACTTAGTCCCAAACGGCATGGCCACACCGTTTGGCCTTAGTACCAAACGGTGTGTCCATGCCGTTTGGGACTAAGTCCAAACGGTGTGGCCATGCCGTTTGGGACAAAGTCCAAACAGACACCATTTTTTTTGGAAGTTCAAAGTCCAAACGGCATGGCCACACCGTTTGGCCTTAATTCCAAACGGTGTGGCCATGCCGTTTGAGACTAAGGCCCAACGGTCTGGCCATGTCGTTTGGACTTTGAACTTGCAAAAAATAGTGTCTGTTTGGACTTTGTCCCAAACGGCATGGCCAAACCGTTTGGACTTAGTCCCAAACGGCATGGCCACACCGTTTGGTACTAAGGCCAAACGGTGTGGCCATGCCGTTTGGGACTAAGTCCAAACGGTTTGGCCATGCCGTTGGGACAAAGTCCAAACAAACACGCCATTTTTTTTATCCAAATTAAATCCAAACGATATCGCCGCATTTAAGTCCATATCGTTGATGTTGATGTTTTGGCAATTTATCGTTTGGTTTGTTTGTGTTGATGTTCATTGATGATCATATGAGTTGAGGTAAATTTGTTGTTGACAAACGCTGGCATTATAATCGGTGGTATAGTATCCGTGATCAATACATCATATCAACTTACGGAACAAAATTGCAAGGGCACGCTTTGTGTAACAACAAGAACATTTATAATAAGCACATCAAAATGCTTTATGCAATCCCAAATATTATTGTTCTCAGATTACAACATTTAAGCACATCGTAATGAATTAGCAACAAGTATAGCCCGCCAAGACCTAGCTTTGGCTTGTTCAAGCCTTTCACTCCAAGTTTCAGCTCTCTTCAACTTCTCCACCTTCTTTCAACACTTCTGCTTCTTCTCTCGCTCTTTTCACGACAATTTCTCCCGTTATAGCTAATAACTCAATTTTGGCGCACTTTCTTCGAATGGTGCATAGTCAAGGTGGCAGTGATACTGTGGCATCTTGTGGAACTGTAGCAGTAAGAAACATAACCGCAGAGAATGATGAAAAGACTGAAGATCGATTGATGCAAAGTCGAGGGGCTGGAAACGAACAGATGAGTAGGCAGTATTTTTACCTAAAGCAAAGCTTTGCCTCCAGATTCTCCATTTCTCCTTGAGCCATACTTCTCTTTTCTACAATATCAATGAGATTAGAACTCAGTCTAAACCAGCAATATTAAAATTTGAAAATAAAAAGGGGGAAAGAAGTTATCAAAAAAAGCACCGGTCTATCATTATGATGTTTCCTATCTAGAGCCTAGCTAGCAGACAACATTAGATACTATCCAATGGAATGATGCAATGGAACACAACCCTCGACACAGTTCAACTTAACAACACTTGATAAAACTCTAACAAGGCTGCCATATCTAAACCACTCTTAACAAGTCCAGACATCAATGAAGTCCATGACGCGCAGATAAAAATATCATTAGAACTAGTGAACATTTAGAATCAAAGAGTTTTGAATAAATCTATACTTACAATCGATGATGACATTATTATTTTTCTCCGGACAATTTCTCGAGTCATGGTTAGCAATCATCCACATCCGTGACACTTTCTTCCCGAATTGTTTAGGGCTATCTCTTTGGGGATTTCCATCTATCCGCTTTCTTCTTCCCCTCCCTTTTGTTTGAGAAATGTTGGGATTCAAAATCAATAGCTGAAATAAAGACCGAATTAAAATAAATATTTATATCAAATTAAACACGAATTAAACACTAAATTTATATCAAATTAAACATTCAAATAAAAAAAACCCGTGATGTATTAACCGTAAGGTATCGAAGGCTCGCGAATCGAGGCTCTGCGAGACTTCTCGTCTCCTTTGTAGGAAGTCTCATTAAACTTTGAAATTTCAATAGCCATTTCACCAATCTTTTCAATAAAATATGAATAACCCTCAAAAGTATGCGACGATCGTAAGCCACTTGAGAAGCAACCTTGATAGAATGAGCCACTCTCAAAGGTTCATTTGAGACATTCCCACCACAAATCCAAAGATCAAACTCCGCTCTATAAGTGTTAGACTTTTGCATCCACCGCGTCAATCTAAAATGGTTTGGAATCTCTTCAATCTCAGAAGCGATATAAAACCTTTAAGATATGACCACAAAGCAAACCCATAAACTGAAAGTACTTGCATTCGATCTCTCTCTAAGGTTCCTCTATCGAAACTCACTCTCCAAACTGAATTCTTCAAATGGGTCTCTCCATTTCACCATGTAGCTTCCGGTTCCATACGCCAATTTGTTCCCCATCAATTTTGTACTCCATCTTTGCCTTTTCTAGTTGCTCTTTAAATTTATTGAATATTGAGATCGATAGACCTTCGCGGCATGCATAAGGATGAAAGCATCGTTAGGGCAATAACCGTGAACTATGCTCGTCGCGTAATCGAATCTCTTTCTTTCTAGCAAGCAAGCAAAGTCAAAGACTTCTCATTACCATGTACAAACCGCATAAGCGTAGTCGCCGAATTGACAAACCGGTCATAATGAGCATTCATCGATTCACTTTGACTACCGTGTGTGCATACCAAAAAAAAAGGTGCCACCGAGATAACAAGGAACCCATTTCTCCCGAGATTGAATATATCTCTGTCAACCAAGGATTTTTCGACAACTCATACTTTTCAATGATTGTACACCATCTTCTCTCAAAATCAACAATCCTATACGAAAAAGAAATAGTGTTCTTCAACTCAGTTACCAATGTCTCAAATTTGGTAAATGACATCTTCTCTTGGAATTTCTGCATAATATGCCAAAGACAGTAACGATGACGAGTATTAGGAAACACTTTGGCAATGGCTGCCGTCATCGCTTCTATCCCGGTCAATTGATGATTGCAGTTGGCGCAGACCACCCATGGCTGCAAGCCAGGCCTTAAATAGCCATATGAATGTATCTTCTGTCTCATCAAGCAACAATGCGCAACCAAACTGAATCGACTGATAATGATGGTTGACTCCAGTAAAAGGGGCAAAAGGCATGGAATATGCATTGGTACGATATGTGGTATCAAAAGACACAACATCTCCGAAATATTCATACTGGCATCGAGACCTCCCATGAACCCAGAAAAAGTTCACCGCAGTCCCATTTTCATCTAAATCAATAGCGTAATAGAACCGGGGATCCTCAAAGACTCTTCTCGCGATAAAATATTGCAAACGGCGGTTGCATCACCTTCTTTAGGCATCTTTCTGGTCAAACCATAATAATGGTTCCAACAATCTTTCTGTGTAAACCCAACTTCCTCTCCATGGAAAACAGATGCCACTTTCCCAACAGATAAACTGTTATCACTAAATATCTCGGTCAAGCACTTCGCTGCTTCAGGCATATGTTTGTTAGTTTTCATGCAAATTCTCTTCGATGGGGTCACCAGACCGTGACTATGGTCATTATGAGCAACGCTGACCTCATATATCTCTTCATGCATTCTTTTCTTAATACGAATTCTAGCTTGGCAACCACACCGGATAGTTGATGTATTTCTTGATCGGACTTCATCTCTCTTAGGAGTCTTAACCCCTTCACGTGAGCAAACCAAGAACAACCACTAACCAAATCCACCGATTTTGTTGCTTAGAAGTCGTCCGAACACGAAGTCTCAAATCCCTCTTGTTGACCATACCCTTTGTAATAAGTCTTTGCCTCGTCAATACTTGTAAAAGTCATTCCTATATAAGGAGCGGCTAATGTTTTGCGTCTTGAGCGGGGGCTTTAGTAGGCGAAGACCCAACCACGTCTTCTTCGATATTGATTGATGTCTCTCGTCTCCATTTCTATAAATCGAAAAAATTAAAAATATAAATAACTTAAACGGTCAAAAATCCTAATGTACATAAACGGTGTAAATAACTTAAACATCTAAACTCGGATGAGTTAACCAAATATGCTATTTTCACGAACTCGTCGAGTTTAAAACTCGACGAGTTCACCGAATATGCTAGTTCACCGAACTCTGACAGAGTTCAAAACTCTGACAAAGTTCACCGAATATGTTAGTTCACCGAACTCTAACAGAGTTCAAAACTCTGACAGAGTTCACCGAACTCTGACAGAGTTCAAAACTCTGAAAGAATACGGCATGAAGAATATGCGAGTTCACCGAAACTCGAAAAGAGTTCAAAAACTCGATGAATCACGGCATGAAGAAATACGACAGAGTTCAAAACTCTGACAGAGTCAAAGTTCACCGAATATGATACTTCACCGAACTCTGACAGAGTTCAAAACTCGACGAATCACGGCATGAAGAATACGACGAGTTCACCGAACTCCGAGTTCAAATCACGGACGAGTTCACCGAATATGCTACTTCAACGAACTCTGACAGAGTTCAAAACTCTGAAAGAGTTCAAAACTCTGATAGAGTTCACCGAACTCTGACAGAGTTCAAAACTCTGACAGAATACGGCATGAAGAATACGACAGAGTTCACCGAACTCTAAAAGAGTTCAAAACTCTGACAGAATACGGCATGAAGAATACGACAGAGTTCACCGAACTCTGAAAGAGTTCAAAACTCTGACAGAGTTCAACGAACTCTGACAGAATACGGCATGAAGAATACGACAGAGTTCAAAACTCTGACAGAGTCAAAGTTCACCGAATATGATACTTCACCGAACTCGGCAGAGTTCAAAAACTCGGACGATCACGGCATGAAGAATACGACAGAGTTCACCGAACTCGACGTATCATCTGACGAGTTCAAAACTTTGACAGAGTTCACCGAACTCGGCGAGTTTACCGAATATGCTACTTCAACGAACTCCTCGACAGAGTTCAAAACTCGATAGAGTTCAAAACTCGACGAGTTCAAAACTTCGGCGAGTTCAAAACTCGATAGAGTTCAAACTCGACGAGTTCAAAACTTCGGCGAATACGGCATGAAGAATACGACGAGTTCACCGAAACTCGAAAGAGTTTTGAACTCGACGAATCACGACAGAGTTCAAAACTCGGCGAGTTCACCGAATATGCTACTTCAACGAACTCGACAGAGTTCAAAACTCGAAAAGAGTTCAAAACTCGATAGAGTTCATCGAACTCGACGAGTTCAAAACTCGACGTATCACGACATGAAGAATACGACGAGTTCACCGAACTCTAAAGAGTTCAAAACTCGGCGAGAGTTCACCGAATATGCTACTTCAACGAACTCGACAGAGTTCAAAACTCGAAAAGAGTTCAAAACTCGATAGAGTTCACCGAACTCGACGAGTTCAAAACTCACGACGTATCACGACATGAAGAATACGACAGAGTTCACCGAACTCTAAAAGAGTTCAAAACTCGACAGAGTTCATCGAACTCGACGAGTTCAAAAACTCCGAGAATCGGCATGAAGAATAATGACAGAGTTCACCGAACTCTAAAAGAGTTCAAAACTCGGCAGAGTTCAACGAACTCGACGATCATCGGCATGAAGAATACGACAGAGTTCAAAAACTCGACGAGTCAAAGTTCACCGAATATGATACTTCACCGAACTCGACAGAGTTCAAAACTCACGTATCACGGCATGAAGAATACGACGAGTTCACCGAACTCGAAAAGAGTTTTGAACTCGGCGTATCACGGCTTGAAGAAATACGGTGAGTTCACCGAACTCGAAAGAGTTTTGAACTCGACAGAATATCACGACAGAGTTCAAAACTCGGACGAAGTTCACCGAATATGTTCTCAACTAACTCGCCGAGTTCAAAACTCGAAGAGTTCAAAACTCGATAGAGTTCACCGAACTCGACAGAGTTCAAAACTCGGCGAGAATCACGGCATGAAGAATCTGCGAGTTCACCGAATAAAGAATACGACAGAGTTCACCGAACTCTGACAGAGTTCAAAACTCTGACAGAATACGGCATGAATAATACGACGTGAAGAATACGACAGAGTTCACCGAAATTGTCGCCGTCTTTAAACGAGGGTATTAATCATAACTATAATCATAGCAACCTAAATTAAATCAAAATTCAAGTTTTTATGGTATAATGACAATCCAAGTGTCAATTAAAGCATTATTAATAGGCAAGCACCATAACCAAATGTGCACTATAGTTGAAGTGCCAAATGATACCTGTCAGAGAAGAAGAAACCAAATGAAGAAACCTAATTGCCAAATGATGAGAAGAAGAAGCCGAGAGAGCAGAGGGATAGAGAGAGAGAATCTAAATTTCGGTTTTTTTTTTTTGGTTAGATCGGTTTGAACTCTTTGGTGAAGATCGGTTTTTTTTTTTTTTTTTTTTAGAGAAGATGATGAGGAAAATTTTGAAATATTGAAATATCGGTAAATATCGGTAAATTGGGTGAATTAGATCTTCAGATCTAGAGGGCTCGATCGGACGGCTCAAATGAAGAGTGAGATAAGGGTGGCACTCTAAGAGTGGCACCCTAGACAAACCGATATATATATATATATATATATATATATATATATATATATATATATATATATATATATATAATTCTATTTTTAACAAAGTGGATATCATTTACCTAAAAAAATGAAAAAACCCGTGAGGCCAACATCAAATTTTGAAGAACTTATTTTGAAGTCATAAAAGTCAAGGTAGGAAAGTAGATGGGTTCTTAAGATTGGGTTCTTAAGAAAAAGCAAGAAGGGACTTTCTTGTTTCAAGTATTATAATTCAAAGATTCGTAAGAAATTTTGGTCTTTGAATCTTTGAATGCTAAAAGTACCACTGAATGCTTAAACTACTTAAAACAAACAACCAAGTTTTGAACCTCTGAATGCTTAAAACTTAAGTTTAAGAGACTCTGAATGCTGAATTAAAAAAAAAACAAACAACCCCTTAGCATGTGTTCAATTTAGGTGAAATAGCTGAGTACGCTGTATTGGTTCCTCTTGGTTCTGGTGGCGCCCAAGAATGAATTGATGATGGATACGGCTTCCTTATGACACCAAGTACTCATGATCCCATATATACAATACTTAAGAAGTCTGAACACAGTACTGGATTGCATTCAAATCTGATGCTATAAACTTTTAAATTGAACACTCTTGTATGCGTACTAAAAAATCAATTCCACCACTTCAATATCTTTAAACTTGAAAGTCGAAACATAGCTTTTTGTTGCATTCCCCACAGACGGCGCAATTTGTTGAAGCCAAATTTCTACCATTAACAATGGTATCCTACTTAGCCTCTAACAATAAGAGGAGCGGTAGAAGAATTGATTCGCAGAGCAACGACGAATCATGACTGCGGGTGTACAGATAAGAAACGCTAGCGTAGTAACTACGGATATACCAACTTTGATAAATTGTTTGTGATAAAGTGGGCGATGAAGGTATTGTTTGTGGCTTGGTAAATATTGTGTTACAGTTTTGATGATTTGTCACAGAGTATATGTTTTGTGTGCTCACGGCTAATTCTTGCTCACATTTAAAAGGTCTTCTTTCAACTGTTGTGTGTCTTCCCTGTTCTGTTCCTTTCTCAATATATACATATTCAATGACAATCTCTCTCCAATAATCACCACCTCCACCTAATGGTCCAGTAGCTTAGGAGCTATAAGGCAGAATTCTTTAGAAAAGAGCATGTATGCCACCTCATGGTCACTATGCTCCACCTCATGTATCTACATCATGCCACTATGTTTGTCATTCCACCTCATCTTAAATTCCATATTTCAATGCCATGCTAGAAGCATACACATTTGGCATTGTACTGCCACCTCATGTTAACCACTTGCTAGCTGCCATCTAGTGCCCTGTGGACTTGTAGTATTAATTTAGAAATCATCACTTACACCATGTATACAGATATATGGCATTTTTAGGTTATGGTCCATTTTCAGGCACCCTACCCATGGCTCTAAATGATGGAAAAAGTAAAGCCACATGATATATATGGTGAGTGATTGTGTGTTCATTGGAGTATACTGTATACAGGTCAGGTCAGTAGAGGAACGAACAACTACTACGAAAACATCACCACAGTATTATCCAGGCAATAATATCCTGGTATCCTATAACAAGTACATGTATGTTCATTGCAGTACACAAATCAATATTCAACTGAATCTACATCTACAGAACCTGGCAAAATGAAAATGGACTGCACAGACGACATGCAACTAAGTCTGCTTGACTCAAAACTAAAAGACCTAAAATTCCAAGTATGGATAGGTACGGAGCGTTTTTCTCTTACATATACAGGGGGAAAAAGAAAGGGTTTGGATTTGGAGAAGACCGAGTTCACTAAGTAGCGAGCTGCCTACATATTTTCTCTTAATTATGGGGAGAGAGAAGAATCAGGTCTCACGTAGTTCATGTAGGTGGTATTTATAGGCACAAGAGAGTGTTGATCTTCGAGACACATGTACTCCCTTGTACATATGTAGGGTGGAGATTACAAATGAGTGTTAAGGTTGGTTCTGGTAGGAAGGCGGTGATCATTGGGAGTGGGTGCAGTAGTTCATAATTCCCAGTAATTGGAAGTACAGATATGGCTTTGGTAATGATTACCCTTGGATTAAGGAAAATGTTTTTATTCGAAGCGTTTTGCTCTAGGTCGTTCAGTCTTCTTGGAACGTTCTTGAACGAGCTGGCGTGTACCACCTACATAAAGCGAGCTGCTCGCGAGTCGATCTTGGAGGACGATGTCCTGATTGCGTTGCGATCTCTACTTATGCTTAACGCGTGCTTAATATTTTCTAATGAGGATATTACTCCCTTACACAGCCCCTTCTCAGTAGATTGTGCTGTTCATTGAAGCGATTTGCTGAGAGAAAATAGCAATACGTGTTGAGCATGAGTGGACGAGTGGCTGTTGTAAATTGAGTAATTGGCACGCTGTAATGTTTGACTTGGGTTGCATGACAATTCAGTTGGAAAACAAAAGTTGTCACGTGATTAGCATGTGACCGAATCATAGCAGTTGGTAGAGAAACATGTCGCCACATTTTCCGAAATCGTGAAAAGACAGTTCCTTGAGCCACGTGTGTGGGCTAGGCCGTAGGTTGTAATCATAACTCCTTGGTAACTGAACGGGCGGTTGCACAAAATCAAATTTGGGACAACTGCAAAATTATTTTTTGTTTTCGTCTTCAGCAAAACTGCAAGCTAGGGTTTCTCAGGTGAGTGTTTCTGCTGCTGCTGCCTTTCCATTTTCCATTTTCTTTCATCTTAGTCAAGCGTTGTGTGTTTAGCAGATAGGTCGGTGTTAGGCTTTATTATTTAAGTTTGGGTAGTCGGTAAGAAGAAAACGTAAAAATGTCTGACTTTGACGATACTCGATCTGAAGAGGTTCGAGAGGTCTCTTTAAGTTGTGGTGAGTATGAGGATGATAAGGAAGAGTCAGTGTCTTGGTAATCAATCTGAGTATGGTGAGGAAGTTAGGGGAGATGAGGGTAATGTACGATCTGGCTCTGTGGCTAGCATGTCAGGTCGTAGTGAGGGGTGGGGTCATCTTCAAGTGGGTTGCCCCCTAGGACGGTGGATCGTTGTGCAGTGAGTGCATTCCCCAAACTGAAGGCAGCTTATGGGATAAACGTACCGGACCTAGAGATATACGAACCAAGGTCGAGTGAAAATGTGCGGAGTGAAGAATACAATCCGCCGAATGGTGGGGTAATAATCTGTGAGGGCCAGCTGAGAGCGCATATGCAAATACTGTTCTCGAAGCTGGTTTGCGACTTTCTAGCTCATTGTTGGAAATTCCCTTGTCAGTTTGTTGGTAACACCTGACGGCTGTTCAGGGTGTTCGACCTGCTGAATGCAAGTGGCGAGTACCACATAGGGGTGTCTGATATTACTGAGCACTTCGTTGTAAGGCGATCTGGTAATTTCAACTTTAGCTTGTAAACTATGACAACGCGTTCTGGTGTGACCGACGTTGTAAGCAACGAGGCTTGGACCAAGAGGCCGTTGCTGCTAGTTGGCAACTACTGTGCTAGCGGGTGTAGGTTGCAAACTAGAATTTGCAATATCTCCGGTGGGTGGGAGTGTCTTGTACATGTCATTTTAATGGGTAAGTTGTTGCTATTCTAACTGACCTGTGTCTTTGCTTTGCTTGTAGATTTTTCTGTCAAAACACGAACTGATCGTGGGGAAATAGAGTGGTTCGCACGGTTGACTCGAGTGCAGAAACAAGCGAAGCTGCCTGAAGTTGCCCATTTCTTTGTAGAGAAAGGGGGTGGGTCCAGCGATTCGGGAGAAAAGAAGGATTCAGAAGGATTGAGCTCGAGGTCAAGCTAGGAGGGAAGTGATGGAGAAGCGCGCAAGTGACTTGGTAACCAGGAAGGATAGAAACCGGGGTCGTGTTAGTTCCAGACGACCCTCAGGAGGTGCTGGTGCCTCAAGTGCGGTAGGTCAAGCTTGCGACCTGAGGGTGGGTCGATTGAGGCTCCTGTAGAGTTGGAGACGGTGGTCTTCAACCCTCGTGTAAGGAGCAGGTCGTCGAAGAGGAAAGTTGATGCGTCTGAGCAAGACGCTGTAAGGGTTGCTAAAGCTGCGAGGCATGCTTTGGGGGAGAGTTCCAGCACTGGGGGTGGTTCTGGTGGTGGTCGAATTGGTGGTACTACCACTCGCAAGACTCGGGCGAGACCGGAGCAGGTTCTAGATCTGGCTACTTTTGGAGCTAGGCCGAGCTCGTTGCCGGGGGTGCGAGAGCCTAGTCCGCCAGCGAAGGCGAAGAGTTCCCGTAAGGGGAGTGGGAAGTCAACTATGACTGCTGAGGACCTGGAGACCCAACTTGTGTACCTGGATGACAACAGGGTGCAGCGTACTGTGAAGCGGACTGATTATAGCTTCAGGTCGAGTAAGGTAGCGGCCTGTCTGCTTGATCATATAGCTTTGGATGGCAACCGTAAGGAGCTGGATGAGAGGGGATAACTTAAAATGGATGGAAATCACTCAATGTCTGGTCGTGGGGCTGTCCTGCTTTAACTTATTTGCTTGCTTATTAAACTCGTTGTGAACTGATTATTAGCATATGTGTGCATCTGTAGCTTGTGAGTGGATTTCAGAAGTTGAAAGAGATTGCCCAGTTCTCTGAGACAGATAGGGAAACTGTGGTGAAGTTGACCAAGGAGCTAAAGAATGTTCAGGACGTTGCTAAGATGGAACGCGAGGAGCTTGAAGACCTGAAAAAAAAACGTACCAAGCTCTTAGTTTGGCGAAGATGCTAAAAGATACTGAGACGAAAGAGATGAAGCTGAAACTACAGGGTGCTGAAGAGAACGTTAATGCATCGACTGTGGAAATTGGTAATTTGAATGAGCACGCTCTCGCGACCGCAAGGAGTTGCTCAAGCTATTTACTAAAGCTTATGACGAGCTGGACGCTAACTTTGTTGATCTAGAAGCTGATTATAAAGCTTTGAAAGAGGAGCATGGACGATATACTCTTCATCCTCCAGTGGTACCGGTACAAGGAGATATCAGTGGTGCTCTTCCTTCTTCCATCGCTGCTCCGGAGATTGTTGTGCCTCGACCGGGGCCGCCGCTGGTGTCGATGTTCTTATGAGTCTAAATCTGGACGGTGTGTCCATAGTAGTTGAGGGGAAAGAAGTTGAAGTTGACGACTCGCTGGTGGCCGGAGGTTTGGCCGTTATGCCTGGAACTAGCGAGTTGTGATGTAAGGTTGGTAATTTGAATGCTTGTTAGTTGTGATACAATAGGACTGGTTTCCCGGGATAACCTGGGCAGTTCGCTTTTCTGATTTCTGTTTGATAATACTGGACGACCATATGATGATGAATATTGGTTAGCCGAGCTAGATTTCATGAGTAGACTCAGCAGCTCAGCTGACCTGTGAACTATGTTTGGGTCCGCCCTAGCAGATCGCTTTTTGCTTATATGTTATGCTTAACACTTGGTTCTTTGCTTTGTAAGACTCTTGTATGGTTAAATGTATGAATGGAGGTATTGCTATATCTGTGTAGACGCTTCCTTGTGACCATAGTTGACTTTAAGTAACCTGTGATCGTTAAATGGGCGCCCTGTCCTTACTAGGGCCTTCATTGTATAGGAAGTCGCCGTAACGCCGAAGTTGGTGATTCGTTAGGCATTGCGGAGATAGTAGGACGTAGGTCGATATCTCCGTTCTGTAGAAGTAAAATAGTTACGCGTGCATGCATGTGTGTAGGCAAAGAAAGCGATTAGCTATGTGCAATGATGGCTGCCAGGTGGCCTGACGTTTGGCGTCTCGATGTAATTATGATGTACCTAGGGAAAATACGTTATTACACAATAAGTAACACTATTCGTAGAAGAGCAAAGGCATTTGTTCCCATTTGCCCTTCCTGGTACTGCATTTCTTCGTCTCCAACCTGTGTTGCTTCATCTTTTTCGTTGCTTGTTCAGGTACGTCTGTCTTCTTTATATGGCTACCATGTTGGAACAAAAACTGGTGTTTTGGCTGTTAACTCGCGTATTGTCATTCTTGCTCGTAGATTACACTATGGCCAGGTGTCGCAGATATACAAGGGGAGAAGAAAGTTTGAGGGAGACCTCTCCTCTGATAATGGAGGAAATGGAATTCCATCCCCACGTGCATGGTGGTCGGGGCAAAAGGAAATCTGTTGCTGTAGAGGCCAAAGGGAACAAGCAACCTAGAAGATCAGGTCGTTCGACTGGGGGCGTTGTGTTCAGGTCGCCCCAGCGAGTGGACGATGCCGATCGGCATATTGCGGAGCGTAGCAACCTAGGGCAAAGTCACCACGTTGTTGGTGAGAGTTCGTCTCCGCGTCTCGGTGATGTGGGGAGCAAATTATACTACATGGGGAAGACGGGGAAGAAGCGTGCAGTGAAACGCTTTGATTGCACCTTCCACTCGGCACCCATAGCGACCAGTCTTCTAAAGGGGATCGTGTTGGATGGTGACAGGGCTGAGGTAGAGGATGAAGATATGGATACGCTGTTGGGGACCATGGACATGGCTGCTTGTTTGGTGAGTAATTTATGTGTGATGTTTTTGTTTCTGTTACTTGGGCAGTTTTGACTTTAACCTTGTACCTGCAGTTTTTTGCAGGGTATGACAAGTTGAAGAACGCTGTGCAGCGCGCCGATACTGACACTAACCCGCACGTCAAGCTAGGATGCATGCGAGCTGCGTGGGGAGTTGACAAGAAGAAACTGGAGGTGATGACCAAGAAGTGTCAGGATGCTGCTGACGAGAACGCTGTGTTGGTTACTGCTATGACTGATTTGCAAGGGGAGCTGGCTAAAGTGACTGAATATGCCAAACAATGTCAGAGGGTGGCGCGCAAGACGCATATACCATGGCATGTGTCCAATATGCTGAGCTGGACGAGAAATATCACCAGCTGAAAAAGGCGAGTCACGGCGGGGAACAGGGATCAGGTATGCGTGTGGTGTTGAGATCTGCCAGGCACACCCCTTCGACTAGCGTTGCCCCGAAAGATAAGCACGTTGTGGCTGATTCTTGATTGTGATGTCTCTTCTTGTCTTTGTCAGTTGTGGGAATTTTATAAATATTTTGTAAGTTCACCTCTCTTATATGAGAGTTAACAATAGAGCTGTGTCTTCAGGCTTGCCTGAGCAGTTCGCCATTTTGATATCGAGAATTGGTTTCCTCGAGAGTGGTAGTTCGATGTTTTGTTAACATGTTAGAAGTACCGATCTGGATTTCCTGGGTAAACCCAGCAGATTGGTGAATTAGTGTCTTGGTGTTGGCCGAGTATTCCCCTTGAATGTGTATGGAATGCATGTTTCTGCTTGAATGTGTATAGCTAGCACCTTGTTTATAATGCGTATGGGATGGAATGGCTAAGGAACCTGTGGTTTATCTTAAAGAAGCGTTACGCTTGTAGTTATCGCTTTCGTTCGTGGATGTTGCGCTCTGTTGTGAGGCTCATTGAGAGTACTCTCGTCGAGTTGAGCTTAATATTAAGGATTTCTCACTAGGTGAGTTGGGAAGGCGTTGGGGCATGTAAGCTGGAGAGAGCGTTCTGCCCGGAGACAGTGTGTTGGCTTAAGAAAGCGTGTTGCTCACTGGGAGCGTTCTCGCTGAGTCGATCCTAAAAGTATAGGTCCTCGACTAGCGAGACTCGGAAAGGCTGTAGAGCCTGTAAGCTCCTGAGAGCGTTCTGCTCACGGAGAGCGTGTGGGCTTATGAAAGCGTGTTGCTCACTGGGAGCGTTCTCGCTGAGTCGATCCTAGAAGTAAAGGTCCTTGACTAGCGAGACTCGGAGAGGCTGTGGAGCTTGTAAGCTCCTGAGAGCGTGTGGGCTTATGAAATCGTGTTGCTCACTGGGAGCGTTCTCGCTGAGTTGATCCTAGAAGTATAGGTCCTCGACTAGCGAGACTCAGAGAGGCTATGGAGCCTGTAAGCTCCTGAGCGCGTTCTGCTCACAGAGAGCGTGTGGGCTTATGAAAGCGTGTTGCTCACTGGGAGCATTCTCGCTGAGTCGATCCTAGAAGTATAGGTCCTCGACTAGCAAGACTCGGAGAGGCTGTGGAGCCTGTAAGCTCCTGAGCGTTCTGCTCATGGAGAGTGTGTGGGCTTATGAAAGTGTGTTGCGAGATTTGCCATTGTGAGTAAATGAAGTGAATTGTAATAATAAATAAAAATAAATTAACTTTGAATTTACAGTAAGAGAAAACATGGGATATATGACAATGTAATTTTATTGATAGAACTTCTTCAACAAATAAGTGTTCCAAGGTTGTGGTAATAATTTCCCTTCTTGAGTTTTGATCCAGTATGCTCTGTTGCTTACAACGCGTTCCACTATGTATGGGCCTTCCCAAGTTGGTGCTAATTTGGAGTCATCTTGAGTCTTTTTCAAAACTAGATCGCCGGGTTGAAAAGATCGAGGATACACTCGCTTGTTGTAGGACTTCTTCAGAATTTGTTGATAGGATGCTACTCTGATGGTGGCTAGGTCGCGCCGTTCTTCCAGCAGATCGCCCTCTCGTGCTAAGACGAAATCATTGCCTCCAGATTCAACAAGTTCGACCCGTAGTAGTAGTATTTGTCCATTTCGGTGGGAATAACGACTTCGTGGTCTTTGTAACATAAGGAGAATGGCGATTACCAGTACTTCTTGGTAGTGCGGTGAGCTCACAAAATGTTTTCTAGCTGATTTGGCCATTGGCTTTTGGTCTTCTCAATCTTTTTCTTCAAATTTTCTAAGATTGCTTTGTTGCTAGCCTCAGCTTGACCATTACTTTGTGCGTACTGGGGAGTGGAAAATGCATGAACTATCTTCCACTTGGCCAGAAATTCTTTGACCGTTTTGCCTTTGAACTGTGAGCCATTGTCTATCACCAATGTGTGCGGCAAACCAAATCTGGTGATGATATGAGTCTAGATGAAGTTTCTGACATGTGACTCTTTGACATTTGCGAGTGGAATAGCTTCGACCCATTTAGTAAAATAGTCAGTTGCAACTAAGACGAAGCGGAATCCAGTACTTTTCTGTGGGATGAATGGTCCCATGATGTACATGCCCCACATGTGAAATGGCCAAGGGATCGCGATGCTAATCAACTCACGAGCTGGTTGTATGATGTTGTGACCAAAGGTCTAGCATTTGACGCACTTGAGTACATATGCTTTGGCGTCGATCTGCATGCGAGGCCAAAAGTATCCCTGGGAGATCGCTTTGTGAGCCAAAGAGCGACCTCCCGCATGGTTTCCACACTCTCCTTCATGAATCTCAGCGAAAATCAGTTGGCCTTGTTCTGGGCTTACGCACCTCAAGTGAGGGATGCCAGCGGACTTTCTGAACAACTTGCTATTGAGCACGCAGTAACGGCGCGCCTGATATGGGATTTGCCTGGCCTTGGTACACTTGTCTGGGAGCGTGCCGTGTTAGATGTATTCAATGATGGGCTGCATCCATGTTTGGCTCATCTGATTGGCAGAGAGTGGGCATAGGTTGCTGATTTCTAATACATGGTCTACTTGATAAGCAGGTCAGTCAACTACTTCAATGAGTAATTGTCTAGGGGCCCAGTTCGCTGTTTGAGTGGCCAAATAAGCTAAACTGTCTGTGTGTCGGTTCTCGTCACGCAGGAAGTGGTGTATCGTGACTTTTTTTAAAGAAGGAAGTAACTGATTAACGACTTAAAGGTATTTAGCGAGGTTACCTTCATGGGTAGTGTACTCTTTTGCAATCTGGCGAACAACCAGTTGCGAGTCACTAAAGACCTGAAGCTCCTTTACACCGAGCTGCATCGCCATGCGAAGTCCCATAATTAACACTTCGTACTCCGCTTCATTGTTAGAAGTCGCGAAGTCAATGCGAACTGATTTCTCGACCATGACTCCATCTGGGGATGCTAAGACGACTCCGACCCCACTTCCTCCAGGGTTACTAGAACCGTCGACAAAAAGAGACCATATTGATTTGGTGGCTTCCTTTGTGGGTACGACCTCTACTTCTGGTTCCCAATTTGGGTCATCGACAGGGAAATCTACTAGGAAATCAGCCACGATCTGCCCTTTCTGTGAAATGCGAGGGACGAACTCCATGTGGTGTTCTCCGAGCTCTTCGGCCCATACTGCCATACGAGTTGTCTTGTTTTCTTTGTGAAGAATTTTCTTCAAAGGTAGGTCGGTGAGAATCTTGATTGGATGTGCTTGAAAGTAGGGTCTGAATTTTCTTGTCGAGTATAACAATGCGAGTACTGCTCTTTCAATGTACGAATAATTCTTCTCAGCTGGAGTGAGCGTCTTACTTGTAAAGTAGATCGGTTTCTCTGAATTGTTTTCTTCTTTGAAAAGAACTGAGCTAATGGCAAAGTCTGATACCGCCAAATATAGCCCCAGCGTTTCGCCATCCTTAGGCTTGGCCAGGACGGGGGGTGTAGTCAGGTACTCTTTGAGGGTGGAGAACGCTTGGTGGCATTGATCGTTTCACGAAAACTGCTCATCCTTTTTAAGAAGTTGCAAGAAAGGTCAGCATTTGTCTGATGCCCTTGATATAAATCGGTTGAGTGCCGCAACCATTCCTGACAACTTCTGAATTTGCTTCTTTGTCTGGGGATCAGGCATGTCCAAGAATGCTCGAATTTGGTCTAGATTATCCTCGATCCCTCTTTGTGATACTTGGTACCCAAGGAACTTCCCAGAGGACGCACCAAAGAGGCACTTCTCAGGATTAAGCTTCATTCGAGTTCGGCGCAACCTGGAGAACACTTTCTCGAGATGAGTGAGGTGGTCTTCCGCTCTCTTGCTTTTGACGACCATGTCGTCAATGTAGACTTCCATGGTGTCACCTAACATGTCTTGGAACATGTCAGTGATGAGGCGTTGATATGTTGCGCCAGCGTTCTTAAGTCCGAAGGGGAGGACGTTGTAACAATAGATTCCTTGTTCCGTGATGAATGATGTTTTCTCTTGATCTTCTTCAGCGAGTGGGATTTGGTTGTATCCACTGTACGCATCCATGAAAGAAAGGAGCTCATGGCCACATGTTTGATCTACGAGTTGGTCAATGCGAGGTAGAGGGAAACTATCCTTTGGCGTTTCCTGATTAACGTTTGTGAAGTCGACGCAAAGACGAACTGTGCCGTTCTTTTTAGGAACTGCGACAATGTTAGCGATCCAGTCTGGATAATCTACTTTTCTAATGAATCCGACTTGCTTAAGTTTGTCGACTTCATCATTGATGGCTTTCTGGAATCGCAGGGATAGTCGTCGAGGTCGTTGCCGAACTGGTCTGGCATTAGGGTTCACATTTAGTCTATGACAAGCAACATTGGGATCTATTCTGGGCACATCGACATACGACCAAACGAAAACATCTTTATTCATGGCCAAAAAATTTACAAGCTGGGCCTTGAGTGTGGGGTCAAGGTTAACCCCTACATATACGAACTTGGGATCATCCTCAGTTCCTAGGTTCACTCGCTCTCTGTCTACATGCTGAGATGTTGTCTTTGGCATGGATGCTTCCTCACTTGGTGATACTTTATTGATCTAAGGGAGAGTAGAATTGGCTGCACAAGCTGGAGCAATATCTGTGGTGACGACAACAGGGGCTAGAATGGCTTCTGTAGTCATGACAATAGAGTCTGGAGTGATCTTCGAAATTGATATTGGTTGTGCGAAACCTGATGGCGCGGCTTCTGGGGTGCTGAATGGTGGAATGACAACAGTGGAAGCGACCTTTGGGGTTTTGACGGCTGGATTGACAACAACTGATGTGACTTCTGAGGTCCGACCTGGTGGAGCAACAATGGTTGGATTGACTTCTGGAGTTGAAACAGACGACTGGACCTTCTTGCTGGAGCCCCTAGCGAGCTGTTTTGGTGCTTTGGCTCTAACCTCGGCAACCAGGTCTTTGGCCATTGTATTACTGGTGGGCTCGTTCCTTGTGTGAGTATGCAGGTCAGCGGTCTTTTTTGCAGAGAGAATTTGATTACAATGATAAGCCTCGAGTTGATTGCTTCGAAGCTCCATCATGCCTCTTGGGCTTGGGAAACGGAGGACTTGATGCAATGTGGATGGAATAGCTTGTATTTGATGAATCCAACGCCGCCCTAGAATAGCATTATAGGACGATTTTATGTCTAGAACGCTGAAGCGTGTATTGAAGCTGACTTTGTCCTCTTTAGATCCTACTGAAACTGGAAGTATGATATCGCCGATTGGGTCGGCCTTGGAGCCATTAAACCCATAAAGAGGAGCTATCAGATCTATAAAAACTGACTTAGGTAAGTTCATTTCTTGAATTATATGATAGAAGAGAATGTCGCATGAATTGCCAGGGTCTATCAGGACGCGTTTGACTGTCCAGTCGCTGATCTTGACATGGACGACAAGTGCATCATTGTGAGGGAGGCAAACCTTGTTGAGGTCGACCTCGGTGAAAGTAATATCTCCTGCGCTTCGACCTGAACTGCGCAGGGCGTGTGACGCTTGTGAAGAAAAATGATAAACTTCTTGAAGTGCGCTGACACGCCTGTGTTTCTCCCTGGAAGATGTCACGGAATCGTTTGGGAAAGTGATCATATGAATAGTTCTTGCGTTATCGCGATCGATGAAGTCTTTGTCGGCCGGCGTTCATGGCGAGAACGGTCCGCGACCGGGAAGCGGGGCGCCCTGGCGCGGGGGGCGAGCTTGAACCTTTTGATGGTCCTGACGAGGTGGGGATCTACTGCGCACTCGGCGAGCCATGAGTTTATAGCGTAAGTCGCCGTCGGCTATGTTAGTATACTGTTTGATATGTCCTGCTTCGATGAGATCTTGGAGGTAGTGTTTTAGCCCCCAGCATGCATCGGTCTCGTGACATTTGGCTCTGTGAAATGCGCAGTACGGTTTGTCAGGTCGGTCCACTGGTTGCCTCACATCAGGTCGGAAATATGAAGCTCGCTTGATCTTTTCTAAGATGTAACTAGGCGAGCGTGTCAGGACGGTGAACTCTCGGTTGTTATTCGTTCTGTTACACGGCTTTCGCTCTTGCTGTCGGGGCCGCTTTTTGGAGACTGGGGGGTCATCTGATATTGCTGCGACCTCTTCTTCTTCTGGTAGGCCTTGATGCTTCAGGCCTTCCTGCAACTTTATATACTTGTCGACTCGAGCGTAAAGCTCAAATAACGTCTCGGGGAGCTCTTTCATCAGCGATCTGGCGAGTGTCGTGTTTCGCACACGGCAAGCATTGTAGGATGCCAAGGTGGCGAAAGACTCTTTCAATCCTGCTTCCATGCACAGTAGTTCGGCTTTGAACCGACCTAAAAATTCACGAATTATTTCGTCTTCGCCTAGTGAGAGCTGGAACAGTGAGTCCAGATCAGCCTTCTTACGTCTATTGTGCACATATTGACTAGCAAACGAATCGGTAAGTTGTTCGAAGGTCTTTATCGAGTTTGGCTCGAGTGAGAAGAACCAATTGAGTGTGTCATCTTTGAGACTGGCTGAGAACAAACGGCAGTGGAGGTGATCGAATTCGAGTGCACTATAGAGTGCCAAGCTTTGGATATAACGAGCCATGTGTTGACCAGGGCATGTGCTGTCGTCGTACATCGGAAAACGTGGCTGAAAAAATTCATGAGGAGAGGGTTTATTTAGTACCCCTGTGGTGAATGGCGATGCGCGGTACGTCTTGAGCATTTTCTAGACGATCTGGGTTGCGTCCTTTCTTATTGCGCTTTGGCCTATTCGTTGCGATAGTTCGTTAATCTGCTGATTAACTTCGTTGATGCCGTTCTCGGTGACGTTCCCAGCTGGTTGTTGCTGTGCATCTACTTGTGCACGAAGAGCAGCATTTTCCTACCGGAGCAAGGAAATGCTTTCATTTGTTAAACCTAGTTGGTTTGCGAGGCTTTGAACTTGAGTTTCGAGGCTTGCCATGCTTCGTGGGCTTGAGAGTTTCGATTTTTGAGTTTTGATTTATGTGAAATTGGTATCTCAAGTAATTGAGACCACAGACGACGCCAATGTAAAGGGGCGTTTTTTCCTTACATATACAGGGGGAAGAAGAAAGGGTTTGGATTTGGGAAAGACCGAGTTCGCTAAGTAGCGAGTTGCCTACGTATCTTCTCTTGATTCTGGGAGGAGAGAAGAATCAGGTCTCACGTAGTTCATGTAGGTGGTATTTATAGGCACAAGAGAGTGTTGATCTTCGAGACACGTGTACTCCCTTGTACATATGTAAGGTGGAGATTACGAATGAGTGTTAGGTTGGTTATGGTAGGAAGGTGGTGATCATTGGGAGTGGGTGCAGTAGTTCATAATTCCCAGTAATTGGAAGTAGAGATATGACTTTGGTAATGATTACCCTTGGATTAAGGAACATGTCTTTATTTGAAGCGTTCTGCTCTAGGTCGTTCAGTCTTCTTGAAACGTTCTTGAGCGAGCTGGCGTGTACCACCTACATAAAGCGAGCTACTCGCGAGTCGATCTTGGAGGACGATGTCCTGATTGCGCTGCGATCTCTACTTATGCTTAACGCGTGCTTAATATTCTCTAATGAGGATATTATTCCCTTACAGTACTGAACAACGAACCTAATTGAGAATATCCCCTCACAAAATAGCCAAGCGTGATATACTAGTCCAGCACCAGAGCTACAATGCATCCAAGGTTTTTAATGTCCAATTGAAGCAACTCCATAGCTGCTACAAAGTTCTCATGTCCAAAGCCTGTCGCCTTACCTGTATCACATTTAAGTGGACGGTTAATTTGTTTTACGAAAGTCATATCATCATATGCAGCTAAAATGTAACAAAAAACGGGTATTGAAATGCGAAAAACCAAAAGAAAAAAGATACAGGCTCATCAACTGTGGCAATTATCTCTCTTCAATTGTAAAATACTGCTAGACAGGAGGTGATTATATATGATCCTAGAAGAGGGGAAATCAAAAGGTAAAAAGATACTAGGGATATTCTGTCAATGATCTCACACATTCTGCAAGTGTTGAGTAGTATATTAGAAAGATTATGTGATATCACACGTTCGATATTCAATAATATAAATAACAAGCTTTGGGTTGAATAGAGACAAGCTCTCTAAAAGCCTAATTCCGCCTCCATCCCTTTTACACTTTTTTTCTTTTTTATTGGCAAATCTGTTTTAAACGAGATCAATAACTTTTTGGTTGGTGCTGGTGGGGTTCAAGCCCCAGACCTCTGGTATCATCACCCAAAGATTTTACCAACTTTGCTAGTTGGCACTTGCATCCCCTTTACACTTTTTTTTTTTTTTTTTTTTTGGTTGATAAGCGGGGTTTTTAGAGAGGTCCCCTACCCCTTTTATTGAAAATAAAATTGTAAAATAACTTGTTACATTCTCACTCTCTCACATATTGCTTACCCCTAGCTCATCATCTATAATATTCTTTACATCCTCTGTAAATAGGCTTGGCACTAATTCTATGTAATTACATGGCGGTATATTCGCTGCAATAGTGTGAGCAAGTTTATTGGACTCCCTAAACACATGAATAATGTTAAACTGTTCAAAATGGGCCTTCAATCGCTTAATGGCCCGAATCATGTTCTCGGCCTGCCAGGGATACTAACACGTGTCGGTTAAGAATGCTAAGACACTCATGGAGTCTGTTTGCGCGAGAATTCTTCTTATTCCTTTACTCATCGCCATTTTCAACCCCTGCTCAACTGCTTCCAGCTCGATAAGATCGATCGTGTTCTTTGATGATCTGCCATGGCTTGCCACTATAACATTCCCTTCATTATCACGAATCACCGCTGCCCAACCCCCTAGTGAAGCTTGAAGTGTGCCGTCTGTGTTGAGAATATGAGATCCATCTTCTGATTTCTGCCACTGAACTAATTTCTTCTTCCTTTGCTCAATATGCACATCAACATTCCAGATATCAGTGAACCTTTCCACTTCTGGACCGTTATTCATCTTGATTTGTATCACCTTCAGTTTTGATCTGACATCACCGATCAGAACTCGAGCTATCTGCTGAACATTCACTGCCTTATTATCAAATATCCTATCATTCCTCGATTTCCATATCCAATAATTGAAACCATTCCACATTAACCTCATTGTATCATGCTCTATTCCTTTCCCCTGCGCTACAGATGCAATCCATAAAATTTCCCCTTGCCATGTGGTTTCTATTGTCCTGTGGTATCCCATTTTTTGAAGTAGAATTCCCCATAGGGATTGTGGTATGAGACATGAGTGGAATAGGTGTTCCACTGTTTCAGTTTCTCTCCAACAGAATATGCAAGTGTCCGAGTCCACAACCTTCTGTGCTTTCATTTTCTGTAGTGTTTTAAGTCCCCCACTAAGTGCCATCCAGCTGATAAAAGAATGTCTGGGTATTTTGTTTGTAAACCATACCAGTTTGTGCCATTGAACTTCTTGCCTCATACCTCTCAGACTATCATAAGTGTCCTTCATGTTGTACTCTCCATGTGTTGCTGCAGACCAAACAATGTTATCCTCATCACCCATTATCTCCACCTCATTTTCTGCTGCATCAGTAATCTCACTTATGTGGCGTCTGACATTGTTTGTGAACACCCATTTGCCATTTGAAATACAGTTCGCTACTTTTGCCTGTTTGTTACAGCTTGAGTTATATAACAGACCTTGTGGGAACATTTCTCTTAAAATACCAAAGGGATGCCATGGTTCATCCCAGAAACTTGTTTCTCTACCATTGCCTATCTGATGCAGAACTATTGATGATGCTTCTTTCCTTACTTTAAGTATGTTCCTCCAACTTGAGGAACAATCACTTGGTACTTTGAGCTGCCAAAATCCTCTCTTCCTGACTAGATACTTTTGTACCCACTGTACCCACAAATTATCAGTCCTTGTAATGAGTTTCCATAGAGGCTTCATGGTTGCTGCTTGGTTAACCTTTTCTATATTACGTATCCCTAGCCCACCTTCCTCATATGGGTAACAGATATCATCCCATCCTATCAAGGCATGAGATTGTTTGCAGTCTGGATCTGTCCATAAGAAATTCCTGAAAATCTTATTGATATCATCAACCACTTTGCTTGTTTTCCTACTTTTCTCTTTTCCCAGTTCTCTGTGTTCTCCTTATTTGCTAGTATTAAACTCTCCTAGTATACCAAAAACACAAACCATAACTCAAATTTCATATTTGGACACATCATGAGGATGTATATATATTCTTCCCAAAGTCTTTATTATGCGGCAAATGGCACTTTCTCTAATAAAGCTTTAAATTAAATAAAAGTGAAACATAAAACAACATAAGCATTTAAGTTGGAATGGAGCACATCACAGTTACTCCGTGCAATTACGAGATACCTGTTATATATGAAAAACCACATGAACAAATGTTCATAGTCTATCATGCAATAAGGCATTACTAGTGAGGCAGAAATGTAGACTATTTTCAACAAAATGATTGTTCAGTGAAAAATGAAGAAGACGAAAAAAATTTGTGATCGGTCAAACAGTCTCCTCAGGGCTGAGGCTATATTGAAAGTCATCTAGCAGTTCTCGAAACAAGCAATTAAACCCTCAGAGTTTCAAAACTATCATGAGTCTATACATTGGAGAGCACAGAAAACAAAAATTGACAACGTTCGTAGGAAACTAATTCCATTTTAGGAGTGCTCATGATTGATACTCAACCCAGTTCACATTTCCAGGATTCTATTGACGGCACACACAACAACGCATATATCGAAAACCAATGGTAATGAGGAATACATGCTGGCAGGAAACGGAACGTGTGATTAATGAGACATGCTTTTGCTGGGAAGAGAGTTAAAAAAAAAAAAAAAAAAAAAAAAAAAAAAAAAAAAAAAATTACTTACACCGCCAAGCAATCGACGAAAGAAATGGCATCAGGAACATCATAAGTCGCACGGGACCTGATATCAGCACAAAGAGAAGAGTCTGAACCCTCGTTGACCACAAATCTTACACACCATGTATATCTCTTCACAGAGTTATCATGAAAGTCCCTTTCATAAGACCAAACTACACACAATTAAATGCTACATAGGGTATGCCCATATTTATGTTATATTCTCTAGTTAATTAATATAACTTCTTTTGTTTAGTCTATTTCTTTGGTTTTACATAAATCAACGCGAATACGAAACGGGCTGAGACCGAAGAGTTTACGAAATTGTGAGATTCTCACGTCGTGATTACAGAGAGACTATACAAAACGAGATATGAAATAACATGTGTATGACATTATAAAACTACTGCAAAAAGTTGAGCTACTATTGTCAAGAGGTAATAGCGTGCCCGCGCTATAAGAAGCTTATGCCAGAGCGCGCCCACGCCCCCTTCTAAAAACGCAGAATTCCAGTGTTTTCACAACACCCTTGCAGCTTACTTCCACCGCTTGAACTCAATTTGGATAGTTCCAAAAGTGTCCAAAACACGGAAAGGAAGCTTTCTAAAGGGGTTCCAAGGCTTGTACGCCCTAAGGGATCTCTATATAAATAAAAGAAGTAGAGAGCTCTGGGTCTCTCGCCCCCATCACAAAAACTCAAGAACAGTTCAAGAGCTTGCTGGAGAAGAAGAAGTGGAGTTGCTGGAGAAGAAGTCAACGCCTACCACCACGGTTTTGTTGATGATTTCTCTTCCTTATTCCTTTGTTTCTTCCACCATGTTTATGAGTAACTAAACTAAAAGCTAGGGCTTTAGTGAAGCCCTAGATTTGTGTAGGATATCTTTATGCTACTGTTACTGTTCTCAAACAATTTTCAATGATTAATATATTGTTTTCACACTAATGTTAGTGGTTTATTTGCATTGATTATATCTTGAATGATTAAATTTCATACCTTGACTAGTTAATCGTAGGATTACTACTCCATTAGCATTATAGCATGGCTTTTACTTGTATATTGAATCTATGAGGAGTTGTGTCGTAAGAAGGCAACTCTTGCTAGGGATTCATATGTTTGCATGCTGAAATTCAATTCGACTTCATGTATAGATGTATATCAGGACTTAAACGAACACATATTCGAGAAAGCTAGGGTTTCATTTCCCTCATGCTACTCGTACTTACATGAGAACTTTAAAATAGTGAATTAAGATAACCTATAAGAGTCTAGGGTGGAATCAAACGCCTTGGTGTTTCCACCATTCGTAGTTAATACAAGTTTCATAATTTTCATAGTATAATTAAAATAGAAGTAGTTAACTACTCTTTCAATCAACAACTATAATATTCGGATTAGATTAAGTATTATTTTAGAACTCAGTTATTCCTATATCACAATCCCTGTGGGTTCGACCTTGTTCTCGTACACTTACTACAATAGACCTTGTGCGCTTGCAAGTAGTAATAGTAATAGGAGTTAATTAACCTGTTTATTTATGTTGGTTAAATATCGATCTATCAGTAGGCCTAATCGCAGAGTAGGTCACACCTGCATAAATAATCAATGCAACCCACCCTTCTGCAAAACCATTGTGAATGCAAAATAAATTACAATAAAACAACATATTATATACATAATTCCAATCATCTCATTGAACCAACAAGAACAATCTCAATGACCAATTTCATAACCACAATAAATCATTTATCTATTACAGATTTAACGTACACTTTGATATATCATCACAATTATTGTTTAGAGTTTCTTCAAGTGTCTCTAGAATCACGTCGTCTATATATTTTACTTAGTTTCCTTAGCTACCACAATCGTTTTCCAACGCTGAACATGTACATCCACATGCCTCCCCTCACGTAATGAACCACTCCGTATGTAATTACCCTAAGCGGGATATCGCATACCATGTAACCCTCACACAAACATCATTAGGTGAGTACTACCACTATTCAGCATAAAATATCGCGCGTCTCATTCTAAATTTTGCGAACGAGATAATCAAGCCACTATTCGGCTATGATTGCCCTACACATGGGTCAATCAACATCTTATACACCCTATACAAGGGTCAATCATATTATGTACGCCCTACATAAGGGTTAATCACATGAGTTGTGGTAGCTAGGTTCAAAGATTTTCGTTACGTAATTTATTCAAATATCTTACCATTATATCTCGTAATCATTCCACATTTTATCATATGCCAATAAAATATATTACACTAAAACACAACGTTTGGAAATATCATCATCCATCTCATAACCATTTTATTATTTCATGTGCCAAATAAAATTATTGTACTAAACCACAATCCCTTTGGAAATATCCACAAAGACTATAATACCTCATATAACATCTCACAAATATAATAATGGAGCGTTTACATTTATTTTTGAAAAATGTCGTATTTAATAGATATCATATCGTATCATATCATTTAACAGAACAACAATTATAACATACAATATTATATCACCATTGCTCTAAACATACTGCATAATATTTTTATAGCATTTCAGAGATGTCATGTCACACTGAAATCATACGTACACTTTGATTTACATTACAAATATTTCTAATTAATCCATCCGAACCCCATTTAGCCATCAAACGCGTTTTAACAATAAATAAATTTTCCAATTACAACATTTCTAATTTGTTACGTATATCACATGCTAATAAAATCTATAAATAATTATACTCATACGAAACCAACATTTAATACATACACTGTCATCATCCAAAAAAATTTAATTTATTCTGGTATCAATATACGCTCTATACATACAATATTCATCAAACAATTATACATGCAACTCTTATTCCAATACATGTAATAGAACTCTTTAGACAAATAAAATAATTACTCCTCCAATCAATACACATTTATTTAAAATATTAATACGATACAAATTGCATGATTATTACATTTTTTCTTGTACAACTAAAACCTACGTACACTAATAAGTTACGTATATTATTCTATGCATGAGAAATTGGTTAGGACAGTTTGACCTTTGTTCATTCTAAAAATTCTAAAGAATTTATATAATTAAAGTTTTGAATCAATTATACTATTCTGAAAATTAGACAGAAAATCCATTTCAATACAAAAATTCCTAAACACTAATTCGTTTAGTATGTACCCTAGACTATGTGATGGAACAGACCCAACAACTTAAATTCTGCTTTTCAATTTTTTGACGCACTTTCTTGTAAAATTCACATCAAATAGAATATAAAATGGAATCAGTCAAGGCCAATTGAAAATGAAAGACGACTCAGATAACTAAAATTGTTTAGTTCTGTCAAAAAACTAGTTACATCATGTAATTAGTTGAATTCAAGTCACAAGTCAGTACTTGTGCAGAATTCTGCAAACATATCATCATTCCAAACGACAATTAAAATTTCAAAACAAATATCAAACATTCATAATTAAATATGAAACTTTTATAAAATGATAATGAAGCATTTATGAAGCAAACAAGATAAAAATCACAAAAAAATATATATATATATATATATATATATATATATATATATATATATATATATATATATATATATATATATATATATATATATATATATATATATATATATATATTGAGGAAAATATATCTACTCACCCTTTTGTTGTTGTCATCGAAAGAACAATCATAGAAAAGAATCAACGCCATGTAAAATCCATATCACCAAGCAATAGAAATACTTCATTTATTCATTCTTTCCTCTTCTTCTTTTTTTCTCTTATTATTTTTAATCTTCTTTTGTTTTTCTTTCTCTATTTTGTTTTATTCTTATTTCTTTTAGATCTAAAACAAACTCAAGACATTTCCATATTTATAAATTCTCTACACATTATTTTCAAATAAAAACTTTTCTCTCTCCACAAATTATAGACATTTTCTTTCTCATCAAAGTCTTTCCATATTTTCTCCTATAAATTACGAAATTTTTCTCTTCATGTTTCCTTATTAATAAAATATTTTCACATTATTTTAAAACTTAAAAACTTTCATATTAAACCATTTTCAAACTAAACAAACTATTTTCCCTTTTTTTTCTCAAAAAGTCAAGCGTACATATTCACTTAAATTTAATAGTCAACTTAAGACATAGTCAATAATATATTAAATTTTGTGAAATAATTAATTTTGGACATTAATAAAAATAGAGGTGTTACATACACAATCCAACCTACTTACACAATGAACTGAGAGCTAATTTTTTGGGGATGTGATATCTACAACATGATGGAGATCATCTCCAAAGAAAATCAGCTCCTTTGAACATATTTAACCCTACCAAAAATTGAGTTAAAGTTTTAAATTTATCTTACGGCTCATAATTTTAACACTCTTTTGACAAGACTAGACACATCCAATTGAGGTGATTTTTTGTGGAGATACTATCCATGGTAGGGAGGTCATCTTTACCAAAAATCAGCCCCTAGTGTAATGTGCAAATTTGTTTTTGGATTCCATATGTCATTTCTGTATGTCGACGTAGCCAACCTATATATATCATACGTTGACATACAGAAATGAGATATATAGGTTGGCTACATACGTCAACATACAGAAATGACATACATAATTGACATAGGCAATTCTACCTACCTACGCGATGAAATAAGAGCTGATTTTCTAGAGATGTGATATCCATAACATGGAGATCATCTCCGAAAAAAATCAGCTCCTTTGAACATGTCTAACCCTACCAAAAATTGAGTTCAAGTTTGAAATTTATATGACTGTTGAGAATTTTAACACTCTTTTGACAAGACTAGACACATCCAATTGAGCTGATTTTTTGTGGAGATATTATCCATGGTAGGGAGGTAATATCTACAAAAAATCAGCCCTTAAAGCAATATGCAAGTCCGCTTTTGGATTGCGTATGTCAATTCCATATGTCATTTCTGTATGTCGATGTATCCAGCTCCCTATATATATATATCGAGCAAGTTCCGTTTACCATACTTTTTATACCATAATATAGTTTATACCACACCCCCTTACAAGATAAATTAAGTGCTAATAGATAACAAAAATTAATCTCATTTGGAAATCTCTAACCCAGTTAAAAGTTGTTGTAAACTTTGAATTTTTTTGAACGGTTCAGATTTTTCGATTTTGCAATCATCTTTTGACATAGTTAAACATTATCAAATGAGGTGAAATTTTATAGAGGTGATCTTCATGGTTAGTTGAACACATTCACAAAAAACTAGGTTATAATTCATGTTGTAGGTAAAGTTGTGGAACATGGTATAAACTATGGTATAAAAAGTGTGGTAAATGGAACCTGCTCGTGTATAGGGGTAGATTCCATTTACAACACTTTTTATACAACATTTTATACAATACCCCCCCCCCCAAACCCTTTAAGATGATTTAAGGGCTAATATTTTGTGGATAAGATGTTCTCACCATGTATATGATTTCCCAAAAAATCGGGTCATTGGACCATTTCTAAGTTTGCCAAAAAAGGGTTACAAAATTGATATTTCTAGACAGTTAATAAAAATTCATAGATTGAGAGCAATTTTTCTCATGGTTAGGAGTTTTCAAATGAGTTGAATTTTTGTGGAGACGATCTCCATGGTCTGAAGATCATATTTACAAATAATCAAGGCTTAGTTCACATTTTCAAGGGGTATTGTATTGACAGCTTATCTTGACATCCAAAACCTAAAAGTGAATTTGTACATTAAACTAAGGGCTGATTTTTGGTAGAAAAGATCTTCCTATCTTGGATAGAATCTCCACCAAAACTCGTCTCAAATTATGGACAGTTAGATAAATATTGAACTTAAACACAACTTTTGACAAGGTTAGACATGTTCAAATGTCTTGATAATTTGTGGAGATAATATCTATTGTATGGAGAATATATTCCCAAAAAATCAGCTCTTAGTTCATTGTATAACTTGTGGATGTCAAGATAAGCTATCAAAATAAACTGTCAAGGTAGCCAGCCCCATATATATATATATAGGGGAGGGATCCGTTTACCATGATTTTTTATACCATGGTTTATACCACGCCCCTTTACAAGATGAGTTAAAAGCTAATATTTTGTGGATATAATCTTCTAACTATGGGTGGATTTTCCACAAAAATTCGGCTCATTTGAAAATCTATAACCTATTTAAAAATTGTTGACAACTTTAAATTTTTTAACGGCTTAGATTTTTCGATTTTGCAATCATCTTTTGACAATGTTAAACACCATCAAATGAGCTGAAATTTTGTGGAAGTGATAGTCATGGTTTGTCGGACATATCCACAAAAAATTAGGTTTTTGTTCGTCTTGTGGGTGAAATTGCGGGCTATGGTACAAACCATGGTATATATATATATATAATCAACACATTTCCTAGGACTGCATTCTTTGGGTTATAATCAGGCCCGGCCTAGGGCCCAGTGTTGCCTAAGGCCATGCATAGGGCCCCCAAAAATAAATGAAAATCAAAGCCCCCTTCTACTAATAAAAGCTCACTATAGTTTAGAAAAAGTTCAATTTGCGGAGAGCTTGTATTGGGCCCATTGGAATTCAGGTCCGGCCTTGGTTATAATATTGGCCCCAACTTGGTCGTTGGACAAGAGGTGTATCAAGAGAGATTGATCCATGACTTGTAGATAGTAAAATCTTTCTTTCATGATCAACCACTGCAAACCCGAGAACAAATAGTCCACCTCGGACGAGCAAGGTGACCATGTACATGAATCAAGGTCGTATACCTCAGCTTAAGGGTTTGTAACATGAGCTTCGTCATACAATCCAAACACGTAAATCTTGTTACCAAAAGTTACTGCTTTGAAAAGATACCTATCCCATGGAATCATTATGGATTTATTGGCGAGGTCACAATAATGGACATTTTTTGTACCAGTGACAACAGTGTCAGTATCATACCCCCAAATAGGAATATTCTAGAGCGCCATGTGGCACAGGCAAAACCCATAGCGAGATCAAGATCCGACAAGTCAGAAATCGGATCATTCACCTGTTGTTCTCTCCTTTTCCTCTTACCAAGCCTCGAAACCCTATTAAGAGGAACGAGGAACTTGGATCGATTGCTGATGAAATCCTAGGCTGGATTTTATGGGCCCACTACACTTATATCTGGAGGCCCAAATTATAACTGTTACAGCTGGCAACTACTGAGTACTGACAAATGTCCATTCTCATGGAGCTTTAACGTACCACTACACTATGAAACGTTGAGAAGAAGCAATAATGGAAGCAAACAATGAAGAGGGAAGAGGTGGGAAAAGAGGAAAGTACCCAAATTATCCAACAGCTAAAATGTTAGTTCGTCAAGCCGTCAGTAATGAAGGTGAAACGGAGAAAAACAAATCTGATAATCAACCGAACAGTCAACAAGATTGACTCTTCATTAGAGTAATAACAACGGTGATGATTGCATGGGGCTCTTGCCATCATTCAAATCACCTTAAATGAAACGTAGTTTGCATTAGCGAATAGCGAATATGTTGCACTTCATGCGACTGTGGAGAAATGTATGTCGGTATGTGTTAGCTAAGTGGTCCAGATACTAGTATATTAATTAGCTATGTAGTGGTATGATTGAATAATTGATAGAAAAAAATGTGCATGTGGTTGCTGACGAAGTTCTACTTCTATTTGTTTCTTTCTCTCTTTGTTTTTTTTTTTTACATTTACATTCTTTATTAGTTAAATTTCCTAGCTTAAATTAAACGTATACTAATCAGGTAACAAGGAATACTAAAATATACTATGTTCATTGTTCATTCAGCTAGACTCCATCTTTTTACATTGTGCTGATGTTCATACATTCACCACTCACAGGAATAAAATTTTCACCATCTGCATGATTGGGGGTGGATTTGGTTGTAAACTTGTAATAGATCCCTGTCATTTTCACGTTCCAAGTTTCAAAATTGTACAATGGCAGTTGCAGCAAAGAGCAATGGGTCTTTATCAGAAACCTTGCAGTAATGAATGAAACAAGGCCCATTCGGATTGTGATCGAATGCTGAAGTAACGATAGTTTTACATGGGCCCATGTAAAAGAAGGTACGCTCTACGCATCCAATCAGTTAGAGTCCAAAAACATTTGTGCCCCGTGACTGTGGTAGGCCCACCAAATTTTACGATTTGCGAAAGTGGTTTTGTTTACAACGAAAAGTGGTTAATAAATTTGTGGACATACATTTGAATGTATAGGAACAGTTGATTTGATTTCTTATAGGAGTTACATTCTCTATACTGAACGTACTTCGAGATCACAATGTTGAGTTTGAGCTGAACTATGATGCTTCCTGTTGAGTTACAGTACATTCTCTGAACTCGATCTATGTCTCTATATATTACATATACACTAATAGATGTGAAGGTTATGTGTGGTTAAAGAAGTTAAAACAGTCAAATTTTGATTTCTCCAGTGATAGAATTTTAGTTTTTACACTTCATCCGAAACTCGTAGCTAGCTACCTTTCTTGATGTGGTTCAAAAGCTACTTTAGATTTTTGTTGTGTATGAATGTGAGTTGTGATTATTTGTGAATTGAAATCTAGTGAACATGTCCTCCATCAATTGTCCCTTTCACCGTGTACAAGGAAATGTGGCCCACTAGTGAGAAAGTGAGTGGGTTGATTTCGTTCATTGTCCTCGTACGTTGCCTTGAGTGCAACATTTCTTCCTTTTCTGTATCAAAATGACCGTTTGACATCTTAGTTCCCTGTCTCCCAAATGCAAATATTTTATCTAAAATGTTAGGTCAATCGATTGCAAGCTTTTGACACGTTTGGAACATAATTCAATTGTTATCTGTACTTATTTTGCCGTTCATCTATGGTTTTCCATTTCTGGTTACCGGGTTCATTTTAATTGTCCTTAAGTTCTACTTTGTCCAATTGTCCGTGAGGGGCCACCATGTGGTTCATCTATGTCTTTCAAAGCTTCAATCGTTGTTTTTCACTCAATCATCTCTCTGTAACAGTCTTGATGGATATCACCTCTATAATGCAAGGGACCGCATTTTTCCACGCTCAGTTTTGTCACCTCCACGGTTTTACAAAGTTAAATGACAAGAATAACGGGTTGTTTGTTTAGTGCTGAATAATTAGTTTTCAGCATTCAGCAACTTGTTTGTTTTTATTTTCTATTCAGTATATAGCTCCAATTTTAGTTTTCAGCGTTCCGCGGCAATCTTTTTCCTAAATGTGGAATCTATTTGTTTTAGCTGCCTAATTCCAGTAGTGCCCTTTCATTTTCAACCATGTTAGAGAGAGAGAAACACGAAATACAATGGGGTTTTCCTCCGTTTTTGAGAGAGTGAGATGAACAATTGGGTTCTCTAGATCGATAATGGGATGGGTGGGTATATGATACAATGGTCTTGCTTACATGTTACAAGTTATGACAACTAATTAAAAAGCAAAACCCATTCCATTGTTTTTTAAAAAAGAAAAATGAGCCAATGAAAATTTTTCTACAACAAATTGGTAACTTGCCCACATTTTTCTAACTAATTATCTGAAAATAAAAATAAATAGATAAATAATGCATTTATTTTCACTTCTATAATAATAACCTGTAATTTAATTTAACTTGGTATTTTCATATCTTTTGTTTTTATAAACAATCAAGTTGTGTTCAAAATATATAACAATGGGTGAAATTGTCCAAATGATGATTTATATTCAATATCCAGAGCCAGATCATTTTGACAGAAAACAAATATGTATTTCAGAGTTCAACATTCAACATTCATAAGATGGGTCATTTAGCATTTAGTATTCAGAGGCTCAGAAAAACAAGCGAGACCCCATGACTGTGGTTCATCTCCAGATCCGAAAATACATAGAACACTTACTCTTCCTATAACAACCCCAATTTTTAAACTAGAAAATTAGTTTAAGGGAGTCGGTAAATAATTGTTTGGACTCCAAAGCCATAGGCATAATATTTTTAGTTTCTACACCAAAACCATAATTTGTCACATTAACCATTTTTTACAACAATTGACAAAAATACCATCTTTTTAATTATTTGCACCTATTGAACAACTATATTTTCTCTCCCATAATCTCTAAAATTTCATAAATTTTAAAATGCATTTGAAAATAAACATTTTGTATTGCATTTTAACTCAACATTTTAAAATTCATTAAGTTATTTTGATCTCAATGTTTTACAATGCATTTTAAAATATTATAATTCACTTATAACTAACCACCTGCTTTGCATTTTAAAATGGATATGGTGTATCACAAATTAAACTTGTCAACACTAGAACTTAAGCATAAACCTTAAACCTCTACACACTAAACCCTAAATCCCTGTAAACTAGACCCTAAGAGTAAACTTTAAACCCCAATAGACTATACCCTAATCTTGAACCCTAAAAACCTCTAGACACTAAATCTTAAGTGCATAAACCCTAAACCTTGAGACACCGAATCATAAACCCCTATAAAGTAGACCCTAAGGTTAAACCCTAAACCTCTAGACACTAAACCCTAAATCAAGTCATTGCATTTCATATTAGTTGGTCAGAACTACTAATTAATAAAATGCATTTTGTGTATACACTTTAAAATGCATATCATTATGCATATACATTTTAAAATCCATTAGTAGTTTAAAATAAGTTTACTACATTGGTAGTTTATATTTGTACATATGCATTTAAAAATGCAAAACAGGTGGTTATAATTGAATTATATTGTTTTTAGTGAAAATATTTAATTTGGTAGTAATATAAGGGTAAAAAAGAGAATGAAATGGTTACAAATCTCAATAACTAAATTATCCACTTCCTAAAAATGTTGGTAGTTATAGATAACACTTTTGAATTTTGTTTTTTCCCTTGTACAAGTAGTTTTCACTATATAAAAAAGGTAAGTAGTAGTAAATCTATAAAATAATACTCCTCAATCTTTTAAGTGTAACTTTTTCTAAAAGAGGCTACTTAACACAATTTCTTGATTTTTAAACAATGTAAACTATATTATTTAGATTGAAACTAATTATTTTGAAGTCTGGCATGTTACAAATTTTGTTTCTCTATAGTGGAACATTATATTCTTGTTGTTGTTGATTTTATGAAGTATATTATTTGAATTTGTTATTAGAACTTTTGTGGGTATTTAAGAATCATTTTGGGCTTGAAAACATTATTAAAATGTACCAATTCAATTCATATATGTATGGACCTCGAGTGTTTTTAGACCCATTTGAGGCCCATAGGTCGCTAAACATACTTAAACTTTTGAATAAAAAAAACCTATGAATTTCCTCTATAAAAACCTTCTTATTCAAACCCAAAACCCTAGTCTACATTAAAAATAAGAATATTGTTGATTGAAAGAAAGAGAATAATAAAAAGAAAAAGGATTGGAGAAATGAAACTTTGATAATATTTTATTAGCATTCAATCCAAAGTGAGTAGACATTATTTATTTATTTTGTAGTGATATTGTGTTAAGAGAATTTATATTATATTATTATTGTTTTGTTTAGATTGTAATTTCTAATACACAATCGATATATGAGAACATAAAAATCAAATTTTGGATTGTTTATTGAAAACTATCAGTAAATCTTTGTCTTTGTTTATTATCTATAAAGAGTGGCTATTAATCACTCGTCTATCATTCCAAACGGAAAACAGCTAGCCTTCATGTCTTGTAGAAAATTTAATTTGGAACAACTTTTCTAAAATAGCGTTTTATGAGTTACGTTTATGCATCATTTGATTCAGAAATCTCGATTTTCGTATTGTTATATGAAACTAGATTTTTAGTAATATGTAAATAATTTTAATTATAAAATCTTCTGTAATTCAAAACATAAAACTACCCGTGAGCTAAGTCATAGGAAATCGTACTTTGAACAACTTCTGTGAAATAGTTTTTTTATATATATATATATATATATATATATATATATATATATATATATATATATATATCAGTTATTCTCTAAAAAGTAGCTACTTAAGTTAACTTAAAATAAGTATGTAGGTAAAACTTCACCTAGAAAATGAATTCAACCCCAATGTTTTATGGATATGATATACTCACTATAAAGATCATATCCATACAATTTCAGCTCATTTAAAAATCTCTAACATTGGCAAAAATTTATTGCAAAAACTCGACATTTCTGGACCGTTAGATTTATTTTTAAAGATGACAACGATTTTTATCTATATTAGAGGTTTCCAAATTAGCTGAAATTTTGCGGAGATGATCTTTATGGTGAGTGCTTCATAACCCAAAAAAAAAAAAGCAGGTTTGAATTCATTTTATAGGTGAAGTTTTACTTACATACTTATTTTAAATTAACTTCAGTAGTTACCATATATATATAGGGGTGGGATAGAGGCATAATTATTGTAGCCACATTCTAGGCACAGTGAATTCAAACCATTGATCTGTAGCAAATCCTACGGACATAGTCTATTCTACATTGCCAAATCGAAATAAACGAAATTTTAGAAAAACAAAATTTTGCAAAACAAAAAACATGAAATAAACAAAAAATCGTGTTTACCTTCTTCTCCAAAATTAGATCGAGAATTTTTCTACCCTCTTCTCTCCAGAATTCAAGAGTAGGTTCTCTCTTTGGGCTGTGTGCTTCTTTCGTTCGAGGTAATTTCTCTATTTCTCATTAACTTCTCTATTAACGTACTGTTTTCACAAGATTGGTATATTTTGAATTTTGAGGAACTGAATGTTATGGAGTAATTAGGTAATTTTATTGATTGTGGTTGGCTAATGAAACATTCTGCATGAGTTATTTGCAGGAATGGACGACTCCATATTGATTGATGAAGTTGGAGAGCAGGAAGAATATGGTTCAGGTGAGCTAATGTTTTTATTTTTGAATTCTACCAACGAATTCAATACTGTATTATTGTACCGTGTTAGTTTTTTTTGTTTTTTTTTTTGACGTGCACACATTTATTTGCAGTACCCGAGCCTTCTGCGGCATTTTCTTCCTCTGTTCAACCTCTGGAGTTTGAAGTGGAAGTGGAAATTGTGAAGCCACCATGTTTGGGAATGTGTTTTGAAACTATTGAGACTGCAAAACAATTCTATATAGATTACGGAAAATCGTTTGGATTTAGTCCCGTAATTCGAAGCTCTGAAAAATCGTTTTCTCATTCGGATGAAGTTAGCAGTTGTTAAATGACTTGCGAGCAATTTGGGATTTATAGAGATTGAAGAGGCAAAAATAAGAATATGGATGGAACTGAGAAATAAGTGAGAAAAAGAAACACAAATACAGTTAAATGTGGGTGCCTTGCTTCAATGAGGGTGACAAAGCAAAATAGTAGAATCTGAAAAGTGGTGAAATTTAGTTGCGAGCACAATCACAGCCTGGTTAGTCCGACAAAAAGGATACGTATGTATGCTAATAGAAATATGCCTGCTGCAACTAAGATGTTGATTGGCTCATTTCATGATGGTGGTGTACCTGTGAATAAAGTTGTTGATATACTTGACGGAGTACAAACTGGTTTTGATGATAGGGATTGTTGGAACCATTTGGGACCCTCGAAAGAATACAAGAAACCGGTGAGAGGTGATGCTACCGCGGTGCTTCATTTTTTCAAGAAGAAAAGTATAGAGGATCATAATTTCTTTTATGCAATACAGATATATCATGAAGCAAGGGCCATTAATTTTTTCTGGGTAGATGGTCGGTCGCGTACACAGTTTCAATATTTTGGTGACGTGGTTTTCTTTGACACCACATATCGTAAGAATGTATATGAAATGCCATTTTCCCCATTTAATGGAGTTAACCACCATATGCAATCAATCCAATTTGGTTGTGCACTACTTTTGGATGAAACAGAATATTCTTTTCAGTGGGTTTTTGAGACTTGGCTTGGAGCTATGGGCGGACGTGCCCCATCTGCAATTATCACAGATCAAGATAAAGCTATGTGATATCTTTCACTTTTCGGTATATAGATACAAAATATTTATTTCGTTCAGAGTAGACTCAAGTCCTTACTCACGTCTTCTTGCGTTTAGTTGAAGAGGGATTTGAACCAACCTAAATTCTAGGACCACTTACATCTTTCTTATACTCTTAGTAGGGAAACTAGTGAGTAAGATTTATTTGGATTACTAGCTAAGTTTAGTTTTATTATTTAAATCCTAACGGACGCTTAAACATGCAAAATACAACAAATGACGATAAAAATATAAGATTTTCCTAAGATATTCAAGAGAAAGAAAAGGTGGAAGATCATTCCACTCATGCGAGGTCTTATAAACTTCTCTTAAAGTTGGATTACTATCTTCTCTAAGCTGTTTAGGGTTCATTATCAAACCTGAACTGGCTTAATCGTCAATCCCTAGTGAAATGGACTCATCTCTAAATCCATTTCCCTAGCATAAGAAGTTGAACTGGGTTTCATCTTTGAAATCCCATCTCAACTCCTAGACTCATACAACATAATCCTGTTAACTATGAAAATAAAAGACTAGAGATAACTCGCGCGCGCGGCTAGCCCAGGCATAAAAAGGGAGGCGCATGCGAGTCCTTCTAAATTTCTAGGTCTCAAGTTTGGCCGGACACTACCATTTTGGGGTAGTGTGCTATATGTGCCCTTAAGTCCAAGTAGTGAATCCTATTTCTAAGAAATTTTAACGAATCCTCTCATGAGCTTCATTAATCCTCCACCTTAGAGGATTTCAGCTCATGATCCTTGGATTGATTTCAAGTTACAAGATAGAAAGTAACAAGAGATAGAAAGAAAGAAAAGAATGTAAAACAAACTGATTACCTAAGTAAAAATAAATAAATTTTATTAGAAACTAGAAAGTGTTTCCACCATTAACAATGTTTCAAGTTTTTTCTAAAAAAAACTAAAAACTACTCTCCAAAAGATAAAGACTAGGAATTTAAATGGAACAAGAGTCAAGGCAATCAATGTAATGCATCCCCCCTTGTTTTGTTTTCTTCTCCATTTGAGAGAAATCTCATTTCCTCCCACGTGAAACACCAAACCACATTTACTTCCTTCTTACCCATACAATCCACAACAAAATGACACTTATCTTTTTTCCACTATTAACACCTAATCTCATCTAACTTTATTAACTACATGCAAGATGTCAGTTTTGCACTAATTATTTGCACCTTTGTTTTGACTTGTATGATGACTCATCAAATCTTGTGGGCCTGCATAGTGGGTCCACATGCAGTCCAGTGGCGGTCCGGTCTTTTGGCAATTTCACAACTTCCCGCCTATGCGTAGAGTTCACCGCACTGATCGTTTGAGCAACTCACTTGTCGCATTCAGAGTCCTAGTTCAAGAGGTAGGAGCTTCATAAGTTTGATGTTTCTGTGCGGATTTGTTGGGCTTCAGATGGGCTTAATTGGAAAGCTTATGTACACTCCCTATTCCGTGTTTAAATGCTAGCTTTATCATTATTTGTACGTTAGTTGCTCCAATCTACAAAAACACGAAAATGCGATTATTTCATGATTATTAAACACAAAATTAACCGAAATATTATGTCTCTATGGGGTTTATAGTACAGTTTTGGGTGTTTATCACATCTTCCCCAAACAGCACTTTGCTTGTCCTCAAGCAAAGAAGAGACATTAAAACAGATAAGTGGCCAAAATTGTGCATCTTAAACTAAATCTCGTTTCGCAGAGCGCGGTTACATTGACCGTATGCAACAAGGCTTTAAACCACTAGGAGTTCCCTAGTGGACGAGTTATAGCTTCGTGAAAGTTTTCCAGAGAAGATACTCACAAACTTCATTTATACTACAATGACTCAGTAACAAAAACTTGTTTCCTAAATTAATCTCAGACATCTATACATCTCCTTGGCGGGGAACGAGGATTAATTCCTTTGAAACTCAAGTTAATATGCATACAATAATTAAAACATCTACATATGAACATGCATACGGTGAGCTTTACATTGAAAAGTACTAGCAGGGCCGTTTCTAGATCCTTTGGAGAGCGTACCTAAATGGGTTCTCACAGGTATGTGTCGAAACACAAATTCGCTAATAATTTTTCCACTTAGGTTTTGCTAACTTCAGTATGCAGTGGGCACATATTTCCTCACATACTCAATGACAGTCAGAGGAGCCGAGGTCGATCAATCACATCTACTACTTATTATCACACCATCCTACTCCTAATTGAGCTAGAGGTCTTTATTAGGTGTTATGGGGGCTTAGATGGTAGTGTAGAAAAAAATGGAAATGGATAATAAAAAATGATAAGTATGAGAGAATAGGGTCTTCAAGATATTTACACTCGAGAAATCCTAGTTTTCTTTTCCTGCTTCTACCTGAGTTTTTCTACTTTGCTCTTAAGCCTTGTACTTATTTCACGCTCTATATAATTTTTTTTTTTTTTTTTTTTTTTTTTTTTTTTTTTTTTGAAACAAGAAGTTTAAGAAACATAATTCTATTTTCCTTTCCTGAAGCAAGTAACTAACTTTTATTTGGGTCAAGTCTTTCTCTTTACCTTTCTACATTTCATCCTATTTCTCATACTCATCACTTAGGTAGGTTCTTCTATTTAGGGTTAATAGATGGGTAAGGAATTTTTGGCGAAAGTGAAAGGTTTGATGAAAGATTCAGTGGAGTGACTAGCGGTAAAATTTATAACAGGTAAGATTTTTTAGCTATGTCGATCCAAAGAAGGCCTAAATTCTCGCCTAGGGTTCGGGTGGTGATCAAGTAATAGACGTGTGATTTTCTTTATTCGGAAAAACTACTCCTCTGTGTCATTTCTCACAAATCACTCATATCGAGGCTTTTGGTTAGATTCTCACAAGATTGATAGTTTCTTAAAAACGAATCCTAATTCTAATGCTAATGTGAGACTTCTAGATAATTTCATCATTGAAAAGGAAAAAAGACTTTGTCACTAACTACAATTATTAACAAGAAAATAAAAACTATATACAGGTTACAATTTGCCTAATTTTTGCTACAGGTTTAAAGCACCCCCAAACAGAATGATGCTTAGTCCTTGAAGTATCAATAGATAAAGAAAGAAATTACCTGAGAACCGTAAGCAAAATTAGGGCTGGATTGCTGGAACAGAAAGGTTGGAGAACATAATATATTATACAGAAATAAACAAAGAAAGATAGTAGCACACGAAACATAACTATTTACAGTTAGATATATGTATAATGACATGCTCAAATTTACCATCCAGCAAGATGTGTTGGTCTGGCATCCTCTATAATGAAATGCATTTCCTTAGCATTGCACCAAAAGATAATAGTCTGCCAAATTTCTGCCCATTCTTTGTCTCCGGATTTGTTTAAATGTGTCGTCATTTTTTCATCCTTAGGGTAACAACGAACATGCCTCAGGTACCAAGCGGGACGTTTCCATTGCCTAAACTTTAATGAACGAATGATTTTGTTTGCTGGGCACATAGAATCTACCTTGACCCAGTCATGAAAAGTAGTTGAAAACTGTGGGAAATGTGTTTTTCATGATTTCGCAAGCGATTTCGGTAAAAGTACATACCGATCCCGAGCAAAGTCGAGCTCGTTTCAGATTGGAGATAACACAACCTAAAATATTAAATAATGTATGACCTTAAGCCAGTGCATTGAATACTATGCAGGCAGCCTCATTGGCAATGGAAAAGTGTCAATCTCTCATGATGTTCAGGAGTATAAACAACATCACAGTCCCCATGTTCATGGTCATGCTTGCTAAGAGAATGGTGATGTCACGCCATGGCACATGGTCATCTCCTTCACGTGTAATCCCAAGACCATCACCGTAAGTTTTGCGAAAAACATGCCAATGAAAGGAACGGTAAGAATTGTGAAGATGTAATGCCATGATGCGGCCAGTTGGTGATATGTAAGATCCAAAGTTAGGGCAAGCTGTTGTTCAGAAAAAATATGTCGTGTGTCACCAACTAGGATTGTAAAACCGTCTAAGTAGAAGCTATGTGCATGGCTGAATGCTGGCGTGTCTTCCATATTAGCATAAAAGTATGCAGCCAAACTTGGAGAATAAGTTTGGTCAGGTTGAAGATTTGGCTGAATGTCCCCTTGGCTGGCAGAGAGTGTAGTTTGATTCTCCATTAGGAGAGCGTGATTTTGCAAGGACTGAGAATGATTTTCCAAGATTTCCTCCTATTCAACATCATGCATTGCTTGACATTCTTGAAAATCCTTAAGAGTTTTAATGATTATTTCCTGACGTGTGTAGTTCCCGTATGCCTTGATGAAGAAATTGAATGCCTTCCATGGGATTAAAAATATTTAGCATGGTATGTTCATCAAAGAAATGTTCAGAGTTTAAGCTTGGGTCATTCTGTTCATCTGTTAGAGTATCAGGAGTCTAAAAACCAATGGAGTAGTTTGTGTGGAGTACACTAATATTTGCTCTTTGAAGGGGTGTCTCTGGAGAAATTACCGGATAACCCCAACGCATCATAATTTGCGTGACTAAAGTAGGTAGAGGTGTTAACCTTCTTGTTTTCCTGGTGATCGCGTTCTAGAGGTGTTGGATTAGACAAAAATCATCCCTTTGAGTCTGCAAAATCCAAAGTAGGTGAAGTTGGGGCTTTGTGACTTCTGATTGGTGTGATGTACCTACCACATTGTGTCCCAACCAGTGGAGCACAACTCGTTGATTATGTTTCAAAGAGCGTTGAAGAACAACGTGATGTATATTTTCGACTTCACCACGAGATACGGTAGCTCGTAGTAAAGTTTTTACGGAATCAAATGTTGACTCTGGAAAAAGGAACTCCTGGGTATTTATTGGAATTTGAAGTATGTCGGAGATAATTTTCCTAGTCAATTCAAATCGTTGTCCATAAGCATTGAAGTAGAATTTTCCATTTTCAGGTCTGCTAAATTGGTAGAACATCAAAACCAATTCTCGGGAATAACCAGCTGCTGAATGATATAGAAGAGACATACATCCTCGACGTACAATTTCTGTATCAAAATAAGGAGAAAACCGACCATCATCAAAAAAAAATCAGGTAGTTTTTCTCAGGCATTCTTTTTCTTGGGTGATCCATTTGGAAGTATTACTAAGGGAAGGATAATGAAGAATGCTTGGAATGAGAATGGCTGAAAAGAAGAGATTTATAGCCAATCTATGAATCTGTACTAATCAGGATTCCAAGTGTAGTTAAATCTGGAATTAATATGTGAAAACACAAGTGACTCATGTGTTGTTGTGACACATACTTTTAGGAACAACAACTATGGGTATCCATAGTAAGTCTTTTCATGTTAGAATCCCAAAAATAATTAATGAGATATTTCAATGTTAGAAAATACGGAGGAAAGTTTCACATGGCAGTTAGACCTACATGTAATTTCAGAATTGATGATCATACCTCAATAATAGAAGATGGATAGAATAATCGAGCTGCCTGTATGACAAGTGTTAGGCGTACCGTGTAGCGTGCACGATCTATTCCGAAAACAATAAGTTGAGATTGATTTATTTTGGTGCGTTATTGATTTTGCTTAGTTGTTATTGTTTTGATAACTATTTTATGTTTATGAGAAGGTTAAAATGCAACTAATATACACAATTATTAAATAGGGTACTTCTCCATTTCATATGTAACCCGTACAAATGGTGGAGAATTATTTAACACACTATAGTAATATACAAAGCGACAAAGGGAAAGACAGATGTCGGTTACATAGATTTAGATATTATGGAGCATGCTATGCATGAGCGACAGTAGAACAATGATAAACACTATTATCACGAATACTGTGACATCCCATTTCGCGTTGCTCCTTTGCCAATCGCTCGATCAGATCCATTGTTTTGAATGAAAAGATAATATGTGAAGATTAAGCTGTGGAGAGTGAGAGAATGGGATGAGTGAAAGTGGATGAGGAGAGTTGGATTTTATAATGGAAAATCTGACAGTTGGGTAACTGACCGTACACGTGATTTGGGTCGGGTTCTAATTTTTGGCCCAAGCCCAAATCAATTCTGGAAATTCTCTTTATGTTCCAAAATGTCCTGAAATTTCAAAATGCGGAATTTCGATTCGTCTTAACTCCAAATTGAATGAATGAGGTGTCCAAACGATCGGCATTAAAAATGTCATCCAATGGAATATGACAAAGGCACATTCAAACCTTTTTATTTTTATTTGGGGGGTTGAATCTTGTAAAAACATAACGCAACCCCATATTTTTTTTTTATTTATTTACAAGATTTATATACAAATGTACAAGTTGAGAGGAAGGTGTCAACAACACCGGCAGTCCAAAAAAAAACACCACAAACAGCTAAATCAGGCAACTTTCATGTCGACTCTAGGGCGAACCCAATCCAGCCTAGATTGTGGCTTAACCTTTATGTTTTGGGGGCCTAGGGTTTAGGACGATACCATCCCTGACCAATGTGCAATGGTCTAATAATAATATTACCCTTAGTACATATGGTATAGCCTTAAACAGCCCCGAAATACAGTCACATAGAAAACTGCTCGGGGTTGGCCTGGTGGAATCCATTGCCTGTACGAACTAGAAAATGTCCGATGTTGCATATCACGACTCTCTTTGGGCACCATGCGTAGTGCTAAGGGAAAGATAAAAAAAAAAACGAGTGTATACATGTTAAGTCTTTTAACGTCAGATCCTCAAGACGAATGTGAGTCTTTTAATATCAGATCCTTAAGACGAATGTGAGTCTTTTAACGTCAGATCCTCAAGACGAATCCCAACCTGTGAGAACAATGTGGCGACGACGAAGTTTATCCTGCTGCTGCGGTGTCAGACCATAATATACCTTATACCGACTCATATTGGATAATAGTTCAAGACCTGGACAGAAAGGTGTTTGACAATTCATACACCACCCCATCTTTCGCGCACGTTGCTTTTGAGCAAAAGTACTACGACCATTACCTATTCGAGATGGGTGAGATTTACACCAAATGATGAGTTAGAGTTCGCGAGAAAGAGAATAGAAAAGGGAGGAGAAGGAAGGAGTTGAAATTTTCGGTAGCCATTGTTTTCCAAAAGGCACGTTTGCTCGATTATCAGAAGATATCTATACTCAGTTCTGAAGTAGAGTTTTTGTGGACTAAGGTTCTGGCGCTTGCAACCACACACTCTAGAAGATTTGAGAGAAGAAAATAGAAGAGGGCCCGGCTACCCTAATGGCGTACTTCCCCTGTCTTACACACATGGAAGGAAGTACCCCAGTGAATTTTTTAGTCTTTGTAGATTGGATCTTTAAGAAGAGTCTTTTCGACATCTGGAGAGCGTAACTCATGATAATATTTAAGGCATTGGCCATTTACTTGAAATTCGCTGTCATCATTTAAGTTTTTCAAAGAGATAGCCCCATAAGGGGTGACAGTAGAGACAATGAAAGGACCAGACCATCTAGTTTTTAATTTTCCTAGAAAAATGTGTAATCTCGAGTTGTACAACAAAATTTTTTGACCAATTTTGAAATCTTTTCTTAATATGTGCTTGTCATGCACTCTTTCCATGTTGGCTTTATAGGATTTCGAGAGATCATAGGCATCACTACGAATTTCCTCAAGCTCATTTAACTGCAATTTTTGTTTCGCGCCTACCGCCTTTGTATTATAATTTAGGCTTTTGATGGCCCATAGAGCACGATGCTCAAGTTCAACCGGCAGATGACACGGTTTACCAAAAACGAGATGGTAAGGGGACATGCTTATAGATGTCTTAAAAGCTGTTTTATATGCCCACAAGGCATCAGATAATCTGAGAGACCAGTCTTTTCTATATGGATTAACTGTTTTTTCCAAAATGGATTTAATATCTCTATTAGAGACTTCGACTTGGCCACTGGTCTGAGGATGATACGGAGTTGCCACCTTGTGAGTGACTCCATATTTCTTTACTAACAATTCAAAAAAATTATTACAAAAATGTTTTCCCCCATCACTAATGCTAGCTTTGGGAACACCAAATCGAGAGAAAATATTTTCCTTTATGAACAAAACGACAGTTTTATGATCATTAGTACGACAGGCCATCGTCTCAATCAATTTTGACACATAGTCAACAGCTACTAGTATGTATAGAAAGCCATGAGAATTTGGAAAGGGACCCATGAACTCGATGCCCCATACGTCAAAGATTTCCACAATTAAAATGGGATTTAAGGGCATCATATTGTATTGAGTAATGCGTCCTAGCTGCTGGCAGCGGTTGCATGCTTTGCAATGCTCATGTGCATATCAAAACAGTGTTGGCCAATAAAATCCACATTGTAAAACTTTGGTCGCTATTTTCTTATCACTGAAATGACCACCACAAGATTGTTCATGGCATAAGGATAACACGTCATTATGTTCCCAGTCGGGAATGCAACGGCGTATAAGTTGGTCAGAACAATACTTGAAGAGGTAGGGATCATCCCATAAATAAAATTTCACAGTGGATAAGAACTTTTTTCGGTCATTACGAGACCAAGATGAAGGAACTTCCTCGGTAACTAGGTAATTTACTATATTAGCGTACCAAAGAGACGAAAAGACAGAATACAAATGTTCATCGGGAAAGGAATCACAGATGGGTTCTGTATCATTATCAACCTCATTGACGAGTCGTGATAAATGGTCTGCAACCACATTTTCGCAACCTTTTTTATCTTTAATTTCTAGAGTAAATTCTTGCAAGAGGAGAATCCAACGGATCAACCTCTGTTTTGCATTTTTTTTTCGCTAATAGGTAACGAAGCGCCGCATGGTCGGTGTAGACAATTGTGGAAGAACCCACTAGGTACGGACGAAACTTATCCAAGGCATAAACAACGGCGAGAAACTCTTTCTCAGTGGTGGTATAGTTACGTTGAGCTTCATTAAGGGTTTTACTCGCGTAGTAAATGACAATTGGCTTGTTCTCTCTACGTTGCCCTAGGACAGCTCCAATAGCATAGTCACTCTTATCACACATTAATTCAAAAGGTTTAGACCAATCAGGTGGTTGAATTGTAGGAGCTGTAGTCAGGGCGGATTTTAAAGTCTCAAAGGCTTGTTTGCAATTGAAAGTGAAGTTAAATACGACATCTTTAAGCAGGAGATTTGTTAAAGGTCGAGCAACCTTTGAGAAATCTTGAATAAATCTCCTATAGAATCCTGCATGTCCTAAAAATGCACGTATGTCGCGAACTGATTTTGGTATACGAAGGGAAGCAATTTTTTCAATCTTAGCGTTATTGACTTTGATTCCATCCTTTGAAATGATATGACCTAGAAATATTCCTTTTGTAACCATAAAATGGCATTTTTCCCAATTAAGAACGAGATGTTTCTCTTCACAACGTACTAAAACCTTTTTAAGATTTGATAGATAGCTATCGAAAGAATTACCATATATTGAGAATTCGTCCATGAACACTTGCATAAAGCATTCAACCATATTACTGAAAATATGAAGCATACAGCGTTGGAATGTACCAGGTGCATTGTAAAGGCCAAAAGGCATTCGTTTATATGCAAATGTACCAAAAGGACAGGTGAATGTTGTTTTTTCTTGATCAGCAGGATCTATGATTATTTGAAAATATCCTGAATAACCATCAAGAAAACAATAAAATGGATGACCTGCTAACCGTTCATGCATCTGATCAATGAAGGGAAGTGGGAAATGATCTTTATAAGTGACCGTATTAAGTTTGCGATAGTCAATGCATATTTGCCACCTCACTAGAATACGAGCGGAGATGCATTCATCTTTATCATTTTGCACCACTGTAATGCCAGACTTCTTGGGAACAACGTGTACTGGACTCATCCAAATACTATCCGAGATAGGGTAAATAATACCGGCATCGAGTAACCTTAAAATTTCTTTCCGTACCACCTCCTTCATGGTAGGATTAAGACGACGTTGCGGCTCACATGACGTCTTGGCATTTTCTTCAAGATGTATGCGATGGGTGCACACATTAGGGTCAATGCCTTTAATGTCATCGAGAGACCATGCAATAGCAGAACGGTGTTCTTGAATGACACTAATTAAATGTGATTCCTGATAGGCAATCAATTATGATGATATGATAATTGGGTGACTACCATCTGGTTCAAGATGGACGTATTTTAATTCCGAAGGAATAGGCTTTAAGTCAGGGGTGGGAGGAGTGGGTATTAAAGATTCTTGAGGAAAATCATTTTCTATAAAGAAAACAGACTGATGCTTATCCAAGTTGGTTGAAAGGATGGTCGTAGGGTCAAATAGTGGTATTGACTCTAATAACTCGTTTACATCCAGCGAATAAGCATCAACATCAAATTCAGAATCACCAAATGAAAGAAATTGGTGTACTTCATCGTCAGGAAAAGAGTTTGTGAAACATTCTTGTACAAGGGTGTCAACCAAGTTAACTTCACCATCATTTTCATTCTTTGGAATTTGTTTCATCAACTTGAACACGTTAACCTCGACCGAAAGATTTTCGAAGGACATGGTCATAGAACCATCCCTACAGTTTATGAGAGCATTAGCAGTTGCTAAAAAGGGACGCCCTAATATTATGGGAATGGAATCACATGCAACTTCTGTATCCAAAATGACAAAATTGACGGGATAGAAAAAATCTTGGACTTTTACAAGAACGTTTTCCATAATGCCTTTTGGATACTTAATGGAATGATCCGCTAACTGTAGAGTCATCGTGGTAGGTTTAAGCTCATGAAGACCTAGTTGTTTGAATAAGTAATAAGGAAGTAAGTTCACACTAGCTCCTAGGTCTAGTAGTGCAGTGGCCGTATATTTGTCACCTAATGTGCATGGAACTATTGGTCTACCAGGGTCCTTGTATTTGACTATACTATCGTATTCGGTGATTGACAGAAACTGTTCAGCAAGGAATGCTTGTTGATGAACATTTGTTCTCTTTTTTGTGGTGCAGATATCTTTTAGAAACTTTGCATGTTTTGGCAATTGTTTTAGGGCATCGAGAAAATGTAAGTTTATTGTCAAATTCTTAAAAGTTTCTCAAATTTCATCAAAATTTTCGTCAGGTTTATTCTTTGCCAAACGGGCAGGAAACCGTGCCTTAGGGGAATTTGGCATAAGGATCCATTCGCTTGTTTCCCAATTTATGAATTGGTGACTTTGATTAACTCTGTGTTCCCACTATAGGTTCATTATCGGGAACTGATTCGCTGGAATCTTTGGTTACGTTTGTTTGATCATCTGGCATACGGATTTGATTGTCAACGGTTTTGCCAGAACAAAGAGTAGTTATGTCATTCACCTCACCTTGGTTTGGAGTATTTGTATTAGGTGCATTGGTAACTTCACAGGCAGTGTTTACTAGCTTAGGGTTCGGAACTGCTTGGCCAGGAAACACGCCTTTCTGACTCTTTTCTTGCGCTAATTGTTGAAGTAAATGTTGGATAGACGTTAGGATTTGGGATTGTTGGTTCATGTAAGCGAACAAAGTTTCGCTTGTCCGATCAGTAGCGAGAGGCGTAGGGTGTGCAACAGGGACTAGTTCACGATTATTACTGAGAAGTTGTTGATTATAGCCAGAATTTGGATTGGCTGGAACAAGGCTGCGATTGTTTTGATAGTTATCATTAGAATTACTTTGAAATTGATTTTGACTTTGTTGGTATTGCTGATTATTTTCTTGGTGGTATAGAATAAAGTTGTTGGGTTGTCGAACAGGTGGATTTGCAAAACCTGGAGGAGCCCCCATCTGTTGGTTATTTTGGTGCCAAGCGAAATTCGGATGCTGTCTCCAAGGAGCATTAGGAATGTTGAATACACATGCCTCCTCCAAAGGTTTAGTAAGGGAAGCATATAACAAGGGACAATATGCATCAGGATGGTCAAGACTAAGACAAAGAACACATGGGGAGGTGTTAACGTTCATGACCTGTTGTGGGAGTTGATCGTTTACTTGAGCTGCAAGAGCATCTACTTTTTTAGTGAGGGATTCTATCAGATTTTTTAATTTGGGATCGTTTTTTACCTCAAAAATAGATGTAGCCTTTGGAACACTATCCTTAGACGACCTAGAAGAATCAGCGTTACCCCAATGTGTACCTCTTTTTGCTTGTTTTTCAAGAAAAGTATATGCTTCGGTAGTTCCTTTGTCCATGAAGCAACTGCCGTTCATTATGTCAAGAGTTTCTTTTTGATGATCGGATAGTTCATTAAAGAATGAACGAACAAGGACAGCGGTGTCGAGCTGATGATGAGGACATTCTAACAGAAGATCCGTAAATCGACTCCATGCTTCTGTAAAGGATTCATGAGGATTTTGTCAAAAGAATTGGATTTTCTGAACCATTTAAGTAGTTTTCTTTTGAGTGTAAAATTGTAGCATGAAAGCTTGGACAAGTTTATTCCATGTTTCTATGGATTGTGGTGTTGTCCTGTTAGCCAAAGTGACACTTTATCCGCTAAAGTGAAAGGAAATAACTGAAGCAAGAGTTGTTCCTTAGAAACTGCTGGATGGTGAAATATTGTGGCCACTTGTGAAGCCGACGGAGGTGATTGTATGGTTTTTCATGATCCAAACCATGATAAACAAGTAACAAACTAAAAACGTTGGGCGGAATTCAAAAATCACCGACAATATCCTAGAGTTTGATGCAGGAATAAGGTCCTTCCTGTAATGCTATATAGAAGTCCGAAAGGAGCTTCTCAGCTGGTGGATTTACGTCAGCCATAACGAATGAAGGGAATGGTGGCAAGGAATCTTGTTGATTTGGATTAATAGATGAAGAACTTTGTGGAGGTGAGAACTTACGCAAATGCTTATCGTATTTTCTCCTACGATAAGTATGTTCAAATTCTTTAGTAGAACCAAACCTTAATCTCATGCAAGCATAAAATTAGATCTAATTGAAAGAAGGATCTTATTATTACCTGAATTTTATGATTATCTTCAAGCATTAGAGTTGAGCAACGTAGGCCTAAGTTGCTGCTAACGTAGTAGGAAAGCTAGGAATACGTGTGCATACACCAACAGCCAGGGCACAAGATAGATATGAGGGAGGTTTTCCGTGCAAGCACGGTTCTAATTAAGTAACCTCAATCTTTCAAGTTTTCTAGACACCGTTGGAATATGATTAAGATTTATGGAATTAAAATTTATGCAAGGTCTTACTTTTTTTTTTTTTTTTTTTTTTTTTTTTTTTTTTTTTTTTTTTTTTAATTAAAATTTATGCAAGGGAGAAAGTACAATCAGGCAAATACGACCTACTCATACATTACTAGATACAGTAGCATGTGAAGATACTCTACTCATACGTATAGTAATACGAATAGGCAAGGTTGTATCATCAATAATTACTTCAATACGTACAGGCAAATACACATCAGTAATATGTATATGTAGGTAAATAGGTAGATATATATTACGGATACGTAAATCTACAGTAACAGGCAAATTGTAATCACTCATACGTATCTAGTTACAGTAGCATGCGAAGATACTATATGTACACAAATATATACGACTAGGCAAAGACGTAAACTAAACATGCAATGCATTATACACAAACTAAAATATGACTATTGTATTGCATAATAATTCGATTTTGTCAATACCCATTGAGATTGCGAGTGTCATATAGAGAGCAGCTTCACCCCATAGGGTTTAGAAACAACTTACCCAACTCAGATTTTAACCCTCGTTGGAATGTTCTCCTCTTTCATGACAAAATCGACTTATTAAACAAGACAATTTTCTAAAATGATGTTTTTGGAGGGGAAAACAGTTGATTTTGACCTCAAAAATGACCTCTGTCAAGCATAGCCTGGTGGTGACAGCATGTGCGCCGTCAAGATCTTTCCGAATTGAGCTCACACGTGTGATTCAGAGAACCATAGCCAAAGTTATGACCAAAATACCAAAACACACTCTAATTACTATGTATAACTCAAAAGTTAAATATGCCAACATGCAATTATATTCTATCCATATTTATATATATGTTAAACATGCAACTATATATATATATATATATATATATATATATATATATATAACCATGCAAAATAGTACCATGGACATGTACATATACATTTAGATGCAATTCATAGTCACTTAATCGTATATAGATATTCACAAGCGTATTCACATAATTCATGCATATTTCTAACCTAATACGCAAATAATAGTCCATGCTACGACATAACTGCATACATGTGAATCATACAATAGCCTACTAAAATTTTGAAACCTGTTAGCGTCCCACAAGTCCGCCAAAGAAAAGAAATGTGCACAGCAAGTCAAATTTTCTCACAGTAAGCTTAGTGTTTGTTGTAGCCTAGTTTACAGGTCCTAGCATTTGGAACCTGTAAGTGCAACCAAAAGCAGCATGCGGATCAATAGCAAAATGCGAGAGATTTCAAAAAAAAAAACGAAGAAAACACAAGAAAAATAAATAAATGAAAGGATGAGAGTGGGTGGGTTTCCCTTGGAGCAATTCCAGTTTGCAAGCACAGGTCCTTGGGTCTTTAGAATGGCAGCGGCGCCATTTGATATCTATCACTTTTCGGTATAAAGATACGAAATCTTTATTTCGTTCAGAGTAGACTCAAGTCCTTACTCACGTCTTCTTGCATTTAGTTGAGTAGGGATTCGAACCAACCTAAATTATAGGACCACTTACATCTTTCTTATACTCTAAGTAGGGAAACTAGTGAGTAAGATTTATTTAGATTACTAGCTAAGTTTAGTTTTGTTATTTAAATCCTAACGAACGCTTAAACATGCGAAATACAACAAATGACGATAAAAATCTAAGATTTTCATAAGATATTCAAGAGAAAGGAAAGGTGGAAAATCATTCCACTCATGCGAGGTCTTATAAACTTCTCTTAAAGTCAGATTACTACATTCTCTAAGCTATTTAGGGTTCATTATCAAACCCGAACCGGCTTAATCGTCGATCCCTAGTGAAATAGACTCATCTCTAAATCCATTTCCCTAGCATAAGAAATTGAACTGGGGTTTCATCTCTGAAATCCCATCTCAACTCCTAGACTCATATAACATAATCCTGTTAACTATGAAAATAAGAGATTAGAGATAACTCCGTCGCGCGGCTAGCCTAGGTATAAAAAGGGAGGCGCACGCGAGTCCTTCTAAATTTCCAGGTCTTAAGTTTAACCGGACACTACCATTTTGGGGTAGTATGTTATATATGCCCTTAAGTCAGGTAGTGAATCCTATTTCTAAGAAATTTTAACGAATCCTCTCATGAGCTTCATTAATCCTCCACCTTATAGAATTTTAGCTCATGGTCCTTGGATTGATTTCAAGTTATAAGATAGAAAGTAACAAGAGATAGATAGAAAGAAAAGACTGTAAAACAAATTGATTACCTAAGTAAAAAAAAAAAAAAATTTATTAGAAACTAGAAAGTGTTTCCACCATTAACAATGTTTCAAGCTTTTCCATTTTGAGAGAAATCTCATTTCCTCCCACGTGAAACACCAAACCACATTTACTTTCTTCTTACCCATACAATCCACAACAAAATGACACCTATCTTTTTTCCACTATTAACACCTAATCTCATCTAACTTTATTAACTACATGCAAGGTGTCACTTTTGCACCAATTATTTGCACCTTTGTCTTAACTTGTATGATGACTCATCAAATCTTGTGGGCCTGCATAGTGGGTCCACATGCAGTCCAGTGGCGGTCCGGTCTTTTGGCAATTTCACAACTTCCCGCCTATGCGTAGAGTTCATCGCACTAATCCTCTGAGAAGCTCACTTGTCACATTCGGAGTCCTGGTTCAAGAGGTAGGAGCTTCGAAAGTTTGATGCTTCTGTACGAATTTGTTAGGCTTCAGATGGGCTTAATTGGAAAGCTTATGTACACTCCCTATTCCGTGTTTAAATGCTGACTTTATCATTATTTGTACGTTAGTTGCTCCAATCTGCAAAAATACGAAAATGCGATTATTTCATGATTATTAAACACAAAATTAACCAAAATATTATGTTTATATGGGGTTTATAATACAGTTTTGGGTGCTTATCACTATGACTCTAGCTGTTGGTACGATATTCCCTAATACTCGACACAGATTTTGCCTATGGCACATTATGAAGAAGTTCCCGAAAAACTTCCAAATTATTATTACAGGAGATCAAAATCCAAAAAAGAATTCAAACACTATATTCGGCAAATATTTATTCTTGATGTGTTTGAAAGGAGGTGGGCAAAATTGATGTTTAGTTTTAAGTTGGAGGAGAATGAATGGCTTCAAGAGATGTACAAGATTCAACACAAATGGGCTCCAGTTGCTCACTTGGATACTTTTTATGCCGGCACTTCGACTACCGGGAGTTCTGAAAACATGAATTCTGTTTACAAGAACTTTTTCACATCTATGACAACTCTTAGAGAGTTTGTAGTGAAGAATGATAAGTGTTTGATGAGGATTGTTGAAAGAGAAAAAAAAAAAGGATTATATTACTGAACACTCGAATCGGATTGTAGGCGGTAATTCCTTTCTCTTGAAGAGTGCAGCAAGTGTATATACAAGGAATGCGTATGATAGGTTCAAGCAAAAATTTGAGTTAGCTGAAACTGAGTATGTCCTGCATGATGATGAAAAAAGTACTGACGGCAACAGAACCTACACTTATAAGTCGCGAGTTACAGGTGACAAGCGTGAATAGAAGGTGAAGTTCAACCCAGCGACAAAAGAATGTAATTGTGAATGCAAAACTTTTGAGTTTCTGGGGATACCTTGTGGACACCTCATAAAGGTATTTCAGAGTCGTGATATTGAGATTCCCGAGCACTTTATTCTTAAGAGGTGGATGAAAGGGGCAAATAAGTATAGAGCTGAGTATGACCGTAGACTAGTAAGTGGCCATGAGAACTCTGAGGTACTGAGAACTACTCGACTTCAAATGGTTGGTAATCAGTTGGTTTATGAAGCTGTGGAAATTGATTCGGCTTACCAATTAATGCTACAAAGACTACAAGAACTGTCAGTGGAGCTCAAGAAACAAAAGGAAGTTAACCCTGGTGTTTCTGTTGTTAATTCACGCACCATTGCTGATAGTTCAGCACCGCCACTTGACGACACATCCCAAGTTTTACTTTTGAATCCTAACATCTCTCAAACAAAAAGAAGAAAAAAAAAAGTCGTGAAGATTTATAAGAAAACTAAGGACAGTGGTAGAATAAAAGGGGGTCTTGAACAAGCATGCGCAAAAGCCAAAGCAAAGACAGAGAGGAGATGTACATGTTGTAACAAAGTTGGTGTTAACCATGACAGACGAAATTGTCCTGAAAATCCAAACATAAAGAAGGGCCCAAGTAAGTATAATATTGCTTCCTTAAACTTAATTCGTAGTATCCTATATTATGCAATTGCCTTTAAAACTTAACGTTTTCCATTCTTTTTGCTTTATAGTATTGGATGTAGAGTTAAAGGACGAAGACGATGACGATGAGGAGAACGAAGACGAGGATGGGGAAGAGAACGAAGACGAGGACACAAATGATGACGAATATGATTGAAGCTTGTATTTTCTGTATTAGACTGTTGATTGTTGGAGCTTGTGTTTCTCTTTTTGGAGCTTGAAGCTTGTATTGGAGTGTGGAAGTAAAATTGTTGCATTGGCTGCTTGTAATGCTATTTTGGATGTTTGTACTACTTCCATTAGGCGCGAAAGGTTTTGCGAGTTGCATGCTGTGGAGAAGCTTATGTAAGTGTTTATGATGTTTTGTTCATGGTTTTATGGATTATAGATGTTTGCGTAAATTGAATTGTGAAGGGAATTATGAATGGTTTATACTTATGTTTGAAGAAATGTGTTGTTGCTTGCTACTTTGCGTAATAGATGTTTGATGTTGTTGTTGTTGTTCTTTGCTTTATGCGTAATAGATGTTTCTTTGTTGCTTTTGATTTGAGGTTTGAGGAGTTAGTTTTTTCTTTGCTTTGCAAGAAGTTGCTGAAGCTTATTTGGTGGGGCTGTTTGAGGACACGAATCTCTGCGCCATTCATGTCCTCAACTTTATTTGGTGGGGCTGTCAGAGTTCTGGAATTGTGAAGAAGTTTTAGTGATTTGAGTTTTATTTGGGTTTTAGTTATTTGGGTGAATTGTCAGAGTTTTAGTAATTTGGTTATTTAGTGAATTGTCAGAGTTTTAGTTATAAGAGTTTTAGTAAATTATTTGTTCATTTTGGAACCTGTCAGAAGTTTTAGTAAATTATATGAACTTTACCGAATATGGTGTCAGCAGCTTGTATTAGAGGGAAGGCCTGATTTTATTAGAGGTTGCATATTAGAGGGAAGGACCGAAAATGAGATCTCTCCGGTACTCATCTGGGTAAAACTCTACAAGATATTGTAATATCATTTGTTGCAAGTCTTTTGGAATGTGTATGGACAAAGAAACTATGAAGAAAGAAAGGCTTAAATTTTGCTAGTCTCTGTTGAGATGCCCCTTGAACTTTCAGTTTCCTTCATCTTTAAAGTTAAAAGTGGGATCTAAAATTCTAAACAAGAACAAGTCAATGTCAGTGCTAAATATCCAATAAGTTTGCATAGCGTACAAGCTGCAACTAATTTATGCATATTACAACACCTTATTCAAGTACCACAGTAAAGACTTGTGCTACAAAACCTGCTAGAAGAGCTTGAACTAATGCGTCAGGATCAAACTAAAGCGTCAGGATCAAACTTGTACTTGTGTGTAGCAATGTGAGTGCTATGAGGGGAGTCAGGCATTGGATGACGTGCAAAGGAGTTGTCACAACACTGCCTAAACTCAAATCCTGCTTCGCCTAGTCCTCTTGAATAAACCATAGGACTTTTAAACAAAAACTCAAAAGGACAAACACATTGTTTCCCATTTTCCTGAGATCTGCAATACAAGCCCAACTACAAGATAAAAAGGAAAAATTTGCAGGTCACCCACGAAATTTTTGGAAGCAAAATATGCAACTAATCCAACATTAAAGATTAAATAAAACTGGGGGACAAAATGCATTAATCTGTAACCATAACCAAAATACCACATTCACATGTTTTCAACAGAAGTAACAGAGAAGAAAACAACATAAAAGTATCTAGAATGGTTGGACTAGAACCTCATAAAGCTAAACTTAAAAAGACTTAATCAACCTCCTCAATCTTGGGTCCCGTGACCGCTACCACCGGTGAAGGAACATCCTCATCCATGCCACCAGCCATGTCAAGACCAGCTACCGCCCTTGGACCAAAAAACTCCATTTTCTTTACTACATTCTTCCAGTTCATACCGTCAGCCTCAATACTAAACAAAGTCTCCAAGAAACTCATTTAAATAGTTCACTTACTCCCTGACAAAATCCAGCCATCAATCCCATAAAAGACTCATTCAAACAACTCCCTTGTTACATCGTAACCAGCATAATTACATTAATCACAAGTTCACAAAAAAATGCAATACAAAGAACTTGAAATCAACCACTCATCTAATTTTACAATGCAACTCGAATTCTTTCGACAAACCATCTTCGTCAATTTCAACTATAATTTTGACTTTTTTATCCTTTTTTGAAGGCGAGGAAGAGGTGACTGTGGAAGAGCTTGAATTCGCTGCTAACTCAATGTTGCACCTTAACAAAGTTAACAACGTATCCAATCATTCGAAATCCTTCCCACACTCGGCGCAATTCAAGAATTTTATGCCTTCATTTTCATTTTTCTTCTTTATTGTGTTAACCTTTTTAAACCCCGCACAATTCAGCTGTTTGCATCTTAGATTCTCCAGAGTTACTAATGACGATGCTCTCGCGTCTTCTAACCATTAGAAGTCTCCGCAAGCGCGACAGGTCAAATTTTTTTTCCCAAAAGATTGGATTTGGCTCGACTGTTTCAGGATCCTACTTCCACGGCATTTTCGAATGCAACAAGGGGTAGACAACCAACAATATTTCTCTGATGAATGAGTGTTATGACCACACCTATTGCACAAAGTTCTTTCCATCTACAATAACAAAAAATGTCAAAATTATGGAAACAAGGGCATTGCGAACAAAGTATAGTAACAACTACAACTCAAACAAATTGTCATCCATTTAAGCAAGTCACAAGTGTAAATGTAGAATAAGGCTAGTTGAGAAAATGCGTAAGGGAATTCAAAAACCATATCTGCTGTTGCACCAAAATTAATTTTCTTATCACTCGTTTTGAGTTTTCGAAGTCTATCCAATACCAACGTTTCAACTAATAAAGTTAAATTGTAAAACTGTCCCAAATTGCAATCATTTACATGCATTGAACTACGGACACTCCATCCAGTTGTGAGAAGGTGACGCTTTGGTTGGCTTATAAGAAGATAGTAACAGCAGGATAAGAAAATTGGAACCTCAACAGCAAGAAGAATAGCAACAAAATGATTTAAATAACGAAGGCATTTGGTCAATATATGGCTGTAACGCCTCGAGACCCATCACGCATCCCGAGGACATGAAGATGAATCTCGAGGCGGTCGCTATCCCAATTCTATTGAAATTTTGGTGGAGTTTCCTTTGTTTAATCGACGTTTCGTATATGAAAACCTATCATAAAACCTGGACATCGCATAATACCCTTCCAACAACCATATATATGTAAAATCTTAACTTTATACACAACAGTGATGTCCATATACATATCCAAAAATGTTTAAGATTAACTACACTCCAATACATCGGTTATTACATCCAAAATGAGCTAGCTCTCAATATATACAACCAAAGAATGAACTAGACTCTATACAACCCAAAATGAACTTGACTCTGCCCCTCGTCAAGCATAGGGGAAACCATCCAAATCCCCATAACCATCCTCACTAGTGGTAGGAAAAGCCTCTTCCGCATCTGGCTTGGCTGAAATGTTAATGTAACATGAGCAAATAACTATGCCCAGTAGAAACGCACATAACCAATAAATAGACTACTTATAGCAAAATATTTAAAACATGCAGGTTTCCATAATAATATCCAAATATCGTGACTATATAATACATCACTAACTAGCAGAAATCATTTCGACATGCCTCGTTAATATTCAAAATATAGTTTTCACAAACATCATACAACTATTGTGGCCGCTGCATCCTATTGGAATGGTGAGGGACGACCGGGTTTCGGCCCCGATCCGCAGGCATATCTCGATTCAAGACTTCACCGATTGTGAACCATGCACCGTTGTTTTTCAGATTTTTACCAGCAGGGAGCTGAAATGCCGTTGTTGTGTTCGTACACACAAAATCCCTAAAGCTTTTAGGGCTCAGGTGGGCTCTGTGACCACGACCCCCATACGGGCTGTCACCTAACTTACGGTGGTCAACCGTTCGATGACTGCAGACTGCTTAGGATCCTGACACACATCTAGGAGTGGACTAAACTCTCACTCCTCGCGTCTAAACCTCATCGAGATAACATGTAACCTCACACAAGCTAAGCACCATACAGCGTGACACGTACAAACATGGTTATCTAGAAAAGTAGAAAAGGAATTCCTGGACTACATCCAATGATGCATCCTTTTAAAGGTGGTCAACCACCTCGAAAGGTGTACACCACAGTTGGAATCCCAGAGCGAATTGCCGTCTCCGGAAATGCGACAACAGTTCCTTCTTTATAGGAATTCACAATTCCTTTTCTAAATCCCCTCATGATAAGCATAGTATATACTCGTATTACTGGTTATTTCCAAATACTATAGATATATATTTAGTTTTTCTTTTAAAACTGTTGGTTCTGTATGTGTGAGTTTCTGGATTCCCAACCGTCGATTCAATACAACCTATGACTCCCAAACGGGCCAATCATAGTAAATGACAACCGATGATTCTCAAACGGCGAATCATCGTAAATAACAACGAACTATCCATGGAACAATCCAGAACCTCACACATAGTTACAAACAACCAGGTAATCTTTACCCACATTACAAAATCCATCTCTCTGTTTCCTTGCTGAGACAAGAGACGAGAACCCTTCCCAAAACCAATTTTTTTCTCTTTTAAGAAAAGAAAGCAATCCCAGCTACCCAGATTTCACAAAAATTCATTTCACACGAAAGCTATCCATATATCTAGTTTATATCGGGGAAAATACAATGCAAAACATGAATATCACATATACATGCATGGTTGATACGCAAACTATCTCTTATCAATTTAAACAATTCAAATCATGCATGAAAATAAGCATGCTATATATTGGTATGTAGGTTCCTACCTTAGCAAGTTCCGTTCATCTCAAGCCCACTTAACCGAATCAATCCCGCTTCACCGAATCCACTCTTATTTAACTCCTATAACATCATATACATATACGGCGGTTATTAGAATTTATCGAACGAATGAGAACTTCTTATCTAACATAAGTCGAAAAGAATCTCGAAGCTAAGAATTTGGTTCCAGGAAATTTTTCCTCTAACTACAGTTAGCAGAGCTACATGTCATTTCTAGCACTGTACCTCACGTCAACACCAATCCTATCCATTCCAAATTCCAACTACAACAAATTTCACCCCCTTCAATTTACATTAATTCTAGCAATATTTACTGTTGTATTCCTTATCAATCGTTCATTACTCAATCTACTCTTAAACAATTATAAACCGACATGAACTGCTAAAAAATGGAGTGGATAATCAAAATTCTTACCAAGTCAGTAATAATCGCTCCTTTAGCTTTCTTCTCCACAAATTCGCTAAGCCATATCCCTCCAATTAGCTACTGCCGACATTAAAAACCACCCCATTTCAATTATCTTTCATCAATACAACCAACTCCATCAAAATTGAGTTTAAACTATTTATTGGAGGTGAAATTAAACTCACCTTTCGCTTGATTTCACTTTGGTATGCTGGAAATTCGAACTCCCACACTTGAGTTTAAGGTTTCTAAGGATTGGGTGTGAGAAATTTGGGTTTGAATCGATGAAATTGGGAGAATTGATTCTCTCTCTCTTAGGGTTTAAGTGTTAGGCGAAATTGGAGAAATTGGGTGCGATAGATTTTTGGGCAATTTTTGGTGTGTGCGATTTTGTTCTATTTTTGTCTTTACCGATTTAGTTAGTTAAGGCCCAAGCCCAAAATGTCTAAATTAGGCCTGAAGTTATAATTAAACTCCTAACCGCTAACTAATTTGACTTAGCGTCGTAAATATTTTTTTGGCCCATCCAGCTTAATTTAATTTCCTACATTATATCCCACCGCATGCTATAATGATAACCCACTCATGCATGTAAGCTGTTAACTCGTGCCAGCATCTAATGCAAAAAATCCGCTAACCGACATTTTGTCTAATTTTCACATATGAGTTGCATACCTCACATGGCTTATGAGTCGGAGTTAGGTTTCATTAAGCTATGTAAGTTTGAAATGTAAACCCTACCGACCAAGTACCTAATTGTCCCTAGGTTTGATATGTAATTTATGAAAATATCCTTAACGAGAATTTGAGTCTTTACAATGGCAAAATGTCCATGTATTATCGTGCAGAATGTTCCATTAGCCAACCACAATCAATAAAATTACCCAATTACTCCATAACATTCAGTTCCTCAAAATTCAAAATATACCGATCTTGTGAAAACAGTACGTTAATAGAGAAGTTAATGAGAAATAGAGAAATTACCTCGAACGAAAGAAGCACACAACCCAAAGAGAGAACCCACTCGTGAATTCTAGAGAGAAGAGGATAGAAAAATTCTTGATCTAATTTTGGAGAAGAAGGTAAACACGATTTTTTGTTTATTTCGTGTTTTTTGTTTCGCAAAATTTTGTTTTTATGAAATTTCGTTTATTTCGATTTGGTAATGTAGAATAGACTATGTCCGTAGGATTTGATACAGATCAATGGTTTGGATTCACTATGCCTAGAATGTTGCTACTTGTATATATATATATATAGTAGTCTTCCATATGCATACTATTAGTTGTTTTGATGTTTTGCGATCTCTGGTGATTGAGTAGATTTTATTATTTGTTTGCTTTTATATGTATTCACACTTACGAGTATCGAATATTGTTTGAGTAGCAATTAATATGGATATATGGACGTTAGTTTCTTGATGTTTAATTGTCACGCCCCGAGACCCAACACACATCCCGAGGACGTGGAATGAATCTCGAGGCAGACACCTATCCCGATTCTACCGAAATTTCGGCAGAGTTTCCTTTGTTTGATCAACATTCGTAAACCCTAAAAACCTGTCATAAACCTGTCATAATCCCTGGACATCTCATAATTCATTCTTCCAACCATATATATATCCAACAACCATACATACTACTCCTAACTTTAAATACTACAGGGATATGATGGTATATCTACAAAACAAGGAGAGTAAGCTAAATACATCGATTATTACATCAAGATGGCCTAGCTCCTTTGTATATACAACCAAAGGAACTAGCCTCTTACTATACAACAAAAAAGAAAAGAGCTATGCTTATTATATACATCAAAAGAATAACCTAGATTATCTCTATATATATAATTGAAAATATAAACTTGACTCGTCTCTCGTCAAGCATAAAGGGAATCCTCCCAAATCCCCATAACCCTCATCGCTAAGGTTAGGAAAAGCCTCCTCCCATGAATCCGGCTCAAATGCGAAATATTAAGTAGGATGAGCAAACAACTATGCCCAAGAGAAACGCATACATAACCAATACTAGACTACTTATAACAAAACATTTAAAACATGCGGGTTTTATAATAATATCCAAATATTGTGACTATACAATAAATCACTAGCTAGCATAAATCATATCGGCATGCTTCTTTAATATTCAAAATATAGTTTTTCGATCATCATACAACTATTGTGGCGGCTGCATCCTATTAGAATGGTGAGGAATGCGACTAGTACTCAGCCCGATCCACGGGCAATCTCGGTTCAAGACTTTCCGGTGTGAACCATGCACCGTTGTTTTCCGATTTTTACGGCGAGGTGGAGCTGAAATGCCGTTGTTGTGTTCGTACACACAAAATCCCCAAAGCTTTTAGGGTTCGGGTAGGCCACGTGACCACGACCCCCCATCTGGTATGTCACCTAACTTACGGTGGTCAACCGTTTGACGACTGCAGACTGCTCAGGATCGACACACATCCGAGTGGACTAAACTCTCACCTCTGGCGTCTAAACCTCAATCGAGGTAGCATGTAACCACACACAAGCTAATCACCATCTGCGTGAGTGACGTACAAGCATGGTTATCTAAAAAAGTAGAAAAGGAATTCCCGGACTACATCCAGTGATGCATCCCTTTAAAGGTGGCCCACCACCTCGAAAGGTGTACACCACAGTTGGAATCCTAGAGCGAACTGCCGTCTCGAATTGTGACAACGGTTCCTTCTTTTTTAGGAATTCACAATTTCTTTTTCTAAATCCCTCGTGATAAGCATAGTAATATATATATATATATACTCGTATTTCCGATTGTTTTCAAATACTCTAGTTACATATTTAGTTTTTCTTTTAAAACTGTTGATTATGTAGGTGTGAGTTCCTGGATTTCCCACCATCAAGTAAAAGCAACCTATGACACCCAAATGGGTCAGTCATAGTAAATAACAACCGATGATTCCCAAACGGCGAATCATCGTAAATAACAACCATTCCGGGGAAAATCCAGAGCCTCGCACCTAGTTACAAACAACCGGGTAATCCTTACCCGCATTTCAAAATCCATCTCTCTGTCTCCTTACTGAGACAAGAGACGCGAACCTTTCCCAAAACCAGTTTCTTCACTTTTAACAAAGAAAACAATCCTCGCTACCCGATTTTACTGAAAACCCATTTCACCACTAAAGCTATCTATATATATAGTTTATAGCGATGAAATCTGATTGCAAAATATGAATATCATATATACATGCATGGTTGATACGTAACTATCTATTTCCTATTTAAACAATTCAAATCATGCATGAAAATAAGCAGGCTATATATTGGTATGTAGATTCCTACCTTAGCAAGCTCCGTTCTCCTCAAGCCCACTTAATCGAATCAAGCCCACTTAATCAAATTCACTCGAGATCACTCCTATAACATCAGATACATATACGTCGGTTGTTAGAATTGATCGAACAACGAGAAATCATTATCTAGCGTAAGCCGAGAAGAAATTCTCGACGTTAAGAATTGGGTTTCGGATAATTTTTCATCTAACTACCGTTAACAGAGCTACAGGCTATTTCTGGCACTGTTACTCTGACGGTCTCTACGGCTATTTCGGCCATTGCAGGCCCTCATATCGACGCCAATCCTATCACATCCCAATTCCAAGTCCAAATTTCAACTACAACCCATTCTACACCTCTCAATTAACATTAATTCTATTAATAAAATCGGTGGGTGTTCCTTATCCCTCGATCATTACTCAATCAATTCTTATACATTTATAAATCGACATAAATCTCTTGAAATTGTAATGAATAACCAAATTCTTACCAAGTCAGCCAATAAAATCGTTCCTATTTCATTTGCTCCACCAAAAATCGCAGTCGCCTCTCCAGCTCTCCTTCTCCAAGCCGAACTCTTTGCCGAAGTATACAACCACCCCATTCAAATATCTTCAGTAACACATCAAATCCATTGAAATGAGTTTAAACTAGTTGTTTGAAACAAATTAAACTCACCCGGCAGCGGCGGTATGAAGAAATTCCACTCAATTTGAATCTTCACGCTTGGTTTTAGTGTTACTAAGATTGGGGGTGAGGAATTATGGGTTTGGATCACTGAAATTGGGGAGAATTAAGTTTCTCTCTCTTAGGGTTTTAAGAGGTGCGAAAATTGGGGGAAGAAGAAGAGAATTTGATTTCGCGATTTCGGTTTTGTTTGGTGCGTTTCTTTGTTTTCGCGATTTTGGTTTTGGGCCTATTTTTGGTTTAGTGCGATACGGTCAAGGCCCAAGCCCAATATGACCCAATTGGGCTTAAGGTCCTAATACTCCTAACCACCAACTCGTTTGACGTCGCGTCGTAATCATTATTCCGGCCCATCCCGCTAAATTTAATCTTCTATATTCTATCTCACCGCAGGCTATAACAATAACCCACTCATGTGTGTAAGCATTTACGTGCGTGAACCGAACTTGAGAAAACCGCTAACCGACCTTTTTGCCAAATTTTCGCCTATGGTCGCTTACCTAACGTGACTTATGAGTCGGAGTTAAGTTTCAGTAAGTTACCTACGGTTGAAATATAAACCCGACGACCAATTTACATCAATGACCCTAGATTTGATATGAAATTTACAAAAATACCTTTTACGAGAATTCAGGACTTTACATTAATTTTCTCTGAGTTATATTTTGTTTTAAGTATAAACACTCAGTTGTTGTTGTGGTGATGTCTATATACATGTAGATTAAATGTAGAAAGTCATTATTGAACTTTAGGGTTGTATGTGAAGAAGATAAATAGTGGACAATAAACATTACTCATAAAATTGTTTTGCAAAGTCATTTTGTTATGCCTAGATGGAGGTTTTTACATTCTCAGATGTCTCTCAAATTTAAACCATAGTGTCCTGACACATTGAAGTATGTCATATGTAATTTTCAGACAAATCGAACGGTTGGATATATGTCGAAGATTTTATTAGCAGGACTGGTTTCTAGTTTAACTCACTGTAGAAAACTGCAGTGCGCAGTTGTAAGAATTTTCTTAGATGGATTTTGAATCATTACTAGATGAAGGTTATATTTAATATGTAGTTGTATAACATATGGTAGTATGACATATTAAAATTATAGACAGATCCAACGGTTGTATTTCTGTTGAGGCACACAAAAGTATGACTGGTCGTAGTTTTTCTACACTAGAAAAACTGCAGTGCGCAGTATTTTACTTCTAATTAGATAGAGGTGGATCTGTTGTCGGATAGATGTCAAATTTGATATGTATATTTAAAACACACAGTAGTTTTACAATTTAAAATTTCAGAAAAAATCCAACAGTGGGTTATTTGTCGAGGCAACATAGAAAACGGGCCTATTAATATTGGTTAAGTCGTTAATGTAAATGGTTAGATGTTTAAATTGGTTATTGGCATGATGGCGGTGTATGTTATGTCGTGTTTATAGTTTTAGTATATTCTTATTATTATGGCAAGATTGGTGTGGAATAAAATGATGTATTTGTTTTATAATTATCGTAAATGTTCAAATGTATATAGAATTGGTTATGGCTAGTTATTGGACTTTATTGTTGTATCTTGGTGATTTAAAGTATTTGTGATAGACGGTATGTGGAACTTGATAGTGCTCTTTCAGAGTATTGCTCCTCGATTGGAAGTGTATTTTAATTCACGAGGCATTTAATTAATGCATTATTCATAATTGAGAATTTTGATATATATATAGTTTATATATTTGATATTGAGGCGAGTTAAATGACTATTGAGTTTGTAATTTTTTTATTAATGATTCTACTGTGTGAGAAAATGTTTATTTTTTTATGAAAATATTATAATAAATAATAACTCTTGGGTGTTAAAAAAATGTTGTAAAAAGTCATGTGAAAATTTAATATGTCGCCCACATATTTAATTAGATCTCTTAACACCTCTTTGAAAAAAAGAAATTAAATGAAATGTTTATGACTAATGATGTCGTGTGAAAAACCGCCTTAGAAAGGAACTAAGGCATTCATCTTACGAGTTCGTTATATTCATTGAGTGTACGGGAATGTAGGTCTGGATTCCTTGAATGTATGAGAATGACAGGTTATTATTTTTATGCTCAAAAGAGGTTTTGTTTATGCGCATTGAAAGCCAAGAGATGGTTGCGACTCGGAAGTTACCAGTTTACAAGATGGAAATATGTTCATGGAGGTGATATCCACGCTCGGGACATATGTCTTATAGTGGTACTCGGTGTGAGTGAGGCACACGGGTATGTGTGATTTGGCAAATGTGTGAAGTGCAAGTCGTGGAGTAGAAACTAAAGGTTGGGCTGTGTCTATTAATAAATGAGTCAACGAGATAATTAATAAACAAAGTAAAATATTGATTTTACGTATGAATGAGTTATTGCACATGAATATTTATATATTATGATGTATATGATTTCTTATAAAAAAATGTTTATGTGGTTTATGTGAGTTGATACTCACGAGGGATAAATGTACTCCCTGGCTGCGATATTTCCTCATCCTAATAAGTAGACGAGTGGTTTTTAAGTAAAATATTTGCTTTATGTATGAGCGAGTTGTTGGATATGATTGGTTGTGTATTATGATACGATGCATATGATTTTTTATATAAAGGAATGTGAATGTGGTTAGCTTGATATGATGGATATGGTAGTGTGACATGAATGTTAATATTAGTAATATATTATGCTAGATTGTGTATTCTCACGGTTGTTGTGAGAGTGAAGTAGATGTATGAATTAAATGTTTATGTTTGGGAAACCTAACTTTGTTTTGCTGGAGGGTATGACATATTAACAACTTATGCAAGGACGTTATCCTACCCTATCACATAAGCGGTTATAGGTAAAATTTTAATTAAATTAATTTACAAGATATTGGGATTAAAATCTTACTTGGGGAGAAACTACACGTCGTTTTAAGAAAACAGAACGAACTTGTCTTCCAAGTTGAAATTATTGTAATAGTACGTATATTTCTTTATTTGAAATATTGAATGTAGTACTGTATATTTTATTTTAGTCTTATTTATACCAGTTAATCCAATTTGCTAACCCATGTTTGCTTTCTTTTGCAACGTAAGTGTGTTCTTGAAAACATAGATGGTATAATACAGTGGATGAAGATGTTTGATTTAGATTCGCTTTTGGAGCCTTACTGGTTTAATTTTTCGATATGCAGTGTACGTTTTGTTTTGAGACATATGTAATAGGGTTGGTTAGTTTTTTATTTTTTATTTTATTATTATTATTATTATTATTATTATATTATATATATATATATATATATATATATATATATATATATATTGATTGAAGAAAGGTGTTTATTGATTGATAGTTCATTAGGGTTTATTACATGGATTTTATAACAGCCGGCTATAGTAACAAATCTATCCTAATATCTCCGTAAAATTCATAACCTATCAAAACCAATTTGGGGGCATGCTTATTCATGTACAACTGATGGGCACCCACCCCATATTCTTTCTTCTCCCACAAAGAGGATTATTGGTTTTATCTTTCGTGGGTGTAGACATGATCAATGACAGGGTGATGATATCTAATGATATGATAACTGTAATTGATGATATCTCATTGATGATTTTCATTTTTTAGTTGTTTTAGTGATTTTTTTTTTTTGGTTTGGGGAATTGTTATTTGTAGAAAAAGGGATTAGTACATAGTGTAAATGTCTAATTTTATCCTATGAGATTAATATAATATTACACCAATAATTAAAAACTTAGCTCTAGTTTAAATGAAAGAAGGAGATGATTTTGGTTGATGGAAATGGCTGCTCTTCGTGAGTAAAAAAAATTCTATGTATTCAGCACTGTGTGTGAGAGTATAATTAGGAGTGTTGGAATCAAGCCAACGTAGTTCTGATAGTGGCTTTCATAGGTATTGAGAGTGTACATCTGGTAAGATGTGTGTGATAGTTTGGACAGATGTGCGGTTGAGATGAGCACGTGTAGTAGCTCTAGGCGTTAGGTTGTTTGAGTTGGCATAATGTGTAATGATAGTAAATAATTGTAATGATTTAGGTATCACGGCGGGTCGAGGCCTAATGCTAATGATAGCAATGATGAGAGTAGTAGATAATAATATCACGAAATGGAGTTGAGTGACAAGTCATCGATGTTGATTTGATGTCAATCGAGTTGTTGATACTTTGACGAGTGAGCGAGTGCTCGTGTTCTTAGAGTCGATCTTGTGAAGTCGTTGTGTGTGGACTGCGTACACATCACATGCTTGATAGGATGTCCCTTACCCATAATAATCAGTTCGTTCAAGAGTTGTTAGGTGGGTTCTCTTGGTCTGATTTTAGGCGATGATGCCGACTGGGAGAAGAAGATGATCGAAGCAGGACAGCAGAAAACGAACTGTCCCTTTTTCTCTCTTTTTTGCCTTTCAGTCCAACCCATCTCAAGGGTACTTATGTCAATTGAACTTTAAATCAGTGGAAGTTGTAAAAGCAGGCGTGGAAAATTCAGTTCTGGATGGTCCTAATGAAATTCAATTTCAGTTTTTCGTAATTTGGACTGCGACATAGGTTCTTTAGTCTTTACCGCTGTAAAATAGCAGTGTGTGCGTGTATGCATCGATAGAATATTTGGTCTCCATAAACAAAACAGAAAATATATTGAAATCAGAAACTCTAAATCATGAAATTTTGAATAGCTGGCCATCACAAATAGACTCGGACAAATTTGCGTTCAGATTACGATGAAAATAGTTGGATTGTAAATTTACATGCTGCAAAGGAATAGATTGCCAAGGAAATATTGACTGATGTTGATAACAGATGGGATTTAAAGAAGCAGAATGCAGTCAGTCACGGATCCCAAACATAGCAAAGTTGGAAGTTTGTGACTGATGTTTCATAATCAACGGCTGGAAGTGTGATTTACCGACTGGGACAACCAAATCCTTGTAGGCTGTCAGTTTTATTTTTGTTTTGATCAGCTAAGTATGCTAACACTTGCTAAATTTAGACGTGCACAGTAGCTCACAACGACTTCTGGCGGTGAAGGCATTTCCCTGTTTGACCTTACTGCCTTAGGAGTCGGGGGATCTTAGTTAAGATTTAAACAATCAATCCTCTTAAGTCCTCATATAATCAAGCTTAGCCCAAAACAAAAAAAGGAATAGGAAACAGAGAATTGTGTTTCATACTTTCATTACAAGGAAAAATAAAAGAAGCTGAATTAAAGAAAGAAATGAAGATCAGAGGTAGACCCTCCTATCATTCATTTAAACAAAAGCCAAAGATGCAAAACAACATAACTTCCCCACAATCAATACCATATCAAGTGAGGTACATGATTCCAAAATCCAAATGATCAGTAAGACCAAACCCACGACAGAAACTTGTTCTTGCAACAAAGCTAGCACAAATCTTACCGTGCCGGCCTCTACTTGAACTAACACTTGATACTTGATCGTCACCTTGAACATTCATTGATAATTATTAAACGTCTAGAACACATGGTGCAATAAAACTTTCTCTTGGTCTTGAAACAAAGAGGTACACAACAAAACCTCCATGCACTCTCCACATCCATAGCTTGTACCGTTCCACCACAATATGGACATGATCCTGGTGCTGCTTGTCTTCCTAACACTCTTTCCTCTTCATCACACACAAACACTAAACACATCCTTCCTCACTCTCTTTCACCAACTTTCTGAGATAGCTTCTTAAGATGTTGGGGTCTATTTAATATGATCAAGAAAGAAAGAGAATGAGATAAAAAACTATAAGTGTTTTACTAAAGTTTGGACTTAGGGGGGGAGGTTGATGGCTTTTCCTTGAATAGAACAAATGAGAGATGTTGAAACTTGAAACTGAAATTTGAGAAGTTGGAATTAAGATAAGTTTGATGGAGGGTAGGTTGGTTGAAAGGGGTTATTTATAGAGACTATTACAACACCTGGAATATTCGATAGAGAAGGAGAACTTGTGTGCGTGCGCGTTCGGTTTCTACTTTCTAGACGTGGTGCTTCATTGGCTGCGCCATTTGTTTTTTACAACGACTTGCTCGAGAGCCGCAGCCTAAACACTACACTTTTCTAGCATTTCAAAACATAGGCGAGTGTGGGCTTGATGGGACACTGTTATACACTGAGTTAGGCCAATTTCGTGGTTTCCTAGTGGCTAGTGCACATGAGCACATCAAACATCATTTTGTAAAGCCCACGAGTTCCTTTTGCTATAGAAGTGCAAGCCCAACCCTAAGCATCCAGCATATTTTGCATATCCATTAGAAACAAAACCCATTGATATCAGTTTTGGTGTGGATTTATAGGCTACTCTGTATGGTCACAAAAATCTCCAATTTTTTCAATAAAACGTAAAAAATCTCTGAATTTACAAGTTATTGAATTTCAAAACGACAATAAAAATAGTTAAAGTCTCCTAATTCTCGATGTTTATTGATTTTTAGCTATTTTTTCCGATTTTTTTGATGATAGATAATTTTATATTATATTATTTTAATATTTTATTTTTCTAAATTGCAATTATTTATAGGATATCCTAAGATATAACAAGGTTTAACATATATATTTATAAATTTTGAATTTGATATATGCTCGGAGTAATCCTGCCATGATGCACAATTATGCAATGTATACTATTTTATGTTTTAATTATTTATGCGGTTTCTTATTTTTTAAATAAATTTGTATGAATTAACGATTTCATCATTGTTGAATTTCGAATTTGTGACTATGCTACTCAGTTGACCGGATGGAATAGTAAGGCTTGTCAATGGGTTCGGATAACCCGAACCAAAATGGTTTCGGTTATGATAATTTAGTTTCAATTTCGTAATGGGTTCAATTTTGAGTTTAAGATGACATTTTCAATAATATTTATGATGAATTTTATGTATATTTTATAAATTTAATTAATATAATTTAGGATTTGATTGATTTATAGTTTTGGGTAAACAATATATCTGACTGGTTTGGTATAATATTATCAGGTTGGGTCGGTTTCAGATACCATATTTATCTAATCGGACAATCGGTTATGTAATGGATTTAACCCTAGGGAACGTGGAACCTTTTTCACTCAAAGAAAATCAACATCTGGTAATCCTCATCTTCTCCGTTGTCGGCCAATTTTCTATTGTGACCAAACAATAATAAGAAATTTTGAGGGGTTTTATTTATCATTTCAGCAGGGCAGTGAATATGTGTTCCGAGCCACGTGGACTGCCACTTACCCATATTTCCATTTAAAATAAAATAATCGTCCGGAAAAACCCGAGGCCAAAACCGACAGAAAACATTCCCCCGAACTGAGGAAGCTGTGTTTTACCCTCACTCTTAAATTTCATATATTTAAATATATTAAAAAAAAAAAAAAAAAAACCTTTCGTATTCAATAATCAACACCCGGATATTATTATTAGAATTGGCGACGGTGTTATTATTATGTTGATTGGTTAACTAATTAATAAATAAAAGTATGTGGTCTTTCTGGAGATCCAGAGATCGATTCTCCTTGGAAGAACTCAGGTTCGTTATTTTATCTCTACAATTTCTTTATTTCATATAATTAGATTTTTTTACGATTCCACGTAGTTGTAAATTGGAGTGTAGAATGAGCTCTGCTGTACTCTATTTGCAATTAATTACATTGTTCATTTAGCATTGCAATCCTTTTAAAATGGTTTAAGTTTGGAAACTAGGGCTCTCTATTGTATATGTAGTTTGTCTATCCTTTGTAAATGAATATGACCAAACTAGATGCATGCTTCAACTACCTGACCTCAGAGAGAGTCGGCCCTAGACGGCCACGTTCTTATATGAAAGACCCATTGTGGATGGAATTTTGTGTTATACTTGAATAACATTCGCTGGAAATTTTTTCTTTAGAATTGTTTTGCATCATGCGGAATGCAAACAATTCTGGAAGCTGTTTTTGGAGCTTCAGTACACTGCACTGACGTGTATATATCTACTGCTTTTGTTTAAATATTTTATCTTTTTTAATGCCAGATATTTAACTGATCAGCTGAAAAAGGTTCAGATTGTCAATGAAGTAAACAAGGTAAATGAGTTTTACTCCTCCAATACGGAAATAATTATGCATTATTCGCATACCTGTGGCAGCTTCTGCTTGGATTAGTGATTTTTTTCATATTTCAACTATTCTCACCTTCCTCCTGTCCTATTTTGAAGGATTTTGTTATTGAGGCTCTAAGATCAATTGCGGAGTTAGTTACATACGGTGACCAACATGATCCAACCTTCTTTGAGTAAGATTTCTCATACTCTGTAATCTTCGCCATCCCTTTTTCAGTTGGTGATTATTTTCATATAATAATTTTTTTTTTGCAGATTTTTCATGGAGAAGCAGATCATGGGGGAGTTTGTACGTATATTGAAAATAAGTAGGACTTTAAGTGTTGCACTTCAGTTGCTACAGACAATGAGCATTATGATTCAAAATTTCAAAAGTGAACATGCCATCTGTAAGTAAATGGCAGTATGGTGGGCCTATTTTATTTCATCTCAGTTAGCTATTTCTTGTAATTTAAATTGATTGGTGATTTTCCAATGTGGAAATTTTGCAGATTACATTTTCAGTAATGAGCACATTAACTACCTTATAACATATTCCTTTGACTTCCGGAATGAAGAGCTACTTTCATATTACATATCATTTTTAAGGTTTGTGGATGTTACTACGTGTTTTTTCCTGCATTTAGTTTTTTGATTTTGTAGGTATTACGTGCGATATTTACTCTCTCTCAATCGCCTATGTGCTCAATTTAACACCTATCACCTTTGTTGTGGATTTTGAAGGGCAATAAGCGGGAAGCTGAACAAAAATACAATTTCTCTGCTTGTGAAGACTCAAAATGTATGTTTGTTCAATTTATATTTTCTTCATGGGTTTTTCTGTGGCATACTATGTAAACTGTATCTTCCACTGGTCTCTAAGTTGATAACAACTGTTCTTACTGTGTTACTCTTGCAACTTTCTGTAGTCTATATGCAGGCAATAAGAAGAGTAAAAGAGTCCTCTTTTAGATGAAAAGTTTTCAAAAGCTCGTCTAGTTACATATTTACTTCCAACCCCCTACCCTGGTCAACCCTGCCCTATTTTCTAGTCTCATAACCAAATTTGTACTAAAGCAAAATAAGCAAAAACAATTTTTTTTGGTGCATGATTCTCATCCTCTTTGACTTCTCTGCCAGAAACATAGCTTTGCTTTTGGACTGAAATTTCCGCCTTAAATAAAAACAAATGTGAAACTTGGTTTTGAATTTGAATAATAAAATGTTACAGTAAGATGGAAGATCTGATGAAAATCAAGTTCTCCTGTTTCCCTTTTCCACTTGCAATTAACCAATTATTTTTATTTACTCATCGTAGAGTCTGTTACATGTTATCATAACCTCCAATAGGGTTGTTAGTTGTTACAGTTTATCATATTGCTGGTTCAGTATTAAAATAGTGTCAGTCATTGTAGAATACGGATGCTTGAAGTTACTTCATGAATTATGGATTTTGTACAAAAACTTTGAAGGTTGTTACAGTTTATAATATTGCTGGTTCAGCATAAGAACTTGCTTCTTTTTGTTGTATGACACCCAGAAATTAAAGATGGTTTAACCATGGTAGGTGGGTTGTTTGTAAATAACAAATTTTTTAGAACTTCTTATGCCAGAGAGAACTCTTTTACTCTCTTTCTATCGACTAAGTATATGACAAGTAAAATTATATTATTGTTAGTGGAGAAGAAAGTTTGGAGAGAAATGGGAGAAAAAGAGGATACAACCTTAGCCTTGTATCACTCCAATATATATAAGAAAATAACTTGCATAATAGAAACTTCCTGAAAAAGGGAATGGGCAGAATAGAACTCCATTGGTTTGGGAGATATCCCCTTAGAGCTCTAACAACATACTTTGTTGTAAACAGTAGAGATTGGACTCAGTTTTGTGGGGCACTTGGTTGAAGTGATACAGGAGGCGGCTTGAGATAAATTGTAATATTTTTTGAGATAAATGAAAATGGTTGGTTCATTTAACGAAAAAACCAAAATAAAGAGTTCAAAATCTGGTGCTTCTAATTTGAAAGCTGAATTTACTTTTAAGCATATGCAAAAGTAGTCATGACACGATGCAGAAGTCAATATTAATAGGTTATAGCCTTGTACAGCCGTATAATACGATTGACTAAATGTTTCCAAATTAATGAGCTGTTATGAAGACTAGGCTTTATATCTTTAGTCACTCCCAGTGCCCAAGCTGAACTTTCTTCTGAAATCTTCACTTCAAAGTTCAAACCCTCACAACTTAAGCACGGGACTGATACTGTTCTCACTCCATGTGGATGTGTAGTTTTATACTGACAGTTGCTTCTGACACGATGTTGTTCCCATTTTATAGTCTCTAAATGTTTTTGACTCGAATTGACTAAGTTTGTTCTCTCCTTTGAATATTCATGGATATCTGTAGACAAAGTTCACTCATTTTAGTTAAATGCATCTATTTGCAGCTTATATTATTTTTCCACAGTAATTTTTTATTTAATCAGCATATTCAATCTAATCATTTGAAGGGCATGGACACATAGTAGGAGACCATTATTTCATATGACATTGATTAGTTTCTGACGTCTTGTCCATGACTAATATATTACGCAAAAGTAGGGAACTAGGTTGTGGTTGGCGCGTGAAAGCCTCAGTGAAGAATCATTGATCCGCACCGAGTAGTGTCACTGTCCAGCAGCTCGGCTGGCCAGGACCCTGGTTACTGTACTAGGATGTCTTGGGTTCGATACCATCTTACACTGGGTTTGGGGGAAAAGGGGTGGCTGGGGGTGGTTTTCATTTATTTAACACGTAGTTGTTGGGCTGTAAGCAACAACTAATAACACGAAGAGGTTTTTCTTAAAAAAAGGCTCAATTATGAAGTATGGGTCCACTCACAGACTTGGGTAAACATACCAAAATACAAAAGATAATTGAACTTATATATGCTCTATGTGTACATTGGTAGAGCCGTAGATTACACTAGAGGGTTGTTAATATAAGTTTTCTTTGTAATTTTTTATTCCACACCCCACCTTTTGTTACTTACATTAGAGTTAGGTCAGTAGAAAACATAATTTAGGTAGAGTGGGTATGTTTAACATCTGTTTGTTTTTTTTTGGAAGAGGAATGGGGAAAAATCTTGAAGTATGTGTTCTTAGTCTCTACTCCATCTCTTCCACCTGTGGACTTGAGGTTTAAGCTTTGCCAACATCTTTCCTCAAACCTTTGCCGTATGAGTCTCAGAATTTTTTTGCAAGCCAATCATTGGAAATATTTTGGCACAGCATCGAGATCAAAACCTCTTCCTTGAGGAGTGAACCTCACAGGTCTTAGTTCTTGAGGACGGATTTTAGAATTCCCTCTAGCAATGACCCCTTAATCTTTGTCTCGCGGATATGCTCCTCCCTATACATGAATATAATGATGCTCAGGTGTCTTTGTAAAAGCATAATTTTTGGATTTCAGTTTGTTGACATTTTTGCTTACTGTTCTGTTACTGTTTTTATTGATCGACTCTGCTACAAGTTTTCTCAACCTATTCAGTAGGTATCATATTATTGTTTTTCATATTTAGTGCACCGAGTATCGAATCGTCTCTTGGATTGTATGATTCGCTTAAAATAAATTATACTATTGTCTACGTGTTTGTGCGTGTGTATGTAAGTTTCATCTACAAACGAATACAAATAGTCTTATCACATACAATAGTACTATGTATGGTATAATATGTCATTATTTTCGACCACTGGGCCCAAATTAGTATTATACATAAAGAGCAAAGCTAGTTGTTAGTTGAGTAAGTAAAGATTGTTTTAGGTTAGGGTTGTTGTTTATCATAACTAAAACCTAAGATGGGCTTTTTAAAGCTTAGAAAAGAGAAGGAAAAATTAAAACTAATTCTCAAAAACTTGTTTTCGGATAAAATTTACTTTATTTAAGTGTATTGCCCGATATCGGATGTTCCTATATGCTCCCGTATCGTGCAATACATAAAATTTTCAATACAATAGTGTGATACATATCATTTTAACAAGTATGTTGTTTATTGTATGATACCTATAATTTGTATTTTTTTTCTCCTTCTCTTCTTATCTACTTGTTTAGTTCACTTATACATTAAATTTAATTTAGTTTGGGTGTGGGTGGATGTGCGCCTGTTTGCAGGATGAGGTTGTTTCTTTTCCATTATATATTGAGGCAATACGGTTTGCTTTCCATGAAGAGAACATGGTCCGCATTGCTGTACGTGCTTTGACACTTAATGTCTATCATGGTAAGTTCCTGATTTTCCCTTTTTTTATATTTTTGTAGTACTTAAATTTTTAAAATTGAAAGTTGTATTGCATTCTCACCTGAGTTTGTTTTCCTTTTCATACTCTCAGTTGGAGACGAATGTGTAAATAGATATGTCACCAGCACCCCTCTAGCAGATTATTTTTTGAATTTGGTTACTCATTTTCGGAAATTGTGCATTACCTTGGATGAAAGGGTCTCCGAAGCGGCAAAGTAAGTGTATATTGATAGTCAATTCAATTCATTCAGCCACTGAATGCATCATGTATTGCACATAATAGGATTAAACTTGCGCAATAATTCGTTGTTAGTTTTTATGCTTGTCTTATTTAACAAAAACATCACATGCCTCTCAGGAAATCGGGTCCAGAATCAACTTCATGCATTCTTTCTGCAGTTGATGAAATCGAAGACTATCTATACTATATTAGTGATGCTATATCTGCTGGGGTTCCTAATCTTGGAACACTAATAACAGACAGCATTTTGCAGCTCTTGGTATTTCCATTGCTTCTCCCCTCTTTGACCATGGAGCCAACTAAAGTGAGAACATTTGTGCTGCATCTGAATCTATGTATTTCATAACCATTAGGCAGTCTAATTTGGTAGCTTGCAATTTCAGGGAACACAGATCAGTGCTACTACTTCACTGTATTTACTTTGTTGCATCTTGCGCATCGTTAAAACAAAGGATTTGGCAAACAGTATTGCTGCTGCCCTTTTCTGCTGTCCACAGGATCTTGTTCAAATCTTTGATGCCAAACATAAGGGTGTTAGGTTGAATCATGATTTTTCTATTGACAACGGACACTTGAATGGTGATGCTCATGGTAGTAAAGCAAATCATGTTGGTTTAAGGATTAGCGTGCAGAACTTATCCAGTTCTCAAATACATCCAGTGGAAGATTCTTCCTTGCAACATTGTGGTGTTGGTCTGCGTTTGGCTTTTAGGTAAAATATTTGCTTTAGTAGGGAACTTTTTCACTTGCTGCCCTTTGGACTATGCAAGCATAGTAATGCCTAAAACAACCTTGAGATGTAGCTAAAAACCTGAAAGTTGTGTCGTTCGGCTCACGGCTTCAGGCACAATAAAGGGCATCTTCTTTTAGCAATGTTATTGATGTGAAGAAGTCATTATGCTAGTCCTGATGCTGTGGTAGAGGAGATGGTATGCATGTCTTAGCGAAGTTCTTTTTCTAAAATCAGGATGGTTCTCTACCTTCTGTTGGATTTTGGTGATTGCTTGGATCTTTGTCACCTTTTTAGTTTGAGACTGAAGTGTGGTTCAACATGGGAAAAGAAGTACAACAACCCGTGGACATTGTTGTCGAGATAACCTCAAAACATGCAGGGTTGCTCAAACCATATTGTTTAGGCCTAATTACACTCTCAAGTGATGTGCATTGTCAATGTGTTGGAAATGATGCAAAGACAAAACGATGGGAGAGATTTCTGGCATTATAGATGTCAAAGATACATATGGACCTAATATAGTTCTGTATGTATTAGTTTCTTTAAAACAGGCTCCTGCATGAAAGCTGATACTTCCAAAGAAAAGGAAAAACTTCTATTGGGCACCAAATAGTACATTTTGTGCTATGTCAAACACCTCCTGTGCACATAGCTTAAATTCATTGCTGGAAGTACTCTTCTTACTTTTAGGCATTCCTCAATTGCATTTCTATCTTTCTGAATGATGTGACAAGTATAATGTTGGGAAAGGTTTTATTAGGTGGAAATTGTTAACTCTCTCTCTCCCCCCAATGTGGGTCTGTTGCTCATCCGCGCTTTGAATTTTGCAGGGAAGCACTGCTATCTTATATTCTTGATGGTAATGACGTACAAGTTTTGGGTTCTTTGAGCGTCCTGGCGACTTTGTTGCAAACAAAGGGTAATATCTATAAAATTATTAAATTTAGTATTCCTTTTGTAATTCCCAAAGTCTTGGTCTTTATAAGTCCAATTCTTTTTTGTAGAACTGGATGAATCAATGCTTGACGCTCTTGGAATTCTTCCACAAAGAAAACAACATAAGAAACTTTTGCTGGTAGGTGTTGGTCACTATCAACCATAGCAATTATCTGAATCGTGTTTTCTCTTTTGACCTTTGGTGTTGGCATCAACATGTCATGCTTTAGTCTTTGCTGATACTGTTTTAACTGCATTAAGTTAGTGACCTAAAGTATGAAGGTTCTGCACTACCAATATTCCAATAAATCTCTAACTTTATGTCATTAACTGGAGACTGAGTTCCACCATTGATCTCTATTACCCATTTCATGAGTTATCTATATGTTTGGTAGTTTTTAGATTTTAGTAAATGGCCACTCATTGTAAATTATATGTTAGTGTTACCAATCTTCTTAAGGGTTTAGCTTCGACACTGATTTTTTTTTTCAAATACCAAGAAATCATCTTGTGCAACTTCATGGATGTCTTAAGCCACACACCTCTTATAATTGCAAGTAGAACAACAACTGCAGGCACATCGCCCTTTTAAGAAAGCACCTTTATGTCCTGCGCCCTGATGTTGAAGAAAATTATTCAATATTTTCCCACACTTGGATGACAAACGCCACATAAATAGAAAGAAGAAAATTATTGAATTAAACAACCTCATGTCTGAAAAACTTGATGGCATCACAACAGGAACCAAATGGGAAGTTCTACGTTTTATCCCCCATAATATAATGGTAAATCACTTGTAATGTATTTTTTCCCTCTATTAATTGGTATGCTAGTCTATCGGTCGGGAAAAAAGAAGAATTGTTCTTATAAGAAGGTTTCTATTACTTATAATGAACATCATCAGCATCTCCAGAGAACGAATAATACAGTCTTCCATGACCATCTCTCTAATGTGCTCAAAACAGTTTGCAACCAAAGGGCATTTCCTGAAGAGGTCCATGATGGTATATTTGGAGATCAGAAGGCCTTAGAGAAGCAATAAACAGGAAAATGAGATATTAACTACAAAATCATTGTTCCTGGAGTTTGATGGTAATCAGTAATCAAACTAGGGAAAAGGTGCAAATAGAACTTTGTACGGAGAAGCGGTTTTATATCATATAAATTATTTATTTTTTGCTTGTGTATCCAGGTTTAGCCTTTTCGTTCACTTTTTCCTTCTTGAGTGTCTGTTCCCATCCCTTTTCTTTAGTGTGTGACAGTGAGTGGGTTCTCTCTCTTCATAAACTGTTACTGTTTTCTACTGCTAATAGTCCCCCTCTTGTGTGGTGTTTTCCATCAGTAGTGAGAATTCATTTCTGTTCTCAAGTCCTTTGTGGCTGCTCATTTGTACATTAAGTATCTTTTGTGTAGTTCAGCGATTAGTTTTTACTTGTTAGCATAGTGTAGTATTCAAAGGGTGCATCACATCTTTTGTTATCATTATGCTTGAACAGTAAGAGTGACTGTAGTTTGTATTGTTTAACTGAGATATAGTGCTTTTCTTGCTGTATGCCTGAAGCAAGCTTTGGTGGGTGGGGGTCCAGATGAAGAGCAGCTTTTCTCCTCAGAAATCTCAGTGAAAGATGGTGTTGCTGGTGTACTCGAAATCTCTCTCCAAAGTCTTAAGGTTCTCTCTCTCTCTCTCTCTCTCACACACACACACACACACACGTGCATTAACGCCAGTCACATCTTATAGGTCAATGGTGGACATACTAACTGTATGGCTATAATCTTAGATTACTAATTCTTTTATCAATGAAATTCAATTTCATTAATTGATGTATATAATTACATCTCTTACAAGTGTAGTACTAGTAGAAGAAGTTACTACGGAGTTAAAGACTCCTTCCCATGTGAAGGTGGTAATTAAACCCCAGAATTTGGGACCTAACTCCCCAAGCTTGACCACTGGGCCACTGGACACCGTCCTTTCTTCCTGTCTTCATTATAGTACGTGTTATGGGTACTAATGTGTGTGCACGTGTCCCCAACTGCTGTTGATTCTTTCTTAAAAATACTGATTTAGTTTTTCACAATCCTCCACTCCATTTTAAATGAATTTGACGTGAATGGGGAAGATCCCACTTAGGCTTTAGCCTCTTTTTTTTGTCTTGTTTTAAAAATATTTTTACTGTTTCTGTTTCTTAGAATTTCTTGGTTCAGTTGTGATTGTGATTTGGTTTCGGTATCTTCTCTTTTCCTTGTTTGGTCTGTTCAGCGTTAAGTAGGTGGGGTATATTGGTTGGTATACCAGGATCTTTTGTTGATCCTTGCACAGTAGGCTGTTACTGTTGTTCTTGGTGTTGATGTAATTGCTTCATTATATTAGTATAGTACCTTTTATTGATGAAAAAACATGTAAGTGAAAGAACATGATTAAGTGATAAGTCAAACGTTGTATAGTACATCTTATTAGTTAGGTTGTTTTTTTCTTTTTTAATTATTATTATTATTATTGTTTATCTTTTCTCAATAAATCTGCATCTAGCTTTAATATGTATGACTCTAAGTCTGCGTCCCTGTTTTAAAAAGCATCAACACAACATAAATTCTAAAAGTTCCATATCCTGTTACGCACAATCTCATCAATAACTATCCAAGTGAAATTAGGGATCCGCTGTATGCCTTTGTGTTTCATACTCAAATTGTTGATTTTTATCAAGATTTGGTTATTTTTTTCTTTTGTTGTATCTTTTGATTAATCATATATTGTATCTACGTTACTTGTATGTTTATGAAGGTTGTCTTCCATTTCTTTTTTCCTTCCTCATTCAGGATCAGTATGGATTGTCCTGTTCTTGCAAAGAAGTGGGAGTGAGCCCTCGTGTACATAGATTCCAGGTTCTCTTTGTCTCCTGTCAATTTTAGTTTTCGTTCTCTAAGGTTGATAATACACATGCCATGGGTAGAGAAAATATGTTATTAGATTAGAATTCTTTGTTATTGTAGGCCAGGTATTTATTTTTTTACATGCCATCGCCATCCCCATCCTCTTCACCTTTTTTTCTTAGATTTTGATTAGTTAAGGTTCTTGGTTCTATTACTAGAGTAACTGCATTGAGAAAAAAGGAAAGAAGTATATAAGTTGGCGGCTTAAAGGTTTGACTGATAGAATGTTTTTATTTTTATGTAGGTGCTCGATGCATTGGTGAGCCTTTTTTGCAGGCCGAATATTTCCGCAGAGTCATTATTGGATGGTGGTTGGCTTTTACGCCAGCTGCTTCCATACAGTGAAGCAGAGTTTAATAGTCATCATCTTCAACTGCTGAAAGTAAGTATATTATATATCAACATAGAAAAGTAAAGCTCTTAAACATTATGAGCATTTAACTTAAAACCAATTGGTGATAAGTGGAGAGGCCGAAGAACATTTATACTATAATGCAAGCTTCACATATCCCATGTGCGACTATAACAAACGTCTAAACACGCCCCCTCTGGTGTGGCGTTACCATTACACAAGCCTAATATGTGGACACACTTGAGTGCAGAGCCGGCTCAAGACAACTTGTGGCCCTATGTGAAAGTATAAAGGAGGCCCCTTCCAATACGAATTGTTTTTTTTTTTTTATGGTCAAATATGGCACACCTTTTTAGGATGAAAGAGGCCCCTTCTAAGAGTTACACTGAATTAGCGAGTGTTAATGGTTCATTAAATGATGAGTTAATGAATAATTATTGTTTGTTACTTTGTTATATATAACAAGGGATTGAGCCAGTAGAAAAAATGCAGTGGGCTAGAGAGGAAAAAAAGAACAAAAAGTATCCTAACTAATATTGGCTATACCATTGAGGCCCCTTCCATGGTGAGGCCCTCACCTGCCCATAGGGTGAGCCGGTGCTGCTTGGGTGACATGGAGTAAACGGGCCCTTTGGGCCAAACACCATAGCATGCTCTTATACCTTTTTAAACATTATGAGCATCCAACTTAAAACACAATTGGTGATAAGTGGAGAGGCTCGAGAACATATATACTATACTGTAAGACTTCACACATACAACGTCCACCTATAACAAAAGTAAAATTAGTATTATGAAAAGTTAAAATGCATAAATGGTAAACATTTATATGTGATTTCATTTTATACTATTAGGTGAATGTTTGATGGAATTTGAATGGTGATGCAGTTGAACCATGTGTCCATGTGAAACGTTTCAACATATATATTTAATTATTTATTCTTATTACAAATAGTGTTAACATATGAAGATAATAGGTCACTGCTATCAGTATGAAGTTGCTGAAGGTAGAAGTGGAGACTTTTTAAGAGCTATACAAACCATTAATAAGGTGGAAAACCAGTGTTATCAAAATCGTACGATTCCCGAGTTGAATTGTACGATTCAGATCGAGTCGGAAGGACATAGAGTCAAATCGTATCAGTGACTCGTAGCTTGCAAAAATCGCAAGGAATCGCACTATTTTATGATTCGATGATTCTCAAAAACAAGAAAAAAGAGTGCAGAGATCTGAGTAGAAAAAAGAAAAAAATAAGAAGAAGAAGAAAGGTGCGGACTTTTGTTTTTCTTCTTCTTTGCTTTTCTTCGATCTGGTTTCTCCATGCAGCTTCCTTTTTTTGTTTTGGGTGGCTGGTGGCTAACGCAAAGCAGATCTGGGTTATAAGATGTAGGGTTTGTAAGTTAAGTACTCTTGACTAACTCATGATCCCATGAACTGGTGGGTCAAAAGAAATTGGGCCTATCTTAATTGAAAGAAGTTGGCTGGGCTTCTTTTATCTGTGCCATGTTGTAAATATCTAACTTAAGAATTACAGATAGGCTTCTTTTAAACGTGACCCATACTATTTTCTTTAAGAACAGGGTCACAGGTGGTCTATCTCTATTTATGGACGTTAAAATTTTACAGTAATGGATTGTATACATGAACAATATATTATAAATACAAATATGTAATTTATTTGTGAATCTTAGGATTAACGACTCGATACGATCCACGATTTGCTAAAAAAGGAAAACAATTCTCGATACGATTCACAAGTTGACAACTATGTGGAAAACCACGCTTGGCATTGTTTTATTTATTTATTTTTTTAAGAGGTAAACAATCAATATATATATAAACTATATAAAAGAGATAATTACAATATAGGATGAGATATCTTACTGAGAACCGAAAAACAAAAGACAACAAGGAAAAGCAAAAATACAACAGTGATTAAACATCTCGGATGATATCCTCCCAAGAAAATGCAGAGGACCCAAATGGTATCTCCTTGAACTCTTCCACCGCTTACACCAAAGGAAAAACAATCCTTTGATGTGAAGAATCAAATGTGCAATGTCAAGGCTTTTATCCCCGAAATGTCTCCGGTTTCTTTCCATCCATATACCCCATAGTATCGCAAAGGGAATGATACTACACAACTTCCTCTTAGTGCAGGTGGGGGACCATAGACTAGATCACATCATCAAAAGATCATAAACAGGAGGACACACCCAAGAGATTGACCCAGATTGAAGAAAATTAGTTCCAAAAGGCATAAGAACAAGGGAAAATGATAAGAGTGAGCAACAGATTCTCCTGAATCATAGCAAAAATGGCAGAATTAACAATAATAATTTTCCTTGGTATGGTTTGAACTTGTTAATGGCTATTATGCAGCTTATGCCTGTGTTTGAAAGCATAGAGCTTAAATATATTTATACAGAGAGCAGATTTGCATCTCTGTGTACAATAGATCGTCTGTTTTGGAGCAATTTGTAATGATGTTTAATCCTCAGCTTGATGAAAATCTAAGTACTATTGTAAGGGAGGATAAACAGGGTAGTGACGTAGTGTGCATTATAGAATGGTTATTTAGTGAAAACCTGGTGAATGCTAAAATCCCAACTTATTTTTCATAAAAAAAAGGGAGAAATGAAAATATGGCAAATAGCCAAATAAGTGTACAAATATATGGATTTTATATGTGGTGTAGTATAAAATGTGGTATAAAAAGTATGTACAGATCCTATATATTATTTGATTGGTAATCATACGAAATATAATTCAGAAACACACTGAGGAGACATAATTGTCATGGAAGAAACACATTGCTTTAGACAAATTTCAGCAGACACTTTCCATAGACTTTTTGAGGAACTCAATAATGCAGTTATGCCGTTCTTTGAATGACTTGTCACATTCTTTTGCAAAAGTTTTAATATCTCCTTCACGCAGGTTTCGTACAGAAATTGCTGTAATAGTCTTCTCGATGAAGTTAAAGGAATTTGGTCTGATTTACTTATAACTATCCTTACTGATGAGTGGAAGAAGTGCAAAAAGGGTAATGAATATTAGGACTTCATCTGCTTTCTCTAAGTGATGGATTAATATTATATGTTTTCATGGCGTGGTTTTAAACTTTTAAACATCTAACAAATTTATGTTATGAATTGTAGCTATGGAGGCTTCATCTCCCCAGAAAGAGCCCAAGTTCATGCTCTTGCCACAACAAAGTTGTGCTTCAGATGGTTAGATCAACTCTAATTAATTGTGCTTTTGCCTATTAAGGTATTTTTTTTGGGTCATGGATGACTACAACATACTTATAATTTTTTTTTTACAGGGGAGTCAACTTTTTCAGCTGGTGAAAGAATGTGCAAGAGGGTGAAGGTATAGTCAATTGGATCTTCTTATTATATATACATTTGTGTGTTGGTGCGTGTGTGTGTGTTTTGGTACATATTGGCATATCACAATATTGGGCTGTTGTAACTCAAGTCACTAGGGTAAACTGTAAATTTTGCAAAAGAATTCCTCAATCTCATTTTTGTAACCATTGAGAGTGTAATATTGTAGATAGCCACATGGGAACACTGGAACATATGAGGCTTTCAACCATTATTTAGGCTCTTCTTAGTTACTTAGTGAGTGAGGTCTTAATCTTTGACTCTTAGGTCCTAGGCATTCATAAAGTTGTATACTTGGCATCGTTTCTTTCTATTCAGTTTGCCATAAGAAACCGTTGAGTGCAGAGCGAGGCCAAAATGTGAACCTGTGTATTTAGCTTATGGTTTTCATTAAGAATTTACTGCACTTTTATCATGAGTTTATGGCCTTGTAGATTGTCACAGGCTCACAGCTTGCACTAGGAAAAGTATTATGTTACGTAAAAACATGCTTTCCATTTATGTTCACATACTTCTATGTTATGCTTACTTGTTTTTTTTAACCCACTTTGGTGTCTAATTTATTTTCCTCCACTTTCATATCAGGTTTTTGTATTGCATCATCAACTTCAAATATTTTCTGAAGGAGGTGCTTTACCTGATCAGCCCCCTATCTTATCTTCAGTTGATCTCTCTTCGAAGTCCCGGGCAGCAATTGCTGGTCTAGATGTTGCTTGTCCGAAGCCTGGCACTGAGATAAACTTAGGTCTGTTTTCATTTTTCAGTTGGAAAAACTTTTATCTATAATGATGAGAGTAGTACGTTGTAATTTTCCCAACTATTACCTCTCGTTGTTTCTAGTTCCTTTGGGGGTAGTGAAACACTTGGAAAAGTTGTTTAGAAAGTTTTTATGGGGTAGTGAAGGTGATAAGTCGAAGATCCACTTTGTTAAATGGGATAGGCTTTGTCTTCCAAAAGAAGAGGGTGGTTTGGGTTGCAAGTATGTGCTACTCATGAATGTTGCCTTGTTGGGCAAGTGGCTTTGAGATATGGGGAAGAAGAGGAAGGTGGTGGTGGAGAAGTATGGGGGAGGAGAGAGCAAATGGGTGGCAAAGGAACCTAGAAATCATTTTCTTTTTGGATGGGATGCCTTCGCTAAAGGGTGTACTTTTCGTCCCGGTACCGGGGAGTCAATTTCTTTTTGGAATGATATTTGGGTGGGGGAAACCTCACTTAAAGAACAATATAGTGGCATATACCGTTTTGCTTCTAACAAAAGGTCTGTCATTTCAGACAATATGGTGAGAGGTATTAACGGGGTGGAATGGGATGTGCCACTTAGAAGGGGACTTAATGATTGGGAGATTGGAAGATATGAAGACCTATTACATTCCATTCACCAAGTTGGTATGAATTTTGGAGAGGTGGATAAAAGACTATGGGTGTGGGATAATAAAGAGGTATTCACGGTGAAGTCGTTCTATCAAGTTTTGGCAAAGGACTATGCTTCGGTGGTGCTTGAGGACAAAATGAGAGGATCATCAATTTCCCGTATAAGTGGATTTGGAAAAACTTTATCCCATTTAAAGTTGCATTCTTTTGTTGGGGAGCCTACTTGGGTAGGATTCCAACTATTGATAACTTGAATCGGAGGGGTATGGTTATTGATGATGTATGTTCTTTTTGCAAAATGACGGAGGAGAGTGGGGATCATCTCCTTCTCAATTGTCTCTTTGCTTTCGGACTTTGGGCATTATTCTTCAACTCATTCAACATTGCGTGGGTGCCTCCATCGAATATCAAGGATGCCTTGGGGGAAGGATATTATTTCGGCTTCACTTTCTAATAAAGCCAAATGGGTTGTGGATCATCTTCCTAATGCCATTGTATGGACACTATGGAAGGAGAGAAATTTGAGGATAAAGAAAGAGAAATGCATAAGTTGGTATCGGAAGTCAAGGAAATTCTATTTGATTGGGCTTGTGTTGATCCATTGTTTAAGGATGTAAACCTATTAGACTTTGTGTAATTGAGATGGGATTGTGAGATGAGTAGGTCTGTGTCATTTGGGGAACTTGGGGTGTTTGTATGAAGTTGAGTAGCCTCTTGCTACTTAGATTGGATAATCTTGTATATTTATTTTATATATATAGTGAATTTTACCGATAAAAAAAAGTACGTTGATTTTCTTCTAAGAATTGTTTAGTTAGCGTCTTTTCTGCGATAAAGAATGTCATTGCTCACTGCTATGTTGCCATTTGTAGTGGATGCAGTGCCTTGTAGAATTGCATTTGAGAGGGGGAAAGAGCGTCACTTCTTCTTCCTGGCAGTCTCTAAGGAAATATCTGGGTGGCTTCTCCTTGCAGAAGAATTGCCACTCAAGCAGCACCATGGAGTTGTCCGTGTGGCAGCACCCTTGGCTGGCTCTAGCGTATGTAAAGCTATATTCTTTGCTGTGCTCACTCTCAATCTCACATTTAATTGACTGCAGTGCAAGTTTATTCTTTATTCATCACATGTTCCTTGCTGTGCGTTTTATGAATTTTAGCATTTAACTTTCTGCAATGTTCTTTATCTTTTGTCGTTGGTGACCCTCTGCTTGATGATTTTCGTCTTCGGATTTTTCATTTCTATCAGGAATTTGACATTCTTACAACCTATAAGAAAGTTGAGTGCGACTGAAACTGATTTCCTGGGAACTGTAGGGATTAGTAGAAGCTTGAAAAGACCTAAAAACATGTTCATGATCAAAACTACGATAGACAACTATTTACTCCTAAAATGAAGATAAAATAGTGTTTGTATTCGTGTTGCTCAGTTTGAGCCTGCTCGTTCACTGTTTTTTTGGATGGAAGTAAGAATAGCTATAGATCTTAATATGTAATATGGATTGCTGAAATAAGAGTACTATCAACTGAACCAAACATGGGAGTGGAAAAATATGCGAACTGTCAAGTGCTGCCTTTCACAGTAACTATTCTTGTGCTACTATAAGTTGGATCCTAGTTACGACAATGTTATATATAGTACAAGTGTTGATGCAGGAGCATAGCTGCCGCCATTAGCTTGATGTCAGACTTGCTGGAACAACTTAGTTGCTATGCTATTTTATTACTACTTTCTAAATCAGGAACCACGTTTTAATTAGGATTTAGTAGTAAGGTTTCCTATTTCAGGTACAATTAGATTTAAGAATAGGATTAGAATTAGGGTTTTCCTATTTAATGGCTTGTTAACCCCTGTTGTTAGTGGTTATTCTTGAATATTATTTCTTTGAGAAGTGTTCTTCTAGTTTGAAGATTAAAACCTAGATTTAGGTGTTTGTTTCATTAAAATTCATTGGCGTTTAACATTGAAGTTTGCTTCCGCTTTCAATTTACACCAGGTGTATTTTCCATTATCATCATAGTTTTAACTTATATGTGAAACATAAGGTCTTAGAAAGATCAAGTAGTTTCCCTTTATGCAACAACATAAAAGAAGTGGATGGATCATGTACCATCTCTTGCTCAGTAAGCATTTGAGAGATATCTTTCCTTCCTTTCATAAGACATGGGCGCCTCAGAGAAGCTTTTGGTAACACAATTATTATGTACCCTCTCTCTCAGTCAAGGCTAGTTGGCTTGTGAAGCACATCCAAAGTCGGTCATGGTGGCTTTGTGAAAGGAAAGAAATAGTGGGTTCTTTTATCATGAAGAGAGCGACCTAGGCCAGGTTATTCTTGGCCTCAGGGAGCTTCTTCTGATTGGGCTTCGATGACTAAAACTCAAGATATTCTGGTTTACTAGGATTCTTTTATTTTGTAACATTGCAATCAGGATATTTTGTAACATTGCAATTAGGATGTAATACCGCTTTCCTCAGGGCCTTGCTAAGAAAGCTAGGTGAGTGGGCTCTGGGGTGCCAATTTTTGGTATGTCTTAGTCACCATGCAGATGCCTGCTTAGCCCACCATTTGGTTGTAATATGATTGGGGTCCTGCATTATTTTAGCATTATTTTAGTGGTAAAGAAAAAAAAAAGTTGCGAACTCATAAATTAATTTAAATACACCCTTTAGTTGGATATGGAAAAAGTTATGAACTCTAAAAATTATTTAGGGCTCCATAAGCCTAACCTAGAAAGACAGCGTCTCGTTCGCGCAATGACTTTGGTACTTCACTAAGTTCGCTTATAGTCAAGGGGGCTTGCAATGGAATTGAAGTAGTGCCTTCTGAATATTAGTAGGGCTCCTAGGTGGTGCGTTCGTGGAGCCAAAATGAAGGAAGAGCATTAGGAAGGAAAATATACCCCTAGTTGGTTATAAAATATTTATAAAATACTCTTATAAGATTTCAACCGTGGATAAACATGTCAACGTACATGTAGAAGCTGTGGATAAAATATATTAATTTCACCAATCATCCTTGTAGTTCATCATACTATCATAGTCATGCATAATGCATGAAATTAAATTAATAAGTCACAAACTCACAATTCAATTTTCATATACGAAGAAATTATTCGTCCCGCGCAAGTGTATTTAATTCTAACATGCTTGATATATTTTAATTTAATACTACTATTAAACATTCTAATATAGCCGACTGGCAATTCTTTATTTGATATTTGAATCGGCTCCTAATGCTTAGACTACATTCCTTGCTTTTTATTTTTTTTCATTGTATCAAGAACAGAATTTAGCATTAATTTGTAAACAACATGTCTCTCTTTCAGCCCCGGATAGATGATAAGCATGGAAAATGGTTGCACGTGCGCATTCGTCCATCCACTTTGCCCTTTGTGGATTCCTTTAACCTTGAAGTCATTGGGAAAGGAAAGACAAAGTCTTTGATTGATGGCAGATGGACCCTTGCATTCAGGGATGAAGATTCCTGCAAGTCATCCTTTTCTATGATACTTGAGGAGATGGATCTATTAAGCAATGAGGTGGAGAGAAGATTAAAGTCTGTACTCAAATTCAACAGACCTGTAGATGATCAACATTCTTCTCAACCCTCGGAAGCTTTGTCAACAAACTTAACACTGCCAATTGAGTCTTTGTAGCGCTTCTCTGGTAAGTTATGTAATGATAGTTCGCTTGATGGATGGGGTGGGGCGCCACTTCCCACCCTTTGTATATTTGTAGTTCCATACGGTAGTTAAAAAGCACAGAAATGTAGAGTAGCCTCAGCGCTGGATCACCATGATTCAACGCCATTCTTTGTATACTAGTTCTTTTTCTTTTTCCCATAATCTTGTAAGTTGTTGCTGTTTATTTGTCATTCTTTAGCAATGCCTAGGGTTTGTTATATAGAATGGTGTATCATCAATGTATAGTTGAGGTGATTCTAAAGTAAAGCGGCATGTCTTTTCTTTTTCCTGTTTGATTTCCGTTTTTCTTCTTTAAGTATGAACTTTAATTTAACTTAATTTGGACACTGTTTGTTATGAAGTTTGAACAGCCTTAGTGTGTACTCATTTGCAGAATTTGTGTGTGTGTCTATATATGTACAAGTGAAAAGATAGCTGAATGAAGAAGCCTCGATTTGAAAATTTTAACACCCTTTGATGTGTATAAAATACTCAAATTGCTTGAAGCTCCAGACTGAAGTCGTTTTTCGACCAGCCCAAGCTTATGCGAGTAAGAATAGGAAAGTTCATTGATTACGAGGGTTGCGAGCTTCAGTCTGGAGCTTCATATTGGATAATTCTCTCTACGTTTGTTTCAAGATGCTGGCTATACACACAAGAAAGAGAAAGTGTGTGTGGGACTGTGGGGGGCGGAATAGAAGAATATTTTGGAGATATTCGACTTGTTAGAAATACCAAAATAAGGAGTCGGCTTAAAAAGGGCAAACTGCTTCTCTTTAAATCTGCTTTGGTTGACCACGTCCTAAGAAGATTTTACTCGGTTGGATCATTTGTTTAGACATGGTCACGTAGGTTACTTAGAATAAAGAAAAAGAAAAACTATGTCTATTTTGCTCATGGTATCTTCGACCTCAGAAAAGAGGCCATAAGTTAAATGATCAACTAAGAAATTTCATTCTTAGTCCTGTGAAAAGAGTTTTGTGATGAGGAATTTTAGGAAAAGAGTTATCTTTTTAAGAGTCATCCTTCACAACAATGTCATTATGCCATCCCTTTTAGAAATGTGTATCATATGCAGTTTTCAGTTTCTATTTATATCAATGCTACAGCAGTCAGCTTACTACTGCTCACTCCAGTCGCATGCAAAAAAGTCTGTACATATACATGAAGTTGCGAAGGAGAGATTCTTACATGATAGTGGAGGAGCGGTTCATGCCATATCAGTTATAGAATAGCGGAAAAAATATAGGCTTATCCTAGAAGATTGATGTGCAGAAGTTATTAGGGTTGTTTAGAATAAACTATTAAAGCTTACTCTCAAGCCAAGTCTCAACTTGTTAGGCATGGTTTATTTGAAGGTTTTGCTCTCGCTCTATTAATCACTATTCTAGACATATTTTTGGGACTCAAACAAGGTCACGTACTATAAGCGTTCTATGTTTTGTTCAAATGATGCCCTTAAACATTGTTTCTTCTTTGCTCTATAAAGTAATTTTAGTTATGCGTGGTTTTGGATGTGCATTTAATTTTTCTTTTATTGCCTCTGATTCACAAGAGCACCCATCAGACACCTACTGTTGTGGTTTAGGGCTCCATTGTGGGATAGAGTATATGTTAATACTTAAAAACTATATATTTTTTTCTTAAAATTTAATTGGTTTGTTGGAAAGTGTAAAACCACCCACCTCTATAGTTGGACAATAATTTATTCAAGCAGTAGTGTGCAACTGTGAATTAGTGTCTTGACCTAATCCCATTTAGAAAGTTGATCTAGCGTTCAACTCCCTACAAGAGCTACAGGTAAATCTTCGACTAGGTTTACGTTTTCGATTTGAATTGAGGATCAATAAGAAGTGTGAGTGGTCTGATAAAATGAATCCACTCTTAGGTGAAGGTCACTAGGTTGAATTGATAGTTGGAGAAGGATTTCTTGTATGATCAAATGTTCAGGTGCCCTGGACATCTGAATGCTTATTTCATATTTTTAATTTTTAATTTTTAATTTTTGACAACCATTCTCGATATGTTGATGTACAATAGTGATCGTTACCAGATTGTAGTAGTAGTACTCTATGCATCAATCATTCTCATATGATAGAATTTGTTTCAAAGTTTCCCATTCTTTTGGTGGGAAGTGGGAACTTCAAAGGTTTGCTATATAACTCTATGGACAGTGTCATCATTAAATCTTATGTGGTAAGGTTATAGTGACTCCTATTATGGAGATGGGCCATATCCGCCGCTTGTTAAAATTTGTTTAAATTTGGTGGATCTGGTAAGTTAAAAGTAATGATTCATTGTTTAGAAAGAAGCTAAATGCGTTAAAAAGTAAACTATTTGAAGATGGTGTAGGGAGAGTGTTATGCGTTTTTGTATTTGTGTGGAGAACCTCATCATTACTACTTTCTTGGTTATAATGACCCATAGTCTTTGATTGTAGTCAAAAGAGTGGATGAGGAGGAGTATAAAGAATGAAGAGAAGGGAAAGGAAGTGTCCTTAGTGATGAGTGAGTTCCACGTCCCTATAATTTGAACATTGTCCACTTGGGTCACTAATCTTTGCTTAACGTTAAGCCGGTAAGACATGATATCTTGATCATTGTGGATCCACGTTTTAGAGAAAATGCTATATGTGGATATTAATCCTAGTGTACTAAGGGAACGGTCAGATCACTCTTGAAACTTGTATCTGAGATGATAAACCATGGTTAGACATCGTAATCATTTTCAAACTGTGTATCATCTCTTTGGCTCTATTCTCTTTTCAAAGTTATTGATACTAATACATACAGTACTTTGAAGTTTGTTCTATGTGGTAATGTTTCTGCTATGGTATTTTCATTTCTTTGTTGAAAAATAAATTTTTTATAAGACAGAAAACTCGACATAACATAATACTCGTATTATATAATGTGCATACGAATGATGTAGATAAGTAGATTGAAGTATTGAACAGAACAGATGGTGTCACATTCACCTTTTGTTTACAAAGATGAAAAAGAGTATTTTTGGGAACATATTAAGTTCCTGATACCCACTAAGGCTTTATTTAATTGTAGATTTAAATAGACTAGACAGACCCCAAGGCAAAGCTGCCTTCAAATTTTCATAACAAGTATTTTTTTTAGCGTAGGTGTTTAGTACATAGGTGTAGCATAGATGGATAAGAGCTTTAATGCTATATTCTAATGCTTTTACAAATCTTAACACTTTAAACCCTTCAAGAAGAGATGCTCGATCTATAGCTCCATAGTAGAAAAGCAACCCTTAAATTCTAACTTCCTAAGTGTATTGAGAGAGATTCATTTTTTTTGGATGTTTACTTTTAAAAAAGATGTTCTTCAGGTCTGCATATAACCAATGTACTAATAGGCAGTAAGTGAAGATGTTTGAAAGAGAGTATGTGATATGTCTAGATGAATATTGCCAGATTTAAGATGTGCCTCTTTTTAGAGACTTGATCTGTCTTTGGCAAAGGGGATTTATGAAAGAAATCAAGTGAGATGAGAAGAACACTGCAAGAAATAGAAAAAAGAGGACATTCTCCCATGAACATAAACAGCTAGATTACACAAAGGCATTATAACCATTTTGTTCTTTACAACTAGTCCTTTCATTCCATGAAAGCAACTTCAATTGTCCTAGGGAGATTTGTACCCATATACCCAGTATCCAAACCACTATCTTCTTTACCTCCAAGAGAGAGTCTAACACTTCCCTCTTTCCCGCCTCTTTTAACCATTTGTAAGCTTGTTTGAAAAATGTCTTTCAGCCAGTTTTCAAGGAAGCTTGCAAGAAAAAACCCCCACCCATTTACAATCTCTTCTAATACCAACTGATCAACAGAAAAGCAACCCTTGCTCTCACTCCCAAACACCTCTTTGAACGAACGTTTCAGTTTAGACATGAAGTCCTCAGTCATTTGGCTTAACTGAGTGGACTTTTGGTTGAAAACAAATCGGTGTTCGATCAAGCATAGAAAACCATTTAAGGATTTGCTACTGGTCGCAGTTTCTTCAGTAAGATCGCTGGGGACTGATTTGAATTCTTCGTCTTCATTGTACTCTTCCTCGGCTAAGATGTTCAAGTCGAGGGTGTTGGAGCTTGATTGCCTAGAGAATACCTTTTTGGTTGAAGTGTCCCCTTTGTCACATGTTCTTTGATTCTTAACCGTGTTCGAAGTATCCCACCCGGCTTTTCTCTTATGATCATATTCAAGGACTTCTGCATCTACTGACTCTTTCACCAGGAGCTTCATCTGGACTACATTGACGTCGCATAGTTTGTTCCTTCCCTCACAGCGAGTAGAATCACCCTTAGCCACTATAAATATAGCCTGTGCAAAACTGGTCTTTCTCATAATCTGTTCATCCAAATTGCAGTTGTAGGCATCATGAAGAAAATCAATAAAGTCAGAATCAGCATAGTCGATTTCTTCAATGAAAACCACACTTCTTTCTTGCTTTCTTAATGCTGTCAGAAGGATTTCAGACCATGGTGTGATCTGATTGCCTCTTCTCATGTTCATATGGACAACGTGATTAGCAGTAGACCCATAAATTGACCCCGCAATTACTTGTGCTGTTCTCCTTTTTCCAACCCAATCGTCTCCCTCAATCAGTAACCAGATCCCAGTGTTCTTAGTTGTTTTCGAGTTGTGTAAGGCTTCTATGATTGAAGGAGTGGCTTCTGATTGCCAAGGCACATTCTCTTGCAATTGCTTGCTCAGTACTCTTGAGTCTGTTTTCTCCGGAAACAGAGAAGTGCCAAGAGCAAGGGTGATGTTTTCATCCCTGTTTTCTTTGTTTAATAGGGAATCCAGGGTCAGGCCATTAAGGTGGTCTTTGGAAGTTCCATTACCAAAACCGAATCCATTGGAGCGAGCTTGTTGATTTCCAAATTTAAGCACAAAATCCGTACTTCGGTCAGGTCTTGGTGTGGATTCCGTAAAGGAGATTGAATTTGACTGAGGGAAGGTGCTGTTCTGTGATCCAGCAGGCCACCATGAGTAAGGTGAAGCGAAGTTGTAGCTCTTGTTGCTTAAGCTTTGGCTATCGAATGATAACGGAGGCGAGTGTATCTGGCTAGGCCTTGAATGGTGCAGGCTGTGGCATAACCTATTCCATTTTCTCCTGAGCTCAATCAATTCGTCCTGAAAGTCGTAGAATTGTATTGTAAGATTTCTTCGCATTGAGATACTTAGTCAGAATATGCTCGTCAATTAACTTTGTATTACCTTGTAATGTGAATCATTTTTATTTGGTTGCAACCAGTAAGGCAAGTTGGTTGAACCCTTGTCCATGTCTTTGAGAAATAAAGATGATGCTTTTTGCTGGCCTGATTTGAGAAACACTGCGTCTTTTTCAAAATTTGAGGTACATTCAGCACAGCAAGTGAGCTTGTCATGTTCTTCCACACAGACAGAAAGCTTTGTTTCCAGCATTTGAGGTGGATTTTGCAAAAGGGTCATCCTTGAATCAAGGCCACTACAAGGCATATATGCAATTACAATCAGATAGTGCCAATATAATCTATGATTACAGTCAGAATGTTACATTTCCTCTTTAGACAACTAGTTCATAATATTTATTAAAATGATTTCAATGCCTCTCCCTCTCTCAGGCCAAATTGTTTCACAGACATACATATTGCATTCAAAAACTGAGTAAAGGTACCATCAAATACAGACAAAATGGGGCTTGGGATTTCACATAAATGCAGGGACTTCTATTTCAGAACATCAATTTAAAGTTTCAGATGAAGTCCATTTTTCGTCACTGTTTTCTTGTCTTCCTTTCATTCTGATTATGGATATTTTTTTGCTCAGAACTTAAGGAGCATGGTCTGACAAAACAAAGCAAGAAAAGGACATTGTCCTTTATCTGTCTCTACCACGCTTGCTTTTACAGTGTTAAACTGCTAATACCTCTCAAACAATGAAAGTTTGGGAAGAAGAACTTTACTGGGTCATTCTTACTCATCAACGTCAAGAATAAAAGATTAATATCTAAACACCAGGTGTATGAGGTACAAAGTATGAACATTAAAATGAAAAATAAAATAAATAAAAATAGGAAAATAGGAAAATAGATAAATAAATGAGAGATGTGTTAGCTGACTTAGCTCACCTTGAAGCATGTAGGCTTAAACCAAGTCCACCTGTAGGAACAGAAACAGCTTGGAGAGCCCATTTAGTCTCTAGTGAGGGTTGTTTCATCTGACGACATTTCATGTAAGTCTGATAATTTGCTGTGGCCATCAACCACACTTTACTATTTGAGTTGCTATAATCAGTGAGTAGTCTCCCTATCTCTGCAACTAGATGCTCAACTGAGCTGTAACCTGCAGGGTTGTCTCCACCTCTTTCTTCAACCGTCCATTTCAAGTCTCCAACATATATGATAGCACCCCCTTCTGATACAAGTGATCCTACCTTCCTCTTCAAGTCTTCAATCTTCATTTCCACATCTTCTCTCTTCATGAACTTGAAAGACACTGGTGGGAACTGGAACTTAATAAAATGGACTGATCTTAATTCCTCAGGAACATCACCTCTCTCCACCTTTCCCATTAAGTCTGCAACTAGACTTTCTGTTGTGGACAAAGAGTCCCCAACTATGACAGTGTTCCTCCTCTTTTTCCCTAGCAACACCTCCACAATTAACCTCAAACCCTCCTCCTTGTCACTTGTTGAATCTTTAAAAAGTGTGGTTAAATGTTTCTTTGGAGGTGAAAAGAAAAGTGGGGTTTGCTCAGAAGAGCAGTTCAAGAAATGAGTCTGCCAGAAACTGCTGGGGTTAATGATATCTCTATGGGTTTCAGTTGGAGAAAGAGAGCATGGGAGATTACTATAACACTGAAACACTGAAGAAACTGAACAGTCCTCTAAGTTGTTCTTAACAGAAGTACTAGAGAAGCCAGCTTCTCTCATTACCCTACTAACACTTGGGTCATCTAAGATAGATATGATAAGTTGTTCTAGCTCTACCTTAATAGCCAAAAGAGGCTGTTGTTGTTGTTGCTCAATGCAACCTCTCCTTTGGTGAGCTTGAGCTCTTTTGAGTGCAGCAATGAGAGCATTAGAAAGAGATGGTTGTCCATGAAGAAGTGGACCTGGTGTAGTTGGAAGCCTGTTGAGAGACACATTGAAGCAAAGCTCAAGAGCTCTGCATTGAAGTGGATGTGAAGATGAATGAGGATGAGATTTGAGACAAGCCCTTCTCAAAAGACTTGTTCTTGAGCTCAGCAAAGTTGCAGCCACATGGAGTGGAGTGATCTGAGCATGACCCCTCCTCCTGGCCAAACTTAGTGAGTTTTTGAGGACTGAAGCAGCCTCTGATGTGAGGGTCTGCTGAACCGTAACACCTCCTGCACGCATCACTTAGCTAACCACACCACCCTCACCACCCCCTTGTAAGATAAAAAATCTCTATACCAAACCTTCTATTCTTCTTCTTTTACTTCTCTATCTTCTTCTCCTCCTTGGACACACCACCCCCACAGCCCTTTTATGCTTTGCAAATAAAACTTCTTTGCTTCTGTTACTTTAACAGAAACAACAATACCCACTCCAGCTAAGAGAGTTGAAATGCTGAGATTTAAAAGAAGTGGTATTTTGAGTTTTAGAACTCTTGAGGAAATAAAACTTTAGACCAACTTCTTCTTTCTTGTTCTTCTACTACAACTGCTAATTCTTCTTTTCTAGGAGTAGCTGTTGTCTTGCTTTTTTTTTTTTTTATTTCCACTTCATGCTCTCTTTCTCAATCACTTTCTTTCTACACTGCACCAATTCCTTTATTAACACCAGTCATGAGGTACAGTTCTCTAAAGTCGACTAGTGATCCTCTATTCCAGGATGTGTGATAACAACCAAACTCATCTACTCCTTTGCATCAAAGTCCTGTTTTCTAATCACATGTTATAGTGAAAACAAAGTTTTCTGCCACTTGCTCTGCTTTAGAGAACAGGAGCTGGGTTGTAATCCTACTTCTTGAAGCTGACGAAAGAATTTAAATTATAATATAGAATAGTTTAAAGCTAAAGTGATGAGAGATGAAATATATCTGATATAATTTCATAAAAAGCTGCCAAAGGAGATTTCTATCTTACTCCATTTTGAAACCACGCCTTTTACTAACAAACAAAACTCCCCTATAGCATTCAGAGTATCCTCTGCTCAGACTGAAGGAAATCAATAAATGCAATAAACAAAAGAAAATTAACACTATTATTATTTTCGGGAACTATTTTTGCAGGCACATCTTTTCTACCTTTTGCATTCTCATGCAGGTGCTCATATAGCATGAGCATCACAACATTATTATGTATCAATGGTACTTGAACATGCCTCTATCAACAAGAGGATAAAATCGCTCTCGCGTTTGCCACATTGCAAAATTTTACATACCATGGCTGCCTAATACTGTAACACATAGGATGCTTCGAAAAAACAACGTTGTTTCACTCTGATATATTACACGACTTTTCCTACGTGGTCAAAATGCGATAGGTCTTATAAACTTAGAAACAAATTTCTTCATTCCTGTATTTTTTTAAGGAAAAAAAAAAAAAAAAAAAAACTGGTGCTCATTACTTGTGTTATTATTGTTTTCTTTTTGTTTTGCTAAATCTGTGTAACTGGGTCATCATCAAACAGGCCCACACAAATAAAATTTCCACATCAGTAGCCTTAGAATGGAGAGACAAGGCGAGCAGAAATTCAGAAAAACAAACTGAAGGGAGAAGGAAGAATGAAGCAAAGAGATCGTTTATTTCCGCATAATTTAGCATGGGAGCATGGCTTATGTTTTGCCCAATATTTTATTATAATAAGGACGACACATCACGCCAATCCTCGTAGAGAGACAGCATTTTATTCTCCAAAGTACCCAAAAAGCAAACCTCTGTCTACTATCCTACACACCATTATTGGAACCTTTTCAGACTGTGGAATGTAAAGAGGCCCTTTTTCAATTTATTTGCTCATCTGTCGTATATAGTTATACTCTTGTGGAATCACTTATTATCTAGTTATTTCAGGGCAGAGCTTGTTAATTTCATTGAAGCTAGCTAGTAGCTACCTGCCTAAAGAAATACATGGAAACAAAAGATAACTAAATTATATGTCATTCAAAATTTAAAATGGTGTTGTTTTGCCTTTTAGGCCAAAATATATATATATATGAAAATGGGTTCAAATTACTACATAACAGTATACCACATTACCACATATAGGTCATATAGGTGTTGGAGTTATCCCTCACATGAACAAGATGAGAGAAATTGGTATTGTTCGTGTGAAGAAATTTGAGCGCATGCACGCTCATATTGGCCTTGCCCAAGCCCTTGCCTTGAAAAAAAAGAAAAATTTTTTTTTTTTTCCAGCCTCTCACGAAACAAAGTTATTGGATTTTTTGAGCTGGGAAAATAAAGAGGGCGCGCGCGCTCAGATTTGCCTATCTAAGAGCGCGCCCACGTTCAGATTTGCCTATCTAAGAGCGCGCCCACGCTCATGCCTGAATAAGTCGGGGTCTGATTTTCTCCACAGTAACACGAAATATCACAGACGCGCCGAAATTTCAGATTACTATAAAAACAGAAGTTAAGTTTTAGAAAACCAAGTCTTGAATAGAAATCGAATTTTGAGAGCAATCAAATTGAGAGAAAACTCTTACAAAGAGAAAAACTTGTGAGAGAGGAGTGATCTAGTAAGGTTAGAGAGTGATTGTAATCTTCCTTCCCATACTTATAAAAGGATTAGCTCTTGTGGAAGTATACATCATTGGCCGAACCACGGTATATCTTTATGTTGTAGTATGTTTTACTTACTTTATATTTATATTACTTGTTTGTGATAGTTATATCCATAGTTTAGGTTGTGGTTGTTGGTTGTAGTTAAAGTTTAGATTTTTTATTGGAGTAGTAGATTATCCAAGTACAAGCTATCTTAGTGGGGATCAATCTATATCTTAATATTAAAGCTCCCACAAGGGGTATTTTTCGAGCTCTATTAAAATTCCACGTCATCCCCTATTAAAACATAAATTTATCTCATATTTGAAAACGGAAATCCCTTTTTACAATGGGAATTCCTCTCCTATTACAACGGGAATTATTCTCCTATTAAAACAAATTCTAACACTTTTAATTAAAGCGGGAATCTTTCTCCTATTAAAACAGAATGTCTCTCCCAATTGAAAAAACGAGTTTTTAAAACTTAATTAAAACTTTATTAAAAATAATTTGTTAGAAAATTAAAACGGGTTAGCAACTAAAACAGTAGTCCCAATTTTCTAAAAAAATATACATATTTTCAAAAGAGCTGATGCGTATACACGAGCTCCCACAAGGGGTATTTTTCGAGCTCTATTAAAACTTCAAGTCATCTCCTATTAAAACATGAATTTCTCTCCTATTTGAAGAACGGAAATCCTTTTTTACAACGGGAATTCCTCTCCTATTTTAACAGGAATTCTTCTTTTATTAAAACAAATTATTTTAATTAAAAATCAAATTAAAATAATTCCTCTAATGGGCAATGGGCGGGAATCCCGCCCTAAACATTTATTCAAAATTGAGAATTCCGATAGGGTATCCCTAAAATCTAAATTGAAAAAAGGGCTTTAGGGAGAAAATCGGGGGCTTTAGGGCGGCCTATATATTTCTTTTTTTTTAAAATTTAAATCATTTATATTACAAAAATGTACAATCTCAAACTCAAAGTCCAACCAAGTAATAATCTGTATAAGTCCAAAATTTAAAATGCACATCCCAATCTAAAAAATGAGTTTTTTAAACCTCACTAAAATTACATTTAACATTGAAATACATAGACAAATAATTATATTATCATTTTAAAGGAAGAAGTAATAGATATAGCGAAGAAACATAATAGTTTTGGTTAAGGGTCATGGAAGTTGTTAAACTATTTGTAATATCATAAATTATTTCTATAATAGATTCAAACAAATATAATATTACCTTTCTTCTAATTTAAAAGTGATTCAAGCTTTGTATATGGAAATGAAAATATTGGCTTTTGAACAAGTGATGGAGAAAGGTTTGAGATTACAAATGTCATTTTTCCGACAAAGGTTGTTTTTGGTTTTATGTTACAAATGTCCGGCTCGTATTTTTTGCTTTAATGGTGTGAAAGGAAACTTTTAGTTTTAGACTTGACTTGGATGTGAATAAAAATATAATTTATAAGAAATAAGTGAGAAAAGAAATTGAGAATAATAAGTTATGGACTTTGACTTGATGATCAAAGGAATAAAGTCTTATTTTTATTAGGCTAGTGCTTATCTAAGTTGACAAGTTTTTGTTATATAAGACAAGTTATTGGAAGTACCCTTGGGTGTAAGTGATAAATTACAAAAGGACAATGTTATTTTAATTGAAAATATTTAACAAAGAGTTGGACAATTATGGTATGTGTATTTATAGTGAAAGTGAAACAAGGGCGGTTAGGGCTCCAGCTTAGTTAGGGCGGGTTAGGGTCGGACTAATGAATTTGAATTAAATTAGGCCTATGTTTTAGAATCTTAGCCCTTAGCCCCTTGGTGAGGGCTTTAGTTGTGAGGGGCTTTGCCGGTTAGGAGGTTTTCCTAATTCCTCCCCTATTGAAAATTAAGAGAAAATCTGTGTATCTAATTAAAATTTGAATCGTTCTCCTATTAAAACAGAATCTCTCTCCCAATTGAAAAAATGAGTTTTTTTAAACTTAATTAAAACTTTATTTAAAACTATTTGTTAGAAAATTAAAACGGGTTAGCTACTAAAACGGTACTTCCAATTTTCTAAAAAACATCTAAATGTTTTCAAAAGAACCGGTGCGTATGCACAGGCCTACAAGCTAGTTGGTATTGTTTTCCTCAACAAGTGGTATCAAAGCCAGGTTGGATTAAGCCCAACAAGGTTGTTATCCAAATCTTGCTCAGAAGGTGTTTGATAAAATTCCTGAGAGGAGGTTTGAGTTGACTTAGCTTATAGAGATGTACCATTCTGCAAACACTCGCATGACTAGTCTGAATAGAGCTAACTACACTATTTGGAAAGCCAAAATGAAAGACTTGCTCTATTGCAAGGAGTTGGCACAACCCATTGAGAATGGATGAGTAAAACCAGACGTAATTGGCGGCTGAGTGGACCAAGCTTGAAAGAAAAATAATTTGGTACATTCAACAGTGGATTGACGATAGCGTCTTCCACCATATATCCCAAGAGACTACCGCTTTTGGCTTGTGGAAGAAACTCGAAGACCTCTATGAGAAGAAGTCGACTGGAAACACGGTACTGCTCATTAAGAAGTTTGCTAACATGAGGTACAAAGAAGATTCCTCAATGTGTGAGCATCTTAATGAAGTACAGAATACCATCAATCAGTTGCACTTGATGAAGATTGATATGGGTGTTCTTATTAAACTCTCTACCCGACAATTGGGAGACGTTAGCAGTTTCTCTTAACGGAGCCGCTATGGATGGAATCATTTCCATGGAGATGGCTACCGAGGCATTGTTGAATGAGGAGACAAGAAGGGGTTCATGAAGCAGCTCCTCTTACTCAGAGATCCTTGTCACAGAGAAGCGGGGGAGAGGTAAGAGCAGAAAACCATCTCATTCTAGAGGTGATGACAGAAGCAAATCTAGGGGTGAAGCTAGAACTCCTAAGGCAGAGAGACAATGTTACTATTGTGCCACCAAGGGTCACTTTAGGTATGAGTGTAGAATACTGAAGAGGGATGAGAAGAATAACTGTGTATATGAAGACATGGTAAAGAGGAACGGAAGCACATGCAGAGATACTACCGCACTAGTCGACGATGATCTAGTAGGAATTGTGTCAGATTGTGGTGAGTGCTGTGTTAGTACATCATGCCAGGATACAGAGTAGGTGATAGATACAGGAGCATCCTATCATGTCATACCGCACAGGAGATTCTTCACTACCTACAGCTGTGGTAAATTTGGTGAGGTAAAGATGGGTAACAGTGGAGTCTCAAAGATTATAGGCATTAGGGATGTTCATATAGAAACCAATGTCGGCTACACCTTGACACTCAAGGATGTAAGAGATGTCCCTGACATTCGGTTAAACCTAATTTCCTCTGGGAAGTTAGATGATGATGACTTTCAAAACTCATTCGGTAACGGGGTATGGAAACTGAGCAGATGTTTCATTGTAGTAGCCAAAGGGAAGAAAACTTGCTCGCTTTACAAAACACAAGCTAGTTTGTGTAAAACAGAGTTAAATGCGGCACAATAAGAAGCTTCCTCCAAATTATGACATAAGAGACTGTGTCATATGAGAGAAAAAGGTATGGAAGTTCTTGCCAAGCAAAAGGCCTTGCCAAACATTAAAGGTACGCATTTAAATAAATGTACTCACTGTTTGGTAGGAAAGCAATATAGGGTGTCTTTCCAAAAATTCCCCTCTCACAGAAAGGACAATGTCCTTGAGCTTGTACACACAGATTTATGTGGCCCTATGAAAGTAAAGTCACATGGGGGAGCTTTGTACTTCTTGACTTTCATTGATGATGCGTCAAGAAATATATGGGCATTTAGTCTGAAGACTAAGGATGAAGTACTTGGCGTGTTCAAGACTTTCCATAGCATGGTAGAAAGAGAGACAGGGAGACCTTTGAAGTGTATTCGCTCAGATAATGGGGGTGAGTACATTGGGCAGTTTGAAGAGTATTACAAGAGTCATGGGATTCGTCATGAGCAGACCGTTCCCAAGACTCCGCAATACAATGGTATAGTCGAAAGGATGAACTGGACCATTGTAGAGAGGATGAGATGCATGTTGTCTCACTCTAAGTTATCTAGAAGTTACTGGGTAGAAGCAATACGCACAGTCGTACATGTGATCAACCTATCGCATTCGATGCCTCTGAATAGTGATTATCCAGAGAGAGTATGGTCATGCAGAGATGTTGATTATGGATACTTGAGGGTATTTGGGTGTAGGGCATTTGTTCATATTCCCAAGGATGAGAGATCCAAGCTTGATGACAAAGCCAAGCAGTGCATTTTTTTGGGTTATGGGGATGAAAAGTTTGGCTACAAACTTTATGATCCGATTAACAATAAGGTAATCCGAAGTCGAGATGTTGTGTTCTTGGAAGACCAAACTATAGTAGACTTTGAGGATGGTGAGAAGCTAAAATCTTTCACTAATGATCTTGTTGATTCAAAACCAGAAGTTCCTACTATAAAACATGCAGAAGACATTGAGAATGTAGATAACCATAGGTTTGAAGCTCATAATGATGATCCTATTGCTCATGATGAGATAGAACCTATTGATATAGAAAATACATATGAAGTGCATGAACCACCACCTGAGCAAGCAGAAGCGCATCCTCCTGAGGCATAAGAAGATGGGGTAAGGAGGTCTGTGAGAGAGATACAAGCTTCAACCATGTATCCACCACATACGTATGCTTTATTATCTGATGGTGGAGAACCTATGTACTATCAAGATGCTCTTGAAGGTACAGACAAAGAGAAGTGGTTGAAGGCCATGCATGATGAGATGGATTCTTTTCATAAGAATCACACTTATGACTTAGTTGAGAAACTAAAAAGATTGAATAAAAGTTCTCAAGAATAAGTGGATCTACAAAGTCAAGCATGAGGAGAATAATCCACATCCAAGGCACACAACTTGCCTTTTTGTGAAGGGATTCAGTCAAAGGAAAAGTATTGACTTTGATGAAATTTTCTCTCATGTAGTTAAGATCACTTTTATCAGGGTGGTATTGGGTCTGACTGCAAGTATGAACCTAGAGGTTGAGCAATTAGATGTCAAGACATCTTTTCTTCATGGAGACCTTGAAGAAAATGTCTACATGGACCAGCCAGAGGGGTTTGAGATCAAAGGCAAGGAGCACCTAGTATGCAAGCTGATAAAGAGTTTGTATGGGTTGAAGCAGGCACCGAGACAGTGATACATAAAGTTTGATTCCTTTATGGTGAAGCATGGCTACATGAAGTCCACTTCTGATCATTGTGTGTTTGTTCAGAAATTGCTAGATGGGAATTTCATAGTGCTCTTGTTATATGTGGATGATATGTTGATAGTTGGCAAGAACATCAACAAGATATCCAAGATGAAGAAAAACTTGAGTAAGTCCTTTGAGATGAAGGGTTTGGTTTAAGCAAAGCAGATACTTGAGATGCGGATCACTCATGATAAAAAGAGTGGGAAGTTGTAGCTTTCTTAAGAAAGCTACATTGATAAGGTGTTGAAGAAATTCAACGTGGATCAAGCGAAGCCAGTCAGTTGTCCGATTGGTGACCAGTTCTACATGACCAAAGATATGTGTCCAAAGGGTGAGCATGAGCAGATTCAAATGGAAAATATTTCTTATGCATCCGCAGTGGGCAACTTGATGTATGTAATGGTGTGTATAAGACCGGATATTGCTTTCGCCATTGGTGTTGTAAACCATTTTCTGTCAAATCTGGGTAAAGATAATTGGGAAGGTGTTAAGTGAATATTGAGATATCTCAAGGGCACTTCCAAAGCGTGTTTGTGTTATGGTGGGAGTAAGACCTTGCTTGAAGGCTACACAGATGCATACATAGCAGGTGATGTTGACTCGATGAAGTTCACCTCCGGTTATCTGTTTACTTTTGTAGGGGAGCAGTTTCTTGACAATCTAAGTTGCAAAAGTGTGTTGCCCTCTCCATTACAGAAGTCGAGTATATTGCAGTCATTGAGTGTTGCAAAGAGATACTATAGATGAAGAGGTTCTTCGATGAACTAGGGCTAAAGCAGACATAGTTTGTAGTTATATGTGACAGTTAAAGCGTCATCTATTTGAGCAAGAATCCGAGTTTTCATTCTAGATCCAAGCACATACATGTGCGTTATCATTGGATTATAGAAGTTCTCATAAACAAACATTTGTGTATTAAGAAGATCCATACCGACAAGAACGGGTCGGATATGATGACTAATGTCTTACCGAAAGGTAAGTTTGACGTTTGTTATGCTACCGCTGGAATGGTAGCACACTCTTCTTGTTGATTTGGAAATGCATGGAGGTATCCACCCTCACTGTACGGGAGGGGGAGATTGTTGGAGTTATCCTTCACATGGGGAAGATGAGAGAAACTGGTACTGTTCGTGTGAAGAAGTCTGAGCGCGCACACGCTCAAATTGGCCTTGCCCAAGGCGTGCCCGCGCCCTTGCCGTGAAAAAGAAGATAGTTTGTTTTCAGCCTCTCATGAAACAAAGTTACTGGACTTTTTGAGCTGGGAAAATAAGAGGGTGCGCGCGAGCTCAGATTTGCCTATTTGAGAGCGTGCCCGCGCTCATGCCTGAATAAGTCGGGTTCTGATTTTCTCCACAGTAACACGAAATTTCGTAGATGTGCCGAAATTTCAGATTACTATAAAAACAAAAGTTAGGTTTTGGAAAACCAAGTCTTGAATAGAAACTCAATTTTGAGAGCAATCAAAATTGAGAGAAAACTCTTGCAAAGAGAAAAGCTTGTAAGGAGAGAGGAGTGATCTAGTAAGATGAGAGGAGTTATTGTAATCTTCCTTCCCATACTTATAAAAAAGTTAGCTCTTGTGGAAGTAGACATCATTGGCCAAACCACGGTACATCTTTGTGTTGTGGTATGTTTTATTTGCTTTATATTTCTATTGCTTGTTTGTAATAGTTATATCCATAGTTTAGGTTGTGGTTGTTGGTTGTAGTTAAATTTAGATTTTTTATTGGAGTAGTAGATTGTCTAAATATAAACTATCTTCATAGGAATATCAATTGGTATTGTTTTCCCCAACAATAAGTGTAATTTATCTAGATAATTTTATTCTCAAAATTAAAATATGTCACATCAAATCAGTCACAGGAGTACAGGACACGATCAAAAGTTCTTCATTACTATGGCCCTGTTTGGTAGCCTGTATTGCCCAACCCATTCATGGGTTAGGGTGCACTATCCCGATTTTTAAAGTAGACCTTAAGCTACTAGTTGGTTGGCCCAACCACAAAAGTATGAATCGGTATCCATTGGAAAAGGTTGGATTTCAATCTACATCATACTAAATAAGAAAAGGACCGACAAAAAAAAAAAAAAAATGAAAAACAGCCCGTACTCTCTTCTTCTTCACCACTTCAACAATTTATTCCCCACCACCATCTTCTCTCCACACCTTGTTTCTCTTACTTAAACAAAAAGAAAAGTGCAATATCTCAAAGCAAAACCCACCGTTTTCATCACACAAAATCTCTATTTTCTCAAATTTACAATTTTGAAGATACAAAACTTATTTTTTGCGATTTCCAAATTGTTGCTACTAAAGAATACTATAGTTATTTTATATATATCCATTTGTTTTTTTAATATTTATCTACTAAAGAACTTTTGTAATACCATTACAGAATTTCGTCTTAGAAAATAAAGTTGTTTTTAATTAATTTGGGAGTTTGATTAACAAATGTTTTACATTACATTGTATTGGGTTTTCTATTTGAAGTTTTTCATGATTATTTTGTGTGATGGTGCAATAAGTTTTGAGGAAGAGTAGGCAAGAACCAAACAACTTGTGTTATTTCATCTACGGGACATGAACCAAAAAAAAAAATAGTAGTAATAGTTAGTGGTAGTAGCCTATAGTTATTTGAGTTGTATAATATCCCAAGTGTGTCGAACTATCCTTCAGTACTTTTCTTAATACCATTACAGAAATTCCGTCTTCCAAATAAATTAAACTGTAATGCGAGAATACACCCATCGGCATTGGGGACCCAAACTTTTCCCAAAAAAAAAAAAAAAAATGGTAGTAATAGTTAGTTAATGTAGAAAATCGCTCACAACATCGGCATTTTCGAAATTTAATTTTGAAATTTAATGTTATGAAATTTACAATTTTCTTTTTAGTTGTAAGCAAAATCCAATTTTACCATATCCATCGATATATTAAACCCCCAACAACCAATATATATGTCTATATTGATATATTGGGATATGTCCTAGATATCAATCTTTTTGGTGAAACAGTCAAAATATCATTATATATCGAAAATATCTATTATATTTTACAATATATATTGGAAATATCAGTCAACCGTAAAAAAATCAATCAAATCAATCGATATATATCACACATATCAGATATATCGCTAATATATATCGGTTTAAAAAAGGTTAAATATTCGGTTTCAAAATATCAAATATATCTATATCGAATACCTAAAAAACCAATATATATATATATATATATATATATATATATATATATAGCATTACAGCCCGGCTCCTAAAAGGACTTTAAATAAGGACCTTAAATAAGTACCAAATCTAAAACACCCACAACTTCACCTACAAAATGATTTAAACCCTAATCTTTTGTGCATATGATCTACTAACCATAAAGAAAGAACATCTCTACAAAAATTCAACTTAGATAAAATTTTGATATCCTCTAACTTAGATAAAATTGTTTTTCACTTTTGAATATATATATATATATATATATATATATATATATATATATATATATATATATAAAAGTCCATAAATGTCTAGTTTTTGCATTCATCTTTTTGCTAGTGTTAAAAAATTGTCAAACGAGTTGAATTTTTGTAAAGATGTTCAATGTTTTTTATAGTTATATAATGGGGATCATATGCACAAAATATTAGAATTTAAATCATTTTGACCGTTAGAATTTTAAAAAGATGACAACAATTTTTAGATTTAGAAGGTTTACTTATTTAAGGTCTTTATGGTCTTTTTACCCCAAAAAAAGCTATATATATAATTCTCTATAAAGTAGCTACTTAAGTTAACTTAAAATAAATATGTAAGTAAAACTTCACCTAGAAAATGAATTCAACCTCAATGTTTTGTGGATATGATATACTCACTATAAATATCATCTCCATAAAATTTCAGCTCATTTGGAAACCTCCAACATTGGCAAAACATTATTGTTAAAAATCGACATTTCTAGACCGTTAGATTTATTTTTAAAGATGACAACAATTTTTATATATGTTAGAGGTTTCCAAATAAGCTGAAATTTTGTGGAGATAATCTTTTATGATGCGTCTAAGTGCTGGGTAAGTGCTTTATAACCGAAACCAATTCTTTGGAGTTGTGGGCGGTGCCTTTGGAAAAAAAAAAAAAAAAAAAAAAATTAGGTTTGAATTCATTTTATAGGTGAAATTTTACTTACGTACTTATTTTAAATTAACTTAAGTAGCTATTTTTTAGAGAAGGACTATATATATATAGTGATATATTAATATTTCGATTGATATTTTTGGCATTGGTTTTAAGTAGAGGACATTTGTTACGTATATCTGTATTAGTAGTTTGTCTACTTGCCTTCAAGTTCAATTGTTAATGTGGGCTCAGAGCAAGTCCAATGGAGGGCTGCTAAACCCTTGCCACATAGGATTTTTAGGGTTTTTATCTTGCCCGACCAAATATGACAAACCAAAACTTGAATTTCATTCCAATTGCTCTTTTGTATTTTAAAGTGCTAAATGGATACGAACAACACAATTTTATTTTGCCGTCCGTTGAAATTTAACACAGACGACTAAAACTGTCTCGTCCATCTCCCGAAACTTATTATGGCAACTATTAAACAAGGCTATAAATTTAGTTGAGTTTATCACACTAACCAAATTTTGGAGCCTTTAGCCGTCCATATAACACTACATTGGACTTGCTCTCAAAAAGAGTGGAATGAGAGTGCCTTCTTTTTAAAGGTTCCTCGTTGTGAATCCCAAAATGAGAATAATCAACTGAGTAGCATCAAATGATTGTGATCATCCTGATTCCATAGTTATTACCAAAAGAAAAAAAGAAAAAGATAAAAAAAAAAAAGTGTTGTGGTTCTACTTTCTTGATTAATGTCACTTTGTTGACCGGTTCCGTTGAAAGAGTCCACACTAGCTTAACTCAACGTAACAGCCATATAAATTAGCAAGAGGTAATGAGAACTGAATGTCTTTATTTCAGTTTATTTAATTATGTACCAAGTAAAATCCATGTTAATTAGATTGAGTCCGTTATAAGAATTTTGCAAATTCCACCACTAAAAATAAATTTATAAGATAAATTGATGTCTTGTTTTTTTGTGAAGATAGTCTTCTCATAATAGAGAATCTCCATACAAAAAATTAGTCCAAACAGAAATGTTTAAATTTTTCAATACTTATTTTGAAATTTAAAAATTCTTAGCTGTTAGATAATTTTATAACATTTTAAACTAATTTTGATACGTTTAGACATTTTCAAATGTGGTGATTTCTTCTAAAGATGATATATATTGTGGAGAGAACATCTCCTAAAAAAATCAGCTTCTAATTTATTGTTTTTTATGGTGGAGTTTTTTTAGAGTTCGTATAAGTGGAGTTCATATAACGGACAAGTAATTAAATATATGCAATTTTTTTTTATTATTTATTTTATTATTTTGTTTTGAGTTTGAGAGAGATATCAAATAAGTTTTTTTTTTTTTTTTTTTTTTTTTTGGCTAAGTAAGATAAGTAACTTAATTTTGTGGGTGCGCTTTTCGTCATACCTGTTCACGACAGTTAAGGACTTAAGCCCCTGCTACAAGTGAATTCTGTATTTCTGTATAGTTCCCAAGCACATTTGACACCTGGTTTTGCTTCAAGTAAGAACGATGTCCACATCTAAACACTATATTTAACCGTCTTAGATTCTTTCTTTAATTTTTGGCAAAAAGGAAAAAAGGGTAATAGGCTCTCCAACGTTTAAGCAAAAAGGAAAAAATGTAATTGACAAAGGTTTACATTTTAGGGCCTTGTGTAGGCTCTCCAACGTTCAGTAAGCCAGTAAGGAAGGTACAATGTAATTGTTCAAAGCTTACAAAGTATAACCCTGTCTTAGAAGAGAGGTATGTTCAAGTCATGGTGCAGATGAAATAGGTTGACTTGAGTCTTATTGAATTGTTCAAGAGCACGACCAATATTAATTGTTACGACATACTACCAATTTGAAGGAACTTTTAGAATCGATTTCGAAACACAGCAACTAGAAGGAAACCAAAATAAAAGTATAGTTGTTGGGAAAATGAAGAGAATCGATTCAAGTAGAAGCAGTTCCTCATCCTACCATACTTGATCATGCCCTCAAGAAGAGGTAATAAAATGAAAGTTTTAAACTTTAATTACGACATCATTTCTTTTTCAATTTAAGTTCATTCCATCTTTCGCTACGTACAAACAGTTCCTCATTAGAGCATTACACTTCCCGGCCGCTATTGACGTGTTGTTCCTATTGAAAGTTTGAAACACGCACATCACACTTTTACTGAAGCTAAGAAAAGGATGATGCTAAAGGACTAAATTGATTGCAGTCTGGGAATAATCTATCATTTAAGCTTTTGGTAACTGAAAAGCATTGGGAGGCTTGAAATTTGAATAACATTGCTTGCCATCAAAGATTAGCATCTTGTAAGAGTTAAAGAGCACCGAGGGGAAATCATTTTCAAGTTTAATTTCACTGATAGGAGCCAAAAAGATGCATAAAGCTACTATCCAAAGAAAGAGTGCTCGAGAGTAAAGCACATTAAATCTTATGGATCGGTTGCATTTTTATAGGAAAATAGAAAAGAAAGTGAAATTCATCAATAGTTCAATCTCTTTTTACTCAACTGACTAAAAAGTTTACTCTAAAGAGTTGTAGTGCATTGTTCAATTATAGTTGGTAATTATTGATGATTTTACCAGAGCTGCTAGCTATATACCATTCGTGAGTAGAGGGGGAAAAATCATTAGGAAACTCCTTTGGATGCATCATGCATGTCCAAATAAAGTTACTTTGGTAATTTAAATGGTGGTCAAAAGAGGCTACCTCATTATTGCCATTGTCATCAAAAGCAGTATACACATGATATAATTTTGATTAAGAAGGAGAACTTTACAAGGCATTTCCGAACTCAATCTTTGCCTTGGCAATATCTTTGCTAAGAATCATGATAGATGATACATGCTTTGAGTTTAAATTTTAATTTCTCTGCCTGCTGTATAATCAAACTCAACTGATCAGTCATACTGATGAACCAAACCAAAATTCAATTTTGAGCACATCCTAATTACCAATTTGACTAGCACATAATTCTTGTGCTTTCACTAAGTTACAAATTGATTTATACTTTTTTAGTTTGATCTAATTTTAAAGTCATTAGAGCGCGCGCAGTCCAGGCTTCCATCTCAATTTTTAAAAAAAATCATCCGAAGTTCTACTACAATCAACCTTTTTAACACGCTTTTAATGAACATTTTCTTCTGAAATATAGGGTGAACAAATGGCACGCTATACATACAATTTCGCTAGAAAACAAATTGGGTTTCTCAACTAAGAAGAAAGGTATCTCTTTATCGATATATTCATATATCAATTAATATGTTTGTGAATGAGATGCATATTCTTTTCACGGTCAAACATATTGCAGCACGTTGAGAACATTTTTTTTCCCATAAAGTTAAATTAAAGTTTCGCTAATTGTTGACCGAGAGTTACCTACCTGGCTACCTCAAAGAAAGGAAATCAGATTTAAAAAGTTAGCTAAAAAAATATGCATAAAAGGATTTGAGTTTTTGACACACCAACAAAATTATCCTCGGAAAGTATTAGCTGGTGGAGTGTTGGAGATCTCTCATCTGTGCTTGTGCTTGGTTAAGGTTCGTTATGGACGTGATGCATTTGTTTGCACATAAATTTTTGAATGCAACGCCTAATCATCACAAATTGGCCTGGTGATTGTGAGCCACCACGGTATGGTGGTTGTTGTCTTCAATAACAAGACTTGCAACTCACCAACTTGAAAGACAAGTGATCCCCAGTCTTCGTTGGTATTAAAAAAAAAAAAGTGGGTTTTAGGTGCATTGTGCAAGCAATGACATTATGACAATAAGCATTGGATTATTTTTAACCATCTGCACAACAATAATTGTGCATCTTAACAAAGTTATACTTGCACGGACAAATAGTTGTTGTACATTCTTGATATGAAATTATAACGTACTGTACATTCTTATTTGCGGATGATATGGTTTGCGCATACTCGTTGTTTATGTAGGAAGCTAGTAGAGCCAAATTTTGGTGGTCAGGGCTGAAAATATGTGATAGCTATACGCCTATACTGGCAGTATTTAATTTCTTGAGTACAGGGCGCCGGACGGTAATCCACCTATCCCAGACTTGGTAATGAACACACCACATTGGAATTTTAGCCAGAGTGACACTACAGCATTGTGCCATGGATGGATGGATCACGGATCAGGGGCTGCTAACCTCCAACAAATTTCATGCATGGAAAAAAATAAAAAAAATACAGTGGTCCAAGAAGGGGTCCATAAAATGGAAGGGTCACCTTGAAGCAGTACGTGTTTCACCTTTGACTCAAAAAGGAGAAACTGGAGAATAAAAGGAAAGCGTGCAACTTTATTAGCGACATCATTTGATACACTTCTCATCTCCCTGTCGGATTTACTCTCTTTTGCTATACTTTTTAATCCACCTTGTTGGCATACACCAAAAAAGATGATAAATAAGACAGACAATGGCAAAATTTAACCCTACAACGTACAAACAAGCAACGCTTTCCCCGGGAGAAAATGCCAAATCCCAAACATCACAAAAACTACTTGCTATCATAAACCTCAAAAGCTGACTTTTTTATTTTTCATACAGCTATTCTTTCAAGTAAAACCTCTTATTTATTCTTTCCAGATTAGTAATCATCCAATCAATCGAAGGACTTATTGTCTACAAAATTATTAGATAGTCTATATATTCATGTTAGGGAAATGCTATTATACAGCTATTGTCCTATCGATTCTGACCGTGTCCAACAAGTTTTAACATATATAATGCATAGATTTGATATATATAATAGTTTGAATTCGTGTGTTTTTAACAATAATGGCATGAAGATGTATATGTTTCTCAACCAATATATATTTGCTCGATTTGAAAAAAAACATGCATGTTTCTTCATTAAATTACTTTTAATTTTTTACTATATATATATATTCATTTCCTTGAAGTTCAAAGATGGGATGGTTTAGTTGAAATTTGGAAAAAAAATAAAGTTGTGCAAGGCAAACATTAGAGAGAGCTTTAATTTGTTGCTGAAACTTATATACAAGAAGAGGTGTGCTAAAGTGAGACCTTTAAAAAGCATGATCTAAGCAAAAGAAAAGAGAAAAGATGATGATCTCCTTCTTTCTTCTTTTATCTGATCCGATGCATGCAAAACGATGTCACAAACCGCATAAAAGTCACGATTCATCATTGTTGCCACTAGTTCACGTCTCTGATCCCAATGAACTTAGGCATCAGACTTTACTCTCTTTCTTTCTCCTCCTCAGGCCCTCAACTTTGCCTGTTCATTTCAATAGTAAATATATAGCAAAATATCACGATATCTATCAGCTTTTAGCAATTGAATTTGTTATATAGTAGTATAGTACAATACTAGATTTTGGACCCAGGCATACGCCCGGGATTTATTAAATATTTTGTGTGCTGAAAAGGCTTTACAAAATGTCTCACAAAAAATTTTAAATCATAATATATTTTTATTGAAAATAAATCGAAATACGTTAATGAATATCGATTATGATGTATAAGTACTTGGAAACTAAGAGAGCAAATTGAGATAGCCTCTTCACTTTGTGGTTTAGGATATTAATGTATTTGCATCCAGTTTATTTTTTGAGATTAGTTCAGTACAATTGCATCCGGTTTCCGATTTCCCGTTAATTATTTTTTAAGATTAGTTCCACGCATTTGCATAATGTTTCTAATTTATAATTAATTTTTCTTTGAAGTTAGTTCAATGCAGTTGTATCTAGTTTTCGATTTCCCGTTAATTTAATTTGTGAGGGTTAGCTCAATGCATTTTCATCCAGTTTCTGATTTTCCGACAATTATTTTTTTATGTTAGTTTGATGTATTTGCATCCAAATTTTGATTTTCCGTTAATTATTCTTTGATGTTAGTTTAATGCAGTTGTATCCATATTCCAATTTTCTATTAATTAATTTTTAAGATTAGTTTAATGCTTGCATTTGCATTCAGTTTTCGATTTCCCATTAAATATTATTTGAGGTTAGTTCGATGCATTTGCATCCAGTTTTCGATTCCCCATTAATTGTTTTTTTACGTTAGTTTCATTCAGTATTATATATTTTTTAAAATATTTGTCATTATTGCTTTGCCGTTATTTTTATTTTTTTTTTTTTTTTCCATTTTCTATTATATATTTTGTGAGGCCGTGTTAAGGATATATTCGAAATAAATCGGTGCTTTATCATAAACACTAAAATTGTATGATTTGTAATAGAGAATTAGTTTCTACAAATAACGTATTTTTTAGCAATTTTTTTTTTATTTGATCAAATATATAAGAATTGGATTCGTAAGAGGAAATTACCTTTTACAAATTACCTATTTTTCAGCCATTTTTTTTATTTGATAAAATATATAAGAATTGGAAATACACTCAAGTTCTCCAAATATAAGAATTATAAATACACTCAAACTCTCTAAAGAGGTTGCATGTATATGAGATTGTAGGTTATTAGAAAAGACTATTTTTCATATTAGAGTGCCACATAAGAAATAGAAAAAACTAACTCTCATATTAGAGTGCCACATAGGAGAGAGAAAATCTTTCATTAGAAGTCTCTGCTTTAGTATATAGATAGTAGATATTTTACATAAAATTGGGGTAAAAAGTCTGATTCCAGTCTTTATTAGCCTAAAATCCATTAACTTTTTGAATTACGGCTAAAGCCCATCTGTTTTTTTAGTTGTGAATTAAAAGTTTTCGCACATTAAAATTGCGGAATAAGGTCATTGACCCAATTAGATCATCTCCTTTAGTTTATTATAATACCAAATTTACCCTTTTCTTCTCTGTTTAGTTCTTATTGTAGCTTGTCTTCAAAAAATCGCTCTTTTATTGAGTTTGAGATCGTGATATGTGATTTTTTCAATTGAAAATGTTTGGGTAACATAAATTTGCTATCCCTGGGTAATGGAGAAAGGAATCATTGGTGGCCTAGCAAGAAAAAGATTAGATTTTTATGATGTTGGGCTTTTGATTTAATGTGTAAATGAGAATTGGTGTTCTTCATTTTTGAGTTTTAAGCTTGGTTTTGTTAAGGTACAGTGTACGTTTGGCTTTGTTAAGCTTCAAATACTTAAAGAAATGAAATTTTTCTTGTTTGTTATGGTGTGAAACAAATGTTGATAGAAATGTCAAAGATGTAAGAACTCTTATTGCAACACAAGATCAATTAGAGATGGTTACAATACTTAATCTTATTGATGCATCACTTGCACTTTCACCTAGATATGAAGTAGCATTGGAACTCAATTCTAGAACACTACTTTCGATTTAAAGAAGTGACTAATATGCTCCAGGAATACGTTCTTAGCTTTAAAATGGTGTATGATAAAGAATTGACTACTTCAATTCTTTAGACAATAGTAGTTAACAAGAGATTTCGAGAAAAAGAGTGAAGCTTCTTTATGAAAATTCTTCGTCAACCAATTCATCTAATAGACAGTCTTCACTCAAGATCAAATGCTTTTATGTTTCTGATATGAAGAAAAAGTTATGGCTGGGTTTTGTAAACAATATGATAAAGAAGGTCAATGGGGGTAAATTATTCATCTCAATTTCTTTAGCAATTGTGGTTTATGTGGATTGATTTGGAGGATTATTGAAATAAATGGTATCTCACTATCCATATGTAATTAATGCAGGTATTTGGTATTGGGTGAAGCTTGTTGCTATCTTGGATTAATAAAAGACACAATGGTTCTCCTATAAACATTAAGCCGCTACAATTTGAAGAGAAATCATATGATGTTATGAGGATATTGTGATTGCCAAGAACACATAATCCTAACTAATGTTCTCAACTCACACAACTCATGATGTAGATATGAATGAAAGATGTCCAAGAATTGAAGAAAAGCGATGTGTTTATTGATTGATGATAAAGTTTGTTACAATTTCTCCCTGGTTCACTCTTTCTTTCTCCTGTTTATACAGTTTTTTGTAATCTGAATTGAATGAATCCTTTCTTCTTCATCCTGCCTTTTTATAGTCTTCCCAAATACCTTTGACCCAACCTGCTTTCGCCACGTGCCATTCCTCTGTCTATTCTCTTTCCCGCCTTATGCATGCAAAATATTTCAAATATCCCTGACATCTATCGAGATATTGGCCCTTATGCCAATATCTCAAGTTTTAAAATACTGAAAGAAACATATCTATAAGTATGATATTTGCCCACTACATCGCCCTCTCCCGAAATTTTGAAATTTTCATTTGAAATTTCAACTTTTCGAGAAGCGGTTATATCAGAGAACGGATTTGAAAACTGTCGGGCCCAAATAACCACCCAGTCCAATATTTAACACTACAACCTCAAAAAACGAACCGTCTCTCAATCTTTAGCTTCTTGGATACGCTTCTTCTCCAACAAAACTCTGGTCTCATCGTCTTTCTTTTACCAGCAAGTTACACTCGCTTCCTTGAACAACTACGACTCTTGCAACCCAGCATGTAGCTTGTTTTTTCTTGCACTTTGTTAAGCTTTCTATACCATGTATTGCAGTACTTATTTTAGTAATACTAGATACGATAGTTTGTCTTAACTTTAGTTTCTGACATTTGAATCCCTTAAATCTGCATGTGCTTGTGTGCTAATGCTTATGCAATGACATGCATTACTACCTTAATCTTCAAAACATGTAAAAGTTCGAATCTTTTTATTCATAACATTATTTGCATCTTTTTGTTTGTTCTGGCTTAACTATCGACATATATCACAATATTTTTGATATTCCAACCCTATGTTATTCCGATATATATCTATACATCGGTATTTTCGATGATTTAACTTTTATATCGGCATTTTCGATACTCTACTATCATGCTGCTAATAATGTTTTGTAAATCTTGAATTGACAATATTAAAAATACCTTTGTCATCCCTTCTTTGTGTATAGTCGTTTCTGACCAGTGAAGATACCACTTCTGATGCTAGCCTCCATTCTGAGGATACCATATCGGATGATATCCTTTCTGATGATATACTTCCTGATGATAGACCTCATAGCCAAAACTTTGCTTCCACTTCGATCACTCGATCTCAGCTTCAGATTTCTTGGGAACTATCTTATGTTGTAGAAGGCATTCCCTGCCATCCCTTTGCAACCAGTGACTCTGAATTTGAATGCGATACTATTGAAGATACCAGTCAATGGCGCGAAAGACTTTGCGGTTTTTTCATAAAGCGACCAAACCTAGCTTTAGTTCAAGCCGCCTATCAAATTCCCTTCTCTCTTTATTTACAACATTATGCTGGTACTCGAGCTTTTACTCAGTGTCAGAGTGGTACCAAAGAGAGAATCATTGTTACTATTGGCCAACTCGCCGCTGGATTGAGATTTCCTTTATTCAATCTTGATCGTGAAGTGCTGAACCATCTGAATATTTCCCCTGGTCAGGGTATGGGTAACTTCTGGAGATTGATGTTTGTCTGTAACTATTACAATAGCCACCTTTCCCCTGATAGGTATGAAGCTGACCGAATCAGGCTATCCGATATTCTTATGCACTACCGATTTTGTGAAAAAATTATCGGATATTTTTATCCCAAAAAACATACCCAAATAAACATTAGGGGTATCCTCCGTAAAAATCGTAAGAGCGATAAGGAGTGGACCAAATATCTGATTGTTGTTATGGGTAAATGGGAAAGCACCGATAGCCCAGCAAATTCTCCTTTGAAACATCAAGTCTTCAACTCCGCAGGTATGTCCTCCCTTTGATTTGTTTTCGCTCTTTAGATCTCGAAAATCCCACATTTGATATCACTCTTCTTTGCGTCTTTTCAGTATTTCTCCCTCATTTTGCAAAAGCTTGTGTGAACTCTGAGAGAGTGCTCAGACTTCTAGAAGGGACTGAAGAAACTGTCAATATTAAGACTGGGGCTGATAAAGAAGGGAATCCCAAAATCACTGTTCTCCTTCCTGATATCTCAAACTATTGTGCACCTCTTTATGTACTCAAATACCGAGCTCTTCAAAAAATGGGTCAGTCGCCAATTCCCACTCAATCTCCTTTAAAAAATTCCTCAGACGATCTTTCCTTTCTCGTATCCTCCTTTGCCTTGCATGGCTTGCCTCCTAAACTTCCCAAAAGTTTCTATGATTATTTAGATAACAATTGTACCATGACTCCCAATCTTTTTCCTCAGATTAAAGAAGAGGTTCCTGACTTTTATGAATATCCAATTTTACAAAATATATTTAATGAACATCTTTTATTGTATACAGACATGGCTCCTCAAATGCCGATGAATCCCAACGCTGGTCGCTACTTATCTGAAAAAGGGAAAAAGAAAGCATCTGAGCCCTCCTCAACACCAACTGCTGCTGATAAACAAGCTGCTCCTTCTCCCATTCCTACTAAGCATACTTCTACTGCTCCTAAGGATAAGCTTCCTACTTATTCTCAGCAACACACCTCCATCCCCCCTTCAACTAATATTGTCCCTTCTAAGAGAAGAAAAACCCATTCCTGGGGTGAGAGTGGTCTTGCCGATGGTCAAAACCTTAATTCTATTTCATCAGCCGATGCCAGCCAACTTTTCAGACCTGTGTTTCGCCTTATTGATGGCAGCGATGTCCCTTTAACAACCTTGCTTTTTGAAGATACTAATAAGGACAAGTTGGGTGTCGCCTTGGCTAGCAGCTGTGTTCTTCCCAAAGACAAGCTTGTTGTCATCAACATTAATCCCACTGATCGCCTTACCCAGTATTGCGATTACATGGAGAAGGTACTCATGTCTTGTCTTCTCTCATTTCATCCTGATTTCACTTTTCACTTTGTGCTTATCTATTTTTGATATCTTTATAGGCCAAAGTGCTTGTCATGGCTCAGTTTGATCTGCTTCATAAACAAGAGTGTGAGATTGGGCATCTTAGAAAAACAATGACCTCTCAGCAATCAAAATATGATAGATTAATCCGAGAGAATAACAACTTCAAGAAAGAAATCGATCAATTGAAGACTGATATGAAGCTGCAATCTGAAAAAGCTGAGAAGATTTTATTTGATAAACTGGCTGAATATGCCGAGATTGTGAAGAAAATGCTTGAAGACTTTGATTCCGAAAGAAAGAACTATGAAGAAGCCTCTGAAACTGCTGATGCTGATGAGTACAACACTGTCATGGCCGCAGTAAATTCTCTAGGTGACAAGTTGGATATTTGTAAACCCTTTGTTCCACGTAACGTTCTTGTGGAAAATGATATGATTTCTGATGATGAAGAAGGAGATATAGCCCCCTCTAATCCTAATGTGCCTGATACCATCAACTCGCAGATTACTCCTGATGCTGCTCAAAACACCGATGCTATTCTGTCTGATGTCGATGCCCTTCTCAACAATCCTCCCCTTTAAACTATCATCTTTTTAATTCAAATGTTGTATTCTCCGAACAAGTAATACTTTTTTATTGCTATAATTTCTAAATTTCCATTTACCCTTATTGGTACTTATATATATTAAGGCAATATGTTCGTACTTGCCTACATTGAAAATCACACTTTTCGATACCCTTACAAAAAAAAAAAAAAAACTATCAGCAACACTTAGACTTGTATCTAGAACAAGAAAATTTCTAGACCCTCAACCAAAAAGAGAGTATCGGCGATACTTAGACTTGTATCAATCTGAAAATATAATTTTCGATACCCTCAACCAAAAAGAGAGTATCGGCGATACTTAATAGACTTGTATCAAAAAGAAAATATAATTTTCGATACCCTCAACCAAAAAGAGAGTAACAGCGATACTTAGACTTGTATCAACTTAAAAATATAATTTTCGATACCCTCAACCAAAAAGAGAGTATCGGCGATACTTAGACTTGTATCAAAAAGAAAATATAATTTTCGATACCCTCAACTAAAAAGAGAGTATCAGCGATACTTAGACTTGTATCAAAAAGAAAATATAATTTTCGATACTCTCAACCAAAAAGAGAGTATCGGCGATACTTAGGCTCGCATAAATCTGATAATATAATTTTTGATACTCCCAACCAAAAAGAAAGTATCGGCGATAATTAGACTTGTATTAATCTGAAAATATAATTTTCGATACCCTCAACCAAAAAAAGAGTATCGGCGATACTTAGACTTGTATCAAAAAGAAAATATAATTTTCGATACCCTCAACCAAAAAGAGAGTATCGGCGATACTTAGACTTGTATCAAAAAGAAAATATAATTTTCGATACTCTCAACCAAAAAGAGAGTATCGGCGATACTTAGACTTGTATCAAAAAGAAAATATAATTTTTGATAACCTCAACCAAAAAGAGAGTATCGGCGATACTTAGACTCGTATCAATCTAATAATATAATTTTCGATACTCTCAACTAAAAAGAGAGTATTGGCGATAATTAAACTTGTATCAATCTGAAAATATAATTTTCGATACTCTCAACCAAAAAGAGAGTATCGGCGATACTTAGATTTGTATCAAAAAAGAATATATAATTTTCGATACCCTCAACTAAAAAGAGAGTATCGGCGATACTTAGACTTGTATCAAAAAGAAAATATAATTTTCGATACCCTCAACCAAAAAGAGAGTATCGCGATACTTAGACTTGTATCAAAAAGAAAATATAATTTTCGATACCCTCAACCAAAAAGAGAGTATCAGCGATACTTAGATTCGTATCAATCTGAAAATATAATTTTCGATACTCTCAACCAAAAAGAGAGTATCGGCGATAATTAGACTTGTATCAATCTGAAAAATATAATTTTCGATACCCTCAACCAAAAAAAGAGTATCGGCGATACTTAGACTTGTATCAATCAGAAAATATAATTTTCAATACCCTCAACCAAAAAGAGAGTATCAGCGATACTTAGACTTGTATCAAAAAGAAAATATAATTTTCGATACCCTCAACCAAAAAGAGAGTACCGGCGATACTTAGACTCGTATCAATCTGAAAATATAATTTTCGATACTCTCAACAAAAAGAGAGTATCGGCGATAATTAGACTTGTATCAATCTGAAAATATAATTTTCGATACCCTCAACCAAAAAGAGAGTATCGACGATACTTAGACTTGTATCAATCTGAAACTATAATTTTACCTTTGTTATTATTAACAAACCTAAAGCATTGCAACATACCTTTATTATCGAATGATCTTTAATGCCTCATCCTTTGCTGATATCTTGTCTAATATTATCATGCCTAATATTTGCCCCTATTTTTGATATCAGGACTTTTTGACAATACGCCTGAGATCAACATTTCTGTCAATCTCAGGACTTTTTATGCATGATATATGCCCCTGTTTTTGATATCAGGACTTTTTGACAATATGCCTGACATCAACATCTCTGTCAATTTCAGGACTTTTTATGCCTGATATTTGTCACTGTTTTTGATATCAGGACTTTTTGACAATATGCCCGATATTAACACGTCTGTCGATATCAGGACTTCTTATGCCTAATATCAACATTTCTATCAATATTAGGACTTTCGATAATATGCCTAATACCAACACGTCTGTTGATACCAGGACTTTTTACGCCTGATGTCACCATTTCTGCCGACACCAAGGCTTCTTACGCCTGATATCTACCATTGTTTATGATATCAGGACTTTTTGACCATATGCCTGATGTCCATATTTCTATTTATACTAGGACTTTTTATGCCTGATATCTGCCTCTGTTTCTGATATCAGGTCTTTTTGACAATATGCCTGATATCAATATTTCTATCGATACCAGGGCTTTTTATGTTTGATATCTGCCACTGTTTCTGATATCAAATTTTTTTTGACGATATGCCTGATGTCAATATTTCTATTGATACTAGGACTTTTTATGCCTGATATCTGCCTCTGTTTATGATATCAGGTCTTTTTAACAATATGCCTAATATCAATATTTCTATCGATACCAAGGCTTTTTATGCCTGATATCTACCATTGTTTCTAATATTAGGACTTTTTGGCGATATGCATGATATCAATATTTCTATCGATACCTGGACTTTTTATCATATGATAACACCATATATTTTTACACGAAAATTGAAATTTGAAACTTGAATCCATTTGTATTGAATTGAAAATTCATGCTACACAGCTTAATTTCCCATAAAATCTGAAAAATACACTATTGATAGAATACCTTCAGATTATTGACATTTTGGGGCTTTGCTAGCAATTCACCATCGCCTTTCTTTGGATAGTACGCTCCATTTATCCCCACCTTGTGGACAATGTATGAGCCTTCCCAATTTGCCGATAACTTTCTAGCTCCATTTTCTTTTGTCGCCTGTGTAACCTCTTTCATCACTAGGTCACCTTCTTGGAAATTTCTTTCTTTAACTTTCTTATTAAATGTTTTTCTGAGCTGCCTGTGATAGGAATCAAGCTTCATTCTTGCTTGCTCCCTTCTCTCTTCCAAATTCAAGACTTCTGCCTGCATTCCCTGGTCATTCAACCCTTTTTCTACAAGCATTGTCCTTGATGTCGATACTACCATCTCAGATGGAGTCACTGCTTCCATACTATAAGCTAGAGTAAATGGCGATTCCCCCATTGCTACTCTTGGAGTTGTTCTATATGCCCATAACACACTGTTTAACTCATCCACCCATAAACTTTTCTTATCCTCCAGCTTCTTTTTGATGTTGTCCATAATGGTCTTATTTGTTGCTTCAGCTTGCCCATTCCCTTGAGCGTAGTAAGGTGCCGATGTAAAGTGCTTAATCCTGTACGATTCTAAAAAATCTTTCACTTTACCACCAATGAATTGAGAACCATTATTCGATATAATAGCATATGGCAATCCGTATCGGCAAACCACTCTTTCAAACATAAAACCGATGATGTCCTGCTCTTTGACATGTTGCAAGGCTATCGCTTGTACCCACTTAGTGAAGTAGTCAGTTACTGCTAGCATGAATTGTTTCTTTCCTTTTCCAGGTACTAGAGGACCCACAATGCGAACGACCATGGGTTCGAGACACAATGTAACTCCTCTACTGTCACATGAATGGCATGTCCATGCTTCTAACATTGGATACACTTTTTTGCATATCGCAGATAGTCCCTCCGTGCATTTGTGGCCAGAAATATCCCTGCCTTGCAATCTTACTTGCCAACGATCTTCCTGCCGAATGATTCCCACATTCCCCTTCATGCATTTCTGCAATAATTTTCTGAGAATCTTCTGTCGATATACATTTTAAATGTGGTCCTCCTGGATTTTTTCGATACATTTGATCGTCTATTAATAGATATCTTTTAGGTCCTCCTTTTATCCTCCTAGACTCATTCTTATCTGCTGGCAGTTTTTCTTCTGACAAAAACAGCATATAATCGCTCAACCATGACGCCCCCAGCGTGTCTATTTCCATCACCTTTGTATGTTTTATACTAATACTTGGAGTTTGCTAAACACCGATATACAACAGACGACCTTCCTCATTTTCAAGCATAGCAGCTACATATGCCAATGCATCAACATGTCAGTTTTCCCCCCTATCGAGATGCTGAAAAATAATCTTCCTGAAATCTTTGAGCTTTACTCTTACCAAATTCAAATAATCTATCATGTTATCGCATTTTGCCGAATATCCTCCATTGATTTGGCTTATCACCAACTGAGAATCGTTGAAAACTGATAAGTCTTTGATGTTTAATGATTTAGCCATCTCCAAACCTATTATTAGAGCCTCATATTTAGCTTCATTGTTAGAAGCGTGAAAACCTAAAGTAACTGCTGACTCGAGTCTTTGGTTTTCTGGAGTTATCAGCACAGCGCCGATACCACATCCTTTTTGGCCTGATGATCCATCTACAAAAAGCCTCCATCCATTTGTGCCGACCAAGGATCATCCTCATCCATTGCATTATTAGGCTCTTGTAACAGTAGAAGATTATCCTCTTCAACCTCCTAATCTTCATCTTCTGTAGGAAAATATGCTAAGAAATCCGCTAGAACTTGGCTTTTCTCCGATACTCTATTCTTATATTCAATCCCAAACTAATCAATAAGAACTGACCACTTCGTCATTCTCCTCGACTTAGCTGTCTTAGCTAAAGTTTGCTTCAAAGGAAGATTTGTCATTACTACTACTGAATGGGATTGAAAATAAGGCTTTAACCGTTGAGTAGAATATAGGAGAGCTAACGCATATTTCTCTAACATTGAGTATCGAGTTTCAGCTTCGAGCATTGTTTTAGATTGAAAATACACAGGTCGCTCAGCTCCATCTTCCACTTTGACAAGTACTGAACTGATAGCGAAATCTGAAACGGCGAGGTATAAGAATAACATATCGCCTTCTTCTAGTTTTATCAGAGTTGGTACTTCTTGCAAATACTTTTTTAACTCGGTGAACACAAGTTCGCATTCCTCATCCCATACAAACTTTGTATTTTTCTTCAACAATTTGAATAAAAGTTTACATCTATTGGAAGTTCGAGATATAAGCCTATTCAAAGCTACAATTCTGCCTGTCAGTTTTTGAATTTGCTTCTTTGTACTGGGTGAAGGCATCTGTTGGATAGCTCGAATCTGATCTGGGTTAACATCAATTCCTCACTTTGTGACGATATATCTGAGGAATTTTCCCGAACTTACCCCAAAAGTACATTTTTTAGGGTTAAGCTTCATATTGAACTGTCGGAATATTCGAAAAACCGTATCTAAATCTTGAACATGACTACTCGCCTTTTTTGATTTGATAACCATATCATCTATGTATACTTCCACAATATGCTTAATCAGATGTTTGAACATCTTTTCTACCAATCGTTGATATGTTGCCCCTGCATTCTTTAAACCGAATGACATTCTAATGAAACAATAAAGACCCCCTTCAACAACAAATGTTGTCTTCAATTGATCTAATATTGACATAATAATTTGGAAATGATCGGAATGACCATCGCAGAAACTCAACAATTCGAACCCAGCTATTCTATCCACCAGTTCATCAATTCTAGGCATCGGATAATAGTCCTTCGGGCATTGCTTGTTAACATCTGTGAAATCAACACATATCCGAACCTTGCCATTCTTTTTCGGGACAACCACAATGTTTGCAACCCATTCTAAATTATCAATCTCTTTGATGATTCCACATTCTAGCATTTTCTGAATTTTATTTTGTACTACTTGCGCGTATATCGGCCTGACCCTTCTATGACGCTAATGAACTGGGGTTGCTCCTTCTCGCATATTCAACTTATGGGAACATATCTTAGGGTCAATACTAGAAAGATCAGCCATCGACCAAGCAAATACATTTTTATTTTTCTTTAGAAACTCGATTAAATCACTCTTGATTTTTGAACTCATCTCTGTTCCAATGAAAGTGAAGCAACTTTCATTGTCTTGTCCAATATTGATCTTTTGCACTTCTTCCATTGTCTTACTTAGGATTATCTCGGACTTTCCATTAATTGCTATCTGGCGACTTCCGAGATGCCCCCAATATCCACTTTCTCCCCTTTCATCATATCCTTTACCGTAACAAAATTGCATTTCTCAGATTCTGACTGGTCACCTCTTATCTCATGTGGCCCATATGCTGTCGGAAATCTGATCATTTGATAAAAAGTACTCGTAACTGCTCTCATAGCATGTATCCATTTTCTTCCCAAAATAGCATTATGATCTGAATGATGCTTTATGACTATAAATTTAGTCATAATAGTCTGTGGGCCTGCCCTTCATCGGCAACTTGATTTCCCATTTGGTCTTGTCAAGGTTCCATTGAAACCAAACAGATTAAACTGTGGTTCTTTTAAATGGGATTCATCAAATCCGATGCTTGTATATGCTTTCCAAAATAGAATATTGACAGAACTACCACAATCCACCAAAATATTTTGCACATCATATCCTGATATTCTTAATGTAATCAACAGAGCATTATCATGAGGTAACATTACCTTTGACAAATCGTCAGGTACAAACATAATAGCTCCAGGTATACTTGCCGATATGAGAGCAGGGTCTACTGGTATCGGCTCCACATTTACTTTTCAAAGACCTCCTCGCCCGGTGTCGATATCTTCCGAATTTTATCCCTTATGATTTTCTTCTGCGGGATAACCCCCTTATATATCATATTGATCACCCCTAAATGCTTATCATTCATCACCGTCGCTATCTCTGGTCTAGCATCAGCTCTAAACTCCCTGAGTTTTCCATCTCTCATTAATCGATCTACTTCCCAGAGCAATTGAAGACACTTGTTCGTCTCATGATTCTTTACCTTGTGAAAATTACATAAGGGTTTATCTTCTATCTCCCGAGGCTTGTGAGTCGGATGTTGGACATAAGGCTCTTTCCTAACCCTCCTCAAGATATCTTCCAATGTAGTATTAATAGCGACATAATTGGATGGATCTAACTCCTCTCTTAATGACTTTTCGAATTTCTTCTTCTGTGAAGGTTGACCCTCAGATTTCGAATAAGACTCATTAAAATTCCTCTTATCGGATTTATGATGGGTCTCTTCTTTGGCCGAGTTGCTTGCCTCAGACACTTGTAACACAGGTTGAACTAAATCTGACAGAACACCCTCTTCAACTTGCTCGCCTTTCTCGGCTTTATCATAGAGCTCTCTCAGAGTCTTAATATCCTTTCGAAGCATATACTTATGCATATCGGATGCAGGAATGAGCCCTGTTTGAAATGCCATTACTGCTGTCATTTCTGACTCATCCAAATGTTCTACTAACTGCGCTTCTGCCTTGAATCGCGACAAGAAACCTTTCAGAGATTCCTTCTTTCCTTGCTTCAGCTGGAACAAAGCCGACACCTGCTTTGGTTTCGCTCGCTGATGCCCATAATTGGTCAGACATTTTTCTTCAATCTCCCTATAACATGATATTGATCCCTCTTGTAAAGAACAGAACCACTTTAATGCCTTCCCCTTCAGGCTTGAAGAAAAGGATTTGCATAGCAATGAATCCAGATATGCAGTTCCCTTATATATCAAAAACTGATGTCGGTATGCAAAGAGATGGTCCATCAGATCTGATGAGCCATCATATTGAGTGAATTTAGGGAGTTTAAACTTCGGCAGAACAGGCATCATTTCGATACTTTGATGTATCAGATTCCTACTAACATCATTCGTCAGCTTCCTTATTGACGCTGAAGTCTTCTCGAGCACTTGATTTCCCAATTGTTTTAACATCATTTCTTGTATCATCTCTTTAGTGATAGGCTGTGGTATCGACATTTCAGCTACTGGCGATACTTCTGCCCCTTTCTCATTTCTTATTGATGCCTTTCCCATATCATGACTACCAAATTTCGAACTACATTCCTCCTCTTCTTCCTCCTGAAAATCCCTAACCACAATACTTGGACCTCCTTTATTCAACCCTTTCTCCTTTCTTCATTTCTTGATTCTCCTTTAGTAAAATAGCATTCTGCCTCTCTACTTCTTTCAATCTTTTCAACACTTCTTGAAGTGACACCTCCACATTCATATTTGCTTCCATCTCCCTTCGACTTACTGAAGCTTTTGTGTTTCTTGTATCCGATTGATTATCGTTCTCCATTCTTTTGCTGTTTGCTTTCTTCTTAGGAGCCATTAATATTGTAACCGAATTCACACTCTTCTATCACACTTCCTTCACTCAAATCTATAGAAAACTCTGGATTCTGGATCGTAGAAGAAGAAAATCGAAAATTTTCTTGTTCTAGATCCACAGACGGCGCCAATGTGATTGCCAAGAACACATAATCCTAGCTAATGTTCTCAACTCACACAACTCATGATGTAGATTTGAATGAAAGATGTCCAAGAATTGAAGAAAAGCGATGTGTTTATTGATTGATGATAAAGTTTGTTACAATTTCTCCCTGGTTCACTCTTTCTCTATCCTGTTTATACAGTTTTTTGTAATCTGAATTGAATGAATCTTTTCTTCCTCATCCAGCCTTTTTATAGTCTTCCCAAATGCCTTTGACCCAACCTGCTTTCACCACGTGTCCGTCCTCTTTCTATTCCCTTTCCTGCCTTATGCCTGCAAAATATTTCAAATATCCCTGACATCTATCGAGATATTGGCCCTTATGCCAATATCTCAAGTTTTAAAATACTGAAAGAAACATATCTATGAGTACGATATTTGCCCACTACAGATATATTTACCTTGTCTAATGTTGTTTTGTGTAATGACATGAATAGCACCACGCTGCCTCCCTCCGATGCTGCATTAGGTTTCAAAGGGGTATTATGCCAAGACATTATATTGCTTGTATTTGTGATTCTTCTAAGCATTAGACTATGCGTAGTTGTTGTTCTTTTTTTTTAACAAACCGTAGTTTTACGAAGGATCCATAAGCTAAAAATGGAAGAGCACTCATTAAATGAGAGAGTGATGGTTCGAGTCCATCTGGATCCAATTCTAACACCTTTTGGTGTAAAAAGGAATAAAAACCACGTTTGATGGTAGTATTTGCATAAGAGGCCTCTTTGCATAGATGATCGATAACATTTTTATATGCATTATATTAGGTTTTGTATTAGGTTAAAGACATGTTTTAGATTTGTTTTTCGCACAAACAGTTTTTGCATTGCGCAAGTAAGTTAAAAAACCAATGGTTTTGTGATGGTAAATTATACCTTTTTACCATATATAGATGGCATAGGTTTTACGTTTCACAACAACTCATATCTGAAGCATGGGACTTTCTTCAATGAACATTGACTTGGTAGTAATAGACAATGTAATATTCATGTTGTAGTAGAGTTGACAGTGTAACATCCATGTTGCAGTAGAGTTTCCAATGCAACATCCATGTTGCAGTAGAGTTGTCAGTGCAACGTCGATGTTGCAGTGGGAGTTGACAGTGCAACATAAATGTTGCAGTGGGATATTAGACAAAAACCATGCATGAGACTTACCTTTTTAGGACCCACCTCTTTGAGAGAACACTTCTCTATATTTGGACTGATATTCTAACAATATATAAATTTCACCAAACACAAAAATAGTTAATTTGACATTTAGCATTCGGTGAATACCTGATAAACGATATTACAAAAATAATACTATATACATATATAAAATAATCTTGGTAGATTTGAACCACCATCCTCTTGGGATTCTCCTCCCAAGCACTCTACCTTTTTGAGCTAAAGATCCATTCATTTTATGTTAACTTCATCACGACAATACTTAGAGTACATTTGAATAAAAAGTAATAAGTGCACTTTCTATTGTGTATAGCCATTAAGTTCTTTAACATTCGTATATGAGTACATGTAATCTCAATTATTTGATGTCAATGTAACAGTGCAACATCCATGCATGTTGCAGTAAATGTGACAATGCATGCAACATTCATGTTGCAGTGAGAGTTGACAATGGTTGTTGATGTAGTAGTAATAGACAGTGCAATATTCATGTTGCAGTAGTGTTGCCAATGCAACATCCATGTTGCAGTAGGAGTTGACAGTAGTTGTTGGAATGGTAATTGACTGTGCAATATCCATGTTGCATGTTGCAGTGGTAATTGACAGTGCAACATCCATGTTGCATGTTGCAGTGGGAGTTGACAGTTGAAAACAACAAGTATCAACAATTAAGTTTCATGTTCATCTGAGCAAGAAGCAAGTTCATTCAACCAAAATACAAAGTAAAACTGAAATTAAACATATATATAAAGATTTTAAATTTAGTTTCTCACTTTTGTAGTAATTAGTTGTCTTTTGTTTCGAGTAGATCTTGGTTTTTATTACACAAAATCGGCGGAATCGTCATTAATTTTGAATTTTGAATTTCCATGTTGCACTTTTCAGTTCAATTTAGGAGGACTAGGGTTTGTTTTTTTTGTTTGTTTTCGATCTATTTAGATTTCTGTTTGGAGAAGATGGGGTGAGGGACAAATTTGTAACATTACTAAAAAGTTAACTGGGTGGGCTTTTGACATAATTATAAAAATCTATGTCTTTTATCCATAATTAATATATAACCAGGGGCTTCAGGCCCAATCTCTATATATTTTATCAGTTAAATCCTCCTTACTTAGTAACAATTAATTAGTAACTAGTAAGGGCATCTCCAATGGAAGGTATAAACTGTAGGGACATAAATTACAAAAACACGTAAACAAACTCATGATTGTTAGGACATTTCTAAGTTTTAGATTTGGCTAATCTTTTGTACATATGATCTTCCAATTACTTTAAACATTGTCACAAAAATTATTCAAATCCGAAACTTGTAACACCATCAAATGTAGTCAACAAATTAAAAAATTTGGCAACTTATGGACCGTTCATTTCCACCATTTTTTATACTATATTTGGCAAGTTTGGAAATTTTTTATTATTTTGAGTATTTGTGACAATGTTTAGAATAGTTAAGAGATAAGATCTACAAAAGGTTAGTATAATCTAAAAATTATAAATGCCCTAATGATTTTGAGTTTGTTTACATATTTTTATCAGATATACCCCTTGAACCTATCCCAAACTATATAAGGTGTAAACAATGGCGAAGCCAGGAATTTATTCCAGGATGAGCTTGTTACCACTACAAGTTTTCATCTACAACTCATTTAGAGTGTACATGTGTTCTTATTGTTTGTCTATATAGTTTAATATTTGTTAGTCTACCGTTGTTTATTATTATTATTATTATTATTATTATAAACAAACAATTGCTAGTTACCTAGTGTATTTTGTCAATTGTTTAAAATCAAAATCATATTATAGTAAACAAGATTATTAATTGCAAAGGTTAGTTCATTATATTGTTTGCTTTGGTAATTGATTTAGTTTTGTATAGATAAAGTGCATCTAATTGTCTATTCCCTGTACTTTTTATTTAATTTTTCTCATTTTTGTTTCTTTTGTCCTATATAGAAGGTAACTAGATGTCCGGAATGCTATATGGCTTATATCATCTCCAATGGGGGGGGGTAAACCGTATAGAGTGTAAATTTTACACCCCAAGTGTCAAAAAACTCTTTCCAATGGAGGTGGTATACCATAGATAATAACAAATTAGTTGATACAGGAGGTGAGGAATTCTCCATCTTGCTATTAGTTATAAAGAACTCGGGTGACACTTGAACACACATCTGGACAAAAAAAATGTTCGGACGATGTCCTTATCTAGTTCTAAATTCACAATTTGTAAAATTTTAAACTCAGACGACATGACGTCCCAATTTAAATTAAAGAGAAACGACACTTTAAGTGTCGTCCGAATTTAAAATCAAACTTTTTTAACATTTTTCCGTTGGGAATAATATAGAGTGGATAGTTATGGGCCATTAGCAATTGGAGTTGTAAAATTATAATAGCACCCAAGTAGAGCCTATGTAGAGGTGTAATTTTACCCCCCCCCCCTCTGGATATGCCCTTGATGGTTAAAGGAGCATGCAAACCTATTATATCACAAACTTACCGTATCAATACCATATAATTATCTCTCCTTACGTGTGCCCATGAGCCATAACCCATGTGCGCATGCACAAGTAAAAATAAACCTAACAACGTATGAATTCCATTTAGACCCTTAGAGACCATTACTCTATTTTACTCTTTGTAGGCAGATTTGGCAATTCATAGAAATGGATATGCTTAAGCTCTTAAAGAAGCGGAAATTTCAGTTTTACCAAAGGGAACCAAAACTACATATAGTACTTTCTGATTCAAATTCCGGGGTGAGCCAGAAAGTACCCTGCCCTGGCTCCGCCACGAGGTATAAAGTTTAAAAGCCATTCCAATGGGGTTGTAAACCATAGATAATAGCTAATAAGTAATAGAAATAAAGGAGTGGAAAATTCTCAACCCAGATACAAATTGGTAAAAGACACTTGGAGTAACACGCGAGTTTAAAAATATGTTTGGACAAGTAGCGTTCCTCTTTAGTTCTAAAGTGGTCATTTACAATTTTGAAACTAGGGCGTCATCCTTCAAGTGACGTCCCTCTTCAATTCTAAGAGGACCTCATTCCAACTAACACCCTAGTTTTAAAACCCAATTTTTTTACATTTCTCCTTTGGAAATTATCAAGTGTGAATATTTATATAGTGTAATGCATTAGTGTGCATTCAGAATTGTAAAATTCTAATGACACTTATGTAAAGGTGCAAGTTGTAATTTTACACCCTCCATCTACTTGGAGATGCCTAAGCCACCGACCATAGCAAAGATGGGCGTTGTAATGACTAATGACTAATGACAATGACAATCTTATAATCATTATTAAACTGATTTAACTACATAAATATGCTTCATTCATTCTCCACTCCCTTCTATAGAAACCACTAAAAATACAAAATATGACTATAACTTCAAAATTAATCGAACTAATAAATAAATTTTTTGGCAGACAATTGATGAAGCAAAATGTTATAGCATCTCAAAGAGAACCACATTTTAACCTTTTAGTAATCATCCTAACTTGTCTCTCTTCCCGTCTCTCAGGTCTCCTGAAATCTCAATGTTTCCGTTAATGACATGCATGTTTCGATCTTGGAATGGACTCGTCATGAAGCGTTCAAATGCATGTTAAACAAAACATGATCGAACTGATCGACCATTGCTAGGCGGAGCAGAAGCGGTAGCAACATATAGCTTAATAATTGGTGCAATCACCATTTCTGATCGAGGGTCAGGACTCAGGAAGAATAACAAAAAAAAAAAACATAGGCAATGATATTCTCATGAGAATCATTGTACTGTGCTAAACAGAACCCTCCTTAAAAAAAAATATTAAAAAAAAAGTTTATCGATATTTTCATTACGTCTAGGTGATATAGGTATTTACTGTGCCACTAATGTCTCTACATTTGCTTTTGTGGTATACTGGCATTCCGTTTTCAAACTTCTAATAAGCTTCAGGATCACATTCTTAGGAGTTGTGGTACAATGCCTTTGGATGATATTCTTGATGTTGCTAGCAGTATATTGAGTCTCCGCCTATCCGATTTTGACCTCAATTCTCTGGCTGCGAATGCTACCGTCCCCTCAAAACCACAAAACGTTTTGGCGGAAGCGTTCTACGGTAAGATTGTTGCTGGTCTCGAGAGGGAGTTTGATTTATCTGTTCGTCAAAAGGCAGTCATGGGATGCTTGCAGTCGGAACACGCAAAAGATTTTCTACTTACTATTCCAATTGGAGGACTTGGACAGCGTATGTCGCCGGTGGAGTATCGTTCTATTCTCTGATACCATCTCATGATTCCATTGTAATCTGACAGTGATTTATGCCCTGTTTGTAAAAAGAGTAGATTGGATGCTTTCGGGGACCATGCAGCACATTGTCGACATTTTTCAGGTTTCAAATACCGACATGATCATGTCAGAGATATTTTATGTGATGCATTTTGGAGGGCTGAGGTACAAGTGAAGAAAGAAGCTCCTGTTAACTTTTTCACTGATCCGAATGAGGGAAGATCGACTCTTCGGCCTGCGGATGTCTTGATTTACAATTGGTTTGAGGGAAAACATGCATGTGTTGATGTAACTGGAGTCTCTCCATTGGTAGGGTTGGAGAATGATGACTTTGAGGTGGGAGAAACAGCTAAGAGAGCAGCGACAGAGAAGATGGAGAAACATGATAAAGCTTGCAGGGCTAACCAGCATTGTTTCATTCCGTTTAGTTTTGACACTTTCGATTTTTTAGAACAACAATCAATTGAGCTTCTCAAAAGACTTCAGAAAATTATGAACAGTAACGTTATGACAGTTGGTTCTAACGAGTTTGTTTTTAGAAGGATAGAATTTGCTATTGAGAAAGGACTTGCGGCGCAGGTTGTTGCACACTTGTCCTAATTATTTGTAAAATTAGTATCAATAAAATTTCCAAAAAAAAAAAAAAAAAACCAACCACTATCCTTGTGCTGACTGTTGATGCTTAATTAAGAAGCATACCGAAATTCTACTTATATTTATGATGATTCACATCTCAACTATTATTGGTTGAATTTTAGATTGTCTCCAACTTGGATGCTATCCCCCGGCCCCAAACTTTTGCAAATAGATATAACAATATAACATTTCTGTCTCCAGCTGTAAGGAAACCCACACTCCAACTCATGTGAAAGGTGAAAAGAGCATAAATGTAATTGGGGAAATGGGGGATCGGGTTTTTTTTTGAAGTTCACACTCTAGGTGATATGGAGGCTGAGAGTATCACCCTCCACATCATGTGGAGTGTAGTATTGGCCTCCATATGACATAGAGTGTGAACTCATTGCTATATTGCAAAAACTGATTGTATATATGAGATTGATTTTGGTAGTTTCACATGTTTGAGATTGGGGCAATATAAGAATTTACCGAACAGTTGGAGTACCAAATATGACAAATTGGTGGACCGTTGGAGTTAGTCTTACGGAGGAAATATTAGCCTAGTATGAGCCATTTTAAAAGACGTGGAATAACGATTAACTATGAATCCCACAAGAGCTTCTAGTTTAATTGGTTGTGTACCCCTCCGCTCATGGGAGAGATTGCCAAGTTCGAATTCCACCGAGTGTTAGTTGGGATTTATTTCTTGTGTAATTATGTGATGGGCTTTTAGGCCATGTGAGCCTTCGGGCTAGAGACAGGTGCTGCTATGATGAGTGGACCGATGAGTGAAAACAAGTCTTTATGGACAAGGTGGAGGCGGTTGGGTCGACTCAAAATGGCGCATCGGCGAGAGCCTTCGGGTTTGATGAGCCTTCGGGCAATGTAAGTCTTCGGGCTAGGGTCCTTAAATGTAACCGGTGTGGGTCTGCCTTAACCCTCTAAATATTTTTTAAAAAAAACTATGAATAAATTCATTTTGAGTCAAAAGTTTTTTTTAACAGTAAAAAGTGTTAACAACAAAGATAGAAAAAATTGTTCTTTGTGGCACTGGCAGTGTGGTTCATTTTAATAATTAATCCTCAAAGATTTAGATTAATTATGCCGTAAAAGATAATCTTGCAGTTTACCTTTTGTTCTTTGTAGCACATTTTAATAATCTTCTGTGCCATGAAAAGATAATCTTGCAGTTAACTTTTTACATTCTTTTAATAAATCTTTGTACAAACAAATGGTAAATTTTAACTCATCGGGTAGAGAAACAGATCAAAAAAGCCAACTTCGTATCTTATTTGAATGTCTTTGGGTAGTATTTAAGAACCCAAGAGAACTAAGTGCTCTCTCTCACCTATGTTCAATACACAAATACAAAATTATCGAAAAAAAAATACACAAAGACAAAAGAAAGGGTGAGTTTCACTGTTTGAGAGTTGCATTACATGCCATGCACACATGGAATAGTTATTCCAAAAAATAATGGTGCCCCTACCCAAAGATTCAATTAGTTTAATGTTCTCATAGCTAACCTCACTCAAAGAATAGAACTATAGAAGGGAATGTGGCATAGTGCCAAAAGCAAAAAACCCAAACCTCTAAAATTCCTTAAGGTTTGAAGGGACATGCCCTTGATTTTGTTAGGCCGCATGCCGATCAAGCTGACACAAAACATACCCTTTCTCTCTTTATCTTTCTCTCATTCTCTCTTTCTTGGGCTCTCCTTTTCAAGCTACAAACATGGATTCTCTTTGCCAGTGCAAAACCCATCACTTCCATCAAGAGATGGTACTTTTTCTACTTTTCTACTTTTGTCCTTTTAATGGTCTTGGGTCCAGGACCAAGGGAATGTGGTTTATTTTTGCATCCAGCGTACTCTAGAATCTCTATTATTTTTTAACCTTCTTTTTGCATGGGAGTTAAACAAGACGCGATTGAACAAACTTATCAGATTTTTCAAACTTTGTTATAAAAAAAAAAAAAGATTTTTCAAACTTTGAAATCCACTTACACCCTTGCAATTATCATTGCAGCTGAGGTGGTGGATGCTACCTTTTTTGTTTTTCTCTGTTTAACCTTTTTGGGTAGGGTTGAAGGAATGTTTCTTTTCTTGAGATTGTAGTTTTTTTTGTGCTATGTCTCTCCACTAGACTTAGAATCCCGTTCTCCTCTCCCCCCACCCAAATGACTGAATCAAGAAGAATTTGTGACTAAGCTCAATGAGCTGGGAACTCTGCCGTAAAACGTCTAGTTAGCACCGCAAAGTTCATATCCGAATTTCAGTGTGGAGCATGATATATTGTTGGGTGAACCAGTGTTACCCTCCTACTAGATGAGCCAATTAGGATTTTTCCCCCACTAGATGGAAAATTAGGGTCTCCCCCTTAAATACACACAAAAAAATTTCGGTCAACCCATTTTGACTTTTTTTTTGTGTGTATTTAGGGAGGAGACCCTAATTTCCCATCTAGTGGGAATCCTAATTGGCTCATCTAGTGGGAGGGTAATACTAGTTAACCCTATATTGTTTCCTAACAACTCTCTCCAAAGTGATTGTGTATGGTTTGGAGTTAGGACGCAATGCCTATTGCCCAACCATACAGGCACATCCAGTGAATGCATAGCTTCAAAACATTTTATCATTAAGCAAATTGAGGACCCTCATAATCCTAAAAGTGTTGGGAGTCTTCCACCATTCTGTTCTTCTGGAACTTGGGATTTGGAAATGCAAAAAATTAGCACATTTTCTGAACATTGGACAAATGCTAAAGGGTTTTAAATATTGGATGAAATTTTTGGTAAAATTGGATCCCTGGTTCAATTGAAACCCATAGTAATGCCCCATGAAATTACTTGGTTTATAAACTTTGTACAAGATTCAAATGAATTCTCTTACTCATGTTGAGATTCATATATCACGCGTCCATAAAGGCTGATCTCACATTCTCAGTTTCTCACTGACAAAAGAGACAACCCAAACCACCCCATTACACGACATGGACTAGAGGGTCATCATCATCCTTGCCATAATCCGAACTAGAGAGATTGAGAATCATTGAATAGAGAATATCTCCGAGCAGCCAAAATAAGATAAAATTCAATTCAATTAACTGATAACCGGGTTAATTGTTTTATGTAAGTAGATATTCAGAACTAAGAAATATGAAAGAATCCCAAGGGCCAAAAATCACAATGTATCTCATTAAGAAAATCAGCTACAAAAAAGTCTCTTTTATGTTAATATGTAATAATACAATATGACCTAACGAAGAGCTTCCCCAGAGCATTCACTGATAGATTATATCAATAAAACAGTTTAGTGCTGAAAAATAATCTACAACTATACTACACATCCATGACTCACCCAGTTGCCCACCGGGGATCTCGACCAATTTGCTACTCCAATCCCAAAAACAGCGTATTCCATCTATTTCATATTCAGATGGAAAATGCAGACTCTGGCTTTCACTCGTGCTCCAGGAACCAGTGAAGCTGCCACCTGTCTAGCTCTCTGGCAACTTGGTAAGAGCCAGAAAAGTTGATGGAGAAATGAAATAGAAATGTTAGCCAAAATTTTCTGTTGGAGAAAAAAGGAACTAATCATCTCCTAATCGACCCTCCTTCCTGGAACGAAACCTAATAGGAGGTTTAAGTTGTCCAACTAAACCTCCAGAATTTCCTCCTTCATCATGCCGAGTGACGATTTTTAGAGGATGAGCCTCTGTGTTGAACACCCACTCATCAAAAGAGATTACCGAGGAAGGTGAGAATAGGAGGTAGAGATACTTAAGTGTCTCGGCAAGGAAAAAGCTTTGCATCATATTGTCTTTGACACCTGTGTTTACCTGAAAGCAAAAACAAGTAGCAGTGAACACTGGTTGCACCAAATATTTGTTATTGCTCCAACATAGGCAGCAGATACAAGACCAGAGTTACTTAATTTTAACCAAGTATCACAAAATGCAATATTTCTTAGCGTCTTTAAAAGGAATGCAACATCAGTCTTGAAGACAAAGCAGATGGGAACATGAACTCAAACAACTAGAAGTGCTTACATCCTTAAGTCCAACATAACCCGAATCTGTACGAGAATTCTTTTCAAATGCTTGGAATATGTTCCAACCCCATTCTTGGTATGTTTTGTTTCCTGTTAGACGCCATAGGTAGAATAGTGACTCAACAGTCTCAGGCCTCAATATATTCCATGACGTACCAACACTCATGTCCTGCAAATTATGTAAATTTAGCACACTTTCAGGAGCATAGTCACATTCTTCAAGATAATTTCAAAGTGGAAGAAGCATATAACCTGTCCAGCATGAAAGAAATAGTTCTCTCCGGCCAACTTTGTTGGTGTTGACTGGTAGAAGTTATAACACGTCCAAGCAAGCTAATATAAGCCGAACGAGAAAAAGGGTGTTAACTAGATGACCGACAAAGTATTAAGGAACATAATAAAAGATATAATCTATGGTACACATGAACAAGGCTCATCAAGTGTAAAAAACTTCAACCCTCAGTGGATGAAGTATCTGCATTTTTGTTCTCTTTCCTTTTGTTGGACAAAGAGGGAATCGAAATACTTTAAACTGTCAGATGAGGAAGTTTTTTCCGTTTTTCTTTACAGTGCCAGTCCACTGAGTTCAAGGAGTTGACAACTTTTTGACCCAACCAGATCTAGCAGCACGTGGAGAATCTAAAATGATATTTTCTTCTATGTTCGGAGGATCCTGGTGGAACTTTCCACAACTCCATGATAAAAGAAAATTAAGAAAGGAGGAATGTTGGTAGCATTATGGTGGGATATTGAAAAATGAGTTGTCAAAATTTTTATTTTCCATAATCGCTGTCTCTACATTGAAGTCCATTAGATGGTTCAGACAATTCTTAATTACATTTTAGTTCAGTTAAAACTTGAGAAACACATAGAATAACTATTCAATAAGAGTGGAAAATATTGGGGGAGAGCAAGAACGTGATATTGTTATCACAATGCATTGTTTTCTCTATTACGAGAGTTACAACCATATATAGGCAGACCACCAAAGACTCCTAGTTAGACTTGAATACCTAAACTAAACCCTAATACTAAGGCTATTACAATAACACCCTTATATTCTTCAACAAGTTCATTACAGTATCTTCTACTACTTGTCTGCTTCAATTTCCCAAGGACCAAGTCCAATTTCCATATTTTATGATCAACCAGGATCATGGTTAAAACAAATTCAAAATTATTCTAGTATCTCCAAAATAATAATCAGGATAAAATAGTAGAATTGATACCTCTTCTGCAAGTGATAAAAACTGCTCGCGATCTCCAGGGCCATAACCAAATGATCCTAAAGCCAGCATCCCTGGAGCAAAGCATGCCAGTTCATCCATCTGTGCATATTTAAATGAAGAAACTAATTAAGCATCACTCACGATCTAACTTGACAAATGGAGATCCAACTTATAGTACTCCAAACCGTACCTTTTCAGTTAGAGAACCACCATTCTTCTCACAGATGTATGTGAAAGCTGACGGTGTTGTTTTCCGAATCAAACTTCTTAAGCCTTTCATCGATGTCTCCCACATCTCTCTGTTTCTCATGTAACAGTTATAGTTCAATTGGCAAGGAGCAAGGTCACATTGACACAGATACATGTGTCGGTCACCAACATGGAGACACGACAAATTAAGAAGAAAACCATTACTATTTTTAAGTTACTCAACGAATTCTTGTGCTCAGGACCCTACAAAGCGTCTCTTTACAAATAAATAACTATGAAACTCGCATATCATGGAGTTATAACTATATTACTAGTTTATTTCTTAATCTTTTGGTTATAGAAGAAACCCTTGGTTTGAAAACATACGCACAACATGTCCGTGTGTCCAACACGAATTTTTTAAGAATATGAAGTTTCCATGTTACTTGGGCAAGGAGGAATGTTAGAACTTACCTAACCCAATTTCTGCACTTAATTTCCATTTTACATATCCAAATAGGAAAAAAAAAACAAATTTTATTTACCTTATACAGAAAAATAATAATCTTTATTAATTTTCTCTGAAACTAAAATGTGGTTATATGAACTCCACCTTATGGTGACCCCACATGATGTCTACTACTAAAACTGGACTTACAAGATGAATTGAGGGCAGTTTTTCGGTGGAGATATTCTTACCCTAATGGTGACAACTCCCACAAAATATCAGCACAATCAAATAAGTTTAGTTGTGTCGAGTTGTTTTGAAATTAAAATAATCTGGGTTGTTGGACAAGTTTTGAAAAGGTTACAAATCTTCAAATGAGCTGATTTTTAGTGAGGATGATCTCTATTGTGTAGGGGAAAATCTCCACCAAAAGGTCACAAACAATTTCTATGTCCAAATATAAAGATTTGCATTTCCTTCTTTAATACACTTAAGATTAAAATTATAGAGATTAAACATAAAGAGTTCCAGCAATATAACTTGGGCTAAGTCCAATGGTTTGGTGCGCTATCCCACCAAACCACAATAGTACAGTGGATAGTGATAGCAGGTTAGCGTTTCCAAAACCAATGGTTTTTTTGACAGCCGCCAGTACCAATGGCGTATAGGAAGGAATTTTGTTTTTTTTTGGATTCTCCACTCTCCAGCTGCCATTCCCAAAGGCGTGTGGGAAAAAAGATTTAAAAAAAAAATTCTACCCGCCACATAGTGTGGCGTGTGGCTTAGATTTTTTCTACCCGCCACTCATACTGGCGTGTAGACTTGACGCTATCTCGTTAAAACTGGCGCTATAGATAGGTAAACTTATACCGATAGTGTTGGTGGGTTAGCGTTTTGACGCACCATTGGATTAGAATTTCCGTGATATTTAGTGTTTTGCCGCACCATTGGACTTAGCCTTGGCAAAACAAATCAAGGATAAAATCATTCACGGAATTGTGGAAAATATATGATGTTGAAGAGAAGCTCTTGGACCAAAATAACTAAATCTAGCAAAAGTATTGACTGTAAAATAGTACATACGGTTCCACCATAGAACTCAATGATATTAGCTAAAACGGGATAATGAACTATGAAGCACGGGCACAGCTCTTGGGGGCCTGTATCTGCGTCGGAATCAGAACGCAGTCAACATGGCCAGGACGTGGATAGTTGACTCGAAAAAGAAAAAAATAAAGCAAAATAATGTTTAAAAATAACTAATTTTTTCGGTTGTTGTTTTGTCAAGACTTATGACATTGTTTTAAAGTTTGATTAAGAAATATGTAAATCTTGTGAATAGTTTTGAATTAGTAGATTATGATCCATTTACATTAGCTTCTAATGTTTAGTTTATATAAAATAAAATTCCAATTATTAATTAATCTCCGCGTCCTTTGCCACTCTGCTTCTGTGCAACATTGATAATGAAAGACACCTTAAAACGCTTCTTATTAGCGAAAGAATACCAACAGCTGCCTTAAATGGCCTAGGACCACGGAAAGCTGAAGCAAGTGTTCTTCCTTAAGCTAAATGTTCAACAATATAATTCTTATCACTACCAGGACTTGGACCAGTAAAAATAGCACTTGGTGCAGATATAGGATTTAAATGATTTCAATGGTTCGTTCCCAAATAGTGGATGGATTTATCTCCATAACAGATACTGCTTTGAAGTAACAAAGCATGTCCCTCATATTTTTATGTTGACCAACTTGATTTCGTTAAAAAGGTGATAGTGATGATCTCATACCTCCCCACTCCAAATCCCTCGAAAAGGCTCCATCATTAGCATATATTGATCACACCCCAACCCCCTTAAAAAAAGAAGAAAGAAAAAGAAAAATAAAGATATATCCACGGTCAAACAGAAGTAAGCCAACAGGTAAATTCTTCCACCAAAAGGATGACACTACGAGATACATTCAAACCCATATTCCCTATCTCTCCTTGAAACCCATACAACCTAAAATATTCCAAGGCCACATCATCATACATTTTTAGAATTTCTAAAAAGCCAGACAATAGCACTAAGAAGTTTATGAGAACTCTCATTAGCCATAACTTCTATTTATCGCATCTCTCACAACTGTATGCTCACTCCTATGTGAAAATGATCTGGGTACGCGCATTAGTGTCAGACACAAGTGTGTAGCATATGAAATAGCAGCTTGAGAGCACACTATCTTTTAATGAAACAAAAATAATCTCATATGGTGTAGCATTATTTACAGATATAATAGAGACAACCACAGGAAAGGAAACTATGTACCTAGCTATTCTATTTTAAAAAGTATGAACACTTTGTTAGTAATGATGACCAAAATTTGGAGCAATAGGGACATATTCCCAAAATCAAAAGATATTATGCTGATATCATGCATATTAGTTTCATAAGGAAAAGAGTAATAGATGCATTTACTCCATTTGATTGGTAAAGCAGAAATCATTAGCAGCACAGAGGAAAACACAAAGATATGATGACCAAAGAAAGAGCTTCTCACCTATAATGCTTTACCGCTTCAGTTTTGTTCCCCTGTATCCAGACCTTAAGCAAGTACTCATAAAAGCTGCATGTGATCAAGGCCATTACTCATTAGTCAAGACTCAAGAACATAAGCAGTATAAAAGGTGAGTAACAAAATGTACAGATCACTAATCATAAAATGGTAAAAGTATCTTCTCTTATAACATCAGGCCCTAAAGGAAAATACTAGGTATGAAAGATGAGCAGTATGAAAGTTTAGCAACAAGATGTAAAACAACTCATTTTTTAATTTTCAAACATGGCTCTAAAGATGTAGACTATATTTTGTTGGCTCTACATGGCAAAAATTGAAGCAGACGACCTACAACCACTTGATCCATGTGTTGAAAAAAATACCCTCAAAATCCAAAGATCAGAAAATTATTTGTACAAAAAAATTAAATAATGGAACCTGTCATTGTTGATTCATTAGTCTAAGAAGGCACAACCTACAAAACTGAAGAGTTTCTTCATCAAATTTGGTGGCACATGGGTTTTCAGCTTGGATTGGCATTGCTGCAACTATTGACACGGGCCTGCTTATCAGTTACTCGATATGCTTACACGATCTGGCATTGTATCTGTGCAACTTTGTTTTTATGTGTTATCTTCTAAACAAAAGAATTAAAACTCTGTTCAAGTTTTTCACTGTCTGTTACTGGGGTACGAGGGTTCAGGATGCTCTTTTTATCAGTAAATGATTTATCATATTGATATAGCAGAACTACTGCATCAACACCAAAAACAAAAGCAAAGCGAATGTTTAAGGACCAGGTCCCAAACCCATGTACACCCCTAAACCACCTAGCTCACAATAGCAAAGTTACAGACATACCAACAGCAAAAATGGATGCCAAAAAACAGAAATAATCCTAAAACCAAAGTTCCGCCAGAAAGATGGCACTGGCACTTCAAGGACCAAAGACCACCAGCAGGGATCACCTAACTACCTCCCCCTCACCCTCCATCCATTGGGACTATCCGTTCCTAGTCAATATTCCACTTCCTTTACCCCCTCCAAAATAATTGAAGTCTAGTCTATCGTCTTCTTCGTCCGCTTCACTGTCCCCCAGGTCTTCTTTGTACTGCTTAACATCAATCAATTCCCCTTCCCCTTAACTCATCCTCATTCCTTGACATTTCATATAATAATTCAAGAATCTTCCCTCTACTGAGGGTGACGTTAGCACCCCACACCTACCGAACTCTACACATTACCGAGGGATCAGGATGCTAGTACTCCTTTTTAGGTGTTTAAGATCCTAAGCCACCAATCCGGAAAATTCTTGCTCGTAGTTCCTTAGCCGCATCAAAATGTAATGCACAGCAGGTTTTGAAGAGCATAATAGGGTATCAATCAGACTCATGGGCCCTATCACCTTTTAAAGCTCAAGGTATGTCGGATTTCTTCCTTAATGAAAATGTTTCAAACTCTCCTACAAGTTATAAAAGTTTGAAACTCGAATCAAAAGGTTCATTGTAAAGGGCATCGAATTTAACAATGTGAAAAGTAATATCTGTGAAATCATACCAACTTGAAGATGTCTTTCATTTTTTTTCTTACTTTATGAAAGAATATGTGCATCTAAAACTTTCCTTGAGCAATAGTACTGTTGATATACGTGTCCAGCTAACTTCTATCAAAATGTAACGATCTAAAGTCTTTCTTTAACTCCTTGTTTTTACTTGTATCTGATAGATCATATATTACGGTTTCTTCTCTCCTGTCTATGTTGGCAACCAATTTCTAAGTGTTTGCTGATTCTCACTTCATATTTTCCAAGTACCATCTTTGCTACACACCTTGAGCTGTTGTTAAACATGTTTGAGCACCCCAGCTTAGACCCCGCAGCAATGCTTCATTGCATTCATTCCACCAAGTCCCAAGGAGAGACATACTAATTGCATCTTGGAAACACACAAGTGAAAATCGAAAAGGCTTAGGCTTTGGTTTACGATATCAATCTCATCAAGCATAGGACAAACTAGTGCATGAAGCATCTCAAATTTGCAGCAAACAAAATGAACATATGAAAAGGAAACAATAAATCTAATATACAATAATATAAGACAAAATGCTATAGCTGCTATCTTTTATGTGTTATTAAAGCCAATACCATAAGTACCTAATAACCTAGGTTACATGGACACGCCATATTTTGAAAAAAATCTGTGTCGGATACGTATCCACGTGTCCGTGTCCGTGTCCGTATCCGTGTTGGACACATACGGACACATATTGTATTTAATTTACCTCGAATTTATGATTTACCATCTAATTTAATAAATTTATAATTATTAAAAAATTAATTAATTATTCCTATCCGTGTCCCCGTGTCGATCTTCAACTGCTCGCCGTATCCGACACCCCGTATCCGTGTCGGCCACCGACACGCGTGCTTGTGTCAATGTAACCTAGCTAATAACAGAACTCTAGGTACTTAGATTCACTCTTATCATCGATGGTCTAGACAATCATCTACAGTCTCCAAATCAAATCAAATTGAAACGGCCTAACATGATAAAGTGGAATACTTGGGATCATGAAATACGTACAAGTGTACAACATCACTTGGAATATGGTTCTTGCAGCCGAATATAGGATTAAATAAGGTCATAAAGAAAGGGAGGAAGTAAAAGCTCATGAACTGTAAAGAAACCCAACTACTTCTCCTTAACACAAAGATTCAAACATCAGAATATCATAAACAAAACGCAGAAACATAATCGTCAGCAGTGGTGGAGCTATGTGCAGGCCAGGTAGGGCGTAGGCCCCTCCCCACCTTAACTTATGACCAAAAAAAAAGTAGTACTAACAAAGCAACAGCATGACCATTTCAACACTGCTGAATCATTAGTAACATGATCACAGTGCAAATTAAGAGAAAATGTTAACCAAATAATCTCTTAAAAAATAGCCAGGCCCAACTGTTTTGCACCAGGCCCCCCTTGGATCAAAGTCCTGGCTCCGCCACTGATTGCCAGTATTGTCAACCAGAAGTATTTCACACTGACAATACTTGAGACAGACAATTAACTCTTTTATCTTGTACAATTTTTTAAGATGGCCACTATTGATCTCAAATTTGTCAGAAGTGTATATAAATCTGTGAGAGAGAGTACCTATCACCCATGGCTCCAAAGGTAATTGTTGAATATGATGCTGTTGCTCCTGTGTGAGGATTAATATAGATTGGAAGCAAACCATCAGCAGGGTAGTTCTTACGAATCTCTGTGATAACATTCTCCACCTGAAATATCAGCATGCAGACCAATATATCATTGATAAAGATTTGTTCCATATCTCTAGGTTCAGCAGGATGAATTCAATCCTCCACTCAGTAGGAGAACCTTAGAATCGAAATAAAATGATAAATGAACAATGGAGCTCAAAAAACCCCAAAAGAGGACAAGTGGAGCATCATTTACAAAGGCCAGTATTTTAAAAATAACAACAGGCCTTCCAACCAATCACGGGACCACATAGTTGCGGAGTAATTCGAAAATCATCTAGCACAATAGTAATGTTTCTGACTGCTTTTCCTAACTCGAAACATCTTTTAAAGCGGAGCCAACTGAGGCATCATTAGGAGAACACTATGATTATGAGGTTGTTCCATAAGATTTTGTTCCAGGACACATCAATTAGAGCATTTGCGATGGGGGATTAAATCTACACCTCCAGATGGGAGCCACAAGGATTTACACACCCCACCACAGACTACTGTATGGTATGTGTTTTTACACCCCATCTCAATTAAGTTACAAACTCGTAAACAAAACACGGACGTCACTGAGAACACCATCAGAAATTTCCTAATCGCAATAATTTTCAAGTAACTGGCATGTCACTCCTAATGGCGTGCAAGTTGCAGGACTTGGAAATCAAAATCTCCTAGTTGGGACTTGCACGTCACTCCAAATGCTGTGCGAGTTTTACTTACATCGCACACCAATCCAAACCTCATCCATATTTTTAATCCAGTCCGTAAACTGCTCATCCCAGTTTACAACTGGTGTATGACACCCTCTAAACCCAGTTTACAACACTAGTGTAAAACAGATACAATGGACACCTCAAACACTCGGTGGAAGAAGGTTCTTAAAATGGCGGTTGTAAACTTACAACGCATCCACTTTACACCACCCATTTGATACCCTTAGAAAGCTAAGGAATAAAAGAGAGTTATAGGGCTTGATAATTGGTTCGGCATGAGTAGAGAAGGTAACGGTGTTGTCTAAATGAAGCAGCAAGAGTATTTAGAAATAAAATAGTGATAAAGAAATAAAAAGGCTAAAAACGGAAGTTTGTTCCATTCCACATTCACTCCTGCTCTTCGTTCAATATTTTTTCCGGAAAAGGTACGTAATGAGGAAAAAGGTTGATCCCTTCTAAGGTGGCATGTTTTGTACGGTTGCTTCTTTAAGTAAAAAACCGCATGATAAATCAAACACCAAAACGGAGGGATTATTCTGTCACAAACACGGAGAAAATAGATGCAAATGTCTAGTACTACACTACATGTTCTCATTCAGAAGTGATGCAAAATATTTTTAAACCCGTTGCACTAAATGGTTTGTGCTTTCCCAACCAGAGCGAACTCCTAAAAACAAGATCTATGAAGCCTTTCATACACAAATACTGGTTGGTGCCCATCCCTCCGACCCACAGCAGTGTTACATGTTAATTATCAATATTGTTCAAAACAGTCATTGCCTCATTGGTGACAACCCCACCCTACCCCCATCTTATGACATGGACAGAGAAATGGGGACCACAGCCCACTTTCTTCTATGTAATAAATGGATATGAAATTGCTATTTTGTGATACACAGCAAGACAATCATATCTTTTCTTGTCTTTGTGTAAGTCAAAATATTAATTCAAGATTAAGTTGTGGATGCCATCTTGATAAGAAGTTTCCCTTTTATAAGAATTTGTAAATCATTATTTACCCGCAAAACACAAGTATAATTTGAGATTACCTTCTTCTGGTACTTCGGGTCTCCAGTCCTTTGAGATAAAGCAATAAATTCTAGCTGCTCTGTGCCGGAATCTGCCAGGATACTTTCACCCTGGAGCAAAATGAAGACAAAAAAATGCTTTGTAAGACAGAAAGAAACATGTCATCGTTCTGGATGTAAACTATTGCGTGACAGAGAGAGGGATGAAATCAATCAAGGCCGTATTCTCTTTTCTCGCTTCTTCTCTATCCATCTACGTTTCTATTTCTCTCTCTACTGAATAATAACATATCATATAAGTATATAACTACATCAATGCCTCCAAAACATGATAATAATTAACAGAAATAAAGACCCATATATATCGAGAAGAATTCCAGGTTATAACTCCAATCAAGAAGTCTTCTAGTCAACTATTTATTAACAATATGTTAATGGTAAGTATAGGTAATACTTTTTCTTTTCTTTTTTATCGGTAATACGATTCAAACCATCAGACACAATTACGCAAGCAAAGTCACCTTCACACATACGAAACGGTTAAACAATCACATAAGTACACTCTCTTAATATTCTCATATGACCAAAAACACAAATCAAAAGAAGATTCCTTCAACTACTACAAAACATCAGTAAATAAAAGGGATTCATATGCCAATTAAAAATTAATAATAATAATAGAGTTCATGAACAGTGTATTTGTTTCAATTTTGTGGTATAATGCTGTATGTGGGTCACGTAACTTGAATCTTTCGAAAATATGAAGCAGAATTAGATGATGATGGTGATGATGATTAATGATTACATTATGAGAAAATAGAATAAACAACCTACCCCTGTCCAGCCGGGGTTATGTGCATTGCCGTGTTCCAAGTTGATAGTGTTATAGGGAATTCCTGAAGGAGTATCCCATGCAGGCAATAATCTGTCTGCTATGTCCGTAGCCTTTTCAAGGAACAGTTTGTCCCCAGAGAGATCATATGTACTAAGAAGGCCACCTACAACCCTAAAATTTGATGAGCAAGTTTCAGATAGGTAAGCAAAATACATAGAGAAAGGCAAATGAAGATATCTATTCTCTCACTCAATCCGCAATCCGTCTGGGGGTTCTCCATGACAGGAGAGAGTAGTAAAATAAAAAATAAGATTAAACCTTATAATGCAACCTTATGGTTGTCTCGAATACGCTAGCGTCATAATTTTTGTTGAAATCCAATGAGTTTGCTACCCACCTGCGAAGCAGAAAATAAAGATAAACAAGATGAGATGATTCCCTTGCTAATTTTGAGGTCTAAAATAGAAAGGTGGAACTCACTCTCTAGCCCTTTGGAACTGCTCATCTAACCCCATAATGTATAGTGTATCGAGAGAGTCTATCAAAGTTGCTCCAAGGCCGCCAAAGCTATTAACACCATTCTTCGTCTGTGGCTGCAAACAAGAAGATTGAACGTGATGAAGAAGTAGTAGTCTAAGTAACTGGAAATAAAGAAAAACAAACCTGAAGTTCATCCTGCCCCCAAGCATAGTTTTCATAACAAGTCCATGCATGAAGCATAGCTTCTCTGACTTTCCCTCTCCGTTGAACGTCAATCGGATCATCCTTAAGAACATTCGTCGTAATCATAGTTTCAGCTGAAGCAGATTTAAATTCTTGCAGCTGATTCTGCAATCGAAGCAAGTCTTGAGATAATTTGGTCATCTCTGCCTGCCAAGTGCCAATCGAATGTTAATTAGTTAAAAAAAAAAATTAATAATAATAAGGAAGAAGAAAAAAGTGTTACCTCGTGTTCTCTGATGAGAGACTGTCGATCCCAAACGAAGAAAGTGAGGAAAACGAATGAAATGAAAAGGAAAGCTAATCGCTTGGGACGTTTCAGATAATAGGATGGGTTAATATATCTCCAACGATTATTGGATGATGAGATTGATGATTTTCTAGCCATTGATTGATTGATTTCTTTCTTTCTTATTATTAGCTTCGAGCTCTGTCAAGAGATTTAATAGCTCTCTTTTTTTTTTAAGAAGACTTTCACTCTTGACTCTTCAACCAACAAATCAACAATGTGGGACGGGCTTTGTACCCGAGTTCAATACCCCAACCGATTATTATGTTTTTTATATATAAAATTTAGTATTAGTATTATTATTACATTATAATATAAAATATGTTTTTTACGTGTAAAAATCTATTCAAAATATATAGCATAATAATGAATGTGTGTTGTTAAATGTATATTTTATAAATGCTAATAATAATATCAACGTGTATATTATGAATTAACTAATATATTTTATATTTATTAACTTATGCACGTGTATATTTAAATATGATACACATGCTTGATATATTGTAGTACACACACTTATTATAAACCAATATATAGTGTTTATATATAAAAATTAGTGATGATATATAATTGTAAGACGCATGTACTCGCATGTTCAATTTAAAATGCGAGTTAATACACATGTACAAATATATGTGTATGTACGTAAAATATATCAAGGTAACAAATATATGTGTATGCATGTGTACACGATCGAGTTAATATAAACCTAACCCCAACTTAATTTGGGGAAAAAAAAAACGATCAAGTTAATACAAGGAAACAAATATATGTGTATGCACGTAAAAAAAAATCAAATTTTTGGGGTTAGATATTTGATTATTTTAATTTCTATATCAAAGCTTGAAATTATCACATGAATACATGAATGGTAAATGTTTTAACGTGTATAATTGATATATGTTTATAGATTGATGTAAATATGATTGTTAATATATCACTAATTATACATAAAATATTATCACGTAGGAAAAAATAAAAATAAAAACAAATTTTAGTATTTAAATAATTGAACTTGTTTAATAATCATAATAAATAATAAAAACTGAATTAGAACCGAAACCGATAGGAAACTGTGGATTTTGATAGTTTTTATTGGATTCTATAATTCTCATACTAAAACTGGAAAACCTTGGAAAACCTTTGAGAATCGAAACGATAGAAGTCCAAATAGTAAAACCTAAATCAAACCCATTAAAACCCGATTCAAAACCGACCCATTGGCACCCCTACACGTGCGGAGGTCGAATAGTATTAGTTAGTTACTATATTGGCTTATTGAATGAAACTAGCTTTCAAACCCGTCCTACGAACGGGTGTCGTTATATTAAATTATTCTAAAAAATATTAGGGACTATGCATAGCTATGAGATATGAAAATTATATTAATCACTCATTCAAATTTATATCACCACTCTCTATAAAAAAAAAGCACCAAACCTTGATAAAACCCATCGACATAATTTTGTTGTTAGGTTTAATAATAGAAGTTTGATTGAAGTTTTGTGAGAATGTCCAATGTGGCGAAGATGATATTGAAGCTACTTAAATAGCAAAACATTCCCAATCATAATAAAAAAATTACAATAAATACTACTTAAAATGTAAAACTATACTTTCCGATTTAATATAAAACTATGTTTTGGGGTTAGTTCAATGCATTTACATCAAGTTTCCAATTTTACGTTAATTATTCTTTGAGGCTAGTTCAATGTAGTTGCATCTAGTTTCCGATTTCCCATTAATTATTCTTTGAGGTTAATTCAATGTAGTTGTATCAAGTTTCTGATTTCCCGTTAATTATTTTTTGAGGTTAGTTCAGTGCAGTTGCACCAAGTTTACGATTTCCCGTTAGTTATTCATTAATGTTAATTCAGTGCAGTTGCATATAGTTTTCAATGTTTCGTTAATTACTCATTGAGATTAGTTCATTGCATTTGCATCCAGGTTTTAATTTCCTGTTAATTACTCTTTGAGGTTAGTTCAATACATCTGCATCCAGTTTCTGATTTACCGTTAATTATTTTTTGAGGTTAGTTTAATGCATTTGCATCTAGTTTCTAATTTCCGGTTATTTATGCTTTGAGGGTAGTTCGATGCAGTTACATCCGGTTTTCGATTTTCAGTTAATTATTTTTTTAGGTTATTTCAATGAATTTGCATCCAGTTTCTGATTTTCCGTTAAATATTCTTCAAGGATATTGCATCCAATTTATGATTTCTTAGCATATTAGTTAATATATGATTTTAGTTTAATACAGTTGCATCCAGTTTACGATTTTCTAATTAATTATTCTTTGAAGTTAGTTCAATGCAGTTGTATCCAATTTTCAATTTCCCATTAATTGTTCTTTTAGGTTAGTTCAATGTATTTGTAGCAAGTTTTCAATTTTCCGTTAATTATTCATTGAAGTTAGTTTAAATACTGATTGCATCCAGGTCTTGATGTTTTGTTAATTAGTCTTTAAGATTAGTTCATTGCATTTGTATCCAGTTTCCGATTTGTCATTAATAACTCTTTGAAGTTAGTTCAATATATCTGCATCTAGTTTATGATTTCTAATTATTTATGTTTTGAGATTAGTTCGATGCAATTTCATCCGGTTTATGATTTCCCGTTAACTATTATTTGAAGTTATTTCAATACATTTGCATCTAGTTTCTGATTTCCAACCAATTATTCTATAAGGTTAGTTCAATGCAGTTGCATTCAGTTTTTGATTTCATGCTAATTATTTTTTGAGGTTAGTTTAATGCATTTGTATCCAGTTTTCGATTCACTGTTAATTATTATTTGAGGTTTGTTTGATGCATTTGCATACCGTTTCCGATTTCCCGTTAAATATTTTTCAAGAATTTGCATCCAATTTCTAATTTTCTGTTAGTTATTGACGTTAGTTTAATGCAGTTGCATCTAGTTTCGGATTTCTAGTTAATTATTTTTTTAGTTTAGTTTATTACATTTGCATAAAATTTTCAATTTCCCGTTAATTACTCTTTGAGCTCAGTTCAATGTATTTGAATCCAGTTTTCGACTTCCTTTTAATTATCCAATGTGGTGTGTAATACTAACTTTCTACTAATCCACTTGTAGTGTTCTTGCAAACATGTCATAAAAATAAATTATGCTTGATTTACTATATGGGATTATCAAAGATTATTTAGTTCTCGATTTTCCGTTAGTTATTATTTAAATTATATCTGACTCACTATGTGGGATCTTCAAAGATTATCTACGAACAGGTCCTGTCATATTAATTATTCTGAAAAATATATGCAACTATATATGCAAAACTATTATATACAAATTTTATATTGATCACTCATCCAAATTTCTTATAACATGAAAACCCTACGTACGTACTCTCCACTAAAAAAAAAACTCACCATTGATAAAACCCTTCAACTTCATTTTGTTGTTTAATAATGAAAGTTTGATTGAAGTTTTGTGAGATTGTCTAATAAGCTACTTGAATAGCAAGGCGTTCTCAATCATACGAAAAAAAAATAAGAAAAACACCGTTTTAAATACAAAACTATATTTATCGAGACATTCTCACAACATATAACACAACTATATTTTGAAATTAGTTCAATGCATTTGCATCCAATTTATGATTTTATGTTATTTATTTTTTGAGGTTACTTCAATGCAATTGTATCCAGTTTATGATTTATTGTTAATTATTTTTTGCAATTAGTTCAATGCATTCTAATTTCCAATTTTATGTTAATTATTATTTGAGATCCAGTTCAATGCATTTGCATTCAACATCTGATTTCCCATTAATTATTCTTTGAGATTAGTTTAATATATTTACATACAGTTTATGATTTCTTGTTTATTAGTCGATAAGGTTGCATTTGCATCTAGTTTATGATTTTCCATTAATTATTGTTTGAGGTTAGTTCAATGAATTTGTATCCAATTTCCGATTTTCCGTTATATATATATATATATATATATATATATATATATATATATATATATATATATTTTTTTTTTTTTTTTTTTTAATTTTTTTTTTATTATTATTAGTTTAGTGTAGTACTGTAGTTGCATATGGTTTCCAATTCCCAGTTAATTATTTTTTAAGATTAGTTCTACGCTTGCATTTGCATCATGTTTTTAATTTATAGTTAATTTTTTTAGGTTAGTTCAATATAGTTGCATCCAGTTTCCGATTTTCAGTTAATTTAATCTTTGAGAGTTAATTCAATGCATTTGCATCAAGTTTCCGATTTCTCCACAGTTATTTTTTGATGTCAGTTCAATATATTTGCATCCAAGTTTTGATTTCACGTTAATTATTATTATTATTTTTTCGATAACCAAACGTTAATTATCCTTTGAGGGTAGTTTAATGCAGTTCTATATATATTCCGACTGTCCATTAATTACTTTTTAAGATTAGTTTAATGTTTGCAAGTGCATCCAATTTCCGATTTCCCGTTAAATATTATTTGAGGTTAGTTCGATGTATTTACATCTAGTTTTATGTTTCCAGTTAATTGTTCTTTGACGGTAGTTTCATGTAGTATTATATATATTTTAAAATATTTGTCATTATTGGTTTGCCGTTATTTATTTATTTATTTTATATTATATATTTTGTGATGTTATTTTTTGTATAATTTAATTTTCCACATGTATAATAATTTGTTTTGGTTTGGTATATAATTTATTTAAACCCAACTTCCACTTTAACTAAATCCATAGTTATATAATTTATTTAAGCCAACGTCTGCTTTAACTAAATCTTGTTATTCCATTAAAATTGGAAATTATAAAATTCATAAATTTAATTAGAATATGTTGTAATTATTGTGGCCGGAATTGTGGTTTTTGAAATTCTTAACTATGACTAAATGTCTAAATTCCACAGTGGATGACACATTAAATTGATCCAACTTTATTTTTTAGGCCCATATATATAGTGCATACAATACAATTTTATTTTGTTTTTTGGTGTAATTTATTACTTATTTTATGATTCGTTGACTTTTTTCTTTTTTTCCAGTCATATGTGTGGTAAATGTTCAAGCAACTCAATTCATTTTCCCCTTTGTTCTTTCATAGATTCATTGTCATTTTCTATAAAAAATTTTTGTTATGTTAAACTTCATCTGAGATTAGTGTGAAAACTATTCTTTGTAGCGTAAGGGTTTTAGAAAAATCGTTTTTTGTTGAAACTACTGTTGTTAGCAATTTAGTTGTCCGTTTCAATTTTTTTCCATAATTAGAGTTTACAAAAAATTGGAAACTCTCTGGAGCCTTGAAAAATAGAGCCATAGGGTATAGCTATAATATATATCTAAGGAAAAAGGTGTGTGGTTTTCTTGGGCCCTTGAAAAGTCATACGTATCAAAAGTACATAACCCATAGTAAGTCGTAACGGCAACAATATCCAATCATAAACTATTTATTCTTTTTTTTTTATGTTGGATCACGTAAAAGATTTCTATTAGCGGAAAATTACCAAGGAGCTGTAAAGTTAGCTGAATCAAAATATTCAAAACAAATATAGTTTTAAGAAAGGTTGGGTGTTGAGAGATTTTCAACGCACCAAAGTGAATCAAAAGATTAAAAACAAATAGTTTTTGCTTGAACTATTTATCCATATACACAGTTCAAACATCTTGAATTCATAGGAAAACTCCAAAATATATCACATTAGTAATGTATACAGGAGAATACACTAGTTCTCAAACCTTCTACAGTAATAGTGATGGTCCTCACAGAGACCGCCATCAGACACCGGTTTTCCACAAAATCATTCTTCATGATTCAACTTACAACTTCTTTAGCTCAGTACCTGTGCTTGTTGTTGTTCAACTGCCTCTTCAGAGCCTCGTTCTCCTTCCTTAGTTTCATAAGCTTCTGCTTCAGTGTTTCAACGTGACGATTTGCAGTTGAGTCTCTTTGTTGTTCCTCTAACTTCTTTCTGCTGTTAGCTACTGCAGAACGCATAGCATACTTAATCATGTAAGATCATAAAGGCATTACAGGAGTTTTTAGTGACTTTTAGTGATGGCAGCGAGTTTTAGAACTCAGATTGCCATATTTGTCAAACTCATACATGGCCTGATGTAAATGTTATTTCTCGACTATTGCTTAACTATTTATTCTTATCTATCTTCTTAAGTTGCAAAGATGCGCAATAGTTCAACACACAATTATGATGCAGCAAATTAAAGGTCAGAAAACATATTAAGTGTCTGATTAAGGAACATTTTATAAAAAGTGTTAGATCTCACATTCCTTTTCGGCATATTGGAGTTTCACGTTCAGCTCACGCTTTTCTTCCTGTTCGACTAGGAGCCAATCTCTCAGATCCTGAACCTCATGATTGTCTGCCAGCAATAAATTAAGAAGCTGATCCCCACATTCCCAATTTTAAAAGTTGTCTATAAAGGCCACCTTGCAAGATAAGCCAAAGAACCTTACATTTTGATTCTGCATCAGCATGAACACGTTCCAACCTCCTAGAAAGTGTTTCTATCTGAGTCTTGTGTGCAGCCAAGTCTTTGTGGAGTTGGTTTATCATTTCAAGATTTGCTTCTTCTTGATGTAAAAAGTTTCTGAAATGGCATACAGCAATTTAGACAAGAGCTAACAAAAAGTATAACAACACATAGGCAATTCACTCACCTGACCCGTGCCTCCAAATCTCCAATTGTCGCTGCATGCTCTTGTTGGAGCAAATCCACTGCTTTCTTATGTTCCTGCTTATATTTTCTAGCTTTATTCACTGATATTTCATGGTATACAGCATTTTGAAATAAATCACTCAGGCAAGTATCCAATCATCCTTACACTCATCACTGAACTGGAAACTAGAATTAATGCTATTCACAATCAACAAAAGTAGTACCTTTTGTCAAGATTAGATGCCATATTCTATTGAATCATCTTGTTGCTTCTAGATTGTTCAAATCTTTATGGTTCATGGTTTTATGTAGAAATAGACTGAAACAAGATTCTGATAGCTTGAAGAGGGATGGATCATCCATGGGAATCCAAAACACGGATGACATGATAATAAAATGGTAGAAACCAGTTTAAATCTTCAAACCAATAACCAATTGGCAGTTTAGGCAATTAAATCATGTCAGAACTTAGGTAAGCCATGTTCGACTTGAATGCTTAACACTTCCGAATATCGAACTAATGAAATATTAAAGACAACAGAGATCACAAAGTTATACTTGTTGTTGTTAATTATCTTTTTCTATTTTTATTCTAGCAATAACTTGTGACCATTTTGATCCAGACATGTGAAATGGTCTTTGTCAAACTTAAACCATTTCCACTCAAGGTCTCAATTCACTCACCAATATTTTAAGGTCTATCCCTTGTTACCTTAATATAAACAAACCATAGGCAGTGAATCAGCAAAATACAAACCACAAATAATGAAGGTGAATCTTACTTCTTCTTTACTGATTTGTTCTTCATTCACTTTCTTCAACTCATCTTTCAAACTTTGACAATTCGAACGACGTTCAATCTATTCAGTAAATACAAAATCCACTTGATTAAATAATATTTGACTAAATTTCCCAACAAAAAATACAAAATAAATAACGCACCTGATTAGCTAATTTGTTTAACGAGTCACTATACAACTTCACCAACCGATCATTATCTTGTTTCAGCTCATTACAACTTCTCTCAAGTGACTCACGTCGTTTTATTTCAATTCCATAACTTGATTTCAATGAATTCATTTCAGTAATTCCGTTTTTAAAATACTGCTTTATCGAAATGTTCGAAACGTACAATAATTAGTAAAAGAGTTAAAAAAAAAGAAACACAAAACTCAAAAGAGAAGAGAAGAGAAGGACAACCTCGTAAATTTGATCGAAAGTGGAGAGCAGATTTTCCATTTCTTCTCCTTCTTCTTCGGGCGTTCCCGCCATTTTTTGACAGTTTTGAGTTGATTGCAAATTTTTGTGTACAGTATTTATAGTGTAAAGAAGTGGAGGCCCATTTTCTTAGTTCATGGGCCCAATATACATACGTAGCAGAATAGTTTTTCGGCCATTTATTTTTCCAAGTTGGAATTTTAATTTACTGCGAGATTTGGCACAGTGATGAACATAACGGTGAAAGTGCTTGATAGTCTCATGAGACAACATTACCAATCTGAATACTTAAGGCTATGGAAAATTAGTAATTACATGAAAACAAAATATTCCTTACTATATTTACTGGTAATTCGCAAGGAAAAAAGGGACGGATATACACTAGTTCAATTGTATGAACTGAACCCGCCCATAACGTAAAATGGGATGTGAAGACGAGATTGTTGCAAGCAATCACCTGACTCGTATACATTACAACTAAGGCCTAGGATGAAACTAGCTCCCATAACAAATTATCGCTGTTCTCTGCATCCAGAATGTTGGCAACTATGTTCTGCAAAACCAATATAAAGTGGTAACGAACCAGCAAACAGTCAGCGATGAAGGCAACTGCAAGGAGGGAAGAAATAAAAATTGACACTCGGGTTATGGAACTATCTACTAGGGAAAAAGTAAACATTACACGCATTTCTTGGTGTAGTTTACAGGTTACTTCCCTGTTTTTTTTTTTTTTTTTTTTTTTTTAAATTTTTTTGATAGGACTTCCCTGTTTTTCTTATATCAGTGTCACCCTTCCTATTATCGAAGAGAAAAAGTGTCACCCTTCCAATACATGACTCACACGCCATATAACAACTAAACACCTGAAATGTTCTATCCATTTTCCCTCCAATATATGGTCAAACACCATTGCGTAGGAGGTTAAAATCACTATCAATGGTACTTGTCCATAAACTGGTAGAGAACTCACAGGACCAAAAATATAATGAGTTGTCAGCGGGGGAAACGGGACTTTGAGGGATTAGGTAATGAAGTTCTAACTCTGAAAAAAAAAACTACTTTGAAGTTAAACCAACTCATTAGTAACCAACCTCCTCGTTCACACTTGTGGAAAGATTGTTCTGAATGAAAATATCTGCAGCCTTTCGGAATGCAAACGTTCCCTGCAGGCAGCACAACCAGTTACAGATTTTAAGGACCATGGAAACGAGGGAAGAAAAAATTCGAGAGAGAGAAGGAGAGAGGAGGACGAGGGGGGTTTAAACATCAATGTATATAGGATTACCTTTCCATTCACTATACATATATAATCAATAGGATCCTTTTTCATAATGATTAATAGTGCAAAACTAACGTTAATACACATAGACAACATTTTGGGAAATAATCTATTTCGAGAGAAGCAGAGAACCCTGCATGGTCACTTTTGAATGAAAAATCCACAAGTAGACTGGAATTATGATGGGGAAAGTCTGGTGGGAGATGTTCTTTCCTCAAAGTTTTCCAGCATCCTCTTATAATGATTCAGTTTTGCACCAGCCAAGAGCCATCCTATTTATGTTAATGATCACACTTACTAAAAAAATTGTTTACATACCAAAACTTGGGTTAAAAAATTACATTCAGCGATTCTACCAGGATTCATGGAGCTACCAAAGTAACAAAAATATTGAATTTGCTCATGAAGACACCCAATAAATTATTAAATAAAATATAAATAGCAAGACAATGTTAGAAAAAACATCTCTGCAAACTTTTTATTTACACTAGTATAAACGTAACTGGTAGGATACCCCAAACCAAAAGTGGCCTTGCACAAGGAACAAATGGCTCATTCTTTGTGGATATGATCTCCCCACCATGGAGGTTATTCAAACAAAAAATCGGAACATTTGGATATTTTTTAAGTTTATCAAAAGTATTGCAAAACTTATTATATACGGTTAGATAAATCCAAAAACTTGCCACATCTTTAGACACCCTTAAGAATATTGGAATGAGCTGATTTTTGTGTGGATAGTCTCCATGCTGGGGAGATCATATCCACACACAAAAAATGTGCCCTTCATTCCTTGCATAGTCCACTTTTGGGTTGGGCTGTACATTTGGGATGGCTAGCTAGCCCGCCCCTAAATGTAATATATTGGACAGTATGTAATTTAGAGTGACTAGAGAAACTGTATTTCTTCGTACCAAAATAAAAACCACATGCATCCGCATGTATCCTTCCCTAACTCACTATCAGTGACACGCGGAAGACAGTGCTAAAAAGGTTGTTTAAAGGCTTCGGTGGTCACCTGATCCCAAACACCATAAGGTATCAAGATACCATTTCTAGTGATACTATATGTGAATTACCAGCATTGATATATGTCAGAGACCATAGATATTTTGAATAGAAGGGACCGCGTGTGTCTGTAAGCACCAAAGCAGTATAGGGAAGTCGTGGTTAATAAAAACTTTGAGTCTAGGAAAGGGGAGCTTAATTTACAGGTGTCCAGGGACTATACAAAGAAAAATTCTGCAAGACAATGTTGTCACAAGGCCCAAAATATCCGTATTGTCCGATATACCAAACCCCTGAAATTCCAGCATACAGCACCAATATATTGGAAAATATCGGAAAGTAGCCAGGATAAAACTTGAAAACAAAATAAAAAATAATACAAATAAGAGATGAAATCGGTGAATATATACTGGAAATATTGGTATCCCGAAATTCCAATATATATCCTTACGACCTAAAGTTTACAATGTAAAACCGACACGTGGACCTCCCATGATTTTGGTTGTGTTAATAGTGTGTTGGACACGTGAAATTCGCGTGAGGTACATTTTTACTGGTGATTTTAAGGATCACGGGGGATACAATTTATGCAAACTTACATTTTCACCCCATGTTTTTCCATGTTTTTTCTCTCTTGGTAACGTGTATCAAATTAACCAACTTTCTTAGGAACTATGTAGGATGCAGTTCTATATAATCTTTATTTGATATCATGCCTTTCCACTATACCTTTTAATGAAAATAAAGTTAGATGGGAAATAAAGGAGTGTTTCTCTTACATAAAGTATGAATAAGAAGAATGTCCCTGATTGCCAAAGTCAAGGAAAAGTTCTTAGCATCTACCTTGTTTGCCCACTTAAGACCACATGCATTGCAAAGGGTCCGTGGTCCTTCAGGCCCACGCCGCATCATCGGAGTGGACTTCTCACTAAGGCCACACTGACAACAGCTGAAATAAATGTTCAAGAAAACATGCATCAACTAAAGAACAGAAGGAGGTATAACCGTATAATGAGACGATCACGGTCAGCTTATGGACAAAACAGAAAATCCAATACTTTCTACTTTGCAAATCAGTATCTATGGAACATAAAACCATATAAGATTTAACAAATCATTTCCAACTGCAAGATTCACTAATTCCCAGCTTCCCACACAGAAAACAAAAACAAAAAAAGTGCATGCACACTGATATTAATTTGCACAGATAAAAAGAAAGAACATATGAGTGGATGTAAGAGCTCACGTAGATTCTTGTTGGGATTCATTGACATCCGAGCTCCAGTTTGAAGAGTCGCAACTTAATATCGATGTAAAGCCAGCATAAGTAGGCTTTGAAGATGCAAACTGACCCTTCTGCCGTTTCATCCTACATCAGTGTTACCCAAAATTAAACAAGCATAGAACCAATACATCAATATTGCATATACAGAGAACACAAAAGCATACTAAACCATCTTCCATGTTTAACAAACAGTCTAAAATGGTCCTCTAGGTGATAATTGACCATTTACTCTCTAATGAAATATAGTTACCAGGGGCCATTATGATTTGATGAGCAGTGAGCACCATAGGCTACCTACTTTAGAGTACAATAACTTATCAAAGAACACAGAAACAACTCAAATCACTTTTTTTTTTCTTTTGATCAGAAAAACAGTATGTTAAATTATATAAATAATAATGATGCAGTGTGAGAGATTCACACAAAAAATAGTACAGGTATACGTAGGCTAAGCCTCAACCAGTGGATCCCACCTAAATACAAGATCTTCCAATTTCAAACCCCCATAACTGGGCAAGTAGGACACCAAATCCCATATAAATACATAAGTCACCACCACATTTATGAGTTCAGAACCTCAGAAATTAAGCATGCATAAAATATAGCAGGAATTATTTTATATATGATAAAAAGTAAATATCAGGAGTGCATATACTGATATACAATATTATCCGAATGTTACTCATATGACATACACATGATATAGACAACGAGTAAAGCAAGCGAAACAGCATATGCGGGTCCAAAAAGAACCAGATATATCTCCTCATCTATAAGATATCGTCCACAAAGTTATTTTTAAAAGAAACATCATTAACAGTAATATCCACGTAACAAGTTGAGCTTCAATACTCATAAGATTATGAGTACTGTAAAAGATTAGAATAAGGATATTATAGTCGGTACTTAAAAAACATACCAAGACATTATTTGCACAATTGTATGGAATATTCAGCACCTATCCAAAAATCATCCATAGGCAAAATCTGTCTCTTCCGAACGGCAGATCAATGATCAATTGATCATGAGCGCAATCCAATATGATAGAGGTGTGGAGAAAAAGCAATGCATGCCTGGATGAGAAAGATGATGTCTAAGAAGGGTGGATTGTCATACAGACAGAGGTCAGCATGAATTGACTCAAAGGATTCGGCTCGTACTGGGACTCATGGTCATTTGAAAGATGAACAAAAATATGGATTAAATTGATTTTTAGTATTCATCATCTCAGAGTATACATTGTATCCTGAAAATTCAGCCCACTACTTGATTATAACAATCTTTACATAAACTAACTTTTACGTTGTCTTGTTGAATCCGTCTTCCTTTTTTTTTGATCTATCTCTCTTTTTTTCATACAAATAAGAGATATTAAATTGATATAATTGGTAACATTACATCAACACCAAGACCAATGGCAATAGCAAAAACTATTGATCAGGGACCGAACCCAAAAGACCCTACCATACCCGAGTACCCCTTGGCGAACCAAGGCGAAACCAAAAGACAACAAAAAAGAAAAAAAGAAAAAAAGAAAAAAAGAAAGAAAAAGAAAACAGTAGCCAAATAGGCCAAAAAGCAGAAGCAGAAAAGTACTCAAAAACCTAAGAGCCACCACTGTGGTGGAACCATAAAAAATGTAAATCAATGGCCTTCCGTAGTCCCCTTAATCCAGACCCTGAATTCTTACTGCAATCTGACTGTGACTAACTGGCCAGAGCCACACTTGCTTGACTCATTTTTATTGTTATGGAATCAATAACTTCCTTAGTTGCAAAGCACTATCGGCCAACCATTTCACATAGTATTGGCATTTAACATTCACTTATTTGATTCCTAAATGGGATAATCGGACCCCTTACCAAACTTTAAGGAAATCTCTCCAACATAACTGCTAGCACAAACCTCGAGAGTGAAAGGTTCCTTAGCAATTTAGTCGAATTTTGTCAAATTCCGGCTTCATTTTTCATTAAACTGGAAATTAAGGTAACTTCACAGCTGTGTCAATTGAATGTACGTTACATATCCATTAGTTTATGCTTGACGGCTTTCGGTTCTCATCAAAAGGTGGCCTACGATGCTCAGAAGCTCCTCATTCTCTCACCGAAACTTTGGGCTTTCACATTATGACAATATTAATCCTCTCCCCCATTAAAGCTAGGTGCTTAGTTGATCACATACATATAGCGGCAATTTTGGGGTTGCGGAAGGAAAGTACAAAAATGGCTTAGAAAGAACATAGATGACTTACGATCATAAGCACTCAAGCAACTTGGTAAGAGTGATTGAGGTAATTCTATGCTGCAAAATTTACCTTCACATGTTCTGGGAGACGAACAAAATTCTTCTTCTTTTATCGCTAACATAAATATATATTATATATATCAAATAGAGGGGGATTTATAGTAAGAGATATCCTATAACACACAATCATCACCCAAAAAAAAAGGTGAAACAAAGCCCACAAAAGTTGTGTTCACTATAACTTCCACTTGCGCAAGCTTCGCAGACCAAATGCTAATAGAAGCACGAAGAAAAGAAAGTATCCCAAAATAAAGTTCAGGGTTGAGATGATAAATGGTGGAGTTAGCTGTTGAGATGTTTAGTCCCACATGGGATATGTTAAGCCACACATAATATTATACAAGTCTTGGGGCCTCTCCACTTATCACCAATTGGTTTTGAGTTGGAAGCCCATCTTTAATATGGTATCAGGGCGGGCCATTGTGTTTGGCCCAGCCTGTTGTCTACTCCACATAACCCAAGTATGTTTGTCCACATGGGCTCAAGTAATGCCACACGTGAGGGGGCGTGTTGGGATGTTTAGTCCCACATGAGCTAATGTTAAGCCACGCATTAAAATATATATTAGTCTAGGGGCTCTCCACTTATCACCAATTGGTTTTAAGTTGGAAGCCCAACTTTAATATTAGCAATAATGAGATCAAGCACGACATCACCAACAACTCGAAACGTTGATAAGATAGTGAGCCAGATTATGATGAGTGAGTTAAAAACAACTTTTGACAGTAAGAGTTCGTACTTGATAACGTGTTCAACTGCTTGAACTGACGATCTGATGTCATCATCTACCACATCAATATCCATTCCTAAATCTAATAAACATTTTCCAAACCTTCATTATATAGATATTTCACAATCTTTCTTGCTTCATCACTCAAAAATCCAAAACGAAACAAAAAAATCACTATACCACTTTTCCTTTGTTTGCCAATTTCTCTCTCAGTTCTTTTGATGACAGATAACAAGGCAATGATTAAGTCCAAAGAATGCTATGACATCGTTGGTAATTTCAAGAGAAGTAAGGAAAGTAGATGTGTACACAATGACTTTATATCGTCCGTTGAAGCGGTAGAATATATTTTTAACCAATTCTTGCAGAAACAGCTTTTAAAAGTCGTTTTACTTACTCATCATACACTGGTTCACCTTGTCGGCTCGACTCTCGAGTTAATTTATGTGTCTGTGCTTATTCTTGTTGTTGCTAACTCTGCCATTACCACTTACCTTGATATTGTTCCTATTCAACTTTCTCTTCTCCATGCTGCCAACTTAGTCTTTTGAAGCTTCCACTTATCGTGGTTAGACATACTTTCTTTAAATTCGTTTGTCAAAATTCACTTAGTTCAAGATTTGATCGCTTTCTAAAACTTGGTTTGGTTAAATTAATCCACGATGTTGGGCCATCCTAATAAGGTAATATGATAATACCTAATCAAGATATAACAGTTAACACATGCAGCACGGACTTAGAGAATCACAAGAACTGTCTCGAACTAGTCATGGAGGAATTTTGGTTGAAATCCCACACCGCAATAAAGTCGATGGATGGGAACAATTATATCACTAGGTCTCCCATAGCTAGTCTAATAGCTCATACTTTCCACTTTCCTAGCACCATATCATGGTTGAAACCATGTCACTGGACTACCTCTCATCCTCTCCTAATTGTATGTTGTCCACTAGTATAGAAAGGGCGAAGTGAAGGTTAAAAAGGTTGCAAACACCTAGTACATTACCGGTAACGAGTAATGTATAGGGCTTTGTTAATCTTGTCAAATAAATATTTTAAGTTGCACTGCAAGCAAGCAACCCCTATTACACTCTACAGCGAAGGGTAGACTTCAGGATTTCACTAGTCTCCAAACTTCTCTTAAAAAAGATGTCACTGGCAAGACCGTATGCTGATTATTCAACTTGGCCAGGTCTCACTAACACCTGTTGTAACTTGTTACACATTACGAAAACGATAAAAGCACTCTACTAACTATTGCCTCTTCAATACAATAACTCCCAATGCATCATAAATTACTAAAAATTACACTTTGCTTTCTATTAATGATCAACATATTTCTTTTATGGTGATTAGAAAATAGACTTGAATGGTAGACACGGCTCAAGTACTTCAATATGGCATGCAATAACCACTTCCACAAATTAATATTAAGGTAACTATCACCTAGACAATCATCTATATCGGTCAAGCCGTCAAGGTACAGTTACGACATGTCAAAAGTCCTTAACACTGAAACCGATTAACCTTACTACAGTGATACCCAAAACAAAAACAAAAACAAAATGCACCAATGTTGAAGGATTAGAGAAGTTTTCTAAACTGACACTATCCTTGATGCTCAAGCCTAAAGACTCCTGCAATGTAAAACAACTAGGACTCTAAGAAAGTAAAAAAATACTTCGATGTACATGCAAAAATGAAATGAAGATAGAATAATGTACAACATCCCTACCTCTGGGTAACCACTTTACGAGCAGGCTGAATAATTTTCTTCTCAAAATTACGCTCTTTCCGCTTCTGACGGAATCTCATCAAAGATTCTAACCTCTGTTGAAACATTAAACTAGTGTCATACATTAGACAACCCATTGCTAAATCCATCAATAAACAGAAATAACCAAGAAAATCATCAGCCCATGTGTACAAACATAACGAGTATAAAAGGATACCTTCTCCGCAGGTAATTTCGATACTGGCTCTGAAACAGGCACTTCACAAACACCCAATAATAAGAGCACAGCCTGAACCTGTGTAAATGACATGTCAACAATAGTTAAGGCCCCAAGTTCAGTACCAAAAGCGAAGTTGTAACAAACTATAAAGTATAAACAACATGAAAGGTGGCCATGTGGGTACCTTTTCAGGAGCGACAGAGTCAAAAACATAAACCTCCCCATGGAACGAAAGTGTCAACTGGTTCTCAGTAGAAGCTGGTCCTCCTTGTTGATCAGATAGATTTCCCTCCGCACCATCACCATCACCATCACCACCTTCCTCCTCTTCCTCTTCCTCTTCTTCTTCTTCTTCCTGTATAATATAATGCTGCTCATTCACAACATTACTATGAGGGTCGTATTCCAAAACTTCGCTCACTTGTTCTTCTAGACGATGCATCATGCCCCGAGGCATTATTATTATATATTAAATAAATTGCCCCCGACGGAAATGAGTTTGAAGAAATTTTTGCAGAATGTCAGTGTTGACTGTTGAGACGAGAGAGAGAGAGAGAGAGTTGGTTTACATGCAGGCCCAAAACCTGATTTGATGAAACTTGGACCTTAAATCTTAGAGCCCAATATAAATTGCAGCGAAAAAATATATATAAATTTGAGCCCATTCTCAGTATTTTATGCTCTGGTTTGCTTGTCACCTAATAGGGCATCGACAAGTGTACAGACACATAGGACACATTATATTTAACTGCCACAAACATTTGCCTTTTCATTCAGCGAAAAAGATAGCAGAAAGAAGATTACAGTATCAGTTTATAATTTTATATATACACAATACTAATGACTAAGAATGAAATGCAACCAAGTTGCTTAATGACGAATAAACCGAAACAAGAAGACAGGGAGTTCTGGTACCAGTTGAACTGAGTCAGCTCGAGGATCTTCGGTCCCATAAGACTTGTTCATCAATCTTGCTCAGACTTCCATCATCAAGACGTTTCCATGTTTTGATCTTCTCCACTCCCAACCATTCTTTCTTTCCCTTTTCAAGCTCGGTCAATATGACTCTAGCTCTTCTTTCCCAACCTACTTTCCCATACCCATGGTATCCAGAACCACCACCGTAGCAAAGCCATATACCGTTAATCTCTCCACAGAAGTCGTTGAGATGATCATGGCCGATGAAAACTGCTTTAATGTCTTTGATAGAGGTAAGGGTTTGTAGAACCCCTGAGTTGACAGAAGAACAAGCTACTCCCTCCTGAAACTGACCTGAGAACTTTGTATACCACAGCTGTTTTACTTCAGGAATTGGGATATGGAAGAATGTCAGTGCTGGGGCTCTTGTGATGCCAAGCAGTGCATCCGAATGCAAGTCCTGTTTATGTGCCTGTCAATATGCAGACCTGCAAATATTAATGAAATCTAAATGTGGCAAATATATGTTGTTTTTGAAACTTAAGGCAGCATAAAATCCAGTAGAAGCAACTTGAGAAAGTCTAATTGAAAAATGAGATGATGAATTATGCACTGAATCCTGCATTCAGCAATCATGTACGATTGTACGGATTTAGTGAACAACGAGCCTAAAAGAAAGTGGCTTTCAGCCCAGAATTCAATGATGTAACATTGAGTTATGTACCCTGTCAATCTATTGGTGTTATGGACTTATGGTAGTATCATATTGTTGTGTAAAGCCAAAAAAGAAAATCTCAACTGCCAACAACATATCACCTGTTATACCTGAAACCCTTTAGAAATGCTACGAAGCCAACGAAGTTGAGATTCCTTAATCCATCCATAAGTTCGAATGCCGTTGACGATGGCCCTGTCTCCACTGTCGAGAAAGAAAAGATCAAGTAGGCTGGTGTTGGCAAAATGGGAACCCAAAGCTCCATATACTTTGATATCATAGTTCCCAAACCCCTCAATGTCAGTTCTAACACTCTCTTGACTGGATGGATTGATTTGGGAAACTGAATAATCCATAAGGGAGATGAAAGACATTAACTCCTCACGAGTCATTGTAGACTCTTGGTCATGATTACCCAAAATTGCTGCCCATGGAAGTTTAGATTCTATGGCCGGACTGAAGGCTTCAACAAGAGATTCAGCAGCATCAGCAGTGCTTGGGCCAAATATATTGTCCCCTGGTTACAAAATGTGAAATTTCAGAGGCTTCCTAGTTTTGGGGAAAATAACGAGTAGACTAAACAGGAAAGAGTAACTCTGACCAAACAATGATTTGCATGCATGAAAAGAACTGAATTATGCTGAAAAGAACAAAGTGAAATGTGAAAAACTAAAATCACATAAATTTTTTACTAGGAACAAAGAAGGTCCACACCTAAGCCAATCAATTAATCGACCCTAAACTTAGGAGCGCTGGAAGTATAGAGCATATATCTACTTAATCTTCTATGACACTTCACATACTCTTAAAGGCTATATAGAGTAGAATTCATCCGTCGCCTTGTAGACCTATTTTATGTACAGAAATTGTTGATGAGTTTCATCAATTACGCAACAAATTGGAACATGATAAATTATATGCTCAACTTTTGGATGATTGGAAAGATGTCCCCTATCGGCTATAATATTCTATCCAGCGAATCTCCTAGCGCCTCCCAATAATAACATGAATATATTCTTCTCCACTCTCGAGAACAATTTTGATGGGAAGAGTTACATAAGCAGTGAAATGGGGGCACCTTTGTGTAAGAATTCTGCATGAAAGCTCTTGAATGGAAACTTTTCCCATGTGAAATCAAACACTACACCTAAAATATCATCAAACCATTCTAAGAATTTGAAACACCATAGAAACAAAAATAACTAATAAGTAAAGAACATGATGTTGAACCTTATTTGCTTGCACTTTACCCTATAGACTATAGCAGCTAGCTAGTCTAGCATTCACCGTAGATCATAACAAACTGAGGATAAACATATACTAGAATTTGAAATTAGAGAGTAAATACTTAATTGGAGAGAAGACATCGCACCAACTATGTGTCTCTTGGTTCATGTCCTGTGTACTTGGCTGAATGTAGTGTCATGCAACTATCAAGTATATAAACTAATTTAACAAACTAACAAGTAACGACTAGAAACTGGAAGATATATTGGTATATATTGATTGATATACCTCGGAATTTTCAAAAAGTAATGAATATATATATATATACCTGTAAAGGCAATAAAATCAGGCTTCTCAAGTTGAATAAGTTTGTTAACAAATCGAGTGGTATTAAGATCAGAACAAAAGTGAAAGTCGTGAGCAGAAACATCTTTACATCTACTCAAAATCCCATTCCCATAATGCATATCAGCTACCTGAAGAATCTTGAAAGTCCCAACAGACTTAAATCTTATAGGAAGGTCTGGCTGTTTCTTGATTTTAACTACTTCTTCACCAATCATTAGCTTTTGGAGAGAGAAAAGAATGACGGAAATTAAAAGTACGTAGACAAAAATAAATCGGGTCGATGTTTCTGCTGTCATAGCTCCAATTTTGTGTTTCACTCTTCAGAATGTTCTTTTTTTAACGTGTTTGGGTTCACTGGAAAGGCCCATGGGCCATAAAAATTTCTTTCTGTCTTATTTTGGTTCAAAATTCAAACGATGTATATCTTTCTAGTGCCCTTCTTCAATGAGCACAATTTGTTGCTTTTAATTTGACATTTTTTTCATTGAGATTTGGGTTTTTGTGAAATTTTCACTCAATTTTTTTTGCTTTTTGTGCACTACATTCTCAAACCCTTGTTTGAGTGGATGAGGGGGTGTGGATGGGTGCACATTGAGTGCATTTGACTTTTGACGCATGGAAGAAAATACCATATTTTTACTATCTTAAAAATCCCACCCCCGTATTTTAATATAAATTTTTTGTGACTCTTTGTCCATTTTTTTTTGATGGTTTTGTCCTTACACTATATGTTGAATTTTCCAACAAACCATCCAATGACAATTGTAAAAACTGTGATAGTATAGGGTCAAACTAGTCATTATATCTCTCCAATTTTTTATTTGAATCTTTTTGTCTCCTATGGTTCCATTAACTTTTTAATTTTTTCTTTTCTTTAATCAGGCCCACATAAAATTGGCAAACTCAAGTACTTTTTATTTTTTTAATGTTTTTTTAAACTCAAGAGACCCACAAACAATTGGGTGTGTTACTCCGAACATGCACCATACTAGTGTGTATGTAATAAATAGCTTGCCCACCAAATCTCAAATTTCCCTCCACACTCTGATTCTCTAATCGGCATAAGAAGGCGAATAAGTTTTTAAGCAAAACGTTTAAGTTCATCCATATTTTTGTAAGTAATCTTCGTATTTATTCTCTCTCTCTTAATTTTGGGATATTTATGTTGTTTGTTTAACTCGTTATTCTGATTATTAGCTAGGCTCTGTTAGTTCTCATTTCGTGAGATATCAAGGCAATCGGGCCTAAGTAAAGTTTGAATATGGGGCCTTATAGTATTAATGTATACTAATAAAATTGTTACATCTTATGGATTTATTTACGTTATTTCATATGAATACAAATCTCAATTTATTTAACAAAGAATTTAGAATATAACAATTATTATAAAAATTGATCCAAACTTTTTATTTTTTTTCTTTATTGAATAGTCATCTCATAAATTTGAAACTTCAATAAATTTATTTAACAAAGAAATGCACAAGAGAAAGAAGAAAAATTCTACACCAAATAAAATAATATATATAATGATGGATTATAGGAAAAAACCTAAAAAGACAAAAGAAGAATAGAGGTAAGATTGAAGTGTTGGCTTCAATGCCTCATATTTGATTATTTGTTATAGAGTGATGAAGAATTTTAATAAATTATAGAGACATGTATATATTTTTTTGGAAAAGCCGAAAATGCTAGGGAAACGAAGGCGTTTAACGTGATTTTCTAGCTTCCAATTTTCCAATGTAAAAACGTTTATCTAACGGATTGAAATAAATGAAAAACAATAATAATAGTTTTTTTTTTTTGCTAATAAAACAATAGTGGACTGTGAGCTAAAATATATTGGGGCCCCCTTGGGTTGCGGGGCCCTAAGCGACTGCTTATTATGCTATGGAGGTAGAGTCGGCCCTGATCTTAACCCAAGGTCATTTTCTTATGTGTTCTAAATACTGTATTTTTAATACTCTGAGCTATGATAACAAAGCTCATTGAATTGGTTGTTCATTTGAACTTGTCTACGTTGCACCAATTAAATGCTTAAAAGATCATATCTATCCTGATGCCGAAAAGTTGGGTAGTGAAACATTTGCCAATGCGGAGCCTGTTACTCGAAGTGCAGAAGTGACGCGTCTCAGTACAGATGATATTTAGTCCTGACGAAGCCTTGAAGTATATGCATGAGAATGTTAGTTTGTAACTACATATTAATATTGTAAATGTTGTATTTCGTTTAACCTTATTGATGTAGGCAGTTTGGGGGAGAAGAGTTGATTGATTGGCTTTGACCGAGTTTGTTTGGACGAACTGCCTACGTATCAAGTTCTCTCTGCTGGGGGGAGAGAGACTTGAATTAGGTCAGATGTAGTTCCTCCTCTTCTTTATATGGGCAAAGGTGACCGCGCCTCCTCCTCTCTCGCGTCAGGTCAAGTTCTGGATTTGATGCCATTTAATGAACCATGAAGGCGTCCTGCAATGAAGTAATGGCAAGCGCAGCTGAAGCTCCGGTCTTGATGATGCCAACTGCAACACAGTAAGTGTATATTACTCCCTCACAAATATATTGAGGAATTTACGCATGTCTTTCTGCTATCGTCATAGTAGCAGTTAGACTTAAAGTTAATTACTTTTGAAATTTTGATTGTATTAACACAGTAAACTTTTGTTAACTGAACGGGGGAAATAAGAAAGAGTAGAATCAAATGTCTTATTACAATTATTACTTTGTCCAGAAGAGTACTATAGACATTACTATAGACAGCCAAGTTCGACAATTCTTAGACAACCATGACCAACTCATACAAAACTAAAATAGCAGAGAGGAAAAAAAAAATAAAAAAAAAAAAAAATAAAACTAAGAAAAGAGAATTAAGTGGAAATGGCAATTCAAATATGCCTAATTTTTTAATTTTGAGCTAATTTAGTGCCCAACAAATATTTATGATTGTAAAGGTAAGTTTTGGCCAAGACCTTACAACTCTGAATAGTTGGGGAAGAAGGGGGTGAGTAGTGTTTTGACTGAGCTCGTGTTCTGTACGAGTTGCCTACGTATCTAGTTCTCTGGTAAATTGGAATCAAGTCTCACGTAGTTCCTCTTGATTGGTCCTTTGAATAGGAATTGGAGATTGATTGTGGAGAAGAAGTAATGCTCTTGGAGAGTGGAGAAGATGGAGAATCGAGATGACCTTTCCTCCTTTTGATTAGTAGTTTCCTCATCTTTTATAACCCGTGACCTTTGGTTAATTTTCTTTAATGTGGCTCTTCAATGAGCTTAAATGGAGGATAAATAAGTGCATGGCCACTGTTACAGAATTGCTGTAACGGTTGTCTTTCTATCTCTGAGCGTTACAAGACCTGACTAAGGTCTCAATATGAGCGACCTAGCTGAGGACCTGATATAGTTTTGTGATGAGTTGTGCCGGACACGTGTATAATATACATTGGTGGTGTATAGTAGTCCCTTACACAACCCCCCTCTCATTAGGTTGTCCTTATTCAGTAAGACGATCTGATGAGAGATTAATTCCAATCGTGGGAAGCACACGGGGTAATAACTGAAGATGCAAGTGATGCTGCTTTGACAAGTACTGTGTGAACCCATTTTATACCCTTTGACCTCCCATCTCCACTCTCCTCGGTCCCTTCACGAAGAGACTCCCTCTCTTTTGAACCTTTCAGCTGAACCCATTTGGGGCTGCCTACGTACCCCCAACTTTCCGAAAGATCAAGCTATCTCGTAGTTCTTCCACTCCCTTCACTGCCACCTCCTCTCTCTCTTCTCCCTTCATTTCTCTTTTTCATCAGGTCAAAGTCCTTGGGCCTCCTGCCATTGGGCCCATCTCTTTGGCCCACTACCACACAAGGCTTACTTCTCTCTCTCTCGCTCCTCTTCGGATTATATTCCTCTGCTTTTCTTTTTTCTCTCTCTGTACTCTTCTGACCCTTCTACATTTGATGTTCCTGGTCATGAATATGGTTGATACACCATTGTGTGAGCCCATTTTATACCCTTTGACCTCCCATCTCCACTCTCCTCGGTCCCTTCACGAAGAGACTCCCTATTTTTTGAACCTTTCAGCTGAACCCATTTGAGGCTACCTACGTACCCCCGACTTTCCGGAGGTTCAAGCTGTCTCATAGTTCTTTCACTCCCTTCACTACCGCCTCCTCTCTCTCTTCTCCCTTCATTTCTCTTTTTCATCAGGTCAAAGTCCTTGGGCTTCCTACCATTGGCCCCAACTCTTTGGCCCAATACCACACAAGGCCCACTTCTCTCTCTCTCTCGCTCCTCTTCGGATTATATTCCTCAGCTTTTCTTTTTTCTCTCTCTGTACTCTTCTGACCCTTCTACATGTGATGTTCCTGGTCATGAATATGGCTGATACAAGTACTAAATTGGTCTTAGAAATGTAGGTCCTCAATTAGTGAGAAAATTGTAGCTCAAGAGAGCATTGGAGGTTGAATGAGTGTAGGTCTAGGGACCATTGGAGCTCGTGTGAGCGTTCTGCTCTAGTGAGCGTATGTTTAGGGACCATTGGAGCTTATGTGAGCGTAGGTCTAGGGATCATTGGAACTCTAGTGAGCGTAGGTTTTAGAACCATTAGAGCTAGTGTGAGTGTTCTACACTAGTGAGCATAGGTCTTGGGACCATTGGAGCTCGTGTGAGCGTTCTGCACTGGTGAGCGTAGGTCTTGGGACCATTGGAGCTCGTGTGAGTGTTGGTCTAAGGACCATTGGAGCTTGTGTGAGCCTTCTGCTCTAGTGAGCGTAGGTCTAGGGACCATTGTAGCTCGTGTGAACGTTCTGCACTGAGTTGATCCTAAAAGTATAGGTCCTCAACTAGTGAGAATGTTTGTAGCTTTAGGGAGCAGCTCAAGAGAGCATTATGATTTGGAGATCGCAGTTGATAGCTAGTCTTGAATTGGCATGACTATAGCTAGCCCCAATTTTAGAGTTTGATTGACATGTTTGGATGGCAATGATTAGCCCCAGTTTGGAGATGGTTGTGGCTAACCCCAATTTGGAACTTAATTGGCCTGCACTAGATCGAACTGATACCAAAAACGAATTAGAATGGTAATTTCGTCAATAAAGAATCGAGTATTGAGTTCAAAAGGATGAGTTGTATGTGCACAGATGGTTGCAGCTAGCCCCACTTCGGAGTGTAAGCGACCTGCAATAGACTGAGATGTATACATAAAAGTTAGTAGTATATTCAAGGTCGATAATTGAACTTTTGTAAACTTGGAGGCCAATCTTTTTCTTATATAGATTGCTCCTTCCTTCAGAAGACAACGGTGGAAATTCCAGAGTTTTATAGCTCGGGTAGTCTCTTGATTGTGCTTTGGAGCTGGTTGTTTCATCAATTAAAGATCAATAAATAGAACAATAAATAGAAAGCCAATCTTAAAAAAACTTGTATAGTTAGAACCAGTGTTGATCAGCAATGTGCTTGGTGCAATAGAGGTGTAGGGGTTGCAGATCGATATTCAAAATAGATGAACGTGATCTCAAGTATTGGATTTGCAAAGGCAATGATCTGCAGCCCCCAGTTGCGTTCTTCTTGCGATCTAATTTTCTTCTAGACTATAGAGAAAATTGTAAGACCTATTGAGAAGAAAGCAAATGGAATATCTACGACTAGTTAGGAGTGATCAATCGACCATGACTACTTGTCGAGGTCCAGTATGTATTAGTTGAGGTCGACTAAGTTTTGCCTGTAAAACTTTGTCCGGTGGCAAAACAACAAGCTCGTAACGCACATGCAGTTGCAAGTTGCAAGCAACGTAAACCAATTAAAATTAAAAGGGACTGACACATGCAGTTGTGAGTTGCAAGAAACATAAACCAATTAAAATTAAAAGGGACTGAGACTTCATGGCAGCCGTTCCAATCAAGATTCATTATAAGTAATAATACCTATGATCCAACAAGATATTAAAGCGTCCAAATCTATGTTGTAATGTTGAAAATAGTTATAATGGCAATTTTCTAGTAACTAGTGCCTTGCGTAGGTCACTGATCATGTGCATGAAATCCAAGTTAAGTATTTTGAAGTTGAGCAATTATTATAAGGAGGTTGGCTAGAAGTTAGTTAAAGCCTCCTCAGATCATGAAATTCAATGAAAAATTCAGGTGTGCAAAACCAGAAACTATTGGAATGTGTACGCCAGTTAAGATTGATGCATCTTTGTTGGCAAGAAAAAATTAGAAACAGATGATTCCAAAATTACCCGTAAAGGAGTTTTGAAAGGAGTACTTATCTAATTGGTTAGTAGCGACCTGGTCGCCATTCATCGATTTGACATATTATTTTCTTCCAATTGCCATTCGATTGATTAACGTTGCATTCTTATGACCTCTAGTAGATTTCTACTTCGATTACACGCTTCATGAGCTTGGAAATTAGAATCTTTAGAAAGATTGAGAGTAAAGTAGGTGAATTTCCAAGAAATTCGACTCACAGACAGCGCCAATGTAAATGTGCATTTTGGTCACGACCTTACAATTCTGAATAGTTGGGGAAGAAGGGGGTGAGTAGTGTTTTGACTGAGCTCGCGTTCTGTACGACCTGCCTACGTATCCAGTTCTCCGGTGAACTGGAATCAAGTCTCACGTAGTTCCTCTTGATTAGTCATTTGAATATGAATTGGAGATTGATTGTGGAGAAGAAGTAATGCTCTTGGAGAGTGGAGAAGATGGAGAATCGAGATGATCTCTCCTACCTTTGATTGGTAGTTTCCTTATCTTTTATAGCCCGTGACCTTTGGTTAATTCCCTTTAATGTAGCTTTTCAATGAGCTTAAATGGAAGATAAATGAGTGCATGGTTACTGTAAGGGGGATTTCCCGTCATTAGATAAATGACACGTGTATGGGAAATAACTTAAGACTATAGATGTACAGAATGAGACGAGGACCACCGGATAAGTTCTGTGAATAAGTGATCTCGTGCTTAACACGAGTATTTAGTGGACATGTGCTAGGCACGTGACTGACCTCCTCTAAACATAACAGTTCTCCAAGTCGTTAGGAACTGATATGGACAGTTCCTGAACAGAAGGAAACTAAATAAGGCGATCTTTGATGATAAGGAAGGAATCATGATGACATATCTTTAAGAGTTACCTTTTAGATATAATCTTCCCATATACGATGAGACATTATGATCAGCAAGGAAACCTACCTCTCATAAGACATGGTATAGATTCAAACTTCTATAAGGAGAGAATTCATAATAGGAAGGTGGAGTCCAAAGATGGAAGAGAACTTAACCCTAGGACTCTTGAAGCTCTTCCTATATAAACCATATGAATTCTCTCATAAGAGCTACGCAAGATAGGGTTTGATTATCCTAAATAAACAACGAGATACGTAGGCAGCCACCAGGCGGTTCAACCCTGAACTCACAATCATCTCATCACTTCTCTACTCAGTAAAAGTTTCTAGATCACAAGGCACAGAGGAAGATCAGGGGATACTCAGAAATTCCCCTACATCTTGTGGCGCCGTCTGTGGGGACGAAAGTAGGTAAACATTTATTCCGAACGACTGATTTAGTTTAAAAACTCTTACCATTATGATGGCAGGAGCAAAGAAAACAAAGGGGGGGGGGGGGGAGAATGCCGGTTACCATGATGCGAATACCCCCTCCAAAGACCTATGACCAGCACCGACGGACCAGCTGCTCCCAGTGCAGGCCCCAGGAATAACTGTCACACCCGAATTTCGACAGAATTCGGAAAAACATTACTTGTCCCCGACTCTTCGATCTCCGAGGTGTGGCGCACTCTCCACTCCCAAAAACCCATCAACAGTTTAAATATGCGGATAATTAAAAAACCAAATAAAAGTTCCATTATACAAATGTCCTCTTCATTACAAAAATTTACAAATGAAAATACGTAAAATATCGTCTAGACTTAAAATCTATATCACCTCAAGGGAAGACAAAACACAACCTGAGATGCAATGCTAACGCAAACCACAAGCAACAACCAATCTTCTTCATCACTAAACCTGTCAAGACTTATCAACTATGTTCATTTAATGAACACACCCGATAAGCAAACATGCAAATCGAGTCAGCATTATAAACAATGCTGGTGTGAGTACCCCTAAAATACAACATATAATATACATATATATACACAATCCACAAGGCAGTTAGTTCCTCCACCGAGACGCCTTAACTTTCAACGACTAATACAGCATCCTTAAGCACAATAATAAAGGCAGGTAGTTCCTCCACTGAGGCGCCTTAACTTTCCACTAACCACACAACAAACTATACGCATAATAAATAAGGCATGTAGTTCCTCCATCGAGGCGCCTTAGGTTCAATGACCAACCTCTTTTTGTGTGTTTAGATGGTGTATGGATGATGTAGATAGATGATGATCGTTGAACAAAAGAGAAGCGTATCAAAACCTAATTATCCCTCACTAAGTAAAGGATGAGTAGGGTATCGTTCCACTTTTAAGTGTATGTTATGTGAAGAACGAATTTGGAAAGGGGTTTTCATGGATTAAAAACTAATGTTGTAGAGATTGTAGATTCTAATGCTAAACTAAGCTAAACTAACTAAACTATTGAGAATTTATAAGAGAGAGAATTCAAGAGATTAGAATCCACCAATACTTTTAATCTATGACCTTCTGCTTCATGGTTGTTCTTACAAGTAGACTACAATTAGGCAATCGAGCGAGTGCCGATGCCCTTTTGGATGAAACATCGTTAACAATTAACTCTACTTAAGGTTGTTCTTATGTTTATGCTATTAATATCTTCTTTCCTTTTATGTAAGCTCGGGTAGCCATTCAATGTATTACCAAGAGCAACATCAAGGAGTACTTCCTAATAGGGCAGCCATTCAATGAATCACTACTTAAGGCAAACACAAAGAATACTTCCCCTAGGCACCACTCCCCGAAGCTACCCCTTCTAAGGCAACACAAAGAATACTTCCCTAACTCTAAAGAATTACACTACTAGAAGAAAAGTAAAGAACACTAGCATGATATTAATATTGCAAAACATAAACCCTATTCTATACTTCCATCCCCTGGTGTGGGCAATGGAACTAATAACTACAAAACATAAAGAACTAACCCGATTGAAGAACACCATGAACGGAAGAATCATTAAACCTTAAACACTGGCTTCATCTCCTCCCTTGAAGGAGAAGATTAGCCTTCCATATAGAAGGAAGAACACGAAGAGCGAGAAGAAGAAGAGTTGAAGAACATAAGACTAGAAAGACTAATTTATTAAGACTTCGACTAGTTAAAGCCGATCTTTTATTATTAATCTCTCTCGCCTCAAGTTAAGGAGACAAGAATATAAGTGAATTGGCCCATTACATGAGGCACTTAGGTCCTCTATTTATAGGGGTTACAATGAGTTCTAGAAGCATTCCAAACCGTCATTTGTTTCCTAATACAAATAGGGTTTTTTCGAGTCCGACTTCGTCTTCAAAACGAGAAGGAATTGCTACGATTGTCGATTCATGCGTTTGGACGCATTATCCATGCGTCCCAGACTTAATCAATGCGTCACGACGCCTTTCGATCTATCGTCCCAGGACGCAATCAATCGTTTGGGCCTTTCGATCCATCGTCCCGACGCGATAAGCCGATTTTCTCTCTTACGCTCTATCCTTCTATCCTCTTTTGCGGGCTTTGGTCCAAGCAACGAATCCTTTGGCCTTGGGCTTCCAAATAGACTTTAAAATAGGTCCAAGTCGATATTTAATAGCTCCAATTTCTTGGCCTTCTCCATGATTGTCCACGGACCTCCCATGTGATCATTGATGCTCGAATTGCCGTTTTACCCCATTTTCTCTAATATTCTACAAAACTCTCTTTTTCACTGTGGAATCTTAAAACACAACTTATAAACACTATTAGTCCACTAAGATGGCTAAACAAGAGGCATAATCGAGGGTTAAAAGCACTTTTTGAGCACTTATCACAACTCCCAACTAAATTTTTTTGCTAGTCTCTTAGCAAATAAGATAAAAATAGATAAGTGATCAAAATCACATCCTAATAACAAAAATAAAATCCTAACTCATTTTCGCAGGCATCGCGATTGCATTTACCATATGCAACAAGGCTTTAAACCTTTAAGTTCCCCAAAAAAGACGAGTTATAGTCTCGTGAGGGTTTTCAGGTGATATACCCACAAAATCAATCAATAGCATGTTTAAAAATGATAGTATTTTTCAGAGAGAGAAATTCCTTACCCACTTAGTGCTTACCCCAATAGACAGTCTCCATTGCTAACAAAGACTCATAGATTATGATGGGAGATAGTAAAAATTGACAAAATTCTCAATCAAGGCTTATGTGTGTACTTAGTCAATCTCCTATACTCTCCTATCTAAGAAACGGAATCCCTAGTTTACCATAGGTAGATAATCTCGACTTTCAATCCTTATCGGTCATACTCTCAGAAAAGAATCTCTCAGAAGATGGTCTACTATTTTTACCTCATGTATGTGGGGAAAAAAGAATAATGTATCTGAACATCCCACATACTACCTTGAAAAACAGACTTCTGAATAAAATTAGTCTCATGGAAAGAATGTCAATCACATATGAAGTGTCGGGTCCTTCACTTTAGCATCCTCTCACCTATTCTAGACTTTGTACCATCTTTGTAATGATAAGTCATGGGTTGTAACTTGGCTTGGGTATTAGTTTATGAAGGAAAGGTAAAAAGGATTCTAAGGTTGTTTCGAAAACACTAAGGGTTTTGCTTCTTTCTTTGGAAGATTTCTTCAAATTACGTATTGCAGAGAAAATTCTTCCTTTATCTTAGCTTTTCCATCCATTCCTCGCTGCTTTTTTTTTTTTTTTTTTTTTTAATTTTTTTATTTAACTTCGATTGGTATATCCTTGATTAGTCTTTGGATATGCTTGTTTTCCACTAGCTTCTTTCACTTTGAACGAATGATGGGATTCATTGTATCTCCTCGGTATTTCCTTGTAATCTTCCTTTTTGGTCTTTCTTCCTCCCTTGTGCCCCTCGTATTCTCGAAACATATGGGTATGGTGATAAAGATTTTGGCTATACTTCTTGTCCGGAGTTGGGTGAAGGGTGAATGGTAGAGGGTTTTATGAAAGAAAATGGCTTATTGTAAGGCTCAAAAGGGTTTAACATGATGGTCATACTAGGTGGGATAAAGGCTGAATGGGTTCACTACTTGACTTATCGATTATGATACTCTGTTTTGAATAGACTACAAGACCTAATGGCTATCTCCCCAGTTGATGTCACTTGATTAACCAAATTAAAGAATAATGAGACTATATTACAACGACATAAAGAACTGAAAAGATGATGAGTCACTAAGACTTCGGATTTTTTCGTGAAGAACTCTCCAAAAATGAGTATAAAGCTCAAGTCTCACGGGCTAAGTCTAAAAATTATACTTTTCGGTTTACTAGGGGTTTAAATCTCTCTTCTAGCAAAAGTACACAAAACCTGACCAAATTATTATGGTGGTGCCTTGATAAAAATTCTATCAATAAGAACTATGTCCGAGCATAATAAATAGTCTAAGCGGTAATGAAATCAATAATATCAACTATCTATCAAACTCAAAGACTAAGCGTTATAGAATCTATATCCCGGACTCATCATTAAAATTCATTTTTCTCATGCTCTTGATATAGAAACAAAAATATTTTAGTTTTTGAAAACTAATTTTGAAATTCATTTCTCAAGTACACCCTCCCCTACTTATGCATGCATTGACCTCAATGTATAAAGAAGTAAATGAAATGGATGAGAAAAAGGTAGGATATTACCATTGATGCGAATATCGAGAATTAGTTCAAGAAACAAATTTTTAGGTCTTTTTACGCCGGATCCCCAAGACATAATGTGAGTCTTTTAAAGTCGGATCCTCAAGACTAGAATTCCCATTCCAAAAAACCGATCTTTTCGACAACATGCTTACTTCTGTAGACATTTTAAGCTCGATCTACTAGAATTCCTTCCAAAGCCCGGTATCCCTTCCTTTACCATGAAGTGACACTTTTTCCCGATTAACTAAGTTGGTATCGCGAACAACGTTTAAGGACTAAGGAGATGATGATGGACAATCCTCAAAAAGGACATGTGAATGTCTTCTCTTGGTCCTCGGGGTGAATATGGATCTGAAAAAGTATCCCGAGTAACCATCAAGAAAGCGGTAGGAAGCTTGTCCAGCTAATCTTTCAAATATCTGATCGAGGAAAGGCAATGGAAAATGATCTTTCCTCGATGCACTATTCAACTTCCTGTAATCGATGCAAACTCTCCATCCAGTCTGAATTCTGGTTGGAATCAACTCATTGTTCTCATTCTCGATTACTGTGGTTCCAGACTTCTTCGGCACAACTTGAACTGGACTAACCCATCGACTATCAGAAACAGGGTGGATAATGTCGGCGTCAAGGAGTTTGACAACCTCTTGCTTAGAAGTCTTGGAATCCTCTTCCAGATGAATCCTATGTTGAACTATCATAGGGTTGATCCCCTTGATATCATCAATTGTCCAACCTATAGCTGACTTGTGTTCCTTTAAAAGTGCTACTAACACGGATTCTGCTCCTTGATCAAATCGATGCAATGACTCTTTGGGTAGGTTCCCAAATCTCCCAAGAAAACATACTTGAGTGTAGGCGGCAAAGGCTTCAATTCTAGCTTAGGGCTCCTTCTTAAGCTCTTTATATGGTCCATCGGGGCATTGCCTCAACACTAAGTTCCTCACAACCGAAGTGCCGCCGGGCTTTCGACAACTTGTCAGCAGGATATGAATGAGTCAGATAATCCTGTGCTAACGCTTCAATCATACAAACCTCGTTCACAGCACACACCTCTTGTGGTTGCTGTAACGTATGGAAGATATTGGTTTCGACTCTCATATTACCAAAGGATAACGTCATATTACCGTTTCGACAGTTGATGAGTGCATTTGCAGTGGCCAAGAATGGTGATGCGCCTAGAATGATTGGTATCGCTACCGGATGTAGGTTCGTGTCTAATACTATGAAATCAACCGGATAATAGAAATCTTCGATCTTGACTATGGCGTCTTCAATTAGTCCTCTAGGTATCTTCAGCGATCTATCGCCAACCGTAAAGTAACATCATCGGTTTTAGATCCTTCAAGCCCAACTTCGTGAGGCTAAATATGGTAGAAGATTCACACCGGCACCCAAATCTAGTAAAACTTGTTCCTCAAAGAATCTCAGTGCATGTAATAGTTGGACTTCGGGATCTTTTCGGTTTCAACAACCGATAGATTCGTAGAGTGCGATGAACATCTTTGGCGATAAAAGCTTCTTTCGAATGTTGGTCTTCTTCTTTACTAGATCTTTCAGGAACTTGGCATACGAGGGAACTTGCTTGATGGCGGTCAGAAATGGGATATTAATCTGTAAATTCTGAAATACATCGCAAATCTCCTTGTACTGGTCATCTTTTCTGGTATTCACTAGTTTTGAAGGAAACGGTGCTGGCGGATTCTTCAAAATCGGTTCTCTTCTTTCGGCTTCGGTTGGCTTGGTAACAATTAGTGGAGTGACGGGTGGAGTCACTCGTGATGGCTTCTTCTTACTTACTTCCACAGTAGTTCCTTCAGCTTCTCTCTCAACAGTTACTTCAGTGGGTGGCACAACACTAGATATATCTGGGATGTTAGAACTGGGTGGGATGGTGGGGACATGAGTTACCTTAGGCTCCACAGAATCTTTTCCTGGTTCATAGACAATCTTGTTATCAACTTTCTTGCCTGACCTCAGGGTGGTGACAGCATTAACTTGTTCATGAGTAATCTCGGGTTGTCCCTGCGGGACACCTCTTCCTTTTAGATTTGGCTCTACCTGGCTTGGTAATGCTCCTTTTGATCTCTCTATCAAAGGCAGCGATGATCGCCTATCGGCCTTGAATGACACTAAAGTTATTCTCCAACACGGGTTCTTTGATTTGTGCGTTTCGACTCATTGACAATGGTGGTGATAGCTTCTTCCAGTGTGGGATAAGCTTTGCTTTGCTTTCGGCGTAGGCGTAGGGCAATATATCCACTCATAAGATCACGGTACTAACTCTCTGTTTGTGTTGGCTTGGTATTCTTTGGTTCGGTATTTGTTGATTTCGTATGGTTCTTTGGCGGTTTGGAACCGATACTAGTTATTCGAACCGATTTGGTGATTTTGGAATCACGGAGGAAAATTCCTCCGATTTGTATTTTGTGGCTTCCAATAATTTCGTCCACGATTGAAGCTGGTTATTTCTTCCTAAAGAGTTAATACTACATGCCCTGCATTAGTATCCGGATAATCTGAACACTCTTCGATGGTGTGGCCTTCATCAAAACATAGCTCACAAATGGTATAACAAGGCTTGGATGGTCGAGAGGTTTAGCTTGGAAATTGTTTGGTTTTGGAGGATTCATGGAGAACCGATCAAACTTCTTGTTCAGATTTTCAAGTCCTGTTGATAGGCTTGCCATAATTGATAGCATTGCTTGATTTGGGTCTTCTTGAATTTGGTTGCCAAATTTTCTTGGCACCCTCCACTCTAGCTCGTCCTCGTTGCTAGTACTCCATTGTTGAGTGTCTTGACTAAATTTCGAGAAAGTTGTAAGCTTCCTCTCCATCCAATGATGTAAACTTACCTTGATGCATCATTGTATCATCCGCTTGTTCATAGTAGAAAGTCCTCGAAAGAAAAAATGAGCGGTGTGCTCTTATCATAACCATGATGTGGACATGAGACTAGCAGATTATTGAATTTCTCCGGCTTTGATGATATTCTTGATCACCTTCCCTTTGAAATTCTTTGGTGGCTTCTGCATTGCATCATCTTACGGGGTGGGTAGAACTTGTTCATAAACTTTGTTCTTAACTTCCCCGGTTGTTGATTGAATTGATCGGTTTGCGGTTAACCATTGGATGCTTTACCTTCGAGGGAGAGTGGAAAAAGAATTAACTTGATACTCTCATCCTTGATATTACGGTTCTTGAAAGTTCTAAGGATCGATAGAAATTTGTTCATGTGAACATAAAAGGTGAACATTATGCGAACCATTGAACTTTGGAAGCATCGAGATTACCGATGCTCTAAGTTCAAATTGATTAGCTTACGTCTCGAAAAACAATCTTCTTTGGGTGGGTCTCCAATAATTGGTGAATAGAAATCATTTCGGCTTCTTTCCTCTGTTGTGCTTGCATGGGTGGGATAGCTTCAGATTATTGGTGTCCAAAACACCTCCATCATTGCTTGCAGGCCATTGTATCAATCTCGGCTCTACTATTCTTGTGAGTTGGTTGTTAAACCTTGTCCTTTTTGTTGTGTTCTTACCGGACGATGATATGGACGACGGGGCATACACTAGAAAATTCTTTGCAAAAATAAAAAAAACTATCCTACTATGCAACTATTCTAAATTATACTAGAATGTAAAACTACTTTTCTTCAACTGGGTTGGGCTTTGCAGCTAGTATCTCGCCCGTTGTCTAAAAGTTTCTCTCTTCTAGGGTTATGGTGAATCACTTGGATTGCTTAAGTACCACTTTGCCTACAGGCGATAGTCCGTTTGTCAAGATTCGGACAAGAAACACTAGAGTCGATATTTATTTGTGTTGGCTTACAACTTCAATTGTTGAAAAGATCCTAAATGCAATTATACTAGAAAGCAATAAAACTAAACTATGATGCAACTATACTAAAAAGCAATAAAAGAATGAAGATTTGACTAACTTTGGATGGTAGATCTTGTCTTGAGATGTCCTTCAAGCTTCTTTCTTTCTTAAAAGGATGGATGATGCGGCTAAAATTACCTCAATATCAAAATTCTAATCTGAAAAAAACGTTAAAAAATAAACAACTTAAAGCGTGGCGGTATTTTATTTGACACTTCCTCTTTTTGTGTGTTTAGATGGTGTATGGATGATGTAGATAGATGATGATCGTTGAACAAAAGAGAAGCGTATCAAAACCTAATTATCCCTCACTAAGTAAAGGATGAGTAGGGTATCGTTCCACTTTTAAGTGTATGTTATGTGAAAAACAGGACTTGGAAAGGGGGTTTGAGGGATTAAAACTAATGTTGTAGAGATTGTAGATTCTAATGCTAAACTAAGCTAAACTAACTAAACTATTGAGAATTTATAAGAGAGAGAATTCAAGATATTAGAATCCACCAATACTTTTAATCTATGACCTACGCTTCATGGTTGTTCTTACAAGTAGACTACAATTAGGCAATCGGCGAGTCCGATGCCCTTTGGATGAAACATCGTTAACAATTAACTCTACTTAAGGTTGTTCTTATGTTTATGCTATTAATATCTTCTTTCCTTTTATGTAAGCTCGGGCAGCCATTCAATGTATTACCAAGAGCAACATCAAGGAGTACTTCCTAATAGGGTGACCATTCAATGAATCACCACTTAAGGCAAACACAAAGAATACTTCCCCTAAAGGCAGCCACTCCACGAGCTACCCTTCTAAGGCAACACAAAGAATACTTCCCTAACTCTAAAGAATTACACTACTAGAAGAAAAGTAAAGAACACTAGCATGATATTAATATTGCAAAACATAAACCCTATTCTATACTTCCATCCCCGTGTGGGCAATGGAACTAATAACTACAAACATAAAGAACTAACCTGATTGAAGAACACCATGAACCGGAAGAATCATTAAACCTTAAGCACTGGCTTCATCTCCTCCCTTGAAGGAGAAGATTAGCCTTCCATATAGAAGGAAGAAGAACACGAAGAGCGAGAAGAAGAAGAGTTGAAGAACATAAGACTAGAAAGACTAATTTATTAAGACTTCGACTAGTTAAAACCGATCTTTTATTATTAATCTCTCTCGCCTCAAGTTAAGGAGACAAGAATATAAGTGAATTGGCCCATTACATGAGGCACTTAGGTCCTCTATTTATAGGGGTTACAATGAGTGAGTTCTAGAAGCATTCCAAACCGTCATTTGTTTCCTAATACAAATAGGTTTCTTTTAGAGTCCGACCGTCTTTCAAACTGAGAAGGAATTGGCTACGATTAATGTCGATTCATGCGTCGGACGCATTATCCATCGTCCCAGACTTAATCAATGCGTCACGGGCGCGATCTATCGTCCCGGCCTTGTGATCAATCTTGTCTGGACACTTTCGATCCATCGTCCCCAGCGTAAGCCGATTTTCTCTCTTACGCTCTATCCTTCTATCCTCTTTTGCGGGCTTTGGTCCAAGCAGCGAATCCTTTGGCCTTGGGCTTCCAAATAGACTTTAAAATAGGTCCAAGTCGCATATTTAATAGCTCAATTCCTTGGCCTTCTCCATGATTGTCCACGGACCTCCCATGTGATCATTGATGCTCGAATTGCCGTTTTACCCCATTTTCTCTAATATTCTACAAAACTCTCTTTTTCACCTGTAGAATCTTAAAACACAACTTATAAATACTATTAGTCCACTAAGATGGCTAAACAAGAGGCATAATCGAGGGTGAAATAACACTTTTTGAGCACTTATCATTCAACTAAACAAATAATCAACCAAGCATATTACCATAATAAGATTATTTCAGACTTTCTTTGCGTGTCCCTAAAATCACGTCGTATCTATGTCTTACCTAGTTTCCCTGGCTACCACAATTGCTACCCAACGCCGAACATATACATCCACATGCCTCCCTTACATAATGAGCCACTCCGTGCGTAACTACCCTGAGCGGGATGCCGCACACCAGGTAAATCCTCACACGGAAGCCAAATCTATGTAAGTACTGCCACTATTCGGCATAAAATATTGCGCATCATCGTTCTATTTTGCGAACGGAATAATCAAGCCACTATTCGGCTACGCCAGGAGGGCCATTCAGTTTTACTGAAACGCCAGGAGGGCCAATCACATTAGTTGTGGTAGCTAGGTTCTAGGATTTTCGTTACGTAATTTATTCAAGTGTCATACATTAATGACTCATAATAAATCCACTATATCACGTGCAGGTCAATTGCCTTATTGCACTAAGCCACAATATATAGAAATATCTCAATATATCTCATAACCATTTTCATACTTTCAAGTGCCAATATATTATTGCACTACACCACACTCCCGTGGGCAAATATTCACCAATACTATGCTACCTCATAGTAGCATCTCACATATATAATAATGGAGCATTTATATAAATTTCTCCAAGATATTACATTAATATATATATCCCAACATATGATATCATGTCATAATGCTTCAAGCGTATCGCATACATTTTTATTATAGCATTATTAGGAATATAATGTCTCTTAACATCTCAATATCGTCACGTGTCAAAAATACACAACATCAATGTCAAATCTTTCTTAGATAATGACAACCAAATTTATACAAGCTTCCACAGTATTTTATTACTATATGTGTCCATATAATATACAACATAAAACGTAACACAATTAGACAGTCCACAGTCCACAATCAAAGCCCAATATATATATGCTTTACATACTACTCACGTCAAATCTAAATTAGATAATGACCAACCAAGTTATATAATATCGACAATATTTTATTACTATATTTGTCCATACAAATCAAATAGGTGAAAAACTGGAAAAGTCAACATTTCATAGTCAACGGTCAAAGGTCAAAGTCAACATGTCATGGTCAAAGTCAAAATCAACCGTCAATGGTCAAAGGTCAACATGTCCTGGTCAAAGTCAAACTGTTGTTTCCGTGTTCGACAGGTTCAGGGTCATAGCCATGGTTCATGACTAAGGTCAATGTGCATGGCTCATGGGCTCATGACTAAGGTAATGGTTCGGACCCAACTGGCCGAGCCCAAACCTTAGAACCCGAAAGTTTAAAACCAACTTATTTATTCTACCTGACCCAATTGGGATCTATATTAAGTCCTATGGACTGGCCCCAAGCAATATTAGAAACTGGCCCAAAAACTTTAGACTGAATTGGCCCAAAAACAACCGAAGTTCGCCCGAAAATTTGACTGAAATCGGCCCAATCAAAACCAAAAGCGGTCCACAACTTAATTTGAACGGCTAACACTTTAATTGGGTCAGCCCAAAGAAACAAAAAGAACTGACCCAACATAACTAATGTGGTCCATTTTAACCTAACAACTTAACAAAAATCCGGCCCCAAACTAAATTAGATTTCGGCCCAGACAAAATAAGGTTTTTGGCCCAACCAACAAAAGGTTTAGGCCCAAGGAAACCGACCCAGGCCCAAGCCCAAGCTAATATCAAAACCGAGCCCAACAACTTAAAATAGGATCCGGGCCCAAACAAAACACTCTGAACCGGCCCAAAACAACTTAACTAAAAACCGGCCCAACCAAACTAATGTTTTTGGCCCAACCGATTTGGCCCAAGCCCAAATCGGTTACTGTTCATCTTCTCCAACCTGTTTTTCTCCTCCACCACCAAGCACTAATCGACCACCCCTTTTGATCAGGCGGTTGTAATCCCCATAACAAACCCAACAACATTAATGAAAGCGAAAACCCCAACTCATACAATCCAAACCTCACCAAACTAGATCTGAAATTTTTTGCCACCATTAATGGCTGGCCTCAAGCTTCCAACAGCCCACTCAACAGCCCTCATACAAACCTCAAACACACCCCCTCACAACCAAACATCAACCTATTCATCCACAATAAAAAAAAACACAAAAACCAACCATAACAGTTACTGGCGATTTCTTGGCTGCCATTAATAGCCGTTCAAGCTTTTACCAAGCTTCAACAGCCCACCCAACTCTCCAATACACCAACGCCCACCAAAACAAACGTCCTAATATAAGGGCAGTATGACCCATGGGGCACGCGCTCGCGCCTCCATTACCAAAGCTCCAGAGTTTTGAACCGTTCAACAGTTCAATACAATACAACAGAGAAACAAAGAAAAACAAATGACGATTTCTATAGATTATAGATTGGGCTTTAACTGCCCTTAACGGCCATAAAGTTCGGCAGAAATATTGGCGATTTCATTTGTTGGACTCTCTGGCGCGCCGCATTGGCGACTTCCGAGTTCCAATTCAAACGATTAAATTCAAATCCGAAATGTAACAAAGTTTAATAAAACAAAAGGCACGAAGTCCAATACAACAGGATAATGAGCAATATAAAAAAAACAGAAACAGTAGACCGTATACACCGACATACGAAAAACTACAAATCCGGTGAAATAGCAAAATAGCTACTCACCTTTATCCCAAGCTCCACGAATCCCTCGTAGTCCGAGCCGTCGCATTCCAACGCTCTAGCCAACGCGTTTCTAGCTCTGCCTCCATTTTCATTATTTTTATTATTTTTAAAACCCTATTCTCTAGAACAATGTGTTTATATACTTGGGTCCGAAACCCAAGCCCAACACAGACTCGGGCCCAAAAAATCAGGCCCACGTGTCTCAAATCCGGTCCAGCGAATTTTGAAAATAAATAATTAAATTAATTAATTAAATAGATAAAAACGTATTTTTAAAATACGGGCGTTACAATAACTCTCAAGAGGAGCGTCAAGATGGTGAGAATGCTGTCCTTACCAACCCAGAGTCTGTTCAAGCCAGTCAGGCAGTATAGGCTCTGGAACAGCAAAGAAGCAATCTTGAATGAGAAGTACAGTTGTTGAGGCATTTGTATCAATCTGACACAAGGAAGGAGCCATGTGCACTCATCGATCTTGATGATGACGACCTTCCAGAAAGTGGTCATGCAAGGAACCCAACGTGTGTAGGTCTAGTTCAACGCGAGACATCTGAGTCAGAATACAGTAACCCAGATGAGGACTCGGATACAACATCTAAACCAGGGTCAACTGACCAGGATCATGATGCCGACCCTCGACACCGAAAAAGAGCTCAGATCAAGAAGCATTCTACTAAAGAAACTATATGGGAGTCTGAGAAGAATGACCTAATCCATCAGATGCATCGGATGACAGGCAATGGGAGAAAAATGCAAGAATCCCTTGTTCAATCTGCTATAATAGGGGCAGGCAGATCTTTTTTCGCATCTCGAATAATGAGAAAGCCTTACCCCCACGGTTACGGACAACCGAAGTTTAGTGTCTTCAATGGCAAGTCAGATCCGGTGGATCACGTATTCAGATATCGAGCGACTATGAGACAATATGAAAGGTATGACCACGTCATGTGCCAAGAGTTCAAATCTTCCCTGTCTAGATCTACGCTCCAGTGGTACCATAGGTTGCCTGAGCAGTAGATCAGGTCCTCAGAAGAAATGTTTAGGACCTTCATAGACAGGTACTCTTGCAAAAAGCACCAACCAAAATGGATTGATGCATTGTTCAACATCAAGAAAAAAGACTGAGAAGCATTGAGGTCCTACATGCAATGATTCATGGAAATTTCAATCCAGATAGAGTCTTGCGACGAACATACTACCATAATAGCTTTCAAACAAGGGTTGGATGAAAACAACGCCTTATTTGGGTCTCTCTCCAGGAAACCACCCCATGATTTAGAGGAACTCCTAGACAGGGTTGAGACTTATGCGGGGTGGGAGGAGGATGTCCTGAACAGACATCAGGAAGCAAAAAAGGCTAATCGGACAGCTTCTGTAGCCCCTTGAAAAGGGAACTCTTCCCCTTAAAAACCGAAGAGGGACCAACATCGTGGCCGCCGAAGGGCTAAATCCCCATCAAAGGGACGAATGCCCAGAGGACAATACCAGAATGTAGCCAGTAGTGCAGAGGGAAAACCACAAAAGAAGCCACGTGTAGACAGAGCTGAAGAAGCTCTTCTTTCGATGGATAGAAACTTCACCCTTTTCGATCAAGATTTAGAGTTACCTCAAATGGCTAGCTCCGCTTAAGCTAGGCTCCCTGGGTACTAGAGACCAAAGGACTTACTGCAAGTTCCATAAGAGTAAGGGTCACAGCACCAGAGCCTGCAGGACCCTGAAAAATAAGCTATAGGATCTGATTGAAAGGGGGTATTTGAAGTATTTTGTAGCACACGAACAGGCGAACGCAGTACAGCCTAAGGAGGTTAGCACGTCAGTTCAGGATCCCCCAGGTACTAGACCGCTCAATGGCCGCCTCCAGATAAATATGATTTCTGAAAAGGCAAGCAAACGAAGTGGGCAGGTTACTGAAAAGGGTGTGCGACATCAAATGCGCATTGCCAAGCAAATGAGGATCATGAACAACGAACTGACTATGGGTGCACAGGTTAATGCGGTACCCCATAAAAATCCGCTTATCCTCTTTACTGAGGCTAACTATTGTAGCATCCAGAGCCCACATGAGGATGCACTTGTTCTGACACTTTCTTTTGGAGATTATGATTTGCATCACATATTGGTTGATCTAGGCAACTCAGCAGATCTGTTATACTATGGTGCCTTCAAAAAGCTGTAGATTCCTGATTTTGAGATGGTCGCCACCAACTCCAACCTATATGGATTAAGTGGGGACAAAGCCCTAACAGTTGGGGAGATCCAACTACTTGTAGCTACTGGTCCGGTAACTCTCATCATAAATTTTGTTGTGGTAAAAGCTAACACACCTTATCACATGATCTTGAGCAGGACCTGGTTGCACAGACTCCGAGCTGTTCCCAACACCTATCACCAATGTCTGAAGTTCCCGTATAATGGGACAATTGAGACAATCAGAGGAGATCAGGTGGCTGCCAAAGCATGCTACGCTATGGCGACGAAGTAGTCCCCACTCCCTTTTGAACTAATAGAGGTGGGGCAACTCACTAAATAGCAATTACAGTTGGATCCACCTCTCCTGGACCTAGTCCCAAGAGAGAAGGAGGATCCCCCCTCACTGGAGCTATTAGAGGAAGTAAAAATTGTGGGAGGCAGCTCACCAAAAACCACTTTCATCGGTTCCTTGTTGAGTTCTAAAGAGCGTCAGGCTCTAATACATTTCCTTCGAGAACACAAAGACGTGTTTGCTTGGTCATTTGAAGAAATGCCAAGAATTGACCCCCATGTGGCATGCCACCGGCTCAATGTCCACAGTGACGCAATAGTGGTCAAGTAGAAACTGAGAAAGATAGGTGCTGACAGATCCAAAGCGGTAAAAGCTGAAGTTGAAAAACTAAAGGTAGCTAATTTTGTTAAGGAAATCAATTTCCCTATCTGGATTTCTAATATTGTCCCAGTACGTAAGAATATGCTTGGTCATGGAGAATATGTATCAACTTCACGGATCTAAACCGCACATGTCCAAAAGACAGTTACCCTCTACCGTGGATTGATAAATTGGTAGATGCGATGGCTGGACATGAATTGTTATCTTTCACAAATGGGTCATCTGGCTACAACTAGATCCCATTGCATGAGGAAGACCACAAGCATGCAAGTTTCACAATCGAGGATAGCTTGTACTATTATCAGGTCATGCCGTTCAGATTGAAAAATGCGGGGGCCACGTACCAGCGTTTGGTGAACAAAATGTTTGAAAGATTGATATGTGACATTGTGGAGATGTATGTAGATGATCTCTTGATCAAGAGCCTGAAACGGGGAGATCATCTCTCCCACTTGAAACGTGCATTTGACGTTATCCTAGAGTATCGCATGAAACTTAACCCTGCAAAATGTGTTTTCGCTGTCTCATCAGGAAAGTTTTTAGGGTATTTGGTCATTAAGCTAGGAATCGAGGCAAACCCAGATCAGATCCGGGCGCTCATAGAAATGCCTTCACCTAAAAATATGAAAGAGGTTCAAAAAGTTATAGGTAGGCTAATAGCTCTGAACAAGTTCATCTCCAAGAGTTCAGATAAGTGCAAACCTCTGTTTCAGTTACTGCGAAAGAATATATCATTTTCATGGACAGAAGAATGCCAAAAAGCATTCGATCAGCTCAAAACGTACCTGGGGGCACCACTAATCCTTTCCAAACCAGTTGAGGGAGAAGTCTTGGGTCTTTATCTCTGTTCATCTTACTATGGTATCAGTTCTATATTGATACGTGTGGATGAAAAAAAGGTTGAAAAACTTGTTTATTTCTTGAGCCAAACATTTCTATCAGTAGAAACAAGATATCCTAAACTTGAAAGAGTCGCTTTAGCCCTTGTTTTTACAGTAGAGAAATTACGGCCGTACTTCTAGTCCCACACTATTCGGGTAATCACAGAATACCAGTTAAAATCAGTTCTAGAAAGGTCGAACAGGTCAGGAAGGTTAGCTAAATAGTCCGTGTAATTGTCAGAGTATGACATTATCTACGTCCCACGAATCTCAGAGAAGGGTCAGGCACTAGTAGAATTCTTGGGAGATTTCCCAATGACCTACATTGGGTACGACTCAACCACCCCCAATTTAGATGATGGCATCCTACCTGAATCTCCAAATACCCATCCAAACCCATGGGAGTCGAGCTCCAGATGGTGACTGTTTGTGGATGGATCTTCAAATGATAGAGGTGCGGGAGTGGGAGTTATGTTAGTTACTCTTGACAACATGCGACTGGAGAAATCCATCCGATTAGGTTGGAATGCATCTAATAATGAGGCAGAGTATGGGGCGACACTTGCTAGCCTAACGATGGCTCTCGACTTAGGCCTAACACACCTTACAGTTTTTAGTGACTCACAGCTGGTTGTGTTCCAAGTTGATGGAGGATATGAGGCTAGGGACGAATGAATGGACAAATACCTGGAACTGGTGAGGGGTCTTCAGGGTAAGTTTGAGAACATTCAGTTTTATCAGCTACCTCGATCCAAAAATTAGCACGTAGATGCTTTGGTGTATGTTGCCTTGATGTTGGGCAACAACGAGTCTCGTTCCATCCCTATAGAGTTCCAAGAGAAATCTAACATCCAGGCACTCACAGTTACAACAGTTTGTGTTATTCCAGCCACCACTCCAAATTGGATGGATCCATACAAGTCTTACCTCAAAGACGGAACACTCCCTAAGAATGTAGCAAGGCGTCTGCTTGCAAAGATACAGAGATTCACCCTCGTTGAAGATGATTTGTACAAGAAGTCCTTTATGGGACCTCATCTTAGATGTCTCTCCCCAGACCTCGCTGAACAGGTTATGCAAGAGGTTCATGAAGGAATTTGTGGCAACCACGCTGGGGGCAGAACACTAGCTCTCAAGATCCTAAGGCAAGGATACTTTTGGCCTTATATATAAAAGGATGCACAGGTTTTCGCCCGCAAATGTGAAAACTGTCAACGATATGCTCCGCTTATCCATGCTCCAGCAACGAAACTGCACCCATTGGCTAGCCCATGGCCATTTGCACAATGGAGAACTGACATTGTAGGACCTCTACCACCTACTCTTGGCAATGTCAGATTCTTACTGGTCGCAACGGATTACTTCACCAAGTGGATAGAAGCAGTTCCCCTGGTCTTTATTCGAGAACAGAATGTCAGAAAGTTCATTTGGAACAATATTGTCTGTAGGTTTGGCATACCCAAAGTTATCGTCTCAGATAATGGGCAACAGTTCGCTGGAGGATTGGTCGCTGAACTCTGTGAGGAGTTTCACATTACCCATATGTTTTCAACTCTAAGGTATCCGCAAGGCAATGGCCAGGCTGAAACCTCTAATAGGGTTATTTTAGATAACATGAAGCTTAAATTAGATGACGCAAAAGGTTTATGGGTTAAGGGGCTACCTAAGGTCTTATGTGCATACCGAACTACACCCAGACGATCATCTGGTGAGTCTCCATTTTCACTAACCTCCGGAATTGAAGCTGTCATACCTCCCGAACTGGTAGCTCCCACTCAGAAGTCTGACGTTGTGCACACCCTGGATAATGAGGAGTTGTTATGCATAGAAATGGATCTCCTAGATGAAAAGCGAGAAGGTGCCGTACTGCGCTTAGCTACCAACCAGCAGATTCTGAAAGGGTCATACGACAAGAGAGTCCGGATTCGGTCTTTCAAATCTGGAGATCTGGTTCTGCGCGAGATCCCAGAGCCCAACGGCAAGCTTGGACCCAACTGGGAATGACCATACATCATCGACAAGGTTGGTCGAATGGTTTTTACTACCTACGCACTGTCGAAGGTGATGTTCTTGTCAAACCATGGAACGCATAGCACTTTTGCAAGTACTATCAGTAAAATTGTTATTTCATGCTTTGTTATGCATTGTTTATTATCTCCAGTCAACAATAAAGTTCTTCACCTTGCAATCAAATTTATTCCTTGCACGTTCTTTATTTGTTATCCATAATGGACTAAGCCTTTAGGGAATTATTTTCTCACTAACTGTTCAAGAATATTGTATGCCAATTTGCTTTAGAACTAGTGATAATGAGTATGGGGAAGTTGAACTATATGCCAGTTCCTCTATCAGCCCCATACAGCTGGAACTGTACATCAGTTCTTTTAAACTGCGATTATCCTTGATGGGTTAAGCCTCTAGGGAATTTGACCACACTAACTGTTCAGTAAACTGTATGCCAGTTTGACTTGGAACAAGAGATAGTGTTCTTGAGAGCTTGAACTGTATGCCAGTTCTTGGAGCTTTCGAAACATCAAACATAGGGGTTGCTGGGAAGATCTGGGTTGGATCCAGATCCGAGCACGCAATCATTGGCCTGGAATATCGGCATGATGGCGCTGAGGAAGACTCCCCCACTGCTGTTTTGACGATATCCTATTTATTTTTTAAAAATAAATAGGACTGTCGATATTAAACACAGTGTCGTGCTCATAGCACCAAGTTACTTTCGCAAAGACATATGTCTCTATTGCGATCGAACTCTTAATTACAGTTAACTTGAATGACTCCTATGATATCCTGATCAGATTCTGATTATGCCTCATTTTAATCTGTTTAGCCTACTAGGGACACCTATTGTTGTTCCAAATGAACTTTAGGGACATCAGGGGTAGAGTATACATAGTAGTACATGTCATATAACATAAAATGCTTTAAATATATGCATAAACTAGAAGAGCTACAGAGTTCAGTAAGTAAGTAGTATGCATGCATAAACTAGAAGAGCTGCAGAGCTCAGTAAGTAAATAGTATGTGAGCTACATAGCTCAATATTACAGACCCATAGAATAATTGTTTAAAAATAATTGTTTTCCAAATCATGAATTGAAGAGCTAACTTTTTACTTAGCTTGTTAGGCAGGGGTAGAATCAAACTTTGGTTCACGATCAGTGCTTGCTGCTGCATCATCGTCAAGAACTCCTGGTTCACTTTCAAGAATAGACTATGTGATTGGATTAGCTAGAACGGTTGAAGGCTGAACACAACACTGACCTGAAGCTGGCACTGGCAAAAAAAGAAGCTGAACGAGAAGCATGTCATCATCGGTGTCTTCTTCAGAAGATAAAGAGGCATCAGGCATAAGTTCATTTTGAATAGCAGAGATACTGGTGTCCGGATCAGGAAATAGAATGAAAGGGTTGGTTACACGCCCCTGATCATCTAACTAGGAAACATACCCAGTAGCCTCAATAGCCTCCTCAAACTTAACTTGTCTAGCTGTATTGAAGGACTCTTCAGAAACATCAAGCACTCTCAGAGCAAAGCAAATGGAATTTTCAGCTGACCTCTTCTCCACCTCCTTCACCACTCGGGAATAGAACTCAGAAGTCTTTGCCAAGAGGTCACCAGCCTTCTTATTAGAGCGAAGACGTTTTTCTTTTAGAGCCCTCTCATAACCTGACATGACCGCATTTGCATGGGCAATGGATTGGCCAAGGGTTCTCATCTTGGTGTTCCTACAGTGAAGTTCCTCTTAGACCTGGTCATACTTTGCTTGCAGGGTGGTGAAGTGGGAGCGCAGTTCCAAGAACTTCACTTTCCAAGTGGCAGCATCAGGAGCTCCTTTTTGGGCCTTTTCTAGAGAGCTCCGAAGGTTGAAGATAATGTCTCTCATATTCTTGAAGCCAGTATCAGATTTCTTCTCTTTCGCTAAGAGCTAGTAAGCTTGGATCTGAAGCTCCGAAGCTCTTTTCTCAACAGCCTCTTTTGCCAAGATCAGCTCACCAGTAGTCATGTCATCAGTGGCTGTACCGGCTGAGGCTGCAAAGATGGGCTCTTTCATGGCTAAAAAGTTATTCACTAACTGGAAAAGGATACAGAGTGTGTAAGTGACACAATGAGAGAAACAAAATATTGAACAGTGAGGGAAAGTCTTACCTTGGCAAGGTGAACAACAGATTAGTGAAAGGACAAGTCCAGGCTCCCAGCCATGTTGGCTTCAGCCTTGTCAACAGGAAGTCGCGCATCTTCCAAAACTCTAAGCGCGATATCAATATCATTAACAGAATGTTTGTAGCTATTGATGTACCTCTTGATTTCATTCTCCCATGCATAGTTTTATTCAGTGGAGTTAGATGTTTTCTTCTTTTATGTGCAATTTCAAAAATAGGTTTGCAGCAATTTTCATAATTAGGTGTGCTCATGCTTACGTGATTTGATGTGTGCATGTTGTTTTCTTGACCCTGCTGAGTTTGTCTACCCACACAATGTTTAAAGGGGACTGTTAGATATACCCACCCTGACCCCCCCTGTGTTTGTTTGTATGTGTGATCTATGACCACTTTGATTTACACCGTTGGTGTACCTATGTACAAGCTCAAGGCTGTAGGGTAATTGATTATATAGCACATGTCAGATTGTAGTAAATGTTAAGTGCTACTTACAGCTGCCTTAGGAAGTCAATAGATCCTCTTCTCCTAATTTAAATAGTGGGATTACTGCGTATTCGGAAAACAAACTTTCTTTAATTCTTGGAGATACTATACGTAAGATTGCATAAAAACCTTTATCTTTGCCAAAATTCTATTTAAAATTTGTGTAAATTGGATGTCATCTGTCTAGGTTTGGTGAGGATCCTTGCAAAATGAATGAACATAATCTAGTTACTCAGAGATGAGAGTTCATCCCCTGAATCCAGGCTATGTAATATGAAGTAGTCTTTGTTCCTTTTGAAATGGGTTTCACAACTCTTCTTTTCGGTTTTCTATGAGCTTGAGAGAAACCTATCATCAATTAAGGTTTTAAGATATAGAAGTTTGAGATGCCTTCACGTGCTTTTGAACCAAAAGACATTGATAACTAAACTTATAAGAAAGTAGAAAAGGACGTCATAGATGTCTTAACTCTTAACAATTAAATCCTCAAGACATTAGTTTTTCTATTTTTTTTTAAATGCCAATACGGATATGGACTGAAGTAGCAGAAAAGTTAGACAACACTTTGAATACATGTTTTAATCCAATATCCTTGTAATTAGGCTGGGTGCCTTCTATTAAAATGGTTCACTTGTTCATGTTACACAATACAGCTGATAAATCCTTTCCCTTGTTATAACATTTTTCATGAGTAAACCCTCCTGTTGAATGACTGAAAAATGGTCACCAATTTTATACACAATGTAAGGGCCCCACAAAAAGCTATGAGAAATCAAGATGGTAATTGGAGATGTCCCTATAGAAATCAAGCTACAAACAACCATCCTGTTCTTCCAGCTATGAAACTACTAATAGAAGAAGTCCCTATAAATAAGTTAGCAACTAAACTTTATAAATTGATTTGCAGATCTTGCATCAAGCTATTCATTCCTTGGTAGAATAAATTGGATCTGAGGAGGTTCTCATCGTTTTGCCTCAACTTGATTTGCTTTAGAGCAGGGATATATATATATAAGGCCTTATTGTAGCAAGATTTTTTACTTGTATGTATGACTATATCAAATTGCTTTCACGTACATTGAGAAGGCATAGTTTTTGTCATGAAATATTGTATTCAGGTAGTATAACCATTTTATATGCTTCCTCAATTGTAAATAGGTTTAGTTGTTACTCGCTTGAAATGTTGCACTATTGAATTCAAGTTTTGTTACTCTACTGTGTATATGCATGAATATCTATGAATTCAGTAAGTTAACTTTGAGTTTCATAGCATAGGTTTTACTTTCTATGATGTTGATATATAGATTTACAGAAAAAGAAGAAAACCTATTTTCTGTCTAGTTACGCTATAGAATGAATAAGTAACATGGTTACGCATGAATTCTAGTTTGTTCACCTTGTTATTTGTTTGCATGCATTAACTAGCTAGTACAAGCTATCCTACCATATAATTCGTAGCATTAGTGTTTTATGAGCAATAAAGACTGCTCTGGTAGTGTTCTTGTTAGATTTCATATCTGACCCATTCGTGGGGGATTAAACAAAGCCTTTTGAGTAATTTGTTAACTAAACAAGAGTGTTTACATTCAAATTTCTCTTTGACGTATTTAAAATAGATAAGAGTTGGATGTCCAAGGATAAGTTATCTACTGAATACGATAATAATTGCTCGGTATTAGTTTGTATTTACTTGTATTTGATTTGATTAAATTAGGGACTATATTTTGAATGATTATATCCCATTCTTGTTGATATATTCTTGTTAGTTTGTTCTTAAGTGAGTTGCATCCTTTTATATTGAAGTTATGTCAATCTTACTCTTCCTTTGCATGAGCTTTCTATCCCTTGTGAATCACGTGTACAAGTAGTATTCTAATGTTGAACTGTTGAGTTCTAAGGCTGAACTGTTGAGTTCTAAGGAAGAACTACGTATGGCTTGATCCCTTGAAGGGTACGTAGGCAGCCACTTGGCACAGCCACTTTATGATCAGTAGAATTGTTTGATTTTTGGATATTTGATTATCGTTTGATTTTGTGATAATGTGGGCTCATATATGTAATTGCGGAGTCGTAGTACTCTTATTGTGAATGATCTATAGTACTCTTATTGTGAATGGTCTATTGGAAGTGGATAGAGTCTTCATGTTGAACCCTTATGGCTCGAATGCTGTTATGTTGAACCTACTTTTACGAAAGTGGCATGACCACATTGTACTCATGGTGTTAGAATTGTGGTTGATGTATGTGACAAGGGGAAACCCATGATGTTAGCATGGTGGTCAATGTATGCAGCCAAGTTGAACCCATTAAGCAACATGACAGTCGAACTCATTGGGCACATGGCGATGACTTTATGTTGATTTTATTGAGTATTTCTTTAGAGATAATATAATCCTTTATGAAGAATTATTTTATTGTGATGATCAGTTATGTTGCTTACCTTGACAACACAATAGATTGCATGTATTTACTAACGACATTATTAGTAACGTATAACTTTGTTATACCTGTGTTGTGTATTAACTTTCTCTTCTTAATCATTTTCCTAATTTTTAAAGATTAGTTGGTAGATGTTATTTACTAGGCGTGTGGTTATTACGTCCTTACGGGTTTTGTAGAAGTGTTGGCTAAAAGTACTAAAAGGCGACTAAGGTCTATAAGTATTGTCTTTGTACCTCTTTTGTTTCTCTTTTAGAAAGTTTTATAGTAAACATCATTTGTTAAGGGTGTAAACCTTTTGATAGCTATGAGACTCGGATGTATATATTTTACTTGTGTTTTTGGTAATGACTTTGTACAAGGTGCGTGCTTGGATGATTTGGCCTTAGTCGAGACATTCAAGTACTTTGGCGTACTAAGTCCTAATGTTGAAATGATCTCATTTTTGTAAGCCAGTTATTTAACTGTTGTACGCACAAAAATGTGTACCTGCTTGCAAACGAGAAAGAACAGGAGATGGTGCCGATCGAAGTGCCACACAATCCAAACCACGCCATGCTATGGTAACACATTTTTTTTCCTTTTCTTTTCGAACTAACAGTGATTCTTTGGGGCAACATATAATGGAATCTCACTTACATTATCCATACTTGACAGCTTTACCCTCAATCTTGCATCTTAGAATTTTGTTGGACAGCCTGTGAGACTAGAAAAACAATTTCTTGGAAAAGAATAGGCACAGCCATTATTTCTCTCCATGACAAGTTAGTACAATATACATGATATACATAAAACTATAATGCAACTATGTTATTAGAAAATGCATGAGTGGTTAGATTATGATGGATGTATAGACCAAATTATTTGAATGTTATGTTAGTACAAAAAGTGCATGGTTCATTTAGGATATATTGGCTTCGGAATTTTCTACGTGCTTGTAATATCATCCTAGATTTTTCATCATAAGCCATCCGAAATAAACCAAGTTTTCAAAAACAAATAATTTTTTTTTTTTTTTTTTTTTTTTTTTTTTTTTTAATTCATTTTGAAAACAATGGAAAACAAAACATTTTTTTATCCACATAATAAGATATACCATAAATGATTGAATAACAAGTGAGGGTGGGGGAATGAGTTACCGACAAGAAGATGAGCATGAGGACGACCACATGATAGAAGTACGATCAAACTTGGCACCTATGAATTAGATGACATTCTTTTCCCTTTGATTGCTTGACTTTCACAAAGCACTGAACGACACCTAAAAACTTTTTTCCAAAACAGACAGAGCATAAAGTATATATAGGACCAAACTTCTGGAGACAACTTCCTCATACATCGCAATCACTAGTAGTGAATCCTCTAATGCCTTCCATTTTTTTTTTTTTTTTTTTTTTTTTTTTTTTTTTTTTTAATTTTTTTAATTTTTTTTTTCCATACTTCTCAACTAGGAGATATAGTGGACTTAGAGATCAAGAGTGGACTTTCATGGGACTGTAATGTAGGCTTAGGTGATGGGCCCAGAAAGAAGGGATAGGATTTTTTTTTTGTAGAACTTGTCATGTGAAGGGATGAGTAATTGGAATGATGGTAGTGAGATGATCATATGGATCCCAAATCTCAAATGAAACTGCCCCTTGTTTAGGTTTTCCATTTTGGACTAGTGTCGATTATTTTGTGCAACTCTAAGCATTTTGAGTTCTGACAGTGTTTTGATTTTTTTTTTAACCCCTTGCACTAGGATTTTTTTCAACACCTTCTTGGGATAAAAAACATGGGGGTGATTTTTTCGTGATCAAAGATGGATGGAATGATGCCCCTGGAATATGACAAGTTCTATAAAAATAGGTATTGGTAATCTATGGGCAGACTAAGTATTTATTAGGCTTCCTAAAGGATATGGGTTTGTATTGTGGGAAACAAAAAAATAGGCTAAGGCTCAAATGGGCTTCTATTGGGAACATATGATATTAGGTGGGTTGATTGAACTAAAAACAAAATGAGCAAAGATGGCCTGTTCCATCGTCTCTCTAAGATTTCCACTATACTCTTCGTCTCAAAGTAAACAAAGTGGGGTAAAAAGTAGTACCTCTTTAATTGGTCGGCATTGGTAAGATTTTTAATGTAGAATCTTTATAGTGAATGGACATTCACTATTGGGTTTGAACTTTCTGGTTCATTGATTCCACTCTAGTCTGGATCCGCTTGCCCAGCTTTACTTGCAACAATCTGTCTCCATTATTGGTATCTAAGTACCACTAGAAAATCAATGTCCTCCTTCATATCTCGGCTCTCAAGAATGTTGATCGTAGATAAACTCCTCTTAGCATTCTGCTCTTTGATGTAGTCATATTCAAGTAAGTTGACTTCTTTGATAGATAACTCTCATGTCTTCGATTGATGAAAATGGATGCTAATGATGCAATATGTAGTTTGCCCTCTCCACGGTAGGGTAGCTGATTGGATGATTGGCTAAATAGTCGTTGACTGATGGATTGTAGAATTTGCCCCTTCTTTAGTAGGGTAGTTGATTAAATGATGTTGTGGAGCTTTGCCCTCTCTACAAGGGTAAATGCATAATGCTGAATGTTGATATTGGGTGATCTTGGACATTTGAAAAATCTTCTCAAACATAACTGCTAAACTTGCTTCCTCATCAATTTATTCTTCTTATTTTTGTGTGATTCCTTCATCTTTGATCAATGGAAATCATATGCCATCTTATGACAATTAGGTTGTCGTAGTTCTCAACACTTCACACTTCACTGAATTCATTCAGTACCTCGTTTAGGCTTCCACACTCAGAGGGGATCAAGGTTATACCAATCTGCACATAATGTGGTTCATCTGTGGTGCCAAGGTACGTTGATTGTCTTTGTCTCCACAATGACTGACGTCTGTCTATCCTCAGATTTCTCATGACAAAGAATGGACTCAACAGCTTCATTTTCCATTTCTTCATCATTGTAGGGGGGAGAGGGGATCATAATAACCTGAACAAGTCATTCAATCATCTTGCACTAAGTCAAGTGGGTAAATCATATTCTGTGGGATTTTTAAAACTTTTTTAATTTTTATGTATTTTTGAAATTTTTTAATTTTTTTTTTGGGTTTTTAGAAATATCAGGACTTTTTTGGATTTTGGAAAGTTGTTGTTGTTGTTGTTGTTTTTTTTTTTTTTTTTTTTTTTTTTTTTTTTTGAAATATTTAAATTTTTTTGGAGTTTTTAAATATATGAATTTTTTTGTTTTTTTGAAATATAATTATTTACAAAAGGAATTAGAACAGAAAGTCTCACGACCTTTGAGTCTTATCGGATTCATCCGGTGGCTAAACTGGAGCAATATGATGGCTGGGGATTGGATCAGTAATGACTTGTATTCCCCACTCATCATAGTTTCCATCAATGAATGGATCCTCATCAGAATTTAAGGTCTCTAAAAACCTTTTCCAAATCTTATATTGTGTCACGAAGTCAAAAAGTGGCATGTTCTCAACATCCACTGGAACCTAGTCTATAATAGATTCCATATGCAATAGATCATCCAAATCAAGTATGGTCTGAGGGTCCAATTGGACATGATAAGGTGTGACAGTCTTGTCTCCTGGGTCAAATCCTAACCCTGGGGAATTGACCAAAGTAAAAAATGGAGTATAGTCCATACCTGACGAGGAGGGTGTCGATCCAACCTCATTTATCCAACTAAACTGCCTAGCCTCCTGATCCAACCTAAGTTGGCGATATCCTAAATAGGAATTAATATCTAGCTCTGAAGCAGTAATTTCTGAGTTTGGATCTGGGTGGGTCATCGTCTTCGCTCCAAAACATGTTGGAATCAATAATAACATCAATCTCTGCCCCTAGATCAGGTAGAGCCAATCCGAGACAATTCACCGTGGCACTAGAATCGATAAACAATTCTGATAGTCCTTCCACAATCTTCTCAGTATAGCATATCCCTTTTCGATCATCTTGACTAGGAATCTGCAGCGGTTCTAAGATGCCGTCTTGGTTTTTCCCCAATCCAAGTCCTCAAAAATAGTTCTGCTCATGGAACAACTAAGCCGTCTTGGGATTTCCATTGCAAAATGGGGTAGTGAGCATCTCCTTGTTTGGTGCTCTAAACTCCACAATCCCTAGTGGTTCTTCAGTGTAGTTACAATTTCCTTCAATCATTGGTATTACCTTATGCTCCTCTAAAGAGTTCATATCCTCCGAATCACCAGTGATGCAAATAATCTTCCCTTGCCACAAGAACTTGAGCTTTCTGTGAAGTGTAGATGGAATTGCACCTACTTGGTGTAGCCATGGTCTGCCTGAAAGGAAATTGTAATTAGCTTTGATGTCTATTGCCAAGAATGTGACTTTGAACGTGACTGGTCCGATTTGGACATCAGTTGTGAACTCGCCAAGGGCTTCTCTTCTCCGATTGTAAAACCCATGAACTACTCTGGCTATATCATTAATGAAAGTGAAGTCTTCTGGCATGATTCCAATGGCTTTAGTGGAATTGACCGGGCATATATTCAAACCGGATCCATTGTCAATCAGTACAAATGGCACCTTATGGTCATTGCAATGCACCATAATAGTAAATGCTTTCGTGTGAGCTATTCCATCTGTTGTTAGATCATCATCAGAAAATGTTATGGAGTTTGTCTTCCTGAGGGAAGCGACTGTACGTGCCAAATCGTTCGGCTGGATAGAAGATGGAACATGAGCTTGGGGTGATGCCATAAGTAAACCCCATATGGAAATGTTGGACTTGGTTTTCTGCAACTGTTGGATTACTTCATTACCATCCTGCTTTTCTGGTTCAGTAGACATGGGTAGGTCAAGCTGTTGGGCCAAAACCTGATCTTTTGTAAGTGTGGGGGCTTGTATATTCTTCCTCCTCTTGTTAACCCATGAGTCTCAACACATTCTTCTGTCAAACTAGGTTCTAATTGCTTCAACTGATGCAGTGAGATTACTGAGTCATCTTCACTTTTCTCGGGCTTCATCAACTTCTCCTCTAGAACCGGCCTGCTTTGTATTGTGACTCTTGGCTGGCACAAACTGGACCTTGGGGATTGTGATAGGATTTGGGATTACCTATTCCTGAGTTGGATTATGGCAAATCACTAGTCCCTGAGATTTTGACCCAACTTGTAATGTTGCAGATTGAGATGTATTCAAAGGATCTACCCATTTTGTAACGGGCCTCTACATCATAAAAGACTCCAAATGCTCTCTAGTCAACTTAAATGACTTTTGAATCAGTGGAGTATGTAGAAATGGTGCCACCACCTCATTTAGTTGGATACCTTTAGGCTTTGTTTGCTCCATGCATTCTCTAATTGCATTTTGAAGATTGACTGGCCTTGTGGTGCTAACATTGGATGTTTATCTGACCGGAATGATGAATGATGTCGGATCTTTCTTGACAATTTCCAAAGTATTAACTCTTCCATTATAAGTTGGTAATGGATTTGTCGATACATTGGGAGTGCTGAGACTTGATACATCTATCTTACCCTCGTCAATTAAGTTTTGGATAAGATGCTTAAGGAGCATGCACCTCTCCGTTGTGTGACCTGGAGCTTGATGGAAGTCATTATGTTTCGAAGTGTCATACCAAAATGCTAGTAGATTTGGAGGAGGCCTCGGTTGCATCAACGTAATCAGGCCTTGTTAGATTAAAGCCTTCATAACAACTTGTAATGGGTAACCCAATTCTGTGAACTACCTCTGTTGCCTGGGAAAACGCCTATCTTGCTGCCTTGGAGGAAAAATGACCTAATTGGAAGAAGGATGAGTTGTCACCTTTGCCTGGATTTGTGCATGTTGCTAAGGTTGAACTTGTGTAGCAACCGCATTGGCTTCTTTGTTGTTCACCGTTACAGTAGGAGGCTTCTTCTTCTGTGGGTTAGATCTTGTAGATATTGAGATGATGGGAGAAATATTGCCAGATGATAACCCATCTTCAATTTGTGATTTAGTTGCAACTAAGGGTTGATATGTCTGATGATAACTAGCACTTAGCCTGGTCGCATACTTTTGATTCAAGCTCTTCATAACCATCCTGATCTGCTCCTGCTCTGTGGGCCTATCAATGATTTGGGCTGCTTTTGTCCTCCATCTTGTAATGTACTCAGTAAAACTCTCATTTAGACCTTGCTTTAAAGCTTCAAGTTGCCTTAGCCCTATTTGGATATCAGTGTCGTAAGAGAAGTAAGCTACGAAAGTATTTACCAGTTCAGGACAAGTCTTGATTTTTTGCATCTCAGTATTTATCCACCAAGTAAGGGCTGCACCCTTAAGACTCCTTTGGAACAGTTAAACCATTAGTTCTGGCCCGATTCCCATAGGTTGTAGATAACTTGCATACATACGAATGTGGGCCTTTGGGCAACCGGTTCCTTCATATGTGGTATTCTGATTTGTGGATATGGACACAGATTATCAAGGTCCAAGTTTTCACCTTTCATCTTGATCATTGCTTCCTTCAATTTCTTAATCTCCTCCATTACAGGATTAACATGCGGTTGGATTGGATTTTGCACTTGGTATTGGGGGTTCGTGTAGAATAGTGGTTGTGGAGTTTGTGGAAAATAGGTTGGGGTTGGTACCATGAATGGGTTAGACATCATGTTTGTAGTGGGATATTGGTTTGGACTTTGGAAAGTTTGATGAGTTGATGGTTGAGGCATGTAGGTTGGGTTATCCTGAGGAAAAAATTGGGATGAAGTATGGGTTGGCATAGGAACATGCAATTGGGTTGATCTATGTGTAGCGCATGTGGAGTGGGTAATGAGGTTGGTATAATGGTAGGATTGGTACTAACCATGGGGGGTAGTGTGATGCTTGGTTGTTATGGTTAACCCAGACATGGAGTTATTGCAAACTTTGACATCATTTTGAGAAACATCTTTTCCATCGCCTTCTCCATCAATTCCTCTTGACTGGTAAGGGTTGATGATTCACCAGAGCCATTTGTATGAGGAGTTCGAGTGTTACTTGATAAAATTTGCATTTCAAGCGGAGGTACTAGTGGAGAACTTCCTTGTGGCATAGACATTTGTGATGAAGATATAGGTGGCACAGATAATGCTTGAGAAGAACCGTCTAGTAGATTCTCCATTTCAATCAGCGAGTTAATGGTTGCGCGAGATAACCTTAACCCTGACCTTCTGTTCTAACTGGCTTATGGATAAGCCTTCTTCTTTCCTATCTTAACTGAAAACACCTCAAAAGAAAACATAAGTCTGACTCTCTAGGGCTTCCCTAGCAGAGTTGCCAAAAAACCTGTACGCACAAAAATGTGTACCTAGGTCTATGCAATTGATTTTAGAGTCACCGCTAACTTTGTTAAAGAAAAGTTGAGTAAAACCTATGTGAAGGACTAGCCCTCGAAATTAGATGATTATTGGGTTCGGGAGTCAAGGTATAATGTGGGAAGGTGTTAGGCACCCACGTTCGCCTGGTCAAACAAGCCTTACTTCTATTGAGGTGTGCAATTGTGAAGATAGGTGAATAAAGAAAGCTTGAACTTTAACTACCAAGTTAGATGATCTTCGCTAAATTATTTAAAAGCTAATAACTATATACTATAATAAGACTAAAAAATAATTCTAATATGCAATGCTAAATGTAGAGAAAAGAGAGATATCACCTTGTTTGGAATGTTGTCTCATACTTGATTGTAGATTGATTGATTGATTGTTGATGAATGATGATGATGAATTTGATCTTGAATTGACACTTTTGATGATTGAAACAAGTGATTTGGGAGAAGAAACAACTTTTGATGAAATGGAGCTTCTACTCAGGATTGAACTAGGAGAAAAGATGCCTAAAAATGAAGAACTGGAAAGAAAGATGAAGAACACTAAAGAAAAGAAGACTACTAGGCTATTAGCTCTGAATAACTAGCTGAAGATCCTTAGTTTTGAATAACTAGTTTAAGATTATTAGCTCCGAATAACTAGCTCCAGATGTTTTTTTATGAGTGAATGAGATCCCTATTTATAGTGTTTGGGCGTGGATTCCAATATGGTAATGAGTTTGATCCAAAGGTTGAGTGTTGATTAAGAAAAATCAAATGGTTTGATATCTTTCTTGATGCACCTCCTAAATTTGGCCGTTGATTCAAGAGGTGGAAAGAGAGGTGCGATCTTGGCCCTTGATTTCTAGGTCTTGCAAATGGATTAGGGCAAAAAACCAAACCCTAGACGTGCTCAATATTCCCACAATCTTGAGTTTCCAAACATGGCGCCAAAATGACATATTCTCTATAAATGCTTGATTTTAAGGATCAAATCGAACAAATAAGGAAGGTTATCTAGGGATTTAGAGGCTTGAGAATAATCTAGAAACCTTAAAGAAGAAGTCCAACACGAGCTGGATCCATAGCCCAAGTGCACATGTCTAAATCCAACCAGAAAGGCCCGTTTTGACCATTTTCTTAACACTGCAAATTCCCTTTGACCGGGTCAAAATTAGACACTTATTCACAAATATTGTTCACTAATCGATTAGGAAGGACCATGAACTATTAAAAATACCCTTGGGTTGAAAACTTACTCCAAAAATATATTACACTGAACATCGCGCACAACGGGCTGAAATGGGATAGGGCAAGATTAGGGTTTCTAAAATCCAAAAGGAACCTAGGCAAGCTTGTACTCATTTCGAAGGATTTTTTGAGGGGAAATCAAATATGAAATAAACTCATCCAAATAAAGAGTGGAAAATTCGAAAATTGGGCTCCAAAGGGTTATAGGGGCTTTTTGGTTATTTTCAGCTCGAAATTCAGAAAGGAATGAAACTTCAGCCATAGTTAGGACATGATGAGGGGAGCCTAAAGACACTAATATAAGATAAAAAAAAAGAAATTTGATGTAAAAATGAAGACTCTAGAATGTAAATCACCTTATATTATCAAATTTAATTCAAGGCAAAATCGTGAATGAATTATGCCTGAGGTGCAAAATTAGGGTGTCTACAACTGCTCTGGCATCTTCGAGACAGTTAAGTAGTTGGGTTAACCAATGAAAAATATATTATTGTGATTTTCAGGTTCTGACAGGTTTATATTTATGAAATGTCGAAAATACAAAGGAGATGCTGCCTAAATTTTGCCATAAAAACCACGTGTCATAGGTTTGTAATTGTTTGAGTTTTGGAGCATTACATTTGTCGAGTTGCCCAGTGATAGGTTCAATATTAAGTTGTTACTCGCTAAGCGTGGAACTTGGTAGGTTTGCCATTGAGATCCACGATGAGCCCAATGTGGTCTTTACTCTCCAGAGTACATGTAAACGCCATATTTTATACGTCACGACTTAATTTGCCTAATTGTAACAGTTGGGCATAACTTTCTTTCTCAAGTTAGGTTTATGTACATACAGTAGCAATATGGTAAAGTACTACTTAGATGAATAGTAATGATATTTCATGTTGGCTTGCATTTATCGAATTCTTTAGTTTTTTAAATTCACCTTATTCTTGTAGGAGGAAAATGATGATTTTGTTGCATCAGAGATGGCTAGAAGGGATAATATCAAAAGAGGCAAACAAGTCAACTTTCTATTTTCTAAATACATAGTGTATATTAGTTTCCCCTACAAGTCATTGCTTAATCCAAAAGTTTTATTGAACACACAACAATCCGAGTTTAGTCTATGATGCCTTGTCAACTAAATGAATAATGAGAGCAAGAGCATGCATGAGGCTAGACCTAAGATTTCTCCATGTGCACAGTAACCAAGTCAAGAACTTTGCCATACAAGATTGGGCATTTAAATCAGAAATGGCAATGAAAACCATGTATAAAAATCAAGAACAAAAGGTACTTAAATTTGAAATAGTGAAAGGCGTTTGGGAGTGAACGACTTTCGGTTTATGGTGAGTATTTCTTACAATGGTTTTCTTTGTGATACATCTATTGGCAAAGAGTAAGTATTTGCTATACTTTTTTGTAAGCTGTTAAAGAGTGAGCGAAATAAAATTTATTTTGGTATTTGGATTACTGAAATATGTTAATTGTCAAACTAATCATTTAATATTTTCATCTTGGCTTGGTAGGTTCAATGTATGTCAATTTCAAAGAGAAGATTTTGGAGCTACTATTAGCTTTCTTAGGGAAATATGTAAATAACTTTTTACTTAGCTATTTTATGACTTGATGTAACAATTAGTTATGTTCATGTTCGATATTGTACATTCAATTCTTATCTTAATAAAATCAGTTTCTTTAAAGAAATTTACTTATGTTGGGTTGTTTTTGTTGATTGATAAATGTCATAAAATGCTTTTTAAGAGTGAGAAATGACATTTTTGCCCCTGTCATAGACACAAATCCAATGTTTTGTGTACGGTGGCAGAATCATTATTTTGTGATTTCACGATGGCAATTTCTTAATTTATTATTATTATTTTTATTTTTTTGAGTGGCAAAATGGTAATTTGACCATGGGTGCGAATAACATATGTTCACGGGGCAAATTTATAAATTAAAAAAAAAAACTGTCACATTAGGAGACCCACCCATATTTTGAGAACAAAAAAGACATGTGGATACACGTGCACAGAAGCTAGTAATTATAATTACGGTTAATTCCAGAATCGGACGTTGAATAGAAAATTAAGACAAAGTAGCTCATTGAAAGTAGTAGAGAAGTTTTATTCCAACTATGGATGTAGCCCCCACAAAAAACAAACTGCTTGTTACGTTTATACCCTTTCATTCTTTTTCTCCTTCTCTCTCGCCAATGTTCTCTCCCACCCCTCTCTCTCTCTCTCTTTCTCACCAATACTCTCTCCCACCTCTCTAATCTTTGAATGAAAAAAAAGAACTAAAAACAATAATTTAGTTTTAATCCTCTTACTCTAATGTTTCTCTTCACAGATCTTCAAAAATTAATGTCATTCAAATGATATGTTGAGATTAGGAAAGTTGCTCTTGTAAGTTACGGGAAGGATTATGGGTGCCTCATTGTTATCGGAGACGTTATCGATCATAATCGGGTATGCTTTCTATTGATTCACTATTTAAAGAGATAAGACTAATACCCAATGGGCAAACATTTGTAGGAGTATCCTTAGCATGAGGTGTCCTATTGATATTGATGAGGGGATATTACATACTAAATCAATCAGTAAGGTCAACCATTTATATGTGTTTGTCGTGAACTTGTTGAGAAATACATGATGTTTTGATGAGGCCATGGAGTTCATCAAAAAGATGTTGTTTGACAATCAAAGTGTTGTACAAGTGAGATATAATAACTTGCTATGATCATATTTAGTTCAATTAAACGTGTCATTTAACAACACTACATAATGTCGTATATGTGAGATACAATGTCTTATTATGATAATATTTAGTTCAGTTAAACGTGTATTTTCAGGTTATTCAATAAGAATTATTTGATAATAGAAGCTAACTTTTGGTGGAAAACTCATGTAGAGATGAGAACATTTGATGAGTACTGGATTATTGGAAAGAGACCTGAAGTAGTAGTGGCAATAGGGATGAAAACCATAATAAGTGTATATTTTCAGGTTATCCAAATACGAATTTAACAACACCACATAATGTCGTACAAGGCCCTGTTTGGTAGCCTGTATTGCCCAACCCATTCATGGGTTAGGGTGCACTATCCCGATTTTTATGTTTGGTTCCTATTTTTTGAGCCCAAGCCTGTAGACCTTAAGCTACTAGTTGGTTGGCCCAACCACAAAAGTATGAATAACGGTATCCATTGGAAAAGGTTGGATTTCAATCTACATCATACTAAATAAGAAAAGGACCGACAAAAAAAAAAATGAGAAAACACAGCGTGCTCTCTTCTTCTTCACCACTTCAACAATTTATTCCCCCCACCACCACCATCTTCTCTCCACACCTTGTTTTCTCTTACTTAAACAAAAGAAAAGTCAATATCTCAAAGCAAAACCCACCGTTTTCATCACACAAAATCTCTATTTTTCAAATTTGAACATCTCTCTACTCATATCATCTCTTGATTTCTCAATTTTGAAGATACAAAATGAAACCCACTTGATTTTTATTTCCAAATTGTTGCTACTAAAAAAAGTTTATGTAATATTTCTTTGTAAATTTCTTTCAAGAAAATAGAAATATATATGTGGTTGTTTTGGTATATTAATTTGGGAGTTTGATTAACAATATGTTTTAAGATTACATTGTATTGGGTTTTCTATTTGAAGTTTTTCATGATTATTTTGTGTGTTTACGGTGCAATAAGTTTTGAGGAAGAGTAGGCAAGAACCAAACAACTTGTGTTATTGATCATCTGGGACATGAACCACGAGAATTGGATACTCAAATTTGGCTAAGTACCACCTAGTACAGAATAAGTTGTTACTGCCAAACAGAGCCATAATGTCTTACTATAATCATATTTAGTTCAGTTTATCGTGTCATTTAACAGCAACACATAATGTCGTACATATGAGATACAATGTCTTACTATGATCATATTTAGTTCAGTTAAACGTGTTATTTAATAACATCACATAATGTCGTACATATAAGATACAATGTCTTACTCTAATAATATTTAATTCAGTTAAATGTGTATTTTCAGGTTATCCAAATACGAATGTTACAGCATTACATAATGTCGTATATATGAGATACAATGTTTCCATATATAAATATTGTAGAAAGATATTAATAGTATTTCATACTATCATTAAGTGGAGGCTACCTCCAAAAGTGAAATAAATCTTCTCTACCACATTCAACGCGCTACTCTGTCCTAATCCTAATCTTTTAAGTGAACGTTCGATTCAAAAAGTTACCCTTATAATGATCTCAGCAGGCGTGAGGCGAGTCCATATACGAAAATGAGATACCCTTTGGAAACTCCGCAAACATAGATTGGACGCAACAACATTAAGACACGGTCCGGTTTCTCAAATCTCATACAGTTCAGTATTGCTGCATGTGAAATGCCTGTCCACTAGACCTTAAAGTCACGCTGTCCTTTTTTTTTCTCGGGAATCACCATTTCTAAAAGTCACGTTGTCATGTATTTCGAAAGTACCTTTTATGAACCTGAAGAATGTGGCGTTACGTATTTGTCACATTAGTGATATCCCTTGTATTTTAGTACTTTTTAAAAACTCAAGCATGAACCAGTGAACCACGTGTTTTGACTTGTTGGGTGGTCATGGGCAGTTTTTCATGTTGGACGGTCCATCATCCATGGTCTTCCTTACCGTACCATAATCCACTAGAACCGATTCCAGACAGTAGAAAAAAGAGATTATTAACCACTGAATGAACATACTGGATGTGGTGCATGGAGTCATGGACATACTTTTGCTGCTACAATAAGAATGTTGAATTGTTGAGCCCTTTCAGATGAAACTGAAAATTATGACCCGCCCAACGGTGGTAAAACAGCACTACAGCAGTGATCCTTCAGTTGGGTTCGTTTGGACCCTCTGGGCCATGAAATGTTAATGTAGGACGTTAAAGATTGTCCCCATGTCTGTTGCCAATAATAGATGCAAATGGATTGCAACAATTTGTTATCAGAGATTTGGCCAGGCTTTTTACTTATCAGTTATCATGCACAATATTATATTAGTTCTGCATCTCTTCAATTATTTCGTGTCAATATTTTGGAGGATGTTTGAGAGGACATTATATATGTAAGTTCTAGCTTCCGGTTACAAATACATTTTATTTTAGTGTATTTTTTTTTCCTTGAGTACTAGTATTCCAAAACGTCTACAAAATTTCTTTTTAAAATGTATTTTCAGAATTGTGTTTGCAAGGGGTTGTATTTCTCAGTGTTTTAAAAAACACTAGGCGGTAGTCGGATGGTGGGAGAGCGCCTAGTGCCTAGGCCTTCTAGGGAGTGCTTAGACCGACTAGGCGCTAGAGAGTTGTTTTTTCCTAATATATATAGTAATACACACTTATACTACAAGAAATGAAGAAAATCATTTACCATAACTCAAAAAACAAACACAAACAAAAATATTTATTACAAAAATACGTAATAGTTAAAGAATATCGACTTCATATAAAAACATACTCTTTGTTATAGTGGCATATAATTTACATTAGACTTTAATATTTTAAATTCATTCAAATCTTAAGTCTATATGGGCCTTTAATTTTCAACATTTAATCATTTTAAAAAAAATAACTGGACCGCCTAGACCCGTCTAGCCCACATAATCGGTCCATCTAAACCCGTCTAGTCAGTCCACCGATTTTTTAAACAATTTGGGCCTAGACGAGTCGGTTGGGCACCGCCTAACACCTAGAGACCGACTACACCTATATTTAGAACAGTGGTATTTCTACCTGTCAAAACTGCACTGATATTAGATTTAAGTCGGATGCCCATAAACAACATAGTATCACAGGGCTATTTCTCTAGTTCAAAGGGCTCATTCACCCCATTTAAGTCACCCCATTTAAAACTTGTCTATGTATTAGGTTCAAAATACGCCATGCGTGGGGGCGTCTTGAAATCAATATAGTGTTTATTAACGAAAAAAAAAATTCAATATCGTGTATATCTTAAGCCACCTATAAAATTATTTAAGTCTTAGAGCCTCTCCATATACACCAATTGGTATTAAGTTAATTAGATGCCTAAATTTCATACCTTCCTGCCATTGTTAATTGTCAGAAAATCTCACTTTGGGGTGGATTGATGAGTTGGTTGGCCTATCCATTGACAGGGATGGTAATGACGTTTACACATTGAAATCTGCGGTATCTTAACTTTTTGGGTGATTATGTCTAACTAACCGGCTACACGATTCATGCAAGTAGCTTTATTGTTACAAAGCTAGCTTGAAAATGATGAAAGCTTATTTTTTTTGTAGAACTTTTAGTGGTAAAAGTGTTGCATATTACTTATTATTGCTTGGACATGGGATCCGCTTAGACATTGGCTTAAGTATTTAATTGACATACTGAAGACAAAGATTAAATCACTATGTGATCATTGATGTGCTTCTTTAGCAAATCACATTTACTAATACTAGCAAAATTGCACGCGCGTTGCGCCTGAAATAAGCGATAATGTTTAGATATAAATATAGAAATGGTGGCAATGCCAATGGATAACTAATGGTGTTGCTCAATTCAAATTAAAGTCGATCAGGTAAGAGTCAATGGTGCACAAGGCAGTTTTTGTGGGAGTCATCAAGAATGTGGAGGCAATGTCACCAAGTCACCTGCGAGATTGAGCTGAGCTTCAAAGCTTCTAATATTATTATGCTAATTCGTGACGCATGAAATCGTTTTGTAGTTACTATTGTTAAATGCATGTTCATTTGGTTAGTCATTACAGTGTGTTTTTCCACTTTGCTACTTAATCTCATATATCAAAAAATTGAAAAGATTAAATCAATATCCAACAGCCAATCCTATGCCTAAACTTTCCATAACAGTTACTAAAATCTAAAATAGACTTGCTTGGTTAACTAATCAGGTCTTCATTTAAACCTATCCATTTCCTGAACCTTCAACTTTGCTCCCCATTTAGTGATTTAGATGCTTAATTAGACTCCGCTTAATTGATGCTGAGGCGATTCATCGCTTAAACAGGCTGATATCTTATCTAATTATCTATCTGTTCCAAAAGCATAAGCAGCTTCCACTGAATCAGTTTCCATACACACTGTAGTAGTCCATTCTATGTCAGTGGCCTCTTCAATGGTATCAATAATATCTCCATGCACACTGTAGTAGTGCATAGTTTGTATGTTGAGTGTTAGAAAATGGCGTACAATGCCTACATGCCTGCCCATGTCAATAGCATATTGCGACTACGTGATTACTTGTAAAGCTGCTCCATGATCTTCATCAAACGTTCTACTTTATAACCAATCATTTCGTTGGCCAAAACACCATTATGAAAGAAATAGAGTGAAGGCTGCAGCACAAATTAATGTCAGAATAGAAAAGGAATTGGCCAATAACCAAATAGTAGATAATTTTTATCCAAAAAAAAAAATAGTAGATAACTACAATTAATTCAAATATGCACATTTAGAGGATGACTCCACTTATTTGTCCAAGTTGGTTAATTAGAATTCTCAATAAAAAACACTATTTATCCAAGACAAGTAGATAGGCATTATAAGAGCATGTCAAAAGCAGTTTGAGATACTCGTTGCAGAGGGAGACTTGCCATAGATTGCTATCTAGAGGCAAGAGTGGGCAGAAAATCATGTTAGATAACCCACTCCAATACCAATTTTGAGGGAGATATAGGATTTATGGCAAGAAGTTAAACAATAAGCAATAGCAATTTCCTGATAAAAACATACTGCATAACATACTACATCAGCTTCCTGTTATGCAGTTAAAGGCTCAAGCGATGTTAGGCAATGAGGTGAACTTAAGGGCTAGACAGGAGCCTAGATGACCGTAAGCATCCTTAGCTCTGAGGCGAACCTACCGCGTAGGCACGCTTTGGATTGCTCGGAGTTTTCATGGCTAGCAACTATGTAGTATGACAGAAGTATTCCATATGAACATGCACCATAAACTGGTTCCCAACAACATAGATAGAAGTAGTCCAGTGGGCTACTGGTCAAGCCTTGGGAGGTTCAGACTTGTCATACTAATATTTTAATCTACCAGTCAATGTGGTAAAATATAACTTCATTTTCGTCTTATACTAAGGAGAAGTGAGCATAAATTTTTTCAAGGTCTACAATAAGATAGGATAGTATATGGTGGGGTTATGAAACACTTTGAATCATCTCAGAGGTCTCAGAGTGAGTTTCTTTACCACCAACATACATATCAGTCATTAATTGATATTAAAGATTATTACAATTTCTTCAGCTAAATCAACTAAAGATATTCTATCAATTCAAATAACAAAATATAATTTCAAACTAAAAATTTCAGGTTACCATAGCATTAAGAGTATACATACCTGAGCATCATCCGCATTGGTCTCAAAATTGATCTCATACTCTTGCCCAATGAAATTCAGCTACCATTTGTTGTTCCATGATAAATTGATAATCTATGCATTGAAAGAAAAGAATCCAAAATTTAAGATCGTAATCAGCATGTTGCATTTAAAGAGAGAAATTTGGATTGCCCCATGAAGAACCACTCTCAACTTAGTGTGTTGAGATATTTGCATAAAGTTTGGATATATGGGTCAAAAGCATGGTCAAATTAACTGAATGTAGATCAACACATCATGCTGCAGTGGGTGTTTCAAAACAATGAATTCGAACTAAACAACATGGGAGAGAAATGTTCATGACAAAGACAAAACATAGAAGGAACCTGAAATACCAAAGAAGCAGATACTGGTGGAGTTATCAGAAAGAACCTGAAATGTTCACGTGGCAATCTTGGGAGATCAAATACTGGTGAAGTTTCTCATGGAAAACCAAAGAAGCAGAGAAAATTCAGGAAGAAAGGGTCAAAAGATTTAGGGAAGAACAATGAAAATACATCTGATGCTCATTTGTCTGTGAAACCTTCTTTTCCAGCAAAGAAAAGGGTTCATGTGCCGCAGTGCCTTCCATCTGAGACCCCATCACCTGCACAGAAGTGTGAAGAAAGATTGAGTAAAAAATCAGAAAAAGGCCCTTGGGATGGTTCAAAATGCACTGAAGGAGAGGCCTTCTTTTTACTGCAAAGGGAGAACCTGTGTTTTCACCTTTCTTTTGGTTGAGCAATGAAGCTGACAATAACGAAGATATAGAGATTGAGTAGTCAGGCAATGGACATTGATCGTGTAGCAGAGACTCCACCACAATAGCATCCTACTTTTAGTGATATCAAAGAATCAGACAATGAAAGCCCTGTCCAAATGACCAGTAATGTAAGTATTTAATCTAGGGGAATCATAGATGCTAAGGCTCAAGAGTAGTTTAAATTATGATCTTAATAAGAAAGTAACTTACTTGATGAAGCCTAAACAAAACATAGAAGGAATCATTCCCATAAAAAATTCGAGACTCTTCCGTTTTCTTATCGGATAATGCTGGAGGAACATGTTTGGCAAGAGGCTTCATGGCATTTAAATCGCATTCTGGATTTGGCAATAGCATCCCATCGCCTTCAGTATCATTTACATCAGCCATCCCTTCAGCCTCACCTTCACTTTCAGCCTTAGCATCATGATCAGCATCTTCTTCCTCTTCCTCATGATCTTCACGTGAGCACTTTTCACCATCCCCAGACTCCCTCCCTGAAACATCTTCATCGGCCTCGGAAGCACTATCACTATCCTCTGTAGATCTTTGAGCACTCTCCTCACCCTCATCATCAGCCTCTCCATTGTTCTCTTTTGCTTCCTCAACACATATATCTACTCCATGGGTATCGTGATATTGCCTGCTTACAGCACTATCCTTTGCTTTAGAATCACCAAGTATGTCAGAATCTCAACAGACAGCAAAATTATCCCCTTCAATATCTCCATTGGGTGAGAATTCACCTTCCTCTCTTTCATTTTTCAAGTTACTTCCAGATTCTACCTGACATTTGCTACTCCTAGTTCCTTCTACCGTCAAAACTTTCCTCCTACTACTGCCACCCTATACATAATAGAAATTCACAAACAAATTGGATTCTGCATACCACCAAATTTTATAAGCATAATGACATCTTAACTGGGCAGTTATCTAAATGAAATCCACTGAGACTTGACGTTAATTGATAATCATCTTATCCATGCCCAATAAAAACTAAAAACTAATGGAGTTTGTATGTATGCCCTCTCAACTCATGGATCAAATAAATAATAATAAAAGCAAGTACACATCCTAGTTCACCATTAAAATCAATATAGGGAAATTCAAAAGCTAAGACATTCGAATTTTGGACCAGATATAATTTTAAACATCTAATTACTGATCATGCTTCACCAATGCTATGCAAGGTTAGAACAACATAGATGGATCATTGAAACCTACAAAGTGGCCCACCATTTCTTGATCCGTTGATTGACATGTTTATCTTCATAACTTTATTGATCTATGATATTTCCTTTTCCCACTAACATAAGGTTTGATCAACTTAAATACAAAGAAGTGAGTAAGCCACTGGCATACTCAAATCTGTCAGCCATAACCCTCAACTCAGATATGTCAGGCATAAGCCTCAACTCGGAGGGCAATAATGTATAAGCCTCATGATTCAACACGTTTTAATTTAAAATTTAACAAATAAATGTTAGTTGCACAAAATTTTTGGTCCTAAGTAATGTCTCATATTATGAAACTTTAGGTAATGTCTCATATTATGAAACTACTCTGATTCCCTCAACTTTTGTGTGGTTTTTCCTTACAAAATGTTCTCTCAATGCAATTCATAGAGGTATGCCAACAGCAATATATCACATGATTATGACAAAAGTGCGACAGGCATGCGCACAAACTTTAGGTAAATGACACACTAATGACTAAAAGAAACTATAACAGAACAAGCCATAAAGCAATGAAAACTTACCTCTTATGATAGTAAAGCTTCATTATGAGCTCTGGGCTCCAGAGCCTCAACCACATGACAAGTTCTGGAGGGTCTGGTGCTAAGCCCTTGCAACAAAACAGAGCCTCAGTACCATAATTCGGATTACAGGAAAGGAAAGAGAATGTAGGGATGATCAATCCCACCCAAAGTAAAGAGGGAAACTGCATATATTTCAGGTCAATATACAACCCTGATGAAATGTCAACATCACCATAAATTTGTTCTTCTCTAAATGATGGTGAAGCATTAGAATCAGTTAGCCGTTCAATAGATGTAACTTCTTTGCTAGCTCGAGACCTATCACCAGCCATGGAAACATTATTCTGTGCATCACCACGCTGAGGTGTACTGCATAAAGAACGGCTCTTATGAGCACTTCGACCGGCGTCATGGCCATTTTCCTTAGCTGTTTTACCAATTACCAACCTGTCCCTAAAAGAACCTTCTTGCTCAGATAGAATGTTGCCATCCCCATTGCTTGAAGTATTTGGCATATTAGTGATAGCAGCTTCCGCACCCAGTCCATCATTTCTTCCTACCGGATTTTTAATAACTTGATTATTATCCTTTACAACATCTTCACCGTCCTCTACACCCTGTGGCCGCTGGGGAACCCCAAGAATCGGCTCCAAGCAGTTTGTCCAAATCTTCGTAACTTTATCCAATTGCTATGAAGTTGAGCAAACCTCGCCACATGAGAATTTTATGAGCTGATACAAGTCTTCATGAATATTTGGATCACAGTATACATATTCGAGATTTGGAATTATAGGTCTTCTGTTCCCAGCAGCAATGGCAAGAAGCACATCATCCTCTTTACGCTTCTTCTCATTGATTTCTTTGATCTCTGCCAATAAAGCTATACCGTAAAACACACCAAGTAATATTAGCATAGTAGATATAGCAGTTGCACTGAAAAAGTAATAAAACAATCAATTAAGTGTAAATACCATGAAATATAACAAAGAAACAAATGGGTCCGAACCAGAAAGGCCTTATAAGAAAAGGATTTCTAGATCCTCTCAAATCTAATTATGCAGTATCAAAAGTTACAATATAAGTTTCCCTAGATCATCTATAAGACTACACCTCGAAGCCTTTTCTATGCAACTCAACTACTCAACTGGATACAGGATTATCAACTTGTCCTTCTGCAAAAGAGTTCGTACTTGGATGAGCTGACAATGAAGAAAGGTCTAATCAGAATAAGATTACTATTCATTATTTAGCTTAGATACAATGGGGATAAAAGAATACTTATGATCTTAGATATGTTTCTCTTGTTGTAATAGTGTTTGCTTGATAAATCTCTGAACTGTAATTACTTTAGGCAACTGTTTAAGTTATGCATTTTAACTGGTGCATCATGTCTACTTCATGAATGTTTTTAGTCTGACAGAGCGTAAATCAATAAGAATGTTTTGAACAAAGATAGAGAGAGGGAAGATGAATATGCATACCCAGAAATTTATTGCTGCTCTTGGGAAGAAATAATCAAACTCAATACACCTATAAAAAAAATTGGACGTGTTAAGTAATCAATTCGAAGTTCTTTTTTTTTTTTTTTTTAAGATAGCAAACCCCTACATATAACTTCTCAAAAATCATAATCCAAAACGAACTAAACGAACGAACTAAATGTCATAATTCGAAGTTCCTAGAAAGTACCTGACCCCTTTGTGCAGATGTGGTTAATGTCAAGAGATGCAGTCTTAGCAGCCAAACGAACTAAATGTTGTCTCTTTACAGAAAATATGGCTTTCTGTTGGCGTTCAGGTCGTGTGGTATTGATATTAGAACAAAGTGAATTGGCTATATCAATTAGGAGAGATAGATGTAGAAGAAGTGGGGTTTTGCAGAAAATGCAGACCGAATTTTGTTGGTAAAAAAATTATGAGAAACAGAAGAGATGGGAGAGAAGGGAGAAAAGACGGTTCCTATTAGCTGATTAAATGAAACTCTTATTAAATAACCCAATTATTACTAATAATTAATAAATGACATTTATAGTAATGCGTACAATTGAGCATTGCGTGGATTTGGTTTTATAATATACTCCCACATGAAAAGACTAATTGGCCCTTTTTAAAGGTGTTAAGCAATTATTTTATTTAAGGATAATATTGGTACTGAAAATTTATAAACACATCAAAAGACAAAGTAGTCCTCATTAATAAATAGGTAGGCATCTGATTTTATTATTCATCAAGGGTATTATGCGTCAGAAAAAGTCCCGGATGAATTTAAGAGGCCACGATCATTATAGACTATACTAGTAGTAGAGATATATATACGGTTTTGATATACTGACACTTTTAGGGTGACATCCCTATCTTACACCTCTCCTGAACCGTCGGATTACATCTTGATTTTAAACAATCTAAAAGCTAAAAACCTTTGGCTCAATACAAAAACAAGTGGTATTGGTCATTTCGTACCAAAATTGAAAATCCAAAATTTTGGTCGACTTTTTCTCTAGCAATCTTTCTTCTCTCTAGCAAACCTGATCTCCACTTATTAGTTAGCTCAAAACGTTTCTTCTCAAAGCCAAAATTAGATCGACTTTTTCTCCAGCAAACCTTCTTCTCTCCAACAAACATGATCGAAAACTTAAACAAACCCAAATCAAGCAGTTGCATTGTGATTTGTTGTGAGGTATTGCGTTGTGATTTGTTAATTAAGCAGTCCATATATTTTTATAGCTAAATCTGTTTTGTTTTCTCTCATGTTTTCGTTGTGATTTGTTTTCTCTATAATTTGAAGAGGTGAATTTTTGAATTAGTATAAGTTTTCTCTATAATTTGAAGAGTGTATTCTTATTACCGTACACCTCCAATATAAGAAAGAAAGAAAGTGCTGAAAGTACACCTCTTTCGGATGATTAGAAAGAAAGTTCAAAATACCATTTTATGATATTAATTAGGATTTTCTTTTGTTTAAGTTATTTACACTGTTTATGTACATGGAATTTTCGTCTGTTTAAGTTATTTATATTTTTAATTTTTTTGATTTATAGAAATAGAGACAGAGACATCAATCAATATCGAAGAAGACGTAGTTGGGTCTTCGTCTACTAAATCCCATGTTCAAGGTATGCAAACATTAGCTTCTTCTTATATAGGAATGACTTTTACAAGTGTTGACGAAACAAAGACTTACTACAAATAGTATGGTCAACAAGAGGGATTTGAGACTCATGTTCGGACGACGAATAAGAAACAAAATCATGTGGATTTGGTTAGTGGTTGTTTACTGGTTTGCTCACGTGAAGGGGTTTCTAACAAGAGAGATCAAGTCTGATTAAGAAATACATCAACTATCTGGTGTGGTTGCCAAGCTAGAATTCGTATTAAGAAAAGAATACATGAAGAGATATATGAGGTCAGCGTTGCTCAGAATGACCATAGTCACGGTCTAGTGACCCCATCGAAGAGAATTTGCATGAAATCTAACAAACATATACCTGAAGTAGCGAAGTGCTAGATCGAAATGTTTAGTGATAACAATTTACCTATTAGGAAAGTGGCATATGTTGAGGAAGTTGGGTTTATACAGAAGGATTGTTGAAACCATCATTATGGTCTGACCAGAAAGATGCCTAAAGAAGGTGATGCAACTGCCGTGCTGAAATATTTTATGCAGAAGAATGCCGAGGATCCCCGGTTATACTATGCTATTGATTTAGATGAAAATGGGATTGCGATGAACTTTTTCTGGGTTGATGGGAGGTCTCGATGCCAGTATGACTATTTCGGAAATGTTGTGTCTTTTGATACCACATATCGTACCAATGCATATTCCATGCCTTTTGCCCCTTTTACTGGAGTCAACCATCATTATCAGTCGATTCAGTTTGGTTACGCATTGTTGCTTGATGAGATAGAAGATACATTCATATGGCTGTTTAAGGCCTGGCCTGCAGCCATGAGTGGTCGTGCGCCAACTGCAATCATCACTGACTAGGATAAAACGATGACCGCAGCTATTGCTAAAGTGTTTATTGGTACTCGTCATCGTTACTGTCTCTGGCATATTATGCAGAAATTCCAAGAGAAGATGTCCTTTACCAAATTTGAGACATTGGTAACTGAGTTGAAGAACACTATTTCTTTTTCGTATAGGATTGCTGATTTTGAGAGAAGATGGTGTACAATCATTGAGAAGTATGAGTTGTCTGAAAATCCTTGGTTGACAGAGATATATTCAATGCGGGAGAAATGGGTTCCTTGTTATCTCAGTGACACCTTTTTTGCTGGTATGCACACGATTGGTCGAAGTGAATCGATAAATACTCATTGTAACTAGTTTGTCAATTCAACGACTACGCTTATGCATTTTGTACATGGTAATGAGAAGTCTTTGGCTTTGCTTGGTAGGAAAGAAAGAGATTTTGATTACCACACCGAGCATAGTTCACGGATTATGCCTAACGATACTTTCCTCCTTATGCATGTTGCGAAGGTCTATACGATCTTAATATTCAATAAATTTAAGGAGCAACTAGAAAAGGCAAAGATGGAGTACAAAATTGATGGGCAACAAATGGACAATAATGGAACCGGAAGCTACATGGTGAAGTTCAAAGACCCGCAGAAGAAGTCCGTTTTGAAAGTGAATTTCGATAGCGGAACCTTAGAGGCAGACTGCGAATGCAAGTATTTTCAGTTTATGGGGATACTTTGTGATCACATCTTGAAGGTTTTAATTCCTTACGATATTGAACAGATTCCAAGCCATTTTAGATTGATGCGGTGGATGCAAAAGGCTAACACTTATAGAGCGGAGTTTGATACTGGATTTGTGGTCAGGAATGTCTCATATGAACCTTTGAGAGTTGCTCATTGTATCAAGGTTGCTTCTCAAGTGGCTTACGATGCGTCACATACTTTTGAGGGTTATTCATATTTTATTGAAAAGATTGGTGAAATGGCTATTGGAATTTCAAAGTTTAATGAAACTTCCCTCTGAAGGAGACTTGAGATGGTGAAGAGCCTTCAGATTGCGAGAGAGCCGCCGATACAACCGGTTAATACATCACAGGTTTTTTTTATTTGAATATTTAATTTGATATAAATTTAGTGTTTAATTCAGTGTTTAATTTGATATAAATATTTATTTTATTTTGCGATTTATTTTGACTTTCAAATCTTTGTTTCAGCTATTGATTTTGAATCCCAACATTTGTCAAACAAAAGGGAGGGGGAAGAAGAAAGCAGATAGATTGAAATCCCCCAGAGAGATAGCCCTAAACAATTCAGGAAGAAAGTGTCACAAATGTGGAAATATTGCTAACCATGACTCAAGAAATTGTCCGGAGAAAAATAATACGTAATCTGTGAAATGTAAGTATAACTTCTTTCCCCCCTGTTCTATACGTAATATGTAAGTATAGATTACGTACCCGCCTGTCTTCTTTCCCCCCCTGTTCTAATTTGTAAATTATAGACCTACGTGCACTTTGTTTCACTCTTAAGTTTTTTTTTTTTGTAAATTATATAATGAGTAAAATTGTTTCTATTGTTTTCTCATTGGTGGAATTTTGTAATAAGATGCTAAACTTACAGATATCTTATTCAAATATTGCAGCTGAAGATTCAAAATGACTTTGATCCCATGCTTTCTCCATAGAGTTCACTGTTTGTTTTGAAAAGTAAAGTGCAGGTAAACATATCAATTATTGGTTGTGGTTTGTCAAGAATTGAATGTATTTCATCTTGTTTATTAATAGGACGATCTACTAAACTTTTGTATAATCAACTATTAGTTAAGGGGCAGGTACCAGCTAGCTTGGAGTAGTTGACATTGATGATTTTAGAGGGTCAGAGAGCGAACTAGACATTTTGAGATATTTGCTTCAGACTGCAAGCACCTTGGCTCATCCCCTTTGCTCACCATTGGCTTGGGAAATTGCATAAGATGCAAGAGAATCAACATTGGAGTTATGGAATTGCTCAAAGGGATGGAATTGATATAAAGACAGCAAGGGGTAGAGGAAGAGGACAAGGCATTACTGAACCATCACAAGCAAGTGGAGGAAATGGAATATGACAAAGCATTGGGGGACCATCACTAGCAAGTGGAGGACAAAATGGACCTGCCGCAGGACAAAGTGCACCAGAGGCAGGACCAAGAACCCAATTCCAAGCACCAATACCTATGGGCAAGGGTAGCTTAAGGGTTTGAACACTTTATATTTGTGGTTGTGTTGATGACTATGTTTGTCAGACTTTTTAGGTACCCTTGTTATTTGGAGCAGGTTTAAATATTGTTTTGCCTTTTGAATTTTAGACAGGGTCATGTCTGTCTTGCTTGATGTTGTATTGAACAATATTATGTTGGGTTAATGGTAAAGACAAGGAGATGGAATACTACTCAAGAAAGACATTCTCTCTTATCTATTCACTCTCAAAATAGTCCATTATCCTATCTTCACTCTCTTATATTATCTTCAATTCTACTCTACTGTCATCCATACTACATAGTGGATTATGGACATTAAGTGTTCATACTCCTAGTGGACTATAAACACTGAATGTTCATACTCTCAAACAGGGGGGGTATCTCAAATTGACCCATGAACATTCAGTGTTCATACTCCTAGTGGACTATGAACACTAAATGTTCATACTCTTGTTGGACTATGAACATTCAGTGTTTATAGTTGATGCAGTACAGTTTGCCAATGCATATGTCAATAAACTTGACATATGATGCATATGTCAATGAACTGGAAAAGTGGGCAACAAAGTCAGAAATACATGGACGCGACCATATTTGATTGGAAACGTCAAAATAAGTATAACCCACGGCTTTGCCAAGGGCACCACCCTTTTGGGCCCTAAATCCATCGTTTAGGCCATCAAAATCACATTTTTGTCATTTTAGGAAAGTTTTGTTTTTGCTATATCTTTTGATAGGAGAGTCCATTTTTGATTTGGTCAGTTGGGTTAGTTTTATTTTGATTAATAGTTTCTTAATATGTGGTTATCCCAAAACTTTCCATTTTTGGAAAATTTCTAGTTTTGTGGTAATTAGGGTATTTCGCCTATATAAAGGCTGGAAGTCTGTATTAGGGTTTTTAGTTTTGGTTTGAGTTAATAATATTAAAAGTTACTTATCTTGTTTTCATTGTTTTGTGGTAATTAAGAGTTACTTTTCTTGTTTCCATTAATCCCTAAAAAGTTTGATAAACAAATTGGTTCTTCAAATTTTCGATCATGTTTGCTAGAGAAAAAGTCGATCTAATTTTGGCTTTGAGAAGAAACGTTTTGAGCTAACTAGTAAGTGGAGATCAGGTTTGATGGAGAAGAAGTCGACCAAAATTTTGGATTTTGGATTTTAGTACGAAATAACCGATATACCCCCACTTGTTTTTGTATTGGGCCAAAGGTTTTTAGCTTAGCTTTTAGATTGTTTCAGATTAGGATGTAATCTGACAGTTCAGGAGAGGTGTAAGATAGGGATGTCATGATAAAAGTTATTTTACGTAATTTAACTATCTATGCGTAAACACAAATAATCAATTTACGTAAATACGTGTTTATATCAATATTCCTACTTTCAATAATGAAGTAATATAAGAGAGTCAGGATTCGTTCCACTCTTAAACCTTAAGACTTAAACAAATTCAACTAATCAAACCCAAAAGGAACAATGGTGAGAGTAATGATTTGATGTGAAATTTCTATACTACCATTCCCAACACAAGAACAATAATAAGAACAAGACATAATTAAATTAAACTGAAATTAAAACTAATTTAGAACTAAGATTGTGAATAACTAATTATGAATTTAAGACAACTAAATCCAAATAAGAATTTAAGCAATAATCTAAATTGAAATGAAGAACTAATACTTTATTCTAAAAACTACATATGATTCTAAACTAACTAATTGAATGAATGTAAAAAACTAGATCTAGATCTAAAAACTAAGGTTTAATGGCTACTTTTCTTATCCTAACCTAATTTATTTTCTAACCTAACTATCTACCATTAACAAAGAGTTAAGCTTTGGTTTTTATATGTTCAGATCTAAAAATCGTGCATGGGCTTGGATCCATGTTTCGGGCCAGAGAATCAGGCCCAAAATCCAATACTTTCAGTCCAAAAAGGCCTCTTCAGCTGTAGTTGACTTCGACAGACTTTTCGTCCACTTCTGCTCCTCTGATTGGGCTAAAGCTTGAACCATTGGAAAGCACTTTCCGAGCCGGTCGTTTTGACGTAAGGTAGGCCCAATTTCGAGGTCTGAGTCTAAAGATATGGTCTTCGGAAGTTCTGTTGACTTTGTGCACTATTTCTGCCTGCGTGGACTTTGACTTTTCATCTTTTGACCGGGCTTTACAGAGGCTTTGTCTTCTTGAAAATTGGCCTTTAATCACAGAACTCCTTAGCAACCGACCTTTGCTCTTTTATCTCGCTAAAGTGGCACATTTCTGCACATAATGGACTTTGAAGCCTGAAATGCATAAAACACGTGAATCGGTATTAACTCTTACTTATTATTCACATAATTGGTCTAAAAAGTCACGATTGTTAAGGGGTTAAAACTACACTTTTGGGCTCTTATCAAACCACCCACAAACAGCATTTTGCTTGTCTTCAAGCAAATATGAGAAATTAGAATAAATGACCAAAAATGGAGTTCTAACTACTCGTTTATTTGAGTCGCGATTGCAGATCAATTATATATGCAACAAGGCCTTAAACCACTAGGAATTCCCTAGTGGACGAAGTTATAACCTCGTGAGAGTTTTTCAGTGAAGGTACTCACAAACTTCATCTATACTACAACGACTAAGAAATAAAACTATTGTTTCCTCATTCATGTCTCAACTATCTATACATCTCACTAGCAATTGAATAAGAATAACCAAGCCAAAAACCTAAACTAATATATGCATAATAATCAATCATCTATGATAGAAATATATATACTATGAGTAATACTATGAAATGCCTAGCGAGGTTCGTTTTTAAAACTTCGAATAACGTCCTTAAGTAGGTCCTCACATAAATGTCAAGACAAAACCACTCGATTTTTCGCTCAAGTTTCGCTACTCCAGTGTGTAGTGGGCACACTTTACCTTACAATCTCAATGACAAACAAGGGTTTCTGGAGTCGATCAAACACATCTGCCACTTACTATCACACTAACCTATTCCTAATTGAGCTAGAGGTCTTTATTAGGTGTTGCGGGGATTAGGAGATGGTTTAAGAAGGAAGGAAATGGATATTCAAAAGGACAAGTCTGAGATAATAGAGTCTTCATATTATGTAACTTAGAGAAAACCTTGTTATTTTCTTTTGCTTATATACTATGTTTCCATCCTTAGCCATATTTTTCTTTTTCTTTTCTTTGGCTTTTGACTCCATTTTATTCTATTTTTGGAGTTTTTATTTATTTATTTTTATTATTATTATTTTTTTCCTTGGATGGAACTTCTTTTCTTTTTCTGAAGCAACTAACTAATTTTTGTTTACACAGTTTTTTCTCTTCTTCTTTCTTCACTCATTCTATTCTCAGACTTATTCTAGATTGGGTAAGTTGAATTTTTTATTTTGTTTTGTTTTGTAACGGGGGTAAAGGAATTTTGGTTTATGGAAGGCTAAAGAAAGGCTCAGAGGGGCGACTAAGCGGAAAATAATTCATAGGTTTGAATTTTGGCTATATCGATCCAAAGAGGGCCTAAATTTCGCTTAGGATATGGCATAGTGATCAAGCAAGTGGACGTGTGATTTCTCGATCCGGATTTTACTTCTCCTTTGTGTCATTTCTCAAATGTTTTCTCATATATAAGGCTTTAGGCTATATTCTCACAGGATTTGTAGAATAAGTACTCTAGCCTAGATTTGAAAACTTTCTTGCTAACAATCATAGATACTCATATAATATATTTATAGATAGATGCAAAGATTATTACCTTCATATTAACCTAAGTTTCTAACAATTATTACGATGCAAAAGCTACATTGAGACTTCTAGATTGTTAAGAGCATAGAAAGAAAACAATACCAATATTCCTAAGTGTATAGCATAAACTTATTTATTTATATTTTTGAAATTTTTAACTTGAAAACAAATGCATATTATACATATCTATATCCTAACAGATGCCTTAATTACACATGTTTCTATGCCCACCCCCAAACAAGAAACATGCTTTGTCCTCAAAGTATTTAAATAGAGAGGGTAGGAAAAATACCATGGAAACGCGTGAAATTCTGGAACATCTGCAAAACAAGGTTATAACATACTAATATAGAAAAGAAAACTGACGCAACTCTATAAGAGTTCCATCCATTATGGGGTTAACAAGAAATAAATTGCTTGGGACATAGCGGACACTAAGCTGAAACTAAAAACTTACCTCCACTCCAGCGTTTACTCGTCATCCTCCTCTTCTATAAAGAAGTGAGGTTCTTTCGCGTCCTGCCATGCCATGATAATTTGTCATGCTTCACTCCATTTATCATCTATGATTGCTAACCTATTAAAGCATTTACTTGGTGGGATGGGGTGTAAGGTGCAACGATGAGGTTGTATCCTCCACCCTTGCCAAAGTCATTAGACGGAAAGATCGGATAATACAATTGGTTGGTCTCACAATTTCGACCCCCAACCTAATCCGTGAAAGCGGGCACAAAAATAGGGAAGAAACATAGCATAATACGACAAACTAAAACAGGCATAAGAAGATACTTATGCCTCATGCTATGGGCTCGTGCTAAACTAGACATCAAGGTTCTGGGAAGGTCATGGCACATACGTCCCGTGGCTAAAGCAAGGAAGACGCTGCAAGTGGCATCATTCACAGAAGAAAAAAAAAACGTCATTCCCCTAAAATGTTTAGCATGATCCAAAACATAACAGTTTCTATGTTCATGGACAGGCTACCAAGGGCGACGTTATATTCCCCTTGGTCCTCGATATGGAAAATGCTTGCCCCATAAGCCTCATGCAAAAAGTCATAAGTGTAGACATGCATATTATCTACCCAATAGCATCATGGGTCTTGTATTTCAGCGGGCATGGCAAGTCCAAGAACAAATGCTAGCAAGAACCATAAGCGGTTCCCAGCCTACGTGTGTGATCATCTCGCGAAACCAAACACCATAAGTAGTGCTTTGAAACAAATCTCGAAAAAATCTGTTCGGTATTATTGTAGGAGATGTCATCTCAAAACTACGCTCTGGAACAGCTGCAAATCACCCGGGAACAACCCGCAGAAAATTGGAAATTTCCTGGTCTATGGAAGTCGGTATGAGTCGCTCCACTTGGCGCAGAGTGCGCCTCGGTGTTTTGACTTCTGGTGTTTTGGGAAGTCGGCGCTCAACGAAGAATGAGTTTAGTGTAAAATTTCAGAAAATGGCTAGAGGCGAAGTGCGCGAGGTCTTGATTTGTGAAAATGGTGAAGAACAACGGGGAAACGTGGGAGTGAAAGGTGAGAGATGGAAGTTAGGTGTAGTGTAGGTTGTGAGTGTAGAATGAATGAAGTTTTTATAGGTTTTGAATTGTTAAAACGAATTGGTAGGTTGCCAAAAAGCTTTAAGGCAATTTCGAAAACAATAAAATTTCGAACCGAAAACGGAAACAACTCATATTCTTGATTCTATAACAACCCTAATATCTTTTATTTGGATTTAGACTAGTAACTTCTAAACTCTCTTAGATTTCATCCTACCACCACATCTAATCATAGGTATGCCAATTACGACAATATTCTCAACCTTCACTCCAAAACAAACTCTAAAATGGAGGATCTTCTACAAATCATGATAGAATAAATAATACCACCCCAAACAATTGGGAAGGTGGGATTAACAATAAAATCCATGCACAATTTGAAAAGAACAACATTATATTAAAATTGAAATTCAAACAACATTTAACTACCAAATTCAAAGTTAACTACGGAATTTAACAACGTAACATCCTATCTACTAAAAATAATAAAAAACAATATCAAAACAACAAACAAGGAGAAATCTAGCTACTCTTAAAGGGAGCGAGGTGGGGATAAAAATAGGAAGTTTAGTGATCAAGCATGGAAAAACCAAACACCCCACCCCCAAACAAATTTTTGAAAACAGGTTTGTAAAAATTTGTTTTAAAACGTGGGTCTTTTAAAGTCAGATTCCCTAGACTTAAAGTGATATATATGTATTTACATGCAGTTTCCCATATATCAATAATCTAAACAATTGTGGATCTTTCCATAAATAGTTAACATGGAATGCACCACCAAGTAGAATCAAGCTCCAAAACTTTCTACGACGCAACTTAGTTAATTGAATAAGAAGGTGTCCAAGTGAATGATCGTGAGTAAATGAATGGTTTTGGAAAATACTTGGAATGTGGATAAGTGTTAGAAGAAAAGGGTGGGAAGAATGATTGGATTTTATGAGGGATTAACTCAGGTGGATGGTGGTAGGGTGGTGCTCTAGGTAGTGCTTGAGGAGGTGGATCATCACAAGCTCTTAAAAACTCGTCGAATTCCTCATCTAGGTTGTTCGCATCCATATAATTATGGTATTCATCTCCATCTTTGAGGAATTCATCTATCTCGTCTATTGTGAGGTTTAGTCCATCTCTTCTATGGTCAGAAGGCAGGGTTGAAAATTCTTTCTCTAGTTCAGTTATGTTCAAAGAGTCAAAATTGTGATCTTTGTCTTCTTCCATAAGAGGGATATGTACTAGTGTAGGGACGACATCGTTGGAAGCACTAATGTGATATACAAAACTCTCAATAGACTTAACTTCACCTTCTATAGGAAAATCTAGTTGTTCATGCGGTGTTTTATCCCTATACCTAATATGAGGGGGAACATATTTGTTAACCATTGCTTTATCTTTTATCACTTTCCAACTAGGTTTCCATATTGGAACCTCTACAGGTGTAGGGTCTTTAATTTCTATGACAGTATTTGGTATGGTATCATTTATAGTTTGCGGGTGATCTTTAGGCATAGTCACTTGATTATCAACTACTCTCCCGAGCGAAGGGTAGTAGTGGCCTGTAGTAGTCCCCTTGGTTTTATATTACCATTACCTTTGAATACTTTTTATTTCGGCGGTGTTTGTTAACTTAGGATTAAGCTAATCGCTTGACTTGAAACTCTGCCGGTTTGGTTATTATTTTGGTTAGAAGACATGTCAATAACCTTTTGGCACAAAAAGACTGCATCATTTGCATCGTTTGTTTCATCATATTAGAGTTTTGATCATCTTTGATCTTTCATCAAGTTGGAGTTTTGTTGCATAATTTGATTTTGTTTCTCCAACAAGGTCACTACTACTTTGTCGTAGATGGTTGTATTGGAATTAAAGCTTGTTGGCGTTCATGTCTTGATGTTGATAGTTACGGGTTATGGGTACTAAACTTCTATTCTGGTCACCTAAGTTCCCTTGTCCTTGATGTTGAGTTAACTGGTTGAAGTGTGATGGTTGTGGTGGTGTTTGTGCATAGACAAGAGGACAATAGAAGTCGGAATGCTCAAGACTACAAATGAGACATTACAACGAAAGTAGAGTTAATATTCATGGACTGGAGTGGGTTGTTGTTGAACAGAGATGACATCTACCTTTTAGTGAGGGCATCGATAAGAGTTTTAAGCTTCGGGATCATGTTTAACCTCAAGAAGAAGAAGGAGATCGAGGGAGCGGGAGGAATCGTTTCCCCCAATTGTTGTATTTCTTAGATTGATCTTCTAAGAATTTATAAGCCTCCAAGGCTCCTTTACTAAGAAAACTACCCCCAGTCATGATATCTAGAACCTCCTTATGATAATGTGAAAGCCCCTTGAAGAAAGCACGAACAAGCGTGTCTTTCGCAAGATTATGATGCGGGCATTAAATGAGAAGATCAGTGAAATGATTCCAGGCCTCTGAAAAAGATTCATGAGGATTATAGTAGAAGAAATGAATCATGTGAAGCATTTCATCTGTCTTCAGTAGTGGGTAAAACTATTCCATGAACAATTGAACAAGTTGAGCCCATGAGTCCACAGAGTTTGGCATTTGGGCAGTTAACCAAGACACCGCCTTGTCGGCTAGGGTGAAAGGAAACACCCTAAGTTTAACTTGATCTGGACTTACGTTAGGATGATGGAATGTAGTGAGAACTTGGTCTATCCTACACATGTGCTGGTAAGGCTTCTCGTGGTCTAAACCATGAAAAACCGGTAACAAGTTAAATATATTAGGGGGGATTCAAAAATCCCCCACTAGGTCTGCAAGAACGATGCACGACTTAGGACCATCGTTTAGGGCTTTATAAAAATCAGAGAGAGGAGTCTCTTGTTCTTTAACCATTGATGCAAATGTAGTGTGTGAAATTCTAGATAGGCGTGTTGTATTTATTTCTACGAAAAACAAGCCTGATTATACTAGAATTAAAACTCCCTCGACGTAAGAAGAGGAGTGGAAGAAGGAGTACCTGAATGCCTCCTTGCTACGCGTTTGAATAACGTCTTGTATACGCGATCTCAGTGTATTTAACAAGTTAGAAACACTGAGTAACTTGAAGAAATAGAAATTTGAACTAACCTGTGAAAATTGGGTTGTTCACGCTGAATTTTCCTTCGAGGGCGCGGGTGCCCCCTCGTTTTGAAAGCAGTGCGCTCGGGTTCGAATGTCCAGTGTTTTGGGCGCGGGTGCGCTCCTTTTGGGCACGGGTCGCACCTCAGGGTTTTCAAATTTTAGGCCTTTTATCGTACTCTCAAAAAATTTGAAAGTTTTACAGTAATTTGCTAAGACGTCTATCAAGTATCCTGTAAAATTTCAGATCAATCGGAGCTATGAAAGTCCCTCTACTGCCCTGCAAAGTTTGCAAAACAGTTTTCGGACACAATACAAACAACCGAATGGTTAACCCATCAAAACAAAGCTAAAAATTTCCAAATTTTTACTGGAGACTCCTGACAGATCCTAATTATTCCTGTAAAATATTTAGAGGAATTGGAGTTCTACAACCTCTCCTTATTGGCTGGTGTTCCAGATATTAAGTGTTTACAATACTGCAGAAATACACTGGAAACACTCTACTATTTAGGAGGTCAAAACAAATAAAAAACTCGTCAAATTTTTACTACAAACTCCTGACTTAGGATAGATACTCCTGTAAAAATTATAGAATTTTTAGAACTCCCTAAGTAACCTTACTCGTCTGTTTTTCAAGAACATACGGTGTGAAAACTGAAATACAGCACTGTAAAGATCGTATTTTTTTCACAAGGTAAACCAACTTTGAAAAATCTGAAAATATTCCAGTAAATCAACAACACATTAAATATTATGTATGAAAATTTTCAGAATTTTCGAAAATTTAGAATTACCTTCACCGCAGTGTTTTTCTCTGTGAATCTGCAGCCCTATGCCTAAAAGCAATTGAAGCGGTTCCGAAAATTCAAGAAATAAGAATGAAAAATTAAAAGGGTGGGTGGGTAGAGAATGGGGGATTGCCCCTTGGATTCAAGCAATTGAATTCTTGTATTGAACGAGATTAAGATGGCAGCGGCGCCATTTGATAAAATTTATTTTACGTAATCTAACTATCTATGCGTAAACACAAATAATCAATTTACGTAAATACGTGTTTATATCAATATTCCTACTCTCAATAATGAAGTAATATGAGAGAGTCAGGATTCGTTCCACTCTTAAACCTCAAGACTTAAACAAATTCAACTAATCAAACCCAAAAGGAACAATGGTGAGAGTAATGATTTGATGTGAAATTTCTATACTACCATTCCCAACATAAGAACAATAATAAGAACAAGACATAATTAAATTAAACTGAAATTAAAACTAATTTAGAACTAAGACTGTGAATAACTAATTATGAATTTAAGACAACTAAATCCAAATAAGAATTTAAGCAATAATCTAAATTGAAATGAAGAACTAATACTTTATTCTAAAAACTACATATGATTCTAAACTAACTAATTAAAGGAATGTAAAAAACTAGATCTAGATCTAAAAACTAAGGTTTAATGGCTACTTTTCTTATCCTAACCTAATTTATTTTCTAACCTAACTATCTACCATTAACAAAGACTTAAGCTTTGGTTTTTATATGTTCAGATCCAAAAATCGTGCATGGGCTTGGATCCATGTTTCGGGCCAGAGAATCAGGCCCAAAACCCAATACTTTCAGTCCAAAAAGGCCTCTTCAGCTGCAGTTGACTTCGATAGACTTTTCGTCAACTTCTGCTCCTCTAATTGGGCCAAGGCTTGGACCATTGGAAATCTCTTTCCGAGCCGGTCGTTTTGACGTAAGGTAGGCCCAATTCTGAGGTCTGAGTCCAAAGATATGGTCTTCGGAAGTTCTGTAGACTTTGTGCACTATTTTTGCCCGCGTGGACTTTGACTTTTCATCTTTTGACCGGGCTTTACAGAGGCTTTGTCTTCTTGAAAATTGGCCTTTAATCACAAAACTCCTTAGCAACCAACCTTTGCTCCTTTATCTCGCTAAAGTGGCACATTTCTGCACATAATGGACTTTGAAGCTTGAAATGCATAAAAACACGTAATCAGTATTAACTCTTACTTATTATTCATATAATTGGTCTAAAAGTACGATTGTTAAGGGGTTAAAACTACAGTTTTGGGCTCTTATCATGTCACCCTAAGAGTGTCACTATAAAAACTTAGCTCTTAAGTTAGGGTAAGGAAAGGGGATGGTTTTGGTTGTTGTTGATGGCTGCTTTTCATGAAGATGAAGATGCCTACGTATCCAATCTGTGCAGTGTATTGGAAATGGTAGTGAAGGTTGAGTTAGTAACTCAGATTAGGATTAATAACCAGACTGGAATCAAGCCCACACGTAGTTCTTGGGAGTAGCTTTTATAGGCATTGGAAGTGTGCATCGGATGCGACACGTGTACTGATTAGTACAGATGTGCGGTCGAGATGAATGACATGCTTTCACAAAGGGCACATGGGTAGTAGCCATAGGTGTTCATGCTTGTCTGAGCTGGTATAGGGTGTAATGATGGTGAGTGCTCCGTAATGATGGTGATTGACTGTAATAGTTCATGTATTATGGCGAGAAAGAGGCTTAAGGATAATGGTAGTAATGATGACAGTGGTAGGTGATGACATCACGAGGTGGAGCTGAGTGTCGAGTCGCTAGTGTTGATATATATGCGAGTCTTTGAGTATGGCGAGTGCCTGGAGTCGAGTGTGGCGAGTTATCCTTATGTCTGGGGTCGGGCTGTGCTGAAAGAGTCGTTGTATGTGGGCCTTGTGCACATCACGTGTTTGGTGGGATATCATTTACAAAGCTCTCTCTCGTTAGCACGTCATTGGAAAGGGCGTGTTGACGAGAAATCCGAAAATTTGAAGGCACATGATGTGACGGTTACTTGGAGTAATGGTGATCGGCTGGCGTAATAACTACTACGGTTATGATTGCTTTTCGTTTGAAAAGACGGTTGTGGAGCTCAAGGTGTGTACGTGGCGAGCAAAACGTTGGTTAGGTGTTGCATGCGCAGTAATAATGGAGGGTTGTTGGATAGATGGTGTGTAAGGCATTGATTTGGATGATGATATGAAAAATTGGCGCTCAAAAGCGGTTAAGTGAAAAGTCGCGTTTTGTGGAGCGTTGATGAGACGATTGCGATTTTGGCATCGGACGGTTGGGTATTTTTTGGGTGTAGTATATAAGCGAAGAGAGTTGGTAAAAAAAAGGCTTTGTTTCTATCTGTTGGAAGTTGAAGAGGGCTCTCAGAATATTTGCGATAAGATTATGCTGAACGTTATCGGTGGAAGGTTGCTGGCATCACAATCTGTGAAGGACGAGGTACGTTTTTCTTTATGCATCTGATATTTTTCTTCAAGTTTTGTTTCTTTACTTCTGTTAGGGAGGGAAGGTTAGAGTTTGTGACCTATGGTAAAGGAAGGGTTCTTTTGGTTGTAATTGTATGTAGGGATTGTTAGGATGGTAGATATAAATGCTTGGATTTTTGGGTGTGATGTAAATAGTGATAGTGATAGTTTTAATGACACTTATGTAGGAGAAGAAAAGTCTGTAAGTGGTGAAGAAAGTGTTTGGTCAAAAGAGGTGTTGCTTTTGGTAAAGTTTGGAGGGAGCAGGGGTGTTAAGGAAATCTTGGATATGGACGTCAAATCGGGAGGAAGGTAGTGGGAGTAGTGATGAAGGAACTGAGTCTTGTAGTCAATCGAGTGGGAAAGAGGGGGAAGGTACTTCATTGGCTGGGAGGGTATACATCGTGGTTCAAGTAGTGTGGAGTCACTGGAGCGAGTGGCAAGGGACATTATGGGAGCGAGTCATTAAAGTTTAGAGTGATTGCTGATTTGTGGGGGATTCGCATGCGTGCAGAATTCTTGAATACGAGTTGCTAATGCAGACTGTTGTGGTAAGTTGATAAGTGCTCAAAAAGTGCTATTTAACCCTCGATTATGCCTCTTGTTTAGCCATCTTAGTGGACTAATAGTGTTTGTAAGTTATGTTTTAAGATTCTACAGGTGAAAAAGAGAGTTTTGTAGAATATTAGAGAAAAAGGGGTAAAACGGAGCAATTCGGAGCATTAAGGATCACATGGGAGGCCCGTGGACAATCATGGAGAAGGCCAAGGAATTGGAGCTATTAAAGATGCGACTTGGACCTATTTTAAAGCCTATTTGAAAGCCCAAGGCCAAAGGATTCGTTGCTTGGACCAAAGCCCGTAAAAGTGGATAGAAGGATAAAACAGAAGAGACAAAATAGGTTTATGAGTCTGGGACGCATGGATCGAGCGTCTAGATGCATTGATCGCGTCTGAGACGCATGAATAGTGGGTCATGACGCATAGATCGACACTGTAGCCAATTTCTTCTCAGTTTTGGAGACGAAGTTGGACTCTGAAAGAAGTCTATTTGTATTAGAAAACAAATGATGGTTTGGAATGCTTCTAGAGCTCATTGTAACCTCTATAAATAGAGGACCTAAGTGCCTCATGTAATTGGCCAATTCACTTATACTCTGGTCTCCAGAACTTGAGACAGAGAGAGATTAATAATAAAAGATCGGTTTTAACTAGCTGAGTCTTAATAAATTAGTCTTTCTAGTCTTATGTTCTTCGACTATTCTTTTTCTCGTTCTTCGTGTTCTTCCTTCTTTATGGAAGGCTAATCTTCTCCTTCAAGGGAGAAGATGAAGCCGGTGCTTAAGGTTTAATGATTCTTCTGGTTCATGGTGTTCTTCAATCAGGTTAGTTCTTTATGTTTTTAGTTATTAGTTCTATTGCCCAGACCAGAGGATGGAAGTATAGATTAAGGTTTTTATTTATTGCAATCGAATATCATGCTAGTTTAGGGTTTTATTTATTGCAATTGAATATTTGCTAGTGACATGCTTTTATTTATTGCAATTGAATATAATGCTAGAATAGGGTTTTATTTATTGTAATTGAATGTTATACTATTATTCTCTATTTTTCTTCTAGTTGTGTAGTATTTTAGAGTAAGGGAAGTATTTCTTCTCGTTCTTCGTGTTCTTCCTTCTTTATGGAAGGCTAATCTTCTCCTTCAAGGGAGAAGATGAAGCCGGTGCTGAAGGTTTAATGATTCTTCTGGTTCATGGTGTTCTTCAATCGGGTTAGTTCTTTATGTTTTAGTTATTAGTTCCATTGCCCGGGGCCGGAGGATGGAAGTATAGATTAAGGTTTTTATTTATTGCAATCGAATATCATGCTAGTTTAGGGTTTTATTTATTGCAATTGAATATTTGCTAGTGACATGCTTTTATTTATTGCAATTGAATATAATGCTAGAATAGGGTTTTATTTATTGTAATTGAATGTTATACTATTATTCTCTATTTTTCTTCTAGTTGTGTAGTATTTTAGAGTAAGGGAAGTATTCCTTGTGTTTGCCTTAGATGGTGATTCATTGAATAGCTGCCCAAGCTCACATAAAAGGAAAGAAGATACTAGTAACATGAACATAGGAACAACCTTAAGTAGAGTTATTCGTTAACGATGTTTCGTCCAAGAGGGCATCGGCACACGTTCGATTGCCTAATTGTAGTCTATTTGTGAGAACAACCATGAAGCAAAAGGTCATTGAATCAAAAGTATTGGTGGATCTAATTTTCTTTCTTATAAATTCTCTCTCTTATAAATTCTCAATAGTTTAGTTTAATTTAGTTTAGTTTAGTTTAGTTTAGTATTAGAATCTAAAATCTCTACAGTTATAGTTTTTAATCCCTTAAACCCCTTTCCAGTCCTGTCCTTCATATAAACATACACTTAAAAGTGGAACGATACCCTACTCATCCTTTACTTATTGAAGGATAATTAGGTTTTGATACGCTTCTGTTTTGTTCAACGACCATACACCATCTACATACACAAAAAGAGGCGAGGTTAAATGGCGCCGCTGCCGGGGATATAATTAATTGTAACCCTGGAAAGAGGTCAAATGGCACCGCTGCCGTTTTAAGTTGTTTATGTTTAACATTTTGTTTCAAGATTAGAATTTTGGATCTTGAGATAATTTTAGCCGCATCATCTATCCTTTTGAAAAAGAGAGAAGCTTGAAGGACATCTCGAAGACAAGATCTACCATTCATGTTAGTCGAATCTTCATTCTTTTTATTTCATTCTTAGTATAGTTGCATCGTAGTTTAGTTTTATTGCTTTCTAGTATAATTGAATTTAAGACCTTTTCAACAATTGAAGTTGTAAGTCAACACAGTGAAACATCAAACTCTAGTGTTTCTTGTCTGAATCTTGACAAATGGACTATCGTCTGTGGGCAGTGGTACTTAAGCAATCCAAGTGATTCACCATAACCCTAGAAGAGACAACTTTAGACAACGGGCAAGATACTAGCTGCAAAGCCCAACCCAGTTGAAAGAAAGTAGTTTTGTATATTAGTATAATTTAGAATAGTTGCATATTAGTTTAATTGCATTCAAGCATAGTAGGATAGTTTTCATCATCTTCGCATAGCAAGAATACTAGACAGGATTGATACAATGGCCGCAAGCAATGATGGAGGTGTTGTGGACACCAATAATCCTGAAGCTATCCCACCCATGCAAGTACAGCAGAGGAAGAAGCTGAGCAATTTCTATTCGCCAATCATTGGAGACCCACCAAGCAGTATTGTTTTTCCAGAGACAGAAGCTAACCAGTTTGAACTTAGAGCATCAGTAATCTCTATACTACCAAAGTTCAATGGTTTAGACAATGTTCAGCCATATGTTCACATGAACAAATTTATATTAGTCCTCAGAACTTTCAAGAACCAGAATGTCAAAGATGAGAGTATCAAGTTGATTCTTTTTCCGCTCTCACTCGAAGGTAAAGCCTCTGAATGGTTAACTGCACAGGCGATCAATTCAATAGACAACTGGGAGAAATTGAGAACAAAGTTTATGAACAAGTTCTACCCACCCCAGAAGACAGATGCCATGCAGCAAGCTATCAGCAATTTCAAAGGAAAAGTTACTAAAGAATATCATCAAAGTTGGGAGAAATTCAATAATCTGCTAGTCTCATGTCCACATCATGGATATGATAAGAGCACACTTGCTCATTTTTTCTATCGAGGACTCGCGATGATGAACAAGCAGATGATACAGTCAATGCACAAAGGCAAGTTTACATCGATGGATGGAGAGGAAGCTTACAACTTTCTCGAGAATTTAATCAAGAAGAAACACAACAATGGACTAGTAGCAACGAGGATGTCGCTAGCATGGAGGGGGAGCCAAAGCAATTTGGTTACCAAGCACATGAACAAGCAGATCAAGAACTGAAGTCAACATTGGCCAGCCTGGCCACCAGCATTGAAACTTTGAGTAAGAAATTCAATCAGTTCTCCATGAATCCCTCCAAGATCAACAAGTCTCAAGCTAAATCTCTCCCAGTCATGCAAGCTAGCCAATACTGTGAAGTCTGTTCGAACACTTCTCATGCAACTCTAGAATGTCCTGGTTACTATCAACATGCATCAGTTGGAGAGTACAATGTGAACTCATTTCAAAGGCCCAACCAAGGTGGTAATAACTTTCAAGGCAATTATTGGAGATAGAACACTAGACCCCCAGGTTCTCAAGATCAAAGTTATATTCCACAGACAAGTCAAGCTTCACAGTTGGTTCCTCAACAACAATTATACTCTCAGCAGAATTCCAATACAAGTGGAGAGTTAGTGCCTGATCCTAGGAGAAATTATGCCGCGACCGCCAACTGGAGAATGCAATTACTTTTCTATCACGAGAAAAATCAGAAGTTTGAAAGTGCTCTAGAGCTTCTTGCGATCTCACTCAATCTCCGGCAATCTCGGGCAAGTCAATGTTCTAGAATGGAGTCTCTAGAGGCTAAGGTCGACCAACTCACTACTGCTTTGTTTGTAAAGACACAAGCCACTCAACCTAGCTTATTGGAACCAATATCGAGGAGTGAAGATGTATGCCACATTGGGACAACTTCTAATACTGATCACCTCCATGATCAGGTTAGCTCAGTTACTACTCGGATCGGATTGAAGATAGACAACAAGGTTGACTTACCTTCTCATGATGACATTGCTACAGAGCAATCGGTCAAGATTTCAAATGAAGTTCAAAAGGAAGTGGGGGAAACCTTTCCACTCCTATTTGTCAAGATGACCAAGACATGATATGCAAGAATGCCAAAGAGAAACAAGAGCAGACACATGCTGATGTGTTTGTACCAAAGGCACCTTTTCCTATGTTTTTTGCTCAAAGCAAAAAGGACAAGCAATTTTTAGAGATGAAGGAGGCATTTGAGAAAGATAACATCAATATCCCCTTTCTCAAAGTAATCAAGCAGTTGCCATCATATGCCAAATTCTTGAAGGATGCATGCAACATAAAGAGAAGTACTCATGTTCCAAAGCGAGCGTTTCTAGCTGGACAAACAACATCTATTATCCATTAGCAAGCTCCAGTCAAGCTCAAAGATCCAGGAAGTCCTACAATATCATGCAAGATAGGAGAAAAATTCATGGGTAATGCTCTTTTAGACCTTGGTGCTAGTGTTAATCTCTTGCCATATCATGTGTACCAAGCATTGGGCCTAGAGAACCTAAAGCCTACACAAGTCAAATTGAAGTTAGCTGACCGCTCTACCAAGATTCCCAGAGGCATAGTTGAGGATGTTCTTGTTCAAGTAGCCAATTTCTACTATCCAGTGGATTTCATTGTGATAGACACCCAGGAAGCCTTTGATAAAATACCAATTATTCTAGGCCGACCTTTCCTCGCTACCGCAAAAGCTTTGATAAATTGTCACAACAGTGAAATGAAGATCAACTTTGGTAAGATGTCCATGGACATAAATATCTTTCACATGTTGCATAAGGATTGTGATGACGCTGAAGGTGGAGAGGTGTACTTCCTTGATAGCATGATACAAGAATCCTTCCCATTCGAAGATACAATTGAGACTGCTCAATCTACAGAAAACTGTGATGAACCTGAGAACCCCACCACAGAGGTGTTGCTAGCCATGTTCTTGGAATCTTTGCAAAAAATTCAAGATTTAAGTGAGCAGAATGGAAAATTGACAGAGAGAGTATCATATCTTGAGAAGATGAACTCTACATTTTAGGATGAACAACAGACTTTTGCCTAGAAAAATCAGTTACTAGAGAATCAGCTTAAAGAAGTTTTGGAAAAACAACAGAATCTAGAAACTGAAATGAGTCTTCTAAAGCAGAAAGTGGACCATATTGATAAGAAGAATTGCACTGCTGAAACTTCTTCTACACCATCATTATTTGAACGAGAGAAGTATGTGAACCAGTCTACTGCCCACCTTAAGCGCAGTCAGCCAGACATCCATTATCATCATTGTGGTGGTAAAGGGCACATCATATATTATTGTCCTGTTAGAAAGAAAGATTTTCGTCAATCTTCTACACAGAGGAACCACAAGGCTTATCACACAATCATCAGACCTAAAATAGTTCAAGGTAGAGAAACAACTTCACCAGCAATCTTTCCGGCATATCAAGGAGTATTTTTGACAACCCACAAGGTGAGACCTCCTCGTCCTCCAAACATTCGTCAGATTTGGGTAAGAAAATCTGATCTCCTCACTCTAAATTGATAATGCATGATATATAGTCTTAGGGATCTGACATAAAAAGACCTAAAAAAAAAAAAATCTTGGTAAAAGGAAATGTTCTTATTTTTGGGATTAATTTTGATATTCAGCATCAATGGTAATATCTTCCCTTTTTCTCATTCATTTCATTTACTTAATTTCTATACATTGAGGACAATGTATATGTTAAGTTGGGGGAGGGTGTACTTGAGAAGTACTTGAGAAATGAATTTCGAAAATTAGTTTTCAAAAACAAAAATATTTTTGTTTCTCTATCAGTAGCATGAGAAAAATGAATTTTAATGATGAGTCTAGGATATATATTCTATAATGCTTAGTATTGAGTTTAATAGATAGTTGATATTATTGATTTCATTACCACTTAGACTATTTATTATGCTCGGACATAGTTCTTGTTGATAGAATTCTTTATCAAGGCACCACCACCATAATACTTGATCAGTTTTGTGTACTTTTGCTAGAAGAGAGATTTAAACCCCTAGTAAACTGGAAGTAGAATTTTTAGACTTAGCTCGTGAGACTTGAGCTTTATACCCATTCTTTGGAGAGTTTTAATGAAAAATCCGAGTCTTAGTGACTCAACATCTTTCAGTTCTTTATGTCATTGTAATATAGTCTCATTATTTGTTGATTTGGTTAATCACGAAGTGACATCAACTGGGGATATAGCCATTAGGTCTTGTAGTCTATTCGAAACAAAGTATCATACTGATAAGTCAAGTAGTGAACCCATTCAGCCTTTATCCCACCTAGTAGGACCATCATGTTACCCTTTTGAGCCTTACAATAAGCCATTTTCTTTCATAAAACCCTTTACCCTTTACCCAACTCCAGACAAGGAGTATAGCCAAAATATTTATCAGCCATACCCATATGTTTCTGAGAATACGAGGGGCACAAAGAGGAAGAAATAGCACAAAAGGAAGATTACAAGGAAATATCAGAGAGATACAATGAAGACCATCATTACGTTTCTAAGTGAAAGAAGCTAGTGGAAAACAAGCATATCAATTACTAATCAAGGATATACCACTGAGCTAAAAAAAAAAAAAAAAAGAGCGAACGAATGGATGGAAAGGCTAAGGCAAAGGAAGAATTTTTTCTCGCAAATACAGAATTTGAAGAAATCTTCCAAAGAATGAAGTAAAACCCTTAGTGTTTTTCAGAAACAACCTTAGAATCCTTTTTTTACCTTTCCTTCATAAACCAATACCCAAGCCAAGTTACAACCCATGACTTATCATTACAGTATGGTACGAAGTCTAGAATAGGTGAGAGGATGCTAAAGTAAAGGACCCGACACTTCATATGTGATTGACATTTTTTCCATGAGACTAATTTCATCCAGAAGTCCGTTTTTCAAGGTAGTATGTGGGATGTTCGTATTCATTTTTTCCCCCCCACATATATGAGGTAAAATAGTAGACCATCTTCTGAGAGAATCTTTTCTGAGAGTATGACCGGTGAGGATTGAAAGTCGAGATTATCTACCTATGGTAAACTAGGGATTTCGTTTCTTGGATAGGAGAGTGATAAGAGCCCAAAACTGTAGTTTTAACCCTGTAACAGTCATACTTTTAGACCAATTATGTGAGTAATAATTAAGAGTTAACACTAATTACATGTTTTTATGCATTTCAGGCTTCAAAGTCCATTATGTGCAGAAATGTGTCACTTTAGCGAGATAAAGGAGCAAAGGTCGGTTACTAAGGAGTTCCGTGATTAAAGGCCAAGATTTAAGAAGACAAAGCCTTTCTAAAGCCCGGTCAAAAGCTGAAAAGTCGACCTTGGTAAAACAAAGACACAAAGTCGTGAGAACTTCCGAAGGTCGTAACTTTGGACTCAGACCTTGGAATGGAGCCTACCTTATGTCAAAACGACCGGCTCGGAAAGAGCTTTCCAATGGTCTAAGCCTTGATCCAATCAGAGGAGCATAAGTGGACGAAAAGTCTGTTGAAGCCAACTGTAGCTGAAGAGGCCTTTTTGGACTGAAAGAATTGGGTTTTGGGCCTGATTCTCTGGCCCAAAACATAGATCCAAGCCCATGCACGATTTTTGGATCTGAACATATAAAAACCAAAGCTTAGCTCTTTGTTAATGGTAGCTAGTTAGACCTAAAACAATAGATAATTCTAGATCTAGTTTTCATTAATTAAATTAAGTTTAGTTTAAATTCAATTCTTGTTTTAGATTAAACTCTTAGAATCATTGTTCTTAATTAGTTTGATAAATAAAATAGTTAGTTTGTCAATTTCGATTCTTGTCATTTACAATTGTTTAGATCTAAATTCCCTTATTACGTAGATAGTTAGACCTAGATTAGTTAGCCTCCATTAATTAGTTTTTAGAACTTAGTTTGAGAATTTCAATTAGTTAATTAATTAGCTTTTCATATCTTGTTTTAGATCTAGTTTCATATTTAATTAATTACTTTAGAACAAGTAGATTATTAATTTAGTATTTGAATCATTGTTTTACTATTCATTAGATTAATAAAATAGCGTTCTTGGTAATCTATTTTCATTTTCTATTTACTTATTTAGTTCAATTCTTAGATTCAATTATTTGTCATTATTAGTTTAATTCAATTATTGCATGAGTAGGTTCCATTTGAGTTTAAATAAGCAAAGTTTCAATCTTTATATCATGTCTTGTTTAGATTCCATTGGGAATGATTGCGTAATGATTCTCGGCTAAACCTCCATTTGAGGGGGTTGAGAAGCCTTGATGAAAGCTTGATTCCGATTATCGTAGAGTCGTCGTAATTTCCTTTCCACTCTAGAAATGATTAGTTCACCATGAGAATGGGTGTAATCGTTCACATGCTAGTTATGAATTGGTAGAAATGCCATGTGTAATTAGGGATTAGGAGCAACATGATTGTTGCTGGGCGATTCAATTCGGATTACGACGATTCGTCGTTAGTGGATTAAGTTGAGCTAAGGTGGAATCAATCCCCCTCTAACTCCTTATCATAGAATCGACGTATTATTCCCATAGTTGTTTAAATAGTCTACTAGTTGCATCTTGTGGGTAGTTGCATCGTAGTCTAGTTATCATTTCGTAAATCTCTCATTAGACTTTAGTTAAGATTACTTATACGTAGAGAACATTACCATGCGGAAGAACTAGGAATGGAACGAATCATCTACTCCACTATATCTCAATAGGATTGAGAGTAGAAATCTTTGATAAATTAGCACGTAATTAAGTATTTAGTTTATCTACGTTTTGAGTTTTATCGTTCATTTCGTAGGTAAACTATTATTTTCATGTTTATCAGAGAGTATAAGAGATTGAGTGAGTACACACATAAGCCTTGATTGAGAATTTTGTCAATTTTTACTATCTCCTATCATAATTTGAGTCTTTGCAGCAATGTAGTTAGCAATGGAGACCGTCTGTTAGAGTAAGCACTAAGTGGGTAAGAAATTTCTCTCTCTGAAAAATACTATCATTCTTGAACATGCTATTGATTGATTTTGTGGGTATATCACCTGAAAACCCTCACGAGATTATAACTCGTCCTTTTTGGGGAACTTAAAGGTTTAAAGCCTTGTTGGATATGGTAAATGCAATCGCAATGCCTGCGAAAGTGAGTTAGGATTTTATTTTTGTTATTAGGATGTGATTTTGATCACTTATCTATTTTTTTTTATCTTATTTGCTAAGAGACTAGCAAAAGGTTAGTTGGGAGTTGTGATAAGTGCTCAAAAAGTGCTATTTAACCCTCGATTATGCCTCTTGTTTAGCCATCTTAGTGGACTAATAGTGTTTGTAAGTTATGTTTTAAGATTCTACAGGTGAAAAAGAGAGTTTTGTAGAATATTAGAGAAAAAAGGGTAAAACGGAGCAATTCAGAGCATTAAGAATCACATGGGAGGCCCGTGGACAATCATGGAGAAGGCCAAGGAATTGGAGCTATTAAAGATGCAACTTGGACCTATTTTAAAGCCTATTTGGAAGCCCAAGGCCAAAGAATTCGTTGTTTGGACCAAAGCCCGCAAAAGAGGATAGAATGATAAAGCAGAAGAGACAAAATAGGCTTATGCATCTGGGACGCATGGATCGAGCGTCCAGACGCATTGATCGCGTCTGAGATGCATGAATAGTGCGTCCAGACGCATAGATCGACACTGTAGCCAATTTCTTCTCAGTTTTGGAGATGAAGTTGGACTCTAAAAGAAGTCTATTTGTATTAGGAAACAAATGACGATTTGGAATGTTTCTAGAGCTCATTGTAACCTCTATAAATAGAGGACCTAAGTGCCTTATATAATTGGCCAATTCACTTATACTCTAGTCTCCAGAACTTGAGGCAGAGAGAGATTAATAATAAAAGATCGGTTTTAACTAGCTGAGTCTTAATAAATTAGTCTTTCTAGTCTTATGTTCTTTGACTTTTCTTCTTCTCGTTCTTTGTATTTTTCTTTCTTTATGGAAGGCTAATCTTCTCCTTCAAGGGAGAAGATGAAGCCGGTGCTTAAGGTTTAATGATTCTTCTAGTTCATGGTGTTCTTCAATCAGGTTAGTTCTTTATGTTTTTAGTTATTAGTTCCATTGCCCAGACCAGGGGATGGAAGTATAGATTAATTTTTTATTTATTGCAATCGAATATCATGCTAGTTTAGGGTTTTATTTATTGCAATTGAATATTTGCTAGTGACATGCTTTTATTTATTGCAATTGAATATAATGCTAGAATAGGGTTTTATTTATTGTAATTGAATGTTATACTATTATTCTCTACTTTTCTTCTAGTTGTGTAGTATTTTAGAGTAAGAGAAGTATTCCTTGTGTTTGCCTTAGATGGTGATTCATTGAATAGCTGCCCAAGCTCACATAAAAAGAAAAAAAAAATACTAGTAACATGAACATAGGAACAACCTTAAGTAGAGTTATTCGTTAACGATGTTTCGTCCAAGAGGGCATCGACACTCGCTCGATTGCCTAATTGTAGTCTACTTATGAGAACAACCATGAAGCAAAAGGTCATTGAATAAAAAGTATTGGTAGATTCTAATCTCTTGAATTCTCTTTCTTATAAATTCTTAATAGTTTAGTTTAATTTAGTTTAGTTTAGTTTAGTATTAGAATCTAAAATCTCTACAGTTATAATTTTTAATCCCTTAAACCCCCTTTCCAGTCCTGTCCTTCATATAAACATACACTTAAAAGTTGAACGATACCCTACTCATCCTTTACTTATTGAGGGATAATTAGGTTTTGATACGCTTCTATTTTGTTCAACGACCATACACCATCTACATACACAAAAAGAGGCGAGGTCATAAGTATAGGGCAGATGCGGGCAGGATTGAGGATACTGTTTTTGAAGTTGACGGTGGAGTTCTTGAATTACTGCAAGAAGGGGTTGTACCAATTCTCGAGTAACAGTTGGAGGTATCTGAGGGTTTTTGATATATTGAATGAGAAGTAGGGATATGGGATTACTTTGATGGATGTGTTGAAGTATATGTATGTGAAAGTGTTAGCCGCATCTGATATGGAGATAAAGTCAAAACAAACTAAGATTGCTGATCTGAAGGTTCGTCTTGAAGAACTGGAGATTGCTAATAATACTGTCTGTGCGAATCTTCATACAGCTGAGGCAACGAGGATGCAGGCGATGAAAGAAGTTGTTGACATTCTTTTTCTGCACAATATTGACAAGATGTTGCATGCTAAGTTGAAAAAGATGTATGAATCGCTGGGGTGAGAGTTGGTCGAAGGAGGACTTGGAACTTGCAAAGGACAATGTGGCCAAGTATCAGAAGCTGGCGGAGAGGCGTACATCAAAGTTGAACTGTCTGGCTGGCTATCTTGCAGATGGGAAGCTGGTGGTGGCTTCGGATGTAGAGATTGAGGCACTCTCGTAGAGTAATAGGGCTGGATGCTAGTTTGTGTGACTTTGATGAGGGGGCGCGAGCACTTATTAGCTCCCAAATGTGCATTTTATTACCCGTATATTGCTGCATTACAATCTCTTTTACGCTTAATAATGAAAAGACAACTCATATCTTTTATTGCATTTTTCAGGTTAAGGAGTATTTCAGACCACTTATCATAAAAACTGCGTTTTAGCACCAAAATGAGCCTTAATCATGCTTATTATGAAGACCAATAGCTGTTATGGAAAAGTACTAAAAAAGTCAAAGTCAAAAGTCAAAGCCTCAAATTTAGAAGACCAGAGATGGAGGCCCTTATCTCTAAATATGATGACTTTCTCCCTAAACCTATCTTGGTTAAGAAGGCACCAAAAAGCAAAAGCAAAAGTGAAGTGTGAGGTGTCTAGTTTTTAATGGAGAAGGGCAAATTTGTAAAAGGCAAAAGTAAATGTATATAATTAAAAAGTAGGGAATAGAGAAACCATCCATTGTCTTAGGATCCAAACCATTTGGTTTGTTTAATTTCTTGTCTTGTTTTTCAATTTATGTTTTTATTTTTTTTGCTGTTTTATTTCCTTTCAATCAACTTGTTATTTCCTTGTTCTTTATTTCAATCAACTTGTTATTTACTTGTCTTTGTTTCAATATTCAATCTTGTTTGCTTGCTTTCATTTCAATGTTTTAATCAATTTTCCCTTTCATGTTTTCAAGTCATTTTAATACAACAATCTAGCTTTCAAGTTTTCATTAGCTTAGAACCATTCTAATCATTTCAAGAGTCTACATTTCTTCTTCACATCTCAGTCACTCAAACTCTAAACAATTTAGGATGAACCTCAACTTCTAATCTAAACTCTTTTGAAGTATAAAAACCACTACTAATGCTTCAAAGCATTGGCAGGTAGGTAGAAGTGTCTTCGCGGACTCTGGACGCATTAATCGTGGTCAACGACTTGGAAGGGAAAAACTGTCATTGATTATGATGTGCCTCTATATGGGACAAGTACTATGGTGACATATGCAATAACTGAACAAGCAGAGGGCGCGGTCGATCCTATTAAGGCGACTGGTAGAAATGCATGGAGGAATGTAAGTGATGCTGAAATGGAGCTTGCGTAGCTTATGTAAGCTGGTCATGAGTGTTGGTGAGGATTTTACTTGAATGTTGTGGCTCTTAGTGGCTTGATACAATAGAGTGTGCAACGTGCCGCTCGTTGTAGGATGCACTTGTGTTATGGATTGATGAGTAGTTTGAAAATGCATATTTGATTTTTGTCTTGTCTTCATGTGATCTGCATATCATTTGTTCGGTGTGCATAAGGAATATTGGTATAGATTTGGACTTGGAATTTCGTTATATTTGTGTTGAATGTATCTGGACTTCTTGGAAATGGTTGTTTTCGGGAAGTGTAGCTGTCCCTTGAAACTTGCAAGCTTTTAACGGCCAAATCACGCATGACTTGACTTATCCAACACACGTGAGAGGTGTCATCTAGGTAGAGGTGAGCTGTCCTTGTGAGGTGAATAACCATAGATGGTATGTAGAGATATGTGAATCAAGATAGTGAGGCAGGAGATATGTAGCATGGATTTTGCACGATTTACGTGGCAATTGTGGCCATTGATCCGGTTGTAGATCGGATGGTTGAGAGCTGATGAGCTTGCTTATATAAACTGGCCGGCTTCTGGAGTCCAAGTCATTTACGTACTTGTGTATTTGCCAAAAGTTGGTGTTGTCATATGCTATTTTTCTAGTTTGTACGTTGGTTTGAGCATTTTTGGTGGTATGTTTTGTATGTGATTGACTGTGGGTGTTGGAGTTTGAGAAGTGTGGGTATAGGTGTTAAAAAGTTGTAGTTGTAGTAGGTCAGTGTGTATGAAAATGAGTGATGAAGAGAAAAAGAAAATGACGGTGTGGTTATGGTGGTGGTAAGTTGTACCAATTGGTGGGTGGGAGGGGGGGGGGGGTTTAGGTTTCTGAGAAAGGGTGGTTTGTTGTTGGGGGATATGGTGGAATAAGGTGGCTATGATAATGTAGCTTGTAGATGAAGAGGTGAGTTACCGAGCCGGTATGGACCATCTGTTGGTGGAAGTTACTGGTGCGTTCAGCTTCTAAATTTTTTGTTATGGAATGGATGGTGTGGGGAAAAGATGCACCATAGATGGGAGTGTGGTTGCATCGCCCAAGGAGGCTCTGTTCGGGTGGAGCCAAGTAGATGTCTTGCTTTGTGCTACACCAGAGCGAGTGAGTCTGCTATGGTGCTTGAGGAAGCGTGGATCCCACGAGGAAGATATGTTCAGAGGTTGATCGACCATTGAGCTAGTGCTTTAAGCGCAATATCCTTGATCAAGTGCCTTAGATGTCTGACTCGCCCTGTGGTATTGGTGATCTGCATGATGGGATCGACTGTGCACAGCAGCGAGTGGAACTTCTGGATGTGGCGAAACTTTGCTTTTTGAGTGTTGTGGTGGTTTATGTGGGGATGATGTCACGTAACGCCGGCTTGCTGTGCATGCATGGGCTGTGTTGTTATCCTTGCTCTCCTGGGTTTGGTTCTTCTGGGGCGAATCGAGTCGTTTTCTTTAGTAGCGGTGGTCACCAGGTCGTGGTGATGCTCGTCTTATGCTGGCTTTGAATCACTCGATTGCCTCAGGATGTTGGTCACGGCTTGTGAACGTCGGGGGAGATAGAGAAAAGGCATTCACATGCTTTGAGCTTTCTCTTTTCCGTAGTACATTCATTGCCTGGTTATGTGGGCAGGTTGATGCCTTCATCTATGTCGATGCAACAGTATACTTGATGACGCATGCCGACAAACCACCGAAGTCTTGGACGTATTTCAACGGATGAATGGGGCAAAAGGGAGCCCTTAGTGTATGCAGAGAGCGCGATTGTTTGCTATACTCGTGGGAAAGTGACTTGTGATAATGTAATATGAGAACGTATCATTTCGTAACAATAAGAGAGTTCCCTTGCTTTTGTTCTGTTTTGTATGTATTTGATGTAGCTCTTTAATTTATCTTGCATACTGGATGTGACTTGTTGCTTGTTGTAGCTGAACGAATGTTAAATATGAAAGATAATCATTAGTCTGTAATGGCTGGTCGACTTGTTCGACTGGACTAGTGTGAAAATATAGAGTGGCAGCCCTCAGTGTGTTGAGGCATGTCTGCGACTTGCATTAGGTTGAAATATCCGACCGGCATATGTAAATGCGTTGTGGTAATTGTAAAAAGTGTGAATGGCTGATGTAAGATATACGCTAGATTACAAGACTTATTGTGGGAAGTTAGACTGGGAATCTAACTTGTGGAGAATGAATGAATCCCTGAAGAAGTCGTTGTAAGACTTATTGTAGGGAGGGAGACTGTGAGTCTAACTTGTTGAGTATGAATGAAGCCCTAGGGAAGTTGTTGTAAAACTTGAATGGTTTTGGAACCTGCATGAGAATTGTGACTTGTTATGAAGGAATTATCACCGCATAGATCGTGTGACATTTGTCGAACCGTGTTGGGCAGTTTGCGAAGGGATTGCTTACCCATAGAACTATGACATTTTACGAGTCGAAATGTGTGGGCATTTTTCGAAGGGACTGCCAACCCATAGAACTGTGACATTTTGCAAACGGATTGTCGAACCGTGTGGGCATTTTTCAAAGGGATTGCCAACCTATAGAACTGTGACATTTTGCGAACGGATTGTCGAACCGTGTGGGCATTTTTCAAAGGGATTGACAACCTATAGAAGTGTGACATTTTGTGAATGGATTGTCGAACTGTGTGGGCATTTTTCGAAGGGATTGCCAACCCATAGAACTGTGACATTTTGCAAACAGATTGCCGAACCATGTGGGCATTTTTCGAAGGGATTGCCGACCCATAGAACATGTGACATTTTTAGAAGGGATTATCGACCTATAGGACATTTTGCAAACGGATTGTCGAACCGTGTGGGGCATTTTTCGAAGTAATTGCGGACCCATAGAACATGTGACAATTTTTGAAGGGATTATCGACCCATAGGACATTTTGTGAACAGATTGTCGAACCGTGTGGGGCATTTTTCGAAAGGATTGTCGAACTATATAACATGTGACATTTTTAGAAGGGATTGTTGACCCATATGATATTTTTCGAATGGATTGTCGAACCGTGTATAGCATTTTTCGAATGGATTGCCGACCCATAGAACATGTGACATTTTTAGATGGGATTGTCGAACCATGTGGGCTACAATGCAAGTAGTTAGCAAGCTAGAGTTCTGCAAGACAACACAGATAATGTAGATTTGTATTGCTAATATGTAAAAAATGGTATGAGTAAGTTAAACGTATAATTTTTTGAGTATGGCAGTATTCCAAGGTCTTGGAAGGATTTCACCTGTGGAGTACTAGAGCCAGTATGAGCCGTTTTTGACGATTTTGTGAATGATGTATGAGCCTTCCTGTTTGGGGGCTAGTTTGGTGTCGTCGAGTGTACGCTTGAGGACAAGGTCGCCAATTTGGAAGAGTTGTGGGTGGACTTTCTGATTGTAGGAGTTGCGCAAGGTTTGTTGGTAGTGGGCTAACTGAAGTACCGCTTGATCACGTCACTCTTCGAGGAGATCAACGTCGCGTGTGAATACTACATCATTTAGATCGGATTCAACTAGCTCGGATCGATTGATCATGACAGTAATTTTGGAAGGATAACGACTTTGGTTCCGAAACACAAAGAGAAGGGAGAGGTGCCTATGTTGGTATGAGCGGTAGTTCGTAAAGCCCATAAGACGTTCTCCAGTTGCGTTGGCCATTGTTCATTTTTGTTGTCAAGTTTCTTTAGAAGGACTTCGAGAATGGACTTATTGGAAGCTTTTGTTTAGCTGTTTCTTTGTGGATAATGAGGGGCAGAAAAGGCGCGGTTGATTTTCCATTTCTGGAATAACACAGAGATGACAGCCAGTGAACTGAGTGTCATTGTCTGATATGATAGTATGCGGTAGACCGAAACGAGTGATGATGTTGTGATCCCTAACACGATGAACTCATCTCTGAGAACACCCTGTTAGCATGAGGAGTTGAACAAATACCTCATCTCCGAGAGTGCCTTTCAACTCCTAGCTTAACCTTACACCTATTGTTCAAAGATGGGAGTCTGATCTTACAAAAGAGTCGCGGGAGCTACTAAAGTAGTCGCAACCCACTACTAAATTCGGATCCCAGGTCCTTAAATTTGGCCGGTTGCTACCATGTTGTAATAGGATGTAAGATTATGCTTGAACACCCTAAACAAATGACTAGAAGGTAGAAACAGAGTCGGATTCCTCACATGGGCTTTATCAACCCTCCACAAGGGAGGTTTAGCTCATGATCCTAGGAAATCAAGAATTAGAGAAGAATGAAAATAAAGAAGAAGAAGAAGAAGAAGAAGATTCTTTTTTCCTAAACTATAGATAGGACTCTATTAACAAGTTACAAGCTCTTAAACTAAAACGTTGATTTTTTTCCCTAAAAATGAAACTAAAAGAGAGAGAAGAAGAAGAAGAAGAAGAAGAATAGAGTGAAAGGCTACAAGGCCACAAATTACAAGTAAATTGCAATTTTATTTAGAGCATCACCCCTCCTATTTATAGTTACAAAGGAGTGAAATGGGTGGCCAAGATTACATCTCACATTTTCAATCCAAAGGTTACAAATTAATCCACTTTTATAATAAATCTAAGTGGTAAAAGTGGGTGAATAGTAATTCCCATTATAAAATTAATAATTAGGAGTGGTTTGTGCATTTTATTAAGTGGAGAAAGTGGGTGATTACATAAGCTTCCACTTGATCATGATGAATAGTAATTGGAATTTTACTTTGTCTTAGTTCGGGTCTGTTTTAATTTCTAGTCTAGTGAATTGATTGAACCTATATGCCATTACGTAGAGCTTGTTGCGCTGATTGTTTTGATAGGTCACACACCCAAAATGGAGTTCGGAGTCAAAAGATATGATTTTCTGAAGTTTTGTTGATTTTATTTTCTACAAGATTTGACCAAAGTTGACCAAGAATTGACTATTTTGACCAGGCTTCATGAGCTTGAGTATGATATTTTAAAGCTTCCAATGGGCTTCTTTTGGACTTGATAAAAAGACTTTGTTTCCAATTAGCATATTCACCTTGTTTTCATGATAAAATGCCAATTGTTTTTATGAAATTTCATCATTACGTGTCGTAATCTGCAAAAGCATGAAAATACAATTAATTTACATTTATTACACACATAATTAACCAATATGTAACGTCTCTATATGGTTTATATTATATTTTTGGGTGCTTATCAGTACGCAGACCGGCGATGAGAGCTTCATATTCGGCTTGATTATTAGAAGTGGCAAAGTCTAGGCAGACAAAATTTTCAATGATGGAGCCCTTTAGTGAGTGAAGTGTTACGCCAATAGCACTGCCATCGTTATTGTTGGAGTCGTCCACATAGAGAGATCAAACATCATGCTCTGTGGGTTGGGGCGGTCGAGATTCATATTCGGGTTGCAAATATGGGTCTTCGACTGGGAAGTCAGTGAGAAATTCAGCGACGGCTTGAGCTTTGACAACAGTGCGGGGTAAGAAGTCGAGGTCATGTTCAGCGAGCTTGATTTCCCATTTCGCAATTCGAGCGGATTTGGATTTGTCATTCAGTATCTACTCCAAAAGATATTTTGTGATGACTCAAATGGTGCGCCCGGAAATATGGACTAAACTTTTGTGCAGCATAATGGAGAGCAAAAACAACCTTTTTGAGTGGTGTGTAGCGCTACTCAGTTGGTAGTAGTGTTTTGCTAGTAAAGTACACTAGTTTCTCGATTCCATTGTCAATGTGGAGTAGGACGGAGCTGATAGCGAAATCGGATGTGGAGAGATACATGTAGAGATCTTCGTCACTAACAGGCATGGAGATGACCGGTAGGGTGGAAAGATATGTCTTGAGGTTGGAAAAAGCTTTGTGACATTGATCGTTCCAGGTGTATGGAGAGCCTTTGCGGAGAAGTTCCAGAATGGGTCGGCATTTGTCGAATGCTTTGGAAATGAACTGGTTGAGCACCGCGATTTGTTCGTTAAGTCTTTGAATCTGTTTCTTGGTGGTATGAGTGGGCATATTGATGATTGCTCTGATATGGTCAGGATTAGCTTCAATTCCGCGCTTGGATACGAGATATCCAAGAAATTTGCCAGAGGTGACACCGAAAAGGCACTTAGCAGGATTTAATTTCACGTTGTACTGGCAGAGCCGATCAAAGGCAGCTTGTAAATGAATGATGTGATCAAAGGCTTCTATGCTTTTGACTAGCATGTCATCGACATAAACTTCCATAGTTTTGCTGATCATGTCGTTGAAGATGGTGTTGACCAGTCGTTGGAAAGTATCACCAACATTTTTAAGTCCGAGTGGAAAGACAGTGTAACAGTAGAGTCTATCTTTAGTAACAAAAGCAGTTTTGTCTTGGCCATCTGGTCGTAGTAAGATTTGATTGTAACCACTATAGGCATCCATGAAGGAAAGTAAAGCGTGACCACATGTTGGGTCAACTAGGCGATTGATGCGGGGAAGAGGGAAGCTATCTTTTAGGCATGCTTTGTTGATGTCTGTGAAGTCTACACAGATGCGAACTTTGCCATTCTTTTTTGGGACAACAACAATGTTTGCTACCAAACAGGGCATGATGGCGGGTTTGATGAACCCTACTTTTTTCAAGCGTTCAATTTCATCGTGGACTTGGTGTTTGTATTGAAGTGACAAAGTACGGGGTCGCTGTTTGACAGGATGATATTTGGGATTATCGTTGAGTCTGTAGCATGCAATAGAAGGGTCTATGCCAGACATATCGGTATACAAGAAAGCAAAAACATCTTTATTAGCAGTTACCAGCTTTACAAATTGCTCTTGAAGAGCGGGACCTAAGTCGCTACCAATGAAAATATGCCGAGGATTGGCGTCTGTGCCGATATTGACCTGGACTTGATGGCCATTGGTGTTTAACTGAGGAGGGGGAGGTATGGAAGTCTGACCTAGTTCGAGTGGTGGAGGTTGGCCTGGGGTCGGAGTTGAGCCATCAAGAGTGATGGGTGGCGGAGGAGTAAACACTATTTTGTAGAGAATTTCTTCGGGGAGGGAGCTGGTGTTGATGCGTTTGCACTGCTGGGCCTGGAATTGATCGCCTCAAAGTTCCATGATGTTGTTTGGGCTGGGGAATTAGATGACTTAGTGCAAAATAGATGGTACGGCGTGCATGCAATGTTGTGGATCCAACGACGTCCTAAAATAGCATTGTAAGAGGAGGGAAAGTCGAGGACGCTGAAGCGGGTGCGCATAGTGACCTCATACCCTATTTGATCGATGATGGAAACAAGTAGTAAGACATCACCTTTAGGGTCGGTGCACAAACCGTTAAATCCGTAAATTGGGTGCAACCATTGGGATTATAATAGAATTAGGCAAACGAAGCTGCTTGAAAGTGTTGTAGTAAAGGATGTCATAGGAACTTTCGGGGTCGACGAGGATACAGTGGACGCTGCCACCCTTGATGCGCAACTAAACGACGAGTGCATCATTATGGGGGGGGGTGTAAATTTTGTTGAGGTCATCATCTGTGAAGTAGAGGATTGCTGGACTGAGTCCCTTGATAGGGGGGATGGTGGAAGCTCGTGTATGGGTGAGGCTGTAACAGTGGTTCTTGTCACCGATCTGACGTCATTTGTCGTGATGGGAGTAGGCTGGAGCGGGTTCTTCTGCTTGGATGATGGTGTGAATGACATGGTCATTGTCTTGATGAGTCATAGGAGTGGGTAGTCAATTATGTTGGTTAGCTGGGACTAGGAACGATTAGGATTGACCTGCAGTATTCGCTGAAGTGGGTCTTGCGGGTAATCCACAAAGTCTGCTAATTTACCGTGATCTATCAGGTGCTGGATGTAATTCTTCAAACCACGACATTGGTCAGTAGGATGAGAGTGAATGTCGTGGAATTGACAATAGGGACGGTCAGGAATTTCTTTGATGGGTTGAACATCGGGGTTAAGCCAATTGGTGTTCTGGTAGCGGTTGTAGATGTAGGACAAAGGTTGGCTAAGAGGTGTATAAATGCGGGGTTGGGTGCGAGTGATGGGTGGAGGTCGTGGAGGCTGACTAGTATAAAGATCACTATCAGGGTCCCTGGGGTGCTTGGGTCGTGGGTCGTGGTCTGATGTAGCGGCAACATGCTCAGTTCATTCTACTAGGGCTGCAAGGTCGATTTCCTACTTGATGTACTTGCCCATTTTTTTGTACAGAACATTTAAAGTGGTGGGATCACCTCGTAGTAAAGAGCGGCTAAGTGGGGAAGTGGGTGTCAAACCATTTCGAAAGGCAATGATGATGACTGACTCGGGTGCAGTGTGATCGAGTGACAAAACAACTTTTTGAAGTGGTGGAGATAGGATTCGAGTGGTTCAGAGAGTCGCTGATGAGTTTTGAAGATGGTAGCCATTGTAGGTTGCTTGGCGCGATTGTGATAGAATTCTTGGGCAAAAAGTGTTTTGAAGGTGTAGAAATTGGTGATATAGGTGGCGAGGCAGGTCAAAGAACCATTTAAGAGCTGGACCCTTAAAGGTGGATGAGAAGAGGCGACCCAGTAACGCATCCAGGTGAGTGTACATTGTCAAACGCTGAAGGAAGCTTTTGATATGCTCAAAGAGCCATCGTACATCGTAAACTTGGGTTGCTGAAAGTGTAATGGGGCAACTGTCTCTTGGATTTCTTTAGTGAAAGGAGAATCGTTGAACTTCTGTAGGGTTTAGAGAACGGCTTGGGACATGTCCTTGCTCCCGTGTAGATCAGTGATAGTGGGAAGACGTGGGGCTGCGACTAAGGTGGCGGCGTCAGCTTAGTTATCTGCTTCAGAACCAGTGGCGGGTGGACCAGGGTGAGTAGCTCTAAAGTTATCATACTGCTCATGTAGTGACCGTAGCTGATCAGCAAGTTCAGCGGCGTTGGTAAGGGGAGGTGGCTCAACTTCCATAGTGAAAACGTGGATGGAAAATGTTGATCACTAGGGGGGGTAAAGCTAAGTGAGTTATCAGATTCTCATGGAATCAACTATAGACGGAGCCAAATGTAAATGTCTAAATTTATCCTAAAGCATTATTAGGACATTACACCAAGTTAAGACTTAGCTATAAAGTTAAGATAAGAAAAGGGGATGGTTTTGGTTGTTGTTGAGGGCTACTCTTCATGAAGATGAAGATGCTTACGTATCCAATCTGTGTATTGGAAATGGTAGTGAAGGTTGAGTTAGTAACTCATATTAGGATTAATAACCAGACTGGAATCAAGCCACACATAGTTCTTAGAGGTGACTTCTATATGCATTGGAAGTGTGCATCGAATGTGACACGTGTACTGATGAGTACAGGTGTGCGGTCGAGATGAATGACATCCTTTCACAAGGGACACGTGAGTAGTAGCCATAGGTATTCAGGCTTGTCTTAGCTGGCATATTGTGTAATGATGGTGATTGACTGTAATGGTTCATGTATTACGGCGGGAATGAGGTTTAAGGATAACGATAGTAATGATGACAATTGCAGGTGATGATGTCAAGAGGTGGAGCCGAGTGACGAGTCGGTGGTGTTGATATATATGTGAGTTTTTGAGTATGGTGAGTGCCTGGAGTCAGCTTCAAGTATGACAAATTATCCACGTGTCTGGGGTCGGACTGTGCTGAAAGAGTCGTTATATGTGAGTCTTGTGCACATTACGTGTCTAGTGAGATATCTCTTACAATATACTACGTAGATTTGTCCTAATATATCTCACTTCTTTAAATACCAATTTAATCTCCTTGTCATGCTCTAATTTTTTCAAATTCAGTCTGTGACTTAGGAACCCATGCCATATATTTGGATTGCCAATGGGGTTCAGAATTATGTGAAACTCGTAGATCAGGTGGTTGTTGTTCTTTGAAATTCCGTGACTTTTCCCACACATTAATCTGAATGCAACTAGTATGGTGGGAGTTGTTCTAACATCCAACGTCTTGTACGGGATTTGGAAACTCAAATGTCACCAATTTACCTGATATATGGTGAATGTGGCAAATGATACCACTAATCATGCATCAATAAGTTTGACCTTATCAAAGCTTTTTTAAAAGATCATTCTCAACAGAAGTAAGCATTGAAGGATTTGAACAATATCAAAGTGGTGTTGAATGAAACGAAAGTGGTTTCTATCTTGTGAATAGTAGTGTAGTGTACGTTCGGAAGAGCTAATGAACAAAAGGAAAATAACAAAGTCAAGATTAATGAGCAATGGTTAAGACCCAAGTCTACGCATCATTGACTCTCTGTACTCTGTAGTCTTTCTCCAGTGTGAATGCCAATTGTGAATGCATGCCATGCCGCCAAATGAACAGGTCCTTCATTTATTTTTTAAAAAAAATGTAAATGAACAGGTTCATAAGGATGGTTGGCCACAGTAAACAAACTGTTGACTGGTAACTTCATCGAAAAACATCACATTATTTGGGAATGGGGCTAATTCTGTTGGTCAGAACACAAAACTAAAAACACAAGGGACATGGAGAAGAGTCCCGTCAACGGTTCCGAAATTTCAACTTAACAGTGCACTGTACAATCATCATCCTCAGTGGGAATCTAATTAATAAGGTGTGAATAACATCTTGATAAGGGGCACGTGTCCAACTGAACCAACTCACAAGTCACAACAAAGTCAACACCGTACCCTCAGCTAAAATCTAGTTTCAGACTTTCAGTAGAAAGAGGTCTTTGTCATACGCGTCTCATATACCATTCCATCGAGATTTTGAATCATGATCTTTCCAAGCAAACCATAATGGCATAATATATGTGAGTTCCTCGTGCCAAATTTTTTTTGTCCAATTAGAGCATCTCTACTCACTCTTCCTATAAAATTATAAATTCCATCACATTCTCCACACAAGCTATACTATATTGCATTCATATGAGGCTATGACCCTCTTACTCTTCTAAACAACACAGCAGCAATATACAATTATACACACGCGCGCACACACACAAATACAACATGGAATTCTTGGATCAAGAAGATTACAACCAGTATTGGGAAACAAAAATGTTTTTCCAGGCTGAAGAACTTGACAGGTATTATTAACAATATTTCAACTCCAAATTTGTTACTCGATCTTTGTACTAGTTGATATATGTTCTAGTTGCAAATATGATCACAAGGGGCTAAGGGTATGTTGATTGATTTTCTTTTGAAGCAGTTGGGGATGGGATGAAGCTTTTTCCGGGTACTATGATTCGAGTTCACCTGATGGAGCAGCATCGTCTTCAGTAGCGGCTAAGAACATTATTTCTGAGAGAAACAGGAGGAAGAAGCTCAATGAGAGACTCTTTGCACTTAGAGCAGTGGTCCCTAACATTAGCAAGGTACATAAACCACTCCATTATAAAGAATTGAAAATGGCATATTATTGGTTACTATAATATCTAATTCTAATATCTATTACAATAATAATGGCATGGGCGCAGATTTATTTAATGGAGTTGTTCAATAATTGTTCTTTTGGTGTGATGATGTGATGACTTTTAGATGGACAAGGCATCAATCATTAAAGACGCAATCGAGTACATTCAAGAATTACATGGGCAAGAAAGAGTGATTCAAGCTGAGATATTAGAACTGGAAGCTGAAAGACTGAAGAATCCCATTTCTGATATTGATCTAGAGAATGAATGTTTTGTGAAACCAAAGAAAAAGAGAATTGCTGAATGTTCTGAGTCTGGTGGATCAAGATCATCTTCAATTGATATAGTTGAAGTAAGTTGATCGAAGTAATATACAACTCTAATTTTATAGTTTGAGTAGTCAAACTGTTGCTTAACATTTGTGTACAAAATTTTGCAGCTTAGGGTGACATATGTGGGAGAGAGGACTTTGTTTATAAGCCTAACATGTGATAAGAAAACAGACACTATGGTGAAGCTCTGTGAAGTGTTTGAGTCATTGAAGCTCAAAATCATTACGGCCAATATCACTTCATTATCCGGCAAGCTTTTGAAGACAGTGTTTGTTGAGGTAAGTAACCGGCCATACTACAATTTAAATTACCCATTCATCAATTTTCGTAATTACTAAACCACCCTCCCATCATTGGCACTAACAAGTAACAACGAATACTGGAACTCTGGAAGTACCCATGTCTTACGTTTGTGACTTTCGTCCTTTGGACAAGTTATCTGTCGCACTTGCTCTTTGGTGTTGGGTGAACTTAAAAATGGTGTGGTGCGAGTTAATAACTTTGTGTATAAAAGGGTATTTGTGCCAGTACGTACAGTGATCATGTATTTTTTTTGGTAAACTAATCAAGATCATGTATGTTATACACTTATACACACGGACTTGTTGAATAGAATGATATTGACCGTATAAGAAATAGTTTCATTTTTTCATATTAAAATAGTTTAGCTTGCAACTATGCCTTGATCTTGCTTTAATTTGCTAATGAAAGTCTATAATGTAGGTAAGCATTCAAAGTTATGTATTAACTGACCTTGTCTTTTCTAATTATTTGTATAGCAACCTTTTCCTTCAATCAGTTTACTAGTTATGTTTTGTTCAGGCTGATGAAGAGGAGAAAGATCAGTTGAAGTTAAAGATTGAAAATGCCATAGCAACGCTCAGTGAACCAGAAAGCCCAATGAACTTCTAATCATACAAACTACACTCCGACCCGGCCAATTACTTCTTCACATGGGTCTGATGTTTTTTTTTCTTTTTGATGGTACATGGGTTTGATGTTATTCTTTCTTTGGTGGTATTTCTTTTTTCTTAGGTAGTCTTAATCCGGTTCCCTTAAGTGAGGAAATAGTCTTTATGAATTCGGCTAATTATTATGATGTGCGAATCCATTTACGACCGGCACTGTGTTTGTACCTCTTTGTCATGTACACTAAATTTGTGATTCTTGTGATGTTGATTTGGATGACAAGGGAAAACCATGAATTCGACAAAGTCACTTTCAATCTAAATTTGAACTTCCACAATTCGACAAAATAGGAATCTAAGCTAGCCGGATAGAATTCGCATACCCGTTGATTAATCTCACATCCCTAGTAAAGCGATTAATTTTTCATCAACATTTTTTTTTTGGCTAACCCAATTATCTCTAATTTGAGCTGAGGTACCTACTTCAATGTATTCGCATCCAAATTCTGATTTTCCATTAATTATTTATTTTTTGAGATTAGTACAATACATTTACATCCAATTTCTGTTTTCGTATTAATTATTAGGGTTAGTTAGACTTACCCCCCACTTATTAGTTGCAATTAGTGTTACTTTTCCACTTGCATCCTCATTTACAATGTTTTGTAAAGCAAAATCTAAAGGATTAGCAAAGTTTGTAATATTCAACTCATGATTATGGATTACTCCAGCAAGGTAATTAGCTACCCTATTCACTTCCCTAAAGACATGTGAAAAGGTTAAGTAACTAAAAGTAATTTTTTTCCTTTCAATAGCAGCCACCACATCTCTACAGTACCATGGGGGTTTCTCTAACTTGTTAATAACATTAATAGCTCTCATGGAATCTGATTCCACTTCTACCTCAGTAAATCCTTCAAGTACACATCTCTCCAAACACACATAAATAGCCTTTAGTTCTTGGAATATCACTGATCTATGACCTCTGCCACCACTAAAAGTTGCAACAACTATACCTTCCCAATGACTTGGACCATTGTTTTTCAAAGCCCCATCAGCATTTGTTTTAATTCTATTTCCCATTGGAGGAGTCCAGGAGCAATTCGTTTCCAGTTGCTGCTTGAACTGAGTGGTTATGTTAAGCCTGAGGAAAAGATTTCTAACAGTATCAATGTCTCTGACATTCGCCCTTAGGACTTGCAGGTAATTCCTTAAGTCTCGTACCATCTTGTGAAACACTACTTCTGATGGTTTAGAAGTTTGTCGAAACTTTCTGTCATTCCTTTCCTTCCAAATGAAATTAACCGATGCACAAAAGAAAACCTTATATATCTCGCCCACCTCTAGTATTTTGCACAACCTCAACAAGGAAGCCCATTCACAATTTGCATTACTGTTATCAGTCGAGATGCCCAACAGCCTTTTTACTCTTAAGAAGAAGTCTTTAGAATATTGACACTCAAAGAATAAGTGGGTAGAGAATTCTCTACTGGAGGAACAGAGACAACAGGCAGACTGTATAATAATTCTCTTTCGTACTAACCTGTCTTGTGTAGGGAGACTGTTTGAAAATAGCTGCCAAGTGGTGAAGGAATGACGTGGCATCACCCAACGTCCCCAGACCATTCTACACTATCTTTTCTTCTCTCGTTCAGGTGACAAAGCTGCATATGCGCTGTTGGAAGAGAAAAGACCACTATGGTGTGGTGTCCAGACTACGAAATCATTGTCCAAGTGCTGATTTATCTCCACTACCATTATGCTATCCTTCAGTGTTATAGCTTGCAGCCCTTGCACTTCCTCTTTCCAACTACTAGCAGTCATGAGAACACTCACTTTATAGTTCAGGGGAAAATTCCAAGCAGCCACAGCCTCTACATCTTGGATTTGAGGAGATCTAGAGCACCATATGTCATGCCATAAAAGAGTGTTTTCCCCGTTTGCTATCACATACTTGATAAACTTCTTTGCAACCACTCTAGAGTTCAAAACATTCCTCCAAGTCCATGAGCAGTCTTTTGGTATACTCATGGTCCAGAATTTTTTTTTCCTTAATATGTTGTTTCCAAGTCCAATCAACCCAAATGGTGTCCTCTCTTGTCACCAACTTGAAGATTAAACCACAATATGCTCCTGAATTCCACCTTTGTAAATTCATAACTCCTAATCCACCCTCATCTTTGGGTAGACAGACAGTACTCCAACATGCTTGATAATATCTTTTCTTTATGGTTGTACCAGTCCATAGGAATTGAGCACATATCTTTTCCACTTGTTCAAGAACAGTTACTGTGAGAATAAAGGTTCTCGACCAATAAGTGTGGAAAGAAATAAGAACTGAGTTGATCAATTGCAATCTACCTGCATGAGAGAGCAATTTTGATTTCCAGTTTGTAATCTTCTTAGTGATCTTCTCAACAAGAGGTTGGCATTCCCTTATTCCCAATCTTGCAAAGATGAGTGGGAGGCCTAGGTATCTCACCGGAGGTTTTACAAGTTCCACCCCCAAGAGTGTAGCCAAAGCTAGAGCATCTTGATAATTTAACCCTCTGGCTAATAAAGATGTTTTGTGCTTGTTGATATTTAACCCTTTAGCTTCTCCAAATTTTTTTAAGGACTCTTTAATAGCATTCACAGAAGCATAATCACCCTTACAAAACAAGAGAACATCATCTGCAAAAGCTAGATGTGACAGTCTCATTCTGTTGCATTTTGAATGAAGAGATATGGCTTTGTTGTTGATGTTCTGCATTATTACTGAGCTGAGAATTTCCATCACTAGAACAAACAGATATGGTGATAGAGGATCTCCTTGCTGTATACGTCTCTTGCCTTCAAAGAACCCTTCCAGAGCACCATTGATCAAGACTGAGAAAGAAGGGGTTGCAATGCTTTCCTTGATCATCGCTAAGATAACATCTCTATCCATTTAAACATAGAAGGAGGAAAGTTAAAGACCTTGATCATCGCTAAGATAACATCCTAGCTCACTGTATCATATGCTTTCCTTATATCTAGTTTGATTGAACATCTAGGAGTGCCATGCTTCCGATCATAACACTAATATTTTTGAAAATGGGTGGGGGTGGGGGGGGAGGGTTTGGTAACACTAATTGCAATTAGTAATGAGAGTGTAAGTCTAACTAACCCTAATTATTATTTGAGGATAATTCAATGCATTTGCATCTAGTTTCTAATTTTTCTTTAATTATGCTTTGATATAAAGAATGAAAATGATTTTGGTGTCTTTACTTAAATGTGTGAGGCATAAAACTTCAATATATTTATAAATGTATTACAAGTAAAAAAAAGGAAAACTTTCTCTTCAAGTTGAGAGACTTTCTCACCAATAATTGATATATAGAAGGAAATCTAATTATACTAGGAAAGAGAATATATACAAAAGATGTACACCAAATATATAGGAGATTAGATAATACACACCAAGATAGTGTATATGTTAAGATTTGAGGTTAGCTCAATGCATTTGCAACTAGTTTTCGATTTCCCGTTAATATTCTTTAAGATTAGTTTAATGCAGTTGCATCTAGTTTTTTATTACCCGTTATTTTTTTTTTATTTTATGAGATTAGTTTAATGCATTTATATCCAAATTCCAATTTTTCGTTAATTATTTTTTTAGGTTAGCTCAATGCATTTGCATCCAATTTTTGATTTCCCGTCAATTATTCTTGAAGGTGAGTTCAACACAGTTACATCCAATTTCTGATTTCCCGTTAATTCTTATTTAATGTTATTTTAATGCATTTGCATCCAGTTTCCGGTTTCCCGTTAATCATTCTTTGAGCTTATATAGTTCAATGCATTTGCATCAAGCGTCCAATTTCCTATTAATTATTCTTTGTGGTTAGTTCAATACATTTGCATCTAGTTTTCAATTTTCCGTTAACTATTCTTTGAGGTTATATAGTTCAATGCATTTGCATCCAATTTCTGATTTCACATTAATTTTTCTTTAACGTTATTTCATTGTAGTTGTATCCATTTTCCTTTTTCTAGTTAATTATTTTTTGAGGTTGGTTCATTACATTTACATCCAGTTTCCAATTTCCCGTTAATTATTCTTTGAGGTTAGTTCAATGACTCGCAAATCTTACTATTATTAAGACTTTGTAAGTAAACCACTCTAAATCAAACCGCCTCTGTAAGCTCAAAACACTTTCTGGTTATAAAGGGCCTCTGAAATTGCAGTAAGTGCTATAGCTCTAGTCATAGTCTCCTCATGTGTCTTGCTAATAAGAATTATAATAATGGCGTCATAAAGCGTCCCCAATATGAAATTCAACTTAACAAGGTCAACTTTGGCACGAAGCACATTAGCACCCAATCCCCAATTCTTAAATACCATTTGAAACTGTTGATTCTACTCCGAAGTTTTTTCGTACTCCCCCAATCTTGCATATACAACTTTAAGAAGACGCCTAATATGGGCAAGAAAAAATACCATGAACTTTGTTGGTTTTATCAATTTGGGCCAAGAACATTTTTTTAAGCAAATTGGGCCATGACCTTTCTTTTTTATATCAGTTTGGGCCATCGGTGTATTTCCGTTAGAAAATTTGCCTATGTGTACAAACATCTGCTTATGTGTGCTAACAGAAGATGGGGTGTTGGTATTGAAATGGACAACACTTGAAATTTCAAGGAAGACTGCTCGTGAAAATTTCTTGACTTGTGAAAATTTCAAGGACTCGTGAATTTTTTTTTTCGTTCTTTCTAAATCGCCATCTCTCCATTTTTTTTGTTTCTGGACTTGTGAACCTGAAGAAATAACCCCGTCTCCTTCATTTGTCTCTTAAACAAACCCCATCTCCTTCATTATCTCATAAGTCTTCTAGTTAGTATTTTAATTTAGGGTTTTGATTTTGTGCAATTTCGAAAATGTCAACTATTGGAAATCTCTGTAATAGGTGTGGTGAGTCAAATCATTCGCCTAACAATTGTTGTTGGTTATCGACACCGTGTTGTTTTAAAAAATGTGGCGGAAGTAGGATCCTGAAACAGTCTTGCCAAAGCCATTCTCTTGGGCAATTTTTTTTTGACATGCTGCGTTTGTAGAGACTTCCAGTGGTTGGAAGACGCGAGAGCATCGTCAATGGTATCTTTGGAGAGTCTAAGATGTAGAAAGGCAAATTGCCTAGGGGTTAGAAAGGCTAACACATCAAAAAAGAAAAATGAAAATGAAGGCAAGAAATTTGTGAATTGCACCGAGTGCGGGAGTGATTTCTAATGGTATAAGGAATTGTTAATGAACAACATTGAGTCGGCAGAGAGTTCAAGCTCTTCCCAGCCAGCTCTTCATCATCTTTAAAAAGAGATGAAATCAAAAGAGATAAAAAAAGTGAAGATTACATTTGAAATTGAGGACGATGGTTTGGCAAAGGAGTTTCAGTTTCATTGTAAAATTAGATGAGTGCAATGTGATTTCCAGTGGTATTGTAGTGGAAGGAGTTTGAGTGCACTGTCATTTCTTGTGGTATTGTAGTAGTGGAAGTAGTTTGAGTTTCAGTGTTAATTTAGTTTGAGTTGCTTGGTATTGTAGTAGGGGAATGAGTCTGTATTAGTGCACTATCTGTAGTAGTGGAAGGATCTGTATTAGTTTGAGTTGTTTGTTAATTTAGATGAGTGTACTATCTGTAGTAGTGGAAGGAGTCTGTATTGGTACTTGATTAGTTCTAACAACAAAGATGAGTTGTTTCTTTCTTATTGCTTGGTGTTTGTTTGTTAGTTGTTTCTTAGTGCTTACAATAACTGAAAGAAAGTTAGAAAATACACTACACTGAACAACACAACATACAAAAAACCTAAATATAAGCACTGAACCACTGAACATACACTGCATACAATAACTGAAAGAAAGTTAGAAAATCAATGTTGTACATAACATGACACTGAACAACAAAAAAACCTAAATATAAGCACCAAGTGTTTACATAACAGCATACACCAAGTGTTTACATCAGTGTTTACACATCACATCATACACCAACAAAAGGAAAAGATGCTACAAAAGGAAACAGACAAAACAAAGACTGACTACGCCAAAGCCCAACAAAAAGTCCAGAGCCTGTACTGCATCACCAAGTCTTCAAACTTTAGTTTTGGCTTTGGCAGCTGCAGATCTAGTGTTAGGTTTGGAATTTGCTCTTGTTCTCACAGTCAAAGCAGCTGTTTTCTGCTTAGTCTTGGATGGTGAGTTTCTAGGCTTGCTGCTTGATGCCACTGCTTGATGGTGAGTTTCTTGATGTTGAGTTTCTAGGGCAGCTGCAGATCTAGTTTTAGACTTTCTGCTTGATGCCACTGCATCAGTTGTCAGTGATTGTTTGGAAGCAGTTGCAGAAGCAGTTGTCAGTGATTGTTTGGAAGCAGTTGTTGAAACTTCTTTAGATGCACTTATTGAACCTTGACTGCTATGTACTTGAGCTTCACTTGAAACTTGATTTAACTGTAAACCAATAACTAGAGCTTTACTAGATCGTCTGGGAAGTGGAGGTCTACCTTTTCTTTTGTTGTTTGCTTCAGAAATCTTTGCTTTATTTATAAGAATAGGTGCTCCAGTAGCTGACATCTATCACAAGAAGGACAAAATATTAGATTATGTTTATGAAGTATGTAAAACAACTACCTCATTTCAAATGGAAATCTTTCAAATGCAAAGTAGTTTGTAAAATAGCATTACCTTCAAGTAAGAGTTTCCACCGTCAGCTGTAAAAACTCCAACTCCCTCAGGTACATGATCCTTTCTTCCTTTTACTCCTGTCTTCCTCTTTGAAGCTCCAACTCCCTGAGGTACATCATCAGCTGCCCTTTTACCTCTCTTTGACACAATTGGCGTGCCCTCACCTACATTAGATGAGGGAGCCTTATTTTCCCTCCTCACCTATATCAAAATTCAAACTTATTTCATAAACTTAAAAACTTTTTTCTAAAACTTATGATTTCAAAACTTAGAAAAAAACTTATTGAACAAACTTGTTTCATAAACTTAAAACTTATTTCATAAACTTACAGTGGTGGCAGCTGCTACTTGGTTGGCTTTCTGGTTGGCTTCATTGCTAACTTTAGCAGTCCCACTCATAACTGTCTCTTTACCCTTCTTTGTTGTCCCACTCTTAGTCCCAGGTTTCTCAATAGCTACCTCCTTACCTCTCTTCCTCACCTATATCAAAATTATAAGAATTATAAAATGCTTAGTTTCAAGAATGCTTAATAATTTCAAATGATTTCTAAAACTAATTTCAAATGCTTAATATATATCTTACAAGCTTTCTTGTTAATATATATTGATTGAAACTTGACAGGTTGTCTAGGAGAGGCAAAAAAAAAAGAAGGAGGAGAAGCCTATGGGTGTTTGTGTTTGTTAATAGTAGTAGTATTCTAAAACTAACCTGACAAACAAAAATGATTTTGGTTTTGTTACTACTTACTAGGGACTCTAGTTATTTGTTTCACAAAAATGATTCTGTAAAACTAGCTCTGTTACTACTTATTACTTACTAGGGACTCTAGTTATTTTGGGTCCCTTACTAGTACTTACTAGGAAACTAGCTGCAAGGCCTTGTTGCCTCAACATTAGAGCATAGGACTCTACTTATTTTGGGACTTACTAGCTGCAAGGCCTTGTTGCCTTAACACTAGAACATAGGACTCTAGCTGCAAGGACTCTAGTTATTTTGGGACTTACTAGGAAACTAGCTGCAAGGCCTTGTTGCCTTAACACTAGAGCAAAGAACCTTCAAAATAACCTGACAATACATAACCTTCAAATAACCTGACAATACATAACACAAATAACCTACATCGATAACCTTCAAAATAACCTGACAATACATAACCTTCAAATAACCTAACAATACATAACACAGATAACCTACACTAGAGCAAAGAACCTTCAAAATAACCTGACAATACATAACCTTCAAATAACCTGACAATACATAACACAGATAACCTACACTAGAGTAACCTACACTAGAGCAAAGAACCTTCTCAAAATAACCTGACAATACAAAACCTTCAAATAAAGGACAAGACATAACCTTCAAATAGCCTGACAATACATAACCTTCAAATAACCTTCAAAATAACCTGATAATACATAACACAATTTTTTTTTTTGAACTTCAAAACAAAAAATATATTCAAGATTCAATTATTATGAAGTTCACATAAATCTGACACTAATATTACCATGATATTACCATTAACAAACATCAGCAGTTCAAAACACTCATAATCAGATATTACCCGTGAGAAAAACTAATGTATATAAGCAAAATACTCAGTGTGCTTATTAACTAAAAGACACTACTAAACCAGTTCAACATGTTACCACATTGACAATACCAAGGGGCACAAATGCATTTTCTTTCTTAAACAAACCAATCCATCTTACAATCTGTTTTTTTGCTAAGGCAATCCATCTTACAATCAATTGAACAAATATTTCCATTGTCACTTTAGATTAGCTCATTGAACAAAGCCACAAGCAACTCAAGCGTACATAGTGAGCTTAAAATCTATCACTGATCTGAAAAACAACTGATCATTTCGATTTCACCTTTCAGGCTTGCATTTCATATCAAAATTTGGTTTGCAGGCTATAGGTCTTTAAGACTTCAGCCATAAATGGTATAAAAAACAGGATCTAATTGGTCTATAAACCCTGAAATTCTAGAAAGCAGTGACCTTTCTAACAATTAGTACAACCAAACAACTTGGGCTACTCTCATTTTCATCAAACAAGCACTAATTTGGAAAATAATAATACATGAAACCTAACCGCAAACAATACCCTAACTAAACCCTATAAGTAACAATTAACTTTCCAAATCAACTAAATGAAGCAGTACCTGAAGGAGACTCACCATTAGTGTTTGTAACAAGATCTGTAGATTTGGACACCAAACAAGGACTTGAACTATTATAAGCTTGCATAATAGTTTGAGAAATGGGTATTGGAACAAAAAAAGAAAAGGGCATTTCAAAATAAGATCTAATAGTCTAGTTTCAATACACAACTTGATCCATAATCAGATAAAATGCAATATTTTTACCTTGTTAAGCCAACTTATCAGTGTGGGTAAGTCCTCAAGCACATAGAAATGAAAAAACAAAACAAGAACAGTACTAAAAAGCAACCCAGATACACATCACTCCAAACTAAGAAGAAAAAAGTGGTATGTTGAATTCAATCCAGTTCACATGTAACAACTTACATCACCAAAGTAGGTATAAAGTAAAGAAACCCCACCAGTACAAAATGAGTAATATATCATTTCAGAAACAAAAAGGTAAGATCTTTAGAGCTAGAATTCATTAAGAACTAAAAAAAAAGTACTACCTTATTAATGGCCCAAGTAAAAGAAACTCTCGAGGAGCCTTTGATACTGAGTTAGTGAGAATGTGAAGTGAAAACTAGTCATTTACTCATTTTTCAACTTTGTTTTTCAACTTTAATACAAAAAAATCAATGTGAACTTCAATCTTTTTTTTTTTTCACTCTATAACTCAATCTCATAAAAAAACAGTAAAAAAGACAATGCATAACACAGATTGCTAATAAACTTAGTATAAAAAAACAATATAAAGGACAATACATAACACAGATTGCTAATAAACTTAGTATACATGACCATAAATTGATTTCTAAAACTAATTTCTAATGTTTAGTATATATCTTAAAACTGATTTCTAATGCTTAGTATATATGACCATAAACTTACAGTGGTGGATTGTGGTACTTCCTGGGCTACTTCCTGAGCTACTTCCTGGGATACTTCCTGAGCTACTTCCTGAGCTACTTCTTGGTTGGCTTCATTGTTGGTTTCACTATTGACCTCTTTGCATGTTCTCTTATTATGACCATACTGAAGGCAGTTTGAACACCTCATTTGAACTCCTTTTCTACTTAAGGTTCCTGACTTCCTTGGCTCTTCATGCATTTCTTTCCTTCTAAGCTTGCTTGGCCTCCCAGGCATCCTTCTATAAGGTGGAGGTAGGAATACCTCTCCAGGAGCCTTTGGCCACAACTTTTCGATCACCATTAAGTGGCTACAAGTAGTGATCATAAGTATTTCTAAATGTTTCCACCTTGTACCAATGATAAGAGCCCAAAATTGTAGATTTAACCCCTTAATAATACTACTTTTAGACCAATTATGCGAGTAATAAATAAGAGTTAATGCTAATTACGTGCTTTTATGTATTTCAGGCATGGAACTCAATTATGTGCAGAAATGTGCCACTTTGGCGATATAAAGGAGCAAAGGGTTAGTTGCTAAGAAGTTCTGTGATAAAGGCTAAGATTCAAGGAGACAAAGTCTTTATAAAGTCCAGTCAAAAGCTGAAAAGTCAACACGGGCAGAAACAGTACACAAGTCAGCAAAACTTCCAAAGACCATATCTTTGGACTCAGGCCTCGGATTTGGGCCTACTTTACGTCAAAACAACCGGCTCGGAAAGAGATTTCCAATGGTCCAAGCCTTGACCCAATCAGAGGAGCAAAAGTAGATGAAAAGTCTGTTGAAGTCAAAGCCAGCTGAAACGGGCTCTGTGGACTGAAAAAATTGGGCTTTGGGCTCGATTTTCCGACCCAAAACATGGCTCCTTAGCCCATGCACGAAATTATGGATCTGGTCTCCTCCTTTACATAAAACAAGACTTAGCTCTTAAGAAAGATATAGTTAGATAGCTTAAAATAGAAAAGTAGCCATTAGAATAGCTTGTAGATCTAGTTTTTGAATTTCAATTAGTAATTAATTAGTTTCATTCCTTGTTTTAGATTAATTATTTGAATCATTGTTCTTCATTCATTAGATAAATAAAATAGTAGTTCTTGTTAATTTCGATTTGGTCATTTAAATTTGTTTAAATCTAATTTCAATTATTGTTTGTTATTCATTTCCTAGTTATTAATTTTGATTTAAATTCTTGAGCAGTTAAATTAGTAAAGTTCAAATCTTTATATTATGTCTAGGTTTAATTCAATTGGAAATGATAGTTTGATGAATCAAGGCTAAACCTCCATTAGAGGGGTTTGATGAAGCCTTGATGAAAACTTGATTGTGTAGTATAGAATCGTTGTAAGAATCTATTCCACTCTAGAAGGTCGTTGATTCACCATGAGAATGGGTGGACGACCTCACATGCTAGTTATGAATTGGTAGAAATGCCATGTATAATTAGGGATTAGAACGACCACTTCTTATCGTGAGAACTTAAGAATTGGATTACAACCATCTATGCTAGTCTCTTAAGTTGCATTCGAGGTGGATTCAATTCCCCCCTAATTCTTATTCTAGATTCAAACCTTAGTATTCCGTAGCATTTCGTAGTCGAGTTATTCGTATCTTGTTAGTTAAATTTGCATCGTAGTATAATTCGTAATTCTCTCATTGACTTTGGTAGGATTGATAGTCGTAGGAAACTTGAATGCTAAAGAACTAGGAGTGGAATGAATCTTCTATTCCATCTCTACTTCAATAGATTCGAGAGTAGAAAACAAATATCTTTGATAAGTATAGTATAAGCCACAGTTTGCAGTTTTACTTTCGTTTAGAGTTTCATCGCTTTATTCATTAGTAAAATTATCTTTTTTACGGTTATCAACCAATGATCTACATAATCATTTGGATTGTGCTTACACATATAAATGGCAGCTAGTGCATGGGCACATGGGATACCAGAGAGCTGCCACATTCTACATGTACAAGTCTTATCCTTAATATCAACTTTGTAACCTTCATCACCATATCTGACCTCAAACGTTGACCCTCCACAAAAGAAAGACTAAAAAAACCTTGAGTCTAACTTGTTCTTCTCTAACTTGTCAGCAATAGTTGAACACAAAGTGCCTTGCCACTTGGACTGACTCACCAATAAATCTCTTCTCTTCTGAATCCTTCTCATCATGGCAATCCTTATTTCCTCAAGCATTGCAATGATGTGCTTCTCTTTTGCATCAAGAATTGTACCATTAAATGTTTCACATATATTGTTTTCTACTGCATCAAAACTTGTGTAAAATTCGAAGAATGCTCTGGACCAGAACTTGGGGTTTTGGATATGTAACATATAGTCAGCTGCTGCATCACATACCTTTCTCACCTCATTAATAACACGATGGAATTTTTCTGGTGTTCCACTTTTGCATGCTTTCTAGAATAAACCCTTGAGTTGTGCACCTATTCAAATAACATAACTACATTACATATGAATATTAAATCACATTTAGAATACAAATAAAAAATAGACAAATTAAGTTATATACCTGAAAATTTCTTCCTGAAGTTAGCATAGATGTGCCTTGCACAACATCTATGCTCTGCATTAGGTATTCTTTCTAAAATGACTTTGAGAAGACCCTTTTGTTGGTCTGTAATCACTGTCAAACCAAGCCCATCATCCACATTGAGATCATTAAGGAGCAAGTTCAAAAACCACCTTCAACTTTCTGTGTTTTTACCTTCAACAACTGCCCATGCAATAGGGTACATCTGGTTATTTCCATCCCCCCAATTGCAGTTAACAATTCCCCTTTGCAAAAAGATTTAAGAAAACAACCATCAAGACCAATGACCCTTCTACACCCAGAAAACCAACCCTGCTTCAAGGCATCAAAACAAATGTACATTCTCTGAAAGTAACCTAGCTTATCTATCAATGGCCTTTTAACATCAATTTTACATGTGCTTCCAGGGGTTGACTTCAGTATCTCAGTTGCATAGTCTCTCACTTTGGCATACACATCCTTTAAAGAACTATGAACTAGACTCAAGGCTTTCTTCTTAGCTCTGTAACACTGAAGTGGTGTCACCTCCAACTTTAAATTATGCAGTATGTCTCTCTTGAAATACCTTACCTTCCACTTAGGTTGTCTATGATCCTGTCATTGTAATAATCAGCCAACCATTGGGAATTAGCTAATCTGATGCAAAAATGTCTCTTACACTTATGCTCAGACTCTAAAGTCTTAATTTGCATACTATTTTCACTTTGCATGTAACTTACATACAGAAACCAGCTACACCTATCACCAACACACACAACTTCAAATCTTTTAGCAGCATTTTTGTTAAAATGAATTGGATACCCATTATGGACTACATATTTCTTTAAACATTCTTTAAGTTGCTTTGCATTACCAAACCTCATGCCAAGCTCAATTTGGATATTGGACATCTGAACATTGGGGTTGAAAATTGGGTACATCCTCTTTTTAACCTTCAAATTCCTCTTCCTCTCCTTAAAAGAAGCAACATCCTCGTCTTCTTCTTCACTAGATTCGGGACTTAAATAGTCATCAGATGCAGCATAGTCAGACTCATCATCTCCAACACCACCAGTATCCTCTCTAGCACCACCAGTATCCATCTCATTTGGTAGTTCATTTGCTACATCACTTGCTTGTTCAATGGCTGCTTCACTTGCTTCTTCATGTGGTTCATCTGGTACTTGATCAACTTCTTCAATACCTGATTTCTTCTTCTTATACTTGATTTCTATATTTCTTTTCTGTCTGAATTTGGGAATTAGGGAATTAGGTCTGAATTTGGGATTTCTATCAACTAAGTGCGAGTTTGCCTCAAGGTTCAAACCACGTGCAACTTCTGTGAAATTTCGGGTTTGAAACACTTTGAAATTTTGATGCCACATCACCGGTGATTAGGTGTTCACTTCAACGGTGACACATGAGCATTTGGTTGGACACATATTACATCCGGCAAGCCACATAAGGATGTGAAGTAACGGAATGGTAACGGTGGCCCAAACTGATACAAAAAAGAAAGGTTATGGCCCAATTTGCTAAAAAAAAAAAGTTCTTGGCCCAAATTGATAAAACCAGCAAAGTTCATGGTACAAAATGTCCATTTTTTCTATGGGCAATCTCAAATGAATCATCATTATCTCCTAATTGAGCTTTATGTATTTCCAATGCATTCAAACAATGTGGCAAAGCCTCTTTATGATTCAACACTGCGACATAAGCTTTAGCTAATTTCCTATTTGCCACACTAAGCTCGCTACTTGCAAGAATTGAATCCGTGGTATTCGTGTAAGCGGCTAGTGTAAGGAATTAGAGATCACAGTAATCCCAATTAATGACAATTATCCTCAAGATCTTGAAATCAATGGCAAAACAAAAGCACTAATACAACCACTAAAGCAATAATGAAAGAACAAAGAATAAACGAACACAAGGAACTTACGTGGTTTGGCAATTGCCTACGTCCACAAACACACCAAAATCCACTATAATCAAAGAGTTGTTTACAATGTCACGAGCCTCACACAAACACCAATCTCTCTCTCACACGCACACACTTTTGGTACTCACAAATTTATGCTATTACACTATCATAATACACTCACAAATTTGGCTATTGCCTTACACTAATTATTGCTCCAATAATATACTCGTTACACGCCCCGTTTAATATGAGCTCTCTTAGTTATGTCTTATTAATTCTCAAATACCTTGGGGTATTTATAGAGAATGTGAGGAACCAAAGTAGTAATTGGTTTCCAAAACCAAATTACTTGTTCATCACCATTTAGGAGATGCTGGCGGGTCCATGTTTCCAATTCCGATTTGGAAACTAACCACGTGGTGATCAGGCTCCATACTTAATAATCTCCCACTTGGAAACTGATAACCAGAGTAAATCAATTCCATGCATTTCCAATGCATAATGGTGTGCTTCATCTACGATCTTCAAACTATAAGACGAACTGAAGCTAGACATAGCTTCAGCTTCTCAATAATCACTGTCTTTGTCCATTGTGAGTCCCAGCTCACTGCAGTAGCTCCCACTATAAAGACAAAATTAGTAGTGCCTTTCTTGCGATCAACTTCACCTGCAAAGTCTGTATCAATATACCCTTGCAAGTACACATCACCCCTCATACAACATATGCATTCATCAGTAGTACCTCTTAGATACCGCAGTATCCACTTCACTGCTTCCCAGTACTGCTTACCACAATTGGTCATCAACCTGCTAACAACTCCCACTACACGGGAAATATTTGGGCGCGTGCAAACCATGTACAGTGGCCTAGGCGCTTGTGTCAAACTATAACAACTCTTTCTTAGCTTGCATACCATATTCTCTCTACCCAATTCAATGAAACACTTACATTGCTGCACATACATCCCTTCCTCTTGGTCACCATGGAGGAAGACAGTTTTCACATCTAACTGCTCAAGGTGTAAATCTTCTGCTACAATAATACTCGACACTGACATTGTAGTATTTAGTTTCACAACTGGAGAGAATATCACTGTGTAATCAGAGACGAAAGACTTCATCTCATTCTTCATTGCAAGCTCCCACTCACTCACATCATCAGCCTCCAATGCTTTATCATAGCACTGGGGCACACCACCATCAGTACGTGGCAATGATACTGGCGGTCCTCTGTTGATCAAGTAAGTTGTTGTGTTAATGGCCTCTGCCCAGAACTGCTTGGGCATCCCTGCTAGTATATGCATACACTTAGCTCTTTATATCAGTGATCTGTTCATACACTCTGCCACCTTGTTCAGTTGAAGCATCCCTCGCAAAGTATATTCCATCTCCATTCCATTATCTACACAATCATTCCTCAAACCTGCATCAACGTACTCTCCTCTATTACCAAATCTTAACTCTTTTACTTTCAAGTCTGTCTTATTTTCAACCTTGGCATTCCACTTCTTGAACACTCTATAATCTTCATATTTATGTCTCAAGAAATATGCCCACACCTTTCTCGTGTGGTAATCAATAAAAGTCACAACATATGACTTTCTGCCATAGGAGGAGACTGTAGCTGGCTGCCAGACATCTGTATGGACTAACTCAAGCTTTTCTGCTTTCAAAGTTCTGCCTACATTTTGAAAACTTACCCGCTTCTGTTCTTCAACGCAGTTCTCACGGAAGCCAAACTCAGTCAACTGTAACATGGGTAGTTTTCCATCTGAGTGAAGAACTTGCATTCCTTTCTCACTCACGTGACCAAGTATGCGGTGCCACACATCCAGATCATTTTTGCTATACGCAATAGCAAATGAACCACATGCATCAATGGTCTTATAAAGAGTACCACTATTCTTTCCTTTTGCCACTATCATAGAACCCCTAGAGACTTTCCAAGCATCATCAGTAAAGGTTGTCACATAACCTTCATCCGTTAACTGCCCCAAATAAATCAAGTTCTTCCTCAAATCAGGGACATATCTCACATCCCTCAATTTCCATGCAAACCCTTTCAACTTGATCTGCACATCACCTTTGCCAACAATGTTACAAGGTTTATCATCACCATGGAATACCTTGCCTAGGTCACCTTTGGTGTAGTTCTCAAAGAACTTCCAATTTGAAGTAGCATAGAATGATGCGCCAGAATCTATAACCCAAGACTCCCAATTGTTCTTCTCCATAGAACATATCAATGCGTCATCATCTACTTCAACAACATTAACATCTTGATTCTTGTTCTTGTTGTTATTTCTTGGAGCTTTACATTCATAACTGTAATGGCCTGGCATGCCACAATTGTAACACAAGTCATCACTTGTATCTCTAGGTTCCTATTCAACATCATCAAGGTTATGAGATTTCCATCTCCCCTTTCTATGTTCTGACCGATGTCGGCCTTTGTATGAACTCATTCCTCTACTCTCAGTGATCAATGCAGACTCTAAAGTGGAGGTACTATCCGACTACCTTCGGATCTCCTCGGTTAGTATCATACTAACAACTTCATCATATTTCAACTTAGATTTACTAGAATAACCACTAATTGCAGAAACTGTGGCTTTACAACTCAATGGCATCTACCTAAGAATTGCGCAAGCCATCACCTCATCACTAAAAATGATCTCAACTGACTCAAGTTGGTTTTTGGTCTCATTGAACAAATTAAGATGTTTTCTGAAAGAATCTCCATCACACATTCTCAATGTAAAGAGTTTCGTTATAAGATGTACCTTATTCACCGCAGAGGGTTGTTCGTACATACTTGAGAGAGCTTTCATGAGAGACGCTACCGTCTTCTTGTTCTTGATGTTGAAGGCTACGGACTTAGACAAACTCAATTGGATTGTCGCTAATGCTTTTATATCAAGCAAATCTCATGCTCCTTGTTCCATCGTTGCAGATTTCTTCCCTACCGACGGTTCATAGAGATCTTTCTAATAAAGATAATCCTCTATTTGCATCTTCCAAAATCCAAAGTTTGTACCATCAAACCTCTCAACCATGGTTGTCGTCTTCTCAGTTGTCATTGCTCCCACTTGAACCAAACTACGGTAGAGTAATCTGCACTCAAGAAATTTTCTTCAAGCACCTTGTCTCAAACAACGGTGGAGTTCACCACTCAAGAATTTCTTCAAACACCTTCAGTAATTCAATTCACAAACCACACTCTAATACCAGTTGTTAGGAATTAGAGATCACAGTAATCCTGACTAACGACAATTATCCTCAAGATCTTGTAATCAATAACAAAACAAGAGCACCAATACAACCACTAAAGCAATAATGAAAGAACAAATAATAAACGAACATAAGGAGCTTACATGGTTTGGCAATTGCCTATGTCTACAAACGCACCAAAATCCGCTATAATCAAAGAGTTGTTTACAATGTCACGAGCCTCACACAAACACCAATCTCTCTCTCACACGCACACACTTTTGGCACTCACAAATTTATGCTATTACACTATCATAATGCACTCACAAATTTGGCTATTGCCTTAAACTAATTATTACTCCAATAATATACTCGCTATGCTCCCCGTACACTATGAGCTCTCTTAGTTGTGTCTTATTAATTCTCAAATACCTTTGGGTATTTATAGAGAACGTGAGGAACCAAAGTAGTAATTGGTTTCCAAAACCAATTTACTTGTTCATCACCATTTAGGAGATGCTGGCGGGTCCATGTTTCCAATTCCGATTTGGAAACTAACCACGTGGTGATCAGGCTCCATACTTAACAACTAGCTCATACTGAAGCAAGTCAAGGGTGGGGATTCTGATTCTAACTTTGATAATATATCCATGTGAACTATATCCATGTTATCCGAAATTTCTAAATAATTATATGGTATCCATGTGACTTGTGAACTTGGCAATTATTGTTCTCCAAATAAGCAAGTTTTAAATGCGTAATGGAACAAAAGCAACCAAATGTAAAAATAAAGTAGAAAAACTCTCTAACTAAAAGTTGAACTATCACTGTGATTATGCCACTAACAATGAATATGAGAAAGGATCATATAGTTTTGAAATTTTTATATCAATTTCCAATTTTAACATAACTTCTCGTAACAGATGTTCATCGCTGAATGAACCCAAGATCATATCTAACTCTCTATCTAACCTGCTATTGATCCAAGTCTCTATATAACTCTTCCTCACAATGGTCTTTTTAAAGAGGTTCTCAAGTTCTTTAAGTTATCACATTACCACATCATTAGTACATACTCTCCCTGCTACGTGCACTACGCACTAGTTTTAGTCATTAATTTGATCATTCCTACCTAGTCATTCATTAAACCTGTTCAAACCATATAGCAAGCAGATCCCATCAAATGTAAAATCATGGCTTGGGGGGTAAGGCCGACAAACATGAAGTGTTCTCACTATATTGTTAACCGAAGTTTAGAACCAAATTATGTGTGCTTGTGATGTCTTCTATAAGAGGAGAATACCAATATCTAGTGTTAAAGGTCTCAAGCCACGAAAAGAAAATAAAGCAATCCAAAGATGAAAGATGTCAATGGTCCAAACCAAACAATACACGCGCTCTTAACTTATTCTCTTACAAAAAAAGATACGCTCTTAACTTTGACAATCTTAACCATCAAGGCTTTGAAAATTAAGGAAAGAAAAAGAGAATAACCATCAAGCACTCATAAAAGTCGAACAAAGAGAAGTTGGAAATTCCTTATTTGTCTGATTTTTCTTTATTTGTCGCCTACTTTTTCGTAATTAGCACAAGTGTTTTGCCAATATGGGAGACTCTATGAAGGCCTCGAAAAATAGATTAATGAGGGTATAGCTATAATATACTAGCCATGCAGCCCGACCACATGCTATTTTTAAACCTATAATGTGGGCCTGTTACTTTTAATTGGGCTTTTCTGTTATTTAATTTTTATTCTACAACTGTTTCGTCCTTTATGATTTTGGGCTTTAGGTTTTTGTCCAATTTATTTTATTTTATTTTATTTACCAAGTGTTACGATTATAATCACTTGTTTTACGTGATAAGACTTCTCATGGTCTAAACCATGAAAAACCAGTAATAAATTAAAGATGTTTGTGGGAATTCAAAAATCCCCCACTAGGTCTGCAAGAACGATACATGACTTAGGGCCATAGTTTAGGGCTTTATAAAAATAAGAGAGAGGAATCTTTGTTTCTTCAGCCATTGATGCAGGTGTAGTGTGTGACATTCTAGATAGGTGTGTGCGTTGACGTTTACGATATATAATTTTAGATAGTTTCTTCTTACCAGACCTTAATCTCATGCAATGCTAAGTCTAATATAAAAAAGAAACAATTTTAGCAGTCAAACAAGCCTAATTATACTAGAATTAAACTCCTTTAATAGAAGAAACGAGCTGACGAGTGAAAGAAGGAGAACCTGAATGCCTCCTTGCTACGCTTACTAGCTCCTTCAAGCACGAATTTCAGTGTCCTATTGCAGCCTAGAGCACCGAACAGCAAGTATTTGGATTCAAGATGTGACTTGTAACCAACCTGTAAAAAGGCAGAGTGATCAAACCTACTTCAAAGGGCGTGCATGCTGTTTTTCTGGTGGGCTTTGCAGGCTGGAATTCTGAACTGGTTTGTGTAAAGACTGGAATTTTTAGAAAGGTGTTTGGGCCTAAATGAATATTGGAGAGTGCTCGAGAGGCCAAATGAAAGACTATGTGAAAAACTCAAAGTGGGTTTACTGGAGGTGATCAGGGGGCACGCGCGCTCGGATATAGGGTAACTAGGGGGCGGGTGCACTTTGAAAGCACATTTCAATACTCCAAAATTTTCCAGGAAGTTCTCTATGAGTATAGGAACTGTTTTGAGACCTTGTTTTCATAAACCTGTTGCAGCAAACAAAAACATAATCATGAGTCCAGTAAGAGTGTACGAAAATAAAGCGAAACAAATGCGAAAAACAACAGGGTGGGTGGGTGAATTCAGGATGTTTAAAATTGAAAAACTAGTGGAATTTACGTCTAAAGGCAACTAAGATGGTAGAGACGCCATTTGATAATAGTAAAAATACTAATTTACCCTACTTTATGCTAAATAACACTGATAAGCACCCAAAAGTGTAGTTTAAATCCCTTAATAGTATTACATTTAGGCCAATTATGTTTATAATAAATAAGCGTTAATACTGTTAACGTATTTTTGTGTATTTCAGGTCTTGAAGCTGATTATATGCTTAAAGATGTCATTTTACGTGGAAAACGAGTCAAGATGATTGCTAGAAGAGTTCTATGTTTAAAGCTTAAGAATCAAGAAGAAAAAACATTTTCAAGCCCAGTCAAAGCTGGGAAGTCAAAGTCAATTCGGGTAGAAAAAGAATAGAAAAGTCAACAGAACTTCAAATGGGTGTATCTTTGGACTTGGTCCTCGGAATTGAGCATACTTTATGTCAAAATGACCGGATCGGAATAACCTTTCCAATGGACCTAGTCTTGCCCCAATCAGAGCTATAAAAGTGGATAAAAAGGGTACTGAAATAATTTCCAACAACTATGGCCTCTTTATACTTAACCTAATGGACTTTGGGCTCACATTAGAGGCCCAAAGTCCCCCTTTTTGGCACATACACGAAAATGTAATCATAACCCTTTCCTATATAAAGAGGGTCAAGACTAAACAAAACTAGGATACTCCCACATTAGTTTAGTTGTAATTAGGGTTTTCTCTCTCTCCCTCTTTAGTTTAGTTTAAGTTTAGTTAATTAATTTAGTTTTGTAGCCACCATTAGAAACTTTCAATAAAAGCTTAGTTATTTAATTCTCCTTTGCTTTAATATCTTTGTTTTATTGCATTAGTTTAATTAATCCGATGACACAAGGTGAAACCTCCATTAGAGGGGGTTTATGAAGCCACGTGAGGATGATTGTTAGTAGTTTGGTTGTTGTTTAGAATAGAGTTTTAAGTTCATTGTTGTGAGTGTTTAAAGATAAACCTCATAATGATGAACTAGAGATTAGAAACCCCATCAAAGAGATTTGTGGGGTTGTTAATCTCTTATACTAGTTTAACAATGACTATAGAGATGTAGGTTGTTAACTAGGGATCAAAACAATCGATTCGATAACTAAACTAATAGACAATCGAATCATGTGGTGAATTAACCATCTCTATATCTTTTTCTCATCTTTAAATCACTATTTTAATATCTTTAATTTATTATTTTCATAGCATAAGAATTACTCTCTCATTAGTGCAATAATTAGTTTAGTCTAGATTCATGTTAAATACGTACAAGTAAGAGTGGAGAACACGATTACTCCGTTTATCCTATGATGTTGAGAGTATTATAATAACTTGATATGCATGATTTAATATTGTATAAACACTGTTTTTACATTTATTAAAAATTAGTTATCAAATGGCGCTGCTTGCCATATTGCTTTGTTACGTATAGCGTGTTTAGATTATCAAAATTGTTTTCACTATTCACTAACCAAAACATTGCTTTCACTGTTCACGATTTTCTGATTTATTTCTGCTACTGTTTTAGTGCATACGAGTTGAGAAACTAACTCTTTGCACCTCCGTGACTTAACCCTAGAAAAATCACACTCCACTTTTTACTTATGAGCGTGTGCGTGCCTTAAATTTGCATGTCTAGAGCACGCGTGCCCCACACTCCTTAAAAAAAATAATAATACCAAAGTGCAACCCACACCCTATTTGAAGTAGAATAGATTTATTTTTTTATATTAAGTGCAATATTATCTCACGAGTACAGTACAATACTCGTATGCCCAACCACTCCAGTAATTGTATACACAAATTTTCATACTTTACGGTGTCTAGAAAACTTAAAGAATTAGGGTTATCTAATTAAGGAACGTGCACGCACAGACAACCTCCCTCAATTCTTAAGTGGTCTGGTCATTGGTTTGAAAAGTTTTTAGTAGACGTGCTTCAAGGCTATTGAAGGCACTATTTATACACGTAGCAAGGACGCTCCAGGTAACACCACTTTACATCCTCGAATCTACTGTAAGAGGATTCTATTTCTAGTAATAATCAGGCTAATTTTTGCATTCTAATTAGAAATTGCCTATTAGACTTAAAACTTGCATGAGATTAATATCTAGTATGCATAAACCTGCCTTATTAGTTTATCATAGATGCAAAAATAATCACCTATCTAGAAATTCACACATCACCACACCCACCCCAACTACATTTATAGCAATGGGTGAAGAAATACTAGAGAGACCCCTCTCTGATTTTTACAAAGCTTTAAACGATGGACCTGAGTCCTGCATAATTTTTGCAGATACTACGGGAGATTTTAGAATCCCCCCCCCCCAATATATTTAATCTGCTACCTGTTTTCCATGGGTTAGACCATGAGAAGCCTTATCATATCAACACTTACGTAGGATACAACAAGTTATTACTACATTCCATCATCCTAACGTAACACCTGAACAAATAAAGCTAAGGGTGTTTCCTTTCACCCTAGCTGCCAAAGCAGCTGCTTGGCTAACAACACAAAAGCCGAACTCTGTCCACACATGGAAAAACTAGTTAAATTATTTATGGAATAATTTTACCCACTACAGAAGACTGATGAGATGCTTTAAAATATACACTTCTTTCGCCAAAAGCCTTAAGAATCTTTTTTTGAGACTTGGAACCATTTCACTGATTTTCTAGTAGAATGTCCCCATCATAATCTTGGTAAAGACACACTAGTTCGTGCCTTCTTCAAAGGCATATCCCAACACCATAAGGAGACTTTAGATATCATGAACGGAGGTAACTTCTTAAGTAAAGGAGCCACAGATGCATATAACTTCTTAGATAATCAATCCAAGAAAAGTAACAACTGAGGAGGTAACGATTACTCCCGCTCCACGCCTTCTTCTTCTACAGCTAAAACAACCAGTATGTTTGAGGTAAAACCAAATCCTGAACTTAGAACTTTAATTGAATCCCTCACTCGAAAGGTCGATGCCCTCTCTGTCCATAAACTAGAAGCAAAACCTACTCCTATCATGAATATAAACTCTCCTCATTGTAATTTCTATTTTAGTCCTGAGCATATTGACTTTTATTGTCCTCTTGTCTATGAACATCCACCACCACAGCTAGACAATGTTTGCGCTTTTAATAACAACCTTAACACATAATGGAGGCAAAACACTATTTATAATCAACTACAACAAACTACACCTCCATGTTTTAATAATTAAAATGTTAGGCCTACTACAAACTTCCACCAATTTAACTAAGATCTAGGACAAGGCGATTTAGGTGACCAGAATAGAATTTTAGTGCATGTACCTCAGTACTATCAAAATCATAACATAAACACTCAACAAACCTTAGTCCCAGTCACCCCTCCTATTATCGCACAACCGGCTAACCCATCAAAAGATGACTTATTATTAACCATGATACAAATCCAACAACAACAAACTAATATGATGCAGGCATTGTTCCAAAAGGTACTTGGTCTGTTTCCTAACCAAAATAATAACAAAACAGGCATGTTTCCAGGTTAAGCAATGCCTAATCCTAAGTCAACAAACACTGCCTTTAAATTAAATAGTATTCAGTGTAATTGTATTATAACCCCAGGGGGAACTATATGCCGACACTACCTTTCGTTCTGGGAGAGTAGTTGATAACAAAGTGACTATGCCAAAAGATTGCCCACAAACAGAAGCTGAAAATGAAACCATACCAAATGCTGTAATAGAAACTGAAGACCCTCACTACTATAAAAAAGCTCATATACCACTGTTATTTACAGTGGTAAAAAACCTTTAGCCAGTGTTTTCATACCGTGGTAACAACCACCGTGAAAAATACTTCTAACAGAACCGTGGTATTAAGTATCCTTTATTTACCACGGTTTTTGGAAAAATCGAGGTATTATGATATCAGAAACCGTGGTTAATAGTCTTTACATACGATGTGTGTGATGCCAACCGTGGGAAATAGTAATAATAATTACCACTGTTTGATTGAAACCGTGGTTTTATAATCCCCTTAAACCAATGTTCTTACACTACCGTGGTTTATACTTTTTTTTAAAAAAAAAAAATCCCCTGATTATTTAAAACCTACATATATTTTCACCGTATCCACACTGATTTAAAAAACACATTGCTCAGACAATATATTCATTGTGCAACAAACAAAAGAAACAAATTTAGACCATGCAACAGTGAATTGCTTAAAGAATTTGATAATTTTCACGTCAATAAAGAAATAATAATGACCAACTTGTTCTTCGTTCCAAAATATCAAAGGAGTAATATATTTGTTCCACCTATACATCAAATGAGTTTTACAATGAAAAATACAAATGTTGAGATCAATCCCCAAACCTTAACAAGAAGGGGTCCAAATCTAGCTAAGACACCATGACCGGCTCGAACATTCCATTAGATGAACTTTAGAATTTCAAGTCGAACAACATCAAGTTCATCTTGTGCATAGGTATCTTTGAGTGCTAAGTGTCATTTGCACGATCAATACCATAAAATAATAGAATGCTAAAGAAATATAAGCACAAGCAGACATCTTAATAATATATAATGTGTAAACTACAATTTACCAGCCCTAAATCAATTGTTGCCCCCCAAATGAAGCTTGACATTTGCTTTCTTATTTTTTTTGTTTCCACAATCTAAAGTGTAAATCTTTGGACAATGTAACATTTGAGTTATATATCACGTGTAAATAAAATACTTACATACCTGTTGCTTAATCTCTTGTTTTCTTATTTGCATTGTTACCTAACTTGAGTGTTGATGGAGGTTGGGCTGCTTTGGGATTTAATGTCCTTTGAAAGCCATTAAACGTCAACAAAGAAAGTGAGTATACAATGCATACTGTTTGCGACATCAACATGATAACAACTAATGTGAAACCATAAAAGTCAAAGGAGTATAGAAAATTCATTTTGAGCATCTTGTCTTTCAAAAAGCATAACAACAATTACTAATATCCAATCCTTAGGTGTCTAATGAACTACTACCCAAAACAAAATTTGCTTAAGAGTCACAATAGCTTGAATTAAGAGATCACTTTGGAATTAAAAAGATTCAAGGATTTAAGAAATCACTGATGCAACACACTCCTAGGAGTCATATTTTATGACCAAAAAGAAAAAAAAAATAGATCGATATTATCTAATCCAAATAATTTGACCATACCAATTTCATATACGGGTCGTCTGGCACTTGCAAATGTAATCACAATTGGTGCAAGTCTCTAACATCATATAGACAAACATAGAACTAAAACAAAACAAAGTGAACACGATGCACTTACTTTTGCAAGCACTTTCACTTATCCAAAATGAAGAAAAAAAAGTAAAAGATATGCTTGTGTCAAGGCTCAAGGCTATTAAAAATGATCCTAACAATTTCCCACATAACACATGAAGAAAAAACAAACGTCTAGTCCATCAAAATGATGGTGTAGTTTTATTCATTTTTTCCCATAATATGCAAACTATATCCATGGTCTGAATATGTTTAGAATACATCTTTATGACCTTTTACAAGTATATTACACGACCAGTCCAATTTTATCATCAGCATAGGGAACAATATCCAGGATATGCAAATATAATTATCAAAACAAAGAAAAAGAAAAGAAGAATATATACCACCAATAGTGCAGAAGTTCCACCATGAGCAGTTGCAAGCATCAGTGGATGACCTTGGTGTGGTATCATCACAACAATTTCTTTCGTCAAACACTTCAAAAAGAATATAAAATGGGAGTCAGGCAATACCCAACAAATATACTCATACTGCATTCACAAATTAGAGAAAGTAGCAGCAATAGAAGCAGAACATTGACACTAGGGTTCTTATTGTCTGTAACCAATTATATTCACTAAAGTGACCAAACCAAACTTATCTGAATGTAACCGTGATCAGGTTAAAAATTCCAAGGAAACTCATAGGCAAGAGCTGCTAAAACTTGACTTACCATTACACATTGGTGAGAAGTTAGACTACGAACTAATTACTCATTGATCATTGTCATAGATAGGAACTATGCATTCAGGTTAAAGAGCAATTAGCTATACATCAGCTATGAATCTATGATGCAAGGAATCTTGGAGGTTCCTAACACACAAGAAAGAATGCAAAACAAGGATGCAAAGCTTCCACAATATACAACTTCAGTTATACAAATATCTTATAAAACTATCAAAATTTGTGTGCGCAATTAAGAGAATATACATTGCTATTGCATAATTACCAGTAATCCCAGTAGACCAGTACTATCAGACTCCATAAAACATGACACATAGCACAACCTTCTGTTGCTAATTCTCTATCTTGTATACCGTAATGTAGTAAGAAAATCTCACCTGACTTGTTACTTATCAAAATAACACACTCCATGACTAGAATACTCAAAGTAAGCAGTACATTAGATATACTGGCACATTGCAGACTATCAATTAACGAGGCCAATTACAAAAATAAATATTCATCAACTTCAAATAAATCATCTTTATGACCTTTTACAAGTATAATACATGATCAACGACATTATTTACATGCCCAATTTCTCAAAAAAAAAATGTAAACTTGCATAACAAACATTAAAACGAAATTGAGTAGTATACCTTTTCAAGGGCTTTAACTTCTGCGACAGTTTTGGTATCAAGAGCTACCAAACTATCTCTGATCGCTTTCACTAGTTCCAATGGTGCTTTGCCTTTTGAAGCCTTGAAGAATGAGAATGACATTATTATTCTATTTGCTCATACAATTTTTCCATTTGTCTTTGTCGGCGATAAGGAACTTGGAAGGCATTGCCTATAAGAGTAAAAGGTAAAATAGTGATTAGTTTCATTGCCAAATAAAACAGCAACATGCCTTAACAACAATATGATGAACATATGAAGTATAAGGCTATATCTAAGTAAGTGAATCATATGTTGTGGAGGAGCGGAAAGTTATTTGACAGAAAAAAGGGAGCATAAAGTAATCTATTTGAAAGGTGGAATCGGGACATAAAAGGCAAATTTTCAGTACGTGAAATCTGCATTTGAAGTGGTAAGAGGATTGGAAACTCTATAGCTGAGTGTATTGCAATTTCAGAAAGTTTGGAGGAAGCAGTGAAGGGGATTTGGACGTACTACACTTTGGGTGTAGACTGGAGACTGACTATGTTGCTACAGCTACGAGCTTTTAATACTAGTGCAGTCCAATGGCAAATGAGATCAAGGTGGAGGCAATCACCAGAGAAGATTGTTAATTACAAAATAACCAACGCGTGGAGGGAGGTCAATTTCTCAAACGACAAGGCAGTTAATTTATGAATTACTTCACCTGTATGCACTTCGGCCACTTTGTACATACCACGACAAACCACCATGAATATGTCAATAGGAAATGCTAGATCTAAGCTATTATAAGTTTGATTAAGATGAAATAGTGGAAGTTAGAGCAATCTGTGCTACTGAACTTCTCTACACCCTATACATTTAATTGTTATGAAATTCTGTCATATTTAGCAAAAAAAAAGGGTTTAAATGACAGAAATCATTACTGAGGGAGTCTGAGTAGAACTACTCACAATATTTACTCAAACAACTACTGTGACTTACACAACACTAGAATTCTTGGGTACATGGGGTTCAATTACATCACCAGCATAAACTAGAGGGTACATTTCCTTCTTCAGCTCGTGTGGACTTCTACAATGACCCTGAAATTGATCCAAACAAAAATTATAAATTCATTGTTACAAATTACCTTGTATTATATATGATCTCCAGTCTGATCGCCCAAAGTTTAAGGGTAGATGAACTTTGTAATTCGTACTGGTGTAGAGGTGGGGACTAATTTTTCTCAATTCGCAAACCCTACCGCAAAAAAATGGGGAGAGAGAAGTGGGAGATGGAGAAATTGGGTTTTCTATCGTACGTGTTTTCTTTCCCCTATTTGTTTTGTGTTTAATTTTCTATCGTACCCTTAATTAATTTTTTTTGACTTTCTCCGATTTTTTTTTTGACTTTCTCCGATTGTTTGCTTTTGCTCATGGTAGGTGTAATTATGCCCAAACAGTACGCCATTGGTTTTAAGAAAACGTGGGGTATAGGTATACTAAAAAATAATTTGATAGTACTGTAGTATATGTCTTGCTATATACCACTGTTTTTAAAAAATAGTGGTATTTGCTTGTTCCAAAACTATAAAAGTGTTTTGTACTGTGGTAAATGACTATAAGCCACTGTTATTAGGGGAACAGTGGTATATACCAGTTGACCAACCGTGGTAACTGTAGAAGTACCAGTTAAACCACAACCAAAAGAGAATCTACCAAAAGATCAAATAACGGTTCATAAATATGTTCACCCTCATGCTAAAGATAAAGATAATATTAATAATATTATTGACCCTTATGCTAAGTACAGAGAAAAACCATCGTTTCCCCAGAGACTAGTTGTGTCTAAAAAGGACGATAATTTTGATGAGATTAGTGAAGTGTTTAAAAATTTGACTATTAACCTACCTTTTCTAGATGGTATAAAAAGTCTACCTAGACACGCTAAGTTTCTTAAAGAGTTGTACACCACGAAGAGGAAAACCAACATACCCAAAGAAGCCTTCTTAACTAAACAATATCCCTTTTTATCTGAACATAACGGAATTGTTAAGTACAAGGACCCTGGTTGTCCTACTGTATAATGCACCTTGGGAGATTACTTCATAACAACTACACTATTAGACCTAGGGGTGAGTGTTAACTTACTCTCTTTTTATTTATATAAACAATTAGGTCTCCATTAACTTAAACCAACTGAAATGACTTTGCAGTTAGCCGATCGTTCTATTAAGTATCCCAAATGCGTAGTTGAAAACATTCTAGTTAAAGTTCAGGATTTTTACTACCCGGTTAATTTCGTTATTCTTGACACAGAAGTTGCTCATGATTCTATTCCTATCATCTTAGGGCATCCTTTCTTGGCAACTGCCAATGCCCAAATCAATTGTCAGGATGGATCAATGACTTTTTTCTTTGAAAATATTTCTGTGGAAGTTAACATGTTTAGACTTAAGCATGGACAGCTAGGTTTGCTTGTAGAAGGAGAAGTGAAATCCATTGAGAGTTTTGTATATCACATTAGTGCTTCCGACATTTTCCTTCCCACACTAGTAGATACCCCTCTTAGGGAAGAAAACAAATATCACAATTTCGACTCCTTGAACATAACTGAAATAGATGAAAAATTTTCTACCCTGCCTTCCAACCCTATGGGAGATATAGTCAATCTCACAATGGAAGAGATAGATGAATTCCTTAAAGATGTAGATGAATACCATAATTATTTGGATGTGAACAACCTAGATGAGGAATTCGACAAGTTTCTAAAAGCCTGTGATGAACCACCCTCTCAAGAACTACCTAAAGCACCACCCGACCATCATCCACTTGAACTAATCTCTCATAAATACCAATCATTTACCACCACCAATATTCTCCGCCCTTTACCTTTTTAAAGAAACCTTGAGTTTGCACTAAACCTTCTTGATCTCCTGTGTTTCATGACTTTCTAAACCCATCTGGTGAAGAAGTAATACCCAAGGACAACCCACCTGACACTTTCTCAATTTTCCATCCCTTCCTTTTAAAACTTATCCATATCCCAAGTATTTTCCATAACCATTCTTTTCCTCACAATCATTTACTTGGAGACCCTTTCATTGGAGAAAACAGAAGAAATTGCATGCTATATTAGGTTCTAGGTCCACCAGAATTCACTCTCATTCTACTAAACCACATCGTAGGAAGTTTTGGTGCCTAATTCTATTTAGGGGTACATTCCGTATTAACTATTTATGGAAATATCCACAACTATTTCGGTTGTTGATTTAGGGTAAACTGCATGTTAATACATGTTTTAGATAAAGTCTCAATTATCTGACTATAAAAGACTCATTGTACTCTACGGTGCACTCCATTCCAATCTTATTTTATGGGAGTGCACCATTAAGGTAACTGGACCCTCCTTTTGGAGTGAGTGGTTGTAAGTGCCGGATCTTTAGCCCATGTTCCATGTAACTCACACATTCATCTCTTGCACTTTTTCTCGTTTTTTGAGTAATGTTTCTATATGGAGTGAGTTTCATTTTTATTTCTTTTTTGTAATTTTGTTTTTTCAAAAATCAAACATATAAAATTAAAAAATTAAAACATAAACATATATTAGTAAGTCTAGGATATCTGACTTTAAAAGACCTAAGATTTTTGTAAAATATCTCCTTAATGGAGTATAGACCACAAAAATGTTCAAACTTAAAAACAGTTTTCAAATTTTGTTTGGGGGTGACGTATTTTGGTATTTCATTTCAAAACTTTTTGCCACCCTTTGCACGTCATTTTACTCTAGTATATGCTCGGTTAGTTAGTTAAGTAATTTAATTGTGCTATTGATTATTTCATGAACCCCCTTCTCCCAAATTATTTGGGGGGTGGTATATTTAATTTTAGCACATTGTACGTTTACATATTAAAATTACATGTATAAATATCAAAATATAGAACCCATGGGCCTTGTTGATTTAATTGGGATGCATAATGTAATTAGGTACCTTAATTTCGTAAATGTCACTATTTTGTGAAATTTCATAAGCTAATCCAAGGATACACGATATGCGTATGCTTGATTTGTGAACGTATGGTATTATTTTATTTCTGTTAGAGTACGCTTATGTCCCAAACGCTATTTATTATTTCATGTTATCCCCATAACGAGAGGAACTCATATAGGAGTTGCATATGTTTTTATTTCTTTATATTAGCATAGATTAATCTTCTTTTTTAGGTGCTCCCATTTACAAGCACATTTCTATGGTACTCTCTATCTTTCCTTTTCATTCCATACTTTGAGGGACAAAGTATGATTATGTTTGAGGGTGGTATAGAAACATGTTGTAAATGTTTAAGCACATATTAGGTTGCATATTATGCATTTTTCGATATAAAAATGTTAAAATCATAAAAATAGTTATACTATGCACTTAGTGTTAATGGTATTGTTCCCTTATCCATGATGATATTAGTTTAGAAATCTCACGTAGTACTTGAATTAGGCTTTAATTTTTAAAACTTAGATTAATATGTAGGTAATAGTCATTGCATCTTTTCATGAACATCTTGCATGAGTATCTATGATTGTACTTGGCAGTATTTTTTTGAGACCTAGGTTAAAGTACTTAATACATATCCTGTGAGAATCTAGCCTAAAAGCCTTATAAGAGTGAAATATCTGAGTGATGACACAAGGGAGAAGTAAAATCCGAGTAGAAAAATCACACATCCACTTGCTTGATCACCATACCATATCCTAAGCGAGAATTTAGGTCCTCTTTGGATCAATATAGCCATACATTCTGACCTAAGTATATTTTCTGCTAATCGCCCCACTGAGCCTTTTCATTAGATTTTTTTGCAAACCACAAATCCTTTACCCAATAAAACAAAATAAAAAAATAAAATCAACCTACCTATCTAGATAAGTCTGAGAAATAGCACGAGTGAAGAAAAGAGTTGAGAAAAACCTATGTAAACAAAAATTAGTTAGTTGTTTCAATAGAAAAAGAAAAGAAAAGAAAGTTTCCATCCAAAGAAAAGAAAAATAAAATAAAAAGTTAGAACTCCAAAAAATAGAATCAAAAGAGTTAAAAGCCAAAACAAAAGGGCTAAGGATGGAAACAAACTGTAGAAGCAAAGTAAGAATAAGGTTTTCTCTAATCACATATTTTGAAGACCCTATTATCTCAGACTTGTCTTTTTGAATATCAATTTTCTTCCTTCTTTAACCAACACCTATTCCCCGTATCACCTAATAAAGACCTCTAGCTCAATTAGGATTAATTTGGTGTGATAGTAAGTAGTAGATGTGCTTGATCGACCTTGGATTCCTTGGATTGTCATTGAGATTGTGAGGAAAACGTGTGCCCACTGCACATTGGAGTTAGCAAACATGAGTGAAAAAATCAGAGTGTTATGTATCTTGACACATTCCTTGTGAGAACCTACTTAGAAACGAGATTAGTTAGGACCACATTTTTAGACACTTATATGTTTTTATTATTTATATTTGCTTGAGGACAAGCAAAATGTTGTTTGGAGGTGGTGTGATAAGTACCAAAAAGTGTAGTTTAAACCCCTTAATAGTATTACATTTAGGCTAATTATGTTTATAATAAATAAGAGTTAGTATTATTTATGTGTTTTTGTGTATTTCAGGTTTTGAAGCTGATTATGTGCTTAAAAATGTCATTTTACATGGAAAATGAGTCAAGATGATTTCTATAGGAATTTTATGTTTAAAGCTCAAGAATCAAGAAGAAAAAGCATTTTCAAGCCCAGTCAAAACTGGGAAGTCAAAGTCAATTCGGGTAGAAAAAAAACAGAAAAGTCAATAGAACTTCAAATTAGCATATCTTTAAACTCGGGCCTTGGAATTGGGCCTACTTTATGTCGAAACGACCATCTCAGAATAAGCTTTCCAATGGACCTAGTATTTCCCCAATCAGAGTTGTTAAAATAGACAAAAAAGGTACTGAAGTAATTTCCAATAGCTGTGGTCTCTTTAGACTTAACCTAATGGATTTTGAGATCACATTAAAGGCCCAAAGTCCCCCTTTTTGGCCCATGCACGAAAATATAACCCTAACCCTCTCCTATATAAAGAGAGTTAAGGCTAAACAAAACTAGGCTACTCCCACATTAATTTAGTTGTAATTAGGGTCTCTCTCTCTCTCTCTCTCTCTAGTTTAGTTTATGTTTAGTTAATTAGTTTAGTTTTGTACCCACCATTAGAAACCTTCAATAAAAGCTTAGTTATTTAATTCTCTTTTACTTTAATGTCTTTGTTTTATTGTATTAGTTTAATTAATCCGATAACACAAGGCTAAACCTCCATTAGACGGAGTTTATGAAGCCACGTGAGGATGATTGTTAGTAGTTTGGTTGTTGTTTAGAATAAAATTTCAAGTTTATTGTTATGAGTGTTTAGAGATAAACCTCATAATGATGAACTATAGATTAGAAACTCCATCAAAGAGATTTGTGGGGGTGCTAATCTCTTATATTAGTTTAACAATGACTATAGAGATGTATGTTGTTAACTATGGATCAAAAAAATCGATTTGATGACTAAACTAATAGTCAATCGAATTATGTGGTGGATTAACCATCTCTATATCTTTTTCTCATCTTTAAATTACTGTTTTAATATCTTAAATTAACTGTTTTCATAGCATTAGAATTACTCTCTCATTAGTGCAATAGTTAGTTTAGTCTAGATTCGTGTTAAATACGTACAAGCAAGAGTGGAGAACACGATTACTCCCTTTATCCAATGATGTTGAGAGTATTATAATAACTTGATATGTATGATTTAGTATGGTAGAAACACTGTTTTTACATCTATTAAAAATTAGTTATCAAACATTATGAAGAAGTAAACTAGACTGTTCTTACTATTAGATCAAAGTTTTACTCTCAATTAATCATGCAATATAACTAGAGTAAAGAATTCGTTTCACTCCTAATTGCTTAGATGTTTAACTAATTCAACACATAACAAACAGTAAACAATGTGATAGTAATGATTTCTAAATAGAACTAATATAGTGAATGTTGAATTGAATATATTCTAAATTAAACTAAAATAATTAAATATAAATTAATGAATATGAAAGAGAAAATAGAGGAAGTTTGAATCCACTTTGATTAATACCTAACATGCTAGCATAGAGTTTGTTGCAAACCCTAATCTTTACGTTCAAACACAAGGTTCAAACATAAATGCTAGGAATTTAATGATCCCTAATTACTTATGGTATCTCAAGTCATATAATAATTAGCATGGGAGGAAGTTTAAACCCATTCTCATGGCGGATTAACTAGTCTCTAGCCTAGATTAATTCTACTTATGTCTAAGTAGATAAACTTAGGCTTGAAACTTTTTTAGCAACTACTCTACACTAATATATCAAGTCCGGCCTCATCAAAGCTTCAATCAAACCCCTCTAATAGAGGTTTAGCTATTATTTATTAGACTATCATGCAAATAAGAATGAGAAGAAGACATAGTAATAATAATAAAATATATTAAACTAAGAACTTGAAGTATTTTAATGGAGTTTGAGGCTAATAACATAAAACCTAAATTATTCTAAACTATGGGGGAAGAGGTAGGAGAGATGAGTAGCTCCCAAATGTGTGTTTTATTACCCGTATATTGCTGCATTACAGTCCCTCTTACGTTTAACGAAAAAACAACTCATAAGTTTTATTGTCTTTTTCAGGTTAAGGAGTATTTCAGACCACTTATCATAAAAGCTGTGTCTTAGCACTAAAAGGAGCCATAATCACACTTATTATGAAGACCAATAGTTACTGTGGAAAAGTGCTGAAAAAGTCAAAGTCAACCGATCAAAGCCAACAGTCAAAAGACTCAAATTAGAAGACCAAAGATGGAGTCCCTTATTTCAAATTATGAAGACTTATTCCTAAACCTACCTTGGTCAAGAAAGCACCAAAAAGCTAAAACAAAAGAAAAAGTGAAAGGGGTGAGGTGTCTAGTTTGTAATGGAGAAGGACAAATTTGTAAATGGCAAAAATAGGAGTATATAAACAAAAAGCAAGGGAGAGACAACTCATCCATTGTCTTAGGATCCAAACCATTTGGTTTGTTTATTTTCTTGTCATGTTTTTTAATTCATGTTTTTAATTTCTTGTTGTTTTATTTCATTTTATTTTAATCAAAAGAGAGCTATTGTTTTTCCCTAAACCTCTTTATAAAGCAAAGGTTTAGGTTACAATTTTGTGAATAGGCTTTGGAGTTGTGTTTTGGGCCACTAAATCAAGCCTAAAACCTAATTATTTAAGTCCCAAAATAGTGTTTCTGCTAGAATTTAACACCCTTTTTGTCCACTTTCACTACTCTGATTGGGTCAAGGCCTATACCATTAGAAATCGCTTTCCGAGCCGGTCGTTTTGATATATAATAGGCCCAATTCTGAGGTTTGAGTCCAAAGATACGATATATTGAAGTTCTGTTGACTTTTATGTTCTTTTTCTGCTCGAATTGATTTTGACTTTCCAGCTTTTACTAAGCTTTAAAAGGTTTTTTCTTCTTAAAACTTGGGTTTTAACCATAGAAGTTCTCTAGAAAGCAATTTGATTCCTTTCTCTTGCAAAAGTGACTATTTCTTTACATAATTGATTCCAATACCTGAAATATATAAAAATACGTAAACAATACTAACTCTTATTTATTATAAACATAATTGGCCTAAATGTAATACTATTAAAGGGTTAAAACTACAGTTTTGAGCTCTTGCCAATAATCATGGTGTTCATGCAAAATATTTATGAAAAGATGCAATAACTATTACTTACATATTAACCTAAGTTTCTAAAAAACTACTCTTAATTTTAATGCTAAAATGAGACTTCTATACTATTATCATCACAGAAAAAGAAACAATACCGTTATCACTAAGTGCATAGTATAAATAAATTTTTTTTATGATTTTTCAAAAAGTTTATAAAGAAAAATACGTAATATATACAACCTAATATGTGCCTAAAATTTTCAACATGTTACACCCCCAACAAAAGTATGTTTTGTCCTCAAAGTATTTAAAAGAAGTAAGGATAGAGAGTACCATAAAAGCGTGTATGATGATTTAGAGTACCTACAAAAACAAAGTTAAACTATACTAATATAAATAATATAAAAATATTAATGGACAAAACAACAAAACAAATATCACTTGGGACATAAGCAAACACTAATATAAAATAAAAATACCATACACAACCACAAACGAAGTAAGGTTTACTAGAGCCTAAAGTCATCTCTAGGATCGTCCATCCAAAAATGAAGTTCTTTCGCATCTTGCCATGTAGTGCTCCAATTATTCCCATCAAATCCTCCCAAATGTGCTATCACATTCTCGTTAATAGGTTGGTTAGGAACAATTAAGTCTGGCATTATAGCTATACTTGTCCATACCATGGTACGGAGAGAACGAATGATACGATTTGTACGGCGCATGGTATCCACCATTAAGGTTAATGCTTGATTTAATAGGTCTGAGTCGGGGCAAGGACAAGGGAGTCCCATCTGCATTAAGCTTAAGGCTCGTTAAACTGAGCACCTACCATACATTGTTGATTTGAACAAATTATGCAAGGAGTGCTTCAAAATCATAGTCCAATTCCTCCCGTAGTAACATGTTATCTAGTGGCCGCGGCTACTACAGAAAAGCTCATATACCACTGTTATTTATAGTGGTAAAAAGCCTTTAGCCACTGTTTCCATACCGTGGTAACAACCACCGTGACAAATACTTCTAACAAAACCGTGGGGAAAAATACCTCTTATATACCACGGTTTTAAGTAAAACAGTGGTATTAGGATTTACAAACCGTGGTTAATAGTCCGAAAAGTTTGGTCTTATATTTACAAACCGTAGGAAATAATGATAATATATACGACGGTTGGATACAAACCGTAGGTTATATAAACTGATTATACCTCGGTTCTTATCAAACCGTGGTGTATAGTCATTACAAACCGTGGGTTATATAAATTGCTTATACCTCGGTTCTTATCAAACCGTGGTTTATAGTTTTTTTTTTTTTTTTTTTTTTTTTAAAACCCCTAATTATTTGATTATAATCATATTTATTCAACCTGCAACCTGCCCATTTTCACCATATATATCCACACTGGATTTAAAAACACATTGCTCAAATAAACAATTCATAGTGCAACACAAACAAAAGAAATAAATTTACACATCCAACACAAAAACATTGAATTGCTAACACAATCTGAAAACAATCCATTCCCAATCGAAAATCCAAATTATAATCAATACAAATATATTATAAAAAACCTCCAAACCAACTTATTCTATTTTGTTTTGTATTCGAAATAACTTCACCAAGAACATCCTCCTCTATGTTGGCATTCTCGTCCCAAAAACATTCAACCAAGATTAAACAAAATTTGGTCACCCTACAAAAGAAATAGTCGTGATTAAAAAATAAAATAAAAAAGTACTCATTCAAGGATCAAAACAATTAAAATCGGTGGCATATATTCATTCAAGGAATTACCCCCATGTGGACTCTTTAACAAGCAAGCTTACAAAAAAAATGCAGCATTTGGCACCTTTCTAACAGACGAAGGTAATTGAATGCATGATATAAATAAATATGCTACAAGTACATAGAGCTCGGATAATATAAGCATAAAGAACCTAGATAATACCTTACTCAAATAGCAATGATGATCGTCAGATTGGAGAGCATGCAATTCTTTTTTTTTCTTTTGGTCTTCTTGCTTTTCCCCCTTCATCGAATTGATACCCTACACAACACACTCAACGACAACAAAATGATCTATCGAGCTAGGAAAGTGTCACGCCCCAAATCTCAAACAACTATATATACCTAAGATATATGACTTTTTCTAGAAAATTTTTAGCAAAATCTCCTTTGTATTTTCAACATTTCATAAATAAAAATCATGTCATAACCTGAAAATTTAAGCAATATACTTCTCATTGATTAACCCAGCTACTTAACCGTCTCGACCAATGCGAGGCGGTTTAAGTAAACCGGTTTGCAAATGAGATCACTACAACACTAAGACTTAGTACGTCAGATTCTCATAAATTTAAAAACAACATCTGAAGCTCTTGGATGCATATGGTAGTCTCTTTTTGAATATAAAAGAAAGGAGAATTAAATAATATGAAGAGAAGTTGTGGTCCAAAGAAGCAAGAACAAGATATTGTATACAAGAAGTTGCACTCACAAGATTTGCTATCGCGAATCAGATGCAATGTCCGCATGCATGGGTTAAGAAAATATATTAAGCACCCCTAAGTTGGGGTTAAGAAGCCGGATAGAAGCCTAAAACAAACCTGCTCTATTAGCAACAATATATCTTAAAAAGAAAGCACAACCGGGCCAAGACTATAAAAATTGATCTTTGCCGAGCTCATCACAACATACTTTACCAGAAAAATGCCTTTGAAAAACATAAGACGCAAAAAAACTTACATAGCAAACAAGGGCTCGCAGACACTACCGTGATCAGCTAATTAATTTTTTTTTTTTTACCTTGTCCTCCATCCAGGCATGAATCAGATGCTCTGCCTCTGTGGTGGTAGGCATTAGCAAGTCACTAATAGAAATAGCCCAATAATGAAGACTAGTATAGCCACCGACCTCCTCTTTAACTTAACCAATTATATATGAAAATCATAAAAGAGAGTGATCCATGGTACAATCTTATAAATAAGGAATTGCAAGAGAAAAAAATATGTACCAGAGTGTTCTCATAGTCATGAGTGGCGATAATAGTAATAAATTCCAATTATGCGAACCTCACATGCATCACGCAAATACACCAAAAGTTCCTATTCAAATAGCTAAGAGAAAACACTAACCGGGGGATTATTATATACCCTAACCGACTACTAATTACTTCAAGTATCCTTCATCTCTATCCAAGTTGCCATCTGCACCACAAAATTAAATACAAGAAAGGCCTTAATGATTTATAACAAGGCAAGTCACAACATATAACCAATAAAAAAAACGACAACGAAAAGAGTTATGTAATACCTACGTGTACTCTTGAGATTCAATTCCTATAGGCTTAGTATCCCGTCTTTCGAGAGCCTATAAATTCAATTCCTATAGGCTTAGTATAAAGTAATAGATTATTTCCAGGGGGTTAAGTGCGTGGTCATTTCTTAGTATAAAATCTCACTTAAAAGTAACTGCATGGTGGGGAAAACTAAGTTATTTGTAGTTTAATGCTTGGAAAGTTGCAGTAAAGTTTAGAATGAGTTTGCATAATTTCACAATGAGACTTCAAAACAAACTGTCCATAGCCTATGGTCTATCGATTTCTTTTAAAAAAAAAAAACAAATTCCCCCAAACGAAAGGTAATGCTGCAAATGCAATTAATTAATTGAATCAAAAACACATTCAGAATTCTAGCTACCGTACACAACATTTCAACAAACAAAAATAAGGAAATAACAACATTAAGCTCAAGAATAGTGGTTTTATATACCTTTGAATTGGAAAAGTGGAAATAATAAGCACCAAAGAACAATTGCAACAATTGACTACATACAACAATACCCACAAATGAAATTCTAGTATTTTGCAAGAACTCCATTTCCTTTTATTTTTTATCCCACCAAGAACAACACCAACAACAAAACCCTCTTTTTTATTGCTAACCGCCCAATAGCTAGGCCTAATAGCTACATCTGGACGATCTCAGAAATGTATGGAGTCGAGTTGGAGATTTTTCTTACTTCTTGCCGAGGAACAGTCCCATACGAGCTTCCCAACGACCACATTTGTGAAGCGTGGCACCTCTGTATTTGGAGCTCCCCCTTGCGAATCCAGTGCTATGCATGGCGATGAAGAATGTGGACAAATTCTTCATTCGCAAGCACAACACACCTGCACTTGCACCTGCACCAGCACTACACAACACAACACACATACCAATTACCAGCAGCCTACAGCCATATGTACTTGTAATATAGATTAATCAAAGTCGCAACTAACCAAAGTCATATGTATCAAGATTACTTACTGATAAAGTGGTCCTAGTCCTCTACAACCCTCAAATGGCTCAATTAAAACTAAGAACATAAGATACTTTCTCATTAGTTGCTAATATCTACTAAAATATTTAAAAGGAAAGAACATGCACTTACTTGAGAAATAATTAATTGGATGATGACATTGACCCATAGGCCCATGGGGGAGGAGGGGGGTTTAAGGCATTTGCAACTGTCTTGGCCGCCAGTGGACGTTGTCGAACAAAAGGACTTGCGGAATCTTTTGAAGCAGAAGAGGAAAACAATTGCCTTCTGTTTTCGTGAACCTTCAAGTTCTACATAGATACAAGTATCACAAAGGTCGAGCTTATACAGGTACCACAAAAAATAAAAACCAGAAAACAGTAAAGATACTGATGAAAGGGAAAGGAAATCCAATAACACTTCACGTACCTCTATCCGCAAAATGCAAGCCACATAGCCAAATGCATACTGCAAGGAAGTCGCTTAGACATTCCCAAAGCAATTTATACTATGCTTAAGTACAAGATACACAAGGACAGATCGAGGTAACAAGAGGAACAATCTAAAGTAACAATAAGATAACCAGTTAAAGGTATTTGTGAATTGTGAAATTGCTTAAAAAAATAGTGAAGTTCCCTAATTAGTTTCAGTTAAACTAAACAGGTGAAGTGATTTACTTTTACAGCCAAAAGCCTTTATGTTAATACCAATGATTAACAAAAACACTAATACCACATGCTAAGACACAAATCTACCAACTTAGATTTTAAACTACATAACCTTAAGTCCAAAGAAAATACTTTATATAGTCTAATCCTAAGCAATTACAATATTATTGGCTAACAATGAGCACAGTGGGCTTCTACATGCCAAAATCAATTATAAGTGGGGCCATTTCTAGTCAAATGTAATAGAGGCAAAAGGTATAAAGGTAAAAAGCTAAACCGACAAGTAATAGGCGGTTATCATCCTAGGCAAAGTTGATATGCCGGTAGATTTTATTTCATCGAGCTACTATATCCATATAAAATTTACGATGCAAAGTTTAAAGCTTTATGCAAAACAATACTAGTATCAAAGATAATTAAACCATTGATTAAATCTTGCTTCTAAATTTGTGCTGAAATGATTAATCAAAGACCTTGGGGAGACAATTTTTTTTTTTTTTTGAAACAACAAAAATGACCATATTATTACAGAAACAAATTCTCTTGTTTTGGAGGGAAAAAGGATAAAAGTTTGACAAATACTTTTGTCTACAGCTCGCAAGCATAGTTGGTTTGTCATGAGACAGTGGCCACATGTTGAATCACAAACCCGTAAATTTTCCGTTTAACATTTTCAATTTTTTCAGTCAACATTTCCTCCCTTTTTTCTCCAACACGATCCAACCAGGTATTAATCCGCTTCAAGTTTGACAGAACTGCTGCGATAGGGCCATGTTCTTGATGATGGACTATCCCATCACCATCGATTGAGTTAATATCAAAGATGCTAAACCCTGCAACCAGTATCTCCTCGACAAATCGTAGAAACCACAATTGCATCTCTGATTGTAAATATCTAGCGAGCTCCAATGCTTCATTGATAGCACTAACACTTGTCAATGACCCAACAACATGATTAGATGCAGATACCTGAACTTTAGAATGGTTTGTGCCAATAGCTTGTCGCTTGGAAACACTCGTTCGTGCAGGCGATGGAAGGATAATATCTTGCTCCAATGCTTCATTTGCATGCTTTTCAACACTCTGAATCTTAGGAGAGTTGATATCTTGACAATTTAGGAGAGATAATATCAAGATCGTAGCCAAAACAAGATAGAGAAATGGATTTTGAACATTTCGGTTAAGGACATCATCGGCTCTGTCGAATTGCGGATGGAAGCAAGAGACTTCGACTACGATCTACGATTTCATGGCGGTTCATTATAGCGAAAGATATCATCAATGGTTACTAAAGGATTTCCAGCCTTGGATGAAGAGCATAGATCGGAAAACATGGTTAAACTTCTTATAATAGACTTCGAGAAAGCGGCTTCTTCCAAAGCCTCGGCGAAATTTGTGGATGCAATCACTCGTCTTTTCGTGAGCTTCATTTCCAAGCCTTGCAAGGTTAGCGTAAAACAAGCATCCGGAGGGATATCGCTTATCCGGTCCATTTTCGTTCATGAACTGTGATTCTTGGAGATGCACGGTTAGACTTTTCGGGGCTAAATACCCTTCAAACCTTTACAATTAGTAGACTTTATTTTTCGGTTGTTGGGGCATCGTCCGATTATGTATCTGTATGGGCATCACTCAAACACGGCTAATGCAGTCCGAGTTCTCGAGATGGCTTGCATATCCGTTCTATTTTTGAAACCGCCTTTTTTCTTCGTTTCATCGATTCTGAAATCCCCTGCGATTGTTGGTCATCCCAGCTCTTCCTCATGGTCTTATTAGCGGACCCAACTAATGCTTCCGAAACCTTTGAAATCCCTCGCAGCTATAGTAGCCATTTTTTCTTCTTACTAGCAGAATCGGCAACAATCGGGTGAAACTCTCAAACCCCCCCGACAGCCTTCTACCCGGTGAAATAGAACCCTCCTAGCATTGGGTGAAGCCCGCTTTCTTCCATTGGGTGAAGGTTGCCGATATCTTGAAGGCACAATGATTGCGGAGCTCTCTTGATGTCTTCCTATTCTCTTCTTTCGCCCGTAACCAAAGTTGGAACCACACATTTAGATGGAACTGGAGGCGAAGACCTTGAACTCGCCTTGCTTGCGGCAAAGGCTCTATTTCAACAACACCACATTCTTCCTCCCAACTGAAATAGACCTCGGTTGCTTCACGAGGCCGAGAAGAAAAAGCGCTTAGGTTTGTCCGGTTTCCTTTCAACTGGAACATTGTCCTTTGAAGCAAGTGCCGGTCTAATCCTCTCCTTGTCCACTCTGGGGTCATCCTTAACTTGTTGTTGGTTCTTCTTGTTGCCGATAATGTAAGCAAAGAATGGGATCAAGAGAAGGGTCGTAATTATCGAAACAGGTTGAATCACAAACCCACGCTTAGAAGGCGCTAAATACGAGCAATAAGAGGGTCGGGACTTCCTACAAACGGATGTCGACCAAAGCAATAGGACGAATGCCGGACACACGAGGAACAGGTGAATCGAAATCAAGGCGGTCGACATCGCATAAAACCGACCGAGTTGCAATCTATTAGTCAAAATGAGATCGTTGTCGCGGTCGGAAAGCGAGGCGTAAGTGGAATTAGAAGAGTCAGAAAAGCTGGACATAGAAACCATGGTTGGGCGAGTTCTCGTCCGCGAGAGCGAGAACAATGCCAATGATTTGGAGTAAGGCGGAGCGATGTTAGCCGCCACTTTGGTATCGGAATTCATGGATTGGAGGAGTTTGAGTAGTATACCTGGTGTGAGTGAAGCCATTTTTTTTTTCTTCTCTTGGCTTCACTGGGGAGACAATTTATTAACCCTTAATAAAATCCCCATTATTGCGACATTTTATCAAACACTTTATATATTGACAACAAATCGAAAACACAGATATAAGCTGCTACTTGGTCGTTGTTGCCTGCTTCAAGACACATCATCCAACCAACATACTCGTTCAATCAAACAGTTTAAGGCAAGCAACTCAGAGTACATATAATCAAACTTGCAGATTGGTATAGCTAAAATAAATCACTAGAAAAAACAACAAGGAAGAAAAGAGAGAAAACCCACCCTAATTAAGTATCCAACCCTATTTAATTTAACTGCTAAGAAGACTCATGAGGTTTCCTCAAAAGAACAAATAAGCATGAATTTTGAGGTAAAATTCAGAAATTTAATAGATAGACTTTATAATCACAATTAAAACAAAACAAATATGAATTTAGAAACGAGAAACCCAGAATAGCTTGCCTTGGCGGAAGAGAATTTGAGATAGAAATCGAGTTCGAGATATAAGGCTTAACCGATTCAATTCCTTTCTGATTCACTTTGAAGCTCCAGTTGAGAGGTAAATTAAATTACTGGGATTCGAGCCTCTGCTTTCGTCTCTCCAGAACCACTTCAATCGACGATTGAAAGATGCTCAACACAGTTAAATTAAAATGGTTTCTAAAAATAATAGTAGAAGTTGGAGAAATGGAGAGTGAATAGCGCAAGGCGGTTATGAGAGAGTGAGGTTTTTTGGTGTAAAACTTGAAAAGCCACGGTAGCTAATTATTTTGCCCAAAATAAAAAAAGTTATAAATCACTGTTTGAGGGAAACAGTGGGGTTATATAGTTTAAAATACATAAATAATTGGAACCGTGGCTTATGGCAAACTAGACCCCACGGTTTACACGAAACAGTAGTGTAAACTAATAAACAAATAACAAACAAAATTTCGACTGTGGTATAACTATATTAGCCACTATTTTTGGTAGAACAGTGGTATAAAAATTCTTCCTTACCGTGGTAAATGTGTTATTCTGTAGTAGTATTTGGTTTTGGAATATCAAACTGGAAATCAGTAAGTGTTGACCATTTTCTTTCATATAATTTTCAAGTTCAAGAAGCGTACATTTTTTTTTTACTTCCTCTTTCGTTAATTGAAAATCAGAAACTAAATGCAAATGCTTTGAATTAACCTCAAATAATAATTAACTAAAAATCAGATATTAGATACAAATGCATTGAACTAACTTCGATGAATATTTAACTGAAAATATGAAACTAGATGCAAATGTATTGAACTATTCTCAAAAAGGAAATAAGTAACGGAAAATAAAAAAACATGAGGCAACTGCATTGAACTAATCTCAAAGAATAATTAAAGGGAAATCAGAAACTATATGTAAATACATTTAACTAACCTCAAAGAATAATTAACGAGAAATAAAAAATTGGATACAAATGCATTTAACAAACCTCAAAATTATTAATTAACATGAAATTGAAAAACGGATAGAAATGCATTGAACTAACCTCAAAGCATAATCAAATTTATATGTAGTGAGAATGTCTCGACAAGTATTATTTTATATTCAAAATGGTGTTTATTATATCTCTTTTCATATGATTAGGAATGTCTTGTTGTTCAAGTAGTTTCAATATGATCTTTGCCTTATTGGGCATTCTCACAAAACTTCAGTCAAATTTCTCTTATTAAACAACAAAAAGAAGTCGATGAGTTTTATCAAGGGTAGGTTCTTTCTTTTTATTGAGAGTGGAGTTTTCACGTTGTAAGAAATTTGGATAAGTGATCAATAATATATTCACATTTCATAGCTCTTCATAGTTGCAAGTATTTTTTAGAATAATTTAATATAACAACACCCATTCATAGGACAAGTTCAAAAGCTAGTGTATCTCATACCATTAACTGTGATATGAGCCATGCCCAACACTAGACAAAATTAGCCTTTGAATTGAGCTGGAATGGTTATATTATGGTTGTCATTTTAGGGTCTGAGTTGATCTTGATTCGGATAGGGGTCATGTTATTTCCCACATTTCAGCCGCTTATCCTGGTGGAAACATGCATGTCTACTCGGATGAACATACTCTATTGTTATTAATCTGGCCCAAGACAAAATTACTTGGATGCTTAATGGAAGGGTTATTGTTTAACAAGTATTTTTGAGAAATAATGACATAAGTAATTGTTATGTTATATTTGTTAATCAAATTTTCCGTTATATTTTGAGATGCTACTAAAAGTTATCGTTGTGATTATTGATATTTGTAATATTTCCAAAGGATTTATGGTTTAGTGCAATAATTTATCTAGCACGTGAAAGAATGAAAATGGTTGTGAGATGTATTGAGATATTTCAAACTATTGTGGTTTAGTGCAATGATTTATTTGGCACGTGAAAGAATGAAAATGGTTATAAGATGTATTGTGATATTTCCAAATATTATAGTTTAGTGCAATAATTATTTGGCACGCGATAAAGTGGAATAGTTATGAGATACAATGTATGATACCTGAATAAATTACATAACTAAAATCCAAGTTCCTATCTACCACAACTCATTTGTTTATATTTGATTAATATGATTATGAGATATAATGTATGATACCTGAATAAATTACATAACTAAAATCCAAGTTCCTATCTACCATAACTCATTTGTTTATATTTGATTAATCCTTGTGAAGGGAATGTGATTCTGTTTCAAGGGAACTTGGACCCCTTGTAGTCGAATAATGGTTTTGTTTATCTCATTGTCAATTCAGTACAAAACACATGATATTTTATGCCTAATAATAGAGACTTACTCACATAGTTTTGGCTTCTGTGTTGGGGTTACTATGTATGCGACATCCTGTTTTGGGTAACTACGACAGAGTGGTTCCATTATGTGAAAGAGGCTGCATGTTCGGCTCGATAAAGTGGAGCAATTGTACTAGACAGGAAATTAGGTAAAACATAAAGACGACATAATTCTAGGGACATTTGAAGAAACTCAAAATAATAATTTTAATAATATGTCAAAGTGTATGTTAACATAAAAATAATTGGTTGATTATGGTTGTGAAGTTTGTCATGTAGATTGTTTTCCTTGGTTTTTGTTTGATGAAATTGTTGAAATTATGCATTTTATATATTTTGTTTTATTGTATTTTATTTGTGCTCACAATGGTTTTGCAGAAGAGTGAGTTGAATTAATTATTTATGCAGGTATGACCTACTATGTGATCATACGTACATAAGTATAAGTAAATTGTAAGTTTTATTTTTGTTATTCTTATTATATGAAGTTGATTTAATAGGAAACTAAGGCACCTCAGTGGAGGGACTAACTGTCTTGTTTATTGTACGTATAAATGTGGTGTTATTAGTTAGAAGTTAAGGCGCCTCGGGAGAGAAACTAAATGCCTTATGGACTATATATATATATATATATATATAAATATATATATATATATATATATATATATATATATATATATATATATATATATATATAATATCAGCAAAAGAACGGTCTCCCGTGCTTCCAGACATGCTGAGCTCCACATATTCTTGTACAGTCAAAGAGGGGGATTGATTCCATGAAAGATGGGATCAGTAAATCAAAACCCACTGGTCCTTTATCTTTGTGAGATCGTCAATAGTGTACGAGAAGGCGTCTTGAGTATACCAAATAAGTATAGCTATCCTTCTTCCGACACAAAGAATGCAATTTAAATTTCAACCAAGATCTAAAAAAATTGGTACATAATTCTTTTCTTCCCTTCTTATTCCTGAATCTATACAGAAACATTTGCCATTCAATATTTAATTCCCGTAATATAGGATTTCTTTCCATTACTAACTTTGGACTATAAACAAAGGATCAAATAAGGTGTGAGTCTGACGGATTGTATTCCCATAATTCATAAAATTTAATAAAACATGCTATATTTCGCATGTTTTATTAAACTTTATTTTTGCGAGCCATTGTACGATACTTTTGCTCTTCTCATTCGATGTGCAATTAATGAGCCTACTAATACAAATTATACTCTATACTATATTGAATCACTACGAAATAAAATTTCTAAAATGATTTAGATTTTATATTTATTTTTTATTTGGATCGTTTCTTTTCTTTTTCAATTGTATCGACTCCATTTTATATTTTGTTTGGAACGAGGGCCATATAACATAACACCATTTATTTTACTTTAACTCTTTACTTTTTTTATTATTATTTATAATTTATATTATTAGTAAATGAAGTTACATGACAAAGTTTTTTTTACTATTACTTTATTCAAGAGTTGCTCAATAAATCCGTTGAGTCGGAATCGTGGGATCGGTAGATGTCAAAGATGATAAATCGATATATTTTTACTTCTGTCACTATAACTTTGTTTGTGCCGTCTATAATGAAATGAATTATAAATCAACAGCTTTCGATTGGATTGGCGCTTATTTTGCCAATTGGTCTTTTTCTTATCTTATATTTCTCAAAAATAGAAACTTAGGTAAGTGTTTGATGAGCATATGTATAAATAAAAAGTACCCCGTTTAGTTCCTTCATGCCTATTATAACTAGCTATTTCGGTTTTTCTACTGGCGGCTTCAACTATAACCTCAGCTTTATTTATTGGTCCGAGCAAGATACGACTTATTTGAAATTGATTGAATGAACAATTCATAAATTGAAATCTTTTTTTAAGATTCCAAGTAGTCCATAGTTCCTTACTACGTAAATTATAAATCCTTGGTTATTGAGATTCATGGGCGATTTGGATTAATATTTAGGGATAGATATTACCTCCCCCTTTTTACCCTTTCAAACAAATTGAAATGATTGAAGTTTTACTATTTGGAATCGTGTTAGGTTTAATTCCTATTACTTTGTTTGGATTATTAGAATCGCATATTTGTAATCTGACGGGCGATCAGTTGGACCTTTGATTAAATAACATCTATTTTAAATAATATCTTGTTTTTTATTGACCTCCTCCTTTCTTTAATCCGCAGGAGGTCAAATTGGCGTCTGCTCAAGTTAGTAAAGTTATTTCATTGTAATTCGACCTAAGAAGAACAGAATCACGCTCTATAGGATTTGAACCTACGACATCGGATTTTGAGACCAGCGTTCTACCGAACTGAACTAAGAGCTTTCTTATCACAATGTAAAATACCGTAAATAAAAATAAAAAATAAAGGATTTTTTTTTTTGTAACCCCCACCTTGCATGCATATGCATATAGTATCATAAAAGATTATGTATGTTCAATTTTCATTGATCTCAATTGATCCTTCATTCGCACATAGTAGAAGTAATAGATAGGGATGACAGGATTTGAACCCGTGACATTTTGTACCCAAAACAAACGCTACCAAGCTGCGCTTACATCCCTTTCAATTGGATTGCAGTGTCATTGTAGAGAATTCCGTCTTGTTTTCCACATCGTAATTTCCTCCATTGATATACAATTTATCTTTCTTGGCATTTATTCTTTTTCGTATCATATAACATATTCTCATACAACACATATAACATATAATATAAATAAAATTATATCAGTAATGCCCAATAAAATAAGGTGGCGTCTTTTTCTGTTGTAAAGAAAGGGAAATATCATCCACCGGGTCGTTATATATATCCATTTTAGTTAGGGATGTTGCGTACAAATAAAAGTGATCCTTAACTACATATGTATCTGATCATATATGTATTACAATAAAAAAAGGAGGATTTTCAATGCGAGACATAAAAACATATCTCTTTGTGGCACCTGTGTTAAGCACTCTATGGTTTGGGTCTTTAGCAGGTCTATTGATAGAGATCAATCGTTTATTCCCAGATGCGTTGACATTCCCAATTTTTTCATTCTAGTTACGGATGAAAAAGATTAGAGATACAATAAATTATTTGTGCACCCCCTTTCTTTGTTTTGTTCTTTGCTGTCATTTTTTTTAGGATAAAAAAAGAAGGAAAGAGAAAGAATCAAAGAAGATTCGACCACAACAAAATTCGGGTTCAGGCTGAATTAATAGACAGAGAATAGAAATGGAAATTAAGGGTCGAGGACAACAAAAGCATACAAGATACTTAAATGAAATACTATACTGGTATTAGATTAGAACTAATTTATAGTTAGAAATAATTGTATTACTTATTATTTCTCTATTCTCTATTGATTGCAATGAAATATTTTAGAATTGGATTTCTAATCAGCAACTTCTTTTTTTCTTCCTTTCGGATTGAAAATAAAAGAGTTGAGTGAATCCAAAAGCAAAAGAAATGAGGTTTATGGCCAAAGGCAAAGATGTCGAGTAAGAGTTATTTTGGAATGTAACAGGTTGTGTATGCAAACAAGATTAATAAGGAATCGTGGGGCATTTCCAGATATATTACTCAAAAGAATCGACACAATACGCCTAATCGATTGGAATTGAGAAAATTTTATCCCTGTTGTTACAAGCATACGATTCATGGGGAGATAAAGAAATAGATAAAGCGGAACGCGTGTGTAACCTCTCCACTCCAAGGAATAATAATAAATTAAAATTACATAATTTATATATATTATATAAACAAACTATAAAAATAAAACAATACTATTCCTATTTCGGTCGGATCCCCAATGAAATTAGAATTAATAAATAGGATTTTAAAAATAAGAAATAAACCATGGATAAATCCAAGCAACTTTTTCTTAAATCCAAGCGATCTTTTCGTAGGCGTTTGCCCCCAATTGGGTCGGGGGATCGAATTAATTATAGAAACATGAGTTTAATTAGTCGATTTATTAGTGAACAAGGAAAAATATTATCTAGACGAGTGAATAGATTGACTTTGAAACAACAACGATTAATTACTAGTGCTATAAAACAAGCTCGTATTTTATCTTTGTTACCTTTTCTTAATAATGAGAAACAATTTGAGAGAACTGAGTCAACTCCTAGAACTGCGGGTCCTCGAACTAGAAATAAATAGATAGACCTATATCCTCAATTACAATTGAATAAAAATTCCATTCCAAACCCCAACTCAGATTGATTTTTTGTTCAAAAAATTAACGTGCTCATTCATTTTTACTATTTTATCTTTATTATAATTATATTAAATAGTAATTTTTACTCTACCTTCCCGGAGCTCATTCTCCGGGGCCCCCGTTGTTTAAATCATTACAGTGTATTCCTTCCGATCTCCTTATTTAATGATTTTATTGGAAATCATGTAAAGACAATTCGTATTTGATATGGCTATTTGTGCAAGTATTTTACGATTAAGAAGCAACTGCCTCTTGTATAGATCATTTATGGATATACTATAAATATAGGATACCCCCATCTCACGAATTGCTGCATTTATACGAGTAATCCACAAAGCATTTAAAACTTCTCTTTGCCCGCCCTATCCCGATGAGCAGAAACCAAAGCCCTTATATTCTGTTGAATAGTAGTTCGAGTAAGTCTTGAATGAGTCTCCCGAAAGGTTGATGCAAATAAACGAATTTTTGTTCTACGTCTCCGAGCCATACCCTAGTCTAATTCTGGTCATTGAATCAAGTTAAACTTTAATGAATAACTAACTATTTTTTTCTTTTAGTCATTCTTTTCCCCTTTCCTGGTCTATTAATAACAAAACGGATTCTTCCAATGTATAAAAAAATTCCAATGGCTTTTGCTACTATGACCTTCCCAACCACGATTTTCCAGACATTTAACCTCGAAAAAAGAAATTATATTGATACTAAACAAAATAATAATAATAAATTGCAAATTAAGTTGAGTATATTATAAATATAAAGTAGTAAGGGTAAATGGATAAAAAAAAGTGGGTTCCTTCGTTTCTATGGTTGCTTCTTAAACGGTGAGGTCCTTTCTATACACCGGAGCCTCTTCCCTCATTTAATCAATGTTATTAGTAACTTGTACAGTTCACATTCTTTGACTCTACCCATGAATTATCCAGCAATAGGTCTTTTCACAATGAGATCTACCCATACAGTAACGGTATTTAATTATAAAGGTTGGCTAGGTAGCTGACCCTGTTAGTCCGTTCTTGCAAGAGCGGAGCGTGTTTCTTTTGCTTCTTAAATACTATTTCCCCCGCTTTGCTACCACTGGGGAATTGATTCTCATCTCCAATTGAGGTGATTGGATTTGCACCAATGGAAATCATAAATTTCATACACTGGTTTTTTTTATATATTGAATGGAATTATTCCATCCTATTCATTGGTACTGGTCATTGATACTGGAAAAAAATTTCCCTTTCTTTTTTCCAGTTCATGATTTGAATGAGTCGCACATACACCCTAGTACACGTTCCTCGACGCTGATGACATCCCCGAAGAGCGGGGGATTTTGTTACGTTTTTTTATTGGTTGTCATGTGTTTCTAATAAGTTGTTTAATAGTTGGCATTCTGAATCTGAATCACATATAAAATATAAAATGGGCTGGTTTAGATCAATCCTAACAGGATGATTATGAATTATTTCTATTTACTATTGATTGAATTTATTTCATTTTACCTTATTTTGCCCCGACAAGAAGATAAAATTTAGGTTCATTCGAATTATGGTTCAAATCAAAATAGAATCATGGATTTACGTGAAATCACCGGTATTTTCGACTGCTACAAGATCAACAATTCCATGGCTTTGGGCTTCATTTGCTGACATAAAACATCTCTTTCCATGTCTTCGGATACAACCCATAAAGGTTTACCCGTTCCTTGTACATAAACCCTTGTGAGGATTTCGCAGAGTCTCAGCAGTTCTTCCGCTTCTAGGACAAATTCTCTTGTTTGTGCCTCATAATAAGAACTAGCAGGTTGGTGGATCATTATCCTGATTATATAACATAATGAATGGTTCCTCAATCTCGTACGATCGGATGACGGAAAGAGGTAAAGAATAACATGAAGAAAAAAGAATATATGATTGAACAACCGTATGGACATTTTTTGTGCATTGCATTCGGCTCTAGAATGGAATCAGAACCAAATCTCGTTAAGTGATCCATTTACCACCCTTCTTTTCGGTAGAGTTAAAAAATACTATGATGGTTCCGTTGCTTTTTATATTTCGAATTTATCCAGTATGTGATATGATTTAGCAATCCCAAAGTTTTTTTTTGATCCAATCAAATCAAATAAGTATAAGTAAAAAATTCTCTTGTTTTTTTTCGTTTTAGTACTTTTTCATAATATCAGAAAGAGACTTCTGGTGTGAAAACAAAAAAGTTTGTGACGCTGAAATGAACCCCGGATAGATAAGATCAAATCGGAAAACCTTTTTCTCATATTACTCGCTCGATACATAATCTCATGTTATGAAAAAACAATAAAGGTTTGTTCATATCGAACTCGAAGTGCCATGCTATTATTACTTAATATTATTATATATTATTCATATTTATATTGCGAAGGCATAGTCTTCTTTTTTCTCTCAAATAAAAAACTCATTGGCGCCAAGCGTGAGGGAATGCTATACGTTTGGTAATTTCTCCTCCGACCAGGATTAAAGATCCCATTGAAGCGGCTAATCCCATGCATACTGTATGTACATCTAGTGGCACAAATTGCATAGTATCATAAATGGATACTTCGGGGGTTATCCACCCGTCGGGAGAGTTTATAAACAAATAAAGATCCTTGGTCTCATCCTCTATACTGAGGTATACCGTGAGACCAATAATTTGGTTTGAAATCTCGCTATTAACCACTTGGCCTAAAAAAATTAATCTTTCTCGATAAAGTCGGTTGATTAGGACAAAATTTTATCCCTTAGGAACTGTACACGCACCTTTGGATGCATACGGTTTAAAAAATTGCGAAAAAAGAATCAAGGCGTTGATTCCAGCCCACCTTCTTTTTTATAGTAGGGCTTTTCTACTTCCTAACGAAGGGGCTTTTTCTTTCTATTTTTTTAAGAAAGATTCTTTTTTGCTAGCCTCTCCGTAAAAAAGAATCTACTAAATTTATCGAATTAAACTCTCATTGATGTATTGTTTCATCGAAATCCAAATTACGATGTAATTTTCTTGTTCCTGAATAGGCCTCCTCAATTATTTTAGGTTTATGTTCTACTCGGGTAAAGATCCTCCCTATTTCAATTTGCACATATAGGACAAATGATCCCAATACCACTTTTTTGGTACGACATTTTTTTTCAATTCATTTCGCCTTTCTTACGACAAATATTCGATGTAGTCATCATATTATTTCATTGATTGGCAGTTTGAGATCGCCATATATGCTATAAAGTAATTACTTATGATACAACTGGTAATCATACATATATTAGCAGTTGGGTATTTTTGAACGGAGTCCGGATACTTCATTTTATTGGTCCAGCCAAGCCAACCATAAATTTTTATAATGGAAAATATTAATATTGAACCCCAAAAAAAAAAATTGGATCAAATTATATATATATATATATATATATATATATATATATATATATAGATAGGGGTGGGATAGAGGCACAGTCACTGTAGCCACATTCTAGGCACAGTTAATCTAATCCGTTGATCTGTTTCCAATCCTACGGTTGGATCAGTTTAAATCAAACACCGAAATATATCTAAACGCGAAGGGTTTTCTCTCTCCTATTCTTCTCTCTCCAAATTTATCTGAATCTAAACCAACACCTCCAAATTCAACACCGAAACACCTCCAAATTCATACCGAAAAGCTAGATTTGTCCTTCTCCTTTCTCCAAATTGAGAAAATCAAGCACAAATTGGAAGAAGGTATGTATTTTGTTGATTTTCAATTTTTTATTTTCGATTTTAATGAAATGGGTTCGGTAATAGTAGAAGAACAAGTTGTGAATTGTTTTTGTTTGTTTTCGTTGCAAGTATAATTTTTATTTTTATTTATTTTTTTCGATTTTTAATCAATTAACTATTTTTTAGACCTCGATGTTTTTACTTTTTCGATTTGGTTGTTATTTTATTTTATTTTTAGTTGCAAGTATAATTTTTAATCAATTAACTATATTTTAGACCTTGATTTTATTTATTTATTTATTATTTTTTTCAATTTGGTTGTTAATTGTTTTTAAATGTACCGAAGCCATATACCGTATACCAAGTTGACAAGGTAAATCTTCAAGACAGGTATAGTGTTTGCAACAATTTCGTTTTCCCTAGTCGACTGATTCCATAGGTAGATGGTGTTGTTCTCATTGACAACTTATCGAGATTGGGGTAGTAGTAGTAGTCTGTTACAAGCTGCAGTTAAACATGAAAGTGTTTGGACGCTCGAAGTGGTCTACTGGCTTGTGCTCTTCCTGTCAAGTTGCAAACGATGTCATGGGTAGTATTCGAACTGTTGGTTCCTTCTTTGCAAAACAATGGAACTTTACCAGAACGATGGGACGTTATGCAAGTTTGGAATATGGGCACTATGGAAATCCTACTACTGAGTTTCAGGAGAAAAAGATAAGGTTTGTTCTACTTTTGGATGTCTGATATTCATTCATGAAAGTCAGACTCATAGCTTCTATCATAGTTTATAACGCCAGGAGATTAATAGTGACCATTTCTCTTGTTATGTGCTCTCTTTGTATGCATAGTGTTTGTGAATTGAGGTCCAGGATTCTTGTTTAATGTCATGAAACTTTATCTTTTTTAGGTGGCTCCATCGGGATGGTCTGAAGGGGAATGCAAAGGTAAAGTTGGATGGTTTCCATCAGATTATATTATGTAGCAAAACGTTAAGGATTCCAACTAGTAATGTATCCACTGAAGTTGGATGCTAGGTGCCCTTTCACATTTTGCTTATGTGATGTGTCATTGTGGTAAACAATATTTCTCTGCCATTAATATAAACATTGTCGAGACGAAGAAGTCCACTCCTCAAGAGATAGGGTTCGAGAGACTTAAGATTTCTAAAAAGAAACAAAAAAAAAAAAAAATTGAGAGTTAGTGCCCAAGGATTAAAACTTAGAAATGTTTAGTTATTGAATCTCCTTAGGTTAGATGTCACGATTGGTCTGAATTTGTTTATTTATTTCCCTAGAAGCTTTCGGTATATCTTTATATTGTAGCATAGCCACTCGAAGTTTTGTTAGCGTGAGTGAGAAAAAGAAAAAATCTAGTAAAGCTGCAGGCTTTTTAGCAGCCTTTTTCTGCCCCTCCGCTAAATGTAGAGGTGAATAATGTTGTGGAGAAACTCAAGTGAAGAGTGTAGATAAGAATGTCATTTTTTTTATTAGTTGTTGTAGGGCGTCTACCTAATAGCAGCTGATCTTGCCAAGCAAGCGTGAAGTAGCTAATCTTGCCAAGTAGGCGTCTACCTAATAAATGAGTGATAGTTTGTCTTTATTAAATTTAATTAATCTCATTTATTTCCCAGTCTGTCTCAGTGAGAGAGGTTTGTGGGTATCAAACCCAATTCTACTGATTAAGGTAATATTACTAATAATGTTGATAAATAAATAAAAATAGATAAGTGGTTGACTCAGTAAAGTAAAGAATTTTGTTATATCACTCTTTCATTCTTCCTTTTCGTTGGTTTTACCATTAAATTTGCTTATTTTCTACATATTTTCTTCCTTCGCCCTTTTTCATGTACAGCACATTGCAAGCGTGCTGTTCAAAAGTTGTAGATGGAAGCCAAATTCTTTCGCTTTCTAAAGATTGTTGGGGTTGGATTCAAAGCCGAGTCGAGTCGAGGGCGCCATTGTATTTGAAATTGGGTTACAACCATGAAGTGGAACTGAGTGTTCCACCAGCTGTTTGCGTGTTTTGTTTCAAACCCAACATAGTTTGCTGCACTGGGACAGACAAACAGAGGGTGCACCAGTTTGCTGCTACTGTTCACAACTGTAAACCTCCCGAGGTTTATAAAGGCAAAGGTATCATGTATGTTGATGAAGTCATCAAGAAGAAGCAAGGAAAGAAGTCCAAATGATTGTTGGGAACTGTTATAGGGTTGCACTGCTCGAGGATGGCCTTTGTTTTGTTTATGTTACCTGTTGCAGTGTGTTGTTCTAAAGATCCTCAGACTTATGAGAATGTAGCCAGAAGTATTTGCAGCTTAGTTTGAAGAGTTTTTGTTTAGTTGTAATGAGGTACTGTTTCGTAAGATTTTAATCCAAAGGTCCCAACGTCAGTTTCTCAGTTATGATTATCAATAGTGTTTTTTTATATTTATAGTAATTCACATTACAAACCCTTTTTGTCAGGGAACACCTTCATGTGAATCACTTGCAGCCCACACAAAAAATATTTGTATTGTTCGTGTAAAAAAGAGAAGTGTGGAAAGGAAATTATACATGTTCAAAAAATTTGCAATGAGAATTGAACTTTTTATTTATATATTTATATTTGGTGCTGAATCCAAGTTCTTCTGGGCTGACTACGTACCATGGAGGGGGACATAAAGCCTTGCCCCATTGACAGGATCAAGCTAACACGTAGTTATTTTTTCAATTACAAAAACCAAAAACCTTGTCTAAGTCGGTTTTTTTCGATATCACGTTGATCGATCGCCTTTTGCTTTGGAGATTTTGGCCATTAATATCTTTGTCTCCCTCGCCGCCATTTTCTGAAGATGCTTCAAAGAGAAAAACTTTCCTCCTCGGCCCTCAATAAGGGCTGCCTATGCCTTCAGTTCTTCGATATCAAAATTCCGGTTGCTTACTCCCCTTACATACCGATTATGCGATATATCTCCTCCTTTTGCACATCCCGAATATTACTAGGTGCTTGCATATGTTCTACGCTCACCTTTTGTTTTCGGGCTTTTCCCAACAGTATTTCGTGACGCGAACTAAACTTGTGATTCTTAAAGAATCGATCCCTCAAAAGTGTTGTTGCTGAAGGTCTTTTTGATGGATCTTTTACTAAGCACTTAGCAATCATCTGTTTAAATTGCTTTGAGAACTTCTGGTCTTTTATATCATCTAAACGCGGTGGATCATTTGTCAGGATTGTAAGAAACAGTTTCCACAGGGAGGATACTCGAGAAAGGAGCATGACCGTGGGCAAGCTCTATGGCTGTGATGCCGAAGGACCATATATCTGCTTTGAAGTCGTATCCATGCCCTTCTTCCATATCCAAGATCTCCGGCGCCATCCAGCAAGGTGTCCCTGTTATTGTATTTCTTTTGTGCCACCTATCATCAGAATAAAAAAAGAGAAGTAGACACACCAAGATCTCCGAGCTTACTTGCTCCATGTGAGTCGACTAAGATGTTTCCAGCCTTGACATCTCGATGTATACACCCTTGCCCGTGAAGATACTCCAAACCCTTCAACGCCTCTTGGATCAATAAACTCAACTGAAGCCACCCCCATAGGTGACTGAATTTCCCCAGTTACAGTAGGCTAGAAACAATCAAACATTAAAAATGTAAATCCAAAGTCCAAACAAATAACAATAATATAAAACATTCGACCCACGACACGCATGAACAAAATTTATCAACTCACCAGCCAATCCCTACAAGCTTCATATATAAGTAGCCTCCCTAATTCCGCCATAGCATTCTCTAATTCAACAAATAATAACATAAAGCAATTAAAATAATAACAATACCAACATTTTACTATTACGTAAACAAAAACAAAAAAAAACACTTACTGAAAATGGGTTCAATACCTTGTGAGAGCGAAGAAGCAACTAGAGCTGTTTAATTACTGGCTATTTCTTGCTAACTTATTTCTTAGGTCTAGAAAGCGTAATATTCCCTTCAAGGTCTAGAAAGCTTACTATACACTTCAAGGTCTCGAGGAACTTAACTCTCTAAGCCTAGGTATGGTCTTGAAGAACTAAACTACACTGTGCAAACTCACTTCTAACAAGGAAAGGGGGGCGAATAGCAGCTAAAACGAACGTGCAAGCCAAAAGCAAGCAGCAGGTGATGAGGAGTTCAAACGTGTGTTCGATCGGTTCGAATAAAAATCGAAGGCTATCATCGAAGAAACTTAATATGTGAACTTGGTAACTCCTTAAGAACCCAAGATAAAAAAAGTGAGTGCGTCTCTTTCCTCTCAAGAGAAACAAGAGTATATTGAATTCCTCAAGCGAAATGTCCAAATCCGCTTTTTTACTCAACAAAGCTAGCTTTCCAATGCACCAAGCGGCTTCAGCCTCACTTCCAAGATAAAGAGAAGCAAGGAGCTCGGGTAAGCATCGGTCAACGAGAACTATTTCACGACAGATCGAGATTGATCATATATATATATATCTATTTTAACGAATTTACTGCTCCAGACCAATCAAAAAAAAAAAAAAAAAAGATCGAGAATTGGTTCAAATCGAATTTTAAACCCCAAATCAGAGATGGATTCTTCAAATTTGGGTGCTGAAAATCGAAAAAATAGTTGGTTGCTTGCTAAATTTGTTGTTGTTTGATTTTGTGTTGTTGGAGAGAGAAGAATAGAAGAGAGAAAACCATTCGCGTTTAGATATATTTCGGTGTTTGATTTAAACTGATCCAACCGTAGGATTGGAAACAGATCGACGGATTAGATTAACTGTGCCTATAATGTGGCTACAGTGACTGTGCCTCTATCCCACCCCATATATATATATATAAACATGATTTGTATTTATAATGCTAACCCGATTTGCATGTTTGCTTATCGAGTGCATTCTTATATAAATATAGTCGATAAGTCTTGGCAGGGTTGATATTGAAGAAGGTTGATTATTGCGTGTGGTTTGCATTAGCATTTCATTAAAGAATATGTTAGTTTTTCCTTTTGATGTGTAATATAATAGATTTTTAGTAGAGGGAAAGTTGTTTAATTTTGTTGTAATTGTAATTGAGGAGTTGTTTAATCATATGTTTGATTTTTTGTAATGAGGCTGAGTTTGGTTTCATGTAGAAATATTATTGGTTTTAAAAATGTTTCGAATAATCAAGAGATAATGGGTTTTTTGGAAGTTATAAATGTTTCACACCTCAAAAATTGAAAAGTCGGGAACAAATATTGTTTTCCAATTTAGTCGAAATTCGGGGTGTGATATATACACTCTGGCCCATGAAAGTGTTTGAAGGTTTTATTTAATTTATTTTTTCGGTAACAGTCCATTGAAGGATTTTAGAACTTTTCAAATCAAATTGATCAAAGAAATGTAATACTTGTTTTCTCATTGAATTCATTTTAAGGAAGCATCCATCCGGCCAATACCTAACCCCATACACAAGAATTCACATGAAAACTATATTATAGCCTTAGAACTTAGTGTCTTACTGTTCTGACTCATTGTTAGTAGTTCTAGTGAAGTTTTTGTCCTCCTATCTTAAAATGTATGTATAACAACCATTAATTTGGGGTTTTGCAGTTTGGTCATATTATTAATAGCGAAATTAGGGTTTGGCCCCGTGAGAGTTTTCCAGTGAAGGTACTCACAAACTTTTTCTATCTAGTACAAAAGGTCTTGTTTCCTTATTTATTCTTAGAAGTCTATAAATCTCATTAGCGGGGAATAAAGACAAGCGCCTTTGAACTTAGAATAACATATGTATAATAATGTAATCATCTAAAGATAAATGTGCAAAATATGACCAATGAAATGCAAAAGCAGAGTCATTTCTGAGACTTTTGGAGAGTGTCCTTAAGGTGAGTTCTCACAGGGGTGTGTTGCAATTACAACTCTTTGATAGATTCACTTAAGTTTCGTTTTCTCAAGTGCAACGGGCACTTATATTCCTCACATACTCAAATGACGTCCAAAGAAATCGGGCTGCTTACAACTCACTATCACACCATCATATTCCTAATTGAGCAAGAGGTCTTTTATTAGGAGTTACGGGGCTAGGGTGATGATCTAGAAAGAAAAAGGAAATGAAAAACAAAAATCTGATAAGTTGAGAAATTGGGTCTTCAAGATACTTGTACTAGAGAAAAACCTCGTTTTGTTCTTTGCTTCCAAATTGTGATTATTTTAGCCTTTTGGCTTTGTGACTCCATATGATTTTGAATTTTGAAAATTCTAACTTTGCTTTTGTTTCTTTTTTCTTTTGATATTATCTCCTTTTGACTTTGAACTTTTTGGGAGATTCGATTTTTGACTCTTTTGATTTTTTTAGAGTTTTGGTTTTTGATGGGTTTTTCTTTTCTTTTCTTTTCGAAATAGCTAACTAATTTGTTTTTGTACAACATCTTCTCTTCTCCTTTTTTGATCTCCATCAAATTCTCAACTCGTCAGTTGGATAAACTTTTTATTGTGTGGTAACGGGTTAGGAATTTATGGCAAAGAATAAAAAGACTTTTGGAAAATGGTGAAGGCTCAACAAGGGGTAACTATGGAAAAACTATCTTTTTGGGTTTTTAACATTTATTTGGTTGTATCGATCCAAAAATGGCCTAAATTCCCTCTTATGATCTGACGTGGTGATCAAGCAAGTGGACGTGTGGTTTTTCTATCAGGACATCCTTTGTGTCATCACTCAATAATCATTCAGATGAGACTTTTGGCTAGATTCTCACAGGATATAAAACTTAATTGTTCTAACCTTGGTCTCGAAAACTCACTACTATATACAAACAAATGTTTGATGCATGTCATTCATAAAAAGATACAAAAACTATTGTATGCATTACACTATAACAGCCTATTTGTAACGGATATACATCCGTTACAAAAAATATTAGTAATGTTTATCTTGCATTGACACAAAAGCGCGACCAATATTAGTAATGGATATTTGTAACACTTATTATCCGTTACAAAATTTACTAACGTTTATAAAGTGCCACTGAAATTAATTTCAGTAACGGATACGTAACCGTTATAATTTATTAATAACAATTATCAAATTTGTTTATCATCTATCAGTAACGGATATAAAGGTCACTTCGATTTTCTGTTGCTAACGGTTCTGTATCCATTACTAACAAATTTTCATTGTATAAAAAAAAAATTGTTGCTAACGGTTCTATATCCGTTACTAGCAAATTTTCATTTTATAAAAAAAAAAATGTTTTCTCTGGCCCTTTTATATATGGGCCACCTGTAATGATTGGAGGCTTGCAGTTAGTGTTAATAGAACAAGACCCTGAAAACATATAAGCCAAAATAAATGTCATTAGATAAGTACATGCAAATTAAATTAAACCCATACATGTAAGTAATTTTTAGTCAGTCTAATACCAGCAAAGGACATAAACGATGAAGCTGATCGATACAACAAAGAAATTGCCCAAGAATGAATCAGCGATGATAGCTCCAACTATAGGAAAAAAATTGGAGGAACTATTGACAACGTTGGATATCTGTGCTGCTTCGATATTCTTGATGTTGAAACATTCTATTAGATATACAATCAAGTTTGTATTCCACCCAGAAGCAGCAATAGTTAAGCCCATTAAAGTAACTGCAACCACCACCAATATAAAATAAGCACAAAGTCATGATTATACTACTTTATATACAAACATGAAGATACTTATAAAACCATCATGCAAAAAATGAATGGAATGGGATGAAGACCTGTGACAAAGGGGAAGGTAGTCCAACCCCCTTGTTTTTGGCCGACAACGCATGTATTAAATGCTTCTTCATCAGGAACATTAAGATGATCGCCGGCGGGCTTATTATTTCAGTTAAATGCTTCTTCATCAGGAAAAAAAATCTGCCAATCTGATATACCTTAAAGTACGCTTGTTCACATGCCTCGACCATCTTGAACTCTGGGATAACAAAAAATAATGATTTCGTTATATGCAAAAGATGAGAGTTTCATGCTACATCATAAATTAGGCTAAAGGATTCAATCATATGATATAAACTGGCCTTAACAAGCACCAAAAAGTTATGCTGACTTATAAATATGGTAAAATATAGGTCTTCCTCATTATACCTCTGTTATTTCAGGGGATAGTCAGTGTAAATTCCTATGGCTCAGTTCACTGAGGCTGTGACAAACACCTTGTGTTTTTGGTCTAAAATCGTCATATTCAATGGACTTTTTATGCATTGCTACAATAGGGGAAAATTGTATTTGGTCTGAAAAAAAATTCATTTACCTTTGCAGACGGATGTACTTTTGCTGATGGATGAACATACACATCCCCAACAATGGTAGCACTCTTTGAACCATCGCCAGCCACTAGAAGATGAGGAGAAGTTAACCGGAACTGTGCAAGATAGAGTCCGGAACATTTCAAAGACATTCAACACATTCAGTTGTAAAGTTTGGATAAGTCATCAGAGTCTCCTTATTAATGCCAAAGAGGAAAAAGAAGAAAATGGAGAATTGGCTGAAATTTATTACCCGAAGTTTTGATCTGTCCTTAGAAATCTAGTGTTTTGTATGTATACGCCTGTTTTTTCTTCGGCAAGAGGTGATAAAATATCTTGATCCAATCTTACAAAGTCGAAGGAAGTATCCTGTTGAAGCGAGAAAACATACCGATAGAAGTCAAAGAAAGTAAAGCTTCTTTCGCAAGCCAATGGAGACATGGCAATAATAATGTCTCCATGAGTAAATAATAATCACATCTGTCAACTGCATTAAAAAGAAAGAAGTAAACTCTGCATCGCAAGAGTTTAACCGATTCTGACTTTGCCTTATTGCATCATTTAGGTTACCAAAAGAATTAAACGAAGTGTGTTCAATCGCAAGTCCTAGATTGTGTATTCATATCATAAAAATTACAATGACAACACATGTTGTTAAGATTATGTATCAAATAACATCATTAGATATATAACATGTTCACATTCTATGTTGTTTTTGAACACTAATATGTAGACAACCAGTTGAGAAATTTCATATCCAGACAATTTCAACTTCCAGAAATAACAAGACAATGCATTTAATAAAGTAAATTCAACATATCTTTTGATATCACGTTGAGTAATCCATGATGTTTTGAAGACAAAATAACCCAAATTTAAGAAACTTATTACAAAGCTAAATATCATACTTTGTGGCTGACTGAGGAGAGCTTCAAAGCTGGATACACATCGCAGATTAGCTGCAAAATGAAAAAATGAAAAGAAAATCAACAATAGTAATATAAGAAATCAGCAATAATAACATTATATATCTACCGACACATTATCTTTTGTCTGAGAAAATAAACAAATCAAAATTTTCATCATATTATCACAAAGTCTAGAATAGATGTTTTGAAACCAGATGAGTAAAAAATATATAGTAGAATTGTTTTCACAAGGGTAACAACCAAATGCTAGATTCAATTTTCAAATGCACAAGTCATCGATTTCGATTTATGTTTATGAATGTAACTTGAGAGATTGCAGGCTTTAGGAACTCCAAAGTTTATGATGGTATTAGAGAAGGCCATTTTCAGTATTTGACCCAAAAGTTGGTACTAGAACGAGCTATTAAATTTATTATAAATTACGTACTCAGATTAGCCAAATCTTCGGATGGTACAAATCATAGGAACCAAACTTTTAAACATTCTTTTGTGATCATTTATCTATTGAAGTTCAATGCTTTGATAAAAACTGAATGAAATAGTCCAAAGATTTTTTGTGTGTGCGTAAGACCTTTAAAAACGGATAAGTTCAAGATATGAAGCTAGCTAAACACCACTTTAACATCGAGCCAATAAAATTCATCGCAAAGCATAAAACAATAAATGACGACAGAGGATGCAACAGGAAACGCACTACGTGAGTTGCATACAACCTCACTAAAAAACAGTTAATGTCCTGACATTCCAAAAGTACAATTGAAAGTTGGAACCCAAACGAAAAGGGGGTCTATTAGCCAGGTGGCTTGCATGCAACTCAGAAGTGATTGTCTTCTAGCACTCATGCTCACACATATTTTGACACATGCTAATTCTTTTCACTTCTGTTTTAAGAAGCAGGTGAATGCAAATACCCACGTCCCTGGTACACTCACAAGTTTAGAATGACTAATAAAGCTAGCTGAATCCACCTTCGGCACATGAAACAAGTTTTATTTGCGGAAACAGATGAGAAGGTGTGCCCATCGTTAAACATGAGAAATCATTGGTTGACGGACAAGAGGCCGACAACGTGAGCTTCATTTCTGACTAGGGCGTGGTCCAAGGTGGCATGAGTTAACTATATAGCCACGACTTTATTTGAGGATCATTGAACTCTTAGGGATAGGAGAAAGGGCAGAGATCATTACTTCCTTGTTTTTCCATACGTGCTCAACCCATTCACTAACTTCAGTGTCAAATAACAATCTACTAGACGTGCTTAAGGGTAGGGTAGTACGTGAAAGGTATCACCTCATTAGAGAAGAATTATAGTTAGGAATATGTACGTAGAACTAAAGAGAAATCCATCGCATGAAATATGCCTAGAAGTTGGAGTTTCCTAGTTATATGGGTCTAGACTGCAGGCACATCCATGCACAAACACACACGAACGGGAGTGAAGAAAAAGAAAACCCTTCTCTTATATATAGAAGTTTTTTACTTCGCACAAATATTCATCCTCAACGGGGCAGTTTGAATCCAATATGCACTATGCTCTAATCGAATGGAAATATAAAACGTTTAAAAAAAAATGAAACTGAATTGACATGACATCCTAAGACGGATCTATAGTTGCTAACCTCTGTCTTTCCGTTGTGTAGATAGATCCTAGATGGCGGTAAAAAATATCTGGTGTAAATATGTACACACCACAATTTATAAGATCACTCACCGTTGATCACAAGAAAACGACATTGGTCGAAACAAGTTCTCATTTACAAGCTGCCGACTATACACTGAAAAGAAGTTGAATATAAACTGATTACGTACAAAGGTCTCTGGTTTCTCTGTGTAATGTAATAATTCGTTGGTGATAGGATCTGCCACTAAATTCGTTTGTAATGTAATAATTCGTTGGTGATAGGATTTGCTGATTCGGTTGAAACCTGCACATGAAAAGTGAGGAAAAAAATGCGCATGATAAAAATCAACTAAGCCGACATCAAATCTACTCAAACAAAGTTCATGCTTCAGTTAGCCGAGCTAAATCATTAAGATTGTTCCCATCCCACCATAACTTCTATGGGCAGCGGTAATGAAGGGCAAGCCAAAAACAACAAGCAACAATGAGATCACAAAGAAAACAATTCAAGGTAGAAACAGTTACGGTTTTATTATTAATAAGACTATTAAACATCAGTGACTTGATAGACCTACCAAGCATTTCTGGCAATGGAAAACTGCAGCAAACGTCACAATTCAGCAAAAAGATGTGCGACTGCCACATTAAACAACAACCATATTAGCTATTTTATTGGAAATGGAATCACGGAACCTGGAAAAAAATCATTATACAAACAGATCTCAGTCAACATGAGTAAGGAGAAAAATAGAAGTCAAACCGGATTATCTTCCATGATCAGATCTCTAAAGTTGTAAAGTCCACCAGCTGAACCATGTGGTTTATCTTCTTTCAAGTATCTATAAAATTTCAGCATTGCAATTGCATATCAATATGCCCCGAACTTTCAGATAGTATACGTAACCAAAGTTCTAGAAACACACTAGTGCATAACAATTACCTTACTGGGACTCTAAGCTCATTAGAAACGGACGAAACATATAATGCGAATTCACGCTCCTCATAAAACCCAACGAGATAGATTTGCACCAAGTTAGGGATCTACACAAGCCCATAAATTCATCTTAATTACAGAAATAAAATAAAATTATCCAAACACATAATAGAAGTATTAAAGAGCATACCTTTTTACAAGCTGAAATTGGATGATGAACCATTGCCTGCCCTACCAAAGGAAATAATGGCTTAGGTATATTCAACGACAACGGTCAAAAACGAATTTCTGCAAAATTCAAACACAATAACCAAAATTCTACTAAAAAAAAAAATAGACACCACCAATCCAACCTACCAATCTAAACACTAAAATTTCAACTAATTCAATCGTAATCAAATCAAGATTTCACCTTTAGTTGGTCCACCAACCATGATCACAGCAACAACTTTCTCTTCAGAGCTCCCTATCTGAAAAACCCAAATTCTATCCAAAACCCAATCTCACTATCTCACTTGTTTATCTAAAACCATGTAAATTAGACAAGAAATTTTATTGCAACAATAATATATGACGAAGTCTCTGAAAGAACGAGATCACGAGAATATTTGAACAGAGCTGGTTTTTTCCAGTTATGAGGACAAATATAAAAACTAATATAAAAGAAAGTTGTACTTGATCAGAAAGACACACGAGAGTTTATTTGAGATAGAGTGTCGGTACTGCAAAGTGGATTATTATTTACTTATTATTACCGCGTAAAAAAGTTGAACACCACTCAATTTGCGATAAGTTCGCATACATACATTCAATTTCTCCTGGGGCCCTATTGTGTGTTGGGACTTGGGATATGATTGAATTGTTATTAAGGAATATATATACTATGATTCTTGTATGATATTAGAAGACACATAGACGATGCTCTCTACGCTAGGGATTCTAGTATTCTACTGAAACAAATTTATGCACTCTAACTAACTTCAGACTTGATTAACACAAATCTAAACTCTCAACAACTTGACACAGAGAATCTAATTAGGTCAACCAAAACGGACCACATTGACCTGGCTTTTCTAGAATTTTGCTAAGACAAAAAGAAGTTACTAGATTCCATTACTTTTACTCTACTCTACTTGAGATAATTATCATTTCCTACCCTTAACTATTCTCTCTCTCTCCCCTTAACCCAAAAAACTTACACATTAAAACCCTTCCTCCAAAACGTCCCAATAAAAAGGACCAACAAAAAGAAAAGACTAGTGTCAGAAACAAACACCATGGAGAGGTTTATCTCTACCAAAACCTCTCCTAATTCTCTCCACCTCTTCTTCTCTCGAATCAGTCGAGTCGGTGTTCAAGGACTTGGGTCATCTCCGTTTCCACGTGTTGAGTTTGGCTGAGTCGGTTAGGTTTCATTTAAGCCAGAACACTCTTCTTTAAAACTTAAATCCATAATTCAATGCTCTACAAAAGATTCTGTTACACCTTTGACTGTGGATTCGGTTGACCAGTCAAAAGTGTAAACTCACCTATATAGTAGGAGCCAATTTCAATACCTTTGACAAGCTTTCAAGTGATGTACAAAAGTAAGTAGAAGTTGTATCCCCCAAGATGTAAAACAACACAAGAATCCAAAGGAATACAAGGATAGAACCCAAAAAAGGCCAATTCCCACACAAACAATAAAACAGGTAAAAATAGTCAATGTAACCACTGGTGTCACATGACAGTTGGGATTTAAGAAACAGACACTTGGCTTTATAGCCTTTTTGTTTTTGTAACTCTCTGCAATCTTTTTTAGCATTAGTAATCAATTGTAGATTAGAACTTAAAACAAGAGTACTCTTTGATGTGAAGAAATAGGCAGTCAAGAACAAACCAAAGAGTAAAACAAAGGAGATGTTTAAAAACACAAGATAAGCCTTTGATTTATTTAAAAAACCAAAACAAGACATTCCAGTATAAACTTCTCAATATTTAAAACCTTAAAAATAGGATCTAAACATGATATAAAGACATGGTCATACATCATTTTGATCACACGAACCTCAACAAAGCTAACCTGTTTTCACTTGTTACTTGAAAAACACATGAACATAAGAAAAGGGTGTTGTACCATTCAGATAAAAAACTAGACACAAACAAAAAAGATGTAACAATAATTTGAAGAAAATGATCACTCAATATACTAAAATGGAGTTTATACTTGAAAATTAACAATTCCCAAAAAACCCAACCCCATATAGACAAGCAATCAAACAATTCAAGTGCTTTTTATAACTATACTAATAACTGCATCGAAAACAAAATCGATTGAAGCTAAGTACCCTAATTATTAGTTACCATTTTCAAAGCAAGCTTCCTTCCACAGATCAAACAATTTCGTGCTGAAATATTGAATAAAGGTATGTCCTTTTTGGCACCACAGTAGCTAACTTTAAAAACCCTACGAGATCGAGCAAAAAAATATTCTTATTAGTCGCGAATTGAGCAAGATGGAGAAGAGGAAGAAATGGATGGAAGAAGAAATGAGGAGGAAGATGAACACTTACATTGACAATAGCATCAGCAGCGGCGGCAGCAGCAATAACCATCACCAATTTTTCTCTTTTTGTTTACTCTTTTTTCACTTGAAGGGTTGTTGACCTAATGAGCGTGAAATCCCGCTGAACATTTCGTCGGTTTTTTGTTTTCTTTTAATTAGTCCCAATTTTTTACTTTTTTCTAACACTTGCAACATTTGAGTAACCGTTAGTTAATATCTAATAGACGTCACAAAATAATTCAGGTAAATAACTAACGGTTATGCAATTTTGTAACGGAACTCTAAGTGTTATTAATTTACTAACGGCTGAGTATGTGTTACAAACGAAAAAATGCAATTGTTGCAAAATCCCTATTATGGTGTAGTGACATATATTAGTCTAATTTCGAAGAACAAGTCCTTATTCTATTACTATAATGAGACTTCTAAACTTTTTATTCATCCTAGAAAAAGGAAACAAGACTTTTTAATACTAAATAGAAAAATATTTTTGGTCTTTTTCGAATTTTTTTTTTAGAAATGAAGAAATATACTATTATATATACTATAAAAAAATGTCTAGTTTTTGCAAAATATTACTATACCACCCCCAAATAGAAATATATTTTATCCTCAAAGTATAAAGAGATAAAGAAAGAGATTACCATAGAAACATGATAAAAAAAACGGCGATACACTTGTATTCTGTTCTTTATGATAAAAATACGTCATCCCCAAATAAGTTTGGAGAGTGGGTTGTTTGATATAGAACGAGAAATATGTGGTTTATTATACTAAGGATAATTATTCTACTATGAAATATCTTTTTGGATTTTTGGATTTTTGAAAACATATATGAAATGCAGAAAGGAAAAATGGCAAATTTTTGGCATGATGTATTTGTATTACCTCCTACTCATATACCAAATTCCACAAGAAAACAAATAAAACAAGCATATATAGAATTAATATTATACTAATGTCATAATAAAGAAAAATAAACAACAAACTAAAGATAAAACATAGATCATAAATTATCTATATGGACACTAGGGAGTTGCCTAGGCAGAATCCGTGCGTGACTCGTCTCGACATCTAGAAGATCCTTCTCCTTTATGACATCAGGTCCTAGCGTGTCTATCACTACGCAAGAGCGCGTCTCTAATGCTCTGCAGTGTTTTAATGACGATGTGCTAAAAACGTCGCTGCTCTTGTTATAAGGTCCACTGCTCCTCTCTGAGGGTATGCTGTTCCGCTATGATGACTCCCTGTGTTTGTCTAAGCTGGTGGATGTGCAGGTGCAGAATCCTCTGGCCTCCATGGAGGAAGTGAATTCCATCCATGGGCTTAGTGAACTGTCGAGTGGCATCTTCAGCGAAGTAATCCACTTTCTCAGTAGGGTGTGCTTGCTCAGCGGCTTTAGCTGTATGTGGAAGCCAGAATTTCTGGACGTAGTGGGCATAGATAAGACTTGTGGTAGCGTCCTTGACCTCCACTAGGGCATCTGTAGCCTTGAACCCTTAGTGCTGCATGATCCTAGTGACTAGCACTGGTAGAGGGGTGGTTGACTTCTTAGGTTTGTAGAGTTACTCCCAAACGAAGGTGACGATGCAGAAGCTGTTCTTCTGCTCTTGAAGAATCCATAGAATATGGAGCATCGCCTTACCTATATCAGAAGGCTTGACTGAGCCTAGCAAGTTGTAGGCTGTCTACTTAGATACCGCAAACTGATTCCTTTGTAGCGAACTCTGAAACCCGCAATGAGACTTGGGGTTTTTCACCCCCTCGAGAAGCGTCTCTGCCATCATCACATCGATGGTATTGTTGTTTGGGGACTGTTCCGTCTGAACATAAGCCTTCAGAGGAATCTCCAGAACCTCACTCACCACCTCCTTGGTGAGCTTAAGCGAGCGTCCATCCTTTGACAATCGTGATGAAAGAGTGAGAGAGGGAAAGTAACAAGTCGCACCTTCCAACAAAACCAAAGCTTCCCATCCTCTTTGTATAGACCCGATTATGAAGAGGATGCTAGGTCAGCAGATGTCATATGGGAGTCAAAGTAATATGATAGAGCAGGAGCATAGGAACCGAGCCAGGGAAAAAACTAGGTCAGTGGGACACCGAGTGGGATGCATCTTAGGAATATAAACTGGGAAGTATGCGATCTTGGCCGGGAAACCCTAGAGTGCGGACGTGTCAAGTGTACGGCAGGAAGGGGATCGGTCGGATGGGAGGACAGCTGGATGGCCAGGAAGTGAGAAGAACCGAGTATAAAAAGAAGGAGATGGGAAGGGAATAGGGGAGGCCGCATAGTTAAAGAAAAAGGGGAGTGTTGAGAGTCCATTTCAGGAGAGTGATTGAACAGTGAGTTTAGAGGTCAATACATTTGGCGCCGTCTGTGGGGAAGAACAAAGGCAAGGTAGAGATGGCACTGAAGAAACAAGTAGGCAGACCAAAGAGAGTGGCAGTGTAGGAACCGACACTAGAGGCGGTAATTGATGAAGAAGGAGGCAGGAGAGAGGATCTGGGGACAGCGGAGACATGGCTTATGAGGGAAGAGATCGGGCAGCTAAGAGAGGAGAATGATGGGTTGAGAAGAGAAAGGGAAAGAGAAGAGGAAGATAGGGGCGGGGAGGTAAACGATAGCTCTGGGGAGGAAGAAGAGGAGCCGAACCTCGTGGAGAATCTAGTGGCCGGCTTGACAATCGAACAGGTGCAAGAGATGATAGACAAGGACAGAGAAGCGAACCCGCAAAAGGGGAAAAGTCGCAGAGGAGCGGCTAGCCAAGTGGTGGCGGGGCTAAATCGCAACCTTTTGGCAGACGACATTTGGGCTTCGGAGGTCCCAAAGCGCTTCAGTAAGCCTCGATTCGAGAGGTACGATGGGAAAGGGGACCCAGCGGACCATATCCACCACTTCAGGCAACAGATGTCGCTATGGCAGAAGCCGCAGTATGATGGATTGCGATGCATGATGTTCCCAGAAAGTTTGAAAGGCGGGGCGTCGGATTGGTATTATCGGTTGCCAGCGGGGAGCATAAGGAATTTCCAAGAGTTGGAACAGGCCTTTGTAGACCATTTCATATACCAGAAGAAGCGTGTGGTGGACATCGCGGCCTTATTCAAAGTGAGACAGAGGTCGGCCGAGACAGTGAGAGAATATCTATGTCGGTTCAAGGCCGGGACATTGAAGGTCGAGAATTTGGATGAAAGGACCGCAGTTATCGCATTTGAGAGAAGGTTGCGTCTAGGGACGGGAGTACACCAGTCGGTCGCGAAGAATGAGATTGCAACATTGCACGAACTATATCCACGGGTAGAGAAATACATCAGGTATGAGGACACTTTACCGAAGAGATCAGGGAAAGTTGTGTTGTCTTTGGAGAAAGATAGGGAGCAGCTCAGGGAAGGGGCCTCAAAAAGGGAAAGCGGGGGGTACCGCGGTTACCCCTCGAGGGTTGAAAGAGTACGAGAAGGGATTCGACTGGAGAATAGAGAAAGGAAGCCATACCGGGAGACAGAGGTGACGCCATAGAATAGACCGTTGCGAGAAATATTGCCTTTGATTAAAAACTTGCGGGGGTATGAAGGATCGCGGAATACCTCTATAGAGCTGCCGGATAAGCCTTTCTGCGCATATCACTAGATGCGAAACCATGAAACTGATGACTGTTATGCTTTGAAGTGGATGGTTCAGAGATTGGTGGAGAAGGGCCAGATGAAGGAGTTTGTGAGGGAGGCGCAGAATGATGAGCGGTTGCCGCGACAAGATCAATCATTGGGGAATATACATGTGATCTTTAGTGGAGAGGTACTAAGTCATAATGCACACAGAGACAGGGTAAGACGGACCGCGAGCATCCAACAGATCAGTGACAGGACTAATATGCCACGACCAAAAGGGGGGTCAGCCGAGGACAAAGACACGATCACCTTCAGCAAGGCAGATTTACGGGCAGTGGACTCCCCCTATGAGGACGCGGTATCACGGTGGCAATAGGCAATTACATGGTGAAGAGAGTGTTAGTGGATTGTGGCAGTGCGGTAGATCTGTTGTTCAAAGGAGCTTTGGAAGAAATGGGAATGGATCCGAGGCAATTGAGACCTCCACGCACTAATTTATACAGGTTCAATGGAAGCATGATGAAGCCTTTATGGGAGCTCTTGTTGCCGATAACAACGGGACCGGTGACAGTATTCGCACGGTTCATGGTGGTAGATTCTGCCTCGCAATACAACGTTATATTGGGGAGGAGATGGATTCATGAGATGAAGGCCGTCCTATCTACATACTATCAAGTGATATGGTTCCCTACTCCAATGGACACGTATGAGGTCCGCGGTGATCAGGTGACGACCAAGAATAGTCATAGGGGAACTGTGAAAAGATTGGTACACGGAACAGAAGAGGAAAGTTCCCACCCAAGGAAAAGACAGGCATAGCAATTACAGAGTGACTCCGGGGAGAGTAAGTTGGAACCTGCAGAGGGTACAAAGAAGTTGGACGAAATTGAAATGGTGAATATAGGGGATGGGGAGGAAGAAAGGTTCACATCAGTAGGGTTCAGTCTGTCGGATGACTGGAAGAGTAAGTTAATACAACTTTTGTCGGAGAGTAAGGAGGTGTTTGCTTGGACAATTGAGGACGTTACGGGATTAGACCCAGAATTTGCATGCCATAGGTTGCACATGAGAGAAGATGCCAAGTCGGTGAGGCAAAGGATGCGGAGCATAAGGCCGAAGTATGCAGAGGACATCCGCGAGGAGGTATTGCGGTTGAAGGGAGCTGGCATAATATGGGAGACGGAGTTCACCGAGTGGCTGTCCAATATAGTCGCGGTGCCGAAAAAGAATGGCAAAGTACGTATATGTGTCGATTTCATGGATGTGAATAGAGAGTACCCGAAAGACAGTTACCCAATGCCACGGGTAGATGAGTTGGTGGATAGAACCACGGGGTACAAGGTATTCTCGTTCATGGACGCGTCTATAGGGTACAACCAGGTTGCGATGTATGGGCCGGATAAGGAGAAAACAACATTTGTGGTGGAAGGCGGCACGTATTGCTATACGAGGATGCCGTTCGGGTTGAAGAATGTTGGAGCCACATTCTAGAGATTGGGGGAGAAGATGTTTGAGAGCAAGATTTGAAAAGGGATTGAAATATACATAGATGATATGGTTGAGAAAAGCATGTCGGAGGAGGAGCATTTGGAGGGCTTACATGAGACATTCAGTATACTGCTGAAGTATAATTTGAAGTTGAATCCAGAGAAGTGCATTTTTGGAGTGACCACGGGCAAGTTTTTGGGCTACATCGTGACTCATCGAGGAATAGAGGCCAACCCTGAGCAGATAAGCACCTTGATAGAAATGCCATCCCCACAGAATGTAAAGGAGGTGCAGCGACTGGCAGGAAGGGTGGTGGTGTTGAATAGGTTCATTTCCAAATCATCCGACAAATGCAGGTCATTGTACCGACTGTTGAGGAGTACCCCGAATTTCTTATGGACCGCGGAGTGTGAAGAGGCATTTCAGAAGTTGAAGGGGTACTTGGGCAAGGCACCTTTATTATCCTAGCCAGAAGAGGGGGAGAAGTTGTACTTGTATTTGGGGGCCTCCGAGTACGCGGTAAACTCGGTATTGGTCTGCCTCGTGGACAGGGTGGAGAAACCGGTGTATTTTCAAAGTAAAACACTACTGGACATATAGACGCGGTATAGCAGGATTGAGAAGTGTGCATGACACTGCCTCTTTTTGTGTGTGAGATGTGGTATGGTCGTTGAACAAAAGAGAAGCGTATCAAAACCTAATTATCCCTCAATAAGTAAAGGATGAGTAGGGTATCGTTCCACTTTTAAGTGTATGTTTATATGAAGGGCGGATTTGGAAAGGGGTTTGAGGGATTAAAAACTATGATTATAGATATTGTAGATTCTAATACTAAACTAAACTAAACTAACTAAACTTATACTAAAGCTAAGAATTGGAAATAAGGAGAAAGAATATGAGAGAGATAGATTCAAGAGATTCAAATCCACCAATGCTTTTGATTCAATGATTTTTTGCTTCATGTTGTTCTCCAAGTAGATTACAATCGGGCAATCGAGCGAGTGCCGATGCCTTTTTGGGTGAAACATCGTTAAACAATTAACTCTACTTAAGGTTGTTTCTATGTTCATGTTACTAGTATCTTCTTTCCTTTTATGTGAGCTTGGGCAGCTATTCAATGAATCACCATCTAAGGCAAACACAAGGAATACTTCCCTTACTCTAAAACACTACACAATTAGAAGAAAAGTAGATAATAATAGTATAATATTCAATTACAATAAATAAAACTCTATTCTAGCATTATATTCAATTGCAATAAATAAAAGCATGTTACTAGCAAATATTCAATTGAAATAAATAAAACCCTAAACTAGCATGATATTCAATTGTAATAAATAAAAACCTTAATCTATACTTCCATCCCCTGGTGTGGACAATGGAACTAATAACTAAAAACATAAAGAACTAACCTGATTGAAGAACATCATGAACCAGAAGAATCATTAAACCTTAAGCACTGGCTTCATCTCCTCCCTTGAAGGAGAAGATTAGCCTTCCATAAAGAAGGAAGAACACGAAGAACGAGAAGAAGAAGAGTTGAAGAACATAAGACTAGAAAGACTAATTTATTAAAACTCTCTACCTCAAGTTCTGGAGACAAGAATATAAGTGAATTGGCCCATTACATGAGGCACTTAGGTCCTCTATTTATAGGGGTTACAATGAGCTCTAGAAGCATTCCAAACCGTCATTTGTTTCCTAATACAAATAGACTTCTTTCAGAGTCCAACCGTCTTCAAAGCCGAGAAGGAATTGGCTACGATCTGTGTCGATTCATGCATTTGGACTCATTATCCATGCGTCTCAGACTCAAGCAATGCGTCTGGACTCATGATCTATGCGTCCCAGACGCGAGCATTGAGTCCAGACTCATGATCCATGAGTCTCAGACTCAGAAGTCTATTTTCCCTCTTTTACTCCATCCTTCTATCCTCTTTTGCGGGCTTTGGTCCAAGCAACGAATCCTTTGGCCTTGGGCTTCCAAATAGGCTTTAAAATAGGTCCAAGTCACATCTTTAATAGCTCCAATTCCTTGGCCTTCTCCATGATTGTCCACGGGCTTTCCATGTGATCCTTAATGCTCCGAATTGCTTCGTTTTACCCCATTTTCTCTAATATTCTACAAAACTGTCTTTTTCACCTGTAGAATCTTAAAACATAACTTATAAACACTATTAGTCCACTAAGATGGTTGAACAAGAGGCATAATCGAGGGTTAAATAGCACTTTTTGAGCATTTATCACAACTCCCAACTAGCCTTTTGCTAGTCTCTTAGCAAAAAAGATAAAAAAAATAGATAAGTGATCAAAATCATATCCTAATAACAAAAATAAAATCCTAACTCACTTTCACAGGTATCGCGATTGCATTTACCATATGCAACAAGGCTTTAAACCTTTAAGTTCCCCAAAAAGGACGAGTTATAGTCTCGTGAGGGTTTTCAGGTGATATACCCACAAAATCAATCAATAGCATGTTCAAGAATGATAGTATTTTTCAGAGAGAGAAATTCCTTACCCACTTAGTACTTACTCCAACAGACGGTCTCCATTGCTAACTACATTGCTGCAAAGACTCATAGATTATGATGGTAGATAGTAAAAATTGACAAAATTGTTAATCAAGGCTTATGCATGTACTTAGTCAATCTCCTATACTCTCCTATCCAAGAAACGGAATCCCTAGTTTACCATAGGTAGATAATCTCGACTTTCAATCCTCACCGGTCATACTCTCAGAAAAGAATCTCTCAGAAGATGGTCTAATATTTTACCTCATGTATGTGGGGAAAAGAATAATGCATACAAACATCCCACATACTACCTTGAAAAATGGACTTCTGGATGAAACTAGTCTCATGGAAAGAATGTCAATCACATATGAAGTGTCGGGTCCTTCACTTTAGCATCCTCTCACCTATTATAGACTTCGTACCATACTGTAATTATAAGTCATGGGTTGTAACTTGGCTTGGGTATTGGTTTATGAAGGAAAGGTAAAAAGGATTCTAAGGTTGTTTCTGAAAAACACTAAGGGTTTTGCTTCTTTCTTTGGAAGATTTTTTCAAATTCTGTATTGCAGAGAAAATTCTTCCTTTCTCTTAGCTTTTCCATCCATTTTGTTCAACTTTTTTTTTTTTTTTTTTTTTTTTTTTTTTTTTTAAAGAAAACTCAGTGGTATATCCTTGATTAGTACTGGATATGTTTGTTTTCCACTAGCTTCTTTCACTTTGAACAGAATGATGGGATTCATTGTATCTCTCTAGTATTTCCTTATAATCTTCCTTTTGTGGTCTTTCTTCCTCTTTGTGCCCCTCGTATTCTCAGAAACATATGGGTATGGCTGATAAAGATTTTGGCTATACTCCTTGTCTGAAGTTGGGTGACGAGTAAAGGGTTTTATGAAAGAAAATGGCTTATTGTAAGGCTCAAAAAGGGTTTAACATGATGGTCCTACTAGGTGGGATAAAAAGGCTGAATGGGTTCACTACTTGACTTATCAAGATGATACTCTGTTTGAATAGATTACAAGACCTAATGGCTATCTCCCCAGTTGATGTCACTTCGTGATTAACCAAATCAACAAAATAATGAGACTATATTACAACGACATAAAGAACTGAAAGATGTTGAGTCACTAAGACTCGGATTTTTCTCGTAAGAACTCTCCAAAAAATGGCTATAAAGCTCAAGTCTCACAGGCTAAGTCTAAAAAACTCTACTTCGGTTTACTAGGGGTTTAAATCTCTCTTCTAGCAAAAGTACACAAAACCCGACCAAGTACTTATGGTGGTGCCTTGATAAAGAATTCTATCAACAAGAACTATGTCCGAGCATAATAAATAGTCTAAGCGGTAATGAAATCAATAATATCAACTATCTATCAAACTCAACACTAAGCAGTATAGAATATATATCCCAGACTCATCATTAAAATTCATTTTTCTCATGCTGCTGATATAGAAACAAAAATATTTTTGTTTGTGAAAACTAATTTTCAAAATTCATTTCTCAAGTACACCCTCCCCCAATTTAACATATGCATTGTCCTCAATGTATAGAAATTAAGTAAATGAAATGAATGAGAAAAAGGGAAGATGTTACCATTGATGCCGAATTTTTAGGTCTTTTTACGTCAGATCCCTAAGTCGTAATGTGAGTCTTTTAAAGTCAAATTCTCAAGACTTTATATCATGCACTATCAATTTAGAGTGAGGAGATCATATTTTCTCACCCAAATCTGACGAATGTTTGGAGGGCGAGGAGGTCTCACCTTGTGGGTCATCAAAAATACTCCTTGATATGCTGGAAAGATTGTTGGTGAAGTTGCTTCTCTACCTTGAACTATTTCGGGTCTGATGATTGTGTGATAGGCCTTGTAGTTCCCCTGTGTAGAAGGTTGACGAAAATCTCTATTTCTAACAGGACAATAGTATCTGATGTGCCCTTTACCACCACAGTGATGATAATGGATGTCTGGCTAACTACGCTCAGGGTGGGCAGTAAACTGGTTCACATACTTCTATTGTTCAGACAATGATGGTGTAGAAGAAGCTTTAACAGTGCAATTCTCCTTATCAATATGGTTCACTTTCTGCTTTAGAAGACTCATTTCAGGTTCTAGATTCTGTTGTTTTTCCAAAACTTCTTTAAGCTGATTTTCTAGTGCCGATTTTTAAGGCGAAGTTTGTTGTTCATCCCGAAATGTAGAGTTCATCTTCTCAAGATATGATACTCTCCAATTTTCCATTTTCCATTCGCTCACTTAAATTCTGAATTTTCTGCAGAGATTCCAAGAACATGGCTAGCAACGCCTCTGTGGTGGGATTCTCAGGTTCATCACAGTTTTCTGTAGATTGAGCACTTTCAATTGTATTGTCGAATGGGACGAATTCTTGTATCATGCTATCAAGGAAGTACACCTCTCCACCTTCGGCTTCATCACAATCCATATGCAACAGGTGAAAGATATTTATGTCCATGGACATCTTACCAAAGTTGATCTTCATTTCACCGTTGTGACAATTTATCAAAACTTTTGCGGTAGTGAGGAAAGGTCGGCCTAGAATAATTGGAATTTTATTAAAGGCTTCCTTGGTATCTATTACAATGAAATCCACTGGATAGTAGAAATCGGCTACTTGAACAAGAACGTCCTCAACTATGCCTCTGGGAATCTTGGTAGAACGGTCAGCTAACTTCAATTTGACTTTTGTAGGCTTTAGGTTCTCCAGGCCCAACGCTTGGTACACATGATAGGGCAAGAGATTAACACTAGCACCAAGGTCTAAAAGAGCATTACCTATGAATTTTTCTCCTATCTTGCATGATATTGTAGGACTTCCTGGATCTTTGAGCTTTACTGGAGCTTGCTGATGGATAATAGATGTTGTTTGTCCAGCTAGAAACGCTCGCTTTGGAACATGAGTACTTTTCTTTATGTTGCATGCATCCTTCAATAATTTGGCATATGATGGCAACTGCTTGATCGCTTTGAGAAAGGGGATATTGATGTGATCTTTCTCAAATGCCTCCTTCATCTCTAAAAATTGCTTGTCCTTTTTGCTTTGAGCAAAAAATATAGGAAAAGGTGCCTTTGGTACAAACACATCAGCATGTGTCTGCTCTTCTTTCTCTTTGGCATTCTTGCATATCTTGTCTTGGTTGTCTTGACAAATAGGAGTTGAATGGATTTCTCCCACTTCCTTTCAAACTTCATTTGAATTCTTAACCGATTGCTCTGTAACAATGTCATCATGAGAAGGTAAGTCAACCTTGTTGTCAATCTTCAATCCTGATCTGAGAGTAGTAACTGAGCTGACATGATCATGCAGGTGATCAGTACTAGAAGTTGTTCCAATGTGGCATACATCTTCACTCTTCAATATTGGTTCCAATATGCTAGGTTGAGTGGCTTGTGTCTTTATAGACAAAGCAGTGGTGAGTTTGTCGACCTTAGCCTCTAGAGACTCCATTCTAGAACATTGACTTGCACGAGATTGCCGGAGATTGAAGGCGTGCAAGAAGCTCTAGAACACTTTCAAACTTCTGATTTTTCTGTGATAGCAAAGTAATTGCATTCTCCAGGTTGGCAGGTGTGGCATAATTTCTCCTAGGATCAGGCACTAACTCTCCACTTGTATTAGAATTCTACTGAGAGTATAACTGTTGTTGAGGAACCAACTGTGAAGCTTGAGTTGTCTGTGGAATATAACTTTGATCTTGAGAACCTGGGGGTCCAGCATTCTGTCTCCAATAATTACCTTGAAAGTTATTACCACCTTGGTTAGGCCTCTAAAATGAGTTTATATTGTACTCTCCAACTGATACATGTTGATGGTAACCAGGACATTCTAGAGTTGCATGAGAAGTGTCCGAACAGACTTCGCAGTATTGGCTAGCTTGCATGACTAGGAGAGATTTAGCTTGAGACTTGTTGAACTTGGAGGGACTCATAGAGAACTGATTAAATTTCTTACTCAGAGTTTCAATGCTGGTGGCCAGGCTGGCCAATGTAGACTTCAGTTCTTGATCTGATTGTTCATGTGCTTGGTAGCCAAATTGCTTTGGCTCCCCCTCCATGCTAGCTCCATCCTTGCTAGTAGTCCATTGTTGTGTTTCTTCAGCTAAATTCTAGAGAAAGTTGTATGCTTCCTCTCCATCCATTGATGTAAACTTGCCTTTGTGCATTGACTGTATCATCTGCTTGTTCATAATTGAAAGTCCACGAAAGAAAAAATGAGCCAGTGTGCTCTTATCATAACTATGATGTGGACATGAGACTAGCAGATTATTGAATTTCTCCCAGCTTTGATGATATTCTTCAGTCACCTTCCCTTTGAAATTATTGATGGCTTGCTGCATGGCATCTGTCTTCTGGGGTGGGTAGAACTTGTTCATAAACTTTGTTCTCAACTTCTCCCAGTTGTTGATTGAATTGATCGGTTGTGCAGTTAACCATTCGGATGCTTTACCTTCGAGGGAGAGTGGAAAAAGAATTAACTTGATACTCTCATCCCGATATTACGGTTCTTGAAAGTTCTGAGGACTGATAGAAATTTGTTCATGTGAACATAAGGCTGAACATTGTCTGAACCGTTGAACTTTGGAAACATAGAGATTACTGATGCTCTAAGCTCAAACTGGTTAACTCTATGTTCATATGCCTTTTTGGGTGAAACATCGTTAAACAATTAACTCTACTTAAGGTTGTTAATAAGAGCCCAAAACTGTAGTTTTAACCCTTTAACAGTCATACTTTTAGACCAATTATGTGAGTAATAATTAAGAGTTAACACTGATTACGTGCTTTTATGCATTTCAGGCTTCAAAGTCCATTATGTACAGAAATGTGCCACTTTAGCGAGATAGAGGAGTAAAGATCGGTTACTAAGGAGTTCCGTGATTAAAGGCCAAGATTCAAGAAGACAAAGCCTTTCTAAAGCCCGGTCAAAAGCTGAAAAGTCGACGCGGGCAGAAACAGCACACAAAGTCAGCAGAACTTCCGAAGGCCATATCTTTGGACTCAGACCTCGGAATGGGGCCTACCTTATGTCAAAACGACCGCCTCGGAAAGAGCTTTCCAATAGTCTAAGCCTTGATCCAATAAGAGGAGCAGAAGTAGACGAAAAGTCTGTTGAAGCTAACTGCAGCTGAAGAGGCCTTTTTGGACTGAAAGAATTGGGTTTTGGGCCTGATTCTCTGGCCCAAAACATGGCTCCAAGCCCATGCACGATTTTTGGATCTGAAAGGATAAAAACAAAAGCTTAACTCTTGGTTAATGGTAGATAGTTAATGGTAGATAGGTTAGAGTAAAAAGTAGCCATTAAAATAGCTTCTAGATATAGTTTTTATTTAATTGTTTTTAATTAAGTTTAATTTCAAATCCAACTCTTGTTTTAGATTAAATTCTTAGAATCATTGTTCTTAATTAGTTTGATAAATAAAATAGCTAGTTTGTCAATTTCGATTCTTGTCATTTACATTTGTGTTAGATCTAATTTCATTTATTACTTGTTATTCAATTCTTAGTTATTAATTAGATTTTAATTATTGTTTAAATTAGATTAGTAAATTGCAATTCTTTATATCATGTTTAGTTTAAATTTAATCGGAAATGATTGCGTAATGATTCTCGGCTAAACATCCATTAGAGGGGGTTGAGATGCCTTGATGAAAGCTTGATTCCGACTATCGTAGAATCGTCGTAATTTCCTTTCCACTCTAGAAACGATTAGTTCACCATGAGAATGGGTTTAATCGTTCACATGCTAGTTATGAATTGGTAGGAATGCCATGTGTAATTAGGGATTAGGAAGAACCAATTGTTCTGCGAAGCAGTTCAATTCGGATTACGACGATTCGTCGTTAATAGGATTAAGTTAAGTTGAGGTGGAATCAATCCCCCTCTAACTCCTTATCATAGAATCAACGTAGCATTCCCTTAGTTGTTCTGATAGTCGACTAGTGCATCTTGTGGGTAGTTGCATCGTAGTCTAGTTGCCTTTTCGTAAATCTCTCATTAGACTTTAGAGTTAAGAATACTTATACTTAGAGAACATTAACATGCGGAAGGACTAGGAGTGGAACGAATCACTCTACTCCACTATATCTCATAGGATTGAGAGTAGAAATCTTTGATAAAAATATAGGCACTTAAAATATCGTTTAGTTTTACTTACGTTTAGAGTTTCATCGCTTTATTTCGTAGGTAAACTATTCAATTTTATGTTTTATCAAATGGCGCCGCTGCCATCTTAGTTGCACTTTCGCATTGTTTTCGTAGTGTAAGTACCTTTTTTAAAGTCCCATTAAACCCACCCACCCTTGTTTGATTCATACTGTGGTTTTCCGATTGAGCGTTGAAAAGTTCCGAAAAAATACACCGAAGCGACGCGCTATAAAGGCGCACTAGCCTATAGCTGGAACTTCGAGCGACCAGCCCCATGTGGAGTCGCGACCATAAAAAAACAGTGTAATTTGAAAATTTACGAGCGATCAGCGCTTCTATGAGAGCGCAGCCGCCCTTTGTTAATTTTTCCGAATTCTACGGTTTGATTTCGAACTTTGATTTTTCAAATTTTTCGGTGTTCTAACTTGTTATATACACTGAACACGTAAATAAACAAGGCGTTATTCATAAAGCGAAGCAAGGGCAAATCAGGTATTCCTTTCTTCCACACCTCGCATCTCGTTAGAGAGGTTTATACTAGTATATCGAATTGTTTGGAGTGTTGATGTGTTTAGCTAAATTTGGTTTTAGCCTTGTATGAGATTAAGGTGCGGCGAACAAAACAATGAACGTAATTACACAACAACGTCAACAAACAAGTCTATCTAGTATACCACCCACTACACCTCTAGCTACTATTTCACATACATCACGACACGATGCCCGATGAAGAAGAGACTCTCTCTCGACTTCTACAAAGCCGCGGCGATAGCCCCAAATCTTGCATCGTTCTAGCGGACCGATTGGGGATTTCGAATCCCCAAATATTTTAATTTGTTACCCGTTTTTCATGGATTAGACCATGAAAAACCTTATCGGCTACATGCATAGGATTGAACAAGTCCTAACAACATTCCACCATCCTACGGTTGGTGTGGAACAAATTAAACTCGGGTATTCCCTTTCACCTTAGCCGATAAAGGCGGCGTCTTGGTTAAGCGCCCAAGCGCCTAATTACGTGGACTCGTGGGCTAAACTTGTTCATTTGTTTATGGAACATTTTTACCCACCCCTAAAGACGGATGAGATGCTTTCTAAGATTCATTTCTTTTCGACAAAATCCTCATGAAACATTTTCAGGAGGCTTGGAATCGTTTCACCGATCTCCTTATAGAGTGTCCACATCATAACTTAGCGAAAGACACATTAGTTCGTGCCTTTTTTCAAAGGACTTCTACACCACCATAAAGAAGTCCTAGACATAATGAATGGGGGTAGTTTCTTAAGTAAAAGGAGCCTCGGAGGCTTATAAATTTTAGAGGATCAAACTAAAGCGAAATAACAAGCGGGGGGTAGTGATGATATCCACCGCTCCGCTAGTTCATCAAATACTGATTAAGGCGCCGGTATGTTTGAAATTAAACACGATGCCGAGCTTAAAACTCTAATCGAATCACTCACTAAAAGGTAGAGGCCATTTACGTTCAACAAAAGCCTATCCCCGTGATGAATGTAAATTCAAATCCATGTAGTTTCTGTTTGATCCACGAGCATCCCGACTTTAATCGCCCTATAGCCTATGAGCGGGCTTGTTCCATTAATAGTGAACTAAGCGCCCTTGGAGACAAAATCCCAACCGGTTGGAGAAATAACCAACCGTCACACCTCCGTGGTACAATAATCAATATGTTAGGCCAACACAAAGTTTTCACCAAGCTCCATCACGACAAGGGCGGGTCGGGGTAATTTTAATAATTATAACAACCAAAGCACAACCTCGACAAGGTCAAGCACAAAGTCAAGGTAGTTATAACAATTATAATGCTAATAGAGGTATCGTTAGGTAAATAATAACTATCAAAATCCACCCATAAATAATTCCGTGAAATAGTTCAGTCCACACCACCCATGACTACTACACCCACACAACCGGATCGTCTTGACACCTTCATACAAGTGAGCCAAAACTTTTCCAAACCATGGCTCAATCTAACCAGCGGCTTCTACAATCCGTTAATAATTTAACCCAACAGTTGGCTTAAGATAAAGCCCAAACCAAAGGTGTGTTGCCAGGTCACGCAATACCTAATTCTAAAACAACAAACACAGCCTTTGAGGTAACCGATAATACTAGTAATGAATATGAAAATGTAGGTGAGCTAAAGGCCATCACCACTCTCCGTTCTGGCAGAGTGGTTGATAACAAAGTAACTATGTCTATAGTTATCCCACCAGTAGCCCCTACACCTGCTATTTTACTAGATACTGAAATAGAAACTGAAGAGCCTACCACTGTAGAGATACCAGTTACAACACAACCTAAGAAACAGAAAGCCACGGTTAAACATCCAGGTGATACCATTGCTAAATACAAACAGAAACCACCGTTTCTACAAAAATTAGCCGTGGTAACTAGGGATACAAATTATGAGGAGATTAGGGATGTTTTCAAGAATCTAACTATAAACCTTCCCTTCCTCGAAGCTATAAAAAAGCTACCACACCATGCTAAGTTTCTTAAGGAATTGTGTACTACTAGGCGTAAGACCAATATACCAAAAGGCCTTTTAATAGAACAATTCCCAACTCTATCGAACATAATGGAATTGTTAATTACAAGGACCACGGTCGATCCTACCGCATACAATGCACCTTAGGAGATTCTTATCACGGCGACTCACGTTATTAGACTTGGGGGCTAGTGTTAACTTACTCCCGTTTTATTTGTATAGACAAATAGGTCTAGGCGAGATGCAACCCACTAAAATGGCGTTGCAATTAGGTCGATCGGTCTATTAAGTATCCTAAGGGTGTCATCGAAAATGTTACGGTAAAAGTTCGGATTTTTACTATCCGGCTGATTTTGTCATCCTTGACACCGAAGTCGATTAACGACTGGTCCCGATCATCTTAGGGTGTCCTTTTTCCGGCAACCGCCAATGCCCTCATTAATTGCGCGATGGTTCAATGTCCATGTCTTTTGGCCATCTTCTTTGTTGAAGTCAAGGTTTTAAAACAAAGAGACCACGTTACCCGATTCGATCTATGGATGGAGAGGTAAACATGATCGAGCTTTGCTCGAGATTATTTCAACAACACGTTCCACGATAATCATATGCCCAAATTTCTTTCCTTTGGAAGTTCAGGACTCAACATTTCCATCCCTACACTAGTCGATATACATATTACGGATGAGGATGAGATAGATGACTTTCTCAAAGATGTAGAGGACTATCATAGTAACGAGGATATGACCAATCTAGATGAGCAATTCGATGAGTTTCTTAGAGCAGGTGATGATTCACCCTATCAAGAACTACTTTGCATAACACCCACCTCGACTCCCCTCCTTCCACCCTTTCAAAGGAATCTGAGTTTGCACTCGATCCTTTTGTTTATTCTGTACTTTATAAGTTTTTAAATCCACCTAGTAAACAAATACTTCAGAAGACAAAAGCGTTTGACACCTTCATTTTTAGACTGGAGACAGTCCCTACCTACACTATGAATGAGTTTTGTGCTAAACCCACATCCTCATTTTTTCCATGTTTTCCTTCTACAACTTACCCATATCCACCATATTCTCCACAACCATTCACTCTTCCACACTTATTCACTAGAACACCCACTCATTCAAAAATGAAAAAGAAGGTACATGCTAGGTTACATAATAAGGTTATCCGATTTCGCTTTTATTTTACTAGGTTGCGTCATAGGAAATCTTGGTGCTTGATCGTGTTTGGATATGTTTTCTGTGATATTTATTTATGGAATGATCCACAACTATTTCGGTTGTTGATATATGATAAACTGCATGTTCATACATATGTTTAGATAAGTCTCGAAAGTATCGACTATAAGCGACTCAACTTTTTGTGTTTGGTGCATTTCCTTTCATTTCCATATATTGGTGAGTGCACCATTAAGGTAACGGGCCCTCCCTATGGAGTGTGTGGCTGTAAGTACCGGATCCTAACTCCCGCGTTTAAACATAATTCACGTTTTCCACTCTTGCATGTTTTTTCTCGGTTTTTTTTTTTAGTCGTGTTTCTCTATGGGGTGAATTATGTCTTTCTTGTTTATTGTTTTTCTTTTTAGTGGGTCTTTTTAAATTGATTCGAGACTTCCTATATTACTATATGTTTATTCTTTATATATATATATATATATATATATATATATATATATATATATATATATATTAAAGAATAAACATAGTAATATAGGAAGTCTCGGGAATCTGACTTTAAAAGACCCACTACTAAAAACAAATTTTCTAAGCTCCATTGTAAAAAATTTGTTTGGGGGTGGGGTGTTCGTGTTTTCGTCCTAGAATGTTTATGTCCCATTACAATTGCTTAGGCCGTTTAATTGTATTACGATTCGGGTTGACATAATCCATGAATTTAGAGTTCAATTGTTCGCATAACGTACGTCATGCACGCACTTCGAGGCGTTTTCCACTATCTTATATGTCATCCATGGTCGGAATAGAGTGTTTTATGGATCATTGGATTGGAAATTCTCTCCTGATCATTTCCATATCTCATTCGCAAAAATCGGACCTGTAACGAAGCGGCAATTTTGATTTGAAGTTTCGCGAAAAATCGAAAAAAAATAATCACAAATTTCGATTTGGGCTTGGGCCCAACCCGCGCCCACCGACAGCGTGACCGCGCCCTTACCTTAGCCCAACAGTTGCGATCATCTTCCACAAACCGCCATTAACGCCAAAGCTTCAAACAAAACCTAAAAAAATAAAAAAAATAAATAAAAACAAAACCAAATTAACCCACGCCCCAGTTCAAATCGATTTCAAATCTAATCTAAAAGCTTTCCACCACCACCTCCACCAAATTAAATAAGCAAAAACCACCGAAAATTCCAAATTTTGGTGCTGCCGCGCCACCACGCCACCACCACCACTGTTTGCTTCAGTCGGTCGATTCAAATCCCACCACCACATCCCATTTAAACCCCCACTACATTCCAAACTTCCAATGGCTCAACAACGCTGAATTTTACCAGAGCAAGCTTTTACAGGCGACCACTTCGCGCCGTTTTACGGTGATGAAATGATCAGTCGAGACTGGAATAGCTTGTGGTACTCGACTGAAGCCTATTACCACGAGGACTTAGTCCGACGGTTCTACAATATGAGGGAGTTGGAAGGGACTAGGATTTTTGTTGTGGTGGCGAAGAGGAGGAAGGAAGTGACGACGGAGTTGTTGGCTGAGATTCTAGGCATTCCGCCTAGAATCCATCCGATATGTCACGTTGCGGGGAGTCCCAATATAATGGGGTAGAGCCATTGATGAAGCGTGGCGGATTCTGAGAAGGAACTACAATGCGAGGTCGCATTGTGTTCGTCGAGCTTCCCTTAGAACCAACCCGGGGCTACATTTCGATGGATTGGTCGGGCGTCCGGGGAAGGAGAAGGTCGGCGGCATCGGCCGAACTGCCTCCACATCTTATTGATACTCGAGGGCAAGTATGAGTTCTGCATCTTGGAGTTTTACTTAGCATGATTAGGGGAGGGAAGTCTGTTGCACATCTCCCTGTGTTGATAACCAAGATCATGCTGAAGTTGAGAGTAGCTCAGGCGTCTGATAGGTCGTACATTACCATACACCGAAACCCACGCATCTATAGGGAGTGTGTCCAACGAGTTTGGAGGTTGGCTGAGGATAGAGAAGAAGAAGAGGAGGACGGTGGAAATGAGAATGCCGAGGAGGATGGGGGAAATCAGAATGCCTCGGAGGATGAGGAGGATTTGACTTGTTTTGATGCGGATGCCTTGGAGAGGTGTTGGTCAAACGCAGAACGCATGGCTGTGATTCATTGTGGCATGCGTTCGCTCAACACTATCTGCGAAGACCTCTGGACTCGATAGGTAACGATTCATCATAACTTTGAGGTCCGTACCCAGAGAGAGGACGAGAGGTGGGAACAGATGAGGGCCGAGCTAGAAGCTTCGGCGCGCCGATTCGGGCGAGATGCTTACACGATTCCCACCTCGCGGGGATTCTCCTTCCGAGGACACACCATCGAGGCACTGGCGTCGTCGCCCGAAGGGCCGGATGGTCTTTGGCCCATCGGGAGCTCAGGAGCCATCTCCTGAGTGTGTGCCCTCCGCTACCAGTACAGGAGTGATTAGGGATAGTATCGTTTGATGTTCTATTTTTATTTGTAGTTTCATTATTGTCATTTATTTTAATGTAAGTTTTATTTCCGTAATTTGAATTTTGTAGTGAAATGTACTTCGAATGAAATTTTTAATATAATGCGGTTATTTTCATTATGCGTGGTTGTTTAATATTGATCCCACCTTCCCAAATTGTTTGGGGATGGTTTTATCTATTCCAACATGATTTTTATATGACCCTCGTTTTAGAATTTATTGCGGAGTCAAGGTGAAAATATGGCCGTTTAGGCATATCTATGAATAAGTATCATGGTAGGATGAAATATCGATTAAATAGGTAGATTCTATCATAAATTCAACCTAAAAGATACTAGGTTCGATTTAGAATCAAGAAAATGATTTGTTTCCGTTTTCGGGTTTGGAAATTTTAGGATTTCCGGAAACTGCCGTAAATACTTTTTGGCAACTTTCCGATCCGTTTTAGCAACTTAAAACCTATATAAACTTCATACATTCTACACTCACAACTCACACTACACCTAACCTCCATCACTCACTTTTGACTCCCACGATTCCCGTTTGGCTCATTTTCCGAAGTTTTGCGGCAACTCCGAAACGCAGCTCTCAAGGCTCTGATATTTTTTCTGAATTTTTGTCGGCGCTTTTCAGCGACAGCACCGCTCAAACACTGGAAATTCCAACTATTCAGAGCGCACTCGCGCCTTGACTTCCGTGGACCAAAAAAAATTTCAGTTTTCTGCGGGAAGTATCCGGATCATTCGCAGCTATTCCAGAGCGTAAGTTTGAGATGACATCTCCAACATTGATACCGAACGATCTTTCGAAGATTTGTTCCAAAGCACTACTTATGGTGCTTGGTTTTGTGGCGATCACATACGTTAATTTGGGAGCCGCTTATGGTAAGACGATGCACTTTATTCTCCAACACTAGCATCTTATTTTTACGATAAGCGCATTTTCTTTGAAAGACCAGATGGAGAACAAGTGTTCTCCATCAACATTGATAATGAACCAATGGAAATTACCAGGTTCTTGCTAGCATTTGTTCTTGGACTTGCTATGCCCGCTGAAATACAAGACCCATGGTGCTATTGGGTAGATAATATGTATGTCTACACTTACGAGTTTTTGCATGAGTCGTATGGCGCAGACATTTTCCGTATCGAGGACCAAGGGGACTATAACGTCGCTTTTGGTAGCCTCTCCATGAACATAGGAACTGTTATGTTTTGGATCATGCTAAACATTTTAGGGGAATGACATTTTTCTTCTGTGAATGATGCCACTTGCAGCGTCTTCCTTGCTTTAGCCACGGGACGTATGTGTCATGACCCTCCCCGAACCTTGATGTCTAGTTTAGCTCGATCCCATGGCATGAGGCATAAGTTCCTTCTTATGCCTGTTCTAGTTTCCCGTATTATGCTATGTTTCTTTCCTGTTTTTTGTACACGTTTCACGGATTGGATTACACGGTCATTACCTTTCGCGACCCACCAATAGTATTATTCGATCCTTCCGTGCAATGACTTGGCAAAGGGTGGAGGATACAACCTCATCGAGGTTGCACCCTACACCTGTCGGAATTCAAGTGGCTCTTAATAGATTAACAATAATAGATGATAAAATGGCGGGGAAGCCCGGCAAATTATCATGGCATGGCAGGGCCTTAAAGGAACCTCACTTCTTTATGGAAGAAGAAGATGAGGAAGATGATGTGTAATGCGGGAGATAAGGTAAGTTTTCATTCTAGTTAGTGTCTGCTTATGTCCCAAGCAATTTGATTCTTGTTAACCCCATAATGGGTAGAACTCGTATAGAGTTGTGTCAATTTTTTTTATTTCCTATATCAGTACATTCTAACTTTGTTTTGCAGATGTTCCAGAATTTCACGCGTTTCCATGGTATTTTTCTACCCTATTTATTTAAATGCTTTAAGGACAAACCATACTTTTTGTTTAGGGGGGTCATAGAAACACGTGTAATTAAGGCATCTGTTAGGATATAGATAGATATAATATGCATTTGTTTTCTAGTTAAAATTAAAAAAAAAAAAATCAAAAATATAAATAAATAAGTTATGCTATACACTTAGGAATATTGGTATTGTTTTCTTTCTCCATGCTCTTAACAATCTAGAAATCTCACGTAGCTTTTGCATCAGAATAATTTTTAGAAACTTAGGTTAATATGTAGGTAATAATCTTTGCATCTATCTATAAATATATTACATGAGTATCTATGATTGTTAGCAGTAAGTTTCTGAAATCTAGGCTAGAGTACTTATTCTACAAATCCTGTGAGAATATAGCCTAAAGCCTTATATGAGCGAAATATTTGAGAAATGACACAAGGGAGAAGTAAAATCCGGATAGAGATATCACACGTCCACTTGCTTGATCACTATGCCATATCCTAAGCGAGAATTTATGCCCTCTTTGGATCGATATAGCCAAAAATTCAAACCTATGAATTATTTTCCGCTAGTCGCCCCTCTGAGCCTTTCTTTTGCCTTTCATAAACCACAATCCCTTTACCCTGTTACAAAAACAAAAACAAAATAAAATAAATAAATCAACCTACCCAATTTAGAATAAGTCTGAGAATAGAATGAGGAAGAAAGAAGAAGAGAAAAACCTGTGTAAACAAAAATTAGTTAGTTGCTTCAGGAAATAAAGAGAAGAAGTTTCCATCCAAAGAAAAGAAAAAGAAAAAGAAAAAGAAAATAAAAACTCCAAAAATAGAATAAAAGGCGGTCAAAAGCCAAAGAAAAGAAAAAGAAAAAATATGGCTAAGGATGGAAACAAAGTGTAGAAGCAAAAGTAAATAACAAGGTTTTCTCTAGTTACATAATATGAAGACTCTATTATCTCAAACTTGTCCTTTTTCAATATCCATTTCCTTCCTTCTTAAACCATCTCCTAATCCCCGTAACACCTAATAAAGACCTCTAGCTCAATTAGGAATAGGTTAGTGTGATAGTAAATGGCAGATGTGTTTGATCGACTCCGGCTTCCTTGTTGTCATTGAGATTGTAAGGTAAAGTGTGCCCATTTGCAAGACTAGAGTAGCTTAAACTTGAGTGGAAAAATCAGAGTGTTGTATCTTGACTATTATTGTGAGAACCTACTTAAGGACGCTATTCCGAGTTTCAGAAACGGACCTGCTATTGCATTTCATAGTATTACTCATTGTATATATGTTTATTGTAGATGATTGATTATTATGCATATATTAGCTTAGGTTTCGACTTGATTACTCTATATGCATTGCTAGTGAGAGGTATAGTTAATTTAGAGCATGAATAAGGAAACAATAGTTTTCTTTCTTAGTCATTGTAGTATAGATGAAGTTTGTGAGTACCTTCACTAGAAAACTCTCACGAGGCTATAACTCGTCTACTAGGGAATTCCTAGTGGTTTAAGGCCTTGTTGCATATGGTCAATGCAATTGCACTCAAATAAAGCGAGTAGTTAGAACTCCATTTTGGTCACTTATTCTAATTTCTCATCTTTGCTTGAGGACAAGCAAAATGCTGTTTGGGGTGGTTTGATAAGAGCCCAAAACTGTAGTTGTAACCCTTTAATCATACTTTTTAGACCAATTATGTGAGTAATAATTAAGAGTTAACACCGACACGTGTTTTATGCATTTCAGGCTTCAAAGTCCATTATGTGCAGAAATGTGCCACTTTAGCGAGATAGAGGAGCAAAGGTCGGTTACTAAGGAGTTCCGTGATTAAAGGCCAAGATTCAAGAAGACAAAGCCTTTCTAAAGCCCGGTCAAAAGCTGAAAAGTCGACGCGGGCAGAAACAGCACACAAAGTCAGCAGAACTTTTGAAGGCCATATCTTTGGACTCAGACCTCGGAATGGGGCCTACCTTATGTCAAAACGACCGGCTCGGAAAGAGCTTTCCAATGGTCTAAGCCTTGATCCAATCAGAGGAGCAGAAGTAGATAAAAGGTCTGTTGAAGCCAACTGCAGCTGAAGAGGCCTTTTTGGACTGAAAGAATTGGGTTTTGGGCCTGATTCTCTGGCCCAAAACATGGCTCCAAGCCCATGCACGATTTTTGGATCTGAAAGGATAAAAACAAAAGCTTAACTCTTGGTTAATGGTAGATAGTTAATGGTAGATAGGTTAGAGTAAAAAGTAGCCATTAAAATAGCTTCTAGATCTAGTTTTTATTTAATTGTTTTTAATTAAGTTTAATTTCAAATCCAACTCTTGTTTTAGATTAAATTCTTAGAATCATTGTTCTTAATTAGTTTGATAAATAAAATAGCTAGTTTGTCAATTTCGATTCTTGTCATTTACATTTGTGTTAGATCTAATTTCATTTATTACTTGTTATTCAATTCTTAGTTATTAATTAGATTTTAATTATTGTTTTAAATTAGATTAGTAAATTGCAATTCTTTATATCATGTTTAGTTTAAATTTAATCGAAATGATTAGCGTAATGATTCTCGGCTAAACATCCATTAGAGGGGTTGAGAAGCCTTGATGAAAGCTTGATTCCGACTATCGTAGAATCGTCGTAATTTCCTTTCCACTCTAGAAACGATTAGTTCACCATGAGAATGGGTTTAATCGTTCACATGCTAGTTATGAATTGGTAGGAATGCCATGTGTAATTAGGGATTAGGAAGAACCAATTGTTCTACGAAGCAGTTCAATTCGGATTACGACGATTCATCGTTAATAGGATTAAGTCGAGTTGAGGTGGAATCAATCCCCCTCTAACTCCTTATCATAGAATCAATGTAGCATTCCCTTAGTTGTTCTGATAGTCGACTAGTGCATCTTGTGGGTAGTTGCATCGTAGTCTAGTTGCCTTTTCGTAAATCTCTCATTAGACTTTAGAGTTAAGAATACTTATACTTAGAGAACATTAACATGCGGAAGGACTAGGAGTAGAACGAATCACTTTACTCCACTATATCTCATAGGATTGAGAGTAGAAATCTTTGATAAAAATATAGGCACTTAAAATATCGTTTAGTTTTACTTAAGTTTAGAGTTTCATCGCTTTATTTTGTAGGTAAACTATTCAATTTTATGTTTTATCAGTTGTTCCTATGTTCATGTTACTAGTATCTTCTTTCCTTTTATGTGAGCTTGGGCAGCTATTCAATGAATCACCATCTAAGGCAAACACAAGGAATACTTCCCTTACTTTAAAACACTACACAATTAGAAGAAAAGTAGAGAATAATAGTATAATATTCAATTACAATAAATAAAACTCTATTCTAGCATTATATTTAATTGCAATAAATAAAAGCATGGTACTAGCAAATATTCAATTGCAATAAATAAAACCCTAAACTAGCATGATATTCAATTGTAATAAATAAAAACCTTAATCTATACTTCCATCCCCTAGTGTGGGCAATGGAACTAATAACTAAAAACATAAAGAACTAACCTGATTGAAGAACATCATGAACCAGAAGAATCATTAAACCTTAAGCACTGGCTTCATCTCCTCCCTTGAAGGAGAAGATTAGCCTTCCATAAAGAAGGAAGAACACGAAGAACGAGAAGAAGAAGAGTTCAAGAACATAAGACTAGAAAGACTAATTTATTAAGACTCTCTGCCTCAAGTTCTGGAGACAAGAATATAAGTGAATTGGCCCATTACATGAGGCACTTAGGTCCTCTATTTATAGGGGTTACAATGAGCTCTAGAAGCATTCCAAACCATCATTTGTTTCCTAATACAAATAGACTTTTTCAGAGTCCAACTTCGTCTTCAAAACCGAGAAGGAATTGGGTAACAGTGTTGATTCATGCGTCTGGACTCATTATCCATGCGTCTCAGACTCAAGAAATGCGCCCGGACTCACGATCTATCGGCCCCAGTGTGAAAGCATTGAGTCCAGACTCATGGTCCATGAGTCTCGACTTTAAGTCTATTTTCCCTATTTTACTCCATCCTTCTATCCTCTTTTGCGGGCTTTGGTCCAAGCAACGAATCCTTTGGCCTTGGGCTTCCAAATAGGCTTTAAAATAGGTCCAAGTCACATCTTTAATAGCTCCAATTCCTTGGCCTTCTCCATGATTGTCCACGGGCTTCCCATGTGATCCTTAATGCTCCGAATTGCTTCGTTTTACCCCATTTTCTCTAATATTCTACAAAACTGTCTTTTTCACCTATAGAATCTTAAAACATAACTTATAAACACTATTAGTCCACTAAGATGGTTGAACAAGAGGCATAATCGAGGGTTAAATAGCACTTTTTGAGCACTTATCAGTGCCCTGGCACTAATTTTCTTGGCATTGAAGCTGAAGCCTTACTTTGAATCTCACTCCGTCGTAGTGGTCACGAATCTACCCCTCAAATAGGCATTAAGGACCGAGAGTTTTGGGAGAATGTTGAAATGGGCAGTGATGCTTAGTGCGTATGAGATACAGTATCAGGTAAGGACAGCGGAAAAGGCGCAAGCAGTGGCAGAATTTCTAGCAGAGCTCCCCGCTGAGGATCCTAATTGGGGAGAAGAGATGGTTATGGAACCAGAGAGAGATGTGGAGCCCAACGTGCTGGACCCGTGGTATAAGAGAAATGGATGGAGGGTGTTTGCGGATGGATCGGCCACTGATGAAAGCAGCGGCATAGGGGTGGTGTTGGTTACACCCAATAACCATAGACTAGAGCTAAATACAAAGTTGGGTTTCGTGGCATCCAGCAATGAAGTGGAGTATGAGGCAGTGATAGCGGGATTGAGGATGGTCGAGGATCTGGGGTCAAAGAACTGATAGTGTACTCAAATTCGAATCTCGTGGTTTGCCAAGTTAATGGTGGTTCGCAGCTCGGTGTCCGAGAATGGCGAAGTATTTGAAGGTAGTACGTGAGAGGTCTAGTAAGTTCGAGAAGGTTCGATTTGTTCACCTGGGTTGCGGAGAGAATAGGCATGAAGATGCACTGGCATATGTGGCGGCCGCGATGCCGGAGTCAGAGGAAAGAACGATACGGGTAGGAAGACTGGACAAACCTAGTATAGAAGAGGTGATAGAGGTGTATCAGGTTATGAAGGAGGAAGAGTGTTGGATGGATCTCATTAGAGACTTCTTAGGGGGAAGGGAGGTGACAGACAAGAAAGAAAAGAGAAGGTTGGAACAGACGTCCCAGAGGTACGTCCTAGTAGAAGGTGAATTGTACCGAAAAAACTTCAACGGGCCCTTGTTAAAGTGTCTAGGGCCACGATAGGCGGCAGAGGTGTTGGGAGAATTGCACGAAGGTGACTGTGGGAGCCATTCGGCGGGGAGGACCACCACGCACCGTCTGTTGATGCAGTGGTACTTTTGGCCACATATGAAAAAGGACGCGGTGGATTTCGCCAAGAAGTGCGACAAGTGTCAAAGGTTCTCGCAAAAGATATTCGCACCTGCGAAACCCCTGCATAATGTATCGAGCCCATGGCCATTTGCCATGTGGGCCATGGATATTATGGGACCGGTTCCCATGGCAAGCGGCAAGAGGAGGTACATGCTGGTAGCCACATACTACTTTACTAAATGGATTGAGGCCATCCCTTTGCAGCAAGTCAAGGAAGCACAAGTGATAGAGTTTCTATGGGAGAACATCATATGTCGGTTTGGGTTGCCGTATGCTATCATCGAAGATAATGGGACACAGTTCACTGGAGCTAAAGTGGCAGCGTTTCTGAAGGCCTACAAAGTGAAGCATGGATTCTCAGCCCCCTACAATCCAGAAGGCAATGGACAGGCGGAATCTTCCAACAAAACGATAATGAATAATCTGAAAAGGAAATTGGAGGATAAGAAGGGCGCGTGTGCTGAGGAGCTAAACCGTGTGCTCTAGGCTTACCGAACCACTCCGCGGACGAGCACCTAGGGGACACCGTTTGCCTTGGCATACGGAGTGGAGGCCGTGATTCCATCAAAGATGATCGCGGCTACAATGAGAACAAAAGTTGTGGAGGATGGGTCGAATTGGCGCATATTAGCGGGGGACTTGAACCTGATAGAAGAGAAAAGGGACTCAGCTCGCATCCGACTGGAGGAACATCACAGAAGGTTACAGAGACAGTACAACAAAAGGGTCAGATCACGGTGTTTTAAGATAGGGGAGTTGGTGCTGGGTCGGGTGACCCCAAGTACAAAAGACAAGAAAGATGGGAAGCTTGGCCCTAACTAGGAGGGGCCGTACACCGTGGTAGAGTCGGGAGGGTCAGGAACTTACAAACTGCAGACCATGAAGGGTAAACAGGTAGAGAAGCCATGGAATGTTAGGCTGTTAAAAAAGTTTTACAATTGAATGTAAGAAAATCCCGAGCAATGTAAGGAGGTCCAAAATAGAGGACGACAACTGTATGTAAATGTATAAAACCACAACACTTTTGTGAATGGAATTACGTTTGTCACCTACAATATTTTAGGGAAAAGTACTAACCGTGTACCAACGGAGAGAGAAGAGACGCATGAGGCAGCAGAGTGCCCCAACATGTGTAAGAGCCTGAGCGAGCCGCGGAGAAGGATGAGCCCTCCGCACATTAGAGATGTTAGAAACACGTGGGGGTAATAGAGTGCTCCAAACAGGTGTAAGAGCCTGATGAGTCATGGAGTGGGATGACCCCTCCGCGAGTCAGAAGTGTTGGAGACACGTGGGGCAGCAAATTGCTCCCAACAGGGGTAAAAGCTTGATGAGTCGCGGAGTGGGATGAGTCCTCCGCGGAATAGAGATGTCAAAGACACGTGGGGCAATAGAGTGCTCCCAACAGGTGTAAGAACCTGATGAGGCGCAGAGTGGGGTGAGCCTTCCGCGGAATAGAATGTCAGAGACACATGGGGCAATAGAGAGCTCCCAACAGGTGTAAGAGTCTGATGAGTCGCGGAGTGGGATGAGCCCTCCGTGGAATAGAGATGTCAGAGACACGTGGGGCAATAGAGGGCGCCTAACAGGTGTAAGAGCCTGATGAGGCATGGAATGGGATGAGCCCTCTGCGGAATAGAGATGTCAGAGACACATGGGGCAATAGAGAGCTCCCAACAGGGGTAAGAGCCTGATTAGTCGCGGAGTGGGATGAGCCCTCTGTAGAACAGAGATGTCAGAGACACGCGGGGCAATATAGTGCTCCCAACAGGTGTAAGAGCCTGATGAGGCGAGGAGTGGGATGATCCCTCCGCAGAATAGAGATATCAGAGACACGGGGGCAAAGAGAGAGTCCCCGGCCTGTTTCAGAGCATCGCAGGAGAAAGGCAGCGGAGGGGGTGAGCCCTTCACTGACGATAGAGAGGAAAAGAGCTTGGAGAAGAATCAAAAAGGAAGCAGAGATCTAGATAAAGAGAAAAATGGTGGATCAAACTGATAAGGAGCCTCCAATGATAAAGAGACAATAGTATAACATACAAAATACAACATATCATGGTAAAAGGGAAATATTACCAATCACAAGGCCAGGAAAGCAAAAATGTCTTATTACAACACAAGGGACATCAAATCATTTTGGCAACAGATTCGTTAACAGGCAACACATCAGAGGGAGGTTGATCATGGGCGGCAATGACATCTCCGAAGATTTCTGCAGTAAGAGCCGCAGCAGCTTCCAAGGTGGTACGTTTCTCCGACTCCAGCTACGCAGAAAGGACCTCTTGAGCCGGCAACACATCCACGGGGGCCTCAGAGGTGTCAATCGCTGGATTGGCAGGCTTTTCTGGGAGAAGGCGACCTCTTGGATGAGCTTATCCATTGCTTCTTGGAGTTTTCTGGCCACCCTCTTGTCGGCCAGAAGCCTAAAGCGGTCGCGGAGAGTATTCATGTCGGACAAGTTCTTTTGCGACTTCGCGACACAGGCCTCCTGATGCTTCTGTTTGAGTGCCTCCAGGGCATCCCGATGTTATTGGGCCATGGATTCCAAGTTGAGCTGATGGTGCTGGAGGAGTTTGGCCAAGTTGGCAGCCGCTAACTCGGATTGAAGGCCTGCATAGGCCGCTCTCAAGCCCAAGGGGCCGTCCAACTCCTTCTCCAAAGCAGTCAACTTGTTTTTGGCGCTGAGCAGACCGCGGATCATAAAAGAGATATCCAAGCTGACCTGAGACCCAAGGAAGAAGGTTTAAAAAAAAAAAACGCACCCTTTCCCAGTTAGTGTACAACGAAGTACGGTGCGAATCGAATGTGCCTCCATCTCCATACGCAATGTCCCGGGGTAAATGAGAGTTATAAAACAGGGAGGAGGCAACTGCGGCATTGTCCAGAGCAGAGTCATCAATATTGACTCGGCGGTTGCGCACCTTGAAGACCGGGAGAAATTCTTCTACATAAGAAAGGGTGGATGCTGGGACATCTACTGGTGCGGACGCAGAGGCAGGTTCCTTACCTGCACTATGAATGGGTGGTGGTGAAGCGGCCTGGGACCGAGTGGGAGGGTTGGATGCAATGTCTCCCGAGGCAGGGGCTTGATGCGTGGAGAGGTCGGGCTCTGCAGAGTGACACTACCTCTTTTTGTGTATGTATGGTGTATGGGTGATGTAGATAGATGATGGTCGTTGAGCAAAAAGAAGCGTATCAAAACCTAATTATCCCTCAATAAGTAAAGGATGAGTAGGGTATCGTTCCACTTTTAAGTGTATGTTTATATGAAGGACAGGATTGGAAAGGGGGTTTGAGGGATTAAAACTATTATTATAGATATTGTAGATTCTAATGTTAAACTAAACTAAACTAAACTAACTAACTAAACTTATACTAAAACTAAGAATTGGAAATAGGGAGAGAATATGAGAGAGATAGATTCAAGAGATTCAAATCCACCAATGCTTTTGATTCAATGATCTTTTGCTTCATGTTGTTCTCCCAAGTAGACTACAATCAGGCAATCGAGCAAGTGCCGATGCCTTTTTGGGTGAAACATCGTTAAACAATTAACTCTACTTAAGGTTGTTCCTATGTTCATATTACTAGTATCTTCTTTCCTTTTATGTGAGCTTGGGCAGCTATTCAATGAATCACCATCTAAGGCAAACACAAGAAATACTTCCCTTACTCTAAAACACTACACAATTAGAAGAAAAGTAGAGAATAATAGTATAATATTCAATTACAATAAATAAAACTCTATTCTAGCATTATATTCAATTGCAATAAATAAAAGCATGTTACTAGCAAATATTCAATTGCAATAAATAAAACCCTAAACTAGCATGATATTCAATTGTAATAAATAAAAACCTTAATCTATACTTCCATCCCCTGGTGTGGGCAATGGAACTAATAACTAAAAACATAAAGAACTAACCTGATTGAAGAACACCATAAACCAGAAGAATCATTAAACCTTAAGCACCGGCTTCATCTCCTCCCTTGAAAGAGAATATTAGCCTTCCATATAGAAGGAAGAACACGAAGAACGAGAAGAACAAGAGTTGAAGAACATAAGACTAGAAAGACTAATTTATTAAGACTCAGCTAGTTAAAACCGATCTTTTATTATTAATCTCTCTCTGCCTCAAGTTAGGAGACAAGAATATAAGTGAATTCGCCAATTACATGAGGCACTTAGGTCCTCTATTTATAGGGGTTACAATGAGCTCTAGAAGCATTCCAAACCGTCATTTGTTTCCTAATACAAATAGACTTCTTCCAGAGTCCGACTTCGTCTTCAAAACTGAGAAGGAATTGGCTACATTGTCGATTCATGCGTCTGGACGCATTATTCATGCGTCCCAGACTTAATCAATGCGTCTGGACGCTCGATTTATGCGTCCCAGACGCACTCAATGCGTCTAGATGCTCGATACATGCGTCCCAGACGCATAAGCCGATTTTCTCTATTCTGCTCTATCCTTTTATCCTCTTTTGCGGGCTTTGGTCCAAGAAACGAATCCTTTGGCCTTGGGCTTCCAAATAGACTTTAAAATAGGTCCAAGTCGCATCTTTAACAGCTCCAATTCCTTGGCCTTCTCCATGATTGTCCACGGGCCTCCCATGTGATCCTTAATGCTCCGAATTTCTTCGTTTTACCCCATTTTCTCTAATATTCTACAAAACTCTCTTTTTCACCTGTAGAATCTTAAAACACAACTTATAAACACTATTAGTCCACTAAGATGGCTAAACAAGAGGCATAATCGAGGGTTAAATAGCACTTTTTGAGCACTTATCACAACTTCCAACTAGCCTTTTGCTAGTCTCTTAGCAAATAAGATAAAAAAATAGATAAGTGATCAAAATCACATCCTAATAACAAAAATAAAATCCTAACTCATTTTCGCAGGTATCGCGATTGCATTTACCATATGCAACAAGGCTTTAAACCTTTAAGTTCCCCAAAAAGGACGAGTTATAGTCTCGTGAGGGTTTTCAGGTGATATACCCACAAAATCAATCAATAGCATGTTCAAGAATGATAGTATTTTTCAGAGAGAGAAATTCTTTACCCACTTAGTGCTTACTCCAACAGACGGTTTCCATTGCTAACTACATTGCTGTAAAGACTCATAGATTATGATGGGAGATAGTAAAAATTGACAAAATTCTTAATCAAGGCTTATGTGTGTACTTAGTCAATCTCCTATACTCTCCTATCCAAGAAACGGAATCCCTAGTTTACTATAGGTAGATAATCTCGACTTTCAATCCTCACTAGTCATACTCTCAACAAAGAATCTCTCAGAAGATGGTCTACTATTTTACCTCATGTATGTGGGGAAAAGAATAATGCATACGAACATCCCACATACTACCTTGAAAAACAGACTTCTGAATAAAAGTAGTCTCATGGAAAGAATGTCAATCACATATGAAGTATCGGGTCCTTCACTTTAGCATCCTCTCACCTATTCTAGACTTAGATTAACAATCTTTGTAGTGATAAGTCATGGGTTGTAACTTGGCTTGGGTATTGGTTTATGAAGGAAAGGTAAAAAGGATTCTAAGGTTGTTTCTGAAAAACACTAAGGGTTTTGCTTCTTTCTTTGGAAGATTTCTTCAAATTCTGTATTGCAGAAAAAATTCTTCCTTTGTCTTAGCTTTTCCATACATTCTGTTCAACTTTTTTTTTTTTTTTTTTTTTTTTTTTTTTTTATGTTCTTCAACTCTTCTTCTTCTCGTCTTCGTGTTCTTCCTTCTATATGAAAGGCTAATCTTCTCCTTCAAGGGAAGAGATGAAGCCAGTGCTTAAGGTTTAATGATTCTTCTAGTTCATGATGTTCTTCAATCAGGTTAGTTCTTTATGTTTTTAGTTATTAGTTCCATTGCCCACTTTTGAGGGGGATGGAAGTATAGATTAAGGTTTTTATTTATTACAATTGAATATCATGCTAGTTTAGGGTTTTATTTATTGCAATTGAATATTTGCTAGTAATATACTTTTATTTATTGCAATTGAATATAATGCTAGAATAGAGTTTTATTTATTGTAATTGAATATTATACTATTATTCTCTACTTTTCTTCTAATTGTGTAGTGTTTTAGAGTAATACACTACCTCTTTTTGTGTATGTATGGTGTATGGGTGATGTAGATAGATGATGGTCGTTGAACAAAAAGAAGCGTATCAAAACCTAATTATCCCTCAATAAGTAAAGGATGAGTAGGGTATCGTTCCACTTTTAAGTGTATGTTTATATGAAGGACAGGATTGGAAAGGGGATTTGAGGGATTAAAACTATTATTATAGATATTGTAGATTCTAATGTTAAACTAAACTAAACTAAACTAACTAACTAACTTATACTAAAACTAAGAATTGGAAATAGGGAGAGAATATGAGAGAGATAGATTCAAGAGATTCAAATCCACCAATGCTTTTGATTCAATGATCTTTTGCTTCATGTTGTTCTCCCAAGTAGACTACAATCGGGCAATCGAGCAAGTGCCGATGCCTTTTTGGGTGAAACATCGTTAAACAATTAACTCTACTTAAGGTTGTTCCTATGTTCATATTACTAGTATCTTCTTTCCTTTTATGTGAGCTTGGGCAGCTATTCAATGAATCACCATCTAAGGCAAACACAAGAAATACTTCCCTTACTCTAAAACACTACACAATTAGAAGAAAAGTAGAGAATAATAGTATAATATTCAATTACAATAAATAAAACTCTATTCTAGCATTATATTCAATTGCAATAAATAAAAGCATGTTACTAGCAAATATTCAATTGCAATAAATAAAACCCTAAACTAGCATGATATTCAATTGTAATAAATAAAAACCTTAATCTATACTTTCATCCCCTGGTGTGGGCAATGGAACTAATAACTAAAAAGATAAAGAACTAACCTGATTGAAGAACACCATAAACCAAAAGAATCATTAAACCTTAAGCACCGGCTTCATCTCCTCCCTTGAAGGAGAAGATTAGCCTTCCATATAGAAGGAAGAACACGAAGAACAAGATGAACAAGAAGAAGAAGAGTTGAAGAACATAAGACTAGAAAGACTAATTTATTAAGACTCAGCTAGTTAAAACCGATCTTTTATTATTAATCTCTCTCTGCCTCAAGTTCTGGAGACAAGAATATAAGTGAATTCGCCAATTACATGAGGCACTTAGGTCCTCTATTTATAGGGGTTACAATGAGCTCTAGAAGCATTCCAAACCGTCATTTGTTTCCTAATACAAATAGACTTCTTCCAGAGTCCGACTTCGTCTTCAAAACTGAGAAGGAATTGGCTACAGTGTCGATTCATGCGTCTGGACGCATTATTCATGCATCCCAGACTTAATCAATGCGTCTGAACGCTCGATACATGCGTCCCAGATGCATAAGCCGATTTTCTCTCTTCTGCTCTATCCTTCTATCCTCTTTTGCGGGCTTTGGTCCAAGCAACGAATCCTTTGGCCTTGGGCTTCCAAATAGAATTTAAAATAGGTCCAAGTCGCATCTTTAACAGCTCCAATTCCTTGGCCTTCTCCATGATTGTCCACGGGCCTCCCATTTGATCCTTAATGCTCCAAATTGCTTCGTTTTACCCCATTTTCTCTAATATTCTACAAAACTCTCTTTTTCACTTGTAGAATCTTAAAACACAACTTGTAAACACTATTAGTCCACTAAGATGGCTAAACAAGAGGCATAATCGAGGGTTAAATAACACTTTTTGAGCACTTATCACAGAGCATGCTGTCCGCGGCTTCTTAAAAGGCAGCTATTCATGGGAAGTCTGCATGGCGGAGGGAGAAACCTCAATGACTGCTTCATCATCAGAATCACTGTCAAACAGCTTCTGCTTGTGAACATCCATGTCATCTCTGGGAGAGTTATGGTATTGATCTTCCCAGTCAGAGATAGAGCGGAGCTAGGGGATGCCTTCCGGAGCAGAGGAGTTGGGAGTGCCTTGAGATTTGCGGGAGACAGATGGAGGGGTAGCGGACTGGTTCGTTTGCGGCGTGGTGCGGGGGGATGAGACCTTTGCCGTGGGGAGGCTCGGGGTTTGCGTTCTTTTGGAGGAAGAGGGCGGTAAAAAGGAGTTGATAAACCGCCTAGGTGGTATTCGTTGGAAACTTGCAGTAGTGGGGTCGCAGTGGTAGGATGAATACCCAGGTGTGTGGCTTGGTTAGGCCCGAGGTCGCGGAGTCTTTGGAAGATAGGACTTGGAATCTGATGCCACCCTACACAAGGAAGAGAAATCAAAGTTAGGAAAGAATGAGATAATACATCTAGAGAGAAGGGGAAAACCGAGATACGCACCGCGTGATCTGAAGGCGAGATGGTTAAGAGTTAAATCGTCAGGGAGATCCGTAGATAGGAATGGTCCCGACATGTACAACGGGTAGTGGTGCCATACTTTATCCGAGGAGGTGATATGAAGTAGGAAATTCTTCTTGCGAGGATGCACACAGAAAGACTAGACCCTACCCCGACGTCTTTGGTACGTCTTTTTGATATAGTATTGAGAAAATATGTCGCGGCTCGTGATCTTGGGGTCCCTGGACTTATTATAGGAATTAGCAGCGTACATAATTCTCCAAAAATTCCCTATGCCTTGGCAGGGAGGAATGTGGAAATGATTACATACCTCGACGTCTAACAAAGTGAGAGGTAGCTGCAAGCCGGTTACAATTTGGCCCACTGTGACTACAAGGTACCCCGAACGTCGGGGAACCAGATGAGGGTAATGGGTGATAGCAGGCACGTGCTCTAGAACTATGTCGGCTGGAATACCGTAGATAGCCCTAATTGCGTCCAAATTAGGTCTACGACATCGGGAAGGGGGCGGCAATAAGGAGGCTGGACAGCCAGAGGTTGAAGGGACCGCAGTAGGAACTAGAGGGGGCGCCGACGCTACCCCACCGGAGTGGGAAGACGAGGGGTCAATAGATTCAGAAGCCAACATCGAGGAAAGATGAACAGGCTCAAGAAGTTGAGTATTTCAAATAAAAATGAAAATTAAAGAGATTCAAGCACAGAGAAACTTACCAAAGAAAGCTGGTGGGGAAGTGTGTTGCCCAGGTAGAATGCTCAAGGAAGAAAAGGCTCACCGAGGAAGGAAAGAGAGGGTAGTCACGAACTGGAAGTTGGCCGGAGTAGAGAACGAGAGCAAGGGGGAAAAGAAAGAACTGAGAGGAAATGGGAGAGAAAGAAGAAGGAGAGGGGATTATAAAGGGGAGGGGTAAAAGCGTAATTTCAAAGGGGCAGAAAAACCAAAAGGACTGAGGGTAGAAGGGTAATTACAGAGAATGAGGAAACCGAGGCAACAAGACAGCAAGCTAGCATGAAAGAGACACGTGGTAGCACGAAGTACGAGAGGCGGTGGAAAACGAGCTTGATGAGTACATTCACTCTCTCACGCAACCCCAGGAGTGAGATGAAAAAGTGCACGAAAAACGAGAAAAAGTGGGTTCTCGACCCTGGGTCCATAATTAGGACTGCGGAATCGAGAAGGGGCATTTGTATAGACCCAATTATGAAGAGGATGCCAGGTCAGCGGACGTCATATGGGAGTCAGAGTAATATGATAGAGCAGGAGCATAGGAACCGAGCCAGGGAAAAGACCAGGTCAGCGGGACACCGAGTGGGATGCATCTTAGGAATATAAACTGGGAAGTATGTGATATATGCTCTTTACTACTACTTAGAGTTTTGATCTCTAAGAATTGATGCAAAAGCACTCAAGGTTCCTTACTCACGATCTTCGTTTCGTAGAGTTGGAATAAAGATTCGAACTAAACTAAAGCTTAGAACAACTACAAATTGGAATTTACAATTAAGGGAAACTAAGGAGTAAGGTCATAATATAAATGCTAGATTTTTCCTTCCTACATAAACATTAAGAAAACATTAACGTTGAAAACATTCACTTAATACCGAAATAGAGATTTGAAAGAGAAGGTGGAGAGTTAATCCTCCTCATGTGAAACTATCATTAGTGTTGATTTGAAAAGGTTTTGATTCTTCCTAGACTCATAGACAAGTCCCTAACGGAAAAATAGATTTGATCCCTAGCATGCATGGCTCACTAAAGAGCTCATACATGCTAGCAAGTGAAACCAAACAATGACTTATCTCTAAGCTCATTGCTTGATTCCTAACTAAACTCTACACCAACTACCATTTTGGGATAGGATGTAGAGTTAGTTGTTCTTCCTAAGCCTACCAAACCAACAACAATTGGTTTACCCTCACATGAGTTGGATTAACTCCCCAAAAGGGAAGTTAGCTCATGATCCTTGGGACAAGGATTTATAAACTAAGAAAAACACAAAAGAGAGAGAGAGAGAGAGAGAGAGAGAGGAGAAAGATGAACAATCAAACTCACTTCTATTTATTTTCTAGAAGAAACAAGTATTCTTCCATTAAAACTATTACAAGCTTTTTAATAAAAACTAAAACTAACTTCATTTCTTTCACTAAGGAACTAAAATAATGCCATGTGAGGAAAATAAGTCAAGGGAGTAAATGGAGTGTCCCCCACCCTTGTCTAATTTCTTCTCCATTTGAGAGAAATCTCATTTCCTCCCACGTGAATTATCAAACCACATTAATGAATTTTTATCCACCACATTAAAACAAAGTGACACCTTGCATTTTTTTTCACTATTAACACCTAATCTAATTTATTACATGCAAGGTGTCAACTTTGCACTAATAATTTGTTATCTTTTGTCTTGACATGCTCCATGATTGATGACTCATCCAATCTTGTGGCCCCCGTGATAGTGGGTCCATGTGCAGTCAAGTGGCGGTCCCGTATTTTGGGCAAGTTGTTACAATTTCCGCCTATCGTAGAGTTCATCGCCCCTAATTGTCCGAAAGCATCTCTCGTGGTCGCATTCGAGTCCCGGTTCGGAGGTAGGAGCTTTGGAAGTTTGATGATTACGTGTGGATTTGGGAGAATTCGTATATACGCCGTTCCTCATGCTTTATTTCAGGTTTAACCAATATTTCCATGTTTACTGCAAATACCTGCAAAAGTATGAAAACATATTTATTTCATGATTATTAAACACATAATTAACCAAATTTATATGTCTCAATGGGGTTTCATAATACACTTTTGGGTGCTTATCAGTATGCGATCTTGGCCGGGAAACCCTAGAGCGCGGACATGTCAAGTGTACGGCAGGAAGGGGATCGGTCGGATGGGAGGACAGCTGGATGGCCAGGAAGTGAGAAGAACCGAGTATAAAAAGAAGGAGATGGGAAGGGAATAGGGGAGGCTGCATAGTTAGAGAAAAAGGGGAGTGTTGAGAGTCCATTTTCAGGAGAGTGATTGAACAGTGAGTTTAGAGGTCAATACACTCTTCTTCTAACCTCAGCCTTGAAGTGCACTTTAAATAGATCAGAATTGAAGATGGGTTCAAAATTTTGCTCCGGCACAATTTTAAAAACTCGAGCCATTTGGAATATGAATTGATAAAATATGGGCATTTAGTTAGAATGGGGGCTGAAAATAGAAGAGGCTGTGAAAATTTGGAGTGGTAGTGTTTAGGGTGGGCGGGCGGTTGCGAGTTGAAAAGGGGCGGTTGATAAATCATAAAATTGATAGTTTACCTACGAAATGAACGATGAAACTCAAAACGTAAGTAAACTAAAACTATCTTATGAGCCTATATTTTATCAAAGATTCTACTCTCAATCCTATGAGATATAGTGGAGTAGATGATTCGTTCCACTCCTAGTCCTTCCGCATGCTGTGTTCTCTACGTATAAGTAATCTACTCTAAGTCTAATGAGAGATTTACAAAATGGCAACTAGACTACGATGCAACTACCCACAAGATGCAACTAGTCGGCTATTTAAACAACTATGGGAATGCTACGTTGATTCTATGATAAGGAGTTAGAGGGGGATTGATTCCACCTTAACTCGACTTAACCCTACTAACGACGAATCATCGTAATCCGAATTGAACTGCTTCACAGCATAACAATCTGGTTACTCCTAATCCCTAATTACACATGGCATTTCTACCAATTCATAACTAACATGTGAACGATTACATCCATTCTCATGGTGAACTAATCGTTTCTAGAGTGGAAAGAAAATTACGACGACTCTACGATAATCAGAATCAAGCTTTCATCAAGGCTTCTCAACCCCCTCAATGGAGGTTTAGCCGAGAGTCATCACGCTATCATTCCCAATGGAATTCAAACAAGACATGATATAAAGATTTGAACTTTACTTGTTTAAACTCAATTCAAAACTACTAATGCAATAATTGAATTAAACTAATAATGACAATTAATTGAATCTACGAATTGAAACTAAACAATTAATGGAAATGAAACTAACTTATGGAGAACACTATTTTATTAATCTAATGAATAATAAAACAAATATTCAAATACTAAATTAATAATCTAACTAATCTAAGTCTAGCTATCTACGTAATAAAGGAAATTAGATCTACACAATTGTAAATGACAAGAATTGAAATTGACAAACTAGCTATTTTATTAATCAAACTAATTAAGAATAATGATTCTAAGAGTTTAATCTAAAACAAGAATTGAATTTAAACTAAACTTAATTTTATTACATGAAAACTAGATCTATAATTATCTACAGTTTTAGGTCTAACTAGCTACCATTAATAAAGAGTCAAGCTCTTGTTTTTATACTTTCAGATCCAAAAATCGTGCATGGGCTTGGAGCCATGTTTTGGGCCAGAGAATCAGGCCCAAAACCCAATTCTTTCAGTCCAAAAAGGCCTCTTCAGCTGCAGTTGGCTTCAACAGAATTTTCGTCCACTTTTGCTCCTCTGATTGGGTCAAGTCTTGGACCATTGGAAAGCTCTTTCCGAGTCGGTCGTTTTGACATAAGGTAAGCCCCATTCTGAGGTTTTAGTCCAAAGATACGGCCTTCGAAAGTTCTCACGACTTTTGTGTCAAGTTTACCAAGGCCGACTTTTCAGCTTTTGACCGGGCTTCAGAAAGGCTTTGTCTTCTTGAATCTTGGCCTTTAATCACGGAACTCCTTAGTAACCGACCTTTGCTCCTTTATCTCGCTAAAGTGGCACATTTATGCACATAATGGACTTTGAAGCCTGAAATGCATAAAAACACGTAATTAGTGTTAACTCTTAATTATTACTCACATAATTGTTCTAAAAGTATGACTATTACAGGGTTAAAGCTACAGTTTTGGGCTCTTATCAAACCACCCCCAAACAGCATTTTGCTTGTCCTCAAGCAAAGATGAGAAATTAGAATAAGTGACCAAAATGGAGTTTTATCTACTCTCGTTTCGCTGAGTGCGATTGCATTAACTATATGCAACAAGGCCTTAAACCACTAGGAATTCCCTAGTGGACGAGTTATAGCCTCGTGAGAGTTTTCCAATGAAGGTACTCACAAACTTCACCTATACTACAACGACTAAGAAATAAAACTATTGTTTCCTTATTCATGCTCTAAATTAACTATACCTCTCACTAGCAATGCATATAGAGTAATCAAGTCGAAATCTAAGCTAATATATGCATAATAATCAATCATCTACAATAAACATATATACAATGAGTAATACTATGAAATGCCTAGCAGGTTCGTTTCTGAAACTCGGGATAGCATCCTTAAGTAGGTTCTCACAATAATAGTCAAGATACAACACTCTGATGTTTCCACTCAAGTTTAAGCTACTCCGATTAGTATAGTGGGCACACTTTACCTTACAATCTCAATGACAACAAAGGAAGCCTCGAGTCGATCAAACACATCCGCCACTTACTATCACACTAACCTATTCCTAATTAAGCTAGAGGTCTTTATTAGGTGTCAAGGGATTAGGAGATGGTTTAAGAAGGAAGGAAATGGATATTCAAAAGGACAAGTCCTGAGATAATAGAGTTTTCATATTATGTAACTTAGAGAAAACCTTGTTATTTTCTTTTGCTTCTATACTTTGTTTCCATCCTTAGCCATATTTTTCTTTTTCTTTTCTTTGGCTTTTGACTCCCTTTTATTCTATTTTTGGAGTTTTTATTTTTTTTCTATTTTTTTCTTTTCCTTGGATGGAAACTTCTTTTCTTTTTCTGAAGCAACTAACTAATTTTTGTTTACACAGGTTTTTCTCTTCTTCTTTCTTCACTCATTCTATTCTCAGACTTATTCTAGATTGGGTAAGTTGAAATTTTTATTTTGTTTTGTTTTTGTAACAGGCTAAAGGAATTGTGGTTTATGGAAGGCTAAAGAAAGGCTCAGAGAGGCGACTAGCGGAATATAATTCATAAGTTTGAATTTCTTGCTATATCGATCCAAAGAGGGCCTAAATTCTCGCTTAGGATATGGCATAGTGATCAAGCAAGTGGACGTGTGATATCTCTATCCGGATTTTACTTCTCCCTTGTGTCATTTCTCAAATGTTTCGCTCATATAAGGCTTTAGGCTATATTCTCACAGGATTTGTAGAATAAGTACTCTAGCCTAGATTTCAAAAACTCACTGCTAACAATCATAGATACTCATGTAATATATTTATAGATAGATGCAAAGATTATTACCTACATATTAACCTAAGTTTCTAAAAATTATTCTAATGCAAAAGCTACGTGAGACTTCTAGATTATTAAGAGCATAGAGAAAGAAAACAATACCAATATTCCTAAGTGTATAGCATAACTTATTTATTTATATTTTTGAATTTTTTTAAATTTTAACTAGAAAACAAATGTATATTATACCTATCTATATCCTAACAGATGCCTTAATTACACGTGTTTCTATGCCCCCCAAACAAGAAGCATGCTTTGTCCTCAAAGCATTTTAAATAAAGAGGGTTGGAAAAATACCATTGAATCGCGTGAAATTCAGGAACATCTACAAAATAAGGTTAGAACATACTAATATAGGAAATAAAAACTGACGTAACTCTATACGAGTTCTACCCATTATGGGGTTAAAAGAATGAAATTGCTTGGGACATAAGCAGACACTAACTAGAATTAAAACTTACCTTATCTCCCGCTTATTCATCATCCTGCTCATCAACTTCTTCTATAAAGAAGTGAGGTTCCTTCGCGTCCTACCATGCCATGATAATTTGTCAGGCTTCCCGCCATTTATCATCTATTATTGCTAACCTATTAAGTGCGACTTGGTCTGACGGGGTGTAGGGTGCAACCTAATGAGGTTGTATCCTCCACCCTTGCCAAGTCATTGCACGGAAAGATCGAATAATACTATTTGTGGGTTTTACAGTGTCGACCGTAATCCAATCCGTGAAACGTGTACAAAAAATAGGAAAGAAACATAGCATAATACGGGAAATTAGAACAGGCATAAGAAGGTACTTATGCCTCATGCTATGGGATCGAGCTAAACTAGACATCAAGGTTCGGGGAAGGTCATGACACATACGCCCCCGTGGCTAAAGCAAGGGAAGACGCGCGCAAGTGGCATCATCCACGTAAGAAAAACGCCATTCCCTAAAATATTTAGCATGATCCAAAACATAACAGTTCCTATGTTCATGGACAGGCTACCAAAAGCGACGTTATATTCCCCTTGGTCCTCGATACGGAAAATGTAAGCCAGCCATACGACTCATGCAAAAACTCATAAGTGTAGACATACATATTATCTACCCAATAACACCATGGGTCTTGTATTTCAGCCGGGCATAGCAAGTCCAAGAACAAATGCTAGCAAGAACCTGGTAATTCCATTGGTTCATTATCAATGTTGATGGAGAACACTTGTTCTCCATCTGGTCTCTCAAAGAAAATGCAGTTATCATAAAAATAAGATGCTAGTGTTGGAGAATAAAGCCCATCGGGTCTTACCATATTTGTTCCGCCCATTTATGTGACGCTTCACAAAACCAAGCACCGTAAGTAGTGTTTTGGAACAAATCTTCGAAAGATTGTTCCGGTATCAATGTAGGAGATGTCATCTCAAAATTATGCTCTGAAATAGCTACGAATGATCCGGGAACAACCCGCAGAAAAATTGGAATTTTTCTAGTCCACGGAAGTCAAGGCGCGAGTGCGCTCTACTTGGGCGCGAGTGCGCTCTAAAGTTATTAGAATTCCAGTGTTTGGCTGGTCGCTCACACACTTTAAGCTGAAAGTGCGCGCTCGACAAAAATTATGAAAAAAGTGGAGGGCGCAAGTGCACTCCTCTGGGGCGCAGGCGCGCTCCGAGGTGCTGAAAATCGGAAAATGAGACAAAACGTGGGAATCGTGGGAGTGAAAGGTGAGTGATGGAAGTTAGGTGTAGTGTGGGTTGTGAGTGTAGAATGAATGAAGTTTATATAGGTTTAAAATTGCTAAAACGGATCGGGAAGTTGCCAAAAAGTTTTTACGGCAGTTTCCGGAAATCCTAAAATTTCCAAACCCGAAAACGGAAACAACTCATTTCCTTGATTCTAAAACAAACCTAGTATCTTTTAGGTTGAATTTAGGATAGAATCTACTTATTTAATCGAGATTTCATCCTACCATGATACTTATTCATAGATATGCCTAATCGGCTATATTTTCACCTTGACTCCGCAATAAATTCTAAAACGAGGGTCATATAAAAATCATGCTAGAATAGATAACACCACCCCCAAACAATTTGGGAAGGTGGGATCAATATGAAACAACCACGCACAATGAAAATAACCGCATTATATTAAAATTTTCATTCGAAGTACATTTCACTACAAAATTCAAATTACAGAATTTAACTTACATTAAAATAAAGGGTTAACTAGTATTACCCCCCTACTAGATGAGCCAATTAGGATTTCCCCCCCTACTAGATGGGAAATTAAGGTCTCCCCCCTAAATATACACAAAAAATTTTGGTCAACCCACTTTGACTTTTTTTTTGTGTGTATTTAGGGGGGAGACCCTAATTTCCCATCTAGTGGGGGGGATATCCTAATTGACTCATCTAGTGGGGGGGGGGGGTAATACTAGTTAACCCTAAAATAAATAACAATAATGAAACTACAAATAAATAATAATAAAAAAAAACATCAAACTATACTATCCCTAACCACTTCGGTACTGGTAGCGGAGGGCACACGCTCAGGAGATGGCTCCTGAGCTCCCGATGGGCCAGCCCTATTCGTCTTTCGGCGACGACGCTTGTGCCTCGATGGTGTGTCCTCAGAAGGAGAATCCCCGTGAGGTGGGAATCGTGCAAGCATGTCGACCCGGAACTAGCGCTGAGCTTCTAGCTCGGCCCTCATCTGTTCCCACCGCTCGTCCTCCCGCTGGGATCGGATCTCAAAGTTATGATGGATAGTAGCCTGTCGAGTTCGGAGGTCTTCGCAGATAGTGTTGAGTGACGCGATGCCCACGATGAATTTACGCCATGCGTCTGTGATCCGACCAACACCTCTCCAAGGCATCCGCATCAAAACAAGTCAAGTCCTCCTCATCCTCCGAGGCATTCTCATTTCCCCCATCCTCCTCGTCCTCTACCCTATCCTCAGGCAACCTCCAAACTCGTTGGACACAATCCTTATAGATACGATGATTTCAGTGTAGGGTGATGTAAGACCTATCAGACGCCGGAGCTGCTCTCAACTTCAGCATGATCTTGGTTATCAACACAGGGAGAGGTGCAACAGCCTTCCCTACTCCCCTAATCATGCTAAGCAAAAACTCCAAGATACAGAACTCGTACTTCTGCTCCTAGAGTATCCATAAAATGTGGAGGCAGTTCACACCGATGTCGCTGACCTTCTCCTTCCCCAGGACGTTCCGACCAATCCATTGAGCTGCAGCCAATTTGGTTGGTTCGAGGGATGCTTTATTTAACACAACGCGATCTCGATTGTAGTTCCCTTCGATAACCATCCACGTGCATCAATGGCTCTACCCCATTATATTGGGACTCCGTAACGTGACATCAGATGGATTCTAGGCGGAATGCCTAGAATCTCACCCAACAACCCATAGTTACTTCCTTCCTCCTCTTCGCCACCATAACAAAAATTCTAGTCCCTCCAACTCCCTCGTGTTGTAGAGAACCGTCGGACTAAGTCTTCGTGGGTAAAAGGCTTCGGGTCGAAAGTACCACAAGCTATTCCAGTCTCTATCGATCATTTCGTCACACCGTGAAAGCGGCGCGAAGTGGTCACCGATAAAATGCTTGCTCAAAGAAAAATTCGGCGTTGTTGAGCCATTTTTTGTGTTTGGAATGTAGTGGGGGTTTAAATTGGATGTGGTGTTGGAATTTGAGTCGACCGACCAAAACAAAAATGGTGGTGGTGGCGCGAAAGTTCACAATTTTTTAAATTTTCGGTGGTTTTTTGCTTTTTTCTACTTGGTGGAGGTGGTGGTGGAAGGATTTATAGAAGATTTGAAGTTGATTTGACTGTGGGCATGGGTTTAATTAGGTTTCTTTTTAATATATATATTATATATTTTTTTTTAAGGTTTGGAGCTTTGCTGGTCGTTAATGGCGATTTGGAAGGATGAACGCAACTGTTGGGGCAAAGGTAAGGGCGCGGGTGCGCTGCCGGGGCGCACGGGTTGGGCCCAAGCCCAATTCGAAATTTTTGAATTTTTCGATTTTTCGCGAAACTTCAAACTAAAATTGCCGCTTCGTTACTAGTCCGATTTTTGCGAATGAGATATGGAAATGATCAGGAGAGAATTTCCAATCCAATGATCCATAAAACACTCTATTCCGACCGTGGATGACATATAAGATAGTGGAAAACGCCTCGAAGTGCGTGCATGACGTACGTTATGCGAACAACTGAACTCTAAATTCATAGATTATGTGAACCCGGATCGAAATACAATTAAACGGCCTAAGCAACTCTAATGGGACATAAAACATTCTAGGACGGAAATACGAACACCCCACCCCCAAACAAATTTTTTACAACAAAGCTTAGAAAATTTGTTTTTTAGCAGTGGGTCTTTTAAAGTCAGATTCCCGAGACTTCCTAGATTACTAAGTTTATCCTTTAATATATATATATATATATATATATATATATATATATATATATATAAATTTTACTTTTATAATGAAAAACAATAAACAAAAAAGACATAATTCACCCCATAGAGAAACATGACTCAAAAATCCGAGAAAACATGTAAGAGTGGAAAACGTGAATTATGTTAAACGTGGACTTAAGATCCGATACTTACAGCCACACACTCCATAGGGAGGGCCCGGTTACCTTAATGGTGCACTCACCAATATCTAGAAATGAAAGGAATGCGCCAAACACAACAAATTGAGGCATTTATATTCAGATACTCGAGACTTTATCTAACATATGTATGAACATGCAGTTTATCATATATCAACAACCGAAATAGTTGTGGATCATTCCATAAATAAATATCACAGAAAACATATCCAAACACAATCAAGCACCAAGATTTCCTATGACGCAACCTAGTGAAATGAAAGCGAAGTCGGATAACCCTATAACGTAACCTTTTTTTTTTTGCTAAAGGTAATTGATTAATAAAGAATAAGGATTACAAAAGTGTCAGATACATATTAAGAACTGCTTACAGAAGGCTACATCATAAATGTATCATTCCTAAAAACATCAATGCTCTAGTGGACAAAGCGGAAATAAGTGGTGTAGTGATTCTCTAGATTCTTCATGAAGAGTGGTCTACTATCCCACCATTTCCTTTCACCTTTAACCAAGTTAGCCCCATGTTTAGAACAGCTATCGGCACCAAGGTTGGTCTCTCTCAAAGTGACTGTGACATTGATCCATTCTGCCTGTTCCTTCATAGTTTGCCACCTTTCCCAGACTCTCCAATGTAATTTATTCTCCTGAAAAGCTTGGACTACCGATTTCGAATCACTCTCCACCCATATATACTTCCATCCCATTTCCAGCGCCTTGTGTACGGCTTCCACAATAGCCACTGTTTCCGCCATGTAATTAGTATTGACCCCCAGACCTCCTGCTGCTGCACCTAAGAATTCACCCTTATAGTTTCTCATAACTATTCCCCAACCTGATCTCCCAGGATTCCCTCTCGAGCACCCATCAGTATTTACCTTTATTATTCCAGGTGGAGGAAGAGTCCAGAAGCATTCAATGATTTTCGGTGCTCTTCTCAGCTTGTGATGAAGATTGAATACTCTAAGAATCTTTAAGTCATGAACCGAGTTCTCCATATGCCCTGTAGATCTGTGGTGAGCTCAAATGATTGCTCGTCTAGCTAAAAAACAAATATGCGATAAGCTTGAGTCTTTATTGTCGTAAAGCACTCTGTTCGGTTCTTCCAAAGACTCACCATCATAGTGATAGAGCAAGCTTTCCACATGTCAAGAATGAGGGAGCTGTAATGCTTACCTTGCTACTGCACATCCCGAAATGATTTCGGGTTCTTGGAAGTGCTGAAAATGTCACGAGCATAGTTCCAAACTATTTTGGCCAGCTTGCATTGAAAGAGTATATGCTCTAGAGTTTCTTGCTGAGTGCGGCAAATGCAACATCTAGAGGCCACTGATTTTTTAAGCCTTTGGAGTGATCGTCTGTTCTTGTTCGCCATGCGCCCGACTTCCATGCAATACCTTGAGTTTTTTGGTAGAACCTTTGAGCTCCATATGAATTTACACCATGCTGGTTTGGCTGATTTCTTTCGGATGGCATCATGCGCTTCCGAAACTGTGAATTTCCCATTAGAATTGCACTGTTAGGCTACTGTAGATTGCCCAATTCTATGCCCATTTGCTGCAACAGTTGAGTCATGTTTACCGAAAAGTTCCAAGTATCTCCCAGAATACACTCACTGAGCTTTGACTGAAATTTGACAATCTCTTTGCTCTCTTCTTGAAAGAAATCGCAGAGTGGTTTATTCAACAACCAATTCTCTCTCCACAGATTGATAAAGTTTCCATTGCCCACCGTCCAGCCATGCAGATGCTTCATCTCACTAAGTTCCCATTTGATACCTTTCCAAACAGTGGAGGTTTTGTAGTTTGACCATCCCCCTGTTCGATTGGTATATTTACCTTTCATGTATGGCCTTCCAATCACTATCCTCGTTAGAAGACTCCACGCTTTGTTTCATAAGCATTGAGAGATTGATATCGTGTAATCTCCTTAACCCCAGTCCCCCTTCCCTCAGAGGCTTGCAAGCTTTCTCCCATGATACCGTGATAGCTTTCCGTTCTACTGGGTTTCCGCTCCAAATGAAATTTCGGATAATAGCTTCACATTCCTTTATCACTGATCTCGGCCACTTGTAGATAGCCATATTATGCACTGGGATGATGTTTAGAACGTGTCGTGCAAGAACTACCCGTCCTTGGAAAGATAATAACTTCCCGGCCCATCCCGAAGCTTTGCTTCTGATCTTATCCACCAAAGGAGCAAGTGCTACTTTCGTTAATCTCCCTTTGACTAGAGGTACCCCAAGGTACTTTTCAGGCAAGGTACCTTCCTTGATTTTCAGAGTCTCCTGTATACTCTGCTTCCGTCTGGTTGTCATTGGGCTGAGAAATTTGGTTGCATTTGTCTTTGTTAATGATTTGTCCCGACGAGTCTTGATATCTATTAAGAATCTTGACAATCTGTCTGATGCATCTCATGTTAGCATTACTGAACAAGAAAATATCATCTGCAAACATTAGGTGTGATGGACTGCAGTATTTACCATTAACCACCATTTGCCGAATCTTCTTCTCGTGGACAAGCTTGCTGATGTTTCTGCTTAGACAGTCCTCTGCTAATCGCGAAAAGCGGGGGGAGAGAGGATCCCCCTGTTTCAGCCCTCTCTCCGCCGAAAAATGCCCTATTGGTCCACCATTGATCATTATAGACATTGAGTTGCTAGAGAATGCTCCTTGTAGCCATTGAATCCAAATGTCACAGAATCCCACATGCCGCAGGACTGCCCACAGAAATTCCCAATCCATTGTATCAAAAGCTTGAGAAATGTCAAGCTTGATTGCTAAACTTCCTCCATGCTGAGGTGTTTGCAGCTTATTGATTAACTCGGAGGCTAACCCGATGACTTGCTGAGAGTTTCTGTTTGGTATGAAACCATATTGTTCCTTGCTAATGATCCTTTCAGCAATTGGGCAAAAGGGATAATTAAAGGTGGTTTACACCTTCCTTCACAATAAAACAACCTCGATCTCAATGAGGTGCATATTTTGGAACATCAGAGGAATTGCGAACGACAAGTCGTAAAATAGGCTTTCGAAGCTCATCAATAAATGGGATCCTGACATAGTAGGTATTGCCGAGCCCATGATCAGTCCTGATGATTTCTCAAAGGCCTATCTCCAATCTCTGGGAATGAGTTCTTGCTTTTTCTTCAATAATAGTCCGAATAGAGTGCCTAACATTTGGCTCTTCTAGAAGACAACAGTGGCTACTCCGAACTTGTTATGTTGCTCCAATCAACAGATAACAGTGGAGGTGGATGGAGTGCTTTTGTCCATTATTCATGCTCATTGCAGTTATGTGAATCGGAGGTAACTATGGATGGATCTTCATCAGTTTAGCCTCATGAACCTTCCATGGTTAATTCTTGGGGATTTTAATGCTTATCTGAGTTACTCAGACAAACATGGAGGCCATTGACCATCTACAGCAGCGATGTCTGATTTCAGAGACTTTATTGGTTCCAATCACTTGATGGAAGCCCCTTGTAATGGGTTTCACTTCTCCTGGTGGAACATGCAAGTTGGGTGACTTAAGATTCTGGGTAAACTGGACAGGATGTTCTTTAATATTCTATGGAGCTCCAAATACCCGGGATGGAATTATAAGGTATGCAACAGGCTATGCTCGGACCATTCTCCTATAGTGGGGCGCAGTGTGGATATCCCTCGACCAAAAAATGTTCCCTTCAAATTCTTCAACATGTGGTGTTCCCACCCATCTTTCAGAGATACGGTTAAAGCTATTTGGGATGTTCCTTTGGCAGGTCACTCCATATATATCCTGACACAAAAACTAAAGCGGCTGAAAAGTGCTTTGAAAGTTTGGAACAGGGAGATATTCGGTAACATCAAATTTCAAGTGGAAGAAGAATCCAAAAGTTTAGAGCTGATGTAAAAACATTTTGATCAAGGGAACACGGATGAGGATTTCAATATGCAAATGGTGAATCAAGAGAACAAGGTTGAGAAATTGCTAGAACAAGAACATATGTTCTGGAGGCAGAAAGCAGGAGCCAGCTGGGAGAATGATAATGATCGAAGCACCAAGTTCTTCCACGCAATGGCGAATACCAATAGAAGCAAATCTCTTATCTCGGAACTGAAAAACAATGAGGGGCACACAATCAGTACCCAGGAGGAGATTGGTGAGTTCGTGGTCAACCACTATAAGGAGAAATTCAGAAAATCAGAGCATGAGATTGACTGGAGGCTAATTCAAACTATGCTTCAGGCTGTTTCAGTTGATGATAATGCAAAGATATCTTCCATCCCATCAGCACAAGAAGTGAGGGCAGCGGTTTTTCATCTTAAAGCGGACAGCTCCCCAGTCCCTGATGGTTTTACGGGCTTTTTCTTTCAACAATGTTGGGACATTGTGGAAGCTGATTTGGTCAGAGCTATAAGATATTTCTTCATCAAATCTCGGCTGCCTATGGGTGTTAACACGAACTTCATTGTGTTGATCCCTAAGGAAAAGAACGCCAATCAGATTAGCAAATTCAGGCCTATTTGTCTCTCCAATTTTGTATTCAAGATCATCACCCTATAACGTAACCTAGCATGCACCTTCTTTTTCATTTTTGAATGAGAGGGTGTTCTAGTGAATAAGTGTGGAAAAGTGAATGGTTATGGAGAATATGGTGGATATGGATAAGTTGTAGAAGGAAAACATGTAAACAATGAGGATGTGGGTTTAGCACAAAACTCATTCATGGTGTAGGTAGGGACTGTTTCAAGTCTAAAAATGAAGGTGTCAAATGCTTGGTTCTTCTGAAGTATTTGTTTACTAGGTGGATTTAAAAAATTATGAATCACAGAAGAAACAAAATGATCGAGTGCAAACTCGAGATTCCTTTGAAAGGGTGGAAGGAGGGGAGTCGAGGTGGCTGTTGTGCAAAGTAGTTCTTGATAGGGTGAATCATCACATGCTCTAAGAAACTCATCGAATTCCTCATCTAGATTGGTCATATCCACGTTACTATGATAGCCCTCTATATCTTTGAGAAAGTCATCTATGTCATCCTCATCCGTAATATGTATATCGGCTAGTGTAGGGATGAAAATGTTGGAGTCTGAACTTCCAAAGGAAATAAATTTGGGCATATGATTATCAGGGAACGTGTTGTTGAAATAATCTCAAGCAAAGCTCTCGATCATGCTAACCTCTCCATCCATAGACGAATCTGGTAAATGTGTCTTTGTTTTAAAAACATTTACTTCAATAGCAAGATGGCCAAAAGACATGAACATCGAACCATCGCGCAATTAATGGCGCATTGGCGGTTGCCGTGAAAGGGCGCCCCAAGATGATCGGGAGAGTCGTTAGCTTAATTTGTATGTCGAGGATGACAAAATCAGCCGGATAGTAAAAATCCTGAACTTTTACCAGCACATTTTCAACCACACCCTTAGGATACTTAATAGACCAATCAGCTAATTGCAACGTCATTTTAGTGGGTTGCATCTCGTCTAGACCTATTTGTCTATATAAATAAAACGGGAGTAAGTTAACACTAGCCCCCAGGTCTAATAACACGGTCGTCGTATAAGAATCTCCTAAAGTGCATTATCTGATGGGGCGGCCGGGGTCCTTGTACTTAACAATTCCATTATGTTCAGATAGAGTTGGGAATTGTTCTGTTAAAAAGGCGTCTTTTGGTATATTGGTCTTACGCCTAGTAGTACACAACTCCTTAAGAAACTTAGCATGGTGTGGTAGCTTTTTAATAGCTTTGAGGAAGGGAAGGTTGATAGTTAGATTCTTGAAAACGTCCCTAATTTCCTCATAATTAGTATCCCTAGTTAACACGGCTAATTTTTGTGGAAACGGTGGTTTTATCTCTATATTTAGCAATGGTATCACCTAGATGTTTAACCATGGCTTTTTGTTTCTTAGGTTGTGTTGTAACGGGTACCTCTACGGTGGTAGGCTCTTGGTTTCTATTTGGTATCTAGTAAAATAGCGGTGTAGGGGACTATTGGTGGGGGTAACTATAGGCATAGTTACTTTGTTATCAACCACTCTGCCAGAACGGAGAGTGGTGATGGCATTTAGCTCACCTACATTTTCATATTCATTACTAGTATTATCGATTACCTCAAAGGCTGTGTTTGTTGTTTTAGGATTAGGTATTGCGTGACCTGGCAACACACCTTTGGGTTGGGCTTTATCTTGGGCCAACTGTTGGCTTAAATTATTAACGGATTGTAGAAGCTGTTGGTTAGATTGAGCCATGGTTTGGAAAAGTTTTTGGCTCACTTGTATGAAGGTGTCAAGACGATCCGGTTGTGTGGGTGTAGTAGTCGGGTGGTGTATTTGGAACTATTTCCGTGAATTATTTATGGGTGGATTTTGATAATTATTATTTACCGGAACGATACCTCTATTAGCATTATAATTATTATAACTACCTTGACCTTGTGCTTGACCTTGTCGAGGTTGCACTTGGTTGTTATAATTATTAAAATTACCCTGACCTTATCCTTGTCGTGGTGGAGCTTGGTTAAAACTGTGCGTTGGCCTAACATATTGATTATTGTACCACGGAGGTGTGGCGTGTTGGTTATTTTTCCAACGAGAAGTTGGGATTTTGTCTCCAAGGCGTTAGGTTCACTATTAATGGAACAAGCCCTGTTCATAGGCTATAGGGACGATGGGAATCGGGATCTTTGAGGGCTCCAACTGAAACTACATGGATTTGAATTTACATTCATGACGGGGATAGGATTTTGTTGAACAGAAATGGCCTCTACCTTTTTTGTGAGTGATTCGATTAGAGTTTTAAGCTCGGGATCGTGTTTAATTTCAAACATACCGGCGGCCTTAACTGTATTTGATGAACTAGCGGAGCGGTGGATATCGTCACTACCCCCCCAGTTGTTATTTCGCTTAGTTTGATCCTCTAAAAATTTATAAGCCTCCGAGGCTCCTTTACTTAGAAAACTACCCCCATTCATTATGTCTAGGACTTCTTTATAGTGGTATAGAAGTCCTTTGAAAAAGGCACGAACTAACGTGTCTTTCGCTAAGTTATGATGTGGACACTCTATAAGGAGATCGGTGAAACGATTCCAAGCCTCTGAAAATGATTCATGAGGATTTTGTCGAAAAAGAAATGAATCTTGGAAAGCATCTCATCCGTCTTTAGGGGTGGGTAAAAATGTTCCATAAACAGCTGAACAAGTTTAGCCCACGAGTCCACAGAATTAGGCATTTGGGCAGTTAACCAAGACGCCGCCTTATCGGCTAAGGTGAAAGGGAATACCCTGAGTTTAATTTGTTCCGCACCAACCGTAGGATGGTGGAATGTTGTTAGGACTTGTTCAATCCTACACATGTGCTGATAAGGTTTTTCATGGTCTAACCCATGAAAAACGGGTAACAAATTAAAAATATTTGGGGGGATTCGGAAATCCCCCACTGGGTCTGCTAGAACGATGTAAGATTTGGGGCTATCGCTCAAGGCTTTATAAAAGTCCGAGAGAGGAATCTCTCCTTCGCCGGGCATCGTGTCAGGTGGTGTGTGTGAAATAGTAGCTAGAGGTGTAGTGGGTGGTATATTAGATAGAATTGTTTGTTGACGTTGTTGTGTGATTACGTTTGGTGTTTTTGTTCGACCAGACCTTAATCTCATACAAGGCTAAGACCAAATTTAGCTAAACACATCAACACTCCAAACAATTATGATATACTAGTATAAACCTCTAACAGGAGATGTGAGGTACAGAAGAAAGGAATACCTGATTGCGTCCTTGCTTCGCTTATGAATAGCGTCTTGTTTACGCGTGTTTAGTGTATATAACTAGTTAGAACACTGAAAAACTTGAAAAATCGAAGTTCGAATCAAACCTATGGAAATTCGGCAAAAGTCATTTCGAGGTGAATGGCTTCGCTTAGAAGCTTGATCCACGCTCCATGTAACTCCAAGTTACAGTGTTTTAGGCTGGTTATTTCGAGATGGGGAGCTGGTCGCTCTCAAGGTTCCAGCGTATATGGTAGTGGCGCCGCTTAGGGGCGGTCGCTCCGTGTATTTTTTCGCGGAACTTTTCAATGCTGAAACGGAGAACCACAGTATGAATCAAACAAGGGTGGGTGGGTGAAATGGGACTTTAAGAAAAGTTGTTATACTACGAAAACAATGCGAAAGTGAAACTAAGATGGCAGCGGCGCCATTTGATAAATCATAAAATTGATAGTTTACCTACGAAATGAACGATGAAACTCAAAACATAAGTAAACTAAAACTATCTTATGAGCCTATATTTTATCAAAGATTCTACTCTCAATCCTATGAGAAATAGTGGAGTAGATGATTCGTTCCACTCCTAGTCCTTCCGCATGCTGTGTCTCTACGTATAAGTAATCTACTCTAAGTCTAATGAGACATTTACGAAATGGCAACTAGACTACAATGCAACTACCCACAAGATGCAACTAGTCGGCTATTTAAACAACTATGGGAATGCTACGTTGATTCTATGATAAGGAGTTAGAGGGGGATTGATTCCACCTTAACTCAACTTAACCCTACTAATGATCTTAATCATCGTAATCGAATTGAGCTGCTTGAGAACAACTGGTTACTCCTAATCCCTAATTACACATGGCATTTCTACCAATTCATAACTAGCATGTGAACGATTACACCCATTCTCATGGTGAACTAATCGTTTCTAGAGTGGAAAGGAAATTACGGCGACTTCTACGATAATCGAATCAAGCTTTCATCAAGGCTTCTCAACCCCTCAATGGAGGTTTAGCCGAGAATCATCACTATTTATCATTCCCAATGGAATTCAAACAAGACATGATATAAAGATTTGAACTTTACTTGTTTAAACTCAATTCAAAACTACTAATGCAATAATTGAATTAAACTAATAATGACAATTAATTGAATCTACGAATTGAAACTAAACAATTAATGGAAATGAAACTAACTTATAGAGAACACTATTTTATTAATCTAATGAATAATAAAACAAAGATTCAAATACTAAATTAATAATCTAACTAATCTAAGTCTAGCTATCTACGTAATAAGGGAAATTAGATCTACACAATTGTAAATGACAAGAATCGAAATTGACAAACTAGCTATTTTATTAATCAAACTAATTAAGAATAATGATTCTAAGAGTTTAATCTAAAACAAGAATTGAATTTAAACTAAACTTAATTTTATTACATGAAAACTAGATCTATAATTATCTATAGTTTTAGGTCTAACTAGCTACCATTAACAAAGAGTCAATCTCTTGTTTTTATACTTTCAGATCCAAAAATCATGCATGGGCTTGGAGCCATGTTTTGGGCCAGAGAATCAGGCCCAAAACCCAATTCTTTCAGTCCAAAAAGGCCTCTTCAACTGCAGTTGGCTTCAATAGACTTTGTGTCCACTTCTGCTCCTCTGATTGGGTCAAGGCTTGGACCATTGGAAAGCTCTTTCCGAGCCGGTCGTTTTGACATAAGGTAAGCCCCATTCCGAGGTCTGAGTCTAAAGATACGGCCTTCGGAAGTTCTCACGACTTTGTGTCTTTGTTTACGCGCGTCGACTTTTCAGCTTTTGACCGGGCTTCAGAAAGGCTTTGTCTTCTTGAATCTTGGCCTTTAATCACGGAACTCCTTAGTAACCGACCTTTGCTCCTTTATCTCGTTAAAGTGGCACATTTCTGCACATAATGGACTTTGAAGCCTGAAATGCATAAAAACACGTAATCAGTGTTAACTCTTAATTATTACTCACATAATTGGTCTAAAAGTATGACTGTTACAGGGTTAAAACTACAGTTTTGGGCTCTTATCAGCGGTCGTGAGCTGACTTGGGGTGGCTAGGGTTTAGAAATTATGAGGAAGAAGATGGTCGGATGGGCGGTTGCGTGGGCTAAATAGGGTTGATGGCACGTACCTCGCATGTGCCTCCTAAGTTAAAATGAAATTTTGGCCCAAGCCTAAATGAAATTAGGAAATTCTGATCTTGCCCTCAGTGCCTTGCCAACTTCAAGAGCCGATCCGCGCTTCGTTACTCGTCCGATCTTGACCCGTGAGGTACTAAAACGATCAGCATCGAAAATGCTATGCAACGGTATTAGGTACACACATATCCAACGGTGGATGAAAAATAGATGATGGAAAGAAACGAAAATAAACTGTGAGCAAATATGTCCAAACAACAGAAATAAAATTTTAATTAATTTTTTTTGGGTTTTGAATATGTTTGACTGAAATTTAAAAAAAGTGGGTCATTTTAAGTCAGATTCCCAAGACTCAGAAGTTTTTGAAAACTTGAGTCAATCCCAATCACATGGCTGGATTACTCTCTTAGACTCAGTGTAATGCACTGGAGGAAAACACGTGTAGACTTTATAAATATAATTATTATGAGGTTGAAGACCGGGACAAGTTGGTGTTTGACAGTTCGAGCACCAGCCTTCTCTTATGGCTCGTCTCTTACGTGCGTATGAACTTTTATCCAATCTAAGGATGGTTTTTGGTATAAGTATCCATATCTTTAGCTGCAATTCTCTAGGAAGTGCTTGCGCACGATCATTGAAACTTATCCATCTAGTCTTGCTAGGTGAAGGGTTTTTGTTCGTTAATTACAGAAGACATTTTGAAAGCTTTTTGAAATTTTTTGAAAAGTTTTTAGAAAGAGAGAGATTGAGAAGGGGGAAAGATTTTTAAGAAATGAAGAATTTTATAAAATTTGTACAAGTTTGAGTCTTTTAATGATAGATTCTTGAGACAAATAGAAAGGTGGAGGCAAAAGATAGAATTAAACAGAGAATAGTATCACTTTGGGTTACTCTATTTGTTAAATTCTCGTTTGGAGATGCCTGTTCCTCTTTTTTTTTTTTAAGCAAAAGATATCTACAACTATATAGAGGTTTTGACAAAAATATAAAATTATATTTGAATACGGTATCATTTTGGTTACTCCAGGACGTATAATTTTCATTTTTATTTCCTCTAGTTTTGAAAACTAAGGAGAGATGGTTTAAGAAACTCGTACTCAAAAGCTATTATTCTAGATGCTAATACTTTTTCCAGAAAACAAACCATAACAGATAATCTCAGGCAACTTTTATGTTAGTTCTGTGGCGAACCCAATCTAGATAGACATAGCTTCAGCTACGTGAGTTAGGGGATTTATTGCACAAGACATGGAATGTCCTGACCCGGGTGAATAACTCGGCGATATAGGCAACCCTCAGTAAGCAAAACTGATCTCAAACTGCCCCTAGATTATGTTGTTCGGGCTCTGTGTAAAATCCATTGCCCATTTTGTTTTTGCAAAATCACATAACTATTTATGTATCAAGAATCTAGCATTAACAGAACAGAGAAAACAACTGTTTTGAAAAAAAAATGTAAAAGAAAGAAAATAAAATTTGTATACTCACTCCACATGTTCACACTAACTCAAACGACGAGTAAAAAGTGTTTTACAAAGAATATGAGAGATATACGTGGACTAAGGTTTCAGCACTTACAACCACACACTCCAAGTGGAGTGGTTCAATTACCTTATTGATATATTCCTTAAAGAAAAAGATGGAATGGAATGGAATGGAGAAGGAATGCATCGCAAAAAAGAGGATTTAATCCTAATAGATGGGATGATCATGAAAGAGTTTTTAGCGCTCTAGCTTCGTTCACGTCACTTGTTGCTTCAAAAGCTGTGTTTGTTGGTTTGGGGTTTGGAATAGCTTGACCTGGAACACACCTTTTTGGGTTTTGTCTTAGGCTAACAAGTTTAGATATTGTTGCATGGATGCTAGGATTTGGGTTTGTTATTGTATGATAGATAACATTATTTCGGTGGGCTTATCTGTTTAGACGCTAGTTGATAGTGTAATTGGAACTAGGTCTCTTTGGTTGTTGATATATGGGTTTTGGTAGTTCTGGTTAAAATGTGATGGAACCAATGCTCTGTTCTAATTGTTATGGGTACCTTGTCCTTGTCCTTGTCTGAATGTATTTGGTAGTTTGTTGAAACCTGGAGGTGGTTAGTTTTGTGGAATGTTAGTCCATACAAAGTTTGGATGTTGTCTCCATGGTGTATTTGATACATTGAAAGCACATACTTCTTCTGGCTAAAGTGATGATAGGTTTGTGATCAAGGGACAGGTGGCATATATATGATTTAAGCTTAGATAGAAATTGCATGGTGAGGTATTTATGTTCATGACAGGATGAGGGGTTTGGTCTTTTTATTTGGTTGTGACGGCATCTATCATTTTTGTGAGGGTTTCGATTAAAGTTTTGATTTTTGGATCGAATTTCACCTAAAAAATACCACTAGCTTTAGATGTACTAGGTTGGGATGTTCTAGAATTGTTTATATCATCCCAATGGATATTCTTTTCAGCTTGGTTTTCAAGAAAGGTTAAGGCTTCGGTTTCACCTCTATCCAAAAAATTACCATTCACTACGTCAAAATGGGAAATATAGGACACGGGCTACACTTGAGGAAGGACGGTTAGTAACAATTGTATTACTATTGACGGCCCAAGAAGTAAAAGGGACGGCCTATCACAGTCTTAATGATCATAGACGACTTCAATCAGTCGATCATTTCCGCTCCAAAATTTTCATCCCCAAAACACTTGTTTCCCTCTCTCCCCGCCTCTATTTCATTTTAGGGAGAACTTAAAATTTCACTCCTATTATCTTAATTATTTTGTTCAACAAAAGAAATTAATCATTTTGCTTTGGTGTTAGATAAAACTTTTAGTTAGGGTATTGATCTTTCTCTTTTTATTAAAACTTTTCAAACTTAAATATTTATGATTATTTTGGCTTTCCTCTTCATCTTCCTCAACTGAATCGTTTGTTTTTTTTTGGACAAAGACAGAGATGTGGAGTTACAACATTTGAAGCTTGTAACTAGTTGTTTGTGACTCTCCACATAGTTAAAACTCGTAAGTATCAAACTATTTTGTTATTTTATTTGTGTTAGTTATTTCACTCTATACGGTAGGAAATGTTGAAGTTAGTATCTTTAAATGTTGAAGCTTGTTTTTTTTTTTTTTGAGTTACAACTGGTCAAGGTGCTTGCAAATCATCCGACAAATTTCTTAAACCATTTTCACTCAACTACGGAAGGTAAAATCATATAGTGGGTTTCCTAATTTTTGTCTTTACTTTTTATTGTCAAGTGAAATATTCATGGGTCATATGTTTTTGTCCATGCCTGTGTTTGTGCTCTAAAATTATTGTAGCTGGTTTAGAGAATTGAATAGTATTTGCTTTGTTCATGCTTTCTCTTTAACAGACATGTTTGAAGGCAGCTTATATATAGTGCCTTGAACAACTTGTACCTGGGCAGCTTATATAAGACAATGTATAAGCTATGCACGACACTATATAAGCTGTGCGCGACACTATATAACAGAGAAAGTTTATATATGACAATGTATAAGCTTATATACGACAATGTATAAGCTGTGCACGACACTGTATAAGTCCGTCCACAACTGAAGCACACACTTACTAAGAGAATCATATGTTTTTAACATATCAACACACCATCCTTGAATTAAAAATTATTCATAGTGATAGAAAAGTAATTAAATTTGGTTGTTTGCACATGTGGCAAGTTGGGGCAGCTTGGGCAACTAATATGGAGTGGCACTTGATAAAGCAAATCAAGCTCTATATTTGACCACCAAAATGGAGTGTAGCGAGTTGTCAACTTGATATAGAGTATGGGTTGGTGTGAAAAATTTGAGCTGCCCACTCTACACGTAGGACAATAGAGTAGCATTGAAGATGCTCTGAGGTATTATTGAATGCCTAGTTAAAACTTAGGATTCTATCTCATTTGTTCTCTTTGTGAGATTTCCAGAAAAGGATCTGACCACCCTGACTTGTTTGACTCGTCTCATGGTTCAGTGAACATGTGAGGTGACTACATCTACAAACTGAACACACAATTAAATTTGTAGGGCGTGGTATAGATTATAGACAAACTATAGAAGTACAAAGTATAGATTGACTATATATAAAGTTCCAAAGTTCCAACCCCTTGAATTTTACTCCATACTAATCATAGTTTATGTTAATTTGTTAATCGGGTATGGTACTTGGTACTTAAATGTGTATGTGTCATTCTTGCTTTAGAAAACTGATTTTGAGCTAACAGAACTTGACTGTAAAACTTGTTTTTATCTGGTGTATGTCTTTTATATTTATTCTAATCAAACTATTGTACTTGAATGTGTGAATTCTTCTGTTTATGTGCTGTCCTAGCTTCGTTTTAGATGTTTGTGTGCTTCACCTTGTTCACTGACCTATTTACTGCTCATGTTTGAGACTATTTTATTTATTTTTTCTTGTTGTTTATCTGCATTTTGGATGTGATTAATGTGAAATCTAATATTTGTACCAGTTATCTAATTATCTAGGACTAATTGTAAAGTAAGAGAATTGAACGTTTGTTGTTTTAGCATGTTAATATTTGCTTGTGAATATTTATAAGATGTTTTTAGACTTAGTACCAAGATATGTACATCATGGTTTCATTCTGTCCTTTGGAAAAAGCTAGTAGGGTAGTCATCTTAAGGGACCAAAATAATATTCAGCCTTGATTGGTAGAAGCCTTCAGGGTGTAAGGAAAACTCAACATTACAACTCCAGTCAACCTATTATGGCTGTGAACTACAAATGAATAGCATAGAAAATGTGAATTTAATACACAAGCCAATCTAGTTTACAAGTATGAGCCTGCCGTTATAGAAATAATTCAGTACACCTCTCTATCTAACAATGCGCCTTTCATGTTTGGAAACACCTCTATACCTAACAACTCGTTTTGTAGTATATCTTATTTTCCTAAAACCTTTATGGTTTTTACTTGCATATTCCATCTGCTTTCATATTAATATTTTTCCTTCCTTTTCTTTGAATTTATTTAAGTAGATAATGTCTTCGACAATCCCAAGCAAGAACTGGATGAAGGAACCGACTTCATCTCCTTTATACCTTAAAGGCATTATCTTATTCATTCAGTTCACACAAGACACCTTGGGAAAAGAACTCAATTGGTATTGGTGACCTTGTGTAAACTGCCATAATCTTGGAGGGAAAGCAACAACAAGTGGTATTATTGATCATTTGGTATGTGACGGTATAGATGAGTCGTATACAACATGGGTCCACCATGGGGAATCATTTTCTAGGCGTGGCAGTGTTGCAGCTCCAACTACTTCAAGTAGTAAGGATCAGGAAGGTATTCAAAATAGAATGGAAGAGATGTTAAATGACACATTTCAAAGAAGTCATCCGACTGACTTAGATGCATGTCTTGATGAGATTGATGCTAGAGATGATAGTGGAGATGATATGGGAGATGATGGCCAAGTTTCGAATGGTATTCAGCAAGATATTCAGTATAACAAGTTGATGGAGGATGTATTAAGACCGTTATATCCATCATGTCGAAATGAAGATTCGAAATTGTCGGTGGCCATTGAATTGTTGAGCATGAAGGCCAGAAATAGGTGGTCTGATAGTAGCTTCACTGAGTTGTTGGTATTTCTTAAAAGGGTATTACCATAAGAGAATACAGTGCCAGAGAAAACCTATGATGCTAAAAACTTGATCAAACCTTTACGTATGAACTGTGAAATTATCGACGCATGTCGTAATGACTGTATTTTATATTGGGGAGATAAATATAAGAATATGGTCAGTTGCCCCACTTGTGGTGAAAGTAGATGGAAACCGGTGGATACTTCAAAGCCAGTAGATGACTCAAAGCAGAAAGCTAAGCCTTTACCTTGGAGGAAGCTAAGGTATTTTCCTATCACTGAAAGGTTGCAAAAAATGTATAGCATTCTATGGATTGTAGAGAGTATGGTATGGCATGCGAATGCGAATGTGAATGCCATTTTTTATCAACGTTATATGCGTCATCCAATTGATTCATCTTGCTAGAATTCAGTAAATTTAAAATGGTCTGAGTTTGCTGCCGAGAGACGTAACGTTCGATTAAGGATGGCAACAGATGGAACTACAACAAATATGACATATGACATCGCTAATTTTACATCACTTTCAGCGAAGTGATGTCATAAGAAAACTATGACATCACTTTTCTTAACATGTGATGTAATAATTATCACAAATATTTTTTAACATTACTTATTTCAGAAACTGATATAGTAGAGTTGTACAACATCATTTTAATTAGTGATGTTGAGATAATGATGTAGTAACACTTTTTTACGTCACTCGCTGTGTCACTTATAAAGTGATGTAATATCTATGTATTCAACATCACTTTAAAGGTGTTGTCACTCGCCGTGTCATTTATAAAGTGATGTAATATCGATATATTCAACATCACTTTAAAAGTGAATTTGCCAAGTTTTCGAAATCACTTATAATGTGACTTCTAGAAGTATTATTATTAATATACCTCTTAATTAAGTTAATTAGTTAGAAAAAAACCATCTAAAAAATTAGGTTAAATAGAAATGAAACAGGGTGGACGCTGGTTTGCTAGACTAGCCGCCCTTAAACGAAGAATAGAAAATAAAAAACCGCCACCAATACGTACTCAAAAGGCTTCAACCCCCACTACACCATAACATGATATTTGTAACACACACTTTTTTTTGCTTTGTCACACTTTTTTGCCGTTGGTAAGTCGCCTATGCTTAATAAACATTTCGAATGTCGTTAAGTGTTATTTTAATTCGGTTGGTTTCTAAAATTAATTTGTAACACTTATTAATTGCACCGAACTGTGTGAAAAGGGTTGCAAATCCAAAAACCCATAAACAACTTCGAAATTTCGGGAGAGCGAAACCAACACAAAATCGCGCTCTATTATTTTCCACAAACCAGAAAACACAACCATCTCTTTCTCACACTTCTTCTTCTAAACTTAGGTTTCCTTCTCTTCTGCACCTGCTCAATCTTCTCAAAACAAAAAACACTTCTCGTCTGCCGCTTCTCAATGTTCTCTCTTGCGGACGCTATTCAATCTTCTCTCTCTGCCGATTTAGTAAGTACCCATTCGAATCTTCAACTATCACTTTCGAATTCTATTTTCCATTTTCTAGGGTTCCATTGCTAAACTAGGGTTGATACCAATTTGATTTTAATTTTCTTGCTTCAAAGGTGCAATTTTTATTTTGAATTTACTTGGTACTGCCTTCATTTTATTAGAAGGCTTGTTGAATTTACTTGGTACTGAGAATGAAGCACTCAGGGTTGAGAATAGCCGTCTCAAGGAAGATTGGGATAAAGTGCATTGCGGAAATTGTAGTCAAGGTCAAGATGAGAACAGAAGATTGTTTAAGGAGAATATTGTGTTACAGAATGAGGTAGTTTCTTCATATATGATATTTTATATTTTATTGCTATCACCAATGCTAAGACCATCTTAGCTTAATCATATTGCACTATGAGTTTCGGGACAGAAGTACCCGGTGTAGTTTTATGAATTTTGAGATAGTATCGATAGGGTGTTATGTCCCAAGTCCCAACCTAACGGCCTGGTGGTGATGATTTCATCTTTTTTTTATGTTTCTTGAGCATATGTAATTGTGTGGTTCCTTATAATTCCCAAATAATAAAAAAGTTTTCTCTGAGGGAAACTTGATCACTATTCACTGTAAGATTTTCATACTCTTTTAAACAATTTTGCAGCTAGAAAGAGCAACTGCCATTGCTGGCAACCTAGAAGATGCACGTCGGATGTCTTCATATCAACACATGTCAACTGCCTTGGACCTACAAGCTACAAGGGGTGATGCTGATGTAACTAGCACTTCTTCTGGTCCTGATAGTATGAAGAGAGTATACAAAGACTGGCTCATACTGGTGCAAAGATCCTTCTGACTGTCAGCAAATTACTTGTTGTTTCTGTCTTTTAGGATGGTTCTGGGAGGGGAAGGCCTAATGTTCAGAAAACATGTACGTTTTTCTAACTTTTCAAGTTACATTGCGAGGATTTTCTTTGTGCATCCTATTTGTGACCTGTTTTTTGTTGAGTCATTTACAAAGACTTGTTTATATATGGAGTATCTTTGCTACATAGCTTTAGGAAGTCTTCAGGCTTGATAATTGTTTCTTTTTCCTGGTTTTGTGTGTTGGTCTTTCTTTCTTTGAATTGGTACCTGCCCGCTTGTTCTTCTTGGGTGTTGTTGTTGCCGGTGGTTTTCTTCTTGCCATGGACCTCTTTGGTGCTTGCTGCTGCGGGGTGTTGCTGCTGCCGCTGGTGCCTGCTGCTGCTGGTGTCACTACTTCTGCCATGGACCTGCTGTTGGGTGTTGCTGCTGTTGGGTGTTGCTACTGCCTTGAACCTGCTGGTGCTTGCTACTGCTGGTGGTGGTGTCACTACCGGTGCCTTTGGTGTTTAGTTCTTCTATGAAGGGCTAAGTATCAAAAGCCTTTGGAACTTAAGTCATGATGGCCTTACTATTTATGGCAACCGTTTCCGCAGAGTACGCAATGTCATTCACAGAGCAATTGCTGATGCCATTCATAGAGGTGGTGGTCAGGTCATTCCAATTGCAAGGAAAGTCATCTATGCTTCAGAGATTACTGCCAAGCCAAGGCTGTTGGAGCCTGTTTACATGGTCGAGATCCAGGCCCTAGAGCAGGCACATGGTGGCATTTATGGTGTTTTGAATCAGAAGCGTGGGCATGTCTTTGAGGATATGCAGAGGCCAGGTACTCCATTATATAACATCAAAATGTATTTGCCAGTGGTCATTTGGGTTCTCCAGTCAACTCAGAGCTGTAACATCCGGACAGGCCTCCCACAGTGTGTGTTTGATCACTGGGACATGATGTCCTCAGATCCTTTGTAGGCTGGGTCGCAAGCAGCAACCCTTGTGTTTGAAATTTGTAGGAGGAAGGGCTTGATGGAGCAAATGACACCTCCCCTCTGAATTTGAGGACAAGTTATAAGCTGTTAATTATCAAGTTGGGGTTTTCCCATCGTACTTTTGGCTGTCATGTGATATGTTCTTATTATGATTTTGACACTCTGTTGACTGCTTTACACACTTATGTTTCCGACTTTCATGTTTTATGGTTTACTTGTGGTTATTTGGATTCAGTTATTTTAAGGTTTACCTCATAACTGTTTAAATGTGATTTAAAGATACATTTCATTTTTATTTGATGATAAATGACCAGGAAAATGGTATTATATTGGGATGATACTGGCAATTTTTTTTTTTTTTTTAATTCTTTTGATAAATGGGACATTACTTTTAAAGTGATTTATAGAGTTATTTCACATTACTTTACAAGTAATTTGAAATCTGAATGAAAAGTGATGTTAACCGTTATAAGACATCACTTTTGAGAGTGTTGTGAATGGTGGCAACGTGAAAAGTCAAGATTTTTCACATCACTTTTTAATCGATGTCCACAAGTGATGTTATAATGTTTAACATCACTTGTGGACATCGATTAAAAAGTGATGCAAAGTTATAACATCACTTGTGGACATCAATTAAAAAGAGATGTGAAGTAATATCACTTGTGGACATCGTTTAAAAAGTGATGTGGAAAACCCTGACTTTTCACGTCGCCACCATTCACAACACTCTCAAAAGTGATGTCTTATACTTTTGACATCACTTTTTAAGTGATGGGAAATGCCATTTATGTTGTAGTGATTTAATCCATTTGGGAATAAGAATAACTCTTATAGTTGTTATCCAGTTATGATTACTCCATATAATCGTCCTTCATCATTGTGTGTAAGGAAAGAATTTATCATGTTATCACTTTTAATTCTGGGTCCAAGTGGACCAGGTGATAACATAGATGTATATTTGTAGCCATTGGTTGAAGAACTAAAACAGTTGTAGGCTGATGAAGTTGAAATCTATGATTCCTACACCAAAAAGACATTCACAATGAAGGCAATTTGCTTATGGGCCATACATGATTTTCCAGCCTTTGCCCATCTTTCAGGTTGTAAAACCGCGGGGAGGTATGCTTGCCCTATTTGTAGTGAGAAGACAGAATCTGTTTGGCTAAAACATGGAAAAAAGTTCTCGTATATGGGTTATAGGAAGTTCTTAAATGATCCAAGTCATCCTTTTAGGTTCCAGATGACCTCGCCTCTTTTTTTTGTGTGTGTAGATGGTATATGGAAGATGTAGATAGATGATGGTCGTTGAACAAATAGAAGCGTATCAAAACCTAATTATCCCTCAATAAGTAAAGGATGAGTAGGGCATCATTCCAATTTTAAGTGTATGTTTATATGAAGGACAGGACTGGAAAGGGGTTTGCGGGATTAAAAACTATGATTATAGATATAATAGATTCTAATGCTAAACTAAACTAAACTAACGAAACTTATACTAAAGCTAAGAATTGGAAATATGGAGAGAATATGAGAGAGATAGATTCAAGAGATTCAAATCCACCAATGCTTTTGATTCAATGACCTTTTGCTTCATGTTGTTATCTAAGTAGACTGCAATCGGGTAATCGAGTGAGTGCCGATACCCTCTTGGATGAAACATCGTTAACAATTAACTCTACTCAAGGTTGTTCCTATGTTCATGTTACTAGTATCTTCTTTCCTTTTATGTGAGCTTGGGCAGCTATTCAATGAATCACCATCTAAGGCAAACACAAAGAAAACTTCTCTTACTCTAAAACAGTACACAACTAGAAGAAAAGTAGAGAATAATAGTATAATATTCAATTACAATAAATAAAACCCTATTCTAGCATTATATTCAATTACAATAAATAAAAGCATGTCACTATCAAATATTCATTTGCAATAAATAAAACCCTAAGCTAGCATGATATTCAATTGTAATAAATAAAAACCTTAATCTATCTCTGCCTCAAGTTCTGGAGACAAGAATATAAGTGAATTGGCCATCTACATGAGGCACTTAGGTCTTCTATTTATAGGGGTTACAATGAGCTCTAGAAGCATTCCAAACCATCATTTGTTTCCTAATACAAATAGACTTCTTTCAGAGTTCAATTTCATCTTCAAAACTGAGAAGAAATTGGCTACAGTGTCGATTCATGCGTCTGGACACACTATTCATGCGTCCCAGACTTAATCAATGCGTCTGGACGCTCGATCCATGCATCCATGCGTCCCAGACGCGTAAGCCTATTTTGTATCTTCTGCTCTATCCTTTTATCCTCTTTTGCGGGCTTTGGTCCAAGCAACGAATCCTTTGGCCTTGGGCTTCTAAATAGGCTTTAAAATAGGTCCAAGTCGCATCTTTAATAGCTTCAATTCCTTGGCCTTCTCCATGATTGTCCACGGGCTTCCCATGTGATCCTTAATGCTCCGAATTGCTCCATTTTACCCCTTTTTCTATAATATTCTACAAAACTCTCTTTTTTACCTGTAGATCTTAAAACATAACTTACAAACATTATTAGTCCACTAAGATGGCTAAACAAGAGGCATAATCGAGGGTTAAATTGCACTTTTTGAGCACTTATCACAACTCCCAACTAGCCTTTTGCTAGTCTCTTAGCAAATAAGATAAAAATAGATAAGTGATCAAAATCACATCCTAATAACAAAAATAAAATTCTAACTCACTTTCACAGGCATCGCGATTGCATTTACCATATGCAACAAGGCTTTAAACCTTTAAGTTCCCCAAAAAGGACGAGTTATAGTCTCGTGAGGGTTTTCAGGTGATATACCCACAAAATCAATCAATAGCATGTTCAAGAATGATAGTATTTTTCAGAGAGAGAAATTCCTTACCCACTTAGTGCTTACTCCAACAGACGGTATCCATTGCGAACTACATTGCTGCAAAGACTCATAGATTATGATGGGAGATAGTAAAAATTGACAAAATTCTCAATCAAGACTTATGTCTGTACTTAGTCAATCTCTTATACTCTCCTATCCAAAAAAATGGAATCCCTAGTTTACCTTTAGACAGATAATCTCGACTTTCAATCCTCACCGGTCATACTCTCAACAAAGAATCTCTCAGAAGATGGTCTACTATTTTACCTCATGTATGTGGGGAAAAGAATAATGCATACGAACATCCCACATACTACCTTGAAAAACAGACTTCTGAATGAAAGTAGTCTCATGGAAAGAATGTCAATCACATATGAAGTGTCGGGTCCTTCACTTTAGCATCCTCTCACCTATTCTAGACTTAGGTACCATCTTTGTAGTGATAAGTCATGGATTGTAACTTGGCTTGGGTATTGGTTTATGAAGGAAAGGTAAAAAGGATTCTAAGGTTGTTTCTGAAAAACACTAAGGGTTTTGCTTCTTTCTTTGGAAGATTTCTTCAAATTCTGTATTGCAGAGAAAATTCTTCCTTTGTCTTAGCTTTTCCATCCATTTTGTTCAATTTTTTTTTTTTTTTTTTTTTTTTTTTTTTTAAAGCTCAGTGGTATATCCTTTATTAGTACTGGATATGCTTGTTTTCCACTAGCTTCTTTCACTTTGAACAGAATGATGGACTTCATTGTATCTCTCTGATATTTCCTTGTAATCTTCCTTTTGTGGTCTTTCTTCCTCTTTGTGCCCCTCGTATTCTCAGAAACATATGGGTATGGCTGATAAAGATTTTAGCTATTCTCCTTGTCTGGAGTTGGGTGACGGGTAAAGGGTTTTATGAAAGAAAATGGCTTATTGTAAGGCTCAAAAGGGTTTAACATGATGGTCCTACTAGGTGGGATAAAGGCTGAATGGGTTCACTACTTGACATATCAGTATGATACTCTGTTTCGAATAGACTACAAGACCTAATGGCTATCTCCCCAGTTGATGTCACTTCGTGATTAACCAAATCAACGAATAATGAAACTATATTACAACAACATAAAGAACTGAAAGATGTTAAGTCACTAAGACTCGGATTTTTCGTAAGAACTCTCCAAAGAATGGGTATAAAGCTCAAGTCTTATGGGCTAAGTCTAAAAATTCTACTTCCAATTTACTAGGGGTTTAAATCTCTCTTCTAGCAAAAGTACACAAAACTGACCAAGTACTATGGTGGTGCCTTGATAAAGAATTCTATCAATAAGAACTATGTCCGAGCATAATAAATAGTCTAAGCAGTAATGAAATCAATAATATCAACTATCTATCAAACTCAACACTAAGCAGTATAGAATATATCCTAGACTTATCATTAAAATTCATTTTTCTCATGCTACTGATATAGAAACCAAAAATATTTTTGTTTTTTTTTTAAAACTAATTTTCGAAATTCATTTCTCAAGTACACCCTCCCCCTACTTATGCATGCATTGACCTCAATGTATAAAGAAGTAAATGAAATGGATGTGATAAAGGTCGGATATTACCATTGATGCCGAATATCAGAATTAGTTCAAGAAACAAATTTTTAGGTCTTTTTACGTCAGATCCCCAAGACATAATGTGAGTCTTTTAAAGTTAGATCCTCAAGATTTTTGAGTCCTTTATAGTCAGATCTTCAAGACTAGTACTCCCACCCACTAGGTTCCACTTTGTAGGAATTCATCTGATCTCTCTCAGCATGTGATTGACAAAAGTATACCTTGTACCAACAATTTTCTCTTAATGGTTGTAACCCCGGACAAGTTTCAGAATGGCAATTTTTACAGCAGCCTAGCTTACACACTCTCCTGTTATGTGCAAATGGACTTTTACCGAACCCTACACGACCTATAGAAATAATCTTCCTTTGAAGGTCAACAGGGAGTAAATCCCATAAACTAACAGGTGGGGAATACTTAGGTTTCCATCTTAAAACTGATCTTTCGACAACATGCTTACTTCCTGTAGACATTTTCGCTCGATCTACTAGAATTCCTTCCAGCAGTATCCCTTCCTTTACCATGAAGTGACACTTTTCCCAGTTCAGAACTAAGTTGGTATCGCAACAACGTTTAAGGACTAAGGAGAGATGATGCAGACAATCCTCACAAGGACATGTGAATGTCTTCTCTTGGTCCTCAGGGTGAATATGAATCTGAAAGTATCCTGAGTGACCATCAAGAAAGCAGTAGTAAGCTTGTCCAGCTAATCTTTCTAATATCTGATCGATGAAAGGCAATGGAAAATGATCTTTTCTCGATGCGCTATTCAACTTCCTATAATCGATGCAAACTCTCCATCCAGTCTGAATCCTGGTTGGAATCAACTCATTGTTCTCATTCTTGATTACTGTGGTTATGAACTTCTTCGGCACAACTTGAACTGGACTAACCCAATCGACTATCAGAAATAGGGTAGATAATGCCGGCGTTAAGGAGTTTGACGACCTCTTCTCTAACTACTTCCTTCATTTTCGGATTAAGCCTCCTCTGTGGTTGCTTAGAAGTCTTGGAATCCTCTTCCAGATGAATCCTATGTTGAACTATCATAGGGCTGATCCCCTTGATATCATCAATTGTCCAACCTATAGCTGACTTGTGTTTTTTTTAAAGTGCTACTAACCTGGATTCCTGCTCCACAGTCAAATCTGATGCAATGACTACTGGGTAGGTTCCCAAATCTCCCAAGAAAACATACTTGAGTGTAGACGGTAAAGTTTTCAATTCTAGCTTAGGCGGCTCCTTCTGAAGCTCTTTAGGTGGTCCATCAGGCATAGGCGATTCAAACTTTTCTTTGAACTTGCTGTCATCCATGACAGGTGATGAATCCAAAATCGCATTGATTGCCTCAACACTAAGTTCCTCACAATTTGAGTCTGTCAGAGCTTTCAATAACTCGTCAGCAGGATATGAATGAGTCAGATAATCCTGTGATAACGCTTCAATCATACAAACCTCGTTCACAGCACACACCTCCTGTGGTTGCTGTAACGTATGGAAAATATTGGTCTCGACTTTCATATTACAAAAGGATAACGTCATATTACCGTTTCGACAGTTGATGAGTGTATTTGCAGTGGCCAAGAATGGTCTGCCTAGAGTGATTGGTATCTGCCTACCAGATGTTGGTTCTGTGTCGAGTACTATGAAATCAACCGGATAATAGAAATCTTTGATCTTGACTATGACGTCTTCAATTAGTCCTCTAGGTATCTTCACTGATCTATCTTCCAACTGTAAAGTAACATCAGTCGGTTTTAGATCCTTCAAGCCCAACTTCTCGTAGACGAAATATGGTAGAAGATTCACACTGGCACCCAAATCTAATAAAGCTTGTTCCTCCAAAGAATCTCCAATTCTGCATGTAACAGTTGGACTTCCAGGATCTTTCAGTTTCATAACCGATAGATTTTGTAGGTACGATGAACATCGTTGAGCGATAAAAGCTTCTTTCAAAATGTTGGTCTTCTTATTCACTAGATCTTTCAAGAACTTGGAATACGAGTGAACTTGATTGATGGCAGTTAGAAATGGGATATTAATATGCAAATTCTGAAATACATCGCAAATCTCCTTGTACTGGTCATCTTTTCTGGTATTCACTAGTTTCGAAGGAAACGGTGCTGGCGGATTTTTCAATATCGGTTCTCTTCTTTCGGCTTCGGTTAGCTTGGTAACAGATAGTGGAGTGACAGGTGGAGTCACTCGTGATGGCTTCTTCTTACTTACTTCCACAGTCGTTACTTCAACTTCTTTTGCAATAGTTTCTTCAGCAGGTGGCACACCACTAGATATATCTGGAATGTTAGAATTGGGTGGGATAGTGGGGACATAAGTTACCTTAGGCTCCGCAGAATCTTTTCCTGGTTCATAGACAATCTTGTTATCAACTTTCTTGCCTGACCTCAGAGTGGTGACAGCATTAACTTGGTCATTCGACTTAGTAATCTCCAGGTTATCCACCTGCAAGACACCTCTTCCTTTCGGATTTGGCTCCAGCTAGCTTGGTAATGCTCCTTCGGATCTTTCCGTCAAGGCGGCAGCGATTTGCCCTATCTGGCCTTGAATGACACTAAAGTTATTCTCCAGCTTCTGGGTTCTTTGATTTGTCTGTTTCAGCTCATTGACAATGGTAGTGATAACTTCTTCCATATATGGGATAACTGCTTTGCTCGACTGAGGCGTAAGGGCAATGTATCCACTCATAAGATATGGTACTAACTCTCTTTTTGCGTTGGTTTGGTATTGCGGTCTTGGAACTGATACTGGTTATTCGAATTGATTAGACTGATTCTGGAAACCTGGAGGAAAATTTCTCTGATTTGTAATTTGTGGCTTCCAATAATTCTATCCCTAATTGAACTGGTTATTTCTTCCTAAAGAGTTGATACTACATGCCTCTGCATTAGTATCCATATAGTACGAACACTCTTCAGTGGTGTGACCTTCATCAGAACATAGCTCACAAATGACATAACAAGGCTTGGATGGCTGCGGTTTAGCTTGGAAATTGTTTGCTTTTGGAGGATTCATGGAGAACTGATCAAACTTCTTATTCAGAGTTTCAAGTCCTATTGATAGGCTTGCCATAATTGATAACATCGCTTGATTTGGGTTTTCAAGATTTTGGTTACCAAATTGCTTCGGCACCCCTTCCACTCTAGCTACGTCCTCGTTGCTAGTACTCCATTGTTGAGTGTCTTCAGCTAAGTTCTCGAGAAAGTTGTAGGCTTCCTCTCCATCCAATGATGTAAACTTACCCTGATGCATTGACTGTATCATCTGCTTGTTCATAGCAGCGAGTCCTCAAAAGAAAAAATGAGCCAGTGTGCTCTTATCATAACCATGATGTGGACATGAAACTAGCAGATTATTGAATTTCTCCCAGCTTTGATGATATTCTTCAGCCACCTTCCCTTTGAAATTGCTGATGGCTTGCTGCATGGCATCTGTCTTCTGGGGTGCGTAGAACTTGTTCATAAACTTTGTTCTCAACTTCTCCCAGTTATTGATTTAATTGATCGGCTGTGTAGTTAATCATTCAGATGTTTTACCTTCGAGTGAGAGTGGAAAAAGAATTAACTTGATACTCTCATCCCTGATATTCTGGTTCTTGAAAGTTCTGAGGACTAATAGAAATTTGTTCATGTGGACATAAGGCTGAACATTGTCTGAACCATTGAACTTTAGAAGCATAGAGATTACTGATGCTCTAAGTTCAAACTGGTTAGCTTCTATCTCTAGAAAAACAATATTGTTAGGTGGATCTCTAATGATTGGTGAATAGAAATCACTCAACTTCTTCCTCTGTTGTGCTTGCATAGGTGGGATAGCTTCAGGATTATTGGTGTCCATAACACCTCCATCATTGCGTGCGGCCATTGTATCAATCTCGTCTAGTATTCTTGTGAGTCGGTTGTTAAACCTTGTCCACTGTTGTGTTCTTACCGGATGATGATATAGACGACGGGGCATACACTAGAAAATGCTATGCGAAAATGACGAAAAACTATCCTACAATGCTTGAATAATATGCAACTATTCTAAATTATACTAAAATGTAAAACTACTTTCCTTCAACTGGGTTGGGCTTTGCAGCTAGTATCTCTCCCGTTGTCTAAAGCTGTCTTTTCTAGGGTTATGGTGAATCACTTGGATTGCTTAAGTACCACGGCCCATAGACGATAGTCCGTTTGTCAAGATTCAGACAAAAAACACTAGAGTTTGATGTTTCTTTGTGTTAGCTTACATCTTCAATTGTTGAAAATGTCATAAATGCAATTATACTAGAAAGTAATAATACTAAACTACGATGCAGTTATACTAAGAATGAAATAAAAAGAATGAAGATTCGACTAACCTGGATGGTATATCTTGCCTTCGAGATATCTTTCAAGTTTCTCTCTTTCTCAAAAGGACGGATGATGCGGCTAAAATTACCTTAAGATCCAAACTTCTAATCTTGAAAGAAAATATTAAACATAAACAACTTAAAACGGCAGCGGCGCCATTTGACCTTGCTTCTTTTTGTGTTTATGAAATGGTATATGGATGATGTAGATAGATGATGGTCGTTGAACAAATAGAAGTGTATCAAAACCTAATTATCCCTCAATAAGTAAAGGATGAGTAGGGTATCGTTCCACTTTTAAGTGTATGTTATGTGAAGGACAGGACTGGAAAGGGGGTTTGAGGGATAATTATGATTGTAGAGATTTTAAATTCTAATGCTAAACTAAACTAAACTAACTAAACTATTGATAATTTATAAGAGATGGAATTCAAGAGATTATAATCCACCAATACTTTTTATCTATGACCTTCTGCTTCATGGTTGTTCTTACAAGTAGACTACAATTAGGCAATCAAGCGACTGCCGGTGCCTTCTTGGACAAAACATCATTAACAATTAATTCTACTTAAGGTTGTTCCTATATTTATGTTATTAATATCTTCTTTCCTTTTATGTAAGCTCGGGGAACCATTCAATGTAATACCGAGAGCAACATCAAGGAGTACTTCCTAATAAGGCGGCCATTCAATGAATCACCACTTAAGGCAAACACAAAGAATACTTCCCCTAGGCAGCTACTCCCTGAGCTACCCCTTCTAAGGCAACACAAAGAATACTTTCCTGACTCTAAAGAACTATACTACGAGAAGAAAAGTAAAGAACACTAGCATGATATTAATATTGCAAAACATAAACCCTATTCTATACTTCCATCTCCTGGTGTGGGCAATGGAACTAATAACTAAAAACATAAAGAACTAATCTGATTGAAGAACACCATGAACCAGAAGAATCGTTAAACCTTAAGGATCGGCTTCATCTCCTCCCTTGAAGAAGAAGATTAGTCTTCCATAAAGAAGGAAGAACACGAAGAACGAGAAAAAGAAGAGTCGAAAAACATAAGACTAGAAAGACTAACTTATTAAGACTCGACTAGTTAAAACGGAATATTTTACTATTAATCTCTCTCTGCCTCAAGTCACTTAAGGCACTTAAGTCCTTTATTTATAGGGGTTATAATGAATTGGCCAGTTACATAAGGCACTTAAGTCCTTTATTTATAGGGGTTATAATGAGTTCTAGAAGCATTCCAAACCACCATTTGTTTCCTAATACAAATCAACTTCTTTCAGAGTCCAACTTCATCTCCAAAACTGAGAAGGAAGTGGCTACAGTGTCAGTTCATGCGTATGTATGCACGATCCTTGCATCTCAGACGCGAGCATTGCGTCTGGACGCACGATCCTTGTGTCCAAGACGCGGAAGTCTATTTTCCCACTTTTGCTCTATCCTTCTATCCTCTTTTACGGGCTTTGGTCCAAGCAACTAATTCTTTTGCCTTGGGCTTCTAAATAGGCTTTAAAATAGGTCAAAGTTGCATCTTTGATAGCTTCAATTCCTTGGCCTTCTCCATGATTATCCACGGGCTTCCTATGTGATCCTTAATGCTCCGAATTGCTCCGTTTTACCCCTTTTTCTCTAATATTCCACAAAACTATCTTTTTCACCTGTAGAATCATAAAACATAACTTACAAACACTATTAATCCACTAAGATGGCTAAACAAGAGGCATAATCGAAGGTTAAATTGCACTTTTTGAGCACTTATTAGATGCACAATTGATCCAGAAACAAAATTGGTATTTGTGAATCTTGGGAGGTTCGAGAGAAGTACAAGTGAAGATGATGAACCATTTATTCTTGATTCTAAAGCTAAACAAGTCTTCTATTGCAAAGATTTGAGTAGAGATAATTGGCATGTTATGTTGGATGCACCAAAGAAGTTAAGTCAGGAGGTTGATGCTTATGAAGAGGCTAGAACAAAGGAAGACTCTTCATCCCTAAACTTATTGGAGGACATTCTAGTAGAAGATGATGAAGAATGGATTTGATTACTTTGTCGTTTTGGTCTATTTTGGTTTCTTTTGGTCACTCTATAAACATGATGTACTTGCGCTAACTAATACACGAATGTGTTTAGTTGTCATTTCTTCACTTTGTTAGTTCACATTGAAATCATATAATTGTTTTAAGCTACTGTATAACATCTCTCTTAGTTATACATATTTATTTGTGTTAAATTCGTTACCTTTGTTACGCGTCTAGATAAAAGTAACTCGTCATGTCACACGGATTAGACCCAAGTGACTAGCTTGAACAAGGCGAGTCACCTGATGAAGAAGGTAGTGTGACACAAGAATGAGGTAAACCACTACTCATTAATTCTCTTATGAATGCTTCTTATTGATTGCTAAAGTGTTTGTTTTAATTACCAAGGTCCACGAAAACTAGTAGAATTCAATGACAATGGACAACCTATTGGAGAGAATAAAGCAAAGTATGTTACAGCTATAGGGAAGGTGGTTAGAATGCACATACCAATAACATGTTGCGATTGGCCTACTCTTGATACTATTGATAAGAACCTCAAGGATAAATTGCGGGACTGCATCTTGGTATGTACAAGTCTGATCCATATCATCTTTTTAATTCATATCATTTTTTTAACTTGAAAAATTATTGGGTCAATTTGAGATACCCTCCTGTTTGAGAAGTTTTTTTAGATACCCCCCCCCCCCAGCTAACGTCTCCGTCAGTGAATTAGTTTCTACTGACCAAAATACCCCTGTGTCAATTTGAGGAGTTTGCCAACGTGGATTAATTGTCCACGTAATCATTTAAGCAGCACCATTGATCTAACCAACATATGTGATGATTTAACCATTATAGAGTTTTACAGGGGGGGTATCTCAAATACTTTTACATTGTCGTGCACAGCTTATACATTGTCGTATATAAGCTACCCAGGAACAGGTTGTTCAAGACACTATATATAAGCTTATATACGACAATGTATAAGCTGTGCACGACAATGTAAAACTATTTGAGATACCCCCCTGTAAAACTCTATAACATTTAAATCATCACATCCGTTGGTTAGATCAATGGTGCTGCTTAAATGATTACGTGGACAGTTAATCCACGTTAGCAAACTCCTCAAATGGACATAGGGGTGTTTTGGTCAGTAGAAACTAATTCACTGATGGGAGACGTTAGTTGGGGGGTATCTCTCTCGATTTTCAAAACTGGGGGGTATCTCAAAAAAAACTTCTCAAATAGGGGGGTATCTCAAATTGACCCAAAATTATTAAATTCATAATATCATTTATCAACTAGTACCTTTCTCATTTCTAATTGCTTTCTTTTTTAGGAGGAACTTGATCTTCCACCTTGTCGGAAAGGCACCACTTTGCATAAGCTTAGTGATAAGAGCCCAAAACTGTAGTTTTAACCCCTTAACAATCGTAGTTTTAGACCAATTATGTGAATAATAAGTAAGAGTTAATACTGATTACGTGTTTTTATGCATTTCAGGCTTCAAAGTCCATTATGTGCAGAAATGTGCCACTTTAGCGAGATAAAGGAGCAAAGGTCGGTTGCTAAGGAGTTCTATGATTAAAGGCCAATTTTCAAGAAGACAAAGCCTCTGTAAAGCCCGGTCAAAAGATGAAAAGTCAAAGTCCACGCGGGCAGAAACAGTGCACAAAGTCAACAGAACTTCCGAAGACCATATCTTTGGACTCAGACCTCGGAATTGGGCCTACCTTACGTCAAAACGACCGGCTCAGAAAGAGCTTTCCAATGGTCCAAGCCTTGGCACAATCAGAGGAGCAGAAGTGGACAAAAAGTCTGTCGAAGTCAACTACAAATTTGAATAGGCCTTTTGGATCGAAGAATTGGGTTTTTTGGGCACGATTCTCTAGCCCAAAACATGGCTCCAAGCCCATGCACGATTTTTGGATCCGAAAGTATAAAACAAAAGCTTAGCTCTTTGTTAATGGTAGATAGTTAGGTTAGAAAAAATAAGTTAGGTTAGGAAGCTAATGTTAATGGAGTTTAGGGTTAGAATAATTTTTAGATCTAGAATTAAATCTCCATTTTAATTAGTTTTCATTTCCCTTGTTTTAATTTAAAGTATTAAAATATTGTTATTGCTTCATTAGATAAATTAAGTAGTTTATTATTGATCAAATTCGATTTTGTCATTTATCTATTGCTTAGATCTAATTTCATTTCTTGGTTGTTAGTCATTTCGTAGTTATTGATGTTGGGTTGGATTATTGTTTAATTAAATTTCATAAAGTTAGAATCTTTATATTATGTTGTATTCAATTTCATATAGAAATAATAGTATAATGATATTAGAAATTTCACATCACCCATTACTCTCACCATTGTTCCTTGTGTCGAGTAGTTGAATTCTAGTTAAGTCTTGAGGGTTTAAGAGTGGAGCTAATCGACTCTAATATATTACGTTATTGAGAGTAGGAATATTGATATAAACACGTATTTACGTAAATTGATTATTTGTGTTTACGCATAGATAGTTAGAATACGTAAAATAACTGTTATCAAATGGCGCTGCTGCCATCTTAATCTCGTTCAAGACAAGAATTCAATTGCTTGAATCCAAGGGGAAATACCTCATTCTCTACCCATCCACCCTTTTAATTTTTCATTCTTATTTCTTGAATTTTCGAACCTGTTCAACGTTTTCAGGCATAGCATAGAGCTCTTGGATTCACAGAGAAAAACACTGCAGTGAAGGTATTTTTAAATTTTTAAAAATTCTGAAAAATTTCATACATAATATTTAATGTGTTGTTGATTTACTGGAATATTTTCAGATTTTTCAAAGTTGGTTTATCTTGTGAAAAAAATACGATCTTTACGGTGCTGCATTTCAGTTTTCACACCGTATGTTCTTGAAAAACAGATGAGTAAGGTTACTTAGGGAGTTCTAAAAATTCTATAATTTTTACAGGAGTATCTATCCTAAGTCAGGAGTTTGTAGTAAATATTTGATGAGTTTTTGATTTGTTTTGACCTCCTAAATAGTAGAGTGTTTCCAGTGTGTTTTTGCAGTGTTGCAAACACTTAATATCTGGAACACCAGCCAATAAGGAGAGGTTGTAGAACTCCAATTGCTCTAAATTTTTTACAGGAATAAGTAGGATCTGTTAGGAGTCTCCAGTAAAATATTGGGAATTTTTGGCTTTGTTTTGATGGGTTAACCATTCGGTTGTTTGTATTGTGTCCGAAAACTGTTTTGCAAACTTTGCAGGGCATTAGAGGGACTTTCATAGCTCCAATTGATCTGAAATTTTACAGGCTACTTGATAGACGTCTTAGAAAATTACTGTAAAAATTTCAAATTTGTTGGAGTAAGATAAAAGGCCTAAAACTTGAAAACCCTGGAGCGCGACCCGCTTCAAACCGAAAGCGACGACACCAAAAAACTTGGACATTCGACAAAACAGAGGGCACCCGCGCCCTCGAAGGAAAATTCAGCGTGAACAGCCCAATTTTCATAGGTAAATGCAAATTTTTATTTCTTCAAGTTACTCAGTGTTTCTAACTTGTTAAATACACTGAGATCGCGTATACAAGACGCTATTCAAACGCGTAGCAAGGAGGCATTCAGGTACTCCTTCTTCCACTCCTCGCCTCTTCTGGTCGAGGAGTTTTAATTCTAGTATAATCAGGCTTGTTTTTAGTAAAAAATAAAACAACAACGCCTATCTAGAATTTCACACACTACACTTGCATCAATGGCTAAAGAACAAGAGACTTCTCTCTCGATTTTTATAAAGCCCTAAACGATGGCCTAAGTAAGTCGCATCGTTTCTTGTAGACCTAGTGGGGATTTCGAATCCCCAAATATTTTTAATTTGTTACCCATTTTTCATGGTTTAGACCATGAAAAACCTTATCAGCACATGTGTAGGATTGAACAAGTCATAACAACATTCCATCATCCTACGGTTGGTGCGGAACAAATTAAACTAAGGGTGTTTCCTTTCACCCTAGCCGACAAGGCGGCATCTTGGTTAACTGCCCAAACGCCAAACTCTGTGGACTCATGGGCTCAACTTGTTCAATTGTTCATGGAACAATTTTACCCACCACTAAAGACAGATGAAATGCTTCACAAGATTCATTTCTTCAGCCAGAATCCTCATGAATCCTTTTCAGAGGCCTGGAATCATTTCACTGATCTTCTCATTGAATGCCGCAAGATCATAATCTTGCGAAAAGACACGCTTTGTTCGTGCTTTCTTCAAGGGGCTTTCACATTATCATAAGGAGGTTCTAGATATCATGGTGGGGTAGTTTTCTTAGTAAAAGGAGCCTTGGAGGCTTATAAATTCTTAGAAGATCAATCTAAGAAGAATAACAATTGGGGAGGTAACGATTCCTCCCGGCTCCTCTCCTTCTTCTCTTGAGGTTAAACATGATCCCGAAGCTTAAAACTCTTATCGATGCCCTCACTAAAAAGGTAGATGCCATCTCGTTCAACAACAACCCACTCGGTCATGAACATTAACTCTACTCGTTGTAATGTGCATTTGTAGTCTTGAGCATTCCGACTTCTATTGTCCTCTTCTATGCACAAACACCACCACAACCATCACACTTCAACCAGTTAACTCAACATCAAGGACAAGGGAACTTAGGTGACCGGAATAGAGGTTTAGTACCCATAACCCCAGAACTATCAACATCAAGACATGAACGCCAACAAGCTTTTTAATTCCAATACAACCATCTACGGACAAAGTAGTAGTGACCTTGTTGGAGAAACAAAATCAAATTATGCAACAAAACTCCAACTTGATGAAAGATCAAGATGATCAAAACTCTAATATGATGAAACAAACGATGCAAATGATGCAGTCTTTGTGCCAAAAGGTTATTGACATGTCTTCTAACCAAAATAATAACCAAACCTACAGTGTTTCCAAGTCAAGCGTGTGTCTAATCCTAAGTTAACAAACACCGCCGAAATAAAAAGTATTGATTGTAATGGTAATATAAACCAAGGGGACCTACGGTGAGTCACTACTACCCGTTCGCTCGGGGAGAGTAGTTGATAACCAAGTTACTATGCCTAAAGATCACCCATGAAACTATAAATGATACCTTACCTTACCAAATAATGTCATAGAAATTGAAGACCTACACTGTAGAGGTTCCAATATGAAAACCTAGTTGGAAAGTGATAAAAGATAAAGCAACGGTTAACAAATATGTTCCCCCTCATATTAGGTATAGGGATAAAACACCGCATGAACAACTAGATTTTCCTGTAGAAGGTGAAGTTAAGTCTATTGAGAGTTTTGTATATCACATTAGTGCTTCCGGCGATGTCGTCCCCTACACTAGTACATATCCCTCTTATGGAAGAAGACAAAGATCACAATTTTGACTCTTTGAACATAACCTGAACTAGAGAAAGAATTTTCAACCCTACCTTCCGACCATAGAAGAGATGGACTAAACCTCACAATAGGCGAGATAGATGAATTCCTCAAAGATGGAGATGAATACCATAATTATATGGATCACGAACAACCTAGATGAGGAATTGACGAAGTTTCTAAGAGCCTGTGATGATCCACCTTCTCAAGCACTACCTAGAGCACCACCCTACCACCATCCACCTGAGTTAATCCCTCATAAAATCCAATCATTCTTTCCCCCTTTTCTTCTAACACTTATCCACATTCCAAGTATTTTCCAAAACCATTCATTTACTCACGATCATTCACTTGGACACCTTCTTATTCAATTAAGTTCATAAGTAGAAAGTTTTGGAGCTTGATTCTGTTTGGTGGTGCATTCCATGTTAACTATTTATGGAAAGATCCACAATTGTTTAGATTATTGATATATGGGAAACTGCATGTAAATACATATATATCACTTTAAGTCTAGGGAATCTGACTTTAAAAGACCCACATTTTAAAACAAATTTTTACAAACCTGTTTTCAAAAATTTGTTTGGGGGTGGGGTGTTTGGTTTTTCCATGCTTGATCACTAAACTTCCTATTCTTATCCCCACCTCACTCCCTTTAAGAGTAGCTAGATTTCTCCTTGTTTGTTGTTTTGATGTTGTTTTTTATTATTTTTAGTATATAGGATGTTACGTTGTTAAATTCCGTAGTTAACTTTCAATTTGGTAGTTAAATGTTGTTTGAAATTCAATTTTAATATAATGTTGTTCTTTTCAAATTGTGCATGGATTTTATTGTTAATCCCACCTTCCCGAATTGTTTGGGGGTGGTATTATTTATTTTATCATGATTTGTAGAAGATCCTCCATTTTAGAGTTTGTTTTGGAGTGAAGATTGAGAATATTGTCGTAATTGGCATACCTATGATTAGATGTGGTGGTAGGATGAAATCTAAGAGAGTTTAGAAGTTACTAGTCTAAATCCAGTATAAAAGATATTAGGGTTGTTATAGAATCAAGAATATGAGTTGTTTCCGTTTTCGGGTTCGGAAATTTTATTGTTTCCGGAAATTGCCTTAAAGCTTTTGGCAACCCTACTTGATTCGTTTTAACAATTCAAAACCTATAAAAACTTCATTCATTCTACACTCATAACCCACACTACACCTAACTTCCATCTCTCACCTTTCATTCCCCGTTTTCCGTTGTTTCTTCACCATTTTCACAAATCGGCACCTTGGGCTGCGCGGAGGGAGCGCTTTTCAGCTTTACACATTTGTCGAATTTTTTGTACAGGCCTTTTCGCTTCAAGGTGAGCGACTTCGGCTCAAACACTGGAATTCCAAAATCATCGAGCGACCGCGCTGAAGTGGAGCGCACCAGCGCTACCGCTTTCGTGAACACGGAAAATTCCAGTTTTCTACGGGTTGTTCGGGTGATTTGCAGCTGTTCAGGCGTAGTTTTGAGATGACATCTCCTACAATAATACCGAACAGTCTTTGAAGATTTGTTTCAAAGCACTACTTATGGTGCTTGGTTTCGCGAGGTGATCACACACGTAGGCTGGGAACCGCTTATGGTTCTTGCTAGCATTTGTTCTTGGACTTGTCATGCCCGCTGAAATACAAGACTCATGATGCTATTGGGTAGATAATATGCATGTCTACACTTATGACTTTTTGCATGAGGCTTATGGGGCAGGCATTTTCCGTATCGAGGACCAAGGCGAATATAACGTCGCCCTTGGTAGCCTATCCATGAACATAGGAACTGTTATGTTTTGGATCATGCTAAACATTTTAGGGGAATGGCATTTTTCTTACGTGAATGATGCCACTTGCGGCGTCTTCCTTGCTTTAGCCCGGGACGTATGTGCCATGACCTTCCCTAAACCTTGATGTCTAGTTTAGCACGAGCCCATAGCATGAGGCATAAGTATCTTCTTATGCCTGTTTTAGTTTTGCCGTATTATGCTATGTTTCTTCCCTATTTTTGTGTCCGTTTCACGGATTGGGTTGGGGTCGAAATTGTGAGACCCACCAATTGTATTATCCGATCTTTCCCGCAATGACTTGGCAAGGGTAGAGGATACAACCTCATCGGTTGCACCTTACACCCCATCCACCAAGTGGTGGCTTTAACGGGTTAGCATCGTAGATGATAAATGGCGACAAGCTTGGCAAATTATAATGGCATGGCGGGATGCGAAGGAACCTCACTTCTTTATAGAAAGAGGAGGATGACGAGTAAACGTTGGAGTGGAGGTAAGTTTTTAGTTTCAGTTAGTGTTTGCTTATGTCCCAAGCAATTTAATTCTGTTAACCCCATAATGGGTGGAACTCTTATAGAGTTGTGTCAGTTTTTTTTATTTCCTATATTAGTATGTTCTAACCTTGTTTTGCAGATGTTCTAGAATTTCACGCGTTTCTATGGTATTTTTCTACCCTCTTTATTTAAATGCTTTGAGGACAAAGCATGCTTCTTGTTTGGGGGGGGGGGCATAGAAACACGTGTAATTAAGGCATCTGTTAGGATATAGATATGTATAATATGCATTTGTTTTCAAGTTAAAAATTTCAAAAATATAAATAAATAAGTTTATGATATACACTTAGGAATATTGGTATTGTTTTCTTTCTCTATGCTCTTAACAATCTAGAAGTCTCCGTAGCTTTTTGCATCGAATAATTGTTAGAAACTTAGGTTAATATGTAGGTAATAATCTTTGCATCTATCTATAAATATATTACATGACTATCTATGATTGTTAGCAGTAAGTTTCTGAAATCTAGGCTAGAGTACTTATTCTACAAATCCTGTGAGAATATAGCCTAAAGCCTTATATGAAATGAAACATTTGAGAAATGACACAAGGGAGAAGTAAAATCCGGATAGAGAAATCACACGTCCACTTTGCTTGATCACTATGCCATATCCTAAGCGAGAATTTAGGCCCTCTTTGGATCGATATAGCCAGAAATTCAAACTTATGAATTATTTTCCGCTAGTAAGCCCTCCGAGCCTTTCTTTAGCCTTCCATAAACCACAATTCCTTTACCCTGTTACAAAAACAAAACAAAATAAAAAATTCAACTTACCCAATCTAGAATAAGTCCGAGAATAGAATGAGTGAAGAAAAAAAAGAAAAAAACCGTGTAAACAAAAATTAGTTGGTTGCTTGAGGAAAAGAAAAGAAGTTTCCATCCAAGGAAAAGAAAAAAAAAATAGAAATAAATAAAAACTCCAAAAATAGAATAAAAGGGAGTCAAAAGCCAAAGAAAAGAAAAAGAAAAAAATATGGCTAAGGATGGAAACAAAGTATAGAAGCAAAAGAAAATAACAAGGTTTTCTCTAAGTTACATAATATGAAGACTCTATTATCTCAGACTTGTCCTTTTGAATATCCATTTCCTTCCTTTTTAAACCATCTCCTAATCCCATGACACCTAATAAAGACCTCTAGCTCAATTAGGAATAGGTTAGTGTGATAGTAAGTGGCGGATGTGTTTGATCGACTCCACTTCCTTGTTTGTCATTGAGATTGTAAGGTAAAGTGTGCCCACGCATTAATCGGAGGAGTATGAAACTTGAGTGAGGAAAAATCAGAGTGGTTTTGTCTTGACATTTATGTGAGGACCTACTTAAGGACGCTTATTCGAAGTTTTCATAAACGAACCTGCTAGGTATTTTCATAGTATTACTCAAATTATATAAATTTGTTTCATAGATGATTGATTATTATGCATATATTAGTTTAGGTTTTTGACTTGGTTATTCTTATTCAATTGCTAGTGAGATGTTTAGATAGTTGAGACATGAATGAGGAAACAATAGTTTTATTTCTTAGTCGTTGTAGTATAGATGAAGTTTGTGAGTACCTTCACTGAAAAACTCTCACGAGGCTATAACTCGTCCACTAGGGAATTCCTAGTGGTTTAAGGCCTTGTTGCATATGGTCAATGCAATCGCGACTCGATTGAAAGCGAGTAGTTAGAACTCCATTTTGGTCACTTATTCTAATTTCTCATATTTGCTTGAGGACAAGCAAAATGTTGTTTGGGGGTGGTTTGATAAGAGCCCAAAACTGTAGTTTTAACCCCTTAACAATCGTAGTTTTAGACCAATTATGTGAATAATAAGTAAGAGTTAATACTGATTACGTGTTTTTATGCATTTCAGGCTTCAAAGTCCATTATGTGCAGAAATGTGCCACTTTAGCGAGATAAAGGAGCAAAGGTCGGTTGCTAAGGAGTTCTGTGATTAAAGGCCAATTTTCAAGAAGACAAAGCCTCTGTAAAGCCCGGTCAAAAGATGAAAAGTCAAAGTCCACGCGGGCAGAAATAGTGCACAAAGTCAACAGAACTTCCGAAGACCATATCTTTTGACTCAGACCTCGGAATTGGGCCTACCTTACGTCAAAACGACCGGATCGGAAAGAGCTTTCCAATGGTCTAAGCCTTGGCCCAAGCAGAGGAGTAAAAGTGGACAAAAAGTCTGTCGAAGTCAACTGCAGCTGAATAGGCCTTTTTAGACTGAAAGAATTGGGTTTTGGGCCTGATTCTCTTGCCCAAAACATGGCTCCAAGCCCATGCACGATTTTTGGATCTGAATGTATAAAAACAAAAGCTTAGCTCTTTGTTAATGGTAGATAGTTAGGTTAGAAAATAAGTTAGGTTAGGAAGCTAATGTTAATAGAGTTTAGGGTTAGAATAATTTTTAGATCTAGAATTAAATCTCCATTTTAATTAGTTGTCATTTCCCTTGTTTTAATTTAAAGTATTAAAATATTTTTATTACTTCATTAGATAAATTAAGTAGTTTATTATTGATCAAATTCGATTTTGTCATTTATCTATTGCTTAGATCTAATTTCATTTCTTGGTTGTTAGTCATTTCGTAGTTATTGATGTTGGGTTGGATTATTGTTTAGTTAAATTTCATAAAGTTAGAATCTTTAGATTATGTTGTATTCAATTTCATATAGAAATGATAGTATAATGATATTAGAAATTTCACATCACCCATTACTCTCACCATTGTTCCTCAGGGTCGAGTAGTTGAATTCTAATTAAGTCTTGAGGGTTTAAGAGTGAAGCGAATCCGACTCTAATATATTACTTCGTTATTGAGAGTAGGAATATTGATATAAACAGGTATTTACGTAAATTGATTATTTGTGTTTACGCATAAATAGTTAGAATACGTAAAATCACTTTTATCACTTAGCATAGCTTGGAAACAAAGAAAATCCGGTCTTCGTTGCAAGTGGTATGACAAGTTTCCTACAGATGTTGAACGAAAGAGAAATGTACCACCACTTGTTAAAAAGGAAGATTGGGAACAATTTGTTGACCTGTGCTCCACGGAAGTAGAACAGGCTAAGCGAGAAAATGGAAAGTTTTCTAGGATGAAGATGAAAAACAAGCATACAACTGGTAGAAAGGGCTCGGCTTGTGTGATTGAAGAATTGGTAATTTATATCTCAGCTGATATAGTCTTATTTTAGTTTAAAGTTTCGTTTTGTGTTTAAAAGTTGGATTCCTTTCTGTAGAAAAAGAACAATCATATAGGTACAGTTACTCGAACGGAAGGATTTTTGGGCACCTATAGAACAAAGGATGGCGGGTTCCTTCCTGATTATCTAGAAACTATGGTAAGAACTATTTTCCTTGTTATATGTCTTGTTTATAGTTAAACTAATAAATAATCAGGATATGTACTTGAATATAAATTCTTTCATAAGAGGAAATCAAGCGACTTACTAGCATCAACCCAGATCTGGTGGAAAAAGATTGAGATAATGATCTGGTTGCTTTGGTGTGTATTGATTACCATTATCTCGTTGTATTTTCCTTTGTAAGAAATATTTTATGAAGTGCACCATTTTAATGCTTGATTTAGGTTTGTGGTCGTGATGGGATGGTGCGTACTCAAGGCCTAGGCACTGGAGTGTCAAAAACTTCGTGCCATGCATCGAAGCCTTACAAAGAGATCACTCAAAGAGAGAAAAGAGCTTGTGAGACAACTAATGGAAACTATGTGACCGTCATAGAACGACTTGATGAAGAGTCTAGTGCTCGAAAGAAACTTGAGGAAGAAGTAGGAACAATGCGGCAAGAATCTTCTACTAGGGGCAATTCATCTCAGATAAATTATATATTATTTGTACTGCTAGCTCAATTTTGTCATAATTGCTTAACAAAAGTGGATATTGGATATAGCTATCTTATAAAATAGCTTGTATTGTATGTGTATAGTCTTGGATATAGATATTATGTGATATGAGGCTACTAGGATTGGGAATGAAAACAAAGGCATGTGACTACTTTAGTAGGTCATTTGAAACAAGACATAGTTCTCTGGTATGTGTAGATGGGTTGGGCAACAGATATAGAGTTAGTTTCTAACCAAATGTTTAGCCAGTTCTTAGATTGTGACTATGCCCAGACCTTGAGTGTAGATTCCTTTAAGATAATTCATCTCTGAAAATTAAGTCAAGTCTAGCACTGCCTAGTTTTCCGAAAGGAGAACCATCGCAGTATACCTTGATTGTGTCATTGTTAGTGGGATCCAAATGACTTGTTTGATGGCAGTGGCTGATTTGGGTCTGCATTCAATACCAAGCTGATGAAGAATGACAAGATCATGAACTAAATTGTTCTTGGTGCCTTTACTTTGATCTGCATATAGCCAAGAACTAAATGTGCTCGATCTCTGTCACCTTCATTATCTACAATAACTTACATAAGCAGTTTTATTGCATAACTAGTCATAAATTTGATATTAAAAAACTGGAACCAGTCAGAGTAGTGACTTTAGTAAATAGGTTAGAAGGTAGATTTATAGAACTACTAAGTAAGGTTGGTAAAAACTAAGGCATTGGAAGAAAATTAAATATTTTTTGCTCTTGTCTATGCTCCTCTTGCTCTTATGTATACATGTATCTCCGCTGCTACACCTAGCTAGCTGCACTTTTTTTTTTTCTTTTTCTTTGAACTTCAGGGATTTATTTTGTGGGCTGAGAAATAGAAAAAGGGGGGAAGTAGGGTTTATTTTGTTGGCTTTATTAGTTTGGTACTCAAGTGATCGGGCACTTGTCAATCCTTCGTTTATGGGTGTATTTGAAATATGTAGGGTTAGATGGTTTTGTTGAGGTTGTTCTAGTAATGTGGAGATGTATGTATGTTAGTTGCATTGTATAAGTCTTGTATATTTTATAGTTTTCTTCTTGTTCAAGGATTGGCTACTTGACTTAACTGGCATTGGTCGAGACGGTTAAGTAGCTGGTTCTACGAATCAGTATATCTTTTAGTAGTTGAATTTAAGACTGAGGTATGAGGTTTTATATTTGGTTTTGATGTATTCTTATTAAATTTTCAGGTTATGACAGATTTTATATTTATGAAATGTTGAAAATACAGAGGGGACTCTACCGAAATTTTTCTAGGAAAGTCACGTATATTAGGTATGTAGTTGCTTGAGATTTGGGGCTTTACAGAGGTGGTTTCATGACTCATGACATGATTATGCTGTTCTATGTGACATGTTGTGAGATTGTTATTTGTCTTAGTTGTTCTTTCTTTCTTTCTTTCTTTATGTTTTTGATTATGTAGGGATGTGACCACGTGCCGTTTGGATTAAGTTAGGAATTAATAATAATATATCTTGCATGTTTTTACGCATAAAATATTTTGTGGCGTGTGTATCACTGTATTGAATATTGATTGTATATTTGTCCCTAGAGAGTTATTGTGTTATCTTAATGTATGCAGCAGCCAATGCGACGTCCACCAGTTCGTGAAGGTCACATGTAGACCTTCCTCCATCCGCTAGTTGTCTAGTGAGAAGTTTTGTAACAAAAAGGGTGGTAGCACTTGGACAAGTTTGTACCGATATGGCATCATCTGCAGCTTCCTATAACATCCGCATTGATGAGATACTTGACTACGATAGTCTGCTTTATGATGGAGATGGAACACTAGGAGATGTCGAGCCTGGCGATATCATCAGTTGGTCAAGGTTGTATGTACTTCTCTAAAAAGTCCATGATTTTGCTTGGATTCATTTTCCCAAAAGTACGTAATATTTTGTAGTAATTCTCTAAAAAGTTTGACCATGACCACATTGTAGTAATTCTCTAAAAAGTAGCTACTTGAGTTAACTTAAAATAAGTACGTACGTAAAACTTCACCTACAAAATAAATTCAAACCTAATATTTTGTGGTTATGAAGCACTTACCATAATAATTATTTTTCCAAAATTTCAGCTCATTTGGAAACATCTAATATAGATAAAAATTGTTGTCATATTTAAAAAGAAATCTAACAGTCCAGAATTGTTGAGTTTTTGTAATCGTTTTTTGCCAATGTTAGAGGTTTCCAAATGAGCTGAAATTTTGTAAAGATGATCTTAATATTGAGTATATCATATCCACAAAAAAATAAGTTTGAATTCATTTTGTAGGTGAAGTTTTACTTACGTACTTATTTTAAAGTTAACTTAAATAGTTACATTTTAGAGAAGGACGCAATACCAATATCTATATACAGCCCGGCTCCTAAAAGGACCTTAAATAAATACCAAATCTAAAACACCCACAACTTCACCTACAAAATGATTTAAACCCTAATCTTTTGTGCATATGATCTACTAACTATAAAGAACATCTTTATAAAAATTCAACTCGTTTGACAATTTTGTAGGTAAAGTTGCAGGTGCCGACTAGCAAAGTCGGTAAAACCTTTGGGTGATGATACCAGAGGTCTGGGGCTCGAATCCCGCCAGCATCAAAGAGTTACTGATCTCATTTAAAACAAGCTTACCAAACAAAAAAAAAAAAAAAAAAAAAAAGTTGTGAGTGTTTTAGATTTGGTACTTATTTAAGGTCCTTTTAGGAGCCGGGCTGTATATATATATATATTACTTGCTATATATAGGAAATGAAATTAGCAAATATATATATTGCTAATTTCATTGAAACATTCCAATCCCCTTAGATAACCAATATATATTTGTACTTAATTGTAAAACGTAATGAAATAAATAACACATTTCCTATCTAATTCATATAAATATAATCAGCCTAATCCAAATCCAAATGAAAAAATAACCTAATCTCGTCAAAGTCGATCACCCACATATGAACAAATTAGACAAATCCACAGCGCTTTCCCAACTGGTAGTATTCATTCCTCCAAGGGAGCCCCAAAATCCTAGCTCACATCTTTTAACACACTAGCCCACTTGAAATCTGCAATTGAAAAAAGGTGGTGACACTTAATATAACTTGACACTACTAAAAAAAAGACTTATAATGACGGCTAAAAGCCATCATGAAACAGGTTTAATGATGTGTTTTCATTAAAAAAACAACTGTCATTATAGAGCCCGTCATAAAAGTTTACCAAAACCGTCATTAAATTTATGACGGTTTTACGAAAACCGTTATGTACTTCAAATATTTTATGTCAAAAATAGAGATAAAACCGTCATAATAGGCAATAAAATATTGAGTGTTACATAGTAACCGTCTTTAATTTTAGTACAACTGTCATAATTTTCAGCAAAAACCATCACGAAACCTGTTCAATTTGTGATGGTTTTGTCAAAGCCGTCATAAAAATATACATTTTCTAGAAAAAAAATATTTATTAAAAATTATTTTATACCTAGAAAATTGAATAAATCATTTAGCACGTATACAATCAAACTCCAGTACAAACAACTTATCATGATCACAAATGTAACAAACTAGCCAGTTCGTGATCTATTCACAAAACAGAATCCATTACATTCCACCATCTCAAAAAATTACATACATGTAACCAAAAATATCCACAAAATATGTCTAAAAAAGAACGGTTTGCATGGTTTGAGTTTCATTCATCGAACCTTGTCCAAACTTATCCTGCAAAAAATCAAAGTCCAAAAAGAAAATAAGAAGAGTATCATTCGAAGAAAACGACGAAAGGAAAAAAAAAATGTTAATGACAAGACGAAAGTGAGAAAAAAAAACGTGTTACATTGCATCTGGTCCTTGCAAGAGTTCCAATGAACATCTAATAAGTTGCAGTAAATATCATATAATTTTTGCCACAATTTCAAATGAGTATAAGTAAGCAAATATTGCATTGCTGAAAGGAAAAAGTACATGGGCCTCCAATAGTCCACTATAATAACAATAGCACTATTAGAAGATTAGTCAATTCATCTATGGATTAGACAAATTCAGATTAGTACCATAAGCAAGTGCAATCTCATTCCATTCTATATGTAAATTATTAATACAGCTAAGGTCTATTGAGTTCAAGTCATAAAATGCCTCACTCCATTGTAGCTAATTCCCACTAACTATTAGTGATAACTATACTAGAATGCAACATTCAATAGGTCAGCTAACATGCACGAACGGAACAAATACCAAGTCAAACCCTTACTAAATGATATGCACAATTTATAAAAGCAAAAAACAGGTACAACCAATAAAATATTTTGGCACTAATGATATTAAGAAGGAAAAAGGAATAGAGGAATTTTTCTCTACTCGCAATCTCACATAGATTGAAGGCTACTTACGATTCTGATCACCAACTATAGTCTCCTCACAAGCTCAGACTAAGCAACTTCTGAAAGTATGATCACTTTGTACCTGTAACATTAAATATAACCCAAGCTCATTGGCAACCATGTTGTACCCTGAGTGACTTAGGACCTAATTGCTAGGAACAAGATATCATTAATTAAGACTTGTTTTAAAACATAAGTGAGGTGGAAGGGCCTATGTGTAGGCTGGGTTGCAATCTACATGTAAGAACTAGCCTTCTTGATTGGGAACAAAACTTTGAACTAAGCAAAAGAACATATAATAACTTGAAAACTCTAGAAGGTCAATGTAAGATTTGATAGAAAATAGTTGATAGAACGATCTCGAAATAGATAACAAATTAATGCAACAAGTCTTAGAACAAAAATTGAATCCAACAAACGGAATGATCAATGCAAGGCGACTTACCAACTCAGAGTTTCAGACAAAAAATGCAAAGCTTGTATTCCACACGAACCAATCCTCAACAACTCGATCATCTCTTACAAACACCCGTTAATACAACAAAGAAGAAAAAGTCAGAATCACCCAAAAAGAAAATCAATATATCCTTAACAGTGAGTATCTACCATAGTATTTAACTCTTGAACCATTAAACAGCTCAACAAATTACCAAGGCAAGAAGCTTGCAAAGCATTCAAATCCTCTAAAATTAGTTACATTAGAATAACTAATAGGATATGTATGCATCAAGTCACATATATATATAAATATATATGCATTCAAAAATAGCTATGAACATAGCAACTTAGCTCCAGACCAGGAATGCAAACCATGCATCAATTCGAATCAACCATTCAAAACACGATTTAAAGTTTCTGCCCTGTGCAAACCACTACACGCAACTACATACGAACCTAATTATATACAATACCAAGGAATTGAAGCACTTACTGGTTAACAAGTTTGTGTTGAAGCCTACTTTCTTGAATTGAGCGAACAAAAGCAACCAGCTATATGAAATTCCTTTTCCACCAATATACAGTAGTACATTGAAAACTAAATAGAATGCAAACAGATAGTGCATACTTTAAAATATTGAAGTAACTAACACCAGCACAAACATTGTTTTCTTATGTCGAAACCCAAATAATTTGAAAAACCCCAATTTAAAATCCAAACAATTAGAAAACCCCCAATTTGAAAACCGTAACAATGTTTAAAACCTGAAAGAATAACCAAACCAGAAAACGTGATTGCTAGATAATGATAGAGAGAAACCAAATACCGTGATTCTTTCGCTCTCTCTCGAAATCAACAGAAAAATATTTTTCTTTTTGGGGAAACCATGTTAAAAAGATGGTGGTTACCTGAGGGATGGGAGATTGAGAAAACGAAAGGGGGTCAAATAGACTAGCTAGAGAGACATTGAGCAGGAAGAAGAAGCATAGCCGTTGTCCAGGAATATTCTTGAGCCAAAACCCTTGCGAAAAAAAAAAAAATGGTCATGACCTTTTGTTTTAGTTGACCAGGTTTAGTTGACCCAGGCTTATTTTTGTATTCGAGGACTCTTGACGCTTTAACTTTCAAAATGCGACTCAATTCCAAAAATTTAAAACGAACACATGACGGTTTAGAATTATATCAGCTAACAATTTTGCCAAGCCCGTCATAAATTTTTTTGACACAACTCATGATAACGTCAAAAATTAAACAAAATCGTCAATAAATTTTTAAGTACTTTGGTTTATTATTATTTTTTTATTGGTAAGCCTATTAAATAAGATCAGTAACTCTTTGATGCTAGCGGAGTTCGAACCCTCTGGTATCATCACCCAAAGGTTTTACCGACTTTGCTAGTCAGCACCTGCTACTTTGGTTTATTATATTGCAAACTTGACTGTTTTAGGAAATTTGTCATAAAATTATCATATTTTCTTGACACTTATGTCATACACGACATAATGTTACAACAACCGTCATAAAATCATAATATTTTCTTGATGCTTGTGTCATATACGACATCATATTGCAACAGCTGTCATAAAATTATTATATTTTCTTGACGTTTGTGTCATACACGACATAATGTTGCAACAACCATCATAAATTTATTATATTTTCTTGATGCTTGTGTCATACATGACATAATATTTCAATAGCCGTCATAAACATATTACTAAAACACCTATCTTAACGGTTTTTAACAAAGCCGTCAAGATAGATAAAAACCAACCGTCATAATATGTCTTTTTTTTAGTAGTGTGATATAAAATAGCCAGTATTAATGTAGTTGTACTTCAAGCAAAGCCAGCACCACAAAAGGTTGAAGCCAACTCTGCACCTATATAAATCTTTATCTATTTGGGGGTTTTATACCAATTAGCAATCTACGAAAGGACATAACCAATTTTCTTGGACAGAACCACGAATTACTCAGGCTACTCACACAAAAAAAACCATAGTTGTCTTTTGCTTGGTAAATTTATACTCACTCAACTAGTAAAAGCTCCCCCGACTGGTGCAGCCCTTCACAGAGATAAAAGTCATAGGCAGATAAATATATAAATTTTGCAAGGTGCCACACTAAGCAATATAATAGAGCAATTAAATAAGTAAACACAAATTGCCCACAAAGAAATACATACCAGAAATTATCAGAGCTGAAAAAAGAAGAGTCCTCATCCATGTTCATCACCGTCAAAAAATCAAGTGACTAAATGTCATATACGTGGCCAAGTAACCTCATCCATGCACTACTTAAGCACCTTGAGTTCTGAAAGATAGTAAAATTGTTTGACAATAAGAATTAGTCACTTTTTTAAATCATTTATAAAACTACCCATAGAGGTGGGGAAAAGGTTTGTTGAGCATAAATAAGCCCGGTTTAGTAAGTTATTAAAATGTGTAGCAAAGTGAACTCCAAGTAATATTTTGTTTTCAATGCAAGGAGAAATTCATTAACTTGGGTTATATTATACTTGAGAATGCTAAAGTGATCTGGGTTTTGCCTCCAATGTTGACATCAGTAGAATTTGAAGAAATATGACAACTTATATATGGGCAGAACTTCTGCAACTGTCTGGCGACCTGCAGAACCATGGAGCACAAGAAATATCCAATGGCAATGTCACGACCACATTTTATTGGACAATGCATCAGATACTCGCACATCAATAAGACCACTGGTGTCATGACAACATGACGGAAATCGGAGCATGGAAATATCGTGGACCATATCATCAAAAGAAATAATGTTTTCATAGAAGGCCAAGAACTCGTCTCTGCAAGATGTCTGTGCATTAGTAAAAAAAACTAGTACAAGGAAGTTGTTTTACCTAAGCTGGAAAGTACCTCACAAAATTGAGTTCTGGTGTGATGTATGTTTTGTCAAGCACAAATTGCTGCAAAGTACAGAGTGTCCATGCTCATCTCTAGCAATGGTTTAACCAACAAGTTTAAGAGTTTGAAGTTCAATGGCTTCTTATCCGTAATGACAGCAAAATACTACAATAGGACACCATAAAAAACCTAAGAAAAAAAATAACAATTCATTACAAGAACACTTGCTTTTCTTTTTATTAAATGCCAAGCTTGTCACATACTCAAGTGCAACTCAAACTTAGATCCAGGTATGCCAGACTAAAAATTAAGCTTAGTTGAACATCAGGGTAAATTTTAGGGCCACAAGCACAGCCCAAAAGATGATTAACTTCAGAACTTGTGTTCTAACACAAAATCAGCCTTATGTCAAGCAGCCCCAAAAGTGTGTAGTAATTGTTACCTAAAAGAAACTGAAGTTTTAACTCCATTATATTATATTTTTATACTTTATATGACAAAAAACAAACACTAGCAAACAGTTTTGCTAGAGAAAGCATATAAATGACACCAAAATAGATCAAATATGAAATTACCCTAGCATAACATAAGCTAAAGCAAGCAAGAGTACTGTTAAGTTAGGACCTAGGTTCTATTTGGTGTTAATGGGCTCCCTTGTTTCACTCTACTAAAAAATGATAAAAGAAGCCACTCACAAATATAATAATACATTGATGTTGAAACTTATGAAACTTTCGTTAAAACAATTACTAAGCCCAAGAACCCAAAGTGCAGCTCTATTACTAAGTCCAAGAAGGCAAAAACCCATACCTCTGCTAACTTTTCTGGTCTATCAAACCAGCTCCAATCAATGTGAACGCAAGAGTTGATAGGTGGAATTCATACTGCACCAAAAGCAATGGCCCAAGCATTGTTACTAAATATAAAACAAATAACTAACTATTAACCCAAAGTTCCCCATTGTTAACACAAACAAATAACTAATTAGTACAAAGTTCCTAAATTTTACCGTAGTATTATATCTCCCTAAACCCAAACCACATTATTAACACCACTTTTTTCCATTTCTCCTTCTAGATAAACAAAAACCAACATCAACCCAATTTTCCCCATCTATGCTCTTTGTTCAACTAATTTCACAATCACTCCAAACACACATTTGACAAACATCAAGAAATGACTAAAATTTAAGTAAATGGATCATGAAATGACTAAAATTTGAGTTACATTTATAGAGAAGCTAAACAGAACAAAACCCAAATCAACCAAATCATTAAAAATGGAAAAAACAAACATGCCCATCTCACAAAATCAAAATTTTATCCTTGTATAAGTAAATGAACCATTAAATGAAATTAAAAAAATAAAAGGCTCACATGGGATTTTGTAGAATGAAGGAGCAGTAACATCTCAGAGAATCCATGAAGTGATAAGAGAGACCAAGAAGACAACCATAATCAAGTCCAACAGAAAGTCTTGTGATCCCAGAAGGTACTGAAATAAACCCAAATGCGTATATTAGACGAAAGCCCTAAAAGTTGAGAGGAAATGGTAAAGCCCACTACCAAAAAAAAAAGTTTACCTGACAAACGCTATAAAGAATAGCCGACAGTTTCTGTTTGTGGGAAGTTACCTACGTATTTCGTCTGTCGGGTAAAGTTTGAAGGTGTATCGGGTAAACTCTCTGAGTATTATATGGGTTTTAGATGTGGCCGATGGTGTTACGAGAGTTACTAACCCTCGGATAGGGCGACGGTTTTCACTACTTGGTAAGTTCCGACGGATTTAATAAATATCCCAATTGTTGTTTAATATTTTGCAATATTTGCTAGCCGCGGGGTATCTTCCAACCAATTTCAACTGTCGTCATACCTTTCCCAAATTATCAGGCGCCAAACAAATTTCGTTCCCATTAAATTTATTTGGAAAAATAAAATAAGAAAAAGAAAAAGAAAACCTAAAATCTAATTTTCCTCTCTCCCTCACAGTTGCTACCGCTTCAACTCTCCTTCCCACTCCAAAAAGGTAACGTGCACTCTCTGTTTCTCTCTCTCTCATTCTCACACTCTCTCTCAAATAAAATTTTAATTTCATTTTTTTCGGTGATTTTTTAGGTTGTTTCATTAAGTTTAAATCTTTAGAGTTGAAAATGATGGAACTTAGCACGCGTTAGGGTAAGGGTGAATATAGTTTTTGTTGGTGATTATAGTTTAACAAAATTATTTTCTAATAAATATGAAGTTTTTTGTAGTTGATTTCAACTACCACTGTTCAGACCAGAGACGGTGTTGATATTCTTGAGCACTTTCATATCCCTATTGGTACTTATAAAATCACTTCTTAGTTTTATATAAGAGATTGATATTAGTGGAGAGAAGTTAAAAGGCGTATGAAACACGGATTGTTAACAGCTGATATGATTGACCCATTTTTACTATTTGCTAAAAGTGGGGGATTAAGTATTGCATGTATAAGGATTCAGAAAGAGTTATTGGTAACACATTTGGCATGTGTATTCTAGGTACAACAACTCTAGCAATCTATATATATATAGTTCACTACTTCGTATTAACTTATGCCTCTTAATATGATTGTAGGATTTTGAGGCACTGACACCAAATCTCCTTGCAAGAACAATTGAGACAGTGGAAGGTGGTGGATTAATTATATTGCTACTTCATTCCCTCACTTCACTCACCAGTCTTTATACAATGGCCATGGTCTGTTTTCTGCAACAACTTGTCTTTCTACTGTTGCTTGTTAACAATAACTGGGCCCGACTGCCTATAAAGAGGAAAGAATTAGTACAAGTGTAAATAAAAATGTGGATTACTTTTCCTACTTAGAGGTGTTGATGTTTTCAAATATTACAACTTCACAGATATTAGTAATGAAAGCAAAGCCAAGACAAATAGGCAACTTATTTCTTGATCTAATCTTATTTCTCTTATGAAGAAACTCATACTACATTCTGAATAAAAACTTATTTTTAAAACTTTATATAGTTGACCTTCGACTGCTATTTCTATAATGTCTTTTATGTTGCTACTAGGATTCATGATATTTCTTATGAATTAATCACTTGTTTTGAGAATGATCCTTTTGTCATTTGTCCTCGTTATCAAAGTACTGCCACAGAGTACTTTGTTCTTGAATAAGAAATGTTGTTGCTTTTGAAAGGCACAAACTTGGTGATGTGTAACAATATTATAAGTGCAAACTCATTTCTTTCAGGATGTTCATGAGAGGTTTCGAACAGAATCCCACTCTGAGGCAACTGGACGCTTTAATGAACGCTTCTTATTATCTGTTGCATCCTGCAAGGCATGTCTTATAATGGACGATGAGCTAAATGTAATCTTTCATGGAAAAGAAACAGGAGACCAGCTAAATGGTTTATCGATTTTGTCACATAATAGGATGAACGAAACAGGAATAGTTAGGAAGGTATGGTTTCACACTTTCACCACTATTATCTTTTCAGATATGCTTTGTTTGGTACAAATAATGTATTTGCTGTACTTGTAAGAAACGTTTTGATTTGATAATTCCATTCATGCGTCTCTGCTAGCTTGTGGCAGCATACAATATCTTGTATTCTATTTCATGCACTAATTTATGCATCTCAGAAGTATAGGACCTAATTAACACTAGTTACATAGTGAGTTTAATCTACTTAATTGCATTATTCTACTCAGAACGTAGGATTAATAACATCAAATTATCAATGCCTCAATTTTTTCATGTTCTGCACCATTTCTTTAGGGGTATATGTATGTGTCTCAACTTTTTATTCTTTATGGTGATGAATGTGTACAGAGTCCAATTTTCTAGGCTAGTGAAAGTTTGGTAGTCGGCTTCTGACTATGAGGAAAAATTTATAGTTGTCGGACCTTACGAAATCTATACAAGGAAAATGCCCTGTCATCTCCAACAAATCAGTTCATTTTGGAAGTTTGTAGTTTGTGATTTTGTCGCATCATTTGTTGTGTGCAACTTATTGCCCATCACAGTGACTAAATCTCTCTTAATTAATCATCATGCTTCTTTTGGTTAAGCTGGGATTCCGAATGTGAGGTGGTTTGGCGTTGAAAGAGATTACAGTGTTCTTGTGATGGATTTGCTTGGACCTAGTCTTGAAGATTTATTTAACTTCTGCAGTGGAAAACTTTCTTTAAAGACTGTTCTTAGGCTGGCAGATCAAATGGTAGGTGCAATATCTCGTTTGGTCTCTGTTATTCTATATTAATGGTATACAAGATTTCTCATGTACATATGTTCCCAATTCTTTCATCAGATTAACCGAGTTGAGTTTGTTCATACTAAATATTTTCTACATCGAGATATCAAGCCAGACAATTTCCTCATGGGCTTAGGGAGGCGAACGAATCAGGTATGTTTTACCTCTTCATTGATAATTTTTCTTTTTTCTTCCAAGTGATTCCTTGTATGTGATGTAATGTGCTTTTTCTCTTTAAAACCTGCTCTACTATATCTGTTGAGATTTTAGTAGAAAAGGAGTTGAGAGCTGATTCTATGTCGTGGTGTGGGTTTCGATAGTAAATTAGCACTCGACATATTTCGTTTACGTCATCTAGTGTGTTGGATATGTAACAAAATTTAGATAAGGTGCATGGAGAAGAAATGGATGGGAGTACTGGTTGAAGAATGCGAGCTAGTTTAGTACTATGTAAAGACTCAACAAAAGCTCATTACATGGAAGGAGAAGAAGCATAAGAAAATGACCCAGAAAGCAACTCTCTGCAGTAGCCATTTCTTAAAAAAAATAGAACAATATCCTCCAACCCACTAGCCATGGTTGGGTCTAAGGTCTCTCATATGGAGAGCTTGGACTATGAGCATGGTCATCTTATTCCATAAATCAATACTAATATTCCTTCTTGTAATACTATCATGCTCAAATGATTCTTTTTTCTAATGTCCTTCTTGATGCAGGATCAATGAGAATGATCTCTTCAAACATGATTGGAGGAGTCGATCAAGAAATGGCTTTCCCTATTTTCTTAAAATGGACATTGGCTTTCCTTATTGGCCTGCTAACTAGGGTTATTGCCACCCTTATCAACCTTTCAATAGAGAACATTGCTGGATGCAAGCTTCTCGCAGTGGCTCATTTTGTTGAGGAGAAAAGGTGTGCATGCTTTCTGCAGGATCAGTATTATACTATTATCAAACCTTTTTAGTAGGGTGTCAACAACTTCATTTTCTTGGTCTTTTTTGTCCGTACAAAAATTTGAAATGTACATTCTGATGGTTGCTGCAGGTATCTCATGGGTTTCATATATTTCACCGTGTCCAATCTGGTTCTCTTATTAGTAGGGGTTGTTCTTTGTGTGATGTTTATGCCTACCGCTCTGAGGATCAAGCATACCGAGATTAAAGCTTATCTCAACGGAGTTGACACACCCAACATGTTGGTGCTCCTTAATTAGTTGTGAAGGTGAGTTAACCACTTCCTAGCTTGATTCGGTTTAAACAAGAATTCACATTTGGTCAACAATTTCGGATAGTGAAATGACTAAATCAAAATAATTTTAGTGGGCAAAAGTTCACCACTATGAACAATCTCAAACCGATAAACAAGTACATTTTTTATATATGGCTTAAGAAGAAATACACAACAAAGGATATTGACATTAAATTCAAAAATGGATAATTAGATATAGATGATCTCAAAAAACCTTTTCTTACTCATCTTTGCAGATAATTGGAAGTATTTGTGCGGTCTCTGCTGGTCTAGACCTGGGAAAAGAAGGGCCACTGGTGCACATCGGTTCCTGCATTGCTTCCTTGCTAGGCCAAGGTGGACCAAACAAACACCGCTTGAAATGGTGTTGGTTACGTTACTTCAATAACGACAGGGACTATAGGGATCTTATTACATGTGGAGCAGCTTCAGGTGTATGTGCTGCTTTCCGCTCACCTGTAGGGGATGTTCTATTTGCCCTAGAAAAGGTAGCAACATGGTGGAGGAGGCCTGCTATGTGATATAGGGTGAGTGTTGTCTTAGATTTAATTTCATACTTTATAAATGTTAGTTTTAGTAAAACCATTTCCTTGTAAGTTATTGGGAATAGCTTTAGCAATACATTAAGGGTTGTTTGTTCAGTCTTAAATTTAAATTTTGCCCCGATATTGTTCCTATCTTAGCTTGAAGTCCTGTTTCTCCTTTGATCAGCCATGTGAGGCAAGATTATTATAGTCATGCAAGTCACAAACTATTCAATGTTTTTTAGCAGAGTACTTTAATTTTAGCATTTTGTTGTTCTAATTGTTTATTTATGAATACATTGGCGCTTGTAGCATTTGAGTGGAACCTGCAAGATGTAATTGGAGGGGAAAGAATGTAGTGTTGGGATTAGGATACCTGAAAGAATTATTACAATCAATATTTTTTTTAAACAAAAAACTAATACCCGACAGATACCAACTGTCTAGTAGTAAACTACCCCGACGGCCTATAACACTGGTCCTATCCAACGGCTAGTGACAGCAGGTATATCCGACGGGCTATAATAGTTGTCCTATCCGACGGCTAGTGACAGCAGGCATATCCGACGGTTAACAACAGCCGTCCATATCCGATGGTTCTTGGCAGCAGTAATACCCGACGGTCCAAAGCAGTGGGAATATCCGTCGGCAAAGATCATCAACCCCGACGGCCTGTTCTGATTGTTCATAACTGTCGGAAACCTATGCCGACTGAGCGTTTTCCGACGGTCATGCGGCAGTTTTGGTCTGTCGGGTAATACCTTTGGCGACAGTCACCGTCAGTCGGGTAAAGTGACTTCTTTTGTAGTGGCCATACCGAAAAGATAGAATGCTGCACTTGAAATCCCAAAAAACCAAAGCAACAGAACTTCCCAATATCTGAAATCCCAAAGTTTAGACCCCTCTTCTTTGAATCTGTGTTTGTGAAACACAACCACAAACATAAACAAGCGGTTTCATTACCTGAACAATAGGTTTGAATGGTTGTTGAGGTGGAGAATCGGTGTTGCTGGTGGAGAGATTTAAGAAGAAAGTGATACTGCCGAGTGCAGATGAAGAGGCTAAGTCTAGGGTTTTCTATTTTGGAAACAAACTACCCCTCTTTTTACTTTGTCCTTATTTCTTAAGTTTTTTTTTTTTTTTTTTTTTTTTGACGAAAATATGGGCACTAAATAACGAAATGATAGGCATGGAAAGTATAAATTAATAGTGCCTATTATTTACTGCAGATGCAAGGGTGGGCAATAATTTTCTTGCAAAACTAATTTGAAGAACTAGCTACGCATACAAGGTAACAAGTGGTTGCCAATAACAGAGACTATCAGCAACGCTTGAAAGCGTTGTCCAAGCTTTTACCAAATTTTGGTATTCACTGTGAGCATAGAATCAGCAACAGTTATTGAACAGTTGCCAAACCTAGCTATTGAACCACATATTTTTCCCTTTCTTAATAGTGTCTGCAACATTTTCAAGCGTTGCTGAAAGTAAATAATATTTGCTACTCTTAAAAGCGTAGCTAATACTAGCTAAATAATACAAAAAATTAATTTAATTATTAGAAAATGCGAGATACATATAGCAACGCTTAAAACCATTGCCGATAATATCATCTATTATCTGCTTCAAAAAAGCAATAGCAACGTTTGAAAGCGTAGCAAAAGATATCTATTGGCTACGCATTGTAAGCATAGCAAATAATTTTGTAGTAAAAAATACCATCTCTTGTAGTGAGGTGTTCTTAAATATTGGGGTATCTCGAAAGTAGTAAGTTTTAACACTCCAAAACACAAAACAAAAATATATAGCGGTAATTGAAAGCATTAAAATTGATCTATGACCTATTAACAAAGGAAATTACTTTTGTTTACAATAAAAACGAGCAAGGACGATTCATTGAAATCAGTTCAGTCCATAGCGAAATCAACTATTCACACAATTAACAGATACAAACCCATACTATGCTTAAACTTAAAGGAAATCAATTCAATCATTTAAAAACTGAAACAAACCCATACTATGCTTAAACAAATAAAGAGAACTGGAAATACCCGAATTGATGTGAAGAGAAATTTGGAAGTTGAAAAAAAATGTAATATGTATAGCAACGTGGAATTTAAAATATACCATTTTTATCGGAAATTAAACCCTTGAAACCCTAATTCTAAACCCTAACAACCCAAATATGCTATATTATTGAAATTGATAAGCAATTAATGGATATTAAAGGGGGAGAATGAGAGAGACAAAGAGCTTTAAACCTGTTTGTCTTGCTTCTTCCTCCACGACTTCTTTCAAAATCCGCCGATAAAGATTAGTGAATACAGTAGTGGTACTCCGAAAAAAGTGTTACAAAGCAACCTACAAAATCACTGAAACAAAATATTAGTATAAATCAAATCAAATCTTTATTTTAAAAACACTAAAAAGGAGTGAATTTGTATTTGGTTGAGTGAGTGAGAGAAGCAGCGAACATCAAGTGGGTGAGACAAGACAAACAGTTAGCTTAAGGGTGGGTTTTTTCTGGTTATTTTCTTAATTTTCCAAAAACAAATAGGTGGGAAGTGAAATTAGTTTGCCGCTTGGTATTTGGAAAATAATCCTAATCGGCAAAAGTGAAGAAAGAGTTGTGAGAGATCGTGAGATTCATTTTGTTTGTTTTTTTTCTTATATTTTTTCCTTTTTTGTGAAGCATAACCTGAGTGTTTGAAGAAAGCGGGCCGGGAGACTGAGCGTGGGCTTTGAAGTAGTTTTTTTAGTGCAGTTGTGGGGCAGGACTAAAAAATTAGAATTTGGTCTTCTATGATTTTCACATAAAGTCCGGGAACATATAACTATTTTAGTAAAATAGTCACAAATAGCTCTCCACACATATACACCTTTAGAAAAAAAAAAAAAAAACCATTTGTGATCGTTTCGAAAATGCATGTCACCAAAAACTTTTTAAAACAGTCACAAAAACCATTTCTGCCATTTGTGCCCGTTTTGAACAGAACAGTCGCAAATAACATTTTAAAACAGTCACAAAAATCTTTTTTTGTAATAGTGAATCTATCTCATGCTTTGGAAAATGTCTCACTTGGACTCTGTCTGAAGAACTGTATCTTACTTCTTATCTCTTCTGTTTTCTTCGACGAAAAGTACTTTTTCGTGAAGGTGAGCACAACATTTTCCCATGTATCAAAAGAACCAGGCTTTTGAGAAAGAAGTCATGCGTGACTCTTACCAGCTAGAGTGAAAGGAAACACTCGTAGCTTCACTTGATCATCGGTGACACCCAGATGGTGGAAAGTATTTCATACTTCATGTATCAGGCATAGATGTTCGTATGGTAACTCGTGTTTAACCCGTAAAAGATGGGTAGAAGATTGAACACGTTTGGTGGAATGTGAAAGTCGCTCGTGAGCGATGTGAGTCGTATACAAGATGGAGGCCCATCTTGCAATGGTGTGTAGAAGTTAGAGAGAGGTTCTTCATCTTGCACTACTTCGTCAGCCATCTTAGTAGATGGAGGACTAGAAATAAGAGATTGTCTATTACGACGTACTCTCCTACATGAGTAAGTTTTATTCTTGCTAATACATGTAGTGCCCAAACGCAATATCATGCACTTTTAGCAAGATAGCAAAACTATCCTAACATGCGCAAATGATGCAAGGTATGCTCAAGCAATCGAAATTCATTTTTGCAAGTATGGAGTTTTGAAAACTTTGTTTAGTCTATAATTTATTGTGCCCTGTTCAAGAGAACAATTGGGCACGAGACTAGGATGGCTCTACTACACGTCTCAGAAGAGTAGGCAGTTACTTAACCAAGTGGTGTGCTACCAAGAATCTCACTCACGATGAATCTGGGGGAGGGGAGTGAGGAAGGTAGTTGGTTCACCGGAATCTGATAACTGATTACTCTAAATCTTCGTGGCTATATTTTTGTCCTTTTTTAGAGGAAGGTGACTACTTTGGGTTCTAGTTGATTGATTTTAATTTATTTTTTTCTTCTAGGGCTTCAAGAATCAAGCAACGACCGATTTATCTACATTGGGGAATGACTTCCCAATGGTTGTTATGTGGCTCGGGTTCAGCCTTATGCATGGATGTAAATTGCAGTATGGAAATTAAATTTCAAACAATCACGTAAGCATGCTTGAACACACAAAGTATCCTCTTACATGGGTTTTGAAGAGATTTAAAATTTACCTCTCAAGCCGTGCTTACACACTGCTTGAGGAGAAGGCGACGTTGGTTGGTGCGTGATATGAGAATCAGGCCCAACCGTTCGAGTTTTTCCTTATTTTAAGTTACAATAAAAGTCCACTTAAAAAACCCACAATTTGGGTTTTTTATAACTAAACAACTTTGCCTTCAAGGGCCCAAAACATAAAACTAAACTAATAATAAACTAATATAATAGATTAACTAGTTTAGATAGATTATCTAGAGCTAAACTTAGTTAGAGTGTTGATTACCAAGTTGATTCAAAGTGTACGAGCATTTGATTCACGACTCACCTCGCACACTTGAACTTCTCAAGGCAATGAAAACTCTAATCTCTTGGTAAGTTTAGAACTTCAATCAAGTTGTAGGGGATTTTCTGAGTATCCCCTGATTTTCATCTGTGCCTTGTGATCTAGAAGTTGCTACTTGGTAGAGAAGGGATGAGATGATTTTGAGTTCAGGGTTGAACCACCTGGCGGCTGCCTACGTATCTCCTTGTTTATTTAGGAGAATCAAACCTTATTTTGCATAGTTCCTAAGAGAGAATTCCTATGTTTTATATAGGAAAAGCTTTGAGAGTCTTAGGGTTAGGGCTGTCCTCACCGCTTGTGAGTTTCCTTCCATCTTTGGACTCTACCTTCCTATTTGGAATCTTCTCCTTATGGAAGTCTGAATCTAGACCATATCTTATTAGAGGTAGGTTTTCTTGTTGATCATAATGTCCCATCGTACATGGGAAGATTATATCTAAAAGGTAACTCTTAAAGATATGTCATCACGATTCCTTCCTTATCATCAAAGATCGCCCTCTTCAGTTTCCTTCTGTTCAGGAACTATCCATTTCAGTTCCTAACGACTTGGAGAACTGTTATGCTTAGAGGCGGTTAGTCACGTGCCTGGCACATGTCTACTAAACACTTGTGCTAAACACGAGATCACTTATTTGCAGAACTGATCCCATGGTCCTCGTCTCATTCTAGACATTTATAGTCCTGGGTTATTTCCTATACACATGTCATCCATCCAATGACATCCCCTCTCGTGCCATCTAGCACATGGGCGCTTGAAGCGACACTGCTTTTGGCACGAGAATCTTTTTGCTAAACAGTTATTGGAACTAATTACGTACTTAACTAATTAAGGCTCTGAAAAGGCGGCACGAACAAACACGCCGTTTCCTGAAAAAGGTAATGATGGCAGTTCCATCCTGAAAAGACGCAATGCTTGGGCTAATCGTAACCATCCATCTTATCTGTATATAAAGGATCTGGTGAAAGAACCCTCATTATCTCTTCCACTACCTTTTACTGTATACTGAACCCTTTGATCTCCCGTTTAGGGTTTAACCAAAACTTGAAACTTTCTCTCTTTTCTGATCATGAATCCCAACTGGTCACTTATAAACTTTGAAGATCTTTCCTCCCTATAACTGATCTAAGAGAATTTCCACATCCCTGATGATATTGGCCTAGAGTGGGGGAGATTGTCTGATGAGTTAGCCTACAAGGAAGTAGCGCTCATCACAATCGGTCAACTCAGGGCCGGACTCACCCTTCCCCTCAACCCATTGTTAAGAGAATGTCTGATTCACTTCAATCTTGCTCTTGGTCAAGCAACACCCCTGCTCTACATAATCATCATGTACTCTGCCATACTGGCCAAGAAACATAGGTTCATTCTGAATCGTTGGGTGTTTGGATATTTCTATGAGGTCTGCCGCATTCGAGACCAATCTTACTACTACCTCATGACCAGAGACAAGAACTCTCTAATTGTCTTTTTTTAGGGGAAGCAGAGTGACGAGGGTTGGGCTGATCACCACCTTTGTGTGTTGGGTGATGCGTGGGATGTTCGTCTTTCTGATGCTGATGGTGAGCCTGTGGGAATTCATGTTCCCAAAAAACACACTCATGCTCCAACCAGTAAGTCTTTTTTCTCCCGAATTTTGTAATCATTATAAGATTCTTTCAACTGAGTTTCTTTGCTATTATTCCTTAGATGACTCTTCCCCCTTGAATCAACTAACTGCAACTGATGCTACTATGATGGACGTCATCAAGAAGATCCGCAAGGAACAAAGGATGCCTTGGGTGATAGTTCTTAATCCGACCCGTCTTTTTGAATATTTCAACATGCCTGCTGAAGAATTGCTGCAACTTACCCCTGGCTTTTCCCCTTTTGGGATAAACACTATAAATTCTGGGCACACATTACTCCCTCCTCCTGTGGATCAGGATGCTGGATTTCTTCCTCCTCCAATTCAGGATGAATCCTCTTTGAATATTAAAAGAAGAGGAAACCGCAAGGAGAAGAGTTATGTGGCAACCTCCGATGATGCTGCGACGTCGAGCTCAGTTCAGGAGCCTGCTGTCAGTGATAATTGTGTGATCACTGGCGGGAAAGGCCCTGAACTGCCTCATGAACTGCTAGCGGCTAGTAACTTTAAAAGGGAAGTATGTGCATCCAACCGTTCAAGACTAAAGAGAGTTTATCCTGCTCTTGCTTCTGATGTTGCCCCATCTGGTAAGAAAATAAAATTTTGCCCTCTCACTATGAATGAAGAAACACTTTTCAAGGTTCCTACGAGTATTCCCCATTCTGGTAAGTCTTTTGAGAAAGTAGTTGTGTCCTTACTAGTTCCAGATCCCCCTATGGGTTCTGAACAAGCTGGTGACAATGTACCTTTGACTGTTGACCTTTCCCTCCCTGATAACCGTAAAAGGAAAGGGCATTGCTGAGACAACTGCTGTAACTGTTGCTCTCCCTCCTTCTCGATTTAGTGATAGGAGGAGGGTGAGTGATGACATTCCCTTCTTGCCACAATCTCCAAATTCCCCTAAAAGGGAGATGATCAAGGAGATGAGGTGTTGGGGCTGAACTGATGAACTTCCTGTTACCAACAAACACTCTGTTAATGATGTTGATATCGCACTTGGAGTTCTAGAAGCTACGCGACTTCCTATTGACAAAGCTGAAGCCAATATGGCTGGGAGTCTGGAGTTGTCCTTTCACCGTTCTACCGTTTATCTTGCCAAGGTAAGACTTTCTTCTCTGTTTAATGTTATGTTTCTCTCATTGGGTTACTTACACATTCTATATCATTTTCCAGTTAGTGAACTTTTTGGCCATGAAAGAACCCATCTTTGCGGCCTCAGCTGATACAGCCACTGATGACATGGCTACTGGTGAGCTGATCTAGGTGAAAGAGGCTACTGAGAAAAGAGCTGAGGAGCTACAAATCCAAGTGGACCAGCTTTTGGCAAAAGAGAATAAATCTGATACTGGCTTCAAGAACATGAGAGATACTATCTCCAACTTCCACAACTCTCTGGACAAAGCCCAAAAAGGAGTTGCTGATGCTGCCTCCTAGAAAGTGAAGTTCTTGGAACTGCGCTCCCACTTCACCTCCCTGCAAGCAAAGCATGACCAAGTTCAAGGAGAACTTCACCATAGGAATACGGAGATGAGAACCCTTGGCTAAACCATTACCCATGCAAAATGAAGTCATGCCAGGTTATGAGAGGGCTCTCAAAGAGAAGCGTCTACGTTCTGAGAAGAAAGCTGGTGATCTCTCGGCGGAGACCTCTGAGTTCTACTCCAAAGTGGTGGAGGAAGTGAAGAAGAGGTCAGCTGAAAATGCCATTCGTTTTGCTCTGAGGGTACTTGATGTTTCTGAAGAGTCCTTCAATGCAGCCAAGCAAGTTAAGTTTGATGAGGCTATTGAGGCTACTGGGTATGTTTCTCAGTTAGATGATCAAGGGCAGGTGACCAACCCTTTCATCTTATTTCTTGATCTGAACACCAGTATCTCCGCAATTCAGAATGAACTTATGTCTAATGCCTACTCCTCTTCTGAAAAAGACACCGATGATTACATGCATCCCGTTCAGCTTCCTTTTTTACCAGTGCCAGTTTCAGATGAGTGTTCTATTCAGCCTTCAACCGTTCTAGCAAGTCCTACCACACAATCAGTTCTTGAGAGTGGTCTAGGAGTTCTTGATGATGGTGCAGCAGCAAGTACTAATGCTGAACTGAAGTTTGACTCTACCCCTACTCATCAGGCTAAGTAAAGACTTAGTTATTCAGTTCATGAAAACAATTATTTTGAAATAATTATTCTATGGGTCTGTAATATTGAGCTAAGTAGCTCACATACTATTTACTTACTGAGCTCTGCAGCTCTTCTATTTTATGCATGCACTTAAAGTATTTTATATTATATAGCATATAATTACATGTACTACTATGCATATTCTACCCCTGATGTCCCCAAAGTTCATTTGGAACAACAATATATAGGTGACCCTAGTAGGCTAAACGGGTTAAAATGAGGCATAACCAGAATCTGATCAGGATATCATGGGAGCCGTTCAAGTTAAATGTAACTTAAAGTTCGATCATAATAGAGACATAGTGCCCAGAGAAGTCATGTGTCTTTGCGAAAGTAACTTGGTGCCTTGAGCACAACACTGTGTTTAGTAACGATAGGTCCTATTTATTTAAAAAAAAAATAGGTTATCACCAGAAGAATAGTGGGGGAGTCTTCCTCAACGCCATCATGCCGATATGATTCTAGGCCAATGATTGCGTGCTAGGATCTGGTTCCAACCCAGATCTTCCTAGTAACCCCCATGCTTGATGTTATGAGAGCTCCAGGAACTAGCATACAATTCGGGCTCCTAAGAACAATATCTTTTGTCCCAAGTCAAACTGGCATACAATTTACTGAACAGTTAGTGTGGTTAGGTTCCCTAAAGGCTTAACCAATCGAGGATAATTGCAGTCTAAAAGAACTGGCGTACAGTTCAGGCTGCATAGGGATGAGAAAGGAACTGGCATACAGTTCAACTTCTCCAAACTCAGTATCACTAGTTCTAAAGAAAATTGGCATGCAATATTCTTGAACAGATAGTGAGTAGATAATTCCCTAAAGGCTTAGCCCATTGTAGATAATAAATAAAGAATTGATGCAAGGAATAAATTCTATTGTAAGGTGAGGAACTTTATTGATGACTGAAGAGAAGAGACAATGCATAAAGGAGCATAAAATAACAATTTACTGATAGTACTTGTGAAGGTGTTGGGCATTCCATGGTTTGACAAGAACGTCCCCTTCAACAGTACGTAGGTAGTAAAAACCAGTTCGGCAAACCTTGTCAATGATGTATGGTCCTTCCCAGTTAGGCCCAAGCTTGCCGTTATGCTCTGGGATCTCACGCATAACCAAATCGCCAGATTTGAAAGCTCGAATTTGGATTCTCTTGTCGTATGATCTTTTTAGAATCTGCTGGTTGGCAGCCAAGCGCAATGCAGCGCCTTCCCTCTTTTCATCTAGTAGATCCATTTCTTTGTATAATAATTACTCATTATCTAGGGTGTGCACAACGTCTGACTTCTGAGTGGGAGCTACCAGTTCAGGATGTGTGACAGCTTCAGTTCCGTAGGTCAGTGAAAATGGGGACTTACCAGTCGATCGTCTAGGCGTAGTTCGGTATGCACATAGGACCTTAGCTAGTTTCTCGACCCATAAACCCTTTGCTTCATCTAATTTATGCTTCATGTTATCCAAAATAACCCTAGTGGAGGCTTCAACCTGGCCATTGCCTTGTGGATACCTTGGAGTTGAGAACATATGGGTAATGTGAAACTCTTCACAGAGTTCAGCGACTAATCCGCCAGTGAACTGTTGCCCATTATCTAATATGATAACTTTGGGTATGCCAAACCTACAGACAATATTGTTCCAAATGAACTTTCTGACGTCTTGTTCACGAATGAAGACAATGGGAACTACTTCCATCCACTTGGTGAAGTAATCCATCGCAACCAGTAAGAATCTGACATTGCAGGGAGTGGGTGGCAAGGGTCCCACAATATTAGTTCCCCATTCTGCAAATTGCCATGGGATGGATAACGGGTGCAGCTCTATTGCTGGAGCATGGATAAGTGGAGCATGTCGTTGACACTTTTCACATTTACGGGAAAAAACTTGTGCATCCTTTTGCATATAAGGCCAAAAGTACCCTTGCCTTAAAATCTTGAGGGCTAGTGTTCTGCCCCCAGCATGGTTGCCACAAATTCCTTCGTGAACCTCTCACATGACATGTTCAACAAGATCTGGGGTGAGACATCAGAGATGAGGTCCCAAAAAGGACTTATTGTAGAGATCATCTTCAATGAAGGTAAATCTTGGTACCTTTGTAAGCAGACGCGTTGCTGTGTTCTTATCCTCTGGGAGTGTTCCGTCTTTGAGGTAAGACTTCTATGGATCCATCCAATTTGGTGTGGTGGTTGGAATAACACAAACTGTCATAACATCGAGTGCTTGGATGCTAGGTTTGCCTTGGAACTCTTTAGGGATGGAACGAGACTCGTTGTTGCCCAGCATTGAGGCAACATATGCCAAAGCATCTGCGTGTCGATTTGCTGATCGAGGCAGCTGATAAAACTGAATATTCTCAAACTTGCTCTAAAGACCTCTTACTAGTTCTAGGTATTTGGCCATTCGTTCATCCCTGGCCTCGTATCCTCCATCAACTTGAAACACAATCAGTTGTGAGTCACTAAAAACTGCAAGGTGTGTTAGGCCCAAGTCGAGAGCCATTGTGAGGCCAGCAAGTGCCGCCTCATATTCTACCTCATTGTTAGAGGCATTTCAACCTAACCGGATGGATTTCTCCAGCCGCATATTGTCAAGAGTGACTAGCACAGCTCCAACTCCTGCACCTTTGTCATTGGAAGATCCATCCACAAATAGTCGCCATCCGAAGATCGGCTCCCAAGGGTCTGGTCGGGTGTTTTAAGATTCAGGTAGGATGCCATCATCTGAACTGGGGTTGTTGAGTTGTACCCGGTGTTGGTCATTGGGAAATCTCCCAAGAATTCTGCTAGTGCTTGACTCTTCTCTGAGATTCTTCGGACATAAATAATATTATATTCTGACAGTTGCACGGACCATTTAGCTAACCTTCTTGATCTGTTTGGCCTTTCCAGAACTGATCGTAACTGGTACTCTGTGATTACTTTGATAGCGTAGGACTAGAAGTGTGGTCATAATTTCTCTGCTACGAAAACAAGGGCTAAAGCAACTCTTTCGAGTTTAAGGTACCTTGTTTCTGCTGGTAGGAGTGTTCAACTCAAGAAATAGACAGGTTTTTCAACCTTCTTTTCATCCACACGTATCAGTACATAACTGATACCATAGTCAGATGAAAAGAGATAAAGACCCAAAACTTCTCCCTCAACTAGTTTAGAAAGGATTGGTGGTGCCCCCAGGTATGTTTTGAGTAAATCGAATACTTTTTGGCATTCATCCATCCATGCAAATGAGGTATTCTTTCGCAGTAATTGAAAGAGAGCTTTGCACTTATCTGAACTCTTGAAGATAAACATGTTCAGAACTGCTAACCTGCCTGTAATTTTTTGAACCTCTTTCATGTTTTTAGGTGAAGGCATTTCTATGAGCACCCAGATCTGATATGGGTTTGCCTTGATTCCTCTCTTAGTAACTAGATACCCTAAAAACTTCCTTAATGAGACAGCGAAAGCACATTTTGTAGGGTTGAGCTTCATGCGATACTCTCAGAGAATGTCGAATGCACATTTTAGGTGGGAGAGATGATCTCCTCATCTTAGGCTTTTGATCAAGAGATCATCTACATGCACCTCCACAAATGTCGCTTATCAATCCTTCAAACATTTTGTTTACTAAATGTTGGTACGTGGCTCCTGCATTTTTCACTCCGAATGGCATGACCTGATAATAGTACAAGTCATCCTCAGTTGTGAAACTAGCATGCTTGTGGTCTTCCTCATGTAATGGGATCTGGTTGTAGCTAGACGACCCATCCATGAAAGATAACAATTCATGTCTAGCCGTTGCATCTACCAATTTGTCAATACGTGGCAAAGGGTAACTGTCTTTTTGATGCACGGTTTAGATCTGTGAAGTCGATACAAATTCTCCATGACCTATTCTTCTTACGTACTAGGACAATATTATAAATCTAGGTGGAGAAATTGATTTCCCTGACAAAATTAGCTACTTTTAGGTTTTTAACTTCGGCTTTTACCGTTTTGGATCTGTCAGCACCTATCTTTCTCGGTTTCTGCTTGACTACTATTGCATCACTGCGGACATTAAGTCGGTGGCATGCCACATGGGGGTCAATTCCTTGCATTTCTTCAAATGACCAAGCAAACACGTCTTTGTGTTCTCGGAGGAAGTGTATTAGAGTCTGTCGCTCTTCAGAACTCAACAAAGTGCCGATAAAAGTGGTTTTTGGTGAGCTGGTTCCCACAATTTCCACTTCCTCTAACGGCTCCAGTGATGGGGGATCCTCCCTCTCTCTTGGGACCAGGTCCGGGAGAGGGGGATCCAACTGTAATTGTTATTTGGCAGGTTGCCCCACCTCCATTGGTTCAAAAGGGAGTGGGGACTGTTTTATCGCTAAAGCATAGCATGTTTTGGCAGCCACCTGATCTTCTCTAATTGTCTCAATTTTCCCTTTTATGCGAGAACTTTAGACATTGGTGATAGGTGCTGGGAACAGCGCAGAGTTTGTGCAGCCAGGTCTTGCCCAAGATCATGTGATAAGGTGTGTTAGCTTTTACCACAACAAAATTTATGATGAGAGTTACTGGACCCGTAGCTACGGGTAGCTAGATCTCCTCAACTGTTAGAGCTTTGTCCCTGCTTAATCCATATAAGTTGGAGTTGGTAGCGACCATCTCCGAATCAGGAATCTGCAGTTTTTTTAATGCGTCATAGTATAACACATCTACTAAACTTCCTGGGATAACCAATATGTGATGCAAATCATAATATCCAAAAGGGAGTGTAAGAACCATTGCGTCCTCATGTGGACTCTGGATGCTGAGATAGTCAACCTCAGTGAAAAAAAATAAGTGGATCTTTATGGGGTGACGCGTCGACTTGAGCACTCATGGTCAGTTCACTGTTCATGATCATTATTTGCTTGGCGACACGCATTTGGTATTCGCGCCCTCTTTTCTGTAACCTGGCCACTCCGTTTGCTTGCCTTTCCAGAAATCATGTTTATCTGGAGCCGGCCATTGAGTGGCCCAGTACCTAGGGGATCCTGAACTGACGTGCTGATTTCCTTTGGTTATACAGCGTTTGCCTGTTCATGTGCTATGAACTGCTTCAAATACCCCCTTTCAATCAGATCATATAGTTGATTTTTCAGGGTCCTGCAGGCTCTGGTACTGTGACTCTTACTCTTATGGCACTTGCAGTAGGTCCTCTGGTCTCTGGTACCCAAGGAGCCCGGCTTGAGCGGACCTGGCCATTTGAGGTAACTCTGGTTCTTGATCAAGTTCAGAACCTCATCTGGCATTTTGTTCAAAGGGGCGAAGTTTCTGTCCATTGAGGGTAGAGCTTATTCAGCTCATTCCATACGTGGCTTCTTTTGTGGTTTTCCATCTGCACTATTGGCTAGATTTTGGTACTACCCTCTGGGCATTCGTCCCTTTGATGGGGATTCAGCCCTTTGGCGACCACGATGACGGTATCTTTTTTGCTTTTGAGGGAAAGAGTTCCCGTTCCCCTCTCGAAAGGCCATAGGAGTTGTCCGATTTTTCTTCTTTGCTTCCTGATGTCGGTTCAGGACATCTTCCTCCCACCCCGCATGAGTTTCAACCCCTGTCTAGGAGTTCCTCCAAATTACAGGGTGGTTTCCTGGAAAGAGATCCAAATAAGGCGTTGTTTTCATCCAACCCTTGTTTGAAAGTTATTATAGCAATCTGTTCGTCACAAGACTCTATCTGGATGGAAATTTCCATGAACTGTTGCATGTAGGACCTCAATGCCTCTTCGTCCTTTTTCTTGATATTAAACAGTGCATCGATCCATTTTGGTTGGTGATAGTTGCGCGAGTACCTATCTATGAAGGTCCTGAACATTTCTTCTGATGACCTGATATGCCGCTCAGGTAACCTATGGTACCACTGGAGCGTAGATTCAGATAGGGAAGCTTTGAACTCTTGACACATGATGTGGTCATACCTTTCATATTGTCCCATAGTGGCACGATATATGAACACATGATCCACTGGATCTGACTTGCTACTGAAGATACTGAACTTCGGTTGTCTGTGACTGCGGGGATATGGCTTTCTCATTCCTCGTGATGCGAAAGGAGATCTGCCTGCCCCCATTATGGTGGATTGAACAAGGGAGTCTTGCATTTTTTTTTCTCCCTTTGCTGTCATCCGATGCATCTGACGGATTAGGTCGTTCTTCTCAGTTTCCCATGCACTTTCTTTGGTATAAAGTTCCTTGTTCTAGGTTCCTTTTCAGTGTCAGACCGGGGTCGACATCACAATCCTAGTCAGTTGACTTTGGGTCTGATGTTGTATCCGAATCTTCATCCAAGTTACTATATTTCGACTCTGATGGTTTGTGTCAAACTGGTTCCCCACGCCTTGGGTTCCTAGCATGACCGCCTTCTGGAAAGTTGTCATTATCGAGATCGATGAGTGGCTTCTTCCCTGTGTCAAATTGATACAAATGCCTCAGTAGCTATAACTCTCACTCAAGGTTGCTTCTTTGCTGTTCCAGAGCCTGTACCACCTGACTCGCCTGAACAGACTCTGGGTTGGTGGAACAACATTCTCACCATTTTGGCGTTCCTCTTGAGCATTATTCCTAGGGCCTGCACCGGGAGCAACTGGTCCGTCAGTGCTAGTCACTAGTCCTTGGAAGGGATTATTCACATCATGGTGACCGACATTCTCCCCCCTTCAGGCATCTTGTGCTCTTCTTCTCTGACAGCGACGCTGTGTGTGGTAGCGCCTATTTTCTTTGCTCCTGCCATCACAATGGTAAGAGTTTTAAAACTAAATCAGTCATTTGAACGAATGTTTACCTACTTTCGTCCCCACAGACGGCGCCACAAGATGTAGGGGATTTTCCGAGTATCCCCTGATCTTCCTCTGTGCCTTGTGATCTAAAAGTTGTTACTTGGTAGAGAAGGGATGAGATGATTTTGAGTTCAGGGTTGAACCGCCTGGCGGCTGCCTACGTATATCCTTGTTTATTTAGGAGAATCAAATCCTATTTTGCATAGTTTCTAAGAGTGAATTCCTATGGTTTATATAGGAAGAGCTTTGAAAGTCCTAGGGTTAGGGTTGTCCTCACCGCTTGTGAGTTCCCTTCCATCTTTGGACTCTACCTTCCTATTAGGAATCATCTCTCTATGGAAGTGTGAATCTAGACCATATCTTATTAGAGGTAAGTTTCCTTGTTGATCATAATGTTCCATCATACATAGGAAGATTATATCTAAAAGGTAACTCTTAAAGATATGCCATCACTATTCTTTCCTTATCATCAAAGATCGCCCTCTTTAGTTTCCTTCTGTTTAAGAACTGTCCATTTTAGTTCCTAACGACTTGGAGAACTGTTATGCTTAGAGGCGGTCAGTCACGTGCCTGGCACATACCTACTAAACACTCATGCTAAACACGAGATCACTTATTCGCATAACTTATCCGATGGTCCTTGTCTCATTATGGACATCTATAGTCCTGGGTTATTTCCCATACACGTGTCATCCATCCAATGATGGGAAATCCCCCTTACACAAGTGTTCACTCATGTTCATCCACATAATCAATCAAAAACTCATATTTTCTATTTTTTTCGTTTTTCTTTTATATCTCTATCTATTACAAACAAGTTTAACTGATTTATACTACTTTATTACAAAATTCGGATCTGTAGATCAACTAAACATTACAAAACAACTGAACTGTGAAAAATTGGACACTGGAATGCTGAGGTGGACTCGTGGTCGCCCGCTGGAAAGGGCACAGTTGCCTGCACGATTGCCCATCGAATTCCGACCAAGTTTTGTCGGTTTTCAACTACAGCTTCAGCTCCTCTCCAACATGTTGATCTCAAACCTGGATTTGCAAAAAAGTAAGTCAGTAATGAAAAATTAACAACGAAATAAATCAACAAAAATTAGAAAAATTAGAAGTGAAAAGGTGAGAGTGACGCTTCCCTCTTTAGATGCTCAACCAAGCATTCTTTCTCCTTCAATTCATGACGGTGGCACAATTTGTTGCAGTATTGTGTTGAGTATCTCAAATTTTTTGATGTAGTTCACCATAGATTGTTTAGAGTTTGAATGGTTGGGAGTTGAAGAAAGGAAGGTAGTTTCTTTAGTTTAGGACAAATGTTTGTTTACTAGTTTATACTTTTAGTTCTTATACCCCTACTTTATGCATATGACTGATTTGCCCTTCTCCATTACATTTGAGACACCTCACCATTTACTTTATGCTTTTGTTTTTTCCTTTTGCTTTTTAATTTCTTCTTAATCGATCAAGATAGGTTTAGGAAAAGTCGTCTTTTGAGTTGAGGACATCTATCTCTGGTCTTCTGAGTTAAAGACTTTGACTTTCAGCCCTTTGGTTCTGAGTCCTTGACCTTTGACTTTGACTTTTTCAGTACTTTTTCATATCAGCTTCTAGTCTTCATAATAAGCGTGATTAAGACTCTTTTTGGTGCTAAGACTCATATTTTATGATAAGTGGTCTGAATTTCTTTGTAACCTGAAAAAGGCAATAAAAGTTATGAGTTGTATTTTTATTAAGCGTAAGAAGGGTTGTAATCCAATAATATAAGGGTAATAAAATGCACATTTGGGAGCTGATCAGCATTCACCTGTAAGATTAAATGAAGAAGGAAGTGCCTGGTCCGATCCCAATCTAACAATGAAAGCGTTTGTCTCCTGATTTTTGTTTTGCAAATGGCTCAAAAACTAGATGGGGAAAGTTTAATAGGTGAGTTATGCAATGGGTTATTAGGTTATTAATGGATATAGAGAAACACAGCTGAGTGGTTTACAAGGAGTGTGTGATGAATTATCTATATAACAAATTAGGGTGGTGTGGGGCCCTAGAAACCAACCGTAACCTTTGCATCTACTTATAATGCTTATGACGTGGCGGATCTTAGGGCTTATAGGGCGTAGACTGTATAATAAGTGGCAACAGGAGTATTGGATCATTGTTTGAAGTCAACAAATGCTGCTGGACATTTTGGGTAGGCAGTTGGGCTTTTTTTGTCGGGCTTTTGTTGGGGCTTTTAGTGTCGTACGACACAAGCCAATACTAGTAAGTAATATAAAGGAAGATGATATGGCTGGCAGATGGTGACGGTGCTCTTAATCAAATGGAATTTTTTCTGTTTAGATTAAGTCATGATGAGTTAGTGGAATTTTGGGTTAACTAGTATTACCCCCCCCCCACCAGATGAGCCAATTAGGATTTCCCCCCTTACTAGATGGGGAAATTAGGGTCTCCCCCCTAAGTACACACACACAAAAAGTCAACTTGGGTTGACCGTGTTTTTTTTGTGTGTATTTGGGGGGGAGACCCTAATTTCCCATCTAGTGGGGGGGAATCCTAATTGGCTCATCTAGTGGAGGGTAATGTTCATTAACTGATAATGGTTAAAATTGATCCTTAATTATCTATAGAAGAACACAAACAACTAATGATCAATTTCATTATCAATATTATTCCTACTCTCAATTCATTATGCAATATATAGAGTCAGGATTTGTTCCACTCTTAATCGTTAATAACTTAGAATTCTACTAGAAATCAAGGTTAGAACAATGAGAGTAGTGTTGTGATTTATTTAAACTAAAACTAATTATAAATTAATTAAACTAATTATAATTTAAACTAAAAAAATTAAAATGTGAATTTAATGAATAGGAAGAACATAAAGGAAGGATTAATCTATCTATGTGAAGCTATAATTATTCTAACTAGTTTCTCATGTTTTAATCTTAACCTTTATTAATCTACACAAGGTAAAACAACAAAAGTTACAATTTTTATTGATCCCTAACCAATCCTAGCAATCTCTGTACTAAGATATGATTAGCATAAGAGAAATTCTCCTCCACAAATCTCTTTGTGGAGTTTCCTTTCTCTAGTTCAACTTCTATAATCTTTATCTCTAGACAACTATAGAACTTGAACTTGAACCACATAAGACAATATAAAAACTAATGAAGAACAATCATAACCCTCACATAGACTTCATAAAACTCCTCTAATGGAGTTTTAGCCTAGTTTCATTGCGTTTATTAACAATAAACAATAATAAGAAGACATAATTAAATTAAACTAAACTTATATTAATAAAACTAATAGTATAATAGAGTTGGAGGCAAGAACATTAAACCCTAATTACTCTAAACTAATTCAAAGAGATACCTAATTATCAACTAAACTAAAGAGGGGAGTAGCCAAGTTTTGTTTAACCTTAACCCTCTTTATATAGGAGAGGGTTAGGTTTACAATTTCGTGCATGGGCTTTTAGGCTAGGTTATGGACCCATAAATCAAGTCCATAACCTAAGTGGTTGAATCCAAGACTTTCAATTCTGGTTGTGTTACTGTAGTACATGTTTTCACCAACTTATACTATTCTGATCGAGTCAAGGCCTAGACCATTGGAAACTGTTTTCTGAACCGGTCATTTTGATATAAAATGGGCCCAAATCCGAGGCCTAAGTCCAAAGATATAGCCTTTTGAAGTTCTGTTGACTTTTCTTCAACTCTCTAATCCGGTTTGACTTTCACTTAACAATTTTGACTTGGGCTTTTTATAAGTTTTTTCTCCATGAAACTTGGGCTTTCTTCATGGAACTTTTCTAGCAATTACTTTAGCTCATTTTAGCACCTAATTAGTAACGAATTAACATTTATTCAACTCCGAAACCTGAAATACTCAAAAGCACGTACTTAGTGATAAACATATATTATTAATAACATAATTGGCTAAATAGAAATACTATTAAAGGGTTTAAACTACAGTTTTAGACTCTTATTATTAACCCAAGATAATTTGAAGATTATTTTCAACAAAAACTTTGAAGTGCAATTTCGCTTGTTGGTGTTTGTTCCTCTATTGTGTTTTCTTTGTTTTGCAAGTTTAGGAGATGGCTATTTAAGGTACTCGCTATGGGCACCTTCCATTTTGTGTTGGGCAGACCCAAAAAACATTTATTACAAATTTGCCATTGATCCTAAAAATCATAATTTGTGTTGGGCACCCCCCACTATATCAAGTTAACTTGTTGCAGTATATCAATTATCCAGACGGAAAAGAGGGGAAATCAATTTAGGGCCCACAATTTATCGTGGGGGTGAATCGGTGTTCTGGGGGTTAATGTTAGGAGCAAGGCCCAAAATATCGAATTTGGCAAATATTTTGATGTACCCAAAAACCGATATATATCGGAAATATCTATTTTTTTTGTTTACCAGTCAAAATTTTGTTTTGTATGTTGATATATCGGAAATATCGTCGATTATATCAAAAATATCATCAATTATATCGGAAATATAGCCAATATATCGATCAAAGTAAACAATATTTGGTCAAAGTCAACAATATCGGTCAAAGTCAACAATTTATATCGTATATATCGATCGATATATATCATTATATCGGAAATTATAATATATATCGGGAAAAAAAGATTCAATATTCGGTTGAGATATATCGAATATATCCATGTCGGTGTACCAAAAAAACGATATATATCAACGATATATTAGATATATCGACGATATTTTGGGCCTTGGCTAGGAGGACAACATAACTCAAAATACTTGACAAGTTCTGTGTACGTTCTGGGGGTGAATCTTAAACTTCAGGCAAAATGGGACAGTTTGGCAGTAGATAAAAAGCATAAGAATTCAACATCCTCGGAAATCCCACTTCTCATCTTTTTCTTCATTTTTGGAAAATATCATTGCGCAGGAATAACACCCCTTCATTTTATTGGTTTGAATAAGCAGTAGTAGGTCGAGAAAGTCGTAGGATTTTATTGGCAAGTTAAAATATTCTCAATTTTGATTTGGAATTTTTTAGTAATACCAGAATTGATACTAGTTTTGGTTTTACTATAAATCTTTTAGAATTTGTTTTGATTTTGGACGTAAATCTCTTGTATGTTTAGATTAAGATATAAAAGACTTAAAATTTCTATTAGATATACTAGTCTGATGCACGTACTACACACCTCTGGCCCATTCTATAAAATAATCTACAAAAATTGAATTACTTATTTAACATATTTGTATGTAGTATTTATTTTTTTGATTTTGCTTTGGGTGTAGGGGTAAATTCGAAGTTTTTTTTTAAAACAAATAAGCTAGGGTTAGGCAGACCCCCACCTGTATTAAACTCAATGTTTCCTTATATAATTTTTTCCATTTGCATCCTCATTTACAATGGTACTCCAAGGGACTAGCAAAATGGACCGTAAACAACTCATGATTATGAACAAGTCCTGCAAGATAGTCAGCTACTCTATTCACTTCTCTAAAGACATGTGAAAAAGTAATATAGCTAAACCTATCTTTTTTCCTCTCTATAGCTACCACCACATCTCTACAGTACCAGGAAGGTTTCTCTAACTTGTTAATGGCATTTATGGCTCTCATGGAATCAGACTCCACTTCTACCTTAGCAAAACCTTCTCATATGCATCTCTCCAGACAAACCTCAATAGCCTTGAGTTCTTGGAAAATAACTTATTGATGACCTCCAGTCCCACTAAAAGCTGCAACAACTCTACCTTCCTTGTCCCTCATCACACCTCCATGACTTGGGCCATTCTTGTTTAGAGCCCCATCTGCGTTTGCTTTAATCTTGTTGCCCACTGGATGATTCCATGAACAATTAATATTCACCTGTTGCTTGAACTGGGTGGTGATGTTTAACCTGAGGAAGAGATTTCGAACCTTGACAATATCTTGGACATCAGAACGCAAGACTTGTATATATTTCCTCAAATCTTGTACCAGCTTGTTGAATAGTGTCTATGAAGGTTTAGAGGTATGTTGGAACCTTCTTTCATTCCTTTTTTTCCAAATGCTACTCACCGATGCACAAAAGAATATTTTGTAAATCTCCCCTACTTCTGCGTCTTTACTCAATCTCATTAAAGAAGCCCATTCTCGATTTGCATTACTAGTATCGGTAGAAATTCCCAACAACCTCTTTACTCTTGAGAAGAAATCTGTCACACCCCAAATTTCGACAGAATTCGGAAAAAACAATATTTGTTCCCGACTCTTCGATTTTCGAGGTGTGATGCACTCTCCACTTCCAAAAACCCATAATCAGTTTAAATACGCTGATAATTAAAAACCAATAAAAATTTCAAATAAACAAAAGTCATCTTCATTATAAAAATTCACAAAACTCATTAACTTAAAAATCTCCTTTCAACAACTCTTTAATTATGATTACAACTGAAAATATAAAACAACGTTTGTCTCAACTAAAATCTATTACACCTTAAGGGAAAACAAAACATATCCTAAATGCGACGCTAATGCAAACCACAAGCAGCAACCAACCTTCTTCAACACTAATCCTGTCAAGACTTATCAACTATGTTCATTTAATGAACACACCCGATAAGCAAACATTCAAATCTGGTCAGCATTATAAACAATGCTGGGGTGAGTAGCCCTAAAATACAACATATACTTATATATATATATATATATATATTTACACATTAAATAAGGCAGTTAGTTCCTCCACCGAGGCGCCTTAACTTCCAACGACTAATACAACAATCTTAATTACAAAAATTAAGGCAGGTAGTTCCTCCACTGAGGCGTCTTAACTTCCCACTAACCACACAACAAACCATACGCATAATAAATAAGGCATGTAGTTCCTCCATTGAGGCGCCTTAGCTTCCCAACAATAATACAAAGGCATTTAGTTCCTCCATCGAGGCGCCTTAGATTTTAACTAAACTAATAACTAGCCAAGCATATTCTATACTTACCGCATTTCATGCTCAATTACAGAGTGGGTTATCTCTGCACAAGTAATTAGTTTGACCCACCCTCTTGCAAAACCATATACAATCATATATTTAAAGATATTTCATTAACCAATATATTACCATAATTATATTATTTAAGGCTTTCTTTGTGTGTCCCTAAAATCACGGCGTATCTATGTCTTACCTAGTTTCCCTGGCTACCACAATCGCTACCCAACGCCGAACATGTACATCCACATGCCTCCCCTCATATAATGAACCACTCCGTGCTCAACTACCCTAAGCGAGATATCGCATACCAAGTAACCCTCACACGAAAGCCATTATGTGAGTACTGCCACTATTCGGCATAAAATATCGCGCGTCTCGTTCTAATTTTGCAAACGGAATAATCAAGTCACTATTCGGCTACGCCAGAAGGGCCATTCAGATTCACTGAAACGCCAGAAGGGCCAATCAAATTACTTACGCCCGAAGGGCCATTCAGAATTCACTGAAACGCCAGAAGGGTTGTCATATACGCCCATCACTAGGGCCAAATCACATGAGTTGTGGTAGCTAGGTTCTAGGATTTTTGTTACGTAATTTATTTAGATGTCATACCTTAGTATCTCATAACCATTCCACATTATCAAGTGCCAATACTATTCATTTCACGATATCCAAGTATCTCTATATCAAATCTCAAAACTTATTATTTCACGTGCCAATCACATATTGCACTACACCATATGGAATGTATCAAGCCTTCATAAATACTACAATTCATTTAAGTAGCAACTCATAGTAGTAATCAATCATGTAATGTATTCGCTCAATATATTTATGTGAACTCAATTCACCATCAGAGGCACGCATTATTTCTATTTGTGCACAATATAAATAGTATATAAATAATCAAAATATAAGTCCATTCCACCAAATATCAAAATGAAACGACTTTAAAAAGAAAGAACAACTCAAGTCCAAATATAATGCATAATTATTCGAGTCCAAATCACAAGTCAGGTCAAACTGATCAACCATTAAAAAACCTAAAACTAAAGTCCATAAATCTGAGTCCATGTGTAGTTTAATTCTCATAAAAACATATTTATCTAAGTTTTATAAGAATTCCCCTCTTGTTACGCGCCAATATTTATATTCTTTACACACTACTCACGTCAAATCTTAATTAGATAATGACAAACAAAACTATACAATTTTCGACAATATTTTATTACTACATTTGTCCATATTTTTAAATATGTGAAAATCTAGAAAAAGTCAACATTCCACAGTCAACAGTCAATGGTCAATGTTGAAGTCAAACTGGTCAACCGTCAAAAGTCCACAATCAAAGGATTCAAAGCCCGAAACCAAAACCCAAAAGTCTAAATATTTAAAGACCCCATTGGATCTATTTAAAGACCCCAAAACAAACTTGAAACTGGCCCAAAGAAAGCTAATTGGTTTCTGCCCAAGCCAACACAAATGAAACTTAAACTGGCCCAAAACTTTAATTGGTTCGGCCCACAAACCACTAAAATGAAACTGGCCCCAAAACAAACTAAACTAATCTTTAGCCCAAAGCCCAACCAAACAAAAGAAACTAGTCAGGCCCAAACAAAACAACTTAAACTAATGTGGACCGGCCCAAGTAACTAATTGGTTGGTTCCAAGGCCCAACCCAACCAGAATAGCAGCGGTTTCTTTCTCATCTCCCTGGGTTCACCGGCTCCCTCCGCGCAGACCATTTCGGCCACCCCATCCCCCCTCTCCCCTTCATCCCTCTTTTACCCCAGCGGTTTTGACCCTTGTGAAAAACCCTATCTTTCCATACCCACAAAACTCGATTCCTTTCACCTCCAAAACTCAACCCCCGACCGCCATTAACGAAGTCTTCAAGCTCCCAACAGCCCTTCTGCCAACCCCCAACCACTACCAAACGGTTGGGTTTCGATCCCTATCAAAACCAAACCTTTGGAGTGTAATCAAAACCCAAACAAAACCTCACTGCTCACAAATGTCGACACCCTTACAGTTTTTTTTCCAAAGCTTCAACAGCCCAACCACACCACAGACTCAAATCGATAGCCCGGCCACCGTCTTCCGTCCAACAACAACACACAACCTAATCGGCAGCCACTTTCCACCCACAATCAATAGCCACCACCGATTCTACCCCGACAACCAACAAAATAGTCCAACCAAAACTAATTAAACTGATAACACAATCAACAATACTCACAGCAACAGTTTATATCTCTATATGGATAAATAATTAAAATTTATTAGTAGTCAAACCCAATTTTATCAGTATAACTTGGTTTCAGCAGCAGGCAGAATATTTCAGCACACAACAGAATGAACAGCAAAACTAAATAGAAAACTTATATATTTTGACAATAAATTCGTAAATTTTAAATAGACGAAAATTCTAGTTTTTGTAGTCGGTGAAAGATAAAATCTACTCACAATAATGAAAAGCACCACGAATCCCTCCTAGTCCGAATCGTCGTGCTCCAACTCTCTTGCAAACAAGCCGCCTCCATTTTTTTTATTTTATTTTAATCCCAAAAACCCTATTCTCTGGAAAAAATGAATATATACTTGGGTTTGAAACCTAAGCCCAACACAGACTCGGGCCCAGAAATCAGGCCCACATATCCCAAATCTAATCCAGCGAATTTTAAATTAATAAATAAATAAATACGTATTTTAAATACAAGTGTTACAAAATCCCTCGAGTAATGACACTCAAAAAACAAATGGGCGGAGAATTCTCTATGCAAACAAAGACAACAGGAAGACTGATTAATAATTTTCTTGTGATCTAACCTGTCTTGTATGGGGATGCTGTTGGAAAAGAGCTGCCAAGTAGTGAATGAATGTTGTGGCATCACCCACCTGCCCCAGACTATTCAACTCCATCTTTTCTTATCTTGAACAGGAGACAAAGCTACATAGGCGCTGCTGGAAGAGAACATCCCACTATGATGTGGTGTCCACACTATTAAGTCCGAGTCTAGATGCTTGTTTATATCCACTGCCAAAATGCATCCTTTCAAATTTTGAGATTGTAAGGTATGTACTTATGCATTCTAGCTTCCAGAAGCCATGATAACACTCACTTTAGCATTTAGAGGAAAATCCCAAGCTGCCACCGCCTCTTCATCTTGGATTAGGGGAGAACGAGCACACCACAAGTCATGTCATAGTAGAGTGGTTTCCTCATTTGAAATCTCATATTTGATGAATTTCTTTGCAATCTCTCTGGTACTCAAAATATTCCGCCAAGTCCATGAGCAATCTTTTGGGATACTCATGGTCCAGAAGAACTTCTCCTTAATGTGCTGCTTCCAAGTCCAATCCACCCAGATAGTATCCTCTCTTGTATAAGGGCAAAACAATCACAAAAAAGTGACCAAGAGTTAGGGGTGTGCACGGGTTGGTTTGGGTCGGGTTTAAGGTCAAATCGACCACCGAACCGACATCTATCCACAGTTTGAACAAAAACATAACCTCAACCGAACCGAAATTAAGCCTCAACCGATCTGAAACTGAACCGAAATATCGGATTGGTTTTCTTGGTTTTTTCGATTTTTTTTATTTCAAACCAAAGTATGGAAGAAAAAGAAGAGATCCAGTACCCAAACAAACAAAAAAGAATGAAATGTTCATATACAAGATTAAATTTTATAGTTTTTACACTAATTTAAAAAACACAAACTTCAAACATTTGAGCCACAAGAAAATCAAAATTTTACATATCAAATATGATATATAAAAGTAGATCCATCTCATTTAATGACTACTCCCCATCTAGATTTGCCCTTAAATCTTCAAACATTCAAAGACCACACACTCTTCAAGCATAAACTTCTTCATATTTTGGATTAGTTATTTTATTATTAAAGAAGAAGGAGTTTGAGTAGAGTGAGGAGATGAGAATTTTGTGATTTGGTGATGTTTGGAGAAGTGGGCGGCTTGGTGAGAGAGAGAAGAAGAGGATATAGGGCAAAAGAAATTAAACTACATTAGGTTTAGTTTGCTTTTATTCTAGATCCAACGATTTAAAGATCAAGTTTTGCATCTAATGGTTATAAATAGAAAGCTACTACTAAATCTAATTAAAATTCCGGTTCAGGTCAGTTATCTCGGGTTTCAACTATTTTAAACCAATCGAACCGAGGGAGTCGGTTTTACACTTTTCCAAACCGAACCAAATCGGTTATGTACAAATAACTGGCCAAAACTGGTCGGGTCGGTCAGGTTAGTCGGTTTGACCGGTGTTTTGCACACCCGTACCAATAGTCACACATTTTTTAATATTAAATCACTATTACAGCACTGTAGGTGGGGGTCAGGATTTTTAAAATAGTAAAAGATAGGCGAGTGTGGGCTTAATAGGATACCGTTATACACTAAGTTAGGCCCATTTCATGGCTTACTAGTGCACATCAAACATCTTTTCTCTGTAAAGAAAACTGCTCGTGTAACAATATCGATTGGGTCGACTTGATTTTTTAGTTTCCTAAATTATCCTCATTGCTAATTTCTATTTACAGCCTCCTATGCTGGGTCTAAGATGTAAATTATGGTATTTAAAAGAGGTATAAATGTCATTAAAATGTAATTCTTTCAAGTCAACAATTTATGCTTGGCTTTATGGAATATATGGATAGTACACACGCAGAGCGTGTACACGTATGCTAGTAATTTTGTAAAGCCCACTAGTTCTTTTTGCTATAGAAGCAGTGCAAGCCCAACCCTAAGCATCCAGCATTTTTGCATATCCATTAGAAACAAAACCCATTGATATCAGTTTTGGTGTGGATTTATAGTCACAAAAATCTCTAATTTTTTCAATAAAACGTAAAAAGTCTTTGAATTGAAAAGTTATAGAATTTCAAAACGAATAAACAATAAAAATGGTAAAGGTCTCCTAATTCTCGATGTTTACTGATTTTTAGCTATTTTTAGCTATTTTTTCCGATTTTTTTTTATGATGGCTAACTTTCTATTCTTTTATTTATATATTTTATTTTTTAAATTGCAATTATTTGTAGGATATCCTAAGATATAACAAAGCTTTACATATATATATTTGCAAATTTTGAATTTGATATATGCTCGAAGTAACCCTAACATGATGCACAATGACACATTGTATACTATTTTATGTTTTAATTGTTTATTTCCGATTTTTTTAATGAATTTGTACGAATTAATGATTTCATTGCCGAATTGTGGCCGATTTCCGAATTTGTGACTATGCTACTCAATGGGTTCAGATAACCCGAAACAAACCGTTAAAAAATAGTTTCGGTTATGATAATTCGGTTTCAATTTCAATTTTAAGTTATGATAAAATATTTGTGGTTTCGGGTTTGCCATCCACCAAACCGATAAGATGGCATTTCCAGTAATATTTTTATGATTAATTTTATGTATATTTTATAAATTGTGCGGCTAAAATTAATTAATATAATTTAGGATTTGATTGATTTATAGTTTTCGGTTTGGTTTCGATAAACAATATATCTTATTAGTTTGGTTTTCAGATGCACTATATAGTATTATCAGGTCGGGTCGGTTTCAGATACCATATTATCTAATAGGTTACGTAAAGGATTTTCCATAATCCTACTCTAACCGAACCATTAACACCCGAACCTTTTTCACTCAAAGAAAAGTAAGCTACTAACTCTTTCAAGAGCGGCAGAGTTCGAGACTAGACCTTTGACATCATCACCCAAAGGTTTTACCAACTTGACTAGTTAGCACCTGCCACTCTCATGTAATGCCCCACCCCTCACTCTCGTAATCCTCATCTTCTCCATTGTCGCCAATTTTCTATTGTGACCAAACAACAATAAGAAATTTTCACGGGTTTTATTTATCATTTCATCAGGCAATGAATATGTGTTCTGAGCCACGTGGATTGCCACTTAAAATAAAGCCTACCCATATTTCCATTTAAAATAAACTAATCATCCAAAAAAACATGAGGCCAAAACCGACAGAAAACATTCCCCCCCAACCCCAGTAGTGAAGAACCGAACCACCAAAAAAGTTTCACAACGAAGCAAAACAAACTGAGCAAGCTATCTTTTACCCTCGCTCACTCTTAAATTTCACTAGCCTTAGCACGTGGTTCCCATGTAGGTACTCCCTCTCTCTCTCTTTATTTTTTTCTAGTGGGGCCTGTTTCGACCAAATATGATCAAAACACTAAGTGGTGATAAAAGAAATTAAGAACGTAGAAAAGTAGTGAAAAAGCGATAGTGATCGAGTGAATGATGAGACTGTACCTTTCGGTTGCCTACGTACCCAAATTATCGATGGGATCAAGTCTCAATAACGTAGTTCTGTATGAAAAGTAGTTTGGTATTTATATAGGTAGAGTAAAGACTCCTTGTAGCTCAAGTATTCTTGTAGCTTAAGTAATTGTAATTGAATATAACTCTCAACTGATAATTATCTCTTTAATAAGAAACGAATCTGGACATAAATTAATGTACATTAGTGGCAAGCCATGTGGCTAAGGTTTAGCCTTAGACACATGAGTTAATGGGCATGTACATTGACCTATGGTATTACAAATTGGGCTTTAGCCCTGTCGATTAAACGAATAAAATAGAGACCCTTACTAATGGACGTTTGCCACGTAGGTGGGGGTCGAAACACCGCCCCCTCTTTGAAATGCGAACAAAGTTCATATGACAAAGAATAGAAGAAAAATCAAGGAAAAAATGGAATAAGAAAAGAGTGAGCGGAATGTATAACAAACGTTTTTCAGACCGAAAGGTATTACCTGGTAACAGTAAATTTCTTGGTCTGTAATGAATGCAGTAAACTCTTGGTCCTCAATGAATAACGGAATCTGATGATAACCAAAATAAGCATCCAAAAAAGACAAACACTGAAAACCATATGTGGCATCGACCATTTCAGATATACGAGGCAACGGATACGGATGAATCGGACATGCTTTATTGAGATTCATAAAATCGATACAAACACGTAATTTGCCGTTCTTTTTAGGCACTACGACTACATTTGACAGCCATGTTGGATAAGTCACAGGCCTTATAAAATTAACAGACAAGAGACGATCGATTTCTTCTTTCACTTTCATCTTTCTATCGGGGGTCATCCTTCGGGGATTTTGTCTAACCGGCTTTGCATTGGGATTAATGTCAAGTTTATGACAAGCCACAGAAGGATCTATACCAGGCATTTGCTCTATTCGCCAAGCAAAAACATGACTATTCTTCCTCAATAACAAAATAAGCTCTTGTCTCTCCGCTTCTAAAAGTTCGGCCGAAATAAAAGTTGTCTCTTCAGGGAGTTAGCCAATTTGAACTTCTAAAAGTGGATCGACGGTCGGGGGTCCTTCAACATTTCTATTGGCAGAGTAAACTGAAGGTCCCGAATGCTGTAATTGATATTTGACGGCGTTGGAACTCAGAATAGTTCGTCCAACAACTTCAGACTTCTTATAATCATCGTGGCAAATTAGAGATGCAGGTTGATCACTACACACTTTATAGACTTTACTATTGAATAGGAACTTGATGGTTTGATGATATGTTAAGACGACAACTTCCATATAATGAATCCAATCGCGACCAAAGATGACATTGTAAGGGGATTTACAATCCATCAATAGGAAATAAATATTGACTTCTTTCTGCATAAGAGTGACTGGGAGAGAAATATTTCCAACGCAATGAGTAGCGGTACCATCAAAACCAACGATAGGCGCATTTTCAGGAGTGATCAAGTTATCAATAAGGGTTAGTTAGACTTACCCCCCCCTCCCCCATTACTAGTTGCAATTAGTGTTACACTACGTTTTCAAAAATATTAGTGATACCCCCCCAATTGCAAGATCCAACGGTTATGAGATGAATTTTTTTTTTTTTCAGATAAAGAAATCTGACTGTTAGATCACTCAAATGGGGGGGTATCACTAATATTTTTGAAAATGGGGGGGTAACACTAATTGCAACTAGTAATGGGGGGGTAAGTCTAACTAACCCTATCAATAAAAGGAATACTGTGATAACACCCAGAAAACATGACGCTAGCTGAACTACCAGTGTCAATCATTATACGTTGTACGCGCATACAGCTGATATACGCAGTTATCACGACAGCATCATAATAAAGAACATGCACTCCCATTGTCAATGAAACACAATGGTTCGTCTTCAATAGTCTCCGGGCGAAAACCTTCCACGAAATTGATCCCGTTAACTTCGTAAAAATTAGAAAGATATTTGACTTTAGAATGGTGAGCATTTTTCCACTGAATATTAGAGAATGAATCAATGACGGCATGTCCAACCTTAATGACATTGTGATCGGTTACAGTTAAAGCTTGAGTTGTCACTTTTTTATGCACATATTGATCAAGTTTCCCATTCTGCACAAGTTTTTCAATTCTTCCCCGCAAAGACCGACAATTCTCTGCCTCATAACCATAATCATTATGAAATTTGCACCATAACGATTTATCGTGAGTTGTTTTAGTGTCATTGAGCAGGGGAAACGGCGGAGTGAGCAGACTTTTATCCCTGATTTTGTCGTAAACCACCGCATATTTAGTATTAAGCGGAGTTAATTCAAAAACAGTAAAAGGCTTTTCAGTCCTGCTCGTTGAGCCTTTTTTCTTATACGGAAGCTTCTGACTGGGTTGCTATTGATCAAAAATCGAATTCTTCTGTTTGTTTCGCTGATCGTTGAAATCATTTCCTTTCTTATCGTTGTCACAAGAAGTACGAGCAGTCGTGTCGTCCTCAACATTGATAAATTGTTGAACTCGCTGGTATAACGTACGTCGGGAAGATGGAATGTCCCGAACAAGAGAGTTGTATAACCCGTCTTTATCAAATAAGATAGCTTTTTTAAAAGCATAGACCACCATTAGATCGAACTGCTCGGAAATCTCAACTGCAGCTTGGCAAAAATAAGTGACAAAACTACGAAAAGTTTCATCACGTTGTTGCTTGATGTTGAAAATAACTCGGACACCATTTGGACATTTTAGATTATGATGAAAACGTTTCAAAAACTTTTCAGTTAAGTCCTTGAACCGACGAATAGATCGCGAGGGTAATTCGCTAAACCATACCAACGCTTCCCCTTTCAATGTAGAAGGGAAACGTTTGCATTTTAAAGCATCATCACCTCCCGATAAAACCAGTTTGTTCATAAAATTAATCACATGAAGCATAGGGCAGCCCTTAACATTATCATATTGATCAAACTCTGGTTGTTTGAAGTCCTTGTTATGAGTAGCCCGTTGGACGGCGAGAGAAAATTTGTCCAAAATACCATCTTCAACTGTCAGATTCTCTAGTGTCGATTCAAAAGGATCACTGTCTAGAAAAGCTTTTTTAATCATTTCTTTGACACGTTGAGGAGTTATCAGATCCATATCTGCTGGCTCATAATCATAGTCGCGATGACGCCTATGGGAACGAACAGAACGAGAAGAAAATGACAAAGATTCATCGTGACTGTGTCGAGATGATTGTGGACAGTATGGTATGACTGCAGTATGATATCCTTCAAAAGGATAAGAATCGTGTCAGTGAGGTCTTTCTCGAAATTGATTGTTTCGATCATGAGTGCGACCATTATTCTATTTGTCGCCCAAATTCTTCGGGACTGGCCGATAATTCGTAGGACCTAGGGGTGCAGTCGGACGGTTATTAGCATTACATTGCCTACTGAGAATGTGATCGGGTCTCGGCGGAGGTCAGGAAATTCTGTTCCCATTACTTGGAACTCGTTGATGGCTGTTGCGAATATCGTAAATCTCATCCTCACCACTTAATCGATCCCACACACTGTCATGTCATTAGCGTGTGTTACGTTGTGGTGTGACAGAGACAACATCATCTGCGAGTGGAGTAGGTCATTTTAGATGACGCTTGTAGTAGTTGTTCTATTTTCAGACATTCTTGAACTTTTTAAGAAGTGCTTCGCGAAACAGTTGACTGACATTATCCATATCAGATGATGGAGAATTGTTAGAGCCAATAACCTCGCGCTGAATAATTTGGCGCATTGGTGGAATGACAGTATTAGGAGGTATTAGTCCGTTATCGCCAAGTGGACCTTGACCATCATGTTCGTGATGATTGTCAGTAATTACATCGGGACCTTAAGCTCTTCGAGTATACGTCATAACTTTTGCAGAACGTGATCGAGAGTGTGGAATAAGAACCACAGACGGCGTCAATTATGTTTCGACCAAATATGATCAAAACACTAAGTGGTGACGAAAGAGATGAAGAATGTAGAAAAATAGTGAAAAAATGATGGTGATCGAGTAAATGATAAGACTGTACCTTTCGGTTGCCTACGTACCCAAATAATCGATGGGGTCAAGTCTCAATAACGTAGTTCTGTATGAAAAATAGTTTGGTATTTATATAGGTAGAGTAAAGACTCCTTGTAGCTCAAGTATTCTTATAGCTTAAGTAATTGTAATTGAATAAAACTCTCAACTGATAATTATCTCTTTAATAAGAAACGAATATGGACATAAATTAATGTACATTAGTGGCAAGTCATGTGACTAAGGTTCAACCTTAGACACATGAGTTAATGGGCATGTACATTGATCTATGGTGTTGCAAATTGGGTTTTAGCCCTGTCGATTAAACGAATAAAATAGAGACCCCTACTAATAGATGTTTGCCACATAGGTGGGGGTCGAAACAGGGCCAAAAAAGATATATAAACACACACACACACACACACACACACACACACACACACACAAAACACCAAAAAAAACAAAAAACTAAACAAAAGTAGAATATCACGTGTCACAAAATTATGCAAGAGTAGAACTGCAGAACTGATAGAAAGCTCCATTGGCTTACTCACCCACGCAACTTATAAGTAGTAGAGATAGGCAGTTGCGGCCTAGTTCCCCCCCCCCCCCCCTTACCTTTTTTTTCTAGGTCTTAGGGCCCACCCGTTAACAAAAAACAAAAAACCCCAAATTGGTAGCTACATATATATTTAATTATACAAGAAATTAGCCCTAAAGCCCAATTTCGTTTCAAAACATGTACAACTCTAAAGGACATGGTTTTTTTTATAATCACTCACAAACCCAATTTCCACGTTTTAATAACCCACGGACCCAAGATTTTAATTAAAATAACCCTCAAGGACAAAATAATGTGCCCGGTTTTTTTTTAAATCCCATTTTTACCCTTTAAAGTTACCCTTCGCTATTTTATAAGCTATTAAAACACCATTCTCTCATTCTCACGTATGTTTTTATCCTTCCTAAAAACAATCTCACTGAAAAGAGAGAAAATTATGATGGCGATCTCAAGTGATTTATGGGTATGTGCAATAAAATAAGAAGATCTAGTTCTATCTTACCTTAGAAAATAAAGTAAGAAGATCAAGTAATTTTTCGTTTTCGTTTTTTTTTTTAATTTTGTTGATTTGAGCTGGTTTTTTGTAGTTGTGAATCAGATCACATGATTTTTATTGAGTTTGATGATTTGTGTATTGGGTTTGTGGTTCTTTTGATGTTAGTTAATTTAGCGAGTGAAGTGTTTGATCATTGATAGGAGCTTTCAAAAAAGTTTCAAAAGGCGTTCGATAAAATGCCTGTAAGTGATTTGTATTGAGTTTTTATCGATTCGTGTTCAACTGCAATAACTAAATCTAACAATCAATACATCTACAAGCGTGGATCTTTAGCTCAAATGGCTGAGCACTTTGGATATATCCAAAGGAGATGGTGGTTCGAATCCACCAAGATCCTCTAAAATTTTAATGTTAATCAAACATGGAATCAAGTGTGTAATGTGAGTAATTTTCAACTTAGACGACACTTCCAAAAGAAGTTTCTAAAATTCAGTTCCAAAAGAAGTTCATAGTACAAAAAAAGTTCATAGTTGTTGAGGTATGAACAATCATTGTTCATAGTCCAATAGGTGTTTTCATTGATCATTCCTCATGCTGTTGATGTATGAACAATCATTGTTCAGTGTGAACAATGATTGTTCATAGTCCAATAGGTATGAACAATGATTGTTTAATGTGAACAATGACTGTTCATAGTCCAATAGGGGTATGAACAATGATTGTTCAGTGTGAACAATATGATTCTTCATAGTCCAATAAGTATGAACAATGATTAATATTGTCCATTTTTTTACTGTTGAGCACGCATTGTTCATACGTACTTTAAGTATGAACACGTATTGTTCATATCTATTTTGGGTTCATATTTTTTTTGGGTATGAACACGTATTGTTCATACCTAAAAGTATCAACAATCAATGTTCATATCTATTTTGCATATGAACATTTATTGTTCAAATCTGTTTTGAGTAAATATCTGTTTTGACTAATGGTTATTGTTTCAGCAAGATTTGCCAAAACACACCAGTTGAGGGTCGGAAGTAATATTTTTGGAGATGGTGAAGGAGATGGTTGTTGGGGAAAGATGAGACTAGACTTTAGTGTGAAGTTGCCTACGTACCCAAATATATTGCTTGGGATCAAGTCTCGATGGCGTAGTTCTGGAAAAATGACGAAGGTTAGATTTTATAGGTAGGATTGGTGATAGTTCTTCCTCATTCTCCAATATTCTAATCGTGGGATGAAGTTGGAGAACTGGTAGGAGAACTGTCCACTCGTAGGATGAAGTTGGAAAACTGACGAGAGAACTGTCCAATCATGGGATGAAGTTGGAGAACTAGCGGGAGAACTGTCCAATCGTGGGATGAAGTTGGTGGAAGTTGTTTGACTTGCAAAACATGTACGCAATTGATATTGATTTTATATGTAGGTATGTAGGCTTTGGGCATAGGCTCTGAGCGTGGGCTTTATGGTAGATAAGCTCTAAGCATGGGCTATGAGCGTGGGCTTTTTTGTAGATAAACTCTGAGCATGGGCTCTGAGCGTGGGCTTTTTTATAGATAAGTTCTGAGTATGGGCTCTGAGTGTGGGCTTGTATTGAATTGGGCTTTTATTGGGCCACATTTGTGGGGGCCGGAACATCGCCCTCTCTTTATTACATGGGCAAAGCCTGTGTGGCAAAGGAAGTTTTTTTCTTTTTTTTTTTTTTTTTAAGTTTTTTTAAGTCTTCAGCTCAATATATTTGTTAAGAGAGTGGACACGCACCAATTGCATCAAAATCAGATAGATCTAGCACTTTCTTTTCTACGAGATTATCCAACTTAGGAATTTGAATTCATGCGGACTACCTGTCTGAGCAGGAGGCATGAAGTAATGGAAGCACACTCTGCTAGTGGAAGATTCAGTGTCAAGACTGCCTATCATGCATAAGAACTCTTCGAACGAAACCAGCATGGCACTAGTTCCTGACTCCCTAAAACTCTAATATGATGGTGCAACCAATGGCAACCCGGCAAGGTACTGCAGTTTGGGGTTCAGTTTATAGAGATTGCATTGGTTACAGTTCTTGGGGTCTGCATAGGATAGTATATGTAGGAGGTGCGGGTGTGCTAAAAAAGTATGAGGGAGAGTCTTAAGACCATGCGGATAAAGGATGCAAATGCCTCTATGGAACTACAGCGGGTGATATTTCTTGGGATCAAAGATTCCAGTGGTAGGTGGGACAGCGAGATCGGCAAAGATAGAACATTTTGAGCTGGCTTCAGGAGGTTAATAAACAAACAATTCAATCAATTCCAGCACGGCAATTCAACTTCCTATGTTAGAAAACACAGCGGCAATTCAAGTTTACTATAGCCAGCGGCAAATCAAGTATAGCCAGCGGAAAATTCAACAAGCGACAAATCAAGCAGCAGCAATTCATTCAGCGGCTATTCAAAGGGATCAACACACCAGCGGAAATTCAAAGTATCAAGCGCATCGGCAGTTCAAAGAATAGGCATCGGTAGTTCAATGGGATCGGCAAAAGACTTAAACAAAAGAGACAAATTCATACCGCCTCCATTAGTTGCCTGACTTCAAACTCTGAAAGCTTGGTACCCAGTTTTGGGAAACCTGCTTTTAGTTCTTCATATGTTATTGTCCCACTGTTATATGTATCCATGGATTTGAACATTTCTTTCAAACCCATAATCTCTTCTTCTGAAAGATTTTCTGCAATAACCTTTAGATCAACTTTCTTGAGTTTATTCATTGCCCTGAACTGCTTCATTCTACTTAAGACAGCAATATCAATTGGCTTGTCAGATGCGTCCCCATCTTCCCTGATCCATGGGTGGTTTAGGACTTCAAGAGCCGAAAGTTGTTCTTTCGGATCAGCCCATATCATCTTCTTCACTAGATCTTTGCCACTACTGGAGATGGAAGGCCAAGGATCCGAGGAGAAATTGACATGACCTCGCAAAACAGCGTCAAAGATACTCATCTCATTCTCTGCATTAAAATTCAGCTAAACTCCTTTAATTCAACTTCTTCAAAACAATATCCTGTTGGCTGGGATCAGTAACATGCGACTTTAATTCTTTCTCAGTTCAGGAGCGGTAAATAGAAACCTATTGTTTGTGAAATACCCAGCACATGGAAACCAATGAATTTTATTGGTTGTGAAACACATGGAAACCTATTGGTTTACGTTACTTATTAGTCTTTGGATATAAAAAGAACGCAAGTCGGCTCTTCATCAGTCATAAAACTGAGAGAGAAAAAAAAAATCAAAAAATAAAACAAAGTTCTGATATTATAATTCTTTTTCGTTCGTCTTCCTCAGTAAAGTTTGTATATGGGCACGTTGGAGACTCTAGTGCTTAACATGGTGATTACGTGGCTTGAGGGTTTGATCAATTAAATCATGGTTTGTGAAAAGGTTAGATTTTTATTTTGTTTAGTTTTTGACAGTATTTAAAATATTTGTTAATGGAGAGGAATTATAACTTGAAGAGGAGATGGGGTGATAAAGGGGATTTTAATATGAATAGGGTGGTGAAGGGTATTGATACAGATAGTTTGAAAGCAAAGTATGATATTGGAGGTGATGTTTCTATTGAGTATGTTGGAAGCGATATCAACCAAAAGTGTGAAAATGACGAGATAATTTTATTATTTTCACATTTTTGGCTTGGTTGTAGTGTTCCATTTCGAAAATCAGTTTCCAAGTTATTAGCTCGATGGAGATTACATCCTTTACAATTATCTCCTGGCTATTGGGCTATATTTGCCCGTGTAGCGAGGATTTGTAAGGTTTATCAAAAGAGTATGTCTTCATACCTTTTGTTTGAGTTATTGAAGCCTCTACGGCAAAACAAGGCTTCTTTTAAAAGTTATGCGTTGGGATATCATAACCATCACAACCAGAATTATCGGTTTTATGGGATGCCTTCGAACTACAAGAATGCGAAATTGTATGGTTTTAAGATCAAAGGCAATTGGAGGTTCGAAAATATTGATTATCCTAACAATATATCAGGTAAGATGCTAACTCAATATCCTTATAATTATTATTTTAAATAGTTAGCATCACATTATGATTATCTTGTTCTTTTTTTATAGGGGATATTCTGAAGTTTCCAAATATATCATTGTTTAGCAGCGAGATGATAAAAAAGAAATTTGTTAGTTTGTTTAGTCATAATGCAGATGTCAATGATATGTCGTTTCCAGACGATATTGTAGATTATTATCATGATATAGAAACTGGACAGCTTAATGAGCCTAGGGAATTAGCACCTTACTGTGGCTCAAAAAAGAAAAATAATGTTATTGTAGATGATAGCAGTGAAGATGACAAAAAAGTAGAAGGAGATAACTCTGAGGATAGTGGACAAGAAAATATTAGAAAGAAAAAAAGAAGTGTACGTCCAAAAAAGAAGGAAAAGAAAACTGGGGATAACTCAAGTAAAATTGAGGAAGGGATTGAGAGTTGAGAAATGGTAAGTGTTTCGGCAGTAAACTGCTTCAACACAACGAGAGCAATGGTGACGAACACACTAAGAAACAGAGGAATTTGATGTTGGGGGAGATGAAACTAAACCAAATAATGGCTGCCTACGTACCCAAGATCTATTATCTAGGGATCAAGTTTCAACATAGTTCCTTATGAAAAATAGTTTGGTATTTATATAGGTAGAGTAGAGAGTTTGTAGCTCAAGTAATCTTGTTACTTGAGTAATTGTGATAGAATATAACTGTCAACTGATAATTATATCTTTGATAAGAAATGAATCTGGACATAAATCAATGTACATTAGTGGCAAGCCATGTGGCTAAGGTTCAGCCTTAGACACATGAGTTAATGAGCTTGTACATTGATCCATGATATTGCGAATTGGGCTTTAGCCCTGTTGATTAAATGAATAAAATAGAGACCCCTACTAATGGATGTTTGCCACGTAGGTGGGGGGTCGAAACACCGCCCCCTCTTTATCATGCGAACAAAGTTCATATGGCAAAGAAGAAAGAAAAATGAGCGGAATGTATAATGAAGTGTCGTGCGAAAAGAAATAATTGGAAAATTGACTGCCGAAAAAAAATTCGTAAATTATCGGAAACGAAATAATGTCAAACTAACGTATACGAGACGCAATGTAGTTAAATAAAAGACGGTCGAAAATGTACAGAAAAAATAAAAGATGCACAGAAATAAAATTGCAAAATAAATTGATTTTAAAATCCGTATCAACGCAGCATCACGAACGATCTGACTAAAGTTGATTACAACGACGCGTGCCAGCGAAATAGCGATACTAGAAATAGACCGTTGAAATTAAACGTAGGGGTAGTTTAGTAATAATAGTAATAAAAGGAAGTTAAATACGAAAAGTTGGATTTGGTGAAGAATCCCATCAGCACTGGAAAACCCGCTTGTAAACCTATATAAGTGCTGGTGCCGCACATCCCAATCCATAAAAACACTTTACGCTCATCCAATAAAACAGACGTAAACAAAACAATTTTTGACGTCGCACAAAGCTCGTCTCTTTCTGTATTACTGCTGCTGTGTGGCGCCTTCCATCGAACTAGCACTGTTCAGCTCATCTTGGATTCTCGGTAAGTTAAACTTATACTCCTTATACTCAGCTATAGCAACAGTGTTACTACCAAAGGTCCAAGCGATCATGGTAGGAAAACCTTGTTCTTGTGGTGCGTCTGGAGAATTGTGTGAGTCGTCTCCATCATCACGAGCATGGTAAACACAGGAGAAAACTCCTTCGGCAGTTACATTATGCACATGAACCTTTATAATGCCAACATCCAAGGTACGACCCTCAAGCCCCACTGTTCTTTTTTTTTTTGTATGCATGGCCTTGAACTGTTGCATCTTGTCCTTAGGAATACTCTGTTTCGAACATGTGTAGACGACGACAAAAAAGGAATACGTTTTGGTGTTGTGCACGACTTCTTCATGAGCTACTGAAGAGTGAAGACGATGAAGGCGCTGTATCCAAACCAATATTAATCAAACATGATACGGTGCAATGCCTTCTAAGGAAGGGCATCGTAACCGCTTTTATATAATCTGGCCCGGTGCATTCGGAAGATTTAGTAACAAACATGATATGGTGAAACGCCCTCTAAGGAAGGGCACCATACCTGTGTCTCATTGATCTGGCCCGGTTCACCCTTGTGGACTTACTGAACCCGGTTTTTGAGCTATCCGAATTTTTTTTTTTTTCTCGTAGGTAGAAACGACCGTATTACACCGATGAAAGATAATCGAGAAGAAAAAAACTCGACGACGATCGTGGACTTGGTGAGGTGGAAAGAAGGTGCCAGATATAACGAACACACGACGCTACGGCGATGGTCACTTAAAGAACTACGGAAAATATTAGCACTCGAGAGATTTGAGATGGACGAAGTGTATGAATTTGAAACGAAAGTGATAAGTGCTCAAAAAGTGCTATTTAACCCTCGATTATGCCTCTTGTTTAGCCATCTTAGTGGACTAATAGTGTTTATAAGTTGTGTTTTAAGATTCTACAGGTAAAAAAGAGAGTTTTGTAGAATATTAGAGAAAATGGGGTAAAACGAAGCAATTCGGAGCATTAAGGATCACATGGGAGGCCCGTGGACAATCATGGAGAAGGCCAAGGAATTGGAGCTGTTAAAGATGTGACTTGGACCTATTTTAAAGTCTATTTGGAAGCCCAAGGCCAAAGGATTCGTTGTTTGGACCAAAGCCCGCAAAAGAGGATAGAAGGATAGAGCAGAAGAGAGAAAATCGGCTTATGCGTCTGGGATGCATGTACCGAGCATCCAGACGCATTAAGTGCGTCTGGGATGCATAAATCGAGCGTCCAGACGCATTGATTAAGTTTGGGACGCATGAATAATGCGTCCAGACGCATGAATCGATTAATCGTAGCCAATTCCTTTCGCTTTTTGAAGACTAAGTCGAACTACGGAAGAAGTCTATTTGTATTAGGAAACAAATGACGGTTTGGAATGCTTCTAGAGCTCATTGTAACCCCTATAAATAGAGGACCTAAGTGCCTCATGTAATTGGCCAATTCACTTATATTCTTGTCTCCTTAACTTGAAGGAGAGAGATTAATAATAAAAGATCGGTTTTAACTAGTCGAAGTCTTAATAAATTAGTCTTTCTAGTCTTATGTTCTTCGACTCTTCTTCTTCTCATTCTTCGTGTTCTTCCTTCTTTATGGAAGGCTAATCTTCTCCTTCAAGGGAGGAGATGAAGCCGTGCTTAAGGTTTAATGATTCTTCCGGTTTATGGTGTTCTTCAATCCGGGTTAGTTCTTTATGTTTTTAGTTATTAGTTCCATTGCCCACACCGGGGATGGAAGTATAGATTAAGGTTTTTATTTATTACAATTGAATATCATGCTAGTTTAGGGTTTTATTTATTGCAATTGAATATTTGCTAGTAACATGCTTTTATTTATTGCAATTGAATATAATGCTAGAATAGAGTTTTATTTATTGTAATTGAATATTATACTATTATTCTCTACTTTTCTTCTAATTGTGTAGTGTTTTAGAGTAAGGTAAGTATTCCTTGTGTTTGCCTTAGAGATGGTGATTCATTGAAGCTGCCCAAGCTCACATAAAAGGAAAGAAGATACTAGTAACATGAACATAGGAACAACCTTAAGTAGAGTTAATTGTTTAACGATGTTTCACCCAAAAGGCATCGGCACTTTCATTTCGATTGCCCGATTGTAGTCTACTTGGAGAACAACATGAAGCAAAAAGTCATTGAATCAAAAGCATTGGTGGATTTGAATCTCTTGAATCTATCTCTCTCATATTCTCTCCCTATTTCCAATTCTTAGTTTTAGTATAAGTTTAGTTAGTTTAGTTTAGTTTAGTATTAGAATCTAAAAATCTCTACAATTATAGTTTTAATCCCTCAAACCCCTTTCCAAATTCGTCCTTCATATAAACATACACTTAAAAGTGGAACGATACCCTACTCATCATTTACTTATTGAGGGATAATTAGGTTTTGATACGCTTCTATTTGTTCAACGACCATCATACATCATACATCTACATCATCCATACACATCTACACACACAAAAAGAGGCAGTGTCAGAAAGTCGAAGAAGATGAAGTAGTAATGGCTTACTCACAATTAAGTTGCAGGAGTGCAATTCCATTAAGCAAAGAAATTGCGCAATAATTGAGTTATATTGGGCTACCGAAGAAGACGAAGAAAAGTTCGGAGAATATGACAAAAAAAAAAAAAAAAAAAAAAAAAAAATCAACAGCATGAAACAGGTATGTCAGTATTTTTTTTTCCCAGTTAGCTTCACATTTTGGTTAAGTCTGAAAGACTAACGAAAAGATTTGTATTTGCATCATTTTGGTTAAGTCTGAAAGACTAACGAAAAGATTTGTATTTGCATCGCAGGTTGAAACGGCGGAATTACGAGCAAAAGATATTGACGAAAAGTTTCGAACGGAAAGATCACAATGCCGTAGAAAAAATAATAATAAAGAAGCTGAATAAAGTTTTCGCTTGGAAAGTTAACGTAATGCGAATTTTTGCCGCACGGAGAAACGACAGTTGGACGAGCCTCGGAAAGTTTCGCTCAGAAAGTTCGGCTTAATGTCTTAGAAAAAATAATGAAGCTGTCAAAAAATTTCACTTGGTAAATTTCTCGTAGAAAGATCGGCAAAATGCCTTAGAAAAAATAATGATGGTAACGAAAATTTTCGCTCGGAAAATTTTTCGGAGAAAGATCGGCACAATGCCATAGAAAAAATAATGACGCTGACGAAAATTTTCTCTCTGAAAATTTTTCAGAGAAAGATCGACGCTGCCTTTTAGAAAAATAATGAAGTCGATTTTAAAATTTTCGCCGGAAAATTTTTTTCAGAGAAAGATCGGCACAATGCCTTAGAAAAAATAATGAAGCTGACGAAAATTTTCACTCGGAAAATTTTTCGTAGAAAGATCGGCACAATGCCTTAGAAAAAGTAATGAAGATGATGAAAAAATTTCGTAGAAAGATCGGCACAATGCCTTAGAAAAAATAATGAAGCTGACGGAAATTATCGCTAGGAAAATTTATCGTAGAAAGATCGGTACAATGCCTTAGGAAAAAATAATGATGCTGACGAAAATTTTCGCTCGGAAAATTTTTCGAAGAAAAATCGGCACAATGCCATAGAAATAATAATGACACTAACGAAAAATTTCGCTCGGAAATTTTTTTGTAGAAAGATCGGCACAGTGCCTTAGAAAAAATAATGAAGCTGACTAAAATTTTTGCTTGGAAAATTTTTCGTAGAAAGATCGGCACAATGCCTTAGAAAAATAATGAAATTTGTGAAAATTTTAAAATTTTCGCTCGGAAAATTTTTCGTAGAAAGATCGGCACAATGCCTTAGAAAAAATAATGAAGCTGACGAAATTTTTTGCTCGGAAAATTTCTCGGAGAAAGATCGGCACAATGTTTAAAAAATAATGAAGTCGGAAGATAGTTAACCGAAAGCACTAGCGAAACGAATGCAGATTTCAAAGAAGAAAACGAAGATTTAATAGAGCGACCGTAAGACAATTGACAGAGACAATTGATTAGGTAATTGCGTGAATATAATATCATAGAGCTAAAACTTCTTTTGATGAAAAATAAAAATAAAGATGGGTTTGCTATTGAATATTGTTGTTGTGTTAGATAACATACCTGCGGAATACTGACAATGTTGTAGATTTATGTAATTGAAATGAAATAGAACGAGAAGCCCCCATATAGAGAAAAACTCCCCCAATGCGTACTTAACTTTGCAAAATTAGGCTAAGCGAGCATAAAAGCGTTCAAACTTAGGTTGACGAAGCTAAACATGGTAACCTCGTCAGATTTTGTCGGAACGATAGTAATGGACTAAGCGAGCGTAAAAGCGTTCAAACTTAGACTGACAAAGTTAAATGCGATAACTTCGTCAGATTTTGTCGTAGTGATATTAACGAACTAAGCGAGCGTAAAAACGTTCAAACTTAGATTAGCGAAGTTAAACATAGTAACTTCGTCAGATTTTGTCGGAGCGATAGTAATGAACTAAGCGAGCGTAAAAAGCATTCAAACTTAGACTGACAAAGCTAAATGTGGTAACTTCGTCAGATTTTTTCGTAATGATAGTAATGAACTAAGCGAGCGTAAAAACGTTCAAACTTAAACTGACAAAGCTAAATGTGGTAACTTTGTCAGATTTTTTTTGTAATTATAGTAATGAACTAAGCGACCGTAAAAGCGTTCAAACTTAGACTGACAAAGCTAAATGTGGTAACTTCGTCAGATTTTTTCGTAATGATAGTAATAAATTAAGCGAGTGTAAAAACGTTCAAACTTAGGCTGACGAAAAGATGACTGCAAAAGTGATGTGTCAAGCCCTTCGCTTCTAATGGCGGCAGATAGATAAGCTAATGAATCTGCATGACGTAAGTCATTTCGGGGTCTTTGAATGATAGAGATGCTATCAAATTGTCGAACAAGACTATATATCAAACTAAGATAAGCCGCCATACGCTTATCTCTTGCTTCAAAAGACCCACCAAACTGATTTGCAGCAAGGCAAGAATCCGTGTATAACTGGAGTTTTCGCGCCCCCAATGTCAAAGCTGTTCTCAAGGCACAAATGGCATCCTCATTCTCGGCTTCGTTATTTGAAGCGGCGAAGCCAAGTCGCACAGATTTCCCAATCTTTTCTCCGCCGGGTTTAACAAAAACACATCCAATTCCCAACCCAGATTTACTATGGGAGCCATCTGAGTAAACAATACATAGGTCAATGGGTTTAGGAATTGCGTTTTCAAGTTGGTCTTCGTTGCCCCCAGTTATTGGCGGCAGAATGTCTTCCATAGATTCTTTCTGGCGCAAAAAATCATCAATAGGAGAATCATCAATCGGAAAATCAGCTACCAAAGAAGCCAGAGCGTGTCCTTTTTCAGTAGTACGACTTTCAAAGACAATGCTATATACATTAAGATAACTTTCCCATTCGGCTAATCTACTTGATTCTGATAAAAAAAGACGGGTCTACCATCATCAATGAAAAGAACAACACTAACAGCTTGAGTTGTAGCTGCCAGGTATATGACACTAGGTTGACCCGTTGAAGGACTTGTCAATATAGGAGGACTGGCCAAGTATTTCTTCAGTTGTTGCAATGCCATCCACAATCAATGTTCCAAGTTGCCGCCCTCTTTAAAGTCTCAGTATCCTTCGATTTAACGACTATATCATCGATATAAGCCTCCATTATTTTTCCCAACAAATCGGAAAAAATTGTATTGAAGAGTGAAATCCATTTCACCCAGAAGATTTAAACACACAGACGCCCCCGGTCGAGCCTATGTGGAAGATGACACCTGCTATTACCTCTTACAAGAGTTAGAGATTTTAGGCGGTACACACTTTCGGGTCCGACTGGAGATTGTCTTTTTCTTTGCGTGTAACCAACCTATCTAGGTCGGTAGTTTGTCTGGGATTATGGTCTTCCCTCTAGTTGCTTCTGTGACACCTTCATCCCTGCCTAGTCGGACCTATCAGGGATGACAGTTTTTCTCAAATCTGCGAGGTCGGCCTTCCCTGTCAGGTCGGTCCAGTCTAAGATGAAGGTTTTCATTATACTTTCTTCCGTGACGCCTTTTTTTTCTGTCTGGATGGACCTGTCTAGGATGGCAATTTTCCGCAAATCTGCGAGGTCGGCCTTCCCTGTCATGTCGGTCTAATCTTTGGTGGTACACACACGATTCGACTCCGGGGTGATTGTCTTTGTCTATCCTCAGAAACCAGCAAAACCGTCTAGGCGGTAGTCACCCTGGCGGGTGGTTGGTATAATTATACCACTTCTCCATGTTTTGTTGTTTTGTGCGGGATGCCCGCCTTCCGGTCATGTCGGACATATCTCGGATGGCGGTCTTCCCTAAAATTGCTTCTCAGAGGTAAATCTTCCATTTGAGATCGGACATGTCCAGGGTAGTAGTTATCCCTGCCAATCCGATTCTCCCCATAAGTACGGGTAATAGGGTCATTACTCTTAGAGTGTGCACTGGTTGATTGTGTTTGAGAAATAACACGTTGTTGAGGACGATGAAGTGGATCTTCAAGACGGTCTCATACACTGGAATGGCCTACGTCCCTTCGTGGTCGCCTGATGTTATTGAATTTGCAGCCTCGTCTACCGGCCTTTACCTTTTTGCCAGCTTCCTTCTCAAGTTCCTATTTTAAATTTTTGACTTGTCGTAACTCACGCTCAACCGTATTAGAGTGGCGGTAGCGGAGGCGGTGGTGGTGGCGGTGGCGCTGCTACGGTTGGATGTTGAGAATTGATCTTACCACTAGGAGCAACTTGATTGTTCAACAGTTCTTGCATTGGCTGATTTGAATTTCGAGAGTTGCAATTCCTATTAGCAGGAGGAATATGTTGACTATTTGGTCTGCTTCTTGTGCTTACCATCTTGATTGTTTCACGTGATAATGAATTCTAAATTCCCCTGACGACGGCTTTAATTATGTTTCGGCAGTAAACTGCTTCAACACAACGAGAGGAATGGTGACGAACACACTAAGAAACAGAGGAATTTGATGTTGGGGGAGATGAAACTGAACCAAATAAAGGCTGCCTACGTACCCAAGATCTATTCTCTAGGGATCAAGTTTCAACATAGTTCCTTATGAAAAATAGTTTGGTATTTATATAGGTAGAGTAGAGAGTCCTTATAGCTCAAGTAATCTTGTTGCTTGAGTAATTGTGATAGAATATAACTGTCAACTAATAATTATATCTTTGATAAGAAATGAATCTGGACATAAATCAATGTACATTAGTGGCAAGCCATGTGGCTAAGGTTCAGCCTTAGACACATGAGTTAATGGGCATGTACATTGATCCATGATATTGCGAATTGGGTTTTAGCCCTGTTGATTAAATGAATAAAATAGAGACCCCGACTAATAGATGTTTGCCACATAGGTGGGGGTCGAAACAGTAAGTATATAATATTTCTTTTAAAATATCATATATGTAATACCTATAATATGTTTTGGAATGATGTTTCATTATGACAGGTTTTTTGTCTTCCGGCACAAAAAACTACTGATGTGCATGATATTGATGATGATGATATCGCTGGGGAAGTGATGACTAACAGTATATCTGAACTTGATGTTAGTGTTGATCTTATTTTTATGATATTATTTTCGTTATTGATTGTTTAATTTTTCTTTTGTTAATGTAGATGGCAAAAGTTGATTATGGTGGAGATACAATTGGTTCAACTTCTGTTGTTAAGATCAATTTTGGAGTGCCAACTCCTTTTGGTGGAAGTAATGTTGAAGTTCCAATACCTATTGTTGGCACCAATGCTGGTATAGCAACTTCTACCAATGGCACCATTGCTAGTTTTTCGAGTTTAGTATCAACTGTTATTTGCACTAATGTTGGATTGCCGACTTGTGCTGTTGAGTGCAGGTGTGTCAACAGAAGTGTCAACAATTGTTGGTACAAATTCTGAAGTGTCTACTATTGTTGGCTCATTGCAGCCAGGGATGAGCGGCAATTCTGCAACACCTGTGCTCATCACTCCAGACGTGCAAGCCTTGGCAATTGAAGGTTAGATGTTGAATAGTTATTTTTTGTTGTATTTATTTATTATTATATATTTTTATTTTAAATTATTATGTTTAATATTTCAGATCCAGAGTTATTGTGTTTGGATTATCAACGAAGTGTAGATTTTGTAAAAACCGTTAATATGTTGAATTCAAAGCTTGCAGAGGTAATTTTGTGTGTGTGTGTGTGTGTGTTTTTTTTTTTTTTAGCAACACATTATTTTTGTTCTCTTAGGCATCGAAGCTTGGGGATTGTGCTAAAGAAATCTTAGAAGCTAAAGAAAATTATAAGATTAAAACCAGTGAATATTCGAGATTGAGAAATATTTGAAAGGAGAGAGAGAGTTCATCTTTCAGGAGAATGAACGTATGAGAGGAGTACTTATGAGAAATGAAGTAGTTTTGCACGACTATGAGATGAAAATGAATATCATAAAATTTGAATTGTCGAAACGAGAATCAAGAAATTGTTGTTCTCGGGAGCGTAAGGTTTTGAGTGATGAAGTTGAGATTTTAAAATATGAGAAATTGGAATTGGCTAAACGAAGTTTTGAGGTCGAGGGGATTAGAGGAGACTACAAGATACTATTGGAAGAGAATGCATTTTTGAAGGAGTTAGATGAATATCATGAGAGGGTGGAAAATTTTAGGGTTGGGTGTGAAGAGAAAGATGATATGATTGAGAAGCATGCAGTTGAAATTAAGAAATCTGGGGCGTTGTTGCGTGAAGCATCGACAAGTGTTGGACTTTAGAAATCGAGAGATTCTGAGAAATGGGAAAAATTGCAGCAGCTGTCAGATTATTATATTATGTGTTATAGGAAGTTGGAAGATGTATCACCGTTGGATCTAAAAGGTGTTCCAGTTCCAGTGGAGGATAGCATTATGCCGCAACTTCTGAGTGAAGTTTTTGTTTTTTATTGTTAGGATGATGTGAGGTTAGGTTACGGTTTTTTCTTTCTCGATTATGTTTATTTTTTCCACTGTATTCATGATATTTGGATTTTATCTATTTTTTTTATTAAATTGGTAATCAAAATAGATCGAAATATAAGGGGTCGGTCAAAATATATAAGAGTTGGGTAATCTGGCCTTGAGGTAAGTTGGTAAAATAGATATAAGTATTAAGGATAACGTAATTGGGGTGTCGCCGCCCCCATAATATAATGAAATTTGTGGTATCGCCGCCCCCAAAATGTAATGATAACATAATGAAATTTGGGGTGTCGCCGCCCCCATAGTTTAATGATAACATAATGAAATTTGGGGTGTCGCCGCCCCCATAGTTTAATGATAACATAATGAAATTTGGGGTGTCGCCGCCCTCATAGTTTAATGATAACATAATAAAATTTGGGGTGTCGCTGCCCCCATAGTGTAATGATAACGTAATTAAATTTGGGGTGTCACCGCCCCCATAGTGGTATGATAACATAATAAAATTTGGGGTGTCGCCGCCCCTATAATGTAATAATAACATAATAAAACTTAGGGTGTCGCCGCCCCCAAAGTGTAATGATAACATAATTAAATTTGGGGTGTCGTCGCCCCCATAGTGTAATGATAATAAAGTTTGGGATATTTGATCCCTAGTTAAAACAAAGATGGATCGAATTTTATTGAATTATGAAATGATTACAATGAATGAAAAACAAAACATTCAACGATAAAACTTTTTCAAATGAAAAGCATTCCATGGCTTGGCAAATTTTTCTCCAGTGATTCGACGAAGGAAATAAGACCCTTTAGATGCTGGCCTATCAATGATGAAAGGTCCTTCCCAATTCTCTGACAGCTTTCCAGATTCAATGAGCTTCTATTTTCTGCTAAGTACCCAATCTTCTGGTTCAAAACTCTTGAGGCAAAGCTTTCTATCATATTTGCGTTTCATGTTACCTGATATTTTATTAAACATTGTAAAGCTTCTTCTCGAGTTTTATCAATTGAGTCTGCCACCAAAGTTAGAGCAGCATCATTGTTGCCAGCTTGTACTGCTTCTGTCCTTGTAGTTGGTGCAGTTAATTCTGTCGGGAGGACAGCATCCATGCCATAATCTAGGTTGAAAGGGGAAAGATTGGTAGAATGCTTTGGAGTGGTGCGATAAGCCCAAAGCACTGCTGGCAACTCTTTAACCCAATTTCCTTTTGCTTCATTAAGCTTCCTCTTCAAAGTCGAGAGAATCGTCTTATTGGTTGCTTCTGCTTGTCCATTTGCTTGTGGATAATATGGTGCGGAGAAATTATGTTGAATTTTTAGTGAGGTGCAAAATTTGTGAATTTCTGCTGCATCAAATTGTTTACCGTTGTCAGAGATGATGTTAGATGGAATTCCAAAGCGACAAACGATGTCTTCCCATAAGAAACGCCGTACATCTATTGCTGAGATGTTGACAAGCGGTTGAGCTTCTACCCATTTAGTGAAATAATCAGTCGCAACCAATAAGAATCGTACACTTCCAGGAGCCTTTGGTAGGGGTCCCATAATATCCAAGCCCTATTTCGCAAGAGGCCAAGGGCTTAGAATTGGGTGGAGTTCCGTTGATGGAAGTTTGCCCATATTTGCATGTTTTTGGCATGGTATGCATTTTTGGGCAAATTCCGTTGAGTGTCTTTGCATGCTAGGCCATCAGTATCCTTGAGTCATGACGTTATGTACAAGACTACGTCCCCCAAAATGGTTTCCACAAAGTCCGGAGTGTATTTCTTCGAGAACTAGATGACCATGATCTTTGGAAAGACATCTGAGAAGAGGACTAAAATTGTTTGCTTTAGAATTTGGAATTATGACAAATTTTCAGGCATCTCTCTTAATTTTTTGTAGGAAAATGACAAATCCTTAGGTAGAGTTCCATGTTGCAGAAATTCTAAATAAGTAGGTCTCCAATCATCTGGTGAAGAATCACCATCGATAGATTGGAGATCCAAATGTGGTACTTTTGGAGAATTATATGCTTCATGGGACTCATCTTCCATATCAACATTGCTTTGGTCGGCATCCTGTGTGAGTGGAGAATCACTCTCAAAACGATGATCGGCCAAATCTTGATGGTCGGCTAAATTTTCTTGAGCTGCTTCCTCTGAGTGAGATTCTGAACTTGTGCCGGCCGATTGAGCTAGCTCTTCTCTCTTTCTTTTCCTTGTTGTTACGGCATTTACTTGCTCGAATTCGAAATTCCGAGATGTCGTCTAGAAATAGCATAGATGAGCAATATATAAGTTTTGAACTTGTTTTTCTATAACAGTTATGCTTGGAAAAGGTTGGAAATCACTATAGATTTTTCTTTCATTGTTAACATCAACTGCGGCAGAGAGATAAGCTAAGGCATCGGCGTGACGATTATCATTGCGAGAGCGTTGGTGAACTGCAATGGATTTGAAATGAATGGATAGCTCATGCATTTTTCGGACTTATACAGCCATCCTATCATTTCGAGCAACAAAAGATCCGCCAAATTGATTCGTAACAAGCTTTGAGTCAATGAATAACTCGATCTTTGTCGCCCCCAGGTCAAGTGTTGTTCGCATTGCATAAAGAACCGCTTCATATTCAGCTTCATTATTTGATGCGCAAAATCCGAGGCGAACAGATTTTTCAATTTTCTCGCCATCAGGTCGAATCAAAACACAACCAAGACCTGAACCTGATTTGTTCTTGGAACCGTCCGTGTGTAGAATCCATAAAGAAGGGTCGCCATTTGTGGATGGATCAGCCGATCCTTGTTGTGGATTAGGAGGAGGTTCCTCAAACTGCTCTTCCATGGTCAGTATGTCATCAACAGGAAAATCAGCCATAAGTGATGCTATTGCGTGGCCTTTCTCAGATGATCGGGCTTTGTAGATAATTTCGTAGGCACTCAAATATGTTTCCCATTCTGCTAATCATCAGTTCGAATCAGCATTTCGAAGAACTTTTCTCAAGGGGTATTCAGAGTAGACATTGATGATACGCCCTTGGAAATAAGGCTTCAATCTTCGTGCACTATGGACAAGTGAGAGAGCTATTTTCTCAATCTGTGAATACCTTGCTTCAGGAGCTGTAAGGGTCTTACTTATGAAGAAAATTGGTTGTTCATTTTCATCATCAATGAATAAGACGGCAAGACTCGACTATTTTCGATCTTCGCCAAATAGATGCCAATTGTTTGTCCGGTGGTCGGACTAGCAAGAATTGGCGGCTGTACTAGGTATTCTTTCATTTTCTGAAAAGCTACGTCACACTCATATGTCCATTGTGGGGATCCCTTAATAGCTTGAAAAAAGGGGTGGAGCCGATTTGAATATTTTGAGATAAACCTACCCAAAGCGGCTATCCTACCGTAAGTTGCTGGATCTGCTTCTTTGTTTTTGGCGAGGGCATTTCAATAATTGTACAGATTTGATCAGGATTAGCTTCAATGCCTCGTTTGGTCATAAGATATCTAAGAAATTCACCCGATGCTAACCCAAATGCGCATTTTGTTGGATTTAAACGCATTCGAATATGCACAAGCCGATCAAAGAATTTTTGCAAGTGATGAAGGTGAGAAGACTCTTCATGCGACTTGATGACCATATCATCAATATAAGCTTCCATAAACTTGCCTAAGAAGTCTGAAAATAATGTATTTATGAATTTCTGATATGTTGTCGGTGCATTTTTTAGATCGAAAGGCATTACCTTATAGCAAAATAAGCTTTGGTCTGTTATGAAAGTTGTAAGTTCTTGTTCATCTTCAGCTAATGCAATTTGATAAAATCCCATTGAGGCATCCATAAAAGAAATTCGTTTAAACCCTGAAGTGGCATCAACCATTTTAGAAATACGAGGCAAGGGATACGAGTGAACATGACATTTTTTATTGACATCAGTAAAATCAACACAGATTCTAAGTTTCCCATTTTTCTTAGGGACTGCTACTACATTGGATATCCATTTAGGATATAGTACAAGCCTAACAAAATTAACACTTAGAAGTTTGTCGATCTCTTCTTTCACTTTGAGCTTTCGATCGGGAGCAATTCGGCGAGGCTTCTAACGCAATGGCTTTCGTGTTTTGTTGATATCCAGCCTATGACATGCAAGTGAAGGATCAATCCCAGGCATTTGTTCGATCGTCCACGCAAACACTGTGCAATTTTTCTTTCTAAGCTCAATGAGTTCATCCTGTTCCTTCTTGGAAATTTTCGTAGAAATAAAAGTGGTTTCTTCTTCCTTGTTGCCGATCTGTACTTTGAGGAGCTTATCGATGGTCGAGGGGCCACCTAAACGCTGCTCCATAGTGTTTACCCGGCCAATGGAATTCTGTAATTGCTATTTTACCTCCATCGACATTTAGAATGGTGTTGCCCTTGACTTCCGAATCTTTATAATCTTCAAGTACAGACTCATGGCACTTCAAAGCTGCTATCTGATCACTTCGAACTTTACATACCATACCATCACACCAGAACTTGATAGCATGATGGAAAGTAGAAACGACAGCTCCCATTGAGTTGATCCAATCTCTTCCCAGAATGACATTGTAGGAGGAGTTACAATCCATGAGAAGAAAATCAATTGTAACTTCCTTGTTCATTAATGTCACCGGAAGAGAGCATCTACCAATTGATTTTGTTGTTGTCCCATCGAAGCCAATGATTGGATTTGGATCGGGAACTATCATTTTCTCGGGGAGATTGAGTCCTTTGTAACAACGCTTGTAGATCATACTTGCCAAACTACCTGTATCAATCATGATTTTCTGCACACGATGAATTCCAACAAAAGCTTGTATTATAACAACATCCTAATGAGGATGGTGCACTCCTATCAGATCATTGTCATCCAACAGAGAGGTCCTTCCTCATAAGTCTCAGTACCCATACCGTGGAGAAAATCATATCCACTATAAACATAGTGGTGGCCGAGATCGATGATCTGGAGAGTGATTAAAAATTTCATGGGTGTTAGACATTGAATCCACTCTGGCATGACCGACTTTGATTACATTATGTGCGATCCACGACTAAAGCTTGTTTCATTTTACCCAGCACGTAATCCTGGAGCATACCCTTCTCGATCAAACCTTGGATTCTACCCCTTAGAGATCGGCATTGTTCAGTTTCATGACCAAAATTGTCGTATAATTTGCACCACAGTGATTTGTCACGTGTAGCCTTGGTATATTCGGAGAGAGGAAAAGGTGGAGATAAAATATTCTTTCCCTTAATCTTCTCATAGATAACAACATACTTCTCGTTGAGGGTGGTAAGCTTTAACTAGGAAAGTTTCTTTTGTTCTTTGTCGTTCCATTGTTGTGGCCTACCATCACTCTTGAACTTTTGATCGGTAGTTTGTTGAAACTTCGGTTTTTTACTTTGTTCCTGCGGCTTGCTTATTCGATCCCTATCTCTGTGAACTCGTGCCGATGCATCATCTTCAACTCGAATAAACTGTTGAGTTCGAGCAAAAAGTTCATAATGAGTTGTTGGGATGTCTTTTACTATAGAGTTGTAAACACCGTCCCTATCATAATTAATGCCTTCCTTGAAAGCATAAATGACAAGAATATCAGATGCATCTAGAATTTCAACAACCGCTTTCCTAAATCTCGCAACAAACTTACTGAGCTTTTCGTCCTTTTGTTGTTTAATACTGAATAAAGAATCAATATTTTTCGGTTTTTTCCAGTTGTGACGAAAATGCTCCGCAAACTTGTAAGCAAGATCAGTAAAATTGTGGATGGATCTTTCTAGAAGCATGTTAAACCCATCTCATCAACTCAATTCCAATGAGTGTGGACGGAAATAACTTGCAAAGAAGAGCATCGTCGAAAGTCCATAAGATCATCTTGTTTCTGTAATTAACAAGATGCATCAAAGGATCTCTATCAATCTCATCATACTTTTCAAATTCTGGCTGCTTGAAGTCCTTATGATGAACAGTTGTTTGGATTCGGAGAGAGAAGGGAGAATCGATACCACTCTCTATAGCAAGATTTCGAATTTTGTTTTCTCGAGACTCCTTATCATTAACAGCCTTCCGTATCATCTTATGGAGACGTCATTCAGAAAATGGAACATTCTCTTGACGATGGTCCCGACCGAATTGTGGACGTTTTGGCCAAGATTTCTTCGGAGGAGGTGGAGTGAGTTCTCGTCGACCCGTCCATGCAGGAGAAGGTGACCGAGCCAGTAGTAGAGATTGGTTCCTTCGTCTCCTATGGTGAACAACGGGAGAATACGGACGGAGTGCTGGACTGTCACAACCATTTTCTTGACCTGTTGCAAGTGAGTCTCCATCTCCATCACTACCATTGTCAACATACTTCGACCGACAATGAGCTCTTGGATTGGGACTACAACTTAAGCAATTAGGTTGTGAACTGGAACTGCTTGGTGAATAGTACTGATGTCGAGATCGGCGTATACTGCTGTTGCGACGAGGACTTGCAGTGGCTTGCCTACCCCTTCTAGAGCTTGAGGTAGGAGCTTCATTGGTTTTTCGTTGGTTGGGTAGTCTACCTTGCCGGCCTATATGGATATTTTGCCGATCTCCCTTAGTACGGTTCAAATCGGCTAAACCGGTTTTCGTCATAAGATCCTTTATGAGTTGGTGATCCCTCACAGGGTGGTCGGCATCAAGGTTTGCATAGGAGTTTGTGGATTCGCTTATGATTACATTAGAAGGTGTAGGCTTTCGGCGTTGCACATTCTGTTTGCGCGAAGCCTTTCATAAGCGACTCGCACAGTTTCTCTTGGTGCGGGAATTTGTACTTGGAGTCTTTGATAGAGATGCTTCAGTGTTCGAACGATCCCAAACACTTTTTGCTGTGGACCCTAAATCATCTTCGAGAAGTTGACGCAGCTGTTTTTTCATATTGTTATTCTTGCTCTCCAATTGTCGGAGACGACGGTCGACCTGAGTTGATAGATCAGATACATGGATACCCACTCTCTCAGTCGTAGATGGCCGAGGACCACCGGACTTGGAAAGTGAATTCCTAGCAGAAGGGGAGTACTGAACTTGTGTGGTAAAAGGGATACTTTCACCGTTGTTTATTTTTCGAGAAGCCATTGACGTAACTTTTGTTTTGTAGTTGAAGGTAGGAGCACAGACGACGCCAAATATGTTTCAACAAGATTTGCCAAAACACACCAATTGAGGGTCGGAAGTAATGGTTTTGGAGATGGTGTAGGAGATGGTTGTTGGGGAAAGATGAGACTGGACTTCAGCGTGAAGTTGCCTACGTACCTAAATGTATTGCTTGGGATCAAGTCTAGATGGCATAGTTCTAGAAAAATGACGAAAGTTGGATTTTATAGGTAGGATTGGTGATAGTTACTTCCTCGTTCTCCAATATTCCAATCGTGGGATGAAGTTAGAAAACTGGTGGGAGAACTGTCCAATCATGGGATAAAGTTGGAGAACTAGCGGGAGAATTGTCCTATCATGGGATGAAGGTGGAGAACTAGCGGGAGAACTGTCCACTCGTGGGATGAAGTTGGAGAACTGGCGGGAGAACTGTCCAATTATGGGATGAAGTTGGAGAACTGGCGGGAGAACTGTCCAATCGTGGGATGAAGTTGGTGGAAGTTGTTTGACTCGCAAAACATATGCGCAATTGATATTGATTTTACGTGTAGGTATGTAGGCTTTGAGCATGGGCTCTGAGCGTGGACTTTATGGTAGATAAGCTCTGAGCGTGGGCTTTTTTGTAAATAAGCTCTAAGCATGGGCTCTGAGTGTGGGCTTTTTTATAGATAAGTTATGAGTATGGACTCTAAGTGTGGGCTTGTATTGAATTGGGCTTTTATTGGGCCACATTTGTGGGGGCCAGAACAGTTACTTCTTATGTTTTTTGAAGAGCAATCGCTTGGTCAAATGAAATTTTACAAATGCAGGGTGTTCTAGTTGAAGATCTTCTATTTGATAGATAAATTGATCATCAAGTAAATTTAGTTCATACCACAATTTGACTATGAACAATGATTGTTCATAGTCATGAGCTATGAACAGTGATTGTTCATAGTCATGAGTTATAAACATTCTTTGTTCATATCACAATTAGACTATGAACAATGATTGGCTATGAACAATGAGTGTTCATAGTCCATACTGTACTATGAACAATCAATATTCATAGTCATGAGCTATGAATATTCTTTGTTCATACCAGAATTGGACTATGAACAATGAGCAAGGAAGCAAACACGCTTTGTTCATACTTAATCATTGCTCATACTTTACAATAAGTATGAACAATGAGTGTTCATACTCCAATAGATATGAACAATGAGCTCGCATGTTTTGTATATGAATAATGATTGTTCATACTATATACATTGGGTCAGGGGTATACTTGACCTTTCATCTACCCGACCCATTTTTTATTTCGTGTCAAGGGTATACTTGAACTTTCATCCACCCGGTCCTTCTGAGTGATTAAAAAAAAAGTGTCCTCTATAGTTACTTTTTCGAACGATTTGTCTTTGAGAGTCACTCACTGTTAATTATAAGCCCAGAAGGCTGCCCAGTTTATGAAAACCCAAATAAGCCCAATTTGTTAAAGCCCAAATGAACCCAATTATTTAAAGCTCAAATGAGATTCCAAAATAAAGAAACGGCAGTAGGGTCTGTGACTCTCAAACTTTCGTTTTTGAAAACAGAACGGTGAAAAAATAATAAAAGTAATAGATGATGACTGACCCTTGAGGAGTTGGGTAGAAAATACTTACAAAAGATAGTCCTTGATTGTTGTTTAATAGAAACAAGACCATTAAAGGTGCTCCAAATATACCCTCTTTTTTTGTATCTTCATTCTCTTGTTTATTGTTTTTTTTTTTTCACTTCAATTTTACATTTTTTATTATTGAGATTCAATCTAAATTTGAAAATTTATAGCATAAATTATCAAATATAAATTTGGATTCATTTTTTCATTTGATGTATGTTTTTCTTTTGAATGACTCGAAGTGTACCAATTGGATATACATGTGTGATAATCAAGTGAGCGGAGCGAATGTTCTGGGCCGAGGGAGGACTATGTGGACAAAAAGTCATTTGGTTGGTTTCGTTCTGTCTATCTGTCATCATTCCTCATCTCTTCTCTTTGTCCCTCTCCGTTAATACACTCTCTCAATCTCTCGCTCTCGCTCTCCCTCTCCACTCACGCCCCCACCATACTAGTACATTTGCAAAGTCCCAAAGCTGACGTGATCCCGAAATTAACTTTCAATTTGTGTGTTTGGGCCTAAGCTTCTAAATATCTGGTGAGCCCACGTTAAAATAGCCCACTGTCCCATTACAAATCCCGAGAAGAGATTTTCTAAGTTGATAGATCAACAAACCCTTAACCATCACGTCTCGTGCTCGACCCCATCCCCACCTTAACAACAACTGTTTTTATGTTGTTATTACTCTAAACATTTTTTTTCCTTTTTACCCACATTCGACGTTAGATCTCAAAACAAACCAACCGACACCACGAACAACAACAACCTAGGTTTACACCTCGGATTCAGGTTATTTTCTTATTTGTTTTTTTTTTATTAGATTTTATTCATTTTACTTTTTTGGATTTTAATTACCGTTTGTTTGTTTGTTTGTTTTGTTGGTTGGTAGTTTTTTGCATGCTGTGATTAAATGGTGAATAGAAGTGATTGTTATTGAAAATAAAATAAGACGAGATCAACCTGATGGATAAGGATAAGAATAAGAACAATAATAAGACTGATCTTATTGCCGCTGGACGAAAAAAGGTTACATTTTTATTTTTATTGCCCCTTGTTATTATAGTTAAATTAGCTGAGATTATTTATTAATTAAAAAAAAAAAAAAAAAAAAAAAAAAAACTGTGTTTATTTTGTTGTTGTTGTTGTTTTAGTTGCAACAATTTAGGAAGAAGCAGAACACCAAAGCGAAATCATCCTCTAGTAAAAATGTCAAGTCTGTAAATGAGGAGGGAGGTGATGCTACTGCTGACTTGGCAGCATCTTCTGTCAAGACGACACCTGCATCTCCAAAGGTAGCTGAGGGTGGCGATAACTCTGAAGCAGTGACCATTGATCAGTTCTCGAGCCCATTGGAAACGTTACCAGTACAAGAAGTTGCGTTGGTGAAGGAGGAGGAAGCTGTCTTAGCGGATGGGCAAAGCAGTGTTGATTTGTTAGTTTCAGGGGATGTTGGGAATGTCGAAGGAGAAAGCAGTGTGAGTGTTGAGCATGAGGAGGTAGCGGATAGTTCATTGGGACCTTCGGATAAGTCAGTTCTAGTCAGAGGCGAATCTGTGGATGGTGCTGAGTTGGCATCTGTTGATTCATTGACCTCGCATGTTACAATATCGCAGGAGGATCGAAATGAAGAAAAAGATTCACTTGTTTCACTTTCACAAGAATTATTGTTGGATATGTCCTCTAAGAAAGAAACGGAAGATCAGGTGAGGAAGTAGATTGTGCTCACATTTTTGTTTTTTCACATTTGGCCACATTCTTTTACATTTATAAAGAAGAATAGTCTGAAGAAAACTCCCTCTCTTTTTTTCTTTTTTTTTTTTTTTTTTTTTTTTTGGGGTTATAAAGATCACTATTAAAAGAAAAACTTTTAGTTTTTAAGACAAGTATCTATCTTTCGATGGGTTGGTCTGTGTGCAACTATTTGGAGAGTTGTTTCTGAGCATTCCCCCTTTGATAAATATGTAAATAAAACTTTGAAAGTAACGTATGAATTTGATGTATAATTAAATTCTCATTTGATGCTGGTTAGGGGCAATGCAGGAAGCTCACAGTTTGGTTTCGAATCAGTTTGATGGAATGGGCAAAGAGAGTCCTGGCTCTTTACAAGATTGTGAGATTGTCGGAGTTGAAATTATCAGGTCAGAGTCTGAAGGAGATCAGGGGTCTGTTTTATCCAGTCATAGAGAAGATGATAAAGACTTTTCCAGGGAATCTCATGTTCCGGAGGGAACAGAAAAAGTAGCAGGTGAAGTAGATGAAGCCATTGAAAGGGAGGGTGTTGCTGATAGCTCTTTAAATTTTCAGGGAGAAGGAACTCATGATGATGCTGTTGTATCTGAGGCAACTGATGAAGTTGAGGGAACTCTGTATGCTGGCACTGAGGGTGCAGAGTACAGAGCACAAGGAATTAATGAGATGGATGGTTTTTCTTTTGCCGTTGATGAAAACCATAAAGCAGGCCTTTCTGTATCTTCTGATTCATTCAGCAGGGAAGAAGGAATTCTGTATATTGTTCCTGAAGAGGGTATGGAGGAAACAACACAGAGAGCAGAACAAACAAATGTCGGGATATATAATGCAGGTGATGCTTCTGGTGTAGCTGAGGCAACCTATGAGACTGAAAGAACTCCAGACACTAATGGTAAAGGGAAATCAGAGATGCAGCTGGAAGGTTTAGGATTAGATTCTCGCCAAAAAAAAATAGAAATTATATCTTTGTGCAATGATTTAGGGACTGAAAGGAAAGCAGGATATATGGAGCAAAATAGTTTGGTTGATGAATTTGATCCTGTGGAAACTGTTTTAGTTGGCAACAGACAGGAAAATTGGCTTGATGCAAATGTGGTATTATCTGGAAGTTCGACTAGTTCTCGTTACACTGACACTGGGTCTGTTAATATTAATCAAAGGGCAGAATTTATGCAGGGGCGTCAGGAAGAAGAAGTTAATTCTAAGCCAGAACGAGAAACTATGCGCATACCAGAAAATGGTGTTTGTGATGTCTTAGAGAGTCTCAAACAACAGCTCTACTCCACGGTTGTTGCAAAAGATTTCTTCCATTTGCAACTTGCGGAACAGACTGAACTTCAGATGGATTTTGATCATCGTGATAGTCAGTTACTGAATGAAATATCTAAGCTAAATTCTATACTCCGAGAAACCAAAGACTGCAATACTAGTCTCAGTGTGGAGCTTGCACATTGCAGGTATGATCTCCAAACTATGGCTGCTGGGAGGGAAGAGACTGAAAGACAGTTTGCTGGTGCTAGGGAAGAGCTCGCATTATGTAGGTTTGATCTCCAAGCCATGGCCGCCGGGAAAGAAGAGCTTGAAACACATTTTGCTGTTGCTACAGAAGAGCTTGCAAATTGCAGGGCTGATCTCCAAAGCATGGCTGCTGGGAGGGAAGAGATTGAAAGACAGTTTACTGGTGCTAGGGAAGAGCTCGCACTTTGTAAGTCTGATCTCGAAGCCATGGCCATCGGGAGAGAAGAGCTTGAAACACATTTTGCTATTGCTACGGAAGAGCTTGCAAAGTGGAAATCCGATCTCCAAGACATGGCTGATGGGAGGGAGGAGCTTGAAACACGGTTTGCTCGTGCTACAGAAGAGACTGGAGAAATTACAGCCAGGGCCTTTGAGTTGCAAACTCAACTACAAAGGTCAGGTGAGGAGTTGGAAAACCTTTTGGCGGAAGTAGCTAGTTTCAGGGGTTCAAAGGAGGCTTTAGAAACTGAAAATGTCAACTTACACGAGAATCTGACTGCAAAAATTGATGAGAAGAAACTGGTCGAGGAGGAGAAAATGCATTTTGTTTGTGAGAATGAGAGTCTTTCAGCTCAGCTTCTTGAACAGCAGGAGCACTTCTCCAGGGAACATGATAAGCATGCACAACTCGGGGTCGACCTTAAAGAAGCGATGATGCGCCTTGACCAACTCACTGAGGAAAACATCTTTCTTTCCAGCAGTCTTGATGTACACAAAGCTAAGTTGAAGGAGATAGAAAGCCAACATTCCCTGATGCTCTCTCAAGCTACAGAAGCCAGAGATCAGCCGTTAGAAGGTGTAAATGTTCCTATCATGCGTTGTAATCCAACCAATGATAAATATCCTGACGGAAGTCTTCAGCAAGTAGTTGGAAAGGTCGCTTCTGGTGAAGGGGAGCTTTTGCCCCTTGGCCTTACAGAAGGAAAATTGATTCAACCGCTTGAAGGGCAGAATTTCGGTGATTCCATTGGATTCTCAGACATGAAGGTGCGCTTCAATGAGGCCGAGAAAACAATGCAGAAACTTGACAAGGCAATTGAGAGAATGCATTCTCATTTTGTATCTTTGAGTAGGTCGGCTAATAAAGTTGCTGGAGCAGGGGTATCAAAACTGATTCAAGCCTTTGAGTTGAAAGTCCATCACGATGACGCTGATCCAACTGAGTTGCCTTTGGAGGAAGGAGAAAGATCAACAGAAGATCACTTTACGTTAGCTAAAGCACAGACAAACTATTTGAGAGCTGTGCTGATGGACTTGAATCTGAGAGCGATGAAGGTCAATGAAGAATTTGAAAATGAGAAGAGTAATGGAAAACTTGCTTCTGCGGCTTTATGTGATCTGCAGGTTCTGTATGAAGCTTCGAAGCAACAGAATAACGATCTTGAGGCAAGGATCATTGGGCTTGTAAAGAAAATTTCTGATTACCAATCGAGAACGGATGATATGCACCTTCAATTGTACACAATGCAACAAAAGTCAGATGAAATGGAAGATCTCTTCTTCAATAAAGTAGAAGTTTTGCAAAAGGATGTGGGGGAAAAATTATCTATGTTGGAGAAAGAGTGGAGCTTCACTCTTGCAGAAGTTATGGAGATGGTTCAGAACCTTGATGCATCTGTTGGAAGACTGCCCGACACCAGCAATTCAACTGTCCAATCTGATGCCATAAATGTGGGCAGCCTTGTTACTGATTCAGTTAATGCTGCAACCAAAATGATTGAGGATCTGCAGCAGAAACTTGGAACAGCGTCCAAAGGTCTCATGAAGATGCACAGTTCTTTCGAATCACTAAATGAGAAATTCTCCGACTTGCATGTAAGGAATGGACTAGCTTTGGAAATACTGGGAATGATTTATAGTGAGCTTAAACAGTTAACACTTAGCGTATGTGAAGATGCCCAAGTGAATGGGTTGGATGCGAAAGAAGAAAATTTGTTTGATCTCCTACATCCTGGTAACTTCATATACCTCTTGAATCGAATGAGAGAGCTGCTTGGCGAGAGCTTGCTAATTAAGTCGGCAAACGCTGAGCTGGAGTTCAAGTTGATTGATATAACACAAGATGTTGCAGAACTGAGGAAGAATAGTGTTGATTCAAAATCCTTCCTTAAGTTGGTGGAAGATGTCAGGGCTGTAGTACAGTTGAATGACATGGACGTCGACTCCGATAATCCGTCAGTCTCATATCTGGAATCTTTGATTGCTTCTCTTGTTCAGAAATACACCGAAGCTAGTGAACAAGTCAGCTTTTGTAGGGAAGAGTTTGGACTGAAGGAGATGGAAAATAGTGAATTACAAGCGAAGGTGCACCAGTTAAGTTCCTTGAGTTCTCAACAGGAAGCTGAAAATCACATCTTCAGAGAAAGTTTGGGAAAGATGGAGCATACCGTAGAAGCTCTTCGTTCTGAGTTACAGGCCAAAGGAGTTGAACTTGAGCAAGCAGAGAAGAGGGTATCTTCTGTCAGGGAGAAGCTTAGCATTGCTGTTGCGAAAGGAAAAGGCTTGGTTGTGCAGCGAGATAATCTAAAGCAGTCTCTCTCGGAGATGTCATCTGAACTTGAGAGGTGCTCACAGGAGGTGCACTTTAAAGACACTAGACTTCAGGATGTTGAAACCAAACTAAAAGCCTATTCAGAGGCAGGTGAACGTGTTGAAGCTTTGGAATCTGAGCTTTCATACATTCGGAACTCTGCCACTGCATTACGAGATTCGTTTCTTCTTAAAGATTCTGTTCTTCAGAGGATTGAGGAGGTTTTGGAGCAAATAGAATTGCCTGAGCATTTTCATTCTGGAGATATAATTGAAAAGATCGCGTGGCTGGCGAGGTCAGTTCCTAGGAGTTCCTTGCCGACGACTGATTGGGATCAGAAAAATTCTGCTGGGGGAAATTCGTATTCCGAGACTGGTTTTGTGGTTAATGATGGCTGGAAAGATGATGTCTACCCTATCTCAAATCCTGGGTTAGAGGACTTGAAAAGAAAAATGGAGGAGCTCCAAAGTAAGTACTATGTATTAGCTGAGCAAAATGAGATGTTAGAACAATCATTGATGGAAAGGAACAACCTTGTGCAGAGGTGGGAGGAGGTCTTGGACAGGATGGACATGCCTTTGCAATTGCGGTCCATGGAGACAGAAGAAAAGATACAATGGTTGGGAAGTGCACTTTCTGAGGCTCACAATGATATAGATTCTCTTAGAAAAAAGATTGAGAATTTTGAAAGTTATTGTGGATCACTAACTGCGGACTTGGAACAGTCATGTACGAAAGTATCTGATCTTGAGATGGCTCTTCAAGGTGTAACAAATGAAAGGGAGCTTCTCTCTTGCAACCAGGAGAAATCCTTGGAAAAAGTTACACTGTATGAGCTTGAGAAATTTAACTTGCAAAATGAAGTTGGTCGTTTGCAGGAGAAGCTTGAAAATGATAATCAACTCCATCTTCATGTTGAAGGCGAGATTAGGAGATTGCAGGTTTTGGTTAGTGATGCATTGCAGGATCAAAGCGCAGAGAACATAGCTTGTGGTGGCAGTGATACTGAGTGTTTGGAGGGGTTATTGAAAAAGCTCATAGAAAAATACCTTGCATTGTCTTCGGTGAAGTCTGTGGTCAAAGATATGGTGGAGGAATATAATGCTGGGGATTCTGATGTGGTGGCACTGGATGAACAACAGAATGTTGTTGCACAGGAGTCCGTGGACCAGGGCCAACTGTTTTTGAAGGAAGAGTTTGAGGAGGCTTTGAGTAATTTGGCTCATGAGAAAGTGGAGAGGGAGAATATTTTAAAAACTTATCAGTCTTTGGTTGTGGACTTTGAAGAGTTAGGTAGACAAAGGGATGAGTTGCAAGAGAAACTAACCCAGGAGGAGATGAAATTGCTTTCTGCTAGAGATAAACTGAATGTTGCTGTCAGGAAAGGGAAGGGGTTAGTGCAACAGCGTGACAGTTTGAAACAAACAATTGAAGAAATGAAAACTGACATGGATCTTTTGAAGAGCGAGCTTAACCAAAGGGATAGTGTTTTGGTGCAGTATGAACAGAAAGTCAGGGACTTGTCAATCTACCCAGAGAAAGTAGAAACCCTTGAACATGAATGTATATTCTTAAGGAATTGTTTGACAGAGATGGAACACAGTCTGCAGGATAGCGGACACACCCTGAGCGTGTTGATTAATACTTTAAGTGCCATTGATGTTGGTAGTGGGTTGAGTGTTGTTGACCCTATCAAGAAGATAGAGATGATTGGGAACATTTGGCATGATATGCAGGCTGCCTTAACTTCTTCCGAGCATGAATCTAAGAAAACTAAAAGGGCAACAGAGCTACTACTTGCGGAGTTGAATGAGGTTCATGAACAAGCTGACAGTCTACATGAGGAGCTATCAAAAGTTGAGGCTGCACTTACTGATACTTCCAAAGAAAGAGATTCGGCAGAGGTTGCAAAAGTTGAAGCTCTTTCACGTCTTGAGAATGTTATTAGTGTTCACTCGCAAGAGAGAAACAAGGAACTTGCTGAAGTTAAAAAGTTAACACCTGTCATTGATCAACTAAGGAAAGGGTGTTTGGAGTTTACTAGTCTGATAGCTGACCTTTTCCCCGCAGAATTGGAGCTTTTTAGTAATGTGGAGGACGGGATAGAATGTCTGGTGAAACAGATGGATGGTACTAATTTGGTGAATCTACCTCTTTTAGTTGCATCTGGTGGCATGTTCTCCGCTAAGTCAGCAAACGAGGTGAGTTATTCTTTTTATCTTTTATAGGGCAATGTAATTTGGTCAACCTCTCTCGCTCCTCCTGCCCCCCACCACCCATCCACACACATTAGTGGACACTCACACATGCTAATCTATCTTTTTTACAATTGGTGAACCAACCTGTTGACAAACTTTTCTTTTCTAGGGATTGTCTTCTTTGGAACACTAAAAAAGTTTGCTCTTTCTAATAAACTAATAATAGTATTCTTTTCACTTGATTTTTGAGTGAACATATAAATGCATGATTGAACTTCAAACTAAATGTTACTTGGTGTTTAGCGGGAATGTCAGATTATATCTGGATTTGAAGCCTTGCTATTTTTGTTATAAAGTTTCCTTTCCCCTTTTATTCTTTGTCAACAAACGTATATGTATGAAATTAACCACTATAATATAATAATATACATATGATAAGGATTTTTGATTTTATAGGTGTGCGACGTGCCTGCCGTCCATTAGTAACTTTTAAATCATGACTATTGAATTTTCTACTTATTTGCATATTTATTTTCTTCTACTGAATATTAAAAATATTCCCAGATGACATGAGTAGTTATTATCATTATTATCTTTTTTCATTGTTGCTCTAGAAATCTACTGGGTCAGTTGGCGGGAGACACTCAAAGCAAAGACAACTAAATAGGTGTTAGCCTGTAAGTTAACAAACAGTATCATGCTAAATAAAACCCAATTAACATGGACACTTAATATTCTCAAAAAAATCTGTGTTGGATGCAGAGACATGCGAACACTCATGTCGGACACACAAACGTTCTGCAGACGATTTCAAACTTGGGTTTCTTCTATACCCTAAAAGACTAAAAGAATAATCTATTAACATAGTTACAACACTATGGTATGCCACTTTCATAGTTATTTATCTGTAAGGAGGCGCTTTGGTCTTGATCCCAAGGATTATTTGTGTAACTAAAGAATAGTAATAGTTTTCTTTCTAATTAGCTTTGTCTCTGTGTCCTACTTCATATAGTCGTTGTGTCGGACACTGGCACTCGTAACCGTGTCAATATGACTTAGAATAAAACAGAAAGCAACATATTAGGATGAAACAGCCACAAGACTAGTCCTTGCATAATTCTACCTTGGAGGAAAAGCATAGGGCTCAAATGTCACAATGGCAGCCCTCAATGTCTTACCTTATTATACTTAACGGCTAAAATCCCTTTGATGTCTAGAAATAATTGAGATCTGATTTATATAATTCGCAGAAGCTGGAAAGGTCTGCAATTCCTTTTCAACCCGAGGACTGACTATCAAAAAAGGAAATGTTATCCACAATAGGTCTTATTGCTGAAGACTTATGTTTAAACTTGTTTTTGCTTATATTTGATATCTCTTTAAGAACCTTGTATGGCCACTACGTCCTCCATCTTACATGCTTAATGAGCACTTACTTACGAGTTGCTTGCTGTTTCCTTTTTTTTTTGCGCTCTCGTTGTACTTTGTTCAGGTAAAATTTTCTGCTACTGATTCTTCACTGGAGATGATGCTGCAAGGGAATTTCAATGGCTATTCAATTGTTGATGTGCTTGGGATTGCTGGCCATACCTTGCAAGAATGCACAAGAGAGGTCGATGGTTTAAGAGAAAAATGTTACAAACACAGTGTTTCTTGTGAGCACCATGCTAAGAGAATGTCTAGATCCATGGAAGCTATTCATAAGGAGATAGTTTCACGGAGAGATTATTGGGATTCTTCGAAAAGAGAGTTAACTGATCTCGAATTTATGAGAAAAGAAAAGGAAGCGGAGATCATTATGATGCGCAGAAAGATTGCTTTGCTGCACAAGGCGTGTACTAATTCAATATTGGAAATCGAGAATCGAAAGGCCCAACTAGTTCGAGATGGACTGCATGTTGACGGAAAGAATGGGATGGAATTCAAAGTCCCAACAACGGTTGATGGGCAAGCTTCTTTGACAGAGGAAGCTATCAGTTGCATTGCTGATACCTTATTATTAGCTGTGAAAGATTCAGCCAGTATACATGCAGAGGTTGTGAAGAACAGCCAAAAAGAACTTAAAACCACTATATCAAACTTACAGGAGTTTCAGGAGAATGGCATCCAGAAAAATAGGATATGTGCTGAGCTTGTTAGTCAAATAAAAAAGGCTGAAGCTGATGCAAAGACTTACTTGGTAGATCTTCAATCCTCCAATGCCCAGGTGGAAAATTTGGAGAAACGGCTAGAAGCTCTACAGAATGAGCGTGGTGTCTTGGAGTTGAGGATAAAGGAGTTCCAGAATGGGGAGACCTCATCTATGTGGTTACAAGAGAGGATCAAATCATTGACTGATTTGCTGAGTGCCAAAGGACAAGGTAACATCATTTAATCTTGTTATATATATCTATGTGTGGTGTCATTGATTTAGATTATTGTTGTCATTCATATTCCTGATCTTTTATATTTGTACCACAGAAATTGAGGACTTGATGCAAGCGCTTGATGAAGAAGAGTTGCAGATGGAAGGTTTGAGAAGTAAAATTATAGAACTAGAGAAAACTTTGCAACAAAAGAATCTGGCAATGGAGAGCCTCGAAGCTTCTCGTGGAAAAGCTATGGCCAAACTATCCACTACTATTGGCAAATTTGATGAGCTTCATCAATTGTCCGAAAGTCTTCTCTCTGAGGTTGAAAATCTTCAATCGCAACTACAAGATCGGGATGGGGAGATTTCATTCTTACGTCAAGAGGTCACAAGGTGCACAAATGATGTTCTATCTGCATCACAAGAAATCAACAAAAGAAACTCAACCGAGATGCATGATTTGTTGTCATGGTTACATATGATGATATCACGTTTTGAAGGGTTTGATGTAATACTAGATGACAAGGGATGCAGCCGCATGGAAGCTTGTAAAGAAACTCTGGAAAAGCAAATTACATCTCTTCTATCAGAAGTAGAAACTTTACGTGTCATGGCTCAAAGCAAAGACGCTTTGCTACAAGTAGAACAGAAGAGAATAGAAGAGCTATCACAAAAGTCGGACTCTCTTGAAAGATTCTTACATGAGAAGGAATCAAAGATAGCATCACTTCAAGGTTCAAGAGACAATGGGGAAACAGCTAGCATAACTTCCTCAGAAATTACTGAGGTTGAACCTACGGTATGTTGCTCTTAGTCTATGCCCCCCTCTTTTCTCTCCTTTTCCTTTGACTAGCCATGCAGCTTGAAAAATAAGTCATGAAATCTTGTTACTGTACTTTTTTTTCCCTTACGGCACATATTAAACCTAAACTCTCTCAAAATAGGGCTGGTCCCATCTTTAATTTTGTGCCATGTTAAATTGGCATTCGTTCGTAGGTCATAAAATTTATTTTATAATGCTTCAGATGAAATTGAGACCTTATTTGAACAAAAAAAGTTAAATTGATTTTCAAACCATGTTGCTCTTTTGTATCTTCACCGTATTGAAAATTGGCAAGACTATTTAATTGATAGAAGTTGATGCGCAAGGTTTGGACTTCAGATGAATTTATTAGTCAAAAAATTTAGATACACCTAACTATTTTAGCTTGTGGAGATTAGTACCTCTGGGAGTCATCCAATTGAAAAATCACTTGAAAGTTGAAACTGGGAAAACCAAACTTCTCCGTTTAAAATGCAGACGTAGTCAGAAAAGTCTTCTGTATGGGTAATACTATGATATCCATAGGGGCACTGTTAGTAGGAGCTTTTGTAGTTAGTACAAGCTAGTTTTAAGTAGAACTTTGTTCCATTCTAATCACAATGCTCCCAACTATTTATCTGTGTTGTGATGTGGAAATGGACAAATCTGTGAAATCATTGTCGTATTCAGAAAATGTTACTGTACAAATGTGATATCTATATGGTCTCATTAATGGGGGATGTAGTAGTAAATACTATTTGGAATGTAACTTGTCATATTGACCAGATTTCTTTAGGCAGTTAAACCTTGTTGAAGCATTTAGAAAGTTGGTCTAATGTTCTCTACTTCTCTCTTTCAATTGTTGCCTGTTTTGTAATTTTCGGACAATGGAGATAAAACATGAAATCAAAATTTCTTTTTGGTACAATATTTGTTGGTTCTGTAAGCAAGTAGGTGTCTCCCTTACTTCGTGCCATGTGTGTTTTTTACTGCAGATGAACAAAAGAGCAGTTGCACCTCATGTACGTAGTGTGCGCAAAGTAAATAGTGATCAAGTCACTATCAATATAGATATGGATCCCAGTGCAAGTACGTTGGATGTAGATGATGATAAGGGTAAGCTTTGATTTCTACCTCTTTTTGTGGGCAAGTCAGAAGTTCTGACTAGTTTCTCTGATAATTTCTTCTTGGGCACTCTCAGCGCATGGATTCAAATCACTTACTACATCAAGAATTGTCCCAAGATTTACAAGACCTGTTTCCAACCTGATAGATGGCTTATGGTATGAGCTATCTCTATTGTCCTCTTTGTTAAATTTTGTTTTAGGTTTTGTACTTAGCAGAAGTCTTTTTCTTTTTTCTTTTGTAACTGACAGGGTTTCATGCGACCGAGCATTAATGAGACAACCTGCTTTACGGCTCGGGATTGTTATGTATTGGGTTATGTTGCATGCATTTCTTGCAACTTTAGTGGTTTGAGAAAGAAGCTTCAACTTTAATTGGTAATGATTCTATTCCTTCCCATTTTTATGTAACTCTCTTTTTACATATATAAACATACAATTCAGATTGCCCACTTATTTGGGTCTTCCACATCATTCAATTATCCTGACCTGGACTTTAAGGGCCATCAGATGACTGTAGAACGTGTTGATGCATCATTATTTCGGCATTTAAATGTACTAATATATCTGAAAATCTACCCCTGGTGGGGGTGTATTTGATTCAGTTCTGCCTATAGTTTGACTTTCTCTTCCACTCCGTTAAAAGCTGAATTATACCACAAGAACCAAGTCCAGCCATTCTTAATAAACAGTCCAACGGGTTCACTGAGTTTGCAGTTCTCAACTAGAAAACAAAGTGATAGTGTACCCTTACTATTTTCCTACCAAGAATAACATGCTTAATATTTTACGTATACTGCTGTTCTGGTTAGTTAAATGGTAAATGGGTAGGTAGTGAGTCATTGATGGTGCGGTGGCATAGAGGTCCTATGCATACTCCAGGTAACGGTCAAGCCTTGGGAGGTTGGGAGAAGTTCTTGGGGTTGATTCCCACCTTCCACAGGAGGAATGGGGATAAGCAATAAAGCTCCACCTACTGTGGACATACCTGTGTAACTGTAACAGAGACACTTGTCAAAAAATTCATGTTGAACACTCTGAAACTCATGCTTTATACACGTAAAACACATTAATGCAGTGGGTTAGATTTTTGTCACCCGGAGATTAAGTGAACCTTGAAGAAGTGAGAAATAAGGAGAGAAATATCTAATACATGATTGTTAGAGTACACATTGAAGTTGATCTTTGACTGTTGTATCTGACTAGAGATCTTATCCATGCATCCAAATTAGATTAAACATTCTGAATGCTAAATTCCCCGATCTTCTTGCTTTTGTCTTTTCTCGTAATTGATTGTTATGTGGATCCTGATGGTTCTTCTGTCTTTCAGATTCATTTCCTTGGACAAAGGACATGGGAATTATCTTGGGGCCACCACAAATGGTCGGTTTTGAGATTGATTCTTTTCAAAAAATTGAGGATCTACAGTGAAAATATTTGAAGGATTTGTCTGTTTACTATTTGCTTATCCAGGCTGCTGTGATTTGCCCCATTTTTGCTTCTCAGTGAATCTCAGATTGCCTTGGCCTTGTTGAATAATCACATTACCATAATAGGAAGGGTCATAATGCATGGTTGCTGATAGGGTGTATATTTTTATAGGGTTTTTTTGTTGCTATTGTATACGTAGGAGTTAGGAGGCAATTTAGTCCGGAGGCCAGAAGCGTATTAATGGTGCTAAAATTTTGTTTATACCTGTTGTAAACTGTTCAAGTGTAGTGGTGGATATAGTTGTCCAATTTTCACATACACCATTCTTTTGGAGTGTTAAATGAGTTGCAAACTGGTAATCATTAACCTCTCTTTACTAGATACCTTTAATCATGCATTGTTATCCTCAAAGAAGAGGAATAAAGCATTGTTGGAGTTGCCATATTGGGGTTTGTATTGTTCTTCAAATGTATTTATGGGAATGAACTCTGAAGCCTGTAACCATATATTTACTCTCCATTTGCATTGTTGTAGTTTTAAAGTGCTTTTTCATTGATTTGCAGGTCACAATCTTTGCTCATTTTCTTGCATTATTCCTAAAAGTAAATTGTAAGCATGAATTAAAGCATGTTAAGAGTCTGTCCGTCACTTATATAGAATTATAGTTTTATGTCAAATATGTGTCGCCAGATGATCAATATTGAGTGGATCGATAAAAACCAAACGCCAGGACATGATCGAAATCGAACAATGAATGGTATCTCGAAAGAAAGGGCGTGATTAGTTCTGGTTCTTTGTTGCTATGCCCCTGGTGGGACTTGGGAGCATGGTTTGGGATTTTGGAATTTTCGAAATTTCTATAAATTCAAAAATTGAAATTTATCAAATTTCGACCCCTATTATATTTAGAATTTCAATTGATTTCATAATAATTAATATTTCGACTATATATTTGGAATTCTGGTTTTTTGAAAAATCAAAATATTAGACAGAATTTTGAAATTTCGTTCGGAATCACGAACCTTGCTTGGGAGTAAAGCGAGTATTGAGATATTGACAATTAGATAGGTTGGTAGTATATTACTTCATCCAACCAATAGTAGCTTTTCAATTTTGTGCAGAGTCTGCAATTCACACAATCACAGACTTCAGTAAAACCCTGCTAGTAAATCAATTTACCGAATGTTTAAGCAGTTCATTGAAAGCAGTGGTACCATAAAACTAAATTATGAGAGATTTGGTGCAAACTTAGCATGCTGGTGAATACTGTACGGTTTGAAGTTTATATTATTGAATTTTTATCGAGCTCTGGTACCAGTGTGGAACTATTTTGCAAAGCTCGTATTGGAACTCTATCATAATATTTATTACATATATTCATATTTTAAGTAATTTTCTAGTATAAACAAAAAAATACCACCGACTAACATAAGATATATATACACAGGAAATTCTGCTGAATCAACATATTTTGAAGTTTGATCTGCGTTGCAGTACGTAATATTTGAAAAATAAATATGTCTAAAAATGCTACTCCCGTGATTTTCCATTTAATTGTCGAAAGAAGTTGTTGAGGCAGACATGCAGTTGTGGTCGGGTGGAGCTACACACTTTCCAATAACATCATTGCTACCATTCTATTCTCGTGTGCAACAATCATCTTATACGTGGCACGCCCCCTACAACTAACTGACTGTCTTGTCTACATGCATGGCATCACTTGTGTCCGTTGATAATCTGACTTACTTTTTGTGGTCGTTACCTTTGATATGTAGCGGTTCTACCAAATTTCGACATGTCATACGTCTGGAGAGTGGGTCACTTTGTTCTATAGCAGCATAAAAGCTTCGAAATCACTCAAGCACCTGCCCCTAGTTACGTTGCGTACCAAAGCATCACGTGGTCACGTACACACCATTTTGTATGGCACTCATGTTTAAGAGATTACTTAGAATAAATATACATCCAACTTAGACTACAATGTGTCGACATCTTAGTAGTTACTTGTTAGTAAGTATAATAAGCAATGCACTTTTTGAGCTACATAAAATGCCACCACATTAAACAAGCGCGTTTTAGGTTTGAAATTGGTATTCATATTCGAAATTGAGATTCATATTTGAAATCCAACAAAATGTGGGTTTTTTTTTCGATAATCCCACAAAATGTGTCAAGACATAAGATGAAGTGACACTCTTACTTCTATTATAGCCAACAACATTGAACATCTATTCGACCTTATCTGCAATAGCAATAGCATTATTATATATATTTCTGTTTTTGGTTCTTTTAATTTTTTTCTTTAGGATCTACAGCTCCTTAGTTCAGTGTTTAGTTTACAACTTTACATGACCAGTCCCACTGGTCACAGTACTGCCAAATGATAGTGTCATAGTGGATTAGTCGTATCTTTTCTGCAATATAAACAACTGAAAATTTGAAAAACGATGGTGCAATATTTACGCTATGTGGTCAAAATTTGCCACGTGTTCTATTGAGGAATACGTGTCGTATCGCCATGGAGAATTTGTTGTGGACCCCATAGTCTTTGGTGAAGTTACATCATGATCTGAGGAAGATACATCTGAGACTGATCCCAACAACCACACCATCGCTTTTTGAGCCCACCAATTACATTAGTCCGGCTATGCGATAACCAGTTACTGAGATGGGATGGGCCGTGTAAAATCTGTAACCACGTGTCCCTCATCTTTTCTTTTTTCTTTTATTTCACTTTTCAATTTTGAACGCTATTAGAAACCAACTAAGGCTAAAACCGCACACGGATAGGTTCGGGGGGCGGGGGGGGGGGGGAAGAAGCTGTGTCCGAAGCGGAAGGGCGAATCTGAATTCGAAAATTTATACTAATATCCGAATTCGATGGATATTAAAACAGTTATCTGAATCTGATTTCGGATATTCAAATCAGATATTAAATAAATATCCGATCTAAAAATTAAAATTTTATTTGCTTTGAATAATTTATTTTACTACTATAAAAAATATTATAAATATATATATTTGTCATATATTATTATTATTTTGTTACTATAGTTTTGTATTATTAGTTTTTGATTTTATATAATATTTTTATACAATAAAAAAAAAAAAATATATATATATATATATATATATATATATATATATATATATATATATATATATATATATATATATTAACTATTAATTTTTTAAAATCGGATTGGATATTATCGGATGTGGATATAGCAGTATCCGAATCCGTATCTGAAACTAGTTCAGACATAAAAAAAATATCTGAATCCGAATCCGAATTTGAATTCGAATATTTACTTGCACTCGTGGAAAAAAAAAAAAACCTCACTCTCTCTTCCACATATCTTCCTCTAAAACTTCAAGATAAGGATTCATATATTCAAAAAATCAAACTTTATTTTTTCATTCTCGTTGTTTGTTTCAGTTGAGGAATACAATTTTTGGTTTTTGGCTGAGGAAGAGAATATGGAGTTTTTGGTTTATTAGATATTTAGATTTCGTGTGGTTTTTTCTTTTTCGAAAATTATAAAAGAAAAAAGAAAACGGAATTAAGTTGCCTGTTAGTTAAGGACACTGGACAGGGTAACATAGTTCAAGTTACCAAACCCAATAATAAGCTCCAATTACATTACTTCCACAAAGAAAACGGAAGTAACTACTAATTTTACTTTTGCAATTTCTTATTTGGAACTAAATTTTCATTAATTGACCAAAATTAAAAGTTCACTGGAGACACTGATTGGGTGATTAGTTTAACCATCCCTGATTATTTAGAACGACCTTATCCGTTAACTACGCCTCATGGCATCCCAATAGAGAAATTATCAATTTTGTCAAAACGGTTAGGGATTAAAATTATGATATAATTTTTTTCCACAGTAACATTCTCCTCTTCCCCTCACATGACCCAATCGATCATTCATCACCACATGAATATTACTTTTCTATTCGTTTTCTTTAATATATCCATAATTCTTCTATTTACATTTGTGTGTGGACATTCTCCAACTAATATCATATTTTGTGTCAATAATTTAATTAACACGTATCATGATATCAAAGGTACATAAAAATCTTGAAAAACACGGACCATGCAAGTATTATATTATGTAAAGAAATCAAGGAAATGTTCTAGACTTGTTTTATGAGTGGATGTAAAGTATAAATGGACTGATTGACTGATGAAAAGTAAAAAAAGGATAAATGAATGGGAATGAGTAGTTCGAGGGAGACGAGGTTATGTGGCCAGGGAAAAATCCTCTAGAAAGAGTGGCGCAGCGTATATATAGCTAAAAACTAGCTACCTGTACCCTTTGATTAATCCCGTTCATTCATTCATCTCCATTCTTTCTTTCTCTTCCCATACACCACAAGTCCACAAGTTCCATACTCATATTCATTTCCCATCATCAATACTAAAAACCCATTCTTTTTCTCTCTATCTATCTATATATCCTTCTAAAAATATATACTTTTCCTCCTCCTTTCTCTCCTTCTCAAATCTTTCAATCCAAAACTCCTACAATCACTCTTTACAAGCTCACCTTCTCGCCGCATTCTCGTACACTTACTCTATTTCTTCTAGATTTTCTCATAACGTTTTTTCATTCTTCAAAATGAAGGACAAGGTTACTTGCGAGCTTTGTAACGTAGAAGCATCACTTTACTGCATGTCCGACTCGGCTTTTCTATGCTACAACTGTGACGCTAGAGTCCATGAAGCCAACTTCTTGGTTGCTCGTCATGTTCGTCGCACTATATGCTCTATATGTAAACGTTTCGATGGGAATCATGTTTCTGGTGTGGATTTTCGGCATATTCAAATTACATGTCGTTCATGTGTCTCAGATTCTGATTCTGATATCTCGTGTACGTCTTCATCTACATGCATTTCTAGTAGTACATCCTTCCCTTTGGGTGCAACAAAATCAAAGAAAATTAACTCTGTTCAGAAAAAGATCGTTTCGGAAAATTCTGGTTCTGGAATTTCCTCTGATATTTCGGATATTCCGGTGAAAGTTTCAAACCGCGAGATCGTGAAAAAGGAGTCAGTGCTGGAAGTTAAGGCAAAGGGTATTTTGGTAAATTGGTGTAGAAAATTGGGAGTGGCTACCATGTACTCATCACTCGCCTTGCAAGTTTTCTCCATTTCTTTGAGGAAATTTACCAACTTACCCTTTCGTGTATGTCTCGTTTCTTCATTCTGGTTATCGATGAAGTTACAAGGAGCAACGGCAATGTACGCGTTTCAGATTCTAAAGAGGCTTGAGCAAATATCTGGTGTTCCGGCTAAACTAATTTTATTAGCTGAGAACAGATTATCTCGTGTTTTGAGAATTAACCGTAGATCAAAACTTGATGTGAAAGAAGGTTGGGATGAATGTTCTAATTGATTTCCACGTGGAGTTATTTTGATGTGGCACAGCAGTAGGAATATAGGACTGACGTTTTGGTTTAGTTGGTAGACATTGCGTCCTTAATTAAGTCTAATCAAGAGCATTACATTTAATAATCAAAATATATGTTTCATGTAATAGTATGTTTTGCTTCCGGTTACTAATGTAACTGTAGTGCCAAGTCAAACTTCAAGTTTCTGTGTTAATTTTTTTTTAATATGGGAAGAGTAATTTGTTTGTCATCCTCATCCGATCTTCATTCGCTCAAGTGTAAGTAATGAGTAACTTAATATTTCTTGTTAGACTTTGGATCGCTATATCATTTTCAGAGTTTTTGTAATGTACAAAAAACTGAAAAAAGTGCTATGAAATATGACTTCCAAATTTGAATGTGTTCGTCGCCATCCAATAAAGAATATTTGAATGAATGGTGAAACGTGTTCCATGAATATATAATTATTCTAAGTTTCAACCTCTGAGTAGACAATGACAATGATCATTTTAGATGGACATAATTAAATACGAATTGAACGTTAGGACTGGGTTGAAAGGACTCACATGAAATTTCATTTGCTTTTTTTGGTAGAAAGGTGGCCATGAGTTGCTGCGGTTACACTTCTTCAAAGTTGATAGAATAATCCGCTTGAATCCAAGCCATAAAACAGTGATGTACAAGATATTTGAAGTGAGAATTCAATATCAACCATACCTTTCAATTATTTAATACTTCACAATTACGTTTCGGTGTTCCACTGTTTCAAATGAATTTTCTTTCCAATGGGCTATGGTACACTGGTTCTTCTTACTTTATTGTAGCCACCTGATGTTTACCACGTAGCACCACCAAATCGAATTCAAATTATCGAATACTCAACCATTTAAAGTTGTGGGCACTGGGCAGTCCAAGCCAGAATCCAGATTGCTTAAGAGGCACGGTTTTCATAAATTTGCAACACAACTGCACAAGGGTAAAAGGGTCATGGTCACTAGAAAAGTAGAGAACACACATTCAACCACAACTCCACCTACGATTCCGTAATGTTATTTGCATACTTTTGATGTTTAATACATAGTACAAAATATCTCGATATATCGTGATATTTGGGGATATCTATCTAGATTTCAGAGAAAGATATATAAATATTACGATATGTTTAGAGATATATCACGATATTTGGGGATATTTGACGATATTTTATATATATAACAATTTTATTTAATATTTACCATTATATTTCAAATAAATATAAATAATGTATCATGATATATCAATAAATATCTACAATATCCACGATATTTGTCGATATTTTAGATATATCCATGATATTTGCATGTGAAACAATGTCAAATATCTCTAAAGAGAAGGATATATCTACGATACATATCCAGAAATTGAATATCGATAAATACCTATATCCTGATATTTTGTATTATGGTTTAATCACCGTATATTGTGCTTGCATTTTGCATCCCACCACATTCACTACTTGTCTACTTTTGGTGACCAAAGATGGGCCGCATATGAGAGAATATATCTATGACCATATTTTGAGAGAGCATTCACGAAACTTGCATTGACTATGAAAAATATCTCTTTTCCAATGTCCACATGCATGTTTTCAGCTGGTGGTTACAGTTTCATCACAATTGTTTATAGAAGGGTTTTCACAAAGGCACTACTTATTTTACCAAAGGCGGCCCACACCCAAAATTAAATAAAACCAAATGGATCTTAAGACCAAATAGACACCACTTGAAAATTGAGTAGGTACCACTTAAGATTTTTATGTTTTGATAAAAAAAAAATTGTTTAATTTTGATTAGTTTGGTTTTACGTTTCAGTGAATCAATGTGCCTTTTCAATGTTGACAAATTCAAAATTTTATTCATCTTCTAAAAATTTGAACGAATGAGTATATTCAAATGCACGATTGAATAATTTCATTAAAATTTTTGCTTAATTTCAACTGTAATAATGTGAAGAAAAGATTATGGATTTGATATGTTGAAATTAAGCAAAAATTTTAATAGATACTGTAATCCATTTTTTAATGAATCATTTTAATAGGAATTGTAATCCATTTTTTAACTGGGAGAGAGATACTGTTTTAATAAGAGAATGATTCATGTTTTAATCAGAAGTGCTAGAATTTTTATTTTTTAATAGATTAAAAATTTCCGTTTTAATAGGAGAATGATTTATGTTTTAATTAGAAGTGCCTAAAAAAAATTCAATAGAGAAGAATTCCCATTTTAATAGGATATGATGATGTGGAATTTTAATAAAGCTCGAAAAATACCTCATGTGGGAGCTTTAATATTAAGATATAGACTAGCTTGTAGGCCTGTGCATACGCACCGACTCTTTTGAAAATATTTAGATTTTTTTTAGAAAATTGGGACTACCGTTTTAGTCGCAAACCCATTTAATTTTCTAACCAATTATTTTAATTAAGTTTTAAAAACCTGTTTTTTTCAATTGGGAGAGAGATTATGTTTTAATAGGAGAATAATTCTCGTTTTAATTAGATATGCTAGATTTTTCCTTTTCAATAGGGGAGGAATTCCCATTTTAATAGAAGAATGATTCTCGCTTTAATTAAAAGTATTAGAATTTGTTTTAATAAGAGAGGAATTTCCGTTATAATAAGAGAGGATTTCTGTTTTTCAAATAGATGAGAAATTCCCGTTTTAATAGGAGATGCTGTGGAATTTTAATAGAGCTTGAAAAATACCCCTGTGTGGAGCTTTTAATATTAAGACTAGCTTGTAGGCTCGTGCATACATACCGGCTCTTTTGAAAATATTTAGATTTTTTTTAGAAAATTGGGACTACCGTTTTAGTCACTAACTCGTTTTAATTTTCTAACAAATTGTTTTAAATGAAATTTTAATTAAATTTTAAAAACCCGTTTTTTCAATTGGGAGAGAGATCCTGTTTTAATAGGAGTATAATTTCCGTTTTAATTAGATAGGTTATATTTTCTCTTTTCAATAGGGGAGGAATTCCCATTTTAATAAGAGAATGATTCTCTCTTTAATTAGAAGTGCTATAATAATAATAATAATAATAATAATAATAATAATAATAATAATAAATTATTTTTCAAATAGAAGAGAAATTCCCGTTTTAATAGTAGATGACATGGAATTTTAATAGAGCTCGAAAAATACACCTTATGAGAGCTTTAATATTAAGACTAGCTTGTAGGCCCGTGCATATGCACTGACTCTTTTGAAAATATTTAGATTTTTTTTAGAAAATTGGAACTATTATTTTAGTCACTAATCCGTTTTAATTTTCTAACAAATTATTTTTAATGAAGTTTTAAAAACCCGTTTTTTCAATTGGGAGAGACATTCTGTTTTAATAGGAGAAGCATTCCCGCTTTAATTAAAAGCGCTAGAATTTGTTTTAATAGAAGAATAATTCCCGTTATAATAGGCGAGGAGTTCCCATTGTAAAAAATGATTTCCGTTTTCAAATAATAGAGAAATTTATGGAATTTTAATAGAGCTCGAAAAATACTCCTTGTGGGAGCTTTAATATTAAGATATAGATAGATATAGATATAGATATAGATATAGATAGATATTAAGATCAAAATAGTATCTTACAAAGTACCAGCTTTAGGTTGTATATCTCATTAGTCAGAGTGCATCGATTTCAGACTACAAAGTACCTGCTTTAGGTTGTACTAGATTTTGGACCCGGGCATACGCCCGGGATCTATTAAATATTTTGTGTGCTGAAAAGGTTTTCACAAAATGTTTTACACAAATTTTTGAATAAGAATATATTTTTATTGAAAATAAACTGAAATAAGTTAATGAGCAGTGATTATGGTGCATAAATACTTGGAAACTAAGGGATCAAATTGAGATAGCCTCTTCAGCTTGTGGTTTATGATATTAATCCATAATTTTCAAATATAATTATCTTAAACTCGATCTAGCTTATATAATATTTTTTTTTAGATTTATGGTGATTTAGCGGCAAATTTTTGAATCAGAATATATTTTTATTGAAAATAAACCGAAATACATTAATGAGCAGTGATAATGGTGCATAAGTACTTGGAAACTAAGAGATCAAATTGAGATAACCTTTTTACTTTGTGGTTTAGGATATTAATCAGTAATTTTCAAATAGAATTATCTTAAACTCGATCTAGCTTGTATAATAGTTTTTTTAGATTTATGGTGATTTAGCGACAAATTTTCGAATCACAATATATTTTTATTAAAAATAAACCGAAATACGTTAATGGGCAGTGATTATAGTGCATAAGTATTTGGAAACTAAGGGATCAAATTGAAATAGCCTCTTCACTTTGTGGTTTAGGATATTAATCCGTAATTTTAAAATAGAATTATCTTAAACTTGATCTAGCTTGTATAATAGTTTTATTATATTTATTGTGATTTAGCAGTAAATCATCACCATTTCGACTTTTACGTACTAATGTGTACAAATCACTAAAACAGATTGATTGTTTCCATATCCTCAAATAATACACTACTCCCACTTGAACAGATTTGTCATATGAACGTGTTTTACGAACGGGTGTCGTTATATTAAATTATTTTAAAAAATATTAGCAACTATGCATAGCTATGAGATATAAAAATTATATTAATTACTCATTTAAATTTCTTGCACCACTATGCATAGCTCTATAAAAAGGAAGCATCAAACCTTGATAAAACTTACCGACTTCTTTTTATTGTTAGGTATAACAATAGAAGTTTGATTGAAGTTTTGTGAGAATGCCTAATGTGGCGAAGATAATATTGAAGCTACTTGAATAGCAAAACATTCTCAATCACAATAAAAGAATTATGATAAACACTACTTAAAATGTAAAACTATATTTATCGAGACATTTATTCTCCCTACATATAATACAAATATGTTTTAGGGTTATTAGTTCAATGTATTTGCATCAAGTTTCTGATTTTTCATTAATTATTCTTTGAGGTTAGTTTAATGTAGTACGTTGCATCTAGTTTCCAAATTCTCATTAATTATTCTTTGAGGTTAGTTCAATGCAGTTGCATCAAGTTTCGATTTCTCGTTAATTATTATTTGAGGTTAGTTCAATTGCAATTGCATCCACTTTATGATTTCCGTTAGTTATTCATTAAGGTTAATTCAAGAAAGTTGCATCCAATTTTTGATGTTTTAGTTAATTAGTATTTGAGATTAGTTCATTGCATTTGCATCCGTGTTCCAATCTCCCATTAATTACTCTTTTGAGATTAGTTCAATACATTTGCATCCAGGTTTCGATTTCCCATTAATTGTTTTTCTTCTAGGTTAGTTCGATAGTTTACAATTTCTATACGGTTTGCATACATATAAGAGTCTGTTTTTATAAACTCACTTTCGTTTTGGTTCCTAATTACTCATGAGAAGGCTAAAAAACAGACATTTATGCTTTGAGGTCGGCAAGTGATGCGATTACATCCGACTCCTAATTTCCAGTTAACTATTTTTTAGGCTATTTCAATGCATTTGCATCCAATTTCTGATTTCTCGTTAATTAATCTCTGATTTTAGTTTAATGCAGTTGCATCCAGTTTTTAGTTTTCCGTTAATTATTCTTTGAGGTTAGTTCAATGCGATTTTGCATCCAATTTTCGATTTTGTGTTAATTTTTCTTTAAAATTAGTTCAATGCATTTGCATCAAGTTTCCGATTTCCCGTTAATTATTTTTTAAGGTTAGTTCAATGCAGTTACATCAAATTTATAATATAATTTCCCATTAATTATTCATTTAGATTAGTTCAATGCAGTTTTATCCATTTTTCAATGTTTAATTAATTAGTCTTTGATATTAGTTCATTACATTTGGATTCAGTTTTCGATTTCTTGTTAATAACTCTTTAAAGTTAGTTCAATGCATCTGCATTTAGTTTCTGATTATTTATGCTTTGAGGTTAGTTCGATGCAATTATATCCAGTTTCTGATTTCCCGTTAATTATTCTTTGAGATTATTTCAATGTATTTGCATTTAGTTTCCGATTTTCCACCAATTATTCTATGAGGTTAGTTCAATGTATTTGCATCCAGTTTCCAATTTTCCATTAATTATTATATGAGGTTTGTTTGATGTATTTGCATACCGTTTCCGATTTTCTATTAATTATTTTTCAGGGATTTTCATCCAATTTCTAATTTCCCATTAGTTATTATCTGACATTAGTTTAATGCAATTGCACCCAGTTTCCGATTTTTAGTTAATTACTTTTTAAGTTTAGTTTATTGCATTTGCATAAAATTTTCGATTTTCTGTTAATTACTCTTTGAGCTCTATTATGTATTTAAATCCAGTTTCTGATTTCCTTTTAATTATCCAATGTGGTGTGTAATACCAACTTCTACTGATTCATCTGTAGTGTCCTTGCAAACATGACATATAAAGTAAATTATGCTTGATTTACTATGTGGGATCATCGAAGATTATCCAGTTCCTGATTTTCCATTAATTATTATTTAAATTATGCATGACTCACTATGTGGAATATTCAAAGATTATCTATGAACGGGTGTTGTTATATTAATTATTTGAAAAATATTTGTAAATATGCATAACTATTATATATTAATATTATATTAATCACTCAACCAAATTTCTTATAACATGAAAACCTCACTCTCCATTAAAAAAAATAACTTCGTGATTTGATAAAATCCTTCAACTTCATTTTGTTGTTTAATAATAGAAGTTTGATTGAAGTTTTGTGAGATTGCCTAATAAGGTGAAGTTCATATAAATTGAAGCTACTTGAATAGCAAGGAGTTCCCAATCATACGGAAAGAGATAAGATAAACACTATTTTAAATGCAAAACTATACTTATCGAAATATTACCACAATATAACCCAACTATGTTTTGAGGTTAGTTCAATGTATTTGCATGTAGTTTCTGATTTTTTATTATTTATATTTTGAGGTTAGTTCAATGTAGTTGCATCCAATTTCCAATTCCCGTTATTTATTTTTTGAGATCAGTTCAATGTAGTTGCATCCAGTTTCTGATTTCTCGTTAATTATTCTTTTCGATTAGTTCAATACATTTGCATCTAATTTTCAATTTCCTGTTAATTGTTCTTTGAGGTCAGTTCAATGCATTTACATCCAGTTTCTAATTTCCCATTAATTATTTTGTGAGATTAGTTTAATGTATTTATTATTTGATAAAATTGAATTTGCATCTAGTTTCCGATTTTCGATTTCCAGTTAATTAATTTTTAAGATTAGTTCCACACATTTGCATCATGTTTCTAATTTATAATTAATTTTTCTTCGAGGTTAGTTCAATGCAGTTGCATCCAGTTTCCGATTTCCCATTAATTTAATCTTTGAGGGTTAGCTTAATGCATTTGCATCCAGTTTCCGATTTTCCGACAATTATTTTTTTATGTTAGTTTGATGTATTTGTATCAAAGTTTTGATTTTCTATTAATTATTCTTTAAGGTTAGATTAATTTAATACTTGCATTTGCATCCAGGTTTCGATTTTCTGTTAAATATTATTTGAGGTTATAGTTTGATGCATTTGCATCCAGCTTTCGGTTCCCCATTAATTGTTTTTTTACGTTAGTTTCATTCAGTATTATATATTTTTTAAAATATTTGTCATTATTGTTTTGCCGTTATTTTTTTTAAAAAAATTTTCCATTATATATTTTGTGATGTTATTTTTTGTATAATTGTTTTTAACTATGTGGCAGTGTTAAGGATATATTCGAAATAAGTCGGTGCTTATTAAAATTGTATGATTTGTAATAGGGAATTAGTTTCTACAAATCACATATTTTTAGTAATTTTTTTTATTTGATCAAATATATAAGAATTGGAACACTAAAAATATTTGATTCGTAATAGGAAATTACCTTTTATAAATCACCTATTTTTTAGCAATTTTGTTTATCTGATCAAATATGTAAGAAGTTGTAATACACTCTAGCTCCAAATATAAAATTAGAAATACACTCAAACTCTTCAAAAGAGATTCTATGCGTGGGATTGTAGGCTATTTTAAAAAAAAGATTATCTTTTATATTAGAGTTTCACATAAGAGAAAAAAAAAAAACTAACTCTCATATTAGAGTACCACATAGGAGAGAGAAAATCCTCTATTAGAGGTCTCTGCTTTAGTATATAGATAGTAGATATCTCATTAGTCAGAGTACATCGATTTCAGACTACTTATAGTCGTAGACGCATACAAGACTCCAAGTTAAAAGCAGTGAAAGTCGTCATGGAGTTTAAAGACCAAAAAAATGGGACTGGATATATATGCAAACCATGCAAGAACGCGATGCAAACTATGCAAGAACGACATGAACCAATCATTGGGGAGAGGGTATATATAGCCAAATGTATGACAGAGAAGTAGTTCAAAATTCAGATGGTCAACTCCAAGATACAAAACAAATTGATATATTCGACGTGTTGTATGTGATAGTATTTATGAGTGCTGGAGTTAAAATGAACCTAATACAGAAATATGTGGGTCAGAAAATACATTGATGTAGACCAACAACCATAGACAGTATAATGGTTCCAAACAAGAAAGGGCAACATATTTTAAATGAATGGTTTCGGGACCATGATGAACACACACACACAGTATACAGTATGCATGCCAGGTTTTGGCATATATTGTGAGGTGAAGAGAGAAATGCCGGCCGGTTGCTATTTATTTTTTAAATTATTTAGAAATGGATTTATTTTCCTTTGATTTCTGCTCTACTTATGCTAATTTAATAAAAAATAAAGTGCAGTAAGCCCATTGACCTGAAATGTCAAGGCTCCAACTTAATACGACATGGAGGTGATGGAGCATTCTAACAAACGCGCACTAAGTCGGAAGCAATACATTTCTGCCTATGGTTCGACTAAAAACACTAACAAAATCAACAAAGACTGCTTTGGGCCAAACCGCACCAATAGCTGGGCCTAAGGCGAGCACCATCAGTTTAAGTAAGGTATATATTATGCGGAGAATCCAGTACAATATAATTAACTTTGAATGGAAATAATTGAGACGAGCCTACAGAAACTTACTGCCAACGAATCACAGGCTCACAGCAATCATGAATCAGTGTTAAGTGTAAACACACGTTAAACATATTTTAATAACTTTTGGAATTTCTCACTCGATATTCCTTGGTTGTCATTTGTATGATTGGCTACTATAGAGCTCCTCTATGACCAGAAGTGATTGGCTAGATTACACTCGAAGTTTGGGAGCGTACAATCTATAATCATGTGGGCAGCAATAGGTAAAGTGTACGTACTGGTGTTGTTTTGATCTTTGTTAGCAATTCGGAATATGGTAAAAATTTGGTACGGAAATAATTCAAGAATTATTCGATGATTCAAAAAAATAGTACGGTTAAATATTCGGTCAAAAATTCGTAATACAACAATTATGCAGTGTTTAATTAATACGTGTTTGGTTGCAAAAATTCGTGATATTATGTTAGTAAATATTAATAATAGTTGTCATTCTTTACAATATAACAAACATATCCAAACAATTTAGCTACAAAAATATTGAACGGGGTACATAGGTATATTCATCTATTTGTTTTTGGATTGAAATTACAGTTCAAATTTAAAAATACACACACAATGACATGACAATTTAAATATTATCCAAAAAGTATAAAAACAAAGCTTTTGGATTAATTTATTACTAAGAATGTAAGAGTGGGGGGGGGGGCTTAAAGTAAGAGTGAAGACATAAAGTACATAAAAAATAACAATACCACAACTGAATTTATATATATATATATATTGGAGCCAAAATTTTGAAAATTTTGCCAAAAATCGTATTATACGTTTCAAGGCAAAAAATCGCGAATTATTCCGAATCTTTCAAATATTCGGAAGTATTATACGTATTGCCCATCAAAAATTCGATTCACGAATTATTCGTGAATAATTCGGTGAATTGCTAACAAGAGCTTCGATCAGTTCATTACACCTACATGCATGATACATTAGTATTAAAAAAATATATATATATATATATACCACTCCCATTTCGCCCACATCCAGCCCACTCCCAATCTCATCCACTCAACTCGTGAGATGATCTCAAGATCTCATGGCCGAAATTAAAACAAAAGAAAAGAACGAAATAAAAGAAAACATAACAAAAAAACCCTTCATCATCTCTAGCAACCCCAGCAAAAACGAAAACGGAACAAACAAACATAACCACTCCAAATTGAATCAAATCATCATATTTTCATTTTATCAACTTCTGAAATAGATACTACTTCCGACCTTCTCAAACCAAATTCTCTATGTCTCAAATAGAGTTCAAGCTGCACAGCATTGCTGTCTTCAAGCTTCAGGCAAGTAAAAAAAAATTTGGTTTCTGTAATGTTGACATTTTTGTTGTTTTTTCTGCATTGCTTTAGTTTTTGTTGTTTTGATTATGTAAATGTATTTGATATTAGAGTAAATTCATACCCATTCATTGATAAAGTTATTATTGTTTGGAGTGTTGAAATCTGGACTTGGACTGGGAGTTTATTACAAATTGAATTGGTGTTTGGATGGGAGAAAATTGTATATGATTGATTGTATTAGCATTTAATTTGATTTGGTTAAGCTATTGGAAAATATATATGTAAGAACTGAAAATGGCCTGCAGTGGCCTATCAGTGTATTGGGAGTTTATTCAAGTACTCAGCTGGTGAGTTTTGTCATTTCATAATTGTAGTTTTGCTCTTTTAAAACTGTAAATACTAAATTAGTTTTGCATTTTTTTTACAGAGCAATGTCCTCAACGAAACTATTCTCATGTTGGAGAAAGGTCTGTAATTGGGTGGGCCTACGATTCTTGAGGAAGCAAGGAGATCGTTCAACGAAGCGGAAAACTTGACCCGATGCAAGTTTATTGGTGGGTGTTACTATCGTGATCGTGTCTAAAGTTAGAGCTTTGAAGTTGGATTAGGGTTATATATATAAATTAGGGTTTCGTTGTTATGGATTAGGATTTGGTTATAGATTAGGGTTTGAACTTGGAATTTGAAGTTTGAAGTTGAAATTTATATGTTTGAAGCTATTTTATATGAATTTCGAATTTGAAGTTATGTATATGAATTTGAATATGAATTTGAACGTGAGTTTGAGTTTGAGTTTGAATTTGAATATGGATTGATGTATATGAATATGAATTTGAACGTGAATTTTAATATGGTTTGATGTATATGAATATGAATTTGAAGTTATGTATATGAAGTAAGTTATGTGAATTTGATCTGGTGTTTGGATATGAAATGAAGAAAATAATAAAATAAATTTTTTGCAAGTTTCCCAGTCAGGTTGCATAGAAGTGCACAAAACGATCTAAGTAAATTGTTGCCCGAGAGATTTGCCCTTGACGATCCATGCAGACCAGTTGGCTTTTGACCTAAACGACGCCATCTGATCGTGTAGGTATGCAGCCAAGCGACCCAGCCATGCCGTCCAAGAATTCCTTGCCCGAGAGATTTGCCCTTGACGACCCACGCAGACCTCTTAAAACAAAACAAAGCAAAGAAATAAGGGGAGAAATAAAACAAGGGGAAACAAAACAAAACAAAAGAACTAAAACAAAACAGAAGAAACCTTTTGCTAGTTTGAACTGAACTGAAAACCAGCGCCAAACCATATTGTATTCATCTAAAACCCTTAACTAAAAACTAAGAATAAACTCTCTCCACTAAACCAGCAAACCAATTCTTACTAATTCTCTTCTTCAACAAACCTTTAAACTCTATCCAGTTTCACTATGTCCAGTTTTCCGCCAACCAAAAAGAGAATGGAATCGACGCCAACATTGAATGATTTAGGTGAGCAAACATTGATTTTTGCATACTTATATGGGGTATTGAACTGACAGGGTTGTTTGCACCCTATTTATATTGCCAAGTTATATTTCGAAATTAGTCGATGTTGATTTTGAACTTGTTTTGATGTTGGTGGTTTTCTACTAAAAAAATGGTTTTTTATCTCGGTTTCAAATTTTGCGTTTCCTCAGTTGTACTAAAAACTGTGGTAATAAGTTCCATAAATAAGTTTTTAGCTTTGAATAGATATATATTGCCTCAATTTTTATTGGTCGAGATTAAAAAACATAGATTTTACTGCACTCGTATATAACCATTGTAATTGTCGATTTAATTATCTCACTTCATCTGAGATTATTCGAGTTTCCCTTAAATCTTGGACCTGATAATTGATATCTCGGTGAAAAAAATAAAAATAAAAACAGAAAAGAAAGAAGGCACGATCTCTGATTCTATTCAAATTCTTGCACTCACTCCACGACCTGCACGAAAGACCATTATGCAAACTTCCTGAAGAACATAATTTCATTCACGCTCATATTCTTCAGAGAATTTCGTTCACTATTGCGCTGTTCTTCTACCCTGGTTACTTCATTTTCTTCTTAGCCCTTCCAACTATTTTCCTTAGGGTTTCAGTAAATTTCTTCTATTGTTATGCTTAGTGTTTGAGAGGTAACATTCTATCAAATTCAGTTCTTTAATTGTTTCGTTGGGTTCATAAATTATTATTTGGTTTTTTAATTGGTTCATGTAGATGTGTGGTTTTCTACCTACGACTTGATGTTGAGGTTGATTGGGAATGACTGCACTCTTATTTGGGATAAGAGTTGCCTAAGTATCAAGTTTCTTGGGTGAACTTGAATAAAGCCTTACATAGTTCATCTCTCTCTATTTATAGGTGTTTGATCTGACTTTCCTTATTTGCTTCAGGCCGTTATCAAGTGTAGATCTATATTTTGTGCTCTCTTGATGATTCGTCATTACTCCTGCTGTTACAAAGTAAATGTCTCCTTCAGTGGTGCATTGACTGAGCTTAAGGATCGCGGTAGATCATTTGTTTCCATGTATGGTTGTATTTGATATTTGGGACGACCTGAGTTTGGGTCGTGGTTACGTCTTGGTGGTGGTAGTGAAACGACCTAGGGATATCTGATGTGAAGATCTGACACGGTGTATGGACACGTGTGCTGTAGTGATATGTTTGAGAACGGAGGGTACTTACACACCTTTTTTTTTTTTTTTTTTGGATAGCTGTGGTGTGAAAAGAAAAGATAAAAGAAAGCTCTTTACATGCGTCATACAGCTGGTATGTTTGAACGATTTTGGAAAATGTGCAGGAATTGTTTGGATATGATCCAAGGGCTCAACTCGCGGCGGATTTGTGGGCGAGGTAAGTTGGTTATGATTGTGTTTTGTGGGGGATGCGAAACGTTTTGGCTATTTTCAAGATTTGTGCAACTAAAGGGCTTTGTGTCTGAAGATCTTTCATCTTCCCATTTTATCAAAACAAAGGAAAAAGAAAAAGAAAAGCAAAAACTTTCCAACCTTTTGTCTCTAGGTGCGTTTCTCTTTAATACACAAAGTTAGATCTTTTTGTTTCTTTTTTGCTTTTGTCATGTCGATTACTAGTGGTAGTTTGAGTGGGAAAGTTGTATTGAATCAGTGGAGGGAGACAACTGTGAGTGATGGAGATGGTGGTGTTAAGGCGCGTAGTGAAGATGTAGCGTCATCGTCTTCCTCATTGGAGATGATGGTTGAGGAGGCGGTACCTAGGTCGGTAGATTGTACTGTTGATTTGAAGGAGGAGTTTGGTTGGGTGAACTCCAATCTGACTATATACGACCCGAGCGGAAAGAGGAATGTGTTTGGCTTGGATTACGTTCCTCGAGATGGGGGTGTTGTGGTTTGTTATGGTCAATTGAAGGCTGGGATGAGGTTGCCGCGCATTCTCACGTCTTACTATGGAGGTTTTGAACTTTTGTGGGAAAGCCCCTTGTCAGTTTGTGGGGAATAGTTGGAGAGTTTTTCATGTGTTGGATTTTTTGAATGAGAGGGGTTATAACATCTGTTTATCGGATGTGCTTGAGCATTTTTCTGTGAAGAGGTCGTCTGCTATGAATTTTAGTTTACAGGTGGTGAAAGATAAATCTGCTGTGATTGTGGGTGAGAGTAAGGAGGATTGGGGGCGTAGGCCTTTACGGGTTGTGGGTAATTATTATCCTTCTCATTGGGAGGGTGTGAATCGTACTATAAAATGGGATGGTAGGTCGTAGTGTATGTAGGGTAGTTGATATTTAGAACATTCTGACAACTTTATTTTGTTTTGCAGATGTTGCTAATCGTGGGCGTATGAACATCGGAGCTATAGAAGAGTTTGCTCGTTTGAGTTGGGAGGAGAAATAATTTGTCTCAGGAGAGGTTGCGTATTACATCAAGAAGCGCGGAGGGGAGAAAATCAACCGGAAGAAGGTTGAGCATAAGAAGAGGGCCCAAAAGTAAGTATTTGACATCTCTGACTCTAGCTCGGATGCTGAGATAGATCGAGAGGATCAAAGAAGGGGGCCTATTTCTGGTGCTATGATGGTTGGAGGCTTTGGTAGCCGTCCTGTGTCCAGACGACCTGCGGAGGTGGGTGAGCGTGATAGGGGAGGTCGTGGAGGTGGGAGTGCTGAGGGAGGTGGTGATGCTCCCGCTCCATTTAAATGAGCCTCGGTTGAGGCGAAGGTGAGGGTAGCGAGCTCGAGGAGGTGGCTAAAGAGGACGCCATACGAGTCTGAGGAATGACTTGTTATGGTGGAAAGTCATTCTTCGTCAGGTCGGACTCTTTGAAAAGGATGAACCTGAAGGAGCTGGCCGTTGATGTTGTTGTGGCTGATGCTAGGGGCAAGAGGAAGGCTAGTGACACTGAGCCAACTACCTAAAAGTGCAAAGGGTCTGGAAGTGCTTTCAAGGTGATAAGGCTGGCGAGTTTGTCGTTCTGGATAGGACGGTCACCTATTACGACCCATTGAGTGGGCTAACGCGGCTGGTGAAGAATAGGGACTGTAGTTTCAAGTTTTCACTGGTTGCGAATGGATTGCTGGAAAGCATTATCCTTGATGGGGATAGGAGTGCCCTGGAGACTGGAAAGGATCTGGAGGCGAATATGAAAGACATGGATCGCTCGATCTATTTTGTAAGTATCCTTCCGATCTGAGTTTTGTTTTGTGCTTTGAGTTATTGCTTTTTGACTTATTTTGTTAGTTTGTCAGGTTCTGGATATATATAGGAAGTTGAAAGAGATGGCGGTTATTTTGATTTGTACAAGAAGGAGCTGGAGATTGCCAAGGAGGCTTATGATAAACTGGTGGCTGTGCAAGAGGTTGAACGAGCTGAAGTGGTGGGGCTGAGGGCTCAGGTTGGAGATTTAGCTGGGAAGGTGGCTTTATTGCAGCCATCTCTTGTCTCTTCAAGGGTGGAGGTAGCACATTGGATTGTTGAGAGCAAACAATCGCAAGCTGTTGCTGAATGAGCCCAGAAGGAGTATAACGACCTGGTTAATTTGGTGGAGAGCGGTGATGTCTACATTCTAGTGGATGATTATATGGAACTATAATGTAAGTACAAAACCCTGAAAAGGTCTATTGAAAGTGGGGCTGCAACAGTAACTGTAGAAAGTACTATTGTAGATGCTAGTAGACGATCTGATCTACCAACCGACCTGAGTGCTGCACCAGCTGCCGAACCAACTGAGGATGTTGCCACTGAAGTGCTTAATGCAAGTGGTGATCTGGCTAGTGGCTCTGTTAGTGAAGAGGGCTGCAATCTGGACCCCTTGAATGTGGAGAATTTGTCTCGTGTTAACTAATTTTGTTTTTCTTGTGATATGTTTGATTATGGATAAAGTTTTAATTTTGAACTATATTTTCTTTTGTTGTTGATACTGATAAATTTTATTTTTGATGGGGATATTGATGTCACACCCCAAATTTCGACAAAATCGGAGAAACAATATTTGTTCCCGATTCTTCGATTTTTGAGGTGTGATGCACTCTCAACTCCCAAAAACCCATAATCAATTTAAGTACGCGGATAATTTAAAACCAATAAAAAAAATTTAAATAAACAAAAGTCCTCTTCATTGTCAAAAACTCACAAATATGATTAAATTACAAATCTCCTTTCAATAACTCTTTAATTATAATTACAATTGAAAATACAAAAATATTGTCTCAACTGAAAATCTATTGCACCTCAAGGGAAAACAAAACATATATTGTAATGAGACGCTAGCGCAAACCACAAGCATTAACCAACCTTCTTCAACACTAATCCTGTCAAGACTTATCAATTATGTTCATTTAATGAACACACCCGATAAGCAAACATGCAAATCGGGTCAGCATTATAAACAATGTTGGTATGAGTAGCCCTAAAATATAAATCATACTAATACATATGTATATACAATCAATAAGGCAGTTAGTTCCTCCACCGAGGCGCCTTAACTTCCAATGACTAATATGACATTCTTAATTACAATAATTAAGGCAGGTAGTTCCTCCACTGAGGTGCCTTAACTTCCAATTCAACAATAGTAAGGCATTTAGTTCCTCCACTGAGGCGCCTTAAATTAGTTTCAAACCGTACTAAGTCAACTGTATCGAATAATAATATAACGAAACTAAAACTTACTCTATACTTACACCGGTGTAAGCCTAATCATAGAGTGGGTCACACCTGCATAAAAAATTAATCCAACCCACCCTGTGGAAATTAATGCATGGCAGTATTATTGTTCTACTAGTTTGTAGGCCCGTGCATACGCACCGATTCTTTTAAAAATATTTAGTTTTTTTTTAGAAAATTGGGACTACCGTTTTAGTCGCTAACCCGTTTTAATTTTATAATAAATTGTTTTAAATGAAGTTTTAATTAAATTTTAAAAACCTACTTTTTCAATTGGGAAATAGATCCTGTTTTAATAGGAGAATAATTCTTGTTTTAATTAGATATGCTAGATTTTCTCTTTTCAATAGGAGAGGAATTCCCATTTTAATAGGAAAACGATTCTCGCTTTTAATTAGAAGTGTTAGAATTTGTTTTAATAGGAGAGGAATTCCCGTTATAATAGGAGATGAATTCCCGTTGTAAAAAAAAAAATTCTCGTTTTTCAAATAGTAGAGAAATTCCCGTGTTAATAGGAGATAATGTGAAATTTTAATAGAGCTCGAAAAATACCCCTTGTGGGAGCTTTAATATTAAGACTAGAAAGTAGACCCGTGCATACGCACCGGCTCTTTTAAAAACTTGCTCAACAATCGTGTGTATATATATCTATATATAGTTTCTAAATGGTGTTCATGTTTTCGTCGCTAACTCGTTTTAATTTCTCAACAAATTATTTTAATTAGTTTTTAAAAATCCATTTTTTAACTGGGAGAGAGATACTGTTTTAATAAGAGAATGATTTATGTTTTAATCAGAAGTGCTAGAATTTCTATTTTTTAATAGATTAAGAATTTCCGTTTTAATAGGAGAATGATTTATGTTTTAATTAGAAGTGCCTAAAAAAAAATTCAATAGAGAAGAATTCCCATTTTAATAGGATATGATGATGTGGAATTTTAATAAAGCTCGAAAAATACCCCATGTGGGAGCTTTAATATTAAGATATAGACTAGCTTGTAGGCCCGTGCATACGCACCGACTCTTTTGAAAATATTTAGATTTTTTTTAGAAAATTGGGACTACCGTTTTAGTCGCAAACCCGTTTTAATTTTCTAATCAATTATTTTAATTAAGTTTTAAAAACCTGTTTTTTTCAATTGGGAGAGAGATTATGTTTTAATAGGAGAATAATTCTCGTTTTAATTAGATATGCTAGATTTTTCCTTTTCAATAGGGGAGGAATTCCCATTTTAATAGAAGAATGATTCTCGCTTTAATTAAAAGTGTTAGAATTTGTTTTAATAAGAGAGGAATTTCCGTTATAATAAGAGAGGATTTCTGTTTTTCAAATAGAAGAGAAATTCCCGTTTTAATAGGAGATGCTGTGGAATTTTAATAGAGCTTGAAAAATACCCCTTGTGGGAGCTTTAATATTAAGACTAGCTTGTAGGCTCGTGTATACATATCGGCTCTTTTGAAAATATTTAGATTTTTTTTAGAAAATTGGGACTACCGTTTTAGTCACTAACTCGTTTTAATTTTCTAACAAATTATTTTAAATGAAATTTTAATTAAATTTTAAAAACCCGTTTTTTCAATTGGGAGAGAGATCCTGTTTTAATAGGAGTATAATTTCCGTTTTAATTAGATAGGTTATATTTTCTCTTTTCAATAGGGGAGGAATTCCCATTTTAATAAGAGAATGATTCCCTCTTTAATTAGAAGTGCTATAATAATAATAATAATAATAATAATAATAATAATAATAATAAATTATTTTTCAAATAGAAGAGAAATTCCCGTTTTAATAGTAGATGACATGGAATTTTAATAGAGCTCGAAAAATACACCTTATGGGAGCTTTAATATTAAGACTAGCTTGTAGGCCCGTGCATATGCACCGACTCTTTTGAAAATATTTAGATTTTTTTTAGAAAATTGGAACTACTATTTTAGTTACTAATCCGTTTTAATTTTCTAACAAAATATTTTTAATGAAGTTTTAAAAACCCGTTTTTTCAATTGGGAGAGACATTCTGTTTTAATAGGAGAAGCATTCCCGCTTTAATTAAAAGTGCTAGAATTTGTTTTAATAGGAGAATAATTCCCGTTATAATAGGCGAGGAATTCCCATTGTAAAAAATGATTTCCGTTTTCAAATAATAGAGAAATTTATGGAATTTTAATAGAGCTCGAAAAATACTCCTTGTGGGAGCTTTAATATTAAGATATAGATAGATATAGATATAGATATAGATAGATATTAAGATCGAAATAGTATCTTACAAAGTACCAGCTTTAGATTGTATATCTCATTAGTCAGAGTGCATCGATTTCAGACTACAAAGTACCTGCTTTAGGTTGTATATCTCATTAGTCAGAGTACATCGATTTCAGACTACTTATAGTCGTAGACGCATACAAGACTCCAAGTTAAAAGCAGTGAAGTCGTCATGGAGTTTAAAGACCAAAAAAATGGGACTGGATATATATGCAAACCATGCAAGAACGCGATGCAAACTATGCAAGAACGCGATGCAAACTATGCAAGAACGACATGAACCAATCATTGGGGAGAGGGTATATATAGCCAAATGTATGACAGAGAAGTAGTTCAAAATTCAGATGGTCAACTCCAAGATACAAAACAAATTGATATATTCGACGTGTTGTATGTGATAGTATTTATGAGTGCAAACCATGCAAGAACGCGATGCAAACTATGCAAGAACGACATGAACCAATCATTGGGGAGTGGGTATATATAGCCAAATGTATGACAGAGAAGTAGTTCAAAATTCAGATGGTCAACTCCAAGATACAAAACAAATTGATATATTCGACGTGTTGTATGTGATAGTATTTATGAGTGCCGAAGTTAAAATGAACCTAATACAGAAATATGTGGGTCAGAAAATACATTGATGTAGACCAACAGCCATAGACAGTATAATGGTTCCAAACAAGAAAGGGCAACATATTTGAAATGAATGGTTTCGGGATCATGATGAACACACACACAGTATGCATGCCAGGTTTTGCCATATATTGTGGTGGAGAGAGAAATGCCGGTTGCTATTTATTTTTTAAAATATTTAGAAATGGATTTATTTTCCTTTGATTTCTGCTCTACTTATGCTAATTTAATAAAAAAACAAAGTGCAGTAAACCCATTGACCTGAAATGTTAAGGCTCCAACTTAATACGACTTGAGTTGTAAAGGAGCGTTTTAGTTCATCTTTATATACAAGGTAAGAAAGAGGATCGAGTTCGTTAATGAGCGAACTGCCTACGTATCTTACTCTCGATTCTGGGGGGAGAGAAGAATCATGTCTGGCGTAGTTCATATGGGAAGTATTTATAGGTAATGAAAGAGAATCTTAACCCAACACGTGTAAAGATCAACACAAATGTAAGGTGGAGATTGCAAAGGCGTGTGAGAGCTGTGCTAGTAGGTCTGCTGTAATGATGGGGATTAGTAGCAGGGGCTAGTAACTTGCGGCAGTGGTCAGTAGCTAGCGGCAGTGATTTGTGTACGTGCAGCTTTAGTCATGATTGCTTTTAGAAGGTGGGCTGAGTCATGATATAGAACGATCTGCGTAGTGATACGAACTGTTCTAGAGCGATCTCGTAGCTCGTGGATGCGACCTGGTGACGTAGGTAGGAGAAGTAAGTCGGAGGTCGGTGTGGTATTTCCACCATGCTGAGCACGTGCTTGATATTCCTGAAGGAGAATATCACTCCCTCACACAGCCCCCTCTCAGTAGGTCGTGCAGTTCATTGAAGCGATCTGCTGAGAGAACACAGTAGCGCATGTTGAGCATGCATGAAGAAACAAACTGATGCAAATGGGAATACCCTAGGAACGTTATAGACCAATTCGTACTATCCGGTGAACTGGTATGCGGTAATAGTTAGCACGTGTATGGCACGTGAGCAAATCTGAGCAGTTGTAGAGAGAACGTGCCGCCCTATTTTTTTTTGGGATTTGAAAAGACAAGATAGCTTGTTGGAAGACATGCACGGCTAGGGCTAGGGTGTAATCATAACTCTTTAGAAACTGGAGGGGTGGTTATACAAAACAACGCTGGCTATCTGAATCGCCATATTTTGTTTCTCTTTGCAGAAAAACTCACTACACCAAGAGTCGTCAGGTTAGTTTTCTGCCATTGTTGCTCTTCTGCTCTCTGCTTCGTTCTTGCTTTTTGTTATTAAGTTGTTAGGTCGTTCGCTTTGTTGCATGTTGTTAGAGTTGTGAGTGACAAGAGAAAGATGTCTGACTCGAACGATATGCGAAATAACGATACCGATACACGAAATACCGATACGCGAAAGATGTCTGACAAGAGAAAGATGTCTAACTCAGACGATACGCGAGTTAGAGTTTGGTACAGATACTCAACGAGCTGGTTTCCACTAAAGTGGCAGTTTGACATTTTGCAACGTTTGTAAGAAATACCGATCTGGATTTCTTGGGTAGACCCAGCAGATCGGTACATTCGCAAACTAGTTTCCTGGCCTTGGTCAGGCAGTTCTATTGATGAATGTATATGGAATGCATGTTTTTGCTTATACTTAATTGCTTGTAGCTAGTGTTCCGTTTATAATGCTTATGGCGTATAGTGGTTGAGGAGCCTGAGACTTAGCTTAAAGAAGCGTTTTGTTGTAAAGAACGCTCTCCTTGGTGGGCTGACCACTAGTAAGGATAGTATAGGCAGCTTGGTAGGTTGGGTGAGCATGCTAGCTTAATATAGCGTAGGGCTTGCTGAGAGGGTGTTAGCTTATGGAAGTGTATGACTCATTGAGAGCGTGCTCACTAAGTTGATCCTATAAGTATAGGTCCTCAACTAGTGAGAATTAGAGAGGCTATACACCCTGTTAGCTCGAGAGAGCGTGTCACACCCCGAATTTCGACAGAATTCGGAAAAAACATTATTTGTTCCCGACTCTTCGATCTTCGAGGTGTGACGCACTCTCCACTTCCAAAAACCCATAAACAGTTTAAATATGCGGATAATTGAAAACCAATAAAATTTTTAACTTAAACAAAAGTCCTCTTCATTACAAAAATTAACAAATGAAAATACAAATAACTTTATCTCAACTGAAAATCTATATCACCTCAAAGGAAAACAAAGCCTATCTTGAAATGCGACGCTAACGCAAACCACAAGCAGTAACCAATCTTCTTCAACACTAAACCTGTCAAGACTTATCAATTATGTTCATTTAATGAACACACCCGATAAGCAAACATGCAAATCGGGTTGACATTATAAAATCTTTGGTGTGAGTAGCTCTAAAATACAACATATTCTTATACAAATATATACACAATTCATAAGGCAGTTAGTTCCTCCACCGAGGCGCCTTAACTTTCAACGACTAATATAATATCCTTAAGTACAATAATTTAGGCAGATAGTTCCTCCACTGAGGCGCCTTAACTTCCCACTAACCACACAACAAACTATACGCATAATAAATAAGGCATGTAGTTCCTCCATCGAGGCGCCTTAGGTTCTAACTAAACAAATAACCAACCAAACGTATTATATCCGTACCGCATTTCACGCTCAATTACAGAGGGGGTCGTCTCTGCCCAAGTAAGTAGTTTGACCCACCCTTCTGCAAAGCCATATACAATCATATATTTAAAGGTATATAATTAACCAACATATTACCATAATTATATTCTTTAAGGCTTTCTTTGTGTGTCCCTAAAATCACGTCGTATCTATGTCTTACCTAGTTTCCCTGGCTACCACAATCGCTTCCCAACGCCGAACATGTACATCCACATGCCTCCCCTTACATAATGAACCACTCCATGCGTAACTACTCTGAGCGGGATGCCGCACACCAGGTAACCCTCACACGGAAGCCATTATGCAAGTACTGCCACTATTCGGCATAAAAATATCGCGCGTCTCGTTCTATTTTGCGAACGGAATAATCAAGCTACTATTCGGCTACGCCAGAAGGACCATTCAGATTCACTGAAACGCCAGAAGGGCCAATCACATTACTTACGCCCGAAGGCCATTCAGATTCATTGAAACGCCAGAAAGGCCAATCACATTACTTACGCCCGAAGGCCATTCAGATTCACTGAAACGCCAGAAGGGCCAAATCACATGAGTTGTGGTAGCTAGGTTCTAGGATTTTCATTACGTAATTTATTCAAGTGTCATACATTTATGACTCATAATAATTCCACTATATCACGTGCAGGTCAAATACCTTATTGCACTAAGCCACAATATTTAGAAATATCTCCATTATATCTCATAACCACTTTCATTTTTTCATGTGCCAATATATTATTGCACTACGCCACACTCCCGTGGGAAAATATTCACCAATACTATACTACCTCATAGTAGCATCTCACACATATAATAATAGAGTGTTTATATAAATCTATGTCTCCAAAACTATTGCATTCAATATATATATCCCACATATTACATAGTGTCACAATTGTTTCAAACGTATCGCATACATTTTTATAGCATTTTAGGAATATTATATCTCCTAAAGTTTCTATCTCGTCACGTGTCAAAATATACACAGCATCAACGTCAAATCTTTCCTAGATACTGACAACCAAATTTATACAAGCTTCCTCAGCATTTTAGCATTTGATTTGTTCATACAATTTACAACATAAACTGTAGCACAATTAAATAGTCCACAGTCCACAATCAAAGCCCAATATATATATGCTTTACACACTACTCACATCAAATCTTAATTAGATAATGACAAACAACGTTATATAATTTTCGACAATCTTTTATTACTATATTTGTCCATATTCTTAAATATGAGAAAAACTGGAAAAAGTCAACATTCCACAGTCAAAGTCAACGCATCATGGTCGAAGTCAAACTGTCGTTTCTATGTTCAACAGGTTCAGGGTCATAGCCATGGTTCGTGGCTAAGGTCAAAGGTGTATGGCTCATGGGCTCATGACCAAGGTAATGGCTAAGGTCATGGTTCGGACCCACTAGCCAAGCCTAAACCCAACCTTAGAACCCGAAAGTCTAAATGTTGAAAGACCCATTGGGATCTCTATTTTAAATCCTATGGACTGGCCCCATACAATATTAAAAACTGGCCCAAAACAGTTAAGTGGTTCTGTCCAAAAATTGAACTGAAACCGGCCTAAAAACTTTAAATTAAACTGGTCCACAACTTAAAACAAAACCGGGCCCAACAACTAATAAGCTAAGGCCCAAAAACCGAAACCCATTGGCTTTGGCCCAAGCCCAAGCCCCAGGCCCAAACCGGTCATCTGCTTCCTCCAGCAGCCTCCACCACCACCAAAATCGACCTCCACTCGACCACCCAATTCAACCAAGCGGTTTTAATCCCTGCGAAAACCCCTACCACTTTAATTAAGTAAAAAACCTCAAATCCTAACATCCAACCTTCACCAAAACTAGATCTGGAAAGAATTTTGGCCTCCATTAATGGTTCTTCAAGCTTTCAACAGCCCCCCACCACTCTACAACACTAAATCAAACATCCACAACCAACAATAAGCAACCAAATCACAGTTCAAACTAGTTTACTGGAGGAGGTTTGGTCGAGCCGCCATTAATGGATTCGCCGAGCTTCAAACCGCCCCCAACAGCACTCAACCAACCAAACCGACATCAAATATTTAAATCCCCAACATCAACCAACAAAAATAACACACACTAACAGTTCAAAACATATACGGGCGATTTTTTCTCGGCGCCATTGCGAACACCACGCCCCGCGCCGACAAAGATCATCGATTTCAACCTTCCAACCTCCCACTACAACCCAACATCATTTCACCAAAACAAACAACATAATAAAAGGCAGTACATTTCATGGAGCTCGCGCCTCCATTAACAAAGCTCCGAAGCTTGAACCGTCCCAACAGTTTTAATGATGGGCATCAACAGTTCAATAACATTCCGATATTATACAAAGTTTAATAAATACGACACGCATGACGTCAAATAAAACAATATAATGAGCAGTATATAGAAAACATAAACATTAGACAGTATACACCGATACACGAAAACCATAAATCCGGTGAAATAGCAAAATAGCTACTCACCTTAATCCCAAGCTCCACGAATTCCTCCGAGTCCGAAGTCGCCGCAGCTCGGCCTTTCGAGCAAAATAAGCCGTCTCCATTTTTATTATTTTTTATTCTCTAAAAACCCTATTCTCTAGAACAATGTGATTATATACTTGGTTTTGAAACCCAAGCCCAATACAGACTCAGGCCCAGAAATTAGGCCCACATGTCCCAAATCCAATCCAGCGAATTTTAAATAAATAAATAATTAAATTAATAAATAAATAAATAAATAAATATGTATTTTAAATACGGGCATTACAGAGCGTGCTGCTCGCGGAGATCGTGATAGCTTATGAAAGTGTATGGCTCACTGAGAACGTTTTCACTGAGTTGATCCTAGAAGTATAGGTCCTCAACTAGTGAGAATTGGAGAGGCTGTGGAGCCTATTAGCTCAAGAGAGCGTGCTGCTCGCAGAGAGCGTGATAGCTTATGAAAGCGTATGGCTCACTGAGAGCGTTCTCACTGAGTTGATCCTAGAAGTATAGGTCCTTAACTAGTGAGAATTGGAGAGGCTGTAGAGCCTGTTAGCTCAAGAGAGCGTGCTGCTCGCGGAGAGCGTGTTAGCTTATGAAAGCGAATGGCTCGCTGAGAGCGTTAAACTCCTAAAAGTGTTGGACGTGCGCGTATATTGGTGGTGCAAGTTCGGTATTTTGCTGATGAAATTGAACGGAGTAGGTTGTAGGGCAAACGTAAGTAAACTAAACCTGAATGAAATTATGGAAAGTAAAACAATGCATTTTTATTGATAAAATTTCTTTAACAAATAAGTGTTCCAATGGCGTGGCAATGGTTTTCCCTCTTGAGTCTTGATCCAGTACGCTCTATTGCCTACAACTCGTTCCACTATGTATGGTCCTTCCCATGTTGGTGCGAGCTTAGAGTTATCTTAAGTTTTTTTCAGAACTAGATCACCAGGTTGAAAAGTTAGAGAATGGACTCGCTTGTTGTAGGACTTCTTCAAAATCTGCTGGTAAGATGCCACTCTGATGGCTGCTAAGTCGCGGCATTCCTCCAGCAAATCGACCTCTCGAGCTAGGATGGAGTCATTATGTCCAGATTCAATGAGTTCTGATCGAGTCGTAGTGACTGTCAGTTTGGTGGGAATAACGGTTTCCGTGCCATAGCATAAGGAGAATGGTGACTCACCTGTGCTGGAGCGAGCTGTGGTGCAGTGAGCCCACAAAATGTTCTCTAACTGATTTGGCCATTGACTCTTATTCTTTTCGATCTTTTTCTTCAAATTTTCTAAGATTGATTTGTTGCTAGCCTCTGCTTGGCCGTTGCTTTGGGCGTACTGAGGAGTGGAGAATGCATGGATGATCTTCCACTTGGCTAGAAACTCCTTGACTGTCTTTCCTTTGAATTGGGAACCATTGTCTATCACCAATGTATGTGACAAGCCAAATCTGGTAATGATGTGAGTTCAGATGAAATTTCTGACGTGTGATTCTTTGACATGAGCTAAATGAATTGTTTCGACCCACTTAGTGAAGTAAACAGTTGCAGTTAAGACGAAACGAAAATCGGTACTTTTTTATGGGATGAACGGTCCCATGATGTCCATGCCCTACATGTGAAATGGCCAAGGGCTTGCAATGCTGATCAACTCGCGAGCTGGTTGAATGATGTTGTGACCAAAAGTCTGACATTTGATGCACTTAAAGACATATGTTTTGGCATCGATCTGCATTCGAGGCCAAAAGTATCCTTGGGAGAACGCTTTGTGAGCCAAAAAGCGACCTCCTGCATGGTTTTCGTACTCTCCCTCATGAATTTCAGCAAAAATTAACTGATCTTGTTCTGGGCTTATGCACCTTAAGTGAGGTCCGCTAGTAGATTTTTGGAATAACTTGTGATTGACCAGCAATAACGGCGTGCATGATAGGGAATCTATCTAGCTTTGGCACGCTCGTTTGGGAGTGTAGCATGCTAGATGTACTCTATAATGGGCTGCATCCATGTTTGACTCATCTGATCTTCAGAGAGTGGGCATAGGTCACTGACTTCTAGGACGTGTTCAGATTGGTCAGCAGGTCGGTCAATTATTTCAATGAGTAGTTCCTAGGGGTGCAGTTCGGTGTTTGGGTAGCCAGGTACGCTAAACTGTCTGCGTGATGATTTTTGTCACGCAAAAAATGATGTATTGTGGCTTTCTTGAAAATCGTCAAGCAAAAAATGATGTATTGTGGCTTTCTTGAAAGAAGGAAGTAATTGATAGACAACTTGAAGGTATTTAGAAAGATTACCTTCGTGGGTAGTGTACTCTTTAGCAATCTGGCGAACAACCAGTTGCGAGTCACTAAAGACTTGGAGCTTTTGTACACCGAGTTGTAGCGCCATTCGAAGCCCCATAGTTAATGCCTCGTACTCCGCCTCATTGTTGGAGGTCGCAAAGTCGATGCGAATTGATTTCTCCACCATTGCTCCATCTGGTGACACTAAGATAACTCCAATTCCACTTCCTTCGGGGTTACTAGATCCATCCACATAGAGAGACCAGATGGTTTTGTCCTTTTTCTTTGAGGGTGGGATATCTGTTTCTGGTTCCTAATTTAGGTCGTCAACAAGGAAGTCGGCTAGGAAATCTACAACGACCTGCCCTTTTTGAGAAGTGCGTGGGACAAACTCGATGTGGTGCTCTCCGAGTTCTTCAGCCCATACTGCCATGCGAGTGGTCTTGTTCTCCTTGTGAAGGATTTTTTTCAGTGGGAGGTCGGTGAGTATTTTAATTGGATGCGCTTGAAAGTAAGGCCTGAACTTTCGTGCAGAATATAACAATGCAAGTACTGCTATTTCTATGTAAAAGTAATTATTTTCAGCTAGAGTTAGTGTCTTACTCGTAAAGTAGATCGGTTTCTCTGAGTTGTTTTCTTCTTTGAAGAGAACCGAACTGATGGCAAAGTCCGATATTGTGAGATAGAGCCCCAGTGTTTCGCCATCTGTTGGTTTTGCCAGGACGGGAGGTGTAGTCAAGTAGTCTTTAAGGGTAGAGAACCCTTGGTGGCATTAGTCGTTCCACGAGAACTGCTCACCTTTTTTAAGAAGTTGCAGGAACGGTCGGCATTTGTCTGACGCTCTGGATATGAATCGGTTAAGTGCTGTGACCATTCCTGATAGCTTATGTATTTGCTTCTTTGTCTGTGGATCAGGCATGTCCAAGAACGCTCGGATTTGGTCTGGGTTAGCCTCAATCCCCCTCTGTGAGACTTGGTACCCCAGAAACTTCCCTGAGGACGCTCTAAAAAGGCACTTTTCTGGATTCAGCTTCGTCCGAGTTCGGCATAACCTAGAGGATGCTTGCTCAAGGTGAGTGAGGTGATCACCTGCTTTCTTGCTCTTGACGACCATGTCATCGATATAGACCTCCATGGTATCCCCTAACATGTCCTGAAACATGTCAGTTACCAGTCGTTGATAAATCGCTCCAGCGTTCTTGAGGCCAAACGGGAGAACGTTGTAGCAGTAAATTCCTTGTTCGGTTATGAATGACGTTTTCTCTTGGTCTTCTTCAGCGAGTGGGATCTGGTTGTATCCACTATATGCATCCATGAAGGATAGGAGCTCGTGGGCACAAGTCTGGTCCACGAGTCGGTCGATTCTAGGTAAAGGAAAGCTGTCCCTAGGTGTTTCTTGGTTGACATTGGTGAAGTCCACGCAAAGGCAAACTGTGCCATCTTCTTTGGAATTGCTACTATGTTAGCGATCCATTCGGGGTAATCGACCTTGTGAATGAAACCTACTTGTTTGAATTTGTCGACTTCGTCGTTGATTGCTTTTTGAAACCGCAGTGATAGTTTCCTAGGTCGCTGTCGAACTGGATAAGCATTAGGGTTAACGTTTAGTCTATGACATGCAACATTAGGATCTATACCCGGTATATCAATATATGACCAAGCGAAAACATCTTTATTCATGGACAAAAAGTTTACAAGCTGGGCCTTGAGTGTAGGATCAAGGTTAGCCCCTACATATACGAACTTAGGATAGTCTTCCGTTCCTAAGTTCACTCGCTGCCTTTCTTCAGCTTATACCGTGGCTTGTGGTGGTGGAGCGTCCTCTGGGGGACTGCGTTCTAGAGTTGTTTTGTCGATCTGATGAATAATGGGAGTGGCCGCCTGAACTGGAGCGTCTTCTATGGTTATGACAACAGGGTGGTGTGACTTATGTGGTCATGACAACAGAGGCTGGAATGATTTTCTGAAGCTAAATTGGTTGTATGAGACATGGTGGGGAGATCTCTGGGGTCTTGATAGGTGGATCGGAAACTGTTGGAGCTACTTTTGGAGTCCTTACTGGTGGGTCAACAACTGCTTTAGCGACCTTTGGGGTCTGTACAGACGAATAGACATTCTTGTTGGAGCCCCCAACGTTCTACTTTGGTGGTTTTGCTCTGACTTCAGCGACCAAGTCTTTGGCCATTGTGTAGCTGGTGGGATCGTTTCGTGTGCTGACAAGTGAGTCGGCGGTCTTGTTCCCTGAGAGGATTTGTTTACAATGATAGGCTTCTAGCTGGTTGCTGATAGGGTTATATACTAAAAGCATTACTTTTGTATTAACTTTAATTCTTTATATTTTGAATGAGAATCATATGGGCAAATGTTATGCATACTATATATGTTATTAGTTATATACATGTGTCTAATACTTTATGTTGTAGATGATATGGTGTGGACACACAGAAGATCATATTATCAGTACCTTATAAAGTATAACTAATCGTTTATAACCTAGATGGATTTGGACAAACCATTGGTACGGTTGTAGTATAATCTGGTATTAGTCTATCTTGACCATAGGATTACACTAGTACACTTTGTGTGTATTAAACAGGACCAAGTGAGGTTGTTTCTCTTTATACTGACTATATAAGAGAACAAACGCCTCTGTTATTATGGATGCTTGTCCTCCTAATCCGGATATAATAACGGGCACTTACATGTATTGTACATTGCTTTAAATCATCAATGAGTAAGATTCATTTGTGAATCAACAAACTCGATGGATTGGGTAATGACATTTTATGTAAGGTGTGCTGTTGATTATAGAAGAAATCCGTGTCCCACAAGAAGACGTGTTGATGATGTCCCCTTGAGGAGCTCAAAAAGATTGTCATGTAAACCCTGCAGGTGGATTTATTCCGACATGACAATGAGGTTGAGTGGTACTACTCAAGGACATAAGAAGTTGATTAATGTAGTTGTCAGTAACTTGACTTAATCAACGAACATTCGATATCTTAAACACGGGGAGATCAACGAGCATATAATATGGAGCCCATAAACGCAACAATGGCCTTTAGTGGAATAAGCCATTTGTTGACGGACTTGGGCCGTGTGTTCTAGGCGAACATGGGAAGCCCAAGCCTGTCGGGAGGCCCAACCCTAATTTGTCCTCATGGTCCCTGTTGTAGCCTATAAATAGAATAATCTCTCTCTGGCCGAAATTGACTATTCATCTGAACAGAAAAAGAGGCAAGGAAAGATAGAATCAAAATTGGATCTAGCTTTGTGAGAAAGAAGGGGATTGGTAGATCGTTGTCCACACAACGTCCAATCTATTCTAAAGGAATACAACAGAAGATCAAGGGGTTGATTGTTGATTCGGATTCATAAAGCTTGGATTCTCAGAGTTATCAAAACCAGATCTATAAGGTATGTTCTCTATCCAAATTGTGAGAACCCATTGATTCCGCTGCGTGTGGTTCTCGCGGTTTGTAGAAATATTGATTCTGAAAATAACGGTTCCTACAATTGCTTCGAAGCTCCATCATGCCCCTAGGGCCTGGAAAGCGGAGAACTTGATGCAGTGTTGACGGTATGGCTTGCATTTGATGAATCCATCATCGTCCTAGGATGGTGTTGTAGGATGACTTGATATCCAGGATGCTGAAATGCGTATTGAAGCTGACTTTGTCCTCTCTAGATTCCACAGAGACTGGGAGTATGATGTCACCAATTGGGTCGGCTCTGGAGCCGTTGAATCCGTAGAGAGGAGTGATTGGGTCTATGAAGACCGACTTGGGCAAGTACATTTCTTGAATGGTATGGTAGAACAAAATGTCGTATGAACTACCAGGATCTATCAGAATACGCTTGACAGTCTAGTCGCTGATTTTGACATGGACTACTAGAGCGTCATTGTGAGATGTTACTGAATCCCCTAGTGCGTCATTGTTGAGGTCGGCTTCTGTAAAAGTGATATTACCTGAACTGCGACCAGAACTGCGTGGAGCAGGTGATGCCTGAGAAGAGAAATGGTAACTTCTTGAAGGGCGCCAACACGCCTTTTTTTCTCTCTGGACGATGTTACTGAATTGTCTGGAAACATGATCATATGAATGGTTCTGTCATTGTCGCGATCTGATGAGTGCTGACGTCGATCATGGTGTGAATGGTCTCTAGGACGTCCTCTGCTGCGAGAGCGAGTTTGAGCGTTGTGGCGATCATGGCGGGGTGGAGTTCTACTACGCACCCTGCAAGCCATAAGTTTATTGCGCAAGTTGCCATCGGCGATGTTGGTGTACTATTTGATATGCCTTGCTTCGATGAGGTCTTGAAGGTAATGCTTTAGGCCCCAGCATACATCGGTCTCATGACATTTTGCTCGGTGGAAATCGCAATAAGGCTTGTCAGGTCGATCTGCTGGTTGCTGCACATCAGGTCGGTAGTATGCAGCTCGCTTGATCTTTTCCAGTATGTAACTGGGAGATCGTGTGAGGACAACGAACTCACGGTTGTTGTTTGTTCTGTTCCCCGCCTTCTATTCCTGCGGTCTGGACCACTTTTTGGTTGGTGAAGCGTCGTCAGAGATCGCTGCTACTTCCTGGTCTTCTGTTAGGCCGTGACGTCTCAGGCTTTCTTGTAGCTTAATGTACTTGTCTACTCGAGCGTATAGTTCGGACAGCATTTCTAGACACTCTTTCATCAGCAACCTGGAGAGATACGTGTTGCGCACTCGATAGGCGTTGGAGAATGCCAGTGTGGCAAAGGACTCTTTGAGACCGCTCTCCATGCACAACAGTTCAGCTTTGAGCCGACCTAGGAACTGGCGAATGGTTTCATCTTCACCAAATGATAACTGGAAGAATGAATCAAGATTAGCTTTCTTACGTTTATTATGGACGTACTGACTAGCAAACAAATCGGTGAGTTGCTCGAAGGTATTTATCGAGTCTAGCTCGAGTGAAAAGAACCAATCGAGTGCGCCATTTTGAGACTGGCGGGAAACAAATGACAATGAAGATGATCTAACTCCGGTGCACTATAGAGTGCCAGGCTTTGAATGTAGCGAGCTACGTGCTGACCAGGACACGCGTTGCCATCATACATCAGAAAACGTGGTTGGATGAAATATGGAGGAGAAGCTCTACTAAGTACCTCAGCAATAAATGGGGACGTGCGGTATGTCTTCAGCATTTTTTAGACGATCTAGGTGGCGTCTTTCTTAACTGCACTTTGGTTGATCCCAGCCGGTTCGTTAATCCTTTGATTAACCGTTGATGTCGCCCCTCGCTAAGGTAGGATGTGGATTCTGCGTGTCTACTTGCTTGCGAAGTAGGACGTTCTCCTGCCTAAGCAGGGTGATTTGCTCATTCATCGTTCCTAGCTGACCTGCCAAACTCTGGATTTGAGTTTCGAGGCTTGCCATGCTTCGTGGGCTTGAGTACAGTTCTTTTTGGTTTAAAGATTTGTGAAGTGGTTTCTCAAGAAATCGAGACCACAGACGACGCCAATGTAAAGGAGTGTTTTAATTCACATTTACATACAAGGTAAGAAAGAGGATGGGTTCGAAGGTGGGAAAGACCGAGTTTATTGATGAGCGAACTACCTACGTATCTTACTCTCGATTTTGGGGGGAGAGAAGAATCACGTCTGGCGTAGTTCATATGGGAAGTATTTATAGGTGATGAAAGAGAATCTTAATCCAACACGTGTAAAAATCAACAGAAATGTAAGGTAGAGATTGCGAAGGCGTGTGAGAACTGTGCTAGTAGGTCTACTGTAATGATAGGGATTAGTAGCAGGGGCTAGTAGCTTGGCGGCAGTGGTCAGTAGCTGGCGGCAGTGATTTGTGTACGTGCAACTTTAGTCATGATTGCTTCTAGAAGGTGGTCTGAGTCATGATATAGAACGATTTGTGTAGTGATACGAACTATTCTAAAGCGATCTCTTAGCTCGTGGATGCGACCTGGTGACGTAGGTCGGAGAAGTAAGTCGGAGGTCGGTGTTCGGCAATTTGCCTACGTCCACACTGCGAGTTCCAAGCTTTACTAGATGTCCGAAGTAACAGATTACAAGCCTCTTAATTCACTTACAAAGAATGAACACTCAACTCACACAGAATTACTCTCTTATAATCTCTCTCTTTCATGGTTTTGGTTAAGTTAGGTTTCTACAGAAAAAACCTATATTTATACTGTTTTAGAAAAAACTTCTGAAACAGTATTTTCATGCTAAAATATGATGGAGCGCAGGGCGCACCCTCGACCAGGCAAAGTCGAGCGCGGGTCGCAGAAAAAGTACTGGAGTTTGCCAAAGGCATGTGCGTGGGTTGCGCCTTGTCCAGGCATAAATAGAGCGCGGGTCGCGCCCTTCACGCCAGAGAGAAAAATACGTCTTTTTCTCTACATTCTTCACCTCGGTGAGGTTTTAACGCATAAAACCGAGCCGAATACATCCAGCAAGAACACATCCATCCAGAACTCGCAGTCAACCGCCCTGAAGGGCCATGCCCACAAAGGACTCATTCAAGCAAGTAGGATTTGGAGCAAGTCCAAACAATGTTGGAGCTTAACTCTGGTGACAACCTTTGTCAACATATCATCAGGATTGTCATGGGTGTCCAATTTCTCAAGTGCTACATCACCATCCTCAACAACATCCCGTATAAAGTGATAACAGACATCAATATGCTTGGTCCGAGCATGATGAACTTGGTTCTTCGCTAAATGAATAGCACTTTGACTATCACAATACAAATCAACACTGTTCTGCTCAATACCCATATCATCCAGAAGACCTCGAAGCCATATTGCCTCTTTAACTGCCTCTGCCACTGCCGTATACTCTACCTCAGTGGTAAATAGAGCAACTGTAGCATGTAGCATAGACCTCCAACTAACCGGTGCACCATGCATCATAAACACATAACCAGTAGTCAATCATCGTCTATCTAGATTACTTGCATAATCTGAATCCACATATCCATTGACATAACAAGTGCCTCCACCATAAACTAATCCTACATCCAAGGTACCCTTCAAGTACCTTAGTACCCATTTCACTGCCTCCCGATGCTGCTTCCCAGAATTTACCATATACCTACTTACAACACTAACTGCCTGTGAAATGCCTGGGCGTGTGCACACCATAGCATACATCAAACTTCCCACGACATTTGCATAAGGAATATTAGCCATATGCTTTTGTTCCTCCACCGAACTAGGAGAGAACTTAGCTGAAAGCCTAAAATGCCCAGCTAAAGGTGTAGAAACCGACTTTGCATTCGCCATACCAAATCGTGAAATTACTTTCTGAAGGTATTTCTTCTGAGATACAACTATCCGTCGTTTCTTCCTATCTCTGTCAATCTCCATGCCCAATATCTTCTTGGCTCCACCTAAGCCTTTCATCTCAAACTCAGAGCTAAGTTGAGATTTCAACTTGTCTATCTCCACCATGCTTTTGGAAGCAATAAGCATGTCATCCACATAAAGCAGGAGATAAATGAAGTCATTACCATGAAGCCTACGAAAGTAAACACAACAGTCATACTTACTTCGGGTGTACTCATGTTGCATCATGAATGTGTCAAAGTGCTTGTACCATTGCTTGGGCGATTGTTTTAATCCATACAGTGACCAATTCAATTTGCGTTCATGATATTCTTTCTCAGCAATAACAAACCCTTCCAGTTGTCTCATATAGATCTCTTCCTCTTAATCTCAATGCAAGAAAGCATTTTTCACATCAAGTTGCTCTAACTCCAAGTCAAAGTGAGCAACTAAACTCAATAACACACGAATGGAAGTATGTTTTACCACCGGGGAAAATACCTCATTGTAGTCGACTCCTTCTTTCTGTGAGAAACCCTTTGCTACCACTCTTGCTTTGTACCCAGTACTGTCGGACTCAGGAATGACCTCTTTCTTTCTAAACACCCATTTACTGCCAATAGTCCTTTTGCCCTTTGGCAATAAAACTAAGTCCCATGTATGATTTTTATCAAGAGACTCCATCTCTTCTTGCATAGCAACCAACCAATCTCTGTAATGAGCATCTCTAATAGCTTCCTTGAAACTATCTGGCTCATCATCTTCGATATTCAGTGCATATGCCACTAAATCCACCTGACCATAGTGTTTCACCGGCTTCTCGTGCCCATACTTGTGCACTTCTTTAACTTGTCTCTTTGGCCTAGGGTCAGCTATTACAAGTTGCGGATGCTCTTGCTCTTCTTCCTATTGCTGTATGGTTCCATGATTTGGTACCTCATCATGAACCAACCAGTCATCTGCTGCATCAAACAACTCAAGCTCAGTGGCTTGAACTTTTATAGACTCACCATTCTGCCCAGCTCTTTTCGGCTTATTGAAAGATAATACGGAAGTCTCATCAAAGGTAACGTCTCTGCTGACTAGGAACTTGTGGTCTTCTAGACACTACAATTTGTATCCCTTTACTCCATTTGCGAAGCCTAAGAATATGGCTTTCTTAGCTCTAGGATCCAGCTTGCTCTCCCTCACATGGTAGTAAGCAGTCGATATAAATACTCGCAAAATACTATAATCAGCTAGATTACCTGACCACACCTCATAAGGTGTCTTGCAATCTATAGTTGGAATTGGTGACCTATTATACAGGTAACACGCTATGGACACTGCATCTACCCAAAACTCTTTGCCTAGACTGGCATTAGACAACAAACATCTCGCTCTTCCAAGCAAGGTTCTATTCATCCTCTCTGCCATCCCATTTTTTCGAGGCCCACTCGATCGATTAATGTGTCTGGCAATTCCATGTTGCGCACAAAACTCTTGGAAAGGCCTATAGGTATACTCAGTACCATTATCAGACTGTAGTGTCTTTACCTTCCTATCTATGCGATTCTCAACCCTCGCCTTCTACTTCTTAAATGTCTCAAACACTTCATCTTTCGTTTTCATCATATACACCTACACATAGTGGGCATGATCATCAATGAATGAGACATAATAGTAGTTACCTCCCTTTGAAGCCACTCTGGAGGGTCCCCAAACATCCATATGCACATAGTCAAGGATGCCTGTTGTTGTGTGCTTGCTTGACTTGAACTTGACTCTCCATTACTTCCCATAGATGCAATGCTCACAGAACCCCATACTTGGCTTCTTCAAGTCCTTTAAGAACCCTCGCTTGCACAACTCAGACAAACCCTTTTCACTCATATGCCTTAGTCGCATATGCCACATCTTAGTGCAGTTAGAATCATCACTACATACAACCACTGCTACATCGCCTATCACCGTACTACCCATCAAAGTATACAAGGTTCCATGTCTTTGACCCTTCATAATAGTTAAAGAGCCACTGACAATCTTTAGGACTCCACCTTCGCCCACAAACTTGTGGCCTTTGGAATCCAAGGTACCAAGAGAAATAAGGTTTTTCTTTAGCTCAGGAATATGCCTCACATCAATTAAAGTCCTCACTATACTATCATGCATCTTGACCCGTATAGTTTCAATTCTTACCGTCTTATAAGCAACGTCATTACCCATCAAAACGGAATCACCATTAATGCTCTCATAAGAAGTAAACCACTTTCTATTCGGGCATATATGGTAGGAACATCTGGAATCAAGAATCCACCTTTCGGCCATATAGTCTTGTGTGGACACATAGAGACTCAACTCGTCTCCTTCAGAGCCTGAAGCATAACTTGCCTCAATTTTTGCCTTACCTTTCTTCTTACCATCTCTTTTGTTCTCTTTCTTCGAGTGAGGAGAATTACTTGCGTAATGTCCCTTTTCATCGCAATTGTAGCACTTCACATGTGTCAAAGGCTTCTTTGACTTGGACCTAGACTTCTCATTGCTTGTAGAAGCCTTTTCATACGACCTTCCTCTTGCCACTAGCCCCTGACATGCATCAATGCTATTCTCTACACGTGTCTTCATCATCAACTCATAAGAAAAAAATGCACTCTGAACTTTATCAAGATCAACGTCTTCTCTGTTTATAAATGTAGTCATTAGATGCTCATAGCTTTCTGGCAAGAAGAATATTAAACATGCTGCTTGATCCTTGTCATCCATCTTCATGCCAACATTCACATAATCCGCTAGACGTCGACGAAACTCACTAATATGCTCTTGCATCGTTGAACCATCGACCATCATGTACCGATAAAGACGCTTCTTAAGGTACATTTTGTTCGTCATGCTCTTGGTCATATACATAGACTCTAGCTTGAGCCAAATACCGGCAGTGGTATTTTCTCCCATCACACTATACATGACCTCATTAGCAAGACACAATCGGATTGATGAACAAGCCTGAAGATTGAACTCTTCCCAATCATCATTACTCATACTCGCAGCCTTTGAGTTAATCCCTTTTAAAGCCTTATGCAAACCTTGTTGGATGAGGATGTCCCTAACTTGGATCATCAAAATCCCTAAATTATTATTCCCATTAAAATTTTCTACTTCAAACTTAGCATTTGACATCTTGGGAGCTATCTTTCAAGTTACACACAATAACCTAAAAAATAATTTCACTTCGAAATTTTATCGAACACCTTTTCTACACAAATTTCGAGCACTATGGTTCTTCACCAAAAATTTAAAATCCTAAGTCGTAAACCTACGCTCTGATACAAATTATTGTGAATAGGACAATGCGGAAACAACGTTATTCATAACAAATAGATCAATCTTACACAAAGATCGATCCTTCTCACTAGACAATACTTCAACACCCTCCAAAGTAATCCCACCACTTCTCAATATTAAATAAACAAGTATCTAAAGTAAAACAATTAATATAAAAGAAAAACAAACCACAAGACGATATATATTGTGGTTCGGCAATTTGCCTACGTCCATACTGCGAGTTCCAAGCTTTCCTTGATGTTTAGAGTAACAGATTACAAGTCTCTCAATTCGTTCACAAAGAATGAACACTCAACTCATACAGAATTGCTCTCTTATAATCTATCTATTTCTTGGTTTTGATTAAGTTAGATTTCTACAGAAAAAATCTATATTTATACTGTTTTAGAAAAAACTTTCGAAACAGTCTTTTCATGTTGAAATACGGTGGAGCGCGAGGCGCGCCTTCGACTAGGCAAAGTCGAGCGCGGGTCACGCCTTGGTCGTGGAAAAAGTACTGGAGTTTGCCAAAGGCATGAGCGCGGGTCGCACCCTTCACACCAGATAGAAAAATACGTATTTTTCTCTACACACTCCATAGGAAGTTTGAGAACGTACAATCTATAATCATGTGGGCAGCAATAGGTAAAGTGTACGTACTGGCGTTGCTTCGAGCCTACGATCAGTTCATTACACCTACATGATACATTAGTATTAAACTATATATATATATATATATATATATGGCCGGCTAGTTAGACAGCAGAATTTCGGACAACATCCAAACAGCAGAATATCGGCCGTTGGATCACCAAAAGAAATCCCACAGATCTAAACACCGAAAAATCAAACTACGAAGGGTTTTCTCTAACTCTCTTTCTCTCTCCTATTCCTCTCTCCAATCTCTCTTGGGTTCCTCTTCTCTCTATTTCTCATCTAATCAAATTTCCGCACATTAGAATGTGGTTATAAATCGAGATTCGACCCAAGTGACTTTGGAGTTTTTTTTTCTCCAGATTTGTTTCTCATGGTTAATGATTTGGGACCTCAGCAGGTAGGTCACTCTGCCTATGTCATGATGGTCGTTCAAGATTTGAGACCTGTAGTTGTTTCATTTTAAGAAATTGATATTGTGATTATTAAGAAGTTTCCTGCTGTCTATTTTGATGTAGTTATTTGATGTAGACATAATAGAACTTATATATACAAAACTATCGAAACCTCCCGTGTAAGGATAAGTTTGATGCCAACAGATTTAAACATCATGGGTCCACTGTAGTTTCATTATGAAATATTGTACATTCGGTAAATGTAGCCACTGCCACTAGTTCAGTTGGTAAACTCTTGGATTTGCTACTGCTATTGTTTTCATTATGCTAGCATGTCTTTAGAAAAGGGTTGAGGAATCGATCGATAAGAAATACGAATCTCTTTTATCGTTAAAAATTAGAATATATTGTTTTTCTTTGGTTTTCGATATCTTGGTAAATAGGGATTTTGCCGAACATGCACTGAGTAATTGAACACATCAGTAGTGATGTTAGTGCTGTTGGTAAATAAGTGAATATCTAAGTAAGTATGAAAACTAGAAAGGAAGAGGAAAAGGCTTGAATGAGTGAATATCTGAATAAGTGATTGATTCTTGACTGGGAATACGAAATTGAGGGGGTAGGATAGGCCTTCATTCTGTGAAGTTTCTCTTTCATTTACATTAGGGCAGTATTACATTTCCCAGTTCCCACACACACACACACAACTGGCGACAGACTACTTAGAACACCGAGGAGTTAATGTGTTGGTCAAACTTTTGCACTCTACCATTTTCGTTATTTGGATATTTTTGGTACTGTGTGTTATGGAGTTTAGCTCAAACGGTAGAGCGCTTGAGAATGCTAGTGGATCTCCACTACATCTTAAGAGATGGTGGTTCGAGTCCACCCAATATCCATTAGTGCTAGTGGGTTGTTGCGGATGCAATGTGATGATTGTGTTGTTAACGTTAGGATCATATGATAAGTGTTAAGTTTTGCATCATATTGCATATTTGATTGTGGGATGGTAGTTTATGTCCTTATTTTACTTGAAGAAAATTTATTTTTCTTTCACGTTTAATGAGTAGTTAATTTGCTTTCAGAGTAAGTCGTATACCTGTATTATTAAGTTCTGCTGATAGTACAATTTATGGGGCTCTAAGTTTGGTTGGTGTGTTAAGTTTCTAGGAAATCTTGGTTAGTTAGCTTTCACTTGAAATTTTATAGATGGGTTTTCAAATAATGAATTGAAACAAATTTTATATGAGGCAGCATAGCTCTGCCCGTTGCAATGAATCCATTTTGGTGGCTTTTAGCATTATCAATACTCTCATTTGGGGAGTTCTCAAATGGGGCTTCAAGACCTGCTGTTGTTAACATTGGAGCTATTTCTATGGAAGCTGCTGTTAATGATGTAAATTCTGATCCCAGTTTTCTTGGTGGAAGCAAGCTAAATATTACAGTTCATGACTCCAACTTCAATGGATTTCTCAGCATAATTGGAGGTAATTTGGTTTGAGTAACTCTTTGTCTTCTCTTTGTTGGTTTCTCCTACGGGAAAATATGGTATTGGACTGAATATAGTAATAGAGCAGGTTCCTTTCAGGGAGTTCCAGTAAACTTCGGGATATGTGGTCTTTATATTGTTTGTTATAATGTTCAGGGAGTTCCAAGATGCCTCACTTCTGAAGAATGGCTATCAAACTTTGTCGACGAGTCCTTGTCTCCTCTACATTTGTTATCTGCTTCTTCTTTAATGTATAAGAGAGAGAAACTGAGTGTTGTTTAGTCCAAGGAATGAGACTTTCCATGTGAAGCAGTGCAGACTGCAGAGAATACTCTTTATTGTAAGCATTTTAGAAGGGACTAGAACATTTTTATTAACTCAATATATATATACGGAGGTGAAGCTGAAGTTCTACCATGCTACTTAGAGCCAACCTACCTGTGAAAGTTCTGTGCAAGGTGCCTTGAATTTAACTTTCGTTTTTTCATAAACTTCAAGTTCAGCATGTGAAAATTGCAATGGGAAATGGTAGTGGAGAGGACAAGAATTTCGATCACCCAAGTATGAATTGCTCGTTCACACAAGACCATCACATTGATGGTCACGTTTCTTGATTGAATGGTTTGTCACGAGTGGAATACATTATACATTGGCATATATATGTCCTTAAATCCTTAATGCAAACTTGGCAAGAACATCCAAATATGGTAAGAACTAATTCAGGCTTACTCATCTCTACACTATATGATAGCCTGGTTTGTAGGAACCACACTTCTCAACCGAACAGTGTATTTCTAATATCTCAATTTTAAGATTTTAGAACCACCTCCCTATATTTATTTAAATTATATCTCTCCTATTTATTAATTACAATTGGCTCTCTAATCTCTATTAAAATTGAACCACCTCCTTCTTCAATAATTTTAGGATAGTCTTCTTAATTTAAAAGCTAAAATTTATGTATAGGAATTGTATATCTTTCCCATTTTTAGAAAATTGTTTCTCTTTTTTTAGTGAGAGATTTACAAAAAATTGTTTCTCTTTAGTTTTTTTTAACAATTTTAATTTTAGTTCTTTACAACTTGGCAAATTGGTGCGTAGCACAGGACACATGCTAGTCAATCATCATGGCTCTGATTACAAAATATGTCGAACTAAAATGTGGTTTAAATTATATTTTCTTGTACTTATGATCGCTCTGACATTGAGATAATACAATCGCTTATGTACAAGAAAGGCTGAGGGTTTTCCATTTTGGTTATATAACTGGTCTAGTCTAGGAAGACTAATATATGCATACTGCTCTTAATTCACTTATTTGTTACAGACTGGGAGGATGACGACCTCTCCTTACACGGTACATCGGTCAGTTGTAAAATCAAAATCCAATGCACAAGGAAACAAAATTGAGTTGGGCAAAGAATTATCATATCGATATTCCATAGTTGATGATTTTTGAGACATCTTTATTTCGAACGTTTCTTTCTTGCTTTGCCTCGGATGCAAGATTGGATACCTGCCGATTGAAAGAGTAAGCAAGTTTAATTGCCCAAACAACTCACTTGTAGAACCCATGAGAGATTGGAGAGAGGAATATGAGAGAGACGGAGCGAGTTAGAGAAAACCCTTCGTAGTTTGATTTTTCGGTGTTTAGATTTGTGGGATTTCTTTTGGTGATCCAACGGCCGAAATTCTGCTGTTTTGGATGCTGTTTGAAAATCTGTTGTCTACCTTGCCGGTATATATATAATCCATGAAGAGTAGATTATATCTACAAAAAATCATATACTAATTCATTGTTGAAATGCACTTTTTGATAGGATGTACAATAAAGATGTCACAGTTAGGATGTCACCCTAGCCAAACCGATATATATATATATACGTCTTGGCTAGAGTGACATCCTTATAATGACATCTTTATTGTACATCCTATCAAAAAGTGCATTTCAACAATGAATTAGTGGCTGATTTTTTGTAGATATATTCTACCCACCATGGATTATATCTCTATATATATATATACGGTTTGGCTAGGAAGACATGAGTTTCCAAAACAGCCAAAAAAAACTTCCAAAAATAGCTGTTGGATCCAAACCATCCTGAATCAAAATTAAAAAACAAAATTTCAGAATTAACCTCACAAAATACGAAACAAAATTTCAAAAATTTGAAATTTTCGTACACTCACAAAAACAAACTCACGAAGGGTTTTGAATTGGGCGTTTTCATATCACCGAAAATTAAATCACCAAAAATTAAAACGTTTTCATATCACAGAAAATTAAACAAACAACAAACAAACTCATGAGGGTTTTGAATTCTTTCCTCTCTGCCGACGAAGAAGGATTCAAACAAGGTATGCTTTCTCTCTCCCTCTCTTGATCTATTTTCTTTCTCTCTCTCTCTCTTGAATTTCCAAGCCTTTTGTTTTAATTGTGGTCCTTGAAATGTTCAAGTTAGGTTAATTTGGTTGCATTGCAGAAAAAATTGGGGAAATGAAGTTTGTGTGGGAGGTGTAACAGTGGAATCTAAATTTATGCTCCCAAATCCCAATTGGGATAATTTCGTTTATTTGGGGTTTGGTTACCTGATAAAAAATCAATAGAATTTCGGTCTTAATTAAATAGTTTCAGAGCTAAGCTTCAATTTGATTTGCTTTTGTTTTATCAATTGGTTTTTGTTGTTCCTGAGTTCTTCTTTTGCGTTTGATAAGTTTAGGGTCATTTCTTGTTCAGTGTAGTTTTAGAGATTTCTTGGTTTTTACTTATTGTTCTTCTTTGTGCAGCTACTGAGAAAGTTGGTGTTATGCCAAAAGTATGAAAAATATTTGTATGAAAACAATCACAGTTGGGGTGCCTGGCTTAGATCTGCCGAAGAGCTATTTTACATTCATAGATCGTGATTGATCTTGACGTTCAAATTTACACGGGATAGTGATAACCAATACAATGAAGGTCTCTTCCCATTTCTGCTATATAAAGAGAAGGTGAATTGTGGGAAAAATCTTTAGAGAGTAGAAGGTTTTGTGTGCTAGTTTGCAAGACAGCTCCAGCTCCTAGTCAGCTAACTAGTATTTAGTCTTTTGCAAGCTTAGCAAGTGGATTTGAATCAGCTAACTAGAATTTAGTCAGGTTTTGTGTGCTAGTTTGCAAGCTTATCAAGTGGTTCGAATAGTGTTAGTTACCGAAGAACCAGGGGCTGTTAAGTTCACGCAATATTTCAAGAACAGACTTTGGCAAACCTTCAGCATCCCCTAGACAAAGACTGAAAATGTATAGTGTTAACTGATCAGGCTTGAGAGATTTGAATGGACAGTGTTTGAATCAAATTGTGTGTTTTCTTCCCATTTGGTGAAATTGGCTAGTGAGGTTGGTTAGTCATCGCCTCTTCACGGCAAGTCATTTGGCTATTGTGCATAGATCTTTTTGGGACTTCAACTAATTTATACTTCTGATGGAGCAAGAAGTCTAGCTTGTTTAGAAAGGAAAGTTGTACTGATCTTTGTTCCCTTGTACTTTTTGGCATGGTGTTACTTGGGATGTGTATACCATTTTGCGATGGCAATGTAGAGTTTCTTATATATTGACCATCATACTCCATTTCTATTTTAAAGGTTTTCAGAAGATCAACCAATGAGTTTTTTGTTCTCTTTTGTTCCCCAACAATGTTTCAAATATGGTACTCAGTGATACACTAGCAGTGTAGTGTCACATTGCACATGCCTCTGGTACTTTCTGCAAAAAAATTCTTCCCTTGAAGGGAGGTGAATTTCATAGTATTTTACTCAAGGATTGAGTGCGACATGGGTAATTATACATGGTTTAATAGAAGATCAGGCTATAGTTCTGGTGCGAGTGCAATAACACATTTCAGAGTTCAAAGTAACAATGCCAACAGAAGTGCCAATTGCCAAGTCTTGAAATGTGCCAACTGCTGAAAGTACAAAAATGAAAATATCTGCCGATTATTTTGATCTTACAGAGTGTATCAGTGTATGGATTATTAATTAATTCTTCAAACTTCGGCAAATATGGCGATACATAGGGCCGTGTTCATTGTGTAGATGAAATGTAAGGCCAAACAAAAATTAAAACGTCAGGCCATGTTCATTGTGGAGCTAAAACTAACTATGCCAAAAGTTGCACCAAAACTCAGACAACCAAAACTTTGACAGCCTAGCCCAAAACTCTGACAAGAAGTATGTTACAATGAAGTTTAGAAATTCTTATTAGTTCTTAGATGTAATAGTATGGTCATCAATACAAAATTCGAAATTAGATTTGCTATTACACACCTTTAACTCTGACAGAACTGAAATTGAAAACTTTGACATAACTGAAATTAAAAACTCTGACAGAACACACCCTTAACTCTGACAGAACTCAACTTGCATCAATAACCAATCCTTCACAACACTAGCTACATTTATCGTAAGTGCCAAAGTCTTCGCAACAAGTAAAAACATCGCAAGATTCAATCCAAATAAGCTACTGCAAAACTGTAGGTATGCAAGTAATGCCATCTCTAACAAACTAGAAGCTCTGATACTCTTTGAGCGAGTTAAAACCTAAATAATTCATAAGCAACGGATCAGTTTACAAAAAATGGAAAAGAATAAATTCTTCAGAAGCATTGAAGGATCACAACCACAGCATAATCACTTTCATATATCAAGTAGAGGGTCAGACATAAGTTTGTGATAAATTCTTTACATATCTTCTTTAGCAATAAGGCAAAAACTATCACAATAATGAAATACAATCTAAAAAGTAAAAAAGATATGTAAAAGTGAGACTGCAAAAACGCTATACATTGTCCACCCGAGTCGACCATTGCATGAGTTTCCGAAATAGTGTCCGAAAATTATATAGTGTCGTGCACAGCTTATACATTGTCGTGCATAGCTTATGCATTGCGTATATAAGCTTATACATTGTTGTATATAAACTTTCTCTGTTATATAGTGTTGTGCACAACTTATACAGTGAGGTATGAACATTGATTGTTCATACCTATTTGGTGTATGAATAATCAATGTTCATACATATGAACAATGATTGTTGTTCATACTCTAATAAGTGTTCATATTGTTCATACATCACATAATGTATAATAAGTAAGAACAATTGATGTAGGGAAGAACTTATAAGTTGTAGATTTTCACAACCTACACTAAAGCCTGTTGATTTCTTGTGAAATACCAGGGATTAATGGCTTCAAGGTTTGTTGATTCACACACAAGGAATACCCTAATACAGACTACCAGCATTTATATAGGTGAAATGCCCTAATTACCATCAAACTTGAAAATTTCCAAATATGAAAAGTTTTGGAATAACCACATATTAAGAAACTACTAATCAAAATAGAACTAACTCAACTGACCAAATTGAAAACGGACTCCCATATTAAAAGATATAGCAAAAACAATACTTTCCTAAAACGGCAAAAACGTGATTTTGAAGGCCTAAACGATAGATTTAGGGCCCAAGAGGGTGGTGCCCACAACGCTGTGGGTTATGCTTATTTTGACGTTTCCAATTAAATATGGCCACATCCATGTCTTTCCGACTTTATTGCCTGCTTTTCCAGTTCATTGACATATGCCAAGTTCATTGACATATGCATTGGCAACCTGTACTGCATCACATATGCCAAGTTCATTGACATATGCATTGGCTACTGCATCATCAATAATTGTTTATATGAACAATGAGTGTTCATAGCTCATGTTAAGATATGAACAATAATTATTCATACTCTAATATGTGTTCTTACTGATCATATATTATATTGTGGTATGAACATTGATTGCTCATACCCCAAATAGATATGAACAATAATTGTTCATATAAACAATGAGTGTTCATAGCTCATATTGGGGTATGAACAGTGATTGTTCATACCCCAAATCACTTTCATATATCAAGTAGAGGGTCAAAAAAATACCAAAATGCATAAAGCATATGCACCCCTCTAACATATCATAGATTATGTATTAACTAACAAACCAAGCAACCTAGCAACCAAAAATACTTATATTTCACAAATTACGTCTTATTTTTCTCCGGACAATTTCTCGAGTCATGGTTAGCAATTTTTCCACAATTTCTACACATTCTTCCTGGATTGTTTAGGGCTATCTCTCTGGGGGATTTCCATCTCTCCGTTTTCTTCTTCCTCCCTTTTGTTTGAGAAATGTTGGGATTCAAAATCAATATCTGAAATAAAGATTTGGAAGTCAAAATAAAAAAAAAAAAATTAAATTAAACATTATAATAAATCAAATAACATTAAACACTAAACCTATATTAAATTAAACATTAATCTCACAATCATAACATGTGAGGTATCAACGAAAGACTCTTTAACTAGATCAGTTTCATTATCTTCATCTCCTTCGTTCGAAGCTATATTCAACGTTGAGACATGCTTAGCCATTTCATCCATCTTTCCTATAAAATATGAATAAGCCTCAACGCTACTCCTCGCATCGTAAGCCACTTGAGAAGCAACTTTGATACAATGAGCCACCCTCAAAAGTTCATGGTTTTCATGGTCGGCCACTAATCCAGTATGAAACACCGCTCTATACGTGTTTGCCTTTTGCATCCACCGCTTAAAAAGAAAATGCCTTGGAATCTCTTCGATTTCGTAACGCTGAAAAATCTTTAACATGTGACCACAAAATAACCCCATAAACTGAAAATACTTACATTCACAGTCTCCCTCTAAGTTTCCTCTATTGAAACTCACTTTCCAAACGGACTTCTTCTGTAGGTCTCTGAATTTCACCATGTAGCTTCCGGTTCCATTGTTGACAATCTCATCCCCATCAATTTTGTACTCCATATTTGCCTTCTCTAATTGCTTCTTAAATTTATTGAATGCATTAATCGTATAGACCTTCGCAGCAAACATAAGGAGGAAAGCATCTTTAGCCACAATTCGCGAACTATGCTCAGTGCGGTAATCATCATCTTTTTTATTCCTAGCAATCAAAGCCAAAGATCTCTCATTACCATGTACAAACTCCATCAGCATAGTGCTCGAATTTACGAATTGGTCGTAATGAGAATTCATCGATTCACTCCTCCCAGTCGTATGCATACTAGCAAAAAATGTGTCACTAAGATAACAAAGAACCCATTTCTCCTGCATATTATATATTTCCGTTAACCAAGGATTTGCAGACAGCTCATTCTTCTCTATTATTGTACACCATCTTCTTTCAAAAGTAGCAATCTTATACGAGTAAGAAATAGTGTTTTTCAGGTAAGTTACCAGTGTCTCAATTTTAGTAAAGGATAGCTTCTCTTGAAATTTTTGCATAATATGCCAAAGATAGTAACGATGACGAGTATCAGGGAACACTTTTGTAATGGCTGCAGTCATTGCTCTATCCTAGTCAGTGATGATTGAAGTTGGCGCACGACCACCCATAGCTATAAGCTAGGCCTTAAACAACCATATGAATGTATCTTCCGTCTCATCAAGTAACAACGTGCAACCAAACTGAATTGAATGCATATGATGATTGACTCTAGTAAAAAGGGCAAAAGGCATAGAGTATGCATTCGTATGATATGTGGTATCAAAAGAGACAACATCCCCGAAATACTCATATTGCACTCAAGAACTCCCATCAACCTAGGAAAAGTTTATTGCAGTTCCATTTTGATCTAGATCAATAGCGTAGTAAAACTGGGGATTCTCAACACTCTTCTGTATAAAATATTTAAGCACGGCAGTTGTATCACCTTTTTTAGGCATCTTTCTAGTCAAACTATAATGATGGTTCCAGCAATCCTTATTTGTAAACCCAACTTTTTCCCAACTAAAAATAGCTGCAACTTTACCGACAGGTAAACCATGTTCACGAAACGTCTTAGTCAACTTCTTCGCCGCTTCAGGCATATTTTTGTTAGATCTTATGCAATTTCTCTTTGTTGGACTAACCAAACCGTGGCTATGGTCATTATCAGTGTAGCTTACATAGTATATATCTTCGTGTTTTCTTTTTGTAACACGCATTCTAGTGGGGTAACTACACTTGGCAGTGCTAGTGTTTCTAGAAACACCCACTTCTCCCACTTCTCTCTTGTTATGTACCCCTTCATGTGAACAAACTATTAAACATCCCGTAACAAAATCCACACCGCCTTTTTTCCATTCTGTCGACTGAACACGAGTCTCAAATCCCTCTTGTTGACCATATTGTTTGTAGTAAGTCTTTGCATCGTCAACACTACTAAAAACCACACCTACAAACGGAGCAACTAGTCTATCTAGGGATTTATTCGACGAAGACCCAACAATTACGTCCTTGTCGATACTGATTCTTACAATATCTCCCATTGACTCCATTTCTAAATTTTAGGTTCGAGTTCAAATGCTAGCTAGCAAGGGAAAACTCAAACTTAATCAAAGTTATAAACTTAATCTAAATTACCTTCAATTTTGGAAAAAAAACTCGTGATTAGCTTCGTCCTTCCTTCTTTTGTTGAGTTTGTTTGTTGTTTTGTTGAGTTTGTTTGTTATTTGTTTAATTTTCGGTGATATGAAAACGGTTTAATTTTTAGTGGTTTAATTTTTGGTGATATGAAAACGCCCAATTCAAAACCCTTCGTGAGTTTGTTTCTGTGAGTTTATGAAAATTTCGAGTTTTTGAAATTTTGTTTCGTATTTTGTGAGGTTAATTCTGAAATTTTGTTTTTTAATCTTTATTCAGGATGGTTTGGATCCAATGACTATTTTTGGCAGTTTTTTTGGTTGTTTCGGAAACTCATGTCTCCCTAGCTAAACCGATATATATATATATATATATATATATATATATATATATATATATATATATATATATATATATATATATATATATATATATATATGGGAGGGATACACCCACTCCCATTTCGCCCACATCCAGCCCACTCCCAATCTCTATACTCAACTCGCGAGATGATCTCAAGATCTCATGGCCGAAATTAAAACAAAACAAAAGAACAAAATAAAAGAAAACAAAACAAAGAAAAACCCTTTGTCTCTAACAACCCCAGCAAAAATGAAAACGGAACAAACAAATATAACCACTCGATCCAAATTGAACCAAATTATCATATTTTCATTTTTATCAACTTCTGAAATAGATACTACTTCCGACCTTCTCAAACCAAATTCTCTACTTCTCAAATAGAGTTCAAGCTGCACTGTATTGCTCTCATCAGGCTTCAGGCAAGTAAAAAAAATTTGGTTTCTACAATGTTGATATTTTTGTTGTTTTTTCTGCATTGCTCTAGTTTTTGTTGTTTTGATTATGTAAATGTATTTGATATTAGAGTAAATTCAGACCTATTCATTGATAAAGTTATTATTGTTTGGAGAGTGTTGAAATCTGGACCTGGACTGGGAGTTTATTACAGATTGAATTGGTGTTTGGATGGGAGGAAATTGTATATGATTGATTGTATTAGCATTTGATTTGGTTAAGCTATTGGAAAATATATATGTCAGAACTAAAAGTGGCATGCAGTGGCCTATCAGTGTATTGGGAGTTTATTCAAATACTCAGCTGGTGAGTTTTGTCATTTCATAATTATAGTTCCGCTCTTTTAAAACTGTAAATACTAAATTAGTTTTGCATTTTTTTTACAGAGAAATGTCCTCGACGAAACTACTTTCATGCTGGAGAAAGGTCGCAAATTGGGTGGGCCTGTGATTCCTGAGGAAGCAAGGAGATCGTTCAACGAAGCGAAAAACTTGACCCGGAGCAAGTTTATTGGTGGGCGTTACCATTGTGATCGTGTCTAAAGTTAGAGCTTTGAAGTTGGATTAGGGTTTTATATATATATTAAGGTTTCGTTCTTATGGATTAGGATTTGGTTATGGATTAGGGTTTGAACTTGGAATTTGAAGTTTGAAGTTGAAATTTTTATGTTTGAAGCTATTTTATATGAATTTTGAATTTGAAGTTATGTATATGAGTTTGAATATGAATTTGAACGTGAGTTTGAGTTTGAGTTTGAATTTGAATATGGATTGATGTATATGAATATGAGTTAAGTTTGAGTTTGAATTTGAATATGGATTGATGTATATGAATATGAATTTGAACGTGAATTTGAATATGGTTTGATGTATATGAATATGAATTTGAAGTTCTGTATATGAAGTGAGTTATGTGAATTTGATCCGGTGTTTGGATATGAAATGCAGGAAAAAAAAATTGCAAGTTTTCAGGCCAAACGACCCAGTCAGGTCGCATAGAAGTGCTCAAAATGATCTGAGTAAATTGTTGCCCGAGAGATTTGCCCTTGACGACCCATGCAGACCGGTTGGCTTTTGACCTAAACGACACCATCTGATCGTGTAGGTATGCAGCCAAGCGACCCAGCCATGCCGTCCAAGAATTCCTTGCTCGAGAGATTTGCCCTTGATGACCCATGCAGACCTCTTAAAACAAAACAAAGCAAAGAAATAAGGGGAGAAATAAAACAAGGGGAAACAAAACAAAACAAAAGAACTAAAACAAAACAGAAGAAACCTTTTGCTAGTTTGAACTGAACTAAAAACGAGCGCCAAACCATATTGTATTCATCTAAAACCCTTAACTAAAAACTAAGAATAAACTCTCTCCACTAAACCAGCAAACCAATTCTTACTAATTCTCTTCTCCAATAAACCTTTAAACTCTATCCAGTTTCACTATGTCCAGTTTCCTGCCAACCAAAAAGAGAAATGGAATCGATGCCAACATTGAATGATTCAGGTGAGCAAACATTGATTTTTGCATACTTATATGGGGTATTGAACTGATAGGGTTGTTTGCACCCTATTTATATTGCCAAGTTATATTTCGAAATTAGTTGATGTTGATTTTGAACTTGTTTTGATGTTGGGGGTTTTCTATTAAAAAAATAGATTTTTTATCTCGGTTTCAAATTTTGCGTTATCTCAGTTGTACTAAAAACTGAGGTAATAAGTTCCATAAATCAATTTTTAGCTTTGAACAAATATATATTGCCTCGATTTTTATTGGCCAAGATTAAAAAACATAGATTTTACCGCACTCGTATATAACCATTGTAATTGTTGATTTAATTATCTCACTTCATCTGAGATAATTCGGGTTTCCATTAAATCTTGGACCTGATAATCGATATCTCGGTGAAAAAAATAGAAAAAAAAACAGAAAAGAAAGAAGGCACGATCTCTGATTCTCTTCGAATTCTTGCACTCACTCCACGACCTGCACGAAAGACCATTATGCAAACTTCCTGAAGAACAGAATTTCGTTCACACTCATATTCTTCAAAGAATTTCGTTCACTATTGCGCTGCTCTTCTACCCTGGTTACTTCATTTTCTTCTTAGCCCTTCCAACTATTTTCCTTAGGGTTTCGGTAAATTTCTTCTATTGTTATGCTTAGTGTTTGAGAGGTAACATTCTATCAAATTCAGTTCTTTAATTGTTTCGTTGGGTTCATAAATTATTATTTGGTTTTTTAATTGGTTCATGTAGATGTGTGGTTTTCTACCTACGACCTGATGTTAAGTGATAAAAGTGAAATTGATAGTCTTACCTACGAAATAAAGCGATGAAACTCTAAACGTAAGTAAAACTAAAATTAGATTATGCGTGTCTATTTTATCAAAGTTTCAACTCTCAATTCTATCGAAATAGAGTGGAGTAACAAATTCGTTCCTCTCCTAGTGCTCTAGCATGGATGTTTTCTAATCTAATTAGTCGGTCTTAAGTCTATGAGAGCTTTACGAAGGTGATATACTACGATACTTACTAAAAAGAGTCTACGTTGAATTTAACTACGAATACTATGGAAATACGATTGTTTGAATCTAGATAAAGAAATTAGAGGGGAATTGAATCCACCTCGAATCCAACTTAACAACCTAGCGAAGAATGTTGTATCTCAATTCTCACGTTCTTACGGCGAGAATTTCGAGTTCTAATCCCTAGTGTTCGTGGCATTTCTACTGAATACTAACTAGCATGTGAGGTCGTCCACCCATTCTCATGGCGAAACACGACCTTCTAGAGTGGAATAGATTCTACAACCAATTCTATACTACCCACTAAGTTTTCATCAAGGCTTCATCAACCCCTCTAATGGAGGTTTTAGCCTTGAGTCATCAAACTAACATTTCCCATTGAATCTAAACTAAACATAATTTAAGAAATTGAAATTTACTTACTTAAACAATAATGATTAAAATCTAATTAACAACTAAGAAATGGTAACCAACAATAATTAAAATAGATCTAATAGATTGAAATACACAATTCGAAATTGATAAAATAACTATTTTATTTATCTAAATCAATCAAGAACAATGATTCAAATATTTAATCTAAACAAGAATTGAAAATGGAACTAAACTTAATTTAATTAATAAAACTAGATCTAGAATTCTATATATTAATTTAGGTCTAACTAGCTAGATTTAACAAAGAGCTAAGCTTTGGTTTTTATATGTTTAGATCCAAAAATCGTGCATGGGCTTGGAGCCATGTTTTGGGCCAGAGAATCAGGCCCAAAACCCAATTCTTTCAGTCCAAAAAGGCCTCTTCAGCTGCAGTTGACTTTTATAGACTTTTCGTCTACTTCTACTCCTCTGATGGGGTCAAGACTTAGACCATTGGAAAGCTCTTTCCAAGCCGGTCGTTTTGACATAAGGTAGGCCCCATTCCGAGGTCTGAGTCCAAAGATACGGCCTTTGGAAGTTCTCACGACTTTGAGTCTTTGTTTTACGCCCACGTTGACTTTGACTTTTCAGCTTTGACCGGGCTTTAGAAAGGCTTTGTCTTCTTGAATCTTGGCCTTTAATCATAGAACTCCTTAGCAACCAACCATTGCTCCTTTATCTCGATAAAGTGGCACATTTCTGCACATAATGGACTTTGCAACGAAATGCATAAAACACGTAATGTCGATGCTAACTCTTAATTATTACTCACATAATTGGTCTAAAAGTATGTCTGTTACAGGGTTAAAACTACAGTTTTGGGCTCTTATCATTAAGGTTGATAAGGAATGGCTGCACTCTTTGCTTGGGATAAAAGTTGCCTATGTATCAAGTTTCTTGGGTGAATTTGAACCAAACCTTACGTAGTTCATCTATCTCTATTTATAGGTGTTTGATATGACTATCCTTATTTGTTTCAGGCCGTTGTCAAGTGTAGATCCATATTTTATGCTCTCTTGATGATTTGTCATTAATCCTACTGTTACAAAGTAAATATCTCTTTTATTGGTGCATTGAATGAGCTTCAGGATTGCAGTAGATCATTTGTTTCCATGTATGGCTGTATTTGATATTTGGGACGATCTGAGTTTGGGTCGTGGTTACGTCATAGTGGCGTAGTTTGACCTAGGGATATACGAGCTGTGAAGATACGACTTGGTGTGTGTACACGTGTGATGTAGTGATATGTTTGAGAATGGAGGGTACTTATATAGCCTCCTTTATTTATTATTTTTTTATTTTTTTGGACAGCTGTGGTGTGAAAGAAAAGATAAAAGAAAGCTCTTTACACATGTCATACAGCTGGTATGTTTGAACAATTTTGGAAAATGTGCGGGAACTATTTGGATTTGATCTATGGGCCCAACTCACGTTGGATTTGTGGGCGAGGTAAGTTGGTTATGATTGTGTTTTGTGAGGAATGCAAAACGTTTTGGCTCTTTTCGAGATTTGTGCTGCTAAAGGGTTTTGTGTCTGAAGATCTTTCATCTCCTCATTTTATCAAAACAAAAGAAGAAGAAAAAGAAAAGCAAAAACTTTCCAACTTTTTGTCTCCAGGTGCGTTTCTCTTTGATACACAAAGTTAGATCTTTTTGTTTCCTTTTTGCTTTTGTCATGTCGATTACTAGTGGTAGTTTGAGTGGGGAAGTTGCATTGAATAAGTGGAGGGAGACAACTGTGAGTGATAGAGATGGTGGTGTTAGGATGTGTAGTAGAGATGAAGCGTCATCGTCTTCATCATTGGAGACGATGGTTGAGGAGGCGGTACCTAGGTCGGTAGATTGTACTATTGATTTGAGGGAGGTGTTTGGTTGGGTGGACTCCAATCTGACTATATACGACCTGAGTGGAGAGAGGAATGTGTTTGGCTTAGATTATGTTCCTCAAGATGGGGGTTTTATGGTTTGTTATGGACAATTGAAGGCTGGGATGAGGTTGCCGTTCTCACGTCTTAGTGTGGAGGTTTTGAACTTTTATGGGAAAGCCCTTTATCAGTTCGTGGGGAATAGTTGGAGAGTTTTTCATGTGCTGGATTTTTTGAATATTAGGGGTTATAACATCTGTTTATCGGATGTGCTTGAGCATTTTTCTGTGAAGCGGTTGTCTGCTATGAATTTTAGTTTGCAGGTGGTGAAGGGTAAACTTGCTGTGATTGTGGGTGTGAGTAAGGAGGATTAGGGGCGTTGGCCTTTACTGGTTGTAGGTAATTATTGTCCTTCTCATTAGGAGTTGGTGAATCGTACTATAAAATGGGATGATAGGTCATTATGTTATAGGTCGTGGTGTATGTAGGGTAGTTGATAATTAGAATGTTCTGACAACTTTATTTTGTTTTGCAGAGGTTGTTATTCATGGGCGTACGAACACCAGAGATATAGAAGAGTTTGATCGTTTGAGTTGGGAGGAGAAACGATCTATCTTGGGAGAGGTTGCACATTACTTCAAGAAGCGCGGAGGGGAGAAAATCAACAAGAAGAAGGTTGAGCATAAGAAAAGGTCCCAAAGTTAGTATTTGACATCTATGACTCTAGCTCGTATACTGAAATGGATCGAGAGGATAAAAAAAAAGGGGCCTATTTCTGGTGCTATGACGGTTGCAGGAAGCTCTAGTAGCTGTCCTGTGTCTAGACGACCTGCGTAGGTGGGTGAGAGTGATATGGGAGGTCATGGAGGTGGGAGTGTTGGGGGAGGTGGTGATGCTCCCACTCCATTTCGTAGGCCTCAGTTGAAGAGGCGAGCTGAGGGTGGCGAGCCTGAGGTAGTTAAGAGGACGCGCCCTGAGTCTGAGGAACTACCTGTTATGGTGGAAGGTTGTTCTTCTTCAAGTCGAGTTCCTATGAAAAGGATGAACCTGAAGGAGCTGGCCGTTGATGTTGGTGTGGCTGATGCTAGGGGCAAGAAGAAGGCTAGTGACACTGAGCCAACTGCCCAAAAATGCAAAGGATCTGGAAGTGGTTTCCAAGGTGGTAAGGCTGGCAAATCTGACATTCTGGATAGGACAGTCACCTATTACGACCCAGTGAGTGGGCTGACGCGGCTGGTGAAGAATAGAGACTGTAGTTTCAAGTCCTCACTAGTTGCGAATGGACTGCTGGGAAGAAGTCCTTGATGGGGATAGGAGAGCCCTAGAGACTGGGAAGGATCTAGAGGCGAATCTGAAAGACATGGATCGTTCGATCTATTTTGTAAGTATGCTTCCAATTTGAGTTTTGTTTTGTGCTTTGAGTTATTGCTTTTTGACTTATTTTATTGGTTTGTCAGGTTCTGGATATGTATAGAAAGTTGAGAGAGATGGCGGCTATTTCTGATTTGTACAAGAAGGAGTTGGAGATTGCCAAGGAGGTTTATGATAAACTGGTGGCTGTGCAAGAGGTTAAACGAGCTGAAGTTGTGGGGCTGAGGGCTCAGGTTGGAGATTTGGCTGGGAGGTGGCTTTATTGCAGCCATCTCTTGACTCTTCAATAGTGGAGGTAGCGCATTGGATTGCTTAGAGCAAACAATCGCAGGTCGTTGCTGAACGAGCCCAGAAGGAGTAGAACTACCTGGTTGATTTGGTGGAGAGTGACGATGTCTATGTTCTAGTGGATGATTATATGGAACTAGAATGTAAGTACAAAACCCTGAAAAGGTCTGTTGAAAGTGGGGCTGCAACAGTAACTGTAAAAAGTACTGTTGTAGATGTTAGTAGACGATCTGATCTATCAACCGACTTGAGTGTTGCACCAGTGCCAAACCAACTGAGGATGCTGCCACTAAAGTGCCTAATGCAAGTGGTGATCTGGCTAGTGGCTTTGTTAGTGAAGAGGGCTGCAATCTGGACCCCTTGAATATGGAGAATCCGTCTCGTGTCAACTAATTTTGTTCTTCTTGTGATATGTTTGATTATGGATGAAGTTTTTGAATTATATTTTCTTTTGTTATTGATACTGATAACTTCTATTTTTGATGGGGATACTGAGGTCGTTTTCCCAGGATAATTTGGGGGCCTCTAGTATCTAACAACCGACTTTGTCGTAAGTAAAGTATTTAAATTACTTACTTGTTTTGAAATGAGATTGTTTGTGAATTATGTATGAATGTGATTGCTTCTCTTGCTCTTTGTTTTGTTATTTAACGACTTGTGCTGCATAGTAGTAGACTCGACAACCTGTCATATTTTGGTAGATCGCCTGATGTTTTTAGGTCGTAAGTATTTTTGCACGACCTGATTAATGTGCGTAGTTGGCACCTAGGTTTCTTCGTATCCTTAGGTGTGTGTGGATTGATTAAGTGGTTCCTTTTGGGGGAACTTCTTATTGATATTTGGCTGATAATTAGCCTTTGAGTGGTAGTTATAGTTGAGTCAAACTTAACCCTTTCAAAGGCCTTAAGCTGACTTGTGGTCCTTTTGGGGATACCTTGGATTGGGTTTGACTAATAATTAGCCTTTGCATGGCGTTGGTGTTAAGTTGATTTGCCGTCCTTTTGGGGGACCGTGGATTGGATTTGATTGATAATTAACCTTTGCGTGGTAATTATAGTTGAGTCATGCTTAACCCTGGCGTTAATGTTAGGTCGGTTATTTTGATATCCCAAATCGGGCAGCGAGTGCAAGATGCGTGGTACTTATGTAATGTAAGGGGAACACTTATACGCGAAATGCTGATGAAATTTTATTCATATTGATTGATATATCTGGAGAAAATTTATTGGTAAAAGCGCTTAAGTAGAGTTGTATTCCAAGGTCAGGAAAACATATCACCGAGCTAAGTTTTGATCCAGTAAGCTCAATTTCCAATGACTTTATGAACTATGTATGGGCCTTCCTAAGTTGGGTCAAGCTTGGCTGGTGCTAAGGTCCTTTTAAGGACTAGGTCGCCAGCTTGGAAAGATCTTGGGGCGATCTTCTTGTTGTAAGATCATTGGATGGTTTGGTGGTACCGAGCTAGGGATATTGCAGCAATTTCCCTTCGCTCTTCTAGGAGGTCGACTTCTTTGGATAATATGTTGTCATTTTCTCCTGATTCGACGATGTCAGAATGTGTAGTTGTGATTGTAAGTTCTTATAGTATTACTGCTTCTATTCCAAAGCAAAGTGTGAAAGTAGACTCGTTGGTACTGGCTCGGGTTGTGGTTTTGTATGCCTATAAAATGTTCTCGAGTTGTTCTGGCCATTGGATTTTCTTGCTCTCTAACTTATTTTGGAGATTCTCTTTGATGGATTTGTTTGTGGCCTCTGCTTGGCCATTGCTTTGTGCGTATCTAGGTGTAGAAAATGCTTGAGTGATACGCCACTTTTGTAGGAATGCCTTGACTTATGTGCCGACAAATTAGGTTCTGTTGTCCATGATGAGGGCATGGGGTAGACCAAACCTTGTGATGATATTGGTCCATATGAAGTTGATGACATGAACTTCCTTGACTTGAACAAGTGGGATTGCCTCAATCCATTTGGTGAAGTAATATGTGGCTGCAGGTACGTATTTGAGTTATGTTTTCTTTTGAGGGATAAATGATCCCATAATGTCTAGCCCCCACATATGAAAAGGCCACGGGTTGCCAATGTTGATCAACTCCCGTGCTGGACTTAGGTGGTTGTGACCAAATGCTTGACATTGGTGGCATTTTAGAACATGCTTTTTTGCCTTGATGTGCATGCCTGGCCAATAATACCCTTGGGCGATTGCTTTATGAACCAGAGATCTTGCTCCTGCATGGTTGCCACATTTGCCTTTGTGAATTTCGTCAAAGATAAGTTGGCCTTCACGTAGAGTTATGCACCTTAAGAGGGGTCCTCCTATGGATTTACGGAACAATCGTCCGTTGATTACGATATATCTGGGAGCTCAAAATTGTATAGCACGAGCATTCCTTGCCTTTGCTGGGAGCTCGCCATGTAAGATAAATTTCAGAAATGGGCCTATCCTAGATTGAGTGATCTCTTCTTCGGATGAGGGCTGAAAGTCCGTGAGGATGTTGACACTTTCATGTTGGTAGGCAGGCCTCTCTAGGATGTCAATGCAAACTGTTCTAGGATATGCATCTTGGGTTTTTTAGGCTATGAAAGCCAGGCTATCTGCATGTCTGTTATCCTCTCGGGGAATGTGTTCCAAGGAGAATGTTGTGAATAAGCTGATGTTATCATTGACGACCTGAACGTACCTTGGCTAAGTTTGCTCCATTTGTCACATACTCTTTGGTGATCTGTTTGACGATTAGTTGTGTCACTGTACGCTTTGAGCTTTCGTAGTTGTAATTGTTGTGCCATGCGGAGGCCTATGATTAACGCTTCATATTCCGCTTCATTGTTGGATGTTGCAAAATCGATCTTTATTGACTTTTGTAGCTGGGTTCCTTCTGGTGAAGTTAACACAGCCTTCAGTCCACTACCGCTGTTGTTGCAAGCTTCATCTACGTAGAGGTGCCATGTGTCTGGGGTGGTTGGTTGATGGAGTGAAGTAATGGGCTTGGGTTCCCAGTTGATATCTTCGACGGGGAAGTCAGCAAGGAAGTCGGCAATGACCTGACCTTTGTGAGACATTCTGGGAAAAAATTTGATGTGATGTTCTCCGAGTTCTTCAGCCAATTTGGCCATATGAGCTGTTTTGTTGGTGGAACTCATAACCTGCTTGATGGGTACATCTGTTAAGACCTTGATGTCGTGAGCCTGGAAGTATGGTCGAAACTTGCGAGCAAAGTATAACAAAGATAACATTGTTTTCTCAATTGGAGAGTAATACTTTTCTAAATCTGCCAATGTCTTGCTGGTGAAATAGACTGGTTTTTCGATTCCCTCGCTTTCGCGAAAGATGACCGAGCTGATGGTGAAATCGGTAGTCACAAGGTAAAGCCCCAGTGTTTCTCCTTCATTTGCTTTAGATAGGACGGGCGGAGTTGATAGGTAAGCCTTCAAGTCATTGAAAGCTTTGTGGCATTCGTCTGTCCATGTGAATGTTGTGCCCTTCTTTAATATTTGTAGGAATGGTCTGCATTTGTCAGATGCACGCGAGATGAATCTGTTGAGGGCTGAAACCTGTTGGGGTTAATACCAATACCAATCGATCCCCACTACACAGATAATTTGTATTTGAACTCACTTCAACTCCAGACAAATTCTAAATATCAACTACAACCTATCTAACATGCCCAACTCTCTAAACAACAAACATATAATAATATAAGGAGAAAAACAAGCATACCACAACACAAAGATATACCGTGGTTTGGCCAATGGTGCCTACTTCCACAAGAGCTAATCCTTTTATAAAGTGGGAAGAAAGATTACAATCACTCCTTTTAGTCACTCACCTTACTAGATCACTCCTCTCTATTTACATGTTTGTTTCTCTGTATATGTTATCTCTCAATCTTGATTGCTTTCAAGATTGAGTTTTCTCTCTGTTGTCTTATCTTGGTTCGTGTGTTAGGTTTTGCCAAAATCCCCAACATATATTGCAAACTCGCGGTTTCACAAAAATAGAATTCTGCCGAAAATAGGCATGGGCGCATAGCGCAGCCTCAATAAAGGCCAATGTCGAAGTGGCCCCAAAGTCTTGTAAGTTGTCCACGGCATGTCTGTGCTGGCTTTGAGCAAGACTAATAGAATGCTTCTCTAATGCTTCTCTAATCCAATGATAACACACATGTATGTACTTAGATCTAGAATGAAAACTCAGATTCTTGCTCAAATGGATGGCGCTCTGACTATCACATTGAACTACAAACTATTTATGCTTTAGCCCTAGTTCATTGAAGAACCTCTTCATCCATAACATCTCTTTGCAACACTCAGTGGCTGCAATATACTTGGGTTCTATAGTGGAGAGGGCAACACACTTTTGCAACTTAGATTGCCAAGAAACTGTTCTCCCTGCAAAAGTAACCAGATAACCGGAGGTGGACTTCATCGAGTCAACATCACCTACCATGTCTGCATCAATGTAGCCTTCAAATAAGGGATTACTTCCACCAAAACACAAACATAATTTTGGAAGTGCCCTTGAGATATCTCAATATCCACTTAACACCTTCCCAATGCTCCTTACCCGGATTTGACATAAATCGGCTTACAACACCAATGGCGAAAGCAATATCCAGTCTTGTACACACCATTGCATACATCAAGTTTCCCACTGCCGATGCATAAGGAATCTTTTCCTTTTGACTCTGCTCATGCTCACCCTTTGGATACATCTCTTTGGTCATGCAAAACTGGCCACCAAGCGGACAACTGACTGGCTTCGTTTGATCCATGTTGAATCTCTTCAACACCTTCTCAATGTAGCTTTCTTGAGAAAGCCACAACTTCCCACTCTTTCTGTCACGAGTGATCTGCATCCCAAGTATCTACTTTGCTTGACCCAAATCCTTCACCTCAAAGGACTTACTCAAGTCTTTCTTCAGCTTGGATATCTTGTTGATGTTCGGGCCAACTATCAACATATCATCCACATATAACAAGAGCACTATGAAATCCCCATCTGGAAATTTCTTAACAAACACATAATGATCGGAAGCAAACTTCTTGTATCCTTGCTTCACCATAAAGGAATCAAACTTTATGTACCACTGTCTCGGTGCTTGCTTCAACCCATAAAAGCTCTTTATCAGCTTGTATACTAGGTGCTCCTTGCCTTTGAGCCTCAAACCCCTCTAGCTGGTCTATGTAAATATCTTCTTCAAGGTCTCCATGAAGAAATGCTGTCTTAACATCTAGCTGCTCAACCTTCAGGTTCATACTTGCGGTCATACCCAATACCATCTGGATAGAAGTCATCTTCACTACAGGAGAGAAAATCTCATCAAAGTCAATCCCTTTCCTTTGACCGAATCCCTTCACAACAAGGCGAGCTTTGTGCCTTGGGTGTGGATTATTCTCCTCATGTTTGACTTTGTAGATCCACTTATTCTTGAAAAATTTTCTTCCTTCCGGTTTCTCAACTAACTCATAAGTGTGATTATTATACAAAGAATCCATCTCATCATGCATGACCTTCAACCATTTCTCTTTGTCTGTACCTTCAAGAGCCTCTTGATAGTACATAGGTTTTCCACCATCCGATAGTAGAACATACGTATGTGGTGAATACCTGGTTGAAGCTTGTCTCTCTCTGTTTGACCTCCTTGCCCCATCTGCTGGTGCCTCAAGAGAATGCACTTCTACTTGCTCTGGTGGTGGTTCATGCACTTCATCTGCATCTTCTATATCAATAGGTTCTATCCCATCATGAGCAATAGGATTCTCATCATGAGCTTTAAACCCATGGTTCTCTGCATTCTCAATGCCTTATACAGGTTCCACAGTAGGAACTTCTGGTTTTGAATCAACAAGATTATTAGTAAAAGCTTGTAGCTTCTCACCCTCCTCAAAGTCTGTTATGGTTTGGTCTTCTAAGAACACAACATCTCGACTTCGGATTACCTTCTTGTTAATCAGATCATAGAGTTTGTAGCCAAACTTCTCATCCCCATAACCCAGAAAAATGTACTGCTTGGATTTGTCATCAAACTTGGATCTCTCATCCTTAGGAATATGCAGAAATGCCCTGCACCAAAATACCCTCAAGTATCCATAATCAACATCTCTGCCTGACCATACTCTTTCTGGATAATCACTATTCAGAGGCTTTGACGGTGATATGTTGATCACATGTACGGCTGTGCACATTGCTTCTACCCAGTAGCTTCTAGGTAGCTTAGAGTGAGACAACATGCATCTCATCCTCTCTACAATGGTATGATTCATCCTCTTGGCTATACCATTTTGCTGTGGAGTTTTAGGAACGGTCTGCTCATGACGAATCCCATGACTCTGGCAATACTTTTCAAATGGCCCAATGTACTCACTCCCATTATCTGAGCAAATACACTTCAAAAGCTTCCATGTCTCTCTTTCCACCATGCTATGGAATTTCTCAAACACGCCAAGTACTTCATCCTTAGTCTTCAGACTATATGCCCATACCTTTCTTGACGCATCATCAATGAAGGTCACAAAGTATAAAGCTCCCCCATGGGACTTTACTTTTATAGGACCACATAAATTTGTATGCACTAGTTCAAGGACGTTGTCCTTTCTGTGAGACGGGAATCTTTGGAAAGACACCTTGTGTTGCTTTCCTACCAAACAGTGAGTGTATCTATTTAAATGCGTACCTTTAATGTCTGGCAATGCCTTTTGCTTGGCAAGAACTTCCATTCCTTTTTCACCCATATGACACAGTCTCTTGTGCTACAGTTAGGAGGAAGCTTCTTCTTCTGCCGCATTTACTTTTGCTTTACACAAACTAGCCTGTGTTTTGTAAAGAGAGCAAGTTGTCCATACCCCGTTACCAAACGAGTTTGCAAAGCCATCATCATCTAACTTCCCAGCGGAAATTAGGCTTAGTCGAATGTCAGGGACATGTCTTACATCTTTGAGTGTCAAGGTATATCCGACATTGGTTTCTATGTTAACATCCCCAATGCCTGCAATCTTCGAGACTCCAATGTTGCCCATCTTCACTTTACCATATTCACCACAACTGTAGGTAGTGAAAAATCCCCTGTGCGGTGTGACGTGATAGGATGCTCCTGTATCTATCACTTACTCTATATCCTGGCATAAGGGTGCTAAGACAACACTCACCATAATCTGACACAATTCCCACTAGACCATCATCGACTAGTGCGGTAGTATCTCTGCCTGTGTTTCCGTTCCTCTGTACTATGTCTTCATGTACACAGTTATTCTTCTCATCCCTCTTTAGTATTCTGCACTCATACCTGAAGTGACCCTTGGTGGCATAGTAGTAATATTGCTTCTCTGCCTTAGGAGTTCTAGCTTCACCCCTAGATTTGCTTATGTCATCACTTCTAGAATGAGATGGTTTTCTACTTCTACCTCTCCCCCGTTTCTCTTTGACAAGGATCTCTATGTGAGAGGAGCTACTTCTTGAACTCTTTCTAGTCTCCTCATTCAACAAACACACGGTAGCCATCTCCATGAAAATGATTCCATCCTTAGCTAATCTGTGTAGAGAAACTGCTAACGTCTCCCAACTTTCAGGTAGAGAGCCTAATAGAAACAAAGCTTCAACTTCGTCTCCCATATTAATCTTCATCAAATGCAACTGATTGATGGTATTCTGTACTTCATTAAGATGCTCAGACATTGAAGAACCTTCTTGGTACTTCGTGTTGGCAAACTTCTTAACGAAAGCAAAGACTTTGTTTTCCTCGACTTCCTCTCATAGAGGTCTTCGAGTTTCTTCCACAAGCCAAAAGATGTAGTCTCTTGGGATACATGGTGAAAGACACTGTCGTCTATCCACTAGCGAATGTACCCAATTGCTTTTCTGTCAAGCTTGCTCCACTCAGCCGCAGCAACCGATTCCGGTTTTTCTCCTCCATTCTCAATGGGTTGTGCCAAGTCCTTGTAATAGAGCAAGTCTTCCATCTTGGCTTTCCAAATGGTGTAGTTCTTCCTATTCACACTCGTCATGCGATTGTTCATGGAATGGTCCATCTATACAAGTTATTTAAACTCAAATCTTTTCTCAGGAATTTTGTCAAACACCTTCCGACCAAGATTTGCATAACAACCTAGGTTAATCTAACATGGCTCTGATACGACTTGTTGGGGTTAATACCAATACCAATCGATCCCCATTACACAGATAACTTGTATTTGAACTCACTTCAACTCCAGACAAATTCTAAATATCAACTACAACCTAGCTAACATGCCTAACTCTTTAAACAACTATTAACAACAGATAATAATGTAAGGAGAAGAACAAGCATACCACAACACAAAGATATACCTTGATTTAGCCAATAGTGCCTACTTCCACAAGAGCTAATCCTTTTATAAAGTGGGAATGAAGATTACAATCACTCCTTTCAGTCTCTCACCTTACTAGATCACTCCTCTCTCTTTACAAGCTCGTTTCTCTGTAAAGGTTATCTCCCAATCTTGATTGCTTTCAAGATTGGGTTTTTTCTCTGTTGTGTTGTCTTGGTTCGTGTGTTAGGTTTTTCCAAACCCCAATATATATTGCAAACTCACGGTTTCACAAAAATAGAATTCTGTCGAAAATAGGCATGGGCGCGGGTGCGCTCTCGGCAAGGCCAATGTCGAGCGCACGCGCCCTCAAAGTACTGTAAGTTGTCCACGTCATAGGTGCGGGTGCGCCTTGAGCAAGACTAATATAAGCGCATGCGCGCTCAAGCTTCTCCACGCAAATTGAACTCCTTTTTCTCCTCATGTGAGGGATAACTCCAACAAAACTATGCTAGATAGCTTGTGTATTTGTTGTTTGGAAGTTGGTTCTGGCATTTCAAGGAGAGCTCGTATTTGTTCAGGGTTTGCTTCAATGCGTATTTGTGAAACGAGTTATCCTAAGAAATTCCCTGTGGCTACCCCAAATACACACTTTTCTGGGTTAAGCTTCATTTTGTTTTGGTGCAATCTTTTAATGGTTTCTTCCAGGTGAGAAATGTGGTCGCCAGCTGTTAGTACCCTCCACTCTCAAACACTCGTAGCAGACCACGTGTCCAGACTAAAAGCATGTCGTGCATACGACCTAAGGTCAGGTCATCCAAATGACCTAGGAAACGTAACTGCTGCAAACTAGTCAACAACATCATTAATGAGAGATCATTACTTCATAACGACAGAAGAAGTAAAAGCAATCATCAAGACCGCACAAAAGAAGGATCTACGCCTATAAAAGTGTAGGAACCGTTATTTCAGAATGTAAATTTCTACAAACTGCGAACACCCACGCGCAGCAGAATTAATGGGTGTCAACAATTTTGATTGGAAAATACACCTGTAAATTGGCTAAGATAACTCTGAGAATATAAGATATATGAATCAGCAACCTCTTGATCTTCTTTTGTATTCATATCCTTAGATTGGACGTTGTATGGGCAACGATCTACCAACAAACCTTTTCTTTCTCTCTTTCCTTGCCTTTTTTTTTTAACAAATGAATAGCAAATTCGGCCAGGAGAGAAGGGTTTTTTTATTTATAGGCTACAATAGGGACCATGATGAGAAATTAGGGTTGGGCCTCTTGACGGGCTTGGGCTTCCCATGTTTGCCCAGAACACACAGCCTAAGTCTGTCAACAAATAATTTATTCCACTAAAGGCCATTGTTGCATTACCGCCCTAATCCCAAATTACGTGTTACGTTTATGGGATCCATATTATATGCTTGTTGATCTCCCCGTGTTTAAGATATCGAATGCCCGTTGATTAAGTCAAGTTACTGACAACTACATTAATCAACTTCTTATGTCCTTGAATAGTACCACTGAACCTCATTGTCATGTTGGATTAAATCCACCTGCAGGGTTTACATGACAATCCTTATGAGCTCCTCAAGGGGACATCATCAACCCGACTTCTTGCGGGTCACAGATTCCTTCTATAATCAACAGCACACCTTACATACAATGTCATTACCCAATCCATCGAGTTTGTTGATTCACAAATGAATCTCACTCATTGATGATTTAAAGCAATGTACAATGCACGTAAGTGCTTGTTATTATATCCGGATTAAGAGGACAAGCATCCATAATAACAGAGGTGTTTGTTCTCTTATATAGTCAGTATAAAGATAAACAACCTCACTTGGTCATGTTCAATACACACAAAGTGTACTAGTGTAATCCTATATAGTCAAGATAGACTAATACCAGATTATACTACAACCATATCAATGGTTTGTCCAAATCCATTTAGGTTGTGAACGTTTACTTAGATTTTATAAGGTACTGATGATATGATCTTCTGTGTGTCAACACACACCATATCATCTACAACATAAAGTATTTAGACACATGCATATAACTAATAACATATATAATATGCATAACATTTGCCTATATGATTCTCATTCAAAATATAAAGAATTAGAGTTAATACAAAAGTAATGCTTTTAGTATATAACCCTATCAATCTCCCACTTATACTCAAAGCATTTCTTTTTAGTATACTACTAACAAATCTCCCACTTATACTTAAAGCTATGCTGCCAAGCATCTGATTCCCATCCCCTCAACATGCCTGTCAAGGGGTTAGCTAGGTTATCTTCTGATGCTATCTTGGTAACAGTAACATCTCCTCTTATTATGTGGTACTTGCGCTCAATGTGTTTACTTGCTTACAAGAAGTTTTGGAGCCAAACTGATTCTTTGGCTGCCACATATTCAGCTTTCATGGTGGAGTCAGACACGCATTTCTGTGTGACACTCCTTCATATTATGGCTCCACCTCACAAGGTAAACACACAACCTGAGGTAGACTTACTTTTGTCCCTATCTGACTGAAATTCAGAAACTGTATACCCTAAGGGAACCAAACTATCTGTATGGTATACTAACATATAATCCATAGTCCTTTTTAGGTACTTCAAAATATGTTTTACCGCAGTCCAGTGCCCTTGTCCTAGGTTCTTCGGATATCTGCTAACCATGCCAACGACAAAGCAGATGTCTAGCCTCGTGCATAGCATGGCGTACATTAAGCTTTCTACATCCGAAGCATAAGGAACCGCTTTCATGTCCTCTATCTTTTTTGGTGTCTTGGGACACATATCCTTTGATAGAGGAACTCCATGCTTGAAAGGCAAGAAACCTTTCTTGGAGTTTTGCATGTTAGAACGAGTCAACATAGTATCAATATAGGTAGCCTGAGATAAGCACAACAACCTTTTCTTACGATCTCTTATAATTTTGATCCCAAGGATGTGACCCACTTCTCCTAAGTCCTTCATATCAAATTGCTTTGATAACCATACCCTTATGTCTGACAACACTTTCACATTATTTCCAATGAGTAAGATGTCATCTACATAAAGCACAAGAAATACCACTACGTTTCCATCAAATTTCTTGTACAAAACAAGATGCTCTTGACCTTTTTCAATGAATCCTTCTGGTTGCTCCATATAGATGGTTTCCTCAAGACTTCCATTAAGGAAAGCTATCTTGACATCCATTTTATAGACCCACTTGCATCCAATGTGTTTTATACCATTGCGTGGCTCTACAAGCTCCCAGATCTGATTAGAATCCATAGATTCCATCTCAGAATTCATTGCCTTTTGCCAAGATATTACATCTCTATCTTGGAGTGCTTCATTGTAGGTCTAGGGATCAGGATCTTGGTTATCAGTGGTTATGTCTAAAGACAATTCCAAACCAATCCACCTATCAGGTTGTCTAACAACCCTCCCACTACGATGAAGCACCTCTTGTTCTTGTACGTCATTGGTGACACGTTGTGGTTCCTATTTTTGTACAATTGGTACTAAAGTAGTTTAATGTCTCTCCTCTCAATACTTCTAAAATAATACTACTTGGGGTAAAATTTAATGCACTGTGGATGGAATAAGATTAGTGATATATAAATTGCTTTCTAATGCACCAGAACAGATAAAATGTTTATTTTTCTTAATGACGATCTTGTCATTTAAAAGAAACAGGATACCCATCCTTAATTAACATAGAAACTGAAATCAAGTTCTTTCTAAAATTAGGCACATAAAGACAATTCTTTAACACCATAGTCTTATTTCTACCAAAAGATAAACAAACATCTCCCACTGCAATAGCTACTACTTTCGTAGCATCCTCAAAGATAAGGCAATCTCTCCAGCACTAAGTTTTTTGGTTTCCTGGAACCTCTGCAATGAAATGCAGACATGGTTAGTGGCTTTCGTATCTACACACTAGGTACTGGTAGATAACACCGCTAAACATGTTAAACGACTAGTGCATGAGACATACCTCCATTATTCTCTTTGTTGAGAAGAGGACAATCTGGCTTCCAGTGTCCTAACTGCTTGCACTTGAAGCACTTGCTCTTAGGCTTTTGCACAACTCCTTGAGGTCTCATGCCCTTCTTTGCCATGCTCCTATGCTTCTGAACATTATTCTTCTTCTTACCGCCATTAGGCGTAGAAGTACAAACCTTCTCAGTAGCATAAACCTGAACATAACTCTGCTTAAAGAGACTCTCAGCTGACTGAAGTTTTGTTATTAGTTCCGCCAAAGAATACAACCTTTTGTTCATGTTGTAGTTAAGGCAGAACGGTTCAAATCTTTCAGGCAGCGTCATGAGAATGATATCGACCTGCGTTTTCGTATCGATATCAACTCCAAGGATTTCTAACTTATTCAGATAAGCCATCATCCTGAGTATATGATCCGCTACGGGGAGTCCCGCCCGGTCCATAGTTGTGGTCATCAAGTTTTTCATGGCAGTTTGCCTAGCAGCCCTATTCTGGTGTCCGAAGAGTTCCGTGAGATTGAGTATCATATCATAAGCCGTGGTCATGGCCTGATGCTGATGTTGCAACACACCTGACATAGATGCCAGAATGTAACACCGCGACATCTCATCTGCCTTGTTCCACTTCTTATATGCTACTTTCTCGTCTTCTCCAGCAATATCGTCAGGCTTAGGTGGGCATTCTTCATTGAGTACAAATTTGTACTCTTCAGTAGTCAACACGATATCCAAGTCTTGGCCCTATGTAATTAGGGCCAAGAAGTTTGTTTTCCTTAAGAATAGTTGCTAGTGGGTTGAAAGTAACCATTTTGAAAACATGAGAATCACATAAAATAACTATTATGTAGGGCAAAAACTTCTTGAGTTAATAACAAAAATTAATTAATTAATCAACCCATCACTTGCACCCTCCACACCGAGAAGTAGTAAGCCACGATAGTGTGGACGTTTACCATTCTACATTCGTGGAAATACTTTTGGAGTTAACTTAAAAAATTAATTAATTAACCCGTCAGCACCCTACACACCGAGATGTAGTAAGCCACGATAGTGTGGAAGTTTACCATATCTACATTCGTGTAGAGAGGTTTTTCCTATTAGTTCTACTTCTCATCAACTTAACAGCACACCACTCATTAGAGTGGACACATGCCATCTAGACAAGTAAAACTAAAATGCTGACCTTTCTTTGGTCCTACAAATAATAGCAGTGACTCTGATGGGGAGGATACCATTACTTTCATCTAAGTGTATACCATTACTCAACACTAAGTCCATTATTTGTAATGAATCCCTTTAGATGGAGAAGTGAATCCATTCATTTAATAATTTCATATAGTTGTCCTTTAGAAGTTTGTTCTGGTGATTCGTAATTAGACTCATCCGATATGGAGGATGGCACTAAAACCGACGTGCAAGTATAATTACATCACTAACAAACCAGTAATGGAGACCGTGGGATTTATACGAAACTAAATTCCCGCTCCCACTTAGTTATTTAGAACTGAGAATCTTTCAGTTTACTGGTCAGGCCTATGTCCATGTTATCTATTATTCATGTGGGCTTAGTTTTTAACAAACATCCACAAATAAAAACATGCATATAGAATAAGCAAATATGAACAATAAAATGGAAAATAAATTCCCAACTGTTATGGCCCATATTCATTGCTCCATCCTGTTCGCTGAACTCTTTTAGTTGCCTTTGCAAAATCCGGCGGGATTCGGGGCAGCGCCCCGATTTTTTATTTATTTATTTATTTTTTAGAAATCGTGGCCTGTTTCCTTCATTGGAAACCTCATGAAATCACTGCATAGACCCCCGAACAGCAAACAAATTTCATCTCATTATAGAGAAAAAAAATTCTCTTTCTGTCGTGAAAGGCGCGACCCGCGCTCTTTTGTGCCTGTATAAGGCGCATGGTGCGTTCATGCTCCAGGCGTATCAGCGTGACCTGCGCACCTTCCTTTTTCGACTTCCAGGCGCTTGAGCGCGACCTACGCTCCTGCCTTTTACGACTTCCAAAGCTTTGAACGCGATCTGGCTCTGCGCTTTTTGCGACTTCGGGCACTTGAGAGCGACTGGCGCCCAAAGATAAAAACTTCGGTTTCAAATCTGAACCAATCCAATTCTTGATCTTTTGATCTTACAATAGATTACATCAATGAAAAAAAACAACAACATGATACATACTGTGATTTAAATTACATCCATCAATAATAAAAAACTGTAAAACCGATCAATTTTTCATAAAATCAAAATCAATCCATTTCTTTCCAGAAATCATTCTGACCATAACAATTGGTCTAGATGCCTGCAAAACCAAGTTAGAATAGTTCTACATCTACCAACAAATCTACATGCTATGATACCAATTGTAAGAACCGTTATTTCAGAATGTAAATTTCTATAAACCGCGAACACCCACACGCAGCGGAATTAATGGGTTTTCACGATTTTGATTGGAAAACATACATGTAAATCGGCTAAGATAACTCTGAGAATATAAGATATATGAATCAACAACCTCTTGATCTTCTGTTGTATTCCTATCCTTAGATTGGACGTTGTGTGGGCAACGATCTACCAACAAACCCTTTCTTTCTCTCTTTCCTTGCCTTTTTTTTAAACAAATGAATAGTGAATTCGGCCAGGAGAGAAGGGTTTCTTATTTATAGGCTACAACAGGGACCATGAGGATAAATTAGGGTTGGGCCTCCTGACGGGCTTGGGCTTCTCATGTTCGCCCAGAACACACAGCCCAAGTCCGTAAACAAATGGCTTATTCCACTAAAAGCCATTGTTGCACTACCGCCTTCATCCCAAATTACGTGTTACGTTTATGGGCTCTATATTATATGCTTGTTGATCTCCCCGTCTTTAAGATATCGAATGCCCGTTGATTAAGTCAAGTTACTGACAACTATATTAATCAACTTCTTATGTCCTTGAGTAGTACCACTCAACCTCATTGTCATATCGGATTAAATCCACCTGCAGAGTTTACATGACAATCCTTATGAGCTCCTCAAGGGGACATCATCAACCCGACTTCTTACGGGTCACGAATTCCTTCTATAATCAACAACACACCTTACATACAATGTCATTACCCAATCCATCGAGTTTGTTGATTCACAAATGAATCTCACTCATTGATGATTTAAAGCAATGTACAATGCACGTAAGTGCCCATTATTATATCCGGATTAAGAAGACAAACATCTGTAATAACAGAGGTGTTTGTTCTCTTATATAGTCAGCATAAAGATACACAACCTCACTTGGTCCTGTTCAATACACACAAAGTATACTAATGTAATCCTATAGTCAAGATAGACTAATACCAGATTATACTACAACCATACCAATGGTCTGTCCAAATCCATTTAGGTTATGAACGTTTACTTATACTTTATAAGGTACTGATGATATGATCTTCTGTGTGTCAACACACACCATATCATCTATAACATAAAATATTTAGACAGATGTATATAATTAATAACATATATAATATGTATAACATTTGCCCATATGATTCTCATTCAAAATATAAAGAATTAGAGTTAATACAAAAGTAATGCTTTTAGTATATAACTCTATCAACAAGGAGGCATCTTCTCCATTTTCAAGGGATGCCAATTCTCCATCTTCTCGATCATCTATCTCTATCTCCCCTCCAATCAACCAATCAAAACCTCGAACTACGTTCGACTTGATTCGAGTTCACTAAAGAACTCGATACTTAGGTAGCTTAATATAATCGAGTTCAGTCGAAGAAATACTACCTCTACATAGGCGCCGTCTGCCGGATCATCTTCTTGAGAAAAATCATTCAAACCATTTTCTCAAACCCACGAAACTTGGTAAAACCACCATGGAAGGACAGCTCAAAGCTTTAGCCAATCAAATGAAAACTCCCCAAGATTCTTTTATGGCAAACACATCATTGAAGTTTCCATAACGCTGGTGTGGATTATCAATGGCGACAAGCGAAAATTCGGATAATCTGAGCACACTTCTATGTTGTAAGATATACTTCTTACTTACATATCACTTGCAGTCGATCCAGTACCAACCTGAGGGCTGCAACTACCACTATGTCACACGTTCCTTTATGGCAAATCGGTGACAATACAGATCCAGGAATCCAACTTACAGGTCGCTCCTTACCAGGTCAACTAAGGTGTTGGTTCAACCAATCTCAAACAAAAATTTTAGAGCATGTTAATCTATGGACCTATATCAATGAGGAGAAGTACATACTAGCATAACTCATCATAGAGCTATATCAAAACCTCAGCCAGATCTCATGCAAAGACCTCCACCAGGTCGTCCATCAGCCTTCCATCAACCAGGTCGACATCAGTCATGTCGTCCTTAGCCAGGTCATCCTCCGCCAGGTCGTCCATTAGATCAGCGCCTCATTAGTTCAAGTCGGACAAAAACAAAAAAAATGTGAATTTGCATGAGAAAATAGTGGATTTTGACCTCGAAAATGGCCACCACAGAGCAAAGCTCGATGGTAACAACGTGGGCGCCACCGAGATCTTTCCGAATTGGGATCACATGTGTGATTCTGACAATTATAGCTAAAATTATGGCCAAAATACCAAAACGCATCCAAACTTACTTTAATTAGCTAAAGATCACGATTACTTGCCATCTTTGCGCTTATCCGCCAACTCATGATACTTTATTACCATCAATGTGCAATCTGACAACTCAACATCATCTGACTTAGATCCTCCTACATCATTAGCCAGGTTATCCATCAGATCAGCGCATTATCAAGTCAGGTCGCCCTCAGATCAGATCATCCTCAGATGAGCTTATCCTCAGATCAGCTCATCATCAAGTCAGGTCATCCTCATATTAGCTCATCCTAAAGTCAGGTCGTCCTCAGATCAAGTCATCCTTAGATCAGCTCATCTTCAAGTCAGGTCATCCTCAGATAAACTCATCTTCAAGTCAGGTCGCCTTCAGATCAGCTAATCCTACGATCAGGTCATTCTCAGCTTAGGTCATCCTTAGATCAGCTCATCCTCAAGTCAGGTTGTCCTCAGATCAGGTCATCCACAGATCAGCTCATCTTCTGATCAGGTCGTCTTCAACTCAGGTCATCCTCAGATCAAGTCATCCTCAAGTCAGGTCAGAGTAGGTCTACAACCTGGAAGAAGCAACCAATATTCCAACTATCAGTTTAACTCGAACACAATCACTGTCAGTTCAGCTTGTACACAGGTTGTCATAAGTTCAATGGAGCTTGAACGAACATCAATATTCTAGGTCGTCCCAGACTTACCGCACCTTAAAGCTCACATCGATGATATCAATAATCAATCTAAAAAGCTCGCTCGCCAAGGAGTTATACCACACACAAAAGGTTGCCAGCATATTCATCATCAATTGAAATAACAAATCAAGGGGAAACAATACTTTGTCGAATCGAGGAATCAACAATTCCAAACCGAGAAGCATCTAAGTGTTCTCGAATTAGATATAACAATTCAAAGCACGCAGTTCCCTCCTCGACAGTTCGTATATACTACAAACCAGTGAGTCGCTCGAATTACAAAATGAAAGTTCACTCCCTTGCAGTTTATTGCAAGCCAATCAAGCTGGGGGGCTAGCCATAGCCATCTCCGAACTAGGACAAGTTATTACCATCTAAACATGTCAATCAAGATCCAACACTGGAGCTAAACAACATTAACACCCACAAGGGGCTGATTCTACTACGAGCTGGGGACTAGCTATAACCATCTCCAACCTGGTCGCTCAAAGCTCCAAAACTAGGCCTAGCAACATACAATCAATTCAAGACTAATAACCATAGTGACGCCCTCAAAATGTTAGCTATCAACCATAATGATGCTTCCAAAAGGCTAACTATCAACAAAAATGCCCCCAAAAGGCATACAAATCAACTTAACACCAACACCAGGGTTAAGCTTGATTGAACTATAATTACCACTCAAAGGCTAATTATCAGTTAAATCCAATCTACGTTACCCCCAAAAGGACCACAAATCGACTTAAGGCCTCTGATAGGGTTAAGCTTGTTTCAACTGTAATTACCACTCAAAGGCTAATTATCAGTCAAATCTAATCTATGCACTACGAGCTACGATTTGCGCACTACAATATAGGACCTACCACATCAACTCACAACAAAACTCTAAGCAACAAACAACATCTAGTCTACAAACACAGAAAATTTAATTCGTAACAATCTCCATTTTTAACCAAGTAAGACACGCGGTCTCCTTTATTATCTTTCTTTACACCACTATTCTAACAGTGATATAAAGAAAAGGGGCTATGTCAGTACCCTCCACTCTCAAACACTCATGACAGACCACGTGTCCAGACTACAAGTAGGTCATGCATACAACCTAAGGTCAGGTCGTCCAAACGACCTAGGAAACGTAACCACTGCATGCTAGTCAACAACATCATTAATGATAGATCATTACTTTTTAATGGAAGGAGTAAAAGCAATCATCAAGACAGTGCAAAAGGGTATCTACGCCTATAAAAGGAGGCGTCTTCTCCATTCTCAAGGGAGGCCAATTCTCTATCTTCTCGATCATCTATCTCCATCTCCCCTCCAATCAACTAATCAAAAGCTTGAACTATGTCCGACTTGATTCGAGTTCACTAAAGAACTTGATACGTAGGCAGCTCGACATAACCAAGTTCAGTCGAACAAATCTTACCTCTACACCAGCCTTTGCACTTTTGACTACCATGTTATCTATGTAGACTTCCATAGTGTCGCCCAGCAAGTCTTTGAATATTTTTGTGACAAGTCTCTGGTAGGTCGCGCTGGCGTTCTTCAAGCCGAATGGTAAGACGTTATAGCAGAACGTTTCTTGGTCGGTTATGAAGGACGTCTTTTCCTAGTCTTCTTCTGCAAGTGGTATCTAATTGTATCTGCTATATGCGTCCATAAATGATAAAAGTTTATGACTGCAAGTTTGGTCTACTAGTATATCAATCCTGGGTAGGGGGAAGCTGTATTTTGGGCAATGCTTGTTGACATTGGTGAAATCGATGCAGAGTCGAACCTAGCCATTTTTCTTAGGAACGACTACAATGTTAGCTAACCAGGTCGAGTATTTGACCTCTCTGATGAATCCAACCTTTTTGAGCTTTTCTATCTCTTCATCGATGGCTTTTTGAAATTTGAGTGCTAGTTTCTGAGGTCAATGTTTGATAGGCTTTATAGCTGGATCTACATTTAATTTGTGGCAAGCGGCCTGAGGGTCGATGCCTGGCATATCGATATATGACCAAGCAAAAATATCTTTATTGAGAGATAGAAAATTGACAAGTTACTCCTTGAGCTTGGGGTCTAAATCAGCCTCTACATAAACAAATTTTGGGTCATCATTTGTGCCCAAATTGACTTTCTCTCATAGTTTGACTTGTGCTTGTTTTTCCTTGAGCTTGTCTGTTGTTGATGCTGGAGGGCTGGAAGCTTGGGGATCTTGCAGCTTTGGGATTTCATTTGTCTGGACGACCTGAGTTTTGTCCTTGGTTGTTGTGCTTACTTAATTATGTCGATGAGCTTCTAGTTGGTTGCTTCTAAGCTCCATGATGTTATGGGGTCTTAGGAACCGCAGGACTTGGTATAAGATTGATGGAACTGCTGAGATCTTGTGAATCCACCTGTGTCCTAAGATGGCAGTATATGATGACTTGACATCTATCACACTGAAGCGTATTGAGGTTTTAATGATGTTCTCTTTTTCTCCAATGGAGACTGGTAGGATGACGTCTCTAATAGCATCTATGCGGTCTCCATTGAATCCATAGAGTGGCGCATTTGACTCTATCATCACTGAGTCTGGCAGGTACATATCCTTGTATGTTTGGTAAAAGAGGATGTTATAGGAGCTGCCTGGATCGATTAGGACCCGCTTGACTGTCCATCTGTTGATCTTGACGTGCACTACCAGAGCATCATTATGGGGTAGGCACACTTTATCAAGATCTTCCTCGGTGAACGATATTGTGGTCATAGTTTGAGAGCTGGCAAGAGTAATCAGTTTAGCTATGTGGGATAGGTGGTAGATTTCTTGCAGTGCTCCTACGCGCCTGTGCTTTTCACGACCGGAGGTCTCATTGCTGGAGGTGTCTATAATCATGTGGATTACCTTTTCCTCGTTGTGATCGGAAGAGTGATGTCTTCTGTTATGCCTCGACTGACCGGGAGATTTAGATCGTCGGGCTGTTCTGCTTCTGCTCCTTCTGCGAGCAGGTCGTTTGTGACTATGTCTCTTGCTTCTGTTGCAGTTTGCATTCAGTTTATGCCTGAGGTCGCTTTCTTGCAAAAACTCTTTCAGTTTTCCCTCTTCGACTAAGTCTTGGAGGTAGTGCTTGAAGCTTTAACATTCATTGGTGTCATGGTGGTGGAGTTTGTGGAAGTGGCAGTATAGACGTCCTGGTATAGCTATCACCTTGTTGACGTTTGGTTTGAAGTAAGGTGTTGTATATATCTTCTTCAGGATATGGCCTAGCACCCTGGAGAAGTTGGAGAATTATCTTTTGGCGTACGATGGTTTCTGGGAGTTGGTGCCCTTGTTGTTGCTTGAGTACTGATTGCTTTCTTTGGGTCCTCGTTTGTCGCTTACTGCGAGGACTTCTTTGCCTTTGCGTTGGGCCATCCATTCTTCGTACTTAATGTACTTGTCAACTCTATGGTATAGGTCATCTAGGCATTCTGGCTTATTGTGCATGAGAGACCCTGCTAGTACGGTGTCGTCTAGGAAGGCGTTGATAAATGCCGAGGTTGCAAAGTTGTCCTTGAAGCTTGGCTCCATTGAAAGATGTTCCTTTTTGAGACGTCCTAAGAAAGCGTGAATAGTCTCGTCGTGTGCTTGCTTCAGCTGGAACAACGAGTCTAGGTCGGCTTGCTTCTTCCTGTTGTGGACAAACTCTTCTGCGAATGTCTCGGCCAACTTGTCGAACTTGTGGATTGAATCAGGGGTTAACGTGTAAAACCAGTCTAATGCTCTGTCCTTCAAGCTGGTTGGAAAGAGTTTACATTTTAGGTAGTCAAAGTCTGGAACACTGTAGAGCGCCAGGAGTTGGCTGAAACGAACTATGTGCTGGCCTAGGCACGAGCTACCGTTGTACAACGAGAACTTTGGCTGGATAAAATTAGTGGGAAGCTATTTGTCCCTGACTTCAGTGGTGAGTGGTGACGCCTTGTATGACTGGAGCATTTTTTGGATGATATGGGCTGCACTGGCTTTTTCGCTTGACTTCTCCAACCGTTGGGCGAAGTCCTCAAGACGTTGATTGGTGGTTGTAGTGAGGGTTGTGACTGCATTGTTTTCAATTGCGTCTGGGGCCAGGTTGTTGGTGTTGGAAGTAGTTTATTTGCGAATAGTTTGGTTCTCATGCTGGAGCGTGGTAAATGATTCCTGGATAAACTTTACTTTATCTACTAGAGCTTTTAGTTGTTCTTCCATGGTGGTTTTTTTAACCAGTTTAGTAGGCTTGAGAAAATAGTGTGGGCGTTTTTCTCAAGGAAACGAATTGGCAGACGGCACCAATGTAAATGTGTGGTTTTCTACCTACGACTGTAAATGTGTGGTTTTCTACTTACGACTTGATGTTGAGGTTGATGGGGAATGACTGTACTCTTGCTTGGGATAAGAGTTGCCTACGTATCAAGTTTCTTGGGTGAACTTGAATCAAGCCTTACGTAGTTCATCTCTATCTATTTATAGGTGTTTGATCTGACTTTTTTTATTTGCTTCAGGCCGTTGTCAAGTGTAGATCCATATTTTGTGCTCTTTTGATGATTCGTCATTACTCCTGCTGTTACAAAGTAAATGCCTCCTTTATTGGTGTGTTGACTGAGTTTCAGGATCGCGGTAGATCATTTGTTTCCATGTATGTTTGTATTTGATATTTGGGACAACCTGAGTTTGGATCGTGGTTACGTCCTGGTGGCATAGTACGACCTAGGGATATACGAGCTATGAAGATACGACCTGGTGTGTGGACACGTGTGCTGTACATGTAGTGATATGCTTGAGAACGGAGGGTACTTATAGTTTATAAATTATTGTTTGGTTTTTTAATTTGGATATCACTTCCTTAACCTGCTATTAGGCTTCAATTAAGACTTTTTTGGAAATGCAGATTTTAGATTGAAGAAAGTTTGAAGCAATTGCCTAGATTTTGGTGCGCAGGCGAAGGTCAGTCTTTAAACATAATTTCCTGTGTCAAGAACTCCTAGAATAACCTTAATGCTTTTCTTTAAACATAATTTCATGTGTCAAGAACTCCTGGAATAACGTTATTGCTTTTGTTTACAGGGATATGTTGGTTTTGGGTTCTTGGCTAGCTTATTGCAATGTTCAAACTTACGACTATCGAGATACGCAATCACTAATTAGGTGATCCCATTTACATAGTTAACCCTAATACTTAAGAACATCTACAGCTCCCAAACTTACCAACTTTTGAATAATGGGTCACAATTGTTTAAATCTCATCTGGTTTCAGTGTTGACGCATTTCGAATTGAATGACTAGTTAGTGTACTTCTATTGTATAAGATAATCTCAACCCAAAGCTTTACCTTTTGGGTTATATTGAAACTGGTACAGTTTTACTTATGTCCAGTTCACTGACTTTGTCTAAATTAGAACTGAAGTATTCTTAAATACATACATATATCTAACTACTTTAAAGAAAACGAAGGCTTCAACAGTGAATTCATCACGCCATTAATTTTTTTTCCAATTTTGCCCCTTTCCAAACACGAATATTACAGCTCATACCATTTTTTTGTTTTATTTTTTTATTTTGTCTTTTTAGGGGTAAAATGGTAGTTTCACGTCTAGAAATCTAACTACTTTAAAGAAAACGAAGGCTTCAACAGTGAATTCATTACGCCATTAATTTTTTTTCCAATTTTGCCCCTTTCCAAACACGAATATTACAGCTCATACCATTTTTTTGTTTTATTTTTTTATTGTCTTTTTCAGGGGTAAAATGGTAGTTTCACGTCTAGAAATTAATGAAAAATAAAATAAAATCAGAGATTGTTAACATGGCAGAGACACGTACAAAGAGGCTAGTTATATTTTAAAGTGCTAAGTCCCAAGTCCGAGCAAGGGAGAAGGGAAAAGTCATGTTAGCACACAAACTCGAGTGGACACACATACACAACAGTCAAAGAGCGAGTTAAATTAGATTCATGTCTTCTTGTACAAGAGAGCATATCTGCAAGAGCTGAAAGATGGGTCTTCAAATTTTAAGTTTGAGAATGATTAAACAATCGAATTGGGTGGAAATATTTCATATACAAATTTTTAAGCATTTTGATTGAAAGTCCATTATACCACTCCTTTACTGGGTTTTGTATGATATATACCACCAGAGAGATTCCCACTTCAGTCAGATAGAGATTGGGTTGTTAAGGCGAAATGTATTTAACGGAGCATAATGCCAGTATGTACATACACCAATGCTTAATTGAGTTAGACATTAAGTTGGACGGTACTCAAAGGCATTATGGAAAACTTGTTTATGGTGTTTTCAAGTCCATAGTACAAGTATAGGCGTTTGACACATTGGAGTAAGTTCCTCAATTTAGATAAGGTTCTCCCATTAGAGGAAAGAAAGGTGTAATATGAAAAGGAATTAGTTAGTTGAAGTGTTTGGAGTGACTTGTCAAGAAGACTAGTTCTTGCTCTTCTTTTTTTGTTTGTTTGTTCCAAAACTTGTAGTGCTCGTATCTAATATCTCTGTATACATCAATGCCTCATGATATTTTGTAAGTTTTGGAACAACAAGGGGGAGGGGGGTTTGTATCATATTTATCCACATCTTTTAAACCTCATTTTGTTTTACAGGGAAGCCACCTTCATATCCAGACACTTCACATACAGAGGAAGTTTTTCTCATTAATTTCTTTTACTTAAAACTAGTTAGGAACATTATGGTCCTGGTTAGCAGGCCAGTAGCTATTTTCAAAGGTAGGGGGAAGCGAAGCTTCTAGTCTATAGGTAGCGTGGAGGCTACTGCTTCTAGAATGAATGAGGCAGGTTGAAAAGACTACAATACAAGTCATGAGTGATAGCAAAGCCAAGCCTATTGATGAAGGAAGGAAACCAAGCCCATACTTGTGCTCATCCAAAGCTACTAGGTCACTATACATTTTCTAATTATTGCTATCTATTTTCATGTTCTCTTAATGTATTTTATACTTGTTACGTGTAGATTTGAGATCTCAAAATAGATTGGAATTTACAAGTGAACCAATCTGTTGTTTGAAATTCTTAGTATGTGTATTTTCTTGATATTCTAAATTTATTTTCTTGTATTGTATCATATTGGAGATTGCTTTTTGATTATTATGTTCTTGATTTGAATGGTGATGGCACCTTGTTTTCATTGCTTGCAGGTGTTATTGCCTTTGGCATGAATGTTAGATTGTGGAATCTCAATGACGCATATAGACACTGAATGTAATAAGAAATATTAGCGATTGAGCTAGCTAGGTATATATATAATCATTGCTTCTAACCTAGTCTCATCCAAATGATGCCAAGGTAAATAAATTGTATGAGTAATATTATACTATACCTTACCTAATGTGTTATGTTTTGAATGTCCAAATCAAGTTTCGCTTCTAAATGAATGTTGGTAGTCAACAAAGTATTAGACATGGGTATATCCATGTGGTGAACAATGACTACACTCACTAAGGATGTACACCATTGGTGGAAGTGCATCTAAAACCATCAACATCCAATGCAACAGATACCTTGGCCTTTCCAATCCTTTGGCAAGAACTTGATTGGTGAACATTTTTTAGAAGTAACACCTCAGTTCCTTTGTTATGTATATGGTATTGATTATTGAATTTAATGAAGTTCAAATGTAGCTTAGGCAAAGTAATGTGATTGCAAAAATCTGCTTGCGTGTCTTTTAAATTTTCATGTGGGTAAGAATAAGAAGCTTTAAATCTATCAGTTTGATATATCTTTAAAGTTGAGCTAGGTGGGTAGGACATATAAGCAAATAACGTGAGAAATGCACCTTTTTTTATTTGTATGTATATATAGTGTTTGTATATTTTTTTCTTTATAGGTCACAAATGATGTTTTTGCACTTCGGGGATCACTCTTGAGCTTTCATCAAGTTTTGTTACACCTTGAGTTGTTGTGTTTATGACAACCATATGGATTATCTGATTAATGATATTTTTAGTTATTTCTTATGATTATACCTTGCACTAGCTTGTCTAAAGTTTTTCATTTGGTTAGTGAGTTAATGAATTCATTGGATATATTCGTTTGTTTATATTATTAAAAAAAATTGCTTTGGTTTTTGTAGGGTCTGGAGATTGTATTGGCTTTCATGGATCTAAAGTTTCCTACTGTTTTCTTAGGAAAATGTTATCTAAGTAACTTTATAGCTAGTTTCTTACTTGATGTAATTTTTACTTTTACTCATATTTGACTTATAAAATGGCTTATGAAATTTAAAAAAATTGTACTGTTGAAAAACTTGTGTATGTTATTAGATTGTTTTTGTTAATTAATATTGATTTTTATGGGATACGATGGTGAATGCGATTGTTTGGGAGAGATAATATTTGCATGTTGCCATAATTAAATTGAAACAACATAGGCATATTTTTTAAATATTGTGTACAAGTAAATATGTCGGCTAATTGCGAAACAAAGATAAGAGATTGGACATATGACACACTGTTCAGATCATATGCCAAAGTTTTGTGCAATATTATGTCGGTTTCAGTAACATATCATCTCGGTTTGTTCCTTATTATCTCGGTTTTAATATTATTTTAACTTTTCAATTTTATTTTCATTTTTAAAACCGAGATAATAGAATTAGATATTATATTAGATGTTTTTTTGGAACTGAGATAATATATCTCCTTCTTATCTCTGTTGTGGGAACTCTATTATCTCGGTGGATGTTACCTCGGTTTCTTGTGTATGAAAAAAGCGAGATAAAAATGCTATTATCTCATTTTTTTAGCTGAGATGATAACCCTTTTTTACTAGTGGTGTTGCATACTTATATGGGGACTTATATTTTCAACTTGTTTTGAATTGGCAGATGAAAATCGTCAAAGATGATTTTTTTTTTTTTGTTCCTTCTCTAGCTTTCAACTGATTATCTATTGTGTTTTCTGTAGAATCAATTGATAACGTCTTTCTTTATACTGGAGTATATGAGAAAAATGAAAATGAGGCCGCTTTGTCTTCTCGTCCAACTCGAGATGACATAGAAATAGTTGATAGCGAAAAGATTCTGTATTTTGGGATGAATTTTACAAGTCTGGAAGTTGCGAAATAGTTTTATATAGACTACAGAAAAGCATTTGGATTTAGTGTCGTTACTCAAAGTACCCAAAAAAGAATTCCACATTCAGACTAAGTGAGTACTTGTCAAATAACTTGCGAGCGTTTTGGGACTTATGTAGAATGAGTAAAAAAAACATATGAGGGTTCTAAGAAAGAAGTAATAAACAAGAGGAGAAACACGAATACGGTGAAATGCGGGTGTTTAGCAACAATGAGAGTGACAAAATAAGACAGTGGATTATGGAAAGTGGTGAAGTATGTTGGTGCGCACAATCACAACCTTGTTAGTCCGGCGAAAATGATGTGCATACTTGTTTGTAAAAAATTGCCTGTTGCAGCTAAGATGTTGATTGACTCGTTCCGTGATGAAGGCAAACCTGTGAATAAAGTTGCTGATATACTTACGGATCACAAAATGGTTTTTTTGACAGAGATTGTTGGAACCACTTAGGTCCGTTGAAGGAGTATAAGAAACCTGTCAAAGGTGATGCTACCGTAATGCTAGATTTTTTTAAGAAGAAGAGTATATAAGATCCTAATTTCTTCTACGCAATGTAAATGGAGAGCAAAGCACGGGCAATCAATTTTTTATGGGTAGATGGTCGTTCACGTATGCAGTTTTAGTATTTTGGTGAGGTTTTTTTCTTTGACACAACATATCACAAGAACGTATATGAAATGCCATTTGGCCATTTGCTGGAGTAAACCACCACATGCAGTCAATCCAGTGTGGTTGTGCACTCCTATTGGATGAGACAGAAGAATCTTTTCAGTGGGTTTTTCAGACTTGGCTTGCAGCCATGGGCGGGCATGCCCCATCTTTAATCATCACAGATCAAGACCGAGCTATGACAGCGGCTGTTGCGAAAGTATTCCCAAATACACGACATAGATTTTGCCTATGGCACATTTTGAAGAAATTTCCTGAAAAACTTCCACATGTTTATTTCAAGAGGTCATCTTTCAAAAAAGCTATCAAAATGTGTATTCGGGAAACTTATAATCCTAGTGCTTTCGAAACAAAGTGGAAGGGATTGATGTCTACATATGAGTTGGTGGAGAATGAATGGCTCATAGGACTATATGAGATTCGAGAAAAATGGGCACCGGTTTATCACTTTGATACTTTCTATGCTGTCACTAATACTACCAGGTGTTATGTAGGCATGAATTCTTTTTACAAGAGTTTTTTCCATTCAACTACAACTCTTAGAGAGTTTGTGTTAAAGAATGATAGGTGTTTGAGTAGAATTGTTCAAAGAGAAAAAAGAGAGGATTATACTACAGAACACTCGAATTGCATCGTCGATAGTAATGCCTTTCTCTTGAAGAGTGCATCAAAAGTGTATACGAGGAATGCGTATGATAGGTTCAAAAAAGAATGTGAGAAAACTCGAGCTGAGTATGTCTTGGATGATGATGAAAAGGGTAGTGATGGCTACACGACCTACACTTACAAGTCTCGAGTGGAAGGTGATTAGCGTGAGTGGAAGGTGAAGTTCAACTCAGCCACAAAAGAAGGTAACTGTGAATGCAAAATTTTCGAGTTCCTAGGGATACCCTATGGACACCTTGTAAAGGTTTTTCAGTGTCGTGATATATATAGAGATACCCGATCACTTTATTCTAAAGAGATGGATGAAAGGGGCTAACAAATATAAAGCTGAGTATGATGGTGGACTAATAAGTGGTCATGAGAGTTTTGGGGTACTGAGAACTACCCAACTTCAGATGGTTGCCAATCAATTAGTCTATGAAGCGGCTGAAGCAAATGAGACTTACCAATTGATGTTGAAAAGATTACAAGCACTATCACTAGAGCTCAAGGAAATAAAGAAAACTAATGACGAGACCAACATTTCAGTTGTCGATTCATGCACTGTCAATGAAAACTCACAACCTGCAATTGATGCCTCACAAGTTTTACTTATGAATCCCAACATCTCACAAACTAAAAGAAGGAAAAAGGAAGTGAAGGTTTACAAAAGTAGTACTAGAATAAAAGGAGGTTTGGAGAAAGACATTGCGAAAGCTAGCAAAGGGAAGACAGGCAGGAGATGTACTAGTTGTAACCAGGTTGGTGTTAATCACGACAAACGAAATTGTTCACAAAATCCAAATAGGAAGAAGGGGATAAGTAAGTAAAGTGATTTCTGTAGTTTTCATTCATTCCTAGTATACTAAATTTTCTTGTTTGGAGTTCACTGTAAAATTGACATTTGTCATCACTTTCTTACTTGACAGTTATTGATGAGGAGATTGAGTATGTGGACGATCATAGAGATGATGACGACGACAAAGATAGAGATGGTGATGAAGACAACAAATATGGAGATGGGGACAATGTTGAATTTAAAATTTGAAGTTAGAATCATTTGTGTTTAAATTTGAAGTTATGTATATGAATTTGGAATTTGGTTATGTGCGTTTGAATATGAATATGAATTTGAATATGGTTTTATGTATATGTATATGAATATGAATTTGAAGTTATGTATATGAACTCATGTGTATATAAATTTGGTTTAAAATGAAATAAAAAAAATTGCTTGGATTTTGGTCCAAACGACCTACCCAGGTCGCACAAAAGCATCCAAAACGATCCTCAAATAGCGTTCACAGACGAATCTGGCCTTAACAACCTTTGTAGATTGTTGGTCTATAGACCTAAACAATCGGATGGGGTCATTTAGAGTGATGCTGAGCGGTCTAAAGAGGTCGTTTAGAGTGATGCTGAGAGGTCTGAAGAGATCGTTTTGAACACTTCTCTGCGACCTCACTATGTCGTTTGGACCAAAATCCAAGCATATGCCGATATTTCAGATGTTTTAAAAAATTAAAACTGGATTTCAATTTGTATTTCTCACTTTACTACGAAAAAAAAAACCCAACTACTCAACGTCTGCTTCTTATAACTTAGAGATCTCCAAATGTGCTTTTGATGTAAATTTGTAATTAGGTATTGGGTGCTTGTACGTATTTTGTTGGAGATCTCGAATTTTGTTGCGTAATGTTGACATCGGTAGAGTACCAAAATTAGGGTTGAATGCCCACTCTCTTTTCCCGCTTCTTTCTCTTTTCCCTCTATTTGCCTATTGCTCCAAGGTCTGCTCCAACATCTCCTTCAAACGTTTGTGCCAACATCTGCTTCAAAGTCTACTTCAACATCTGCACCAACCCAACATTTGCTTCAATGCACTATCAACGCCTGTGCCAACGTCTGACACCAGCTCATTTTTGACAAGTTGTGCGTGTAACAAATGTTGCTTGTGGTTGTTCATAACCAAATATTACAAATCAGATTTCAATTTTGCAATCTTGATTGGTTGTTGAACCCTAAACTCAGTAACCAATAGTTGGACGGCATGACTGAAGATGTGGACGATTAGGGTTTTGTATATAGATTAGGGTTTGAAGTTGGATTAGGGTTTGGTTAGGGATTAGGGTTTGAAGTTGGAATTTGAAGTTTGAATTTAGGGCCCATTGAATTTATATGTTTGAAGTTATTTTATATGAATTTCGAATTTGAAGTTATGTATATGAATTTGAATATGAAAATGTGCGTTTGAATTTCACGTTGAATTTGAATATGAATTTGAACGTGAATTTGAATTTGAATACGGTATGATGTGTATGAATATGAATATGAATTTGAAGAAAGGGATAAAAAAATCAGTTTTGCTTAGATTTTGGTCCAAACGACCCAGTGAGGTCGCAAAGAAGTGTTCAAAACAATCTCTTCAGACCGCTCAGCATCACTCTAAATGATCTCATCAGATTGTTTAGGTATATAGACCAGCGATCTGCAGAGGTCGTTAAGGTCAGATTCATCTGTGAACGATCCAGTCAGATCGTTTTGGATGCTTTTATGAGACCTGGCTGGGTCGTCTAGACCAAAATCTAAGCAAATTTTTTATTTGATTTAGTTCATTTCATATCCAAACCAAATTTTCATATACGCACATATCCAACCAAATTCAAACTCAAATTCATTTAATATCCAACCAAACCCTAATCCAACTTCAAACCAAGTTCATTTCATATCCAACAAAATTCAAACTCAAATTCAACGTGAAATTCAAACGTACATTTTCATATTCAAATTCATATACATAACTTCAAATTTGAAATTCATATACAATAACTTCAAACTTCAAATTCCAACTTCAAACCCTAATCCCTAAGCAAACTTTAATCCCTAATCCAACTTCAAACCTTAATCTATATACAAAACCCTAATCCAACTTCAGACACGATCACGACGGTAACGCCCACCGATAAACTTGCACCGGGTCAAGTTTTCCGCTTCGTGGAACAATCTCCTTGCTTCCTCGAGAATTGTAGGCCCACCCAATTGCAAACCTTGCTCAAGTATGAGAGTAGTTTCGTCGAGAACGTTGCTTTGTAAACAGAAATGCAAAACTAATTTTGCATTTATAGTTTTAAAAGAGCGGAACTACAATTATAAGTGCATAAAACTCACTAGATGAGTACTGAAAGTAAGAAGTATCTGTAGGGAGAAATGAATAAGAAGCTGAGGATTTATCATTTGAATGTGAGTATTCATTTCATACCATTCCATATAGCCAAACTCATATTTCCATAGATAACTTGCTGGGGGTCCTCGATTTTGGGGTTGGATCACGTGATTCTCCCATGTGGTCCAATATGTCGAAGTAAGATTTTATTTGACCTCGTACCCATGTCCGTTGGTAGTTCTCGTTGCGATATTTGGCTATGCGTGGAGGATTGGCAGGTATAAGCTGCAGGTGACCCAACTGATGGACCGCCCTACAAACAGTATAAAGCTCCACGACACCAAGAAAGCATATAAAGCCCTCAAAATAAGCAATATCATCCACCGGGCGTAAAGCTCTAACATTATTGTAGGGCCACCATTCAACTTATCATATTAGAAAATCAATCAGTAATCACATACTCAAACCATCAACTAATCAATAAAATATTAAAGAAACCCATATACTTACCATCAAACAAGTTGTATCATCAAGAAATTTTCCATAACACTGCAATGCATGTTTTGGGTTAACATAGTGCAGAGCAGTAATTGAGTGCCTTCGAGGATGGGCCAACTCATACTCTAAGTTTGGGATTGGCCTGAAGCACGGGAAGAACTCGTAGATCCACACCTAGATTTATATACACACATAATTAAAATACAAATAATAAATAGATAAAGGGTTAATATATAAACGAAAATACTAAATATTTACCTGTAAGAGAGTGAAATAGCTTGAAATGCATTTTACTTTGGCGCTTGTGGCAGCCCCAAGACCGTGGTGTAAGTATGCAAGTATTGCTGCACCCCACACATAGTCTTTGATCTCGCTAAACTTCAACAGCAACCTCAAGTAACAAATAGGCACTACAGTCCCAGACTTGTCAGGGAAAAGAGTACATCCAAAGAAGAATAACAAACAACTTAACCTCTGAAGGTATGGTGTACCTCTACCAAAGTCGACGCCTTCTTCACACGCCCTTTTAGTTTAATCGCACTATCATGCACCTTCCCGGCCATGTGATGCTTCAAGAATTGTAACCTTACTTTTGATATGAAGTGGCTGGCTTGCAACTCCTCCTTAATCGCTTCTAACGATATATTAAGAGTGAGATTCAACATTTTCTCAGTCTATTCCACTTCATATCAATGTTCCCTTGCATAGCTCTTCCTTTTATCGAGACTCCTAGAAGTTGGGAGACATCATCCAAAGTGATAGTCATCTCCCCAAACGACATATGAAATGTGTTGGTCTCCGGATTCCACCTCTCCACAAACGCAGAGACCAACACTTAATCCTGATGCTCGTATACTCCCATCATGAGATCATACAAACCCTATCCTTCTAAGCTCGTTTTCAAATCTAGGATAGTTTTGAAATTTTGACTTCAGATTCCATTGATTTAACTTGGTTAGGTGCTGACCACACTTCAAAACTCCACGCTCCTAAAACAATAAAGACAACAAAGAGTCAATGAATCCATGATTTAATTTCGTAAATTGAAAAAGTTAAAGTACTAATTATTATTAATATTGCCTGCCCCTCCCAAACATCGCGAGCCACGTGCACAACATAGTCATACAACAACTGGTCTATTGAACGTCCTTGCACTCTAGTCGGCCCACCACTATATATGCCTAGTTGATACTCCTTGTCTTTCTTCAATTTTCTCATAATATTTTGAACAGGACGTACCACCGGTGCCTCCATTGTTTCCTCCACCGCTTCCTCCTCATCAATTGTCATCCTCCTCCAAATCGTCATCAGCCTCATCCAGATCGTCATCCTCCTCGTCCCCGGCTCATCGTCATCACTCTCATCTTCCCCTTCCCCTTCCTTTTCCCTTTCTCCTTCCCCTTCCTCTTCCCATTCATCATCACCATCAGCATCCTCCTCTTCACTATCACCACTATCTAAATTCGTAGGAATCCCCATTTTTACATCAACATCTTCATCCTCATCCTCATCAATATCCTCATCTAAATCTAAATCTAAATCTACGTCCTCATTCACAATAGGAGCACTTTTTTTTTTTTTTTTTTTTTTTTTTTTTGTACTACCTCTAAATCACCTACACCTACTATATTACTCGGATCGGTGGCTTGTCAATCCCCTCTATGGGCGGATGCCGACGTTCCCCTTCCTTTTTTTTTCTCAGGTGGGTCACCACGACCCGAACTACTACTACCACCACTAAGTAATTTCTTAGCACCTGTGTAGATGGTTTTCGCTACACTCTTCACATTCTTTGATCGAGGACCCATTATTGCTACAAAAAATAGTAATAAACAAGTATTAGTAACCAAAAGCTTCAATCTAATAAAATGAAAAACAAGCTTCATTGACAAAACGAAAGCGAAACATAATCAATTAGAGAGAGTCGTACAATCTAATTTAAAAACCAAAACTACAATGCATCAATAATCTCATTTCTCTTCAAAATTGTTACAATTAATACATTGAATATGATCCAATACAATCCATTTGCGACAACAAGAAATCTAGCAACTACTAATCTACTTAATGGATAAAAACATGCATGAATGAGTTTTCTAGTTCAATTGATTTTTGTAAACAGTCATGTTAGGGGGCCCTTCATGTCAATGCAACAATGCATACAATGTATTGAATGTTTCTACAAGTTATTTTTTCATACCGTATGATAGTGCATAGAAGTGAATGGTTCCGGGTTTTCTCAATATAAGGAAAAACCCGAAAGAACCGAACCTGGTAGGAACCATTCAAAATAGAACCGAACCCAAAATCGGTAAGCGTGCAAACCATAACCGACCCATGAACACCCCTACTTCTAGCCCATAAATAATACTCAATAAAGGTATTGAATTGAGGCATCCAAGAGTGGACTAAACTCTCACCCCTTTCATCTAAACCCTCCTCAAGGTAACGTGTAACCTCACACAAGCTAAGCACCATACAGCGTAGCACGTACAAAGATGGCTATCTAGAAAAGTAAATTGCAATTCCCGAAATACAACTATCAGTGTATCTCTCTAGAAAAGTGAACAAGGTAATTGTAAATCTTAAAAAGCAGTTGTCATCTTCGGAAAATGACAATAATTCTTTCTTTGTAGGAATTCAACAGTTCTTTTCTGAGTTTCCCCGTGATATGTATATTCTATTACTAATTCAACTATTAAGCAACTCAAAACCAAAAATAGGATTGATCATCTTTGGCAAAAGGAACTGGCTATATAACACAAGGAAACCTCATTTTTCATTTGCAAACTTAGTCATGACAATGAAATACAACCACCAACGAAAATCAGGTCATGACAATGCACCCACAGAACTAAATCATATGCAATTTCCTCCCATCCAAACACCAATTCAATTTGTAATAAACTCCCAGTCCAAATTCAGATTTCAACACTCTCTAAATAATAATAGCTTTATCAATGAATGGGTCTGAATTTACTCTAATATCTAATACATTTACATAATCAAAACAACAAACTAGAGCAATGCAGATAAAACAACAAAAATGTCAACATTGCAGAAATCAAATTTTTTTTACTTGCCTGAAGCCTGAAGACAGCAATGCAATGCAACTTGAACTCTATTTGAGAAGTAGAGAATTTGGTTTGAGAAGGTCGAAAGTAGTATCTATTTCAAAAGTTGATCAAATGAAAATATGATAATTTGGTTCGATTTGGAGTGGTTATATTTGTTTGTTCCGTTTTCGTTTTTGCTGGGGTTGCTAGAAACGAAAGGTTTTTTTTGTTCTGTTCTATTTTATTTCGTTATTTTCTTTTGTTTTAATTTCGACCAAGAGATCTTTAGATCATCTCACGAGTTGAATGGATGAGATTGGGAGTGGGCTGGATGTGGACGAAATGGGAGTGGATGTTCCTCCCCCATATATATATATATACACACACACACACTAGGTATAACCCGTGCCTTCGGCACGATTGTGTTTACATTTCTTGGTATGCATTGTTGTTAGAAAAAAAGAGTTAATATACTCAATATATTCCTATAAGACACATCAATTTTAACATTCAATTTTTTTCTAAATTGAATAATTTTGTATTATATTATTTTGAACTCTTGTGGTCAACACATATTTACTACCAGTTGCTCCACTATTACAAAATCTGAAGCAAATTATTACATAATCTTTGCTACACCAGTCCACTACCTTAAAGTTTTTTATACATTCACAAATGACTTTTGTAAGTAAATAGAGTAAGCATTATATTAATAATTAGATGAAAAAGAAAATTAAAAAAAAATAAACTGAAAAAAAAATTGAATGGAAATAAAAATGAGAAAGTAAATTGTAAAAAGTTTAGATATATGGATGATTTGCAGCTTGTTGGACTCTCTCAAAGTATGCACAACAGTTACATGGTGTATCTAGCTGATGTGTAAGCGTTTATCAAAAAAAAAAAAGTTGTTGTGTAAGCATGTTTTCGTTATTACCAGATTATTGTACAATACCATTGTAGCTTATCTATCTTGTTGTTACATTGGTGTTAACTACTCTTTAGGAGTCAATTTTGAATGAATTGCTGCAAGTCTCGCCCAAATTATAGTGTTGGTTAGATGTTAAGGATTAATTATTCTGTCTTTCATTGTCCTTTCAGACTGTATTTCCTGCACAGTTGCACACAAATTTCATGATGTTCATGGCACCAATGACAACCCAAAAGGGAAAAAACATAAATATCAAAGGAAAAAGAGTATTTTGGGAAAGTGGCATAGTGTTCATGGTGCCAATGACAAACTGAAAGGGAAAACGAAACACATCTGAATCAACGAAAACTTATAGCATATATATAACAATATAATTTTATAAATTTGCCAAGGGAATGGAATTCGTAATAAATGAAAAGCTAATGACAATATATGCAAAAAAATGCTAATTTTAGTGGTCCACTATTGCATTTGTGCCTGAATCCATGCAAATACCCTTACCGATGTTTATCAGTGTGCCTTAATATTTTCATTAATTCCCGTGCAAATACACAATAGTCTAAATGCAATGTTGTTAATAACTAATCCGTTTCTTTAGAACTTATAGCAATTGTTAGATATATGAAGTTGATGTATCAATATATCTAACATATTTAAGCTTAGAATAATACAAACTATAAGACAACATTTTCATTTATATGCATCTATATTGTAGTAGCCATATTCAGGGATGTATCACATAGGTACTGGGCCAAGAGATAAGGCCCAGACCACAGTATGTGTTGAGCCAAGAGAAAGGCCCAAGACTAGACTAGGCCCCATGAGGTAAACCTAAGAGAGGGATATAAAAAGGAAGAGAGAGGAGAGTAGAGAAAGAGGCGAACAAGAGAGGCATAGAGGGGTGAGGAGAGAGGTGAACTACGGCGGCTTGATCCCGAAATGGGTACGTAGGCAACCAAATTGGTGCAGCCGATCCAAAATAGAGAGGGAATTTGAGTAAATTTAGAGAGTCGCGAGATTCGCAGTAAGAGGGTGCAACAAATGGCGCCGTCTGTGGGGACTCTGCAACAAGTTTCACAATCAGACGACGGGAGGATATGTCATTATGTCACAGAGCGGCACTTGTCCTGAGTGGTTGACAGCGTAAAACTGGTGTTTGTAGTATATAATATCATCAAATGCTTCTAGGCAGTTTATTCTGGTCCAAGATTCATCACCGAATCTCCAAAATGCCAGCACTTGCCATAATTACATAATCAGAAGTTGATGCTGGAGACCGACAATGATTTCTTATCATGAAAAAGCTGTATTTGCTGAGAGAAGATCTGTAGAGAAAAGGAAAAAGAGCCACTGACTTGGGAGGATGTGCATCATGTCAATGGGGATTTCGTTGTTAACATTGGGGACATGATAGAGTTGGACTAATTGTTTGTTCCGGTCGAAATTGCACAAAGTTATGTCAACAGAACAAGAACGGTATTCGGTTGTGTTCTTTATGGATCCAAATATTGATTGTGTGGTCGATTGTTTGAAGAGTTACTGCAGTGATGAATCCCCACCAAGGTTTCCTCCAATTCGTAGGAGGGACTATCTAGAAGAACGGTTGTACAAATTTAACGTATCTTTCTTGTGGTTGGGAATTAAAAGCATTGGAAGGATTCTATTGGTTGTTGGTGGTGGTGAATTGGTCAAATCTGGTGGTGAGTGGAGAGATGGGTGGAGAAGATGGGGAAATGGGTCGGTTTGGACCCATTTCAGATCTTGGCAAAATGGGCTTATTTAGATGTTGTTGGGCCTCTAGCTATTTGGGCTGTAGAGTAGTGTGTGGGCTTATGGAGCGTGGGTGATGGCGTAGTGTGGGAACTGGGGTAAAGTGTGGGCATTGGTGGACTAGTAGGGGGTGGACGGAGGTAGCAGGATAGGTGTACCACCTCGGGTTTGTGCAGGAATGTTAAAAAGGGGTTTGACAATCATGCCGAGTAGCCAGAATGGTGACGAGTATAACAAGGGGCAGCATAGTCCCCTCCTTTGGGTTATTGGTGATTTTAGTTTTTGTAGAGTATTCAACGTAACCACATCGACGGCGAGGAAGTGGGAGACAAGGGAACAATGAGATCAATAGATTGAGGCTGAGATCAACGGCTTGGAGCGTCTGAATACGTGTGGGTTACAGAGACAGAGAAAGATCTGCGGTACCACGGAACAAAGTTGAGATTGAGCAGGGAACCTCGAAATCTGCTGGTGTCTCTATGTAGTGGTAAGTTACAGTTCACATTAAGGGCGTGATATCTTTGCACTAAATTACATATATGTACACTATTATATCTTAATGCCTTGAGAATTTGTCCGCACATATTTACTAGAGGATGTTGGGTTTACTCGTATGTGGGAAGAGATAGAGATGAGTTGCCTTTAAGCCAGAGAGCGGGGGGGATGAGCCCTCCGCGGACCCTCGTGTCCGAATCAAACGTGGGGGAGGCTGAGCTGTTCCCGGATGTGCATTCCGAAGGAGAGCGGAGGGGTTCGAGAAGACCCTTCGTGGATATGTCGTGGGACTATCCGAAGAAGGAGAGGGGGGGAGGAGCCTCCGCGGACCCTTGTGTCCAAACAGCGTGTGGGGGGGCAGAGTCATCTCTCGAACCGGCGACAACCCGGTCGAGCCCGCGGAGTGGGATGAGCCCTCCACGGATCAGAGATGCTAGAGATACTGGGGGCAATGAGAGAACCCCAACTGGCGAGAGCCCGAGCAAGCCCGCGGAGTGGGATGAGCCCTCCGCGGATCAGAAATGCTAGAGATACTGAGGGGGCAATGAGAGAGCCCCAACCGGCGAGAGCCCGAGCGAGCCCGCGGAGTGGGATGAGTCCTCTGCGGATCAGAGATGCTAGAGATACAGGGGGCAATGAGAGAGCCCCAACCGGCGAGAGCCTGAGCAAGCCCGCGGAGTGGGATGAGTCCTCCGCAGATCAGAGATGCTAGAGATACATGGGGCAATGAGAGAGCCCCAACAGGCGAGAGTCTGAGTGAGCCCGCGGAGTGGGATGAGCCCTCCACGGATCAGAGATGCTAGAGATACTGGGGGCAATGAGAGAACCCCAACTGGCGAGAGCCCGAGCAAGCCCGCGGAGTGGGATGAGCCCTCCGCGGATCAGAGATGCTAGAGATACATGGGGCAATGAGAGAGCCCCAACCGGCGACAACCCGGTCAAGCCCGTGGAGTGGGATATGATGAGCCCTCCGCGGACCAAAGATGCTAGGGACACATGAGGCAATGAGAGAGCCCCAACAGGCGAAAGCTTGAGCGAGCCCGCAGAGTGGGATGAGCCCTTCACGAGACAAAAATGCAAGAGACAGGCAGGTCAAAGAGAGTAGCCCCAGAGCCTGGTTGAGTCGCAGGTCGGAGATGCAAGAGATATGCGGACATGAGATCTGAACAGCGGGGGGGATGAGCCCTCCGCGGACATGAGATCCGAGTCAAACCTGGGGGCAAGCAGGGTTACCCCTCATCAGACTCCACCTCAGCGAGATAGCGGGGGATAAGCCCCATGGACATGAGATCCGAAGTCAAACACGGGAGCAAGTGGAGTTGCCCCTCATCCGACTCTCCACTCCAGAGCAGAGACAACGGGGGGGATGAGACCTCCGCAGACATGATAGAGATTTCTATGAAGGAGAGCTTATGGCTGGGCGGAGACCCTCCGCGGACATTGTAGTGAGTTATGAGAAGGAGAAATACAGGGGATGAGACACTCCGCGGACATAGTGGTGAGTTCTCTGAAGGAGAGATGGCGGCTGAGGTGATACACTCCGCAGACAGGGCAGTGAGTTCTCTGAAGGAGAGATGGTGGCTAGGGTGATACACTCTGCAGACAGGGCAGTGAGTTCCGAGAAAGAGAGCAGGTGGTTGGGGGAGGCATACCGCTGATATGGTAGGGAGTTCTATGTGAGAGGTGATGGTTGGGTTGAGACACATCGTGGGCATTGTATTGAGTTGAAGAGAGAGAGTGAAGGGGATGAGATAGTTGAGTCCTACGGAAGGAAAATGAAAGGGTGAGACACTCTGCGGATATAAAAGTGAGTTATGTGAAAGAGAGATTATGACAGGGCTGAGACACTTCGCGGACATAGTGACAAGTTTTGAGAAATAGAGAGGTTGGCTGAGGTGAGATAACTCGTGGACACGATGAGTAGAGAGTTCTATGAAGGAGAGCTTATGGCTGGGTTGAGACACATTGTGGGCATTGTATCGAGTTGAAGGGAGAGAGCGAAGGGGATGAGATCCTTTGGGGATACGTTAATGGGGTATATGAACAAGAACTGATGGATTGAGTACTTCACAGACATACGGTCCAGTAGCAAAGTACATGGATACGAAATGTCCTAAGGAGGAGAAGACTACGTACAGTCACAAGATACTGTGGATATCTAGAGTTCAAAGAGAGAGATAAGAAAGTTTGAGGACTTCTCGGGTCCACCGTCGTCATCGCCGCCGAACCCGAGAGGGGGCAAATGTAGTAGCCATATTCAGGGATGTATCACATAGGTACTGGGCCAAGAGATAAGGCCTAGACCACAGTATGTGTTGAGCCAAGAGAAAGGCCCAAGACTAGACTAGGCCCCATGAGGTAAACCTAAGAGAGGGATATAAAAAGGAAGAGAGAGGAGAGTAGAGAAAGAGGCGAACAAGAGAGGCATAGAGGGGTGAGGAGAGAGGTGAACTACGGCGGCTTGATCCCGAAATGGGTACGTAGGCAACCAAATTGGTGCAGCCGATCCAAAATAGAGAGGGAATTTGAGTAAATTTAGAGAGTCGCGAGATTCGCAGTAAGAGGGTGCAACATATATAATAAAAAACTGTGGTTTAGACAAATGGTGGTGGGGATTACCCGAATTACTACCAAATTACCAATCATATGCATGCTTCAACTACAAAATCCATGCATACCATACAAAAATTAAAGCAAGCATCACTTGTTGACAAGACATAAAGATTGTTGAACAGACATAAGGATAGGGCTTTTGCATTACCACATAAAAGGGAACAAGTTACCAAGACAAAAGGCCGCATAAAATAAAATACCACATATTAACCATACTTTAAAAACATTGATTCAGATGAGTACTAATAATACATGGAGAAGCATAACCTGTGTGCATGAAACCAATTAGAAACAAAAGAAGAACATAATTTTTGAGAAAGTAGTCAAAGTACCAATTCACCACCCTCATCTGCAAATTTCATATAAGATGTTTAGATGCGTCAACTGCAACAAATCACCTAACATGTTTAGCAATTATAGATAGTCTCACTTGACACATAAAACTTAAAGGAGTCAAAAAGGACACTTGAATTTCATCGAAACATGAAAGAGCAACTTGATAAAGATGATAGGGATTTACTCAAATTTTATCCAAAAAACAATTGAAATTGTAAACCTCAATGAAGAGAATCAATTTAGCAAGGTCGACTTAAAATGGAAATACATGGGAGTTTTTCTTACCTTTAATTGCATTCTCAAAATGAATTGTCTTCACATAAAAAAAAAATGTACTGGGAGTCCTTACAAAGAAACCAAAAAAGAATAGCTTAGCTATGAATTCATAGGCCAAAATAACCACAAATTAATTTAAAAAACATAAGTTAACAATGCCAACTGGTTGAACAATAGTAAAGGTTTTCTCAAATGAATTTAATAAACATAAGAGATACACAAGTTAACAATGCCAACTGGTTGAACTTTTAATTGAATCAACCAATGAAGTCATACCTTCTACCGAACTTTTCAATTTTTACTGAATATCAAGTGTCACCGTTGGAGATGCTCTAAATGAATTCCATTTTTTTCCTTGTGTGCTAAATGAAATGAAACAACGAAAGGTGTCATTAATAGGTTTCTTACTAATGTGTTGTACTTATTCCCCAAAGATAAATTTGAAGAAAGTGTGTTGTACTAATGTGATGATATTCAAAGTGTTATTCAGTTTCAAAAAGGAGCACTCCCTATGAAATATCTCGGGCTGCCACTCATTACAACAAGATTAACTTCCACTGATTGTGCACCTTTAATTTCTAAAGTGGCCACCATAATACAATCATGGAAAGGTAAATCTTTATCTTATGCGGGAAGGTTACAACTAGTTAAGGCAGTATTGAACAACATAAATATGTACTGGGCTTCATGTTTTATGCTACCGCAAAGTATCATCGAGGATATTAATAGGTTGTGCAGGAACTTCCTTTGGACTGGACCTGATTGTGCTACATCTCATGTATTGATATCATGGGAAAAGGTCTTCCATCCTTTTGAAGAAAGGGGGTTGGGAGTGCGAGACATTGGAGCAGTGAATGTAGTAGCTAACTTAAGGCACCTCTGGAATGTGGTTAGCAACAAGAAGACATTATGGGTACAATGGGTCAAGAAGAATCTCCTAAAAAGGAAGGACTTCTGGCATATGTCTATACCTATGGACTGCTCTTGCAGTTGGAGGGGAATTCTAAAAAACATAACGGAAGGAGAGGGTATTGTGATGCACCAAATAGAAGATGGACAACATACAAGGTTCTAGTTAGACCCTTGGCATCCAGTTGGGGTTCTCAAAGGGTTGTTTCCGTAGACTCTATTATATGACTCCACAGGTAATATGAATGCAAAAGTATCAAAATTTATAGAGAATGGAGAGTGAAAAGTACCGCAACGTATTAAAAGACACATGCCTAACATAGTGATGAAAATGGAAGAAGTGGTGGATATAACAGGGGAGAAGACAAAGTTATACGGTCTGTCTCAGATCGAGGGAATTATAACATGAAAGATACCTACCATAATGTTAGAAATACGAAATCAAAAACCAATTGGCACCAGCTGGTATGGTATGCTAATCAGATACTGAGACACTCATTCATCTGTTGGATGGCAGTACAAGGAGCTCTCAAAACACTCAGCAAGATACGAGAATGGGGGAAGGTACAATCAGATATATGTATACTATGTTGGTGAGAAGTGGAGAATGAAGAGCATCTGTTCTTCGAATGCAGTTATAGGCAATTCATATGAGCAAAACTGCTACACCAAACTGGATACAACAGAGGAAGGGCAGCCACATGGATGGATAAGTTGGACTGGGTTATATAGATAACGAAAGGGAAGGGGTTTAAACAAGATGCAATGAAGCTGGTGTGGAATGGGATGATCTACTAGATTTGGAGGGAGCGAAATGGGGGAATCTTCGAGAACAAGCAGAATACAGTAGAACAAGTTGCGAACTTGATTTTGAATGATGCGAAAATTAAATTGCAGTTATTAAGAGTAGCTATGGAGCCAGGGAGGGAGCTGGAATTCCTTAGCAGCACTTGGAATGTGAGGATTGAAGAAAGGGAAACAGTAATAAAGAAATGCATATGGGAGAAAACTGAACCACCTTTACATGTCTTAAACACATATGGGACTTTGCAAGGAGACTTGGGAGGATGGGCTGCGGTTATTCGAACTGACAAGGGAGAAGTGATCGCGGCAAGAAAAGGAAAGTCAGAGTATGGCAGCATTGCTATGATCGAACTACAAGGATTGGGAAAAGGACTGGAAATGACAAGGCATCAAGGTATTTAGTGGATTGAAGCAAGAACAGACTCAATGAATGTCGTCTCATTCATGAACACAAAAAGGCAGTACCGATGGCAAGCAAGGAAGTTGATCCGGAGAATTAAAGAGCTGGTGAGACACTTGGAACAGTTTAATATAATTCATGTGTATATGGAAGCAAATAAATTGGTTGATGCGTTAGCTAATAATGTATCCAATATGAGAAATGTTGATATAATCCCTAGTTCATTCTCAGAGGAGATATTATTAGGAAGATTGTATATGAGGATGTCATTGGCATAGAGTATGTGAGAGTGTAAAGAGCTCAGTTCAATTACTATTTATTTCATTAATGAAGGGGTAGGGGACCTCATTAAAAACCACGGACGCTTGCCTACCCAAAAAAAAATAAAGAATGAAATCTAAAGATAGAAAAAAGTGACTAACAATGAAAATTGAGTAAAACTTGTTTGATACTATGACATAGCTTTAGTTCTCATCTCAATTCAAGTATAAATGGATAAAGAGTGTTACATCAAGAGGCTTGTTGTCATATGATTTTTAGAACAAAAACTACTATAACTAATGTCTAATCAAATCTATAATATGTCTGGAATGGACTTTCTATAGTTGGGACAAATATTGGCCTAGTAGTTCTCCAAAGACAGTCTCCTAAGTTCAAGAGAGCATCCTTATTGGCAGATGCATCTACCCCAAAGTTAGCTTCTCTCAATGTGTGAGTGATCCACCGATGTTCCATCTGTGAAGCTCCTCTCAACCATCTTGCTTTTAGGTGCCAAGGGAGAGTACGTCTTTCCTTTAACTGACAGAATCATTGCATGCCATTGAGTCACTCTCTATCCACATATTCATCCATCTCTTATCAACTACCATTTCTAATGCAAGTACCATGGTTGTACATGTTGCGTAAGCACAACGTAATTTTTCTATTTTGGTAATTGAAAAAATAAATAAAAAATTAGCTGGCACCGAGTAAAAAACAGTTACTTGCTTCGGAATAAACCGTGTGATATTTTGCTACTACGTAAAACAAAAGCAAAACCCACTGGGCTTATAAGATGAAGTACCAAGCCCGGTCCATGAGCAAATGAGACCTGTGCATTAGTCTCCAAATGTCTATCTGTGATAGGATTGCCATTTGACAATCAGATAAACCTACATACACGACAACTATAGTTCAGTTTTGCCCCTTTTCAGTTGTGAAATTAACAGTAGTATGTTTGCATGTGATAAAATTATATGACCTAGTTGTAACGTTGGGGAATTTAAAAGTTGTTGACACGCCGAAAAATCCTAAGGTGCCAAATAATTGAATTATAAGAGGGTCTCTCTGGGGTTCCGTTCTGACTCCATGAAGTAGTGAAATAACTGCATATCACCGGACTCATCCACACCAATGCATCTGAATATGGAACATAACTTCAACAATTAAATTTGGTGGCATATGTATTATTATAATTTAAAACTTGTGCAAGTCTGCGTGTGTACGCCTTTTGCCGTGTTCTTGATGTTATTTTTTTTTTGAAAGGCAAGCAGGGTTTTTGAGAGGTCCCTTACCCCTATTTTATTGAATATAAATAATGGCTTGGTTACATTCGTACATATTCTTTGCCCGTGGCATCATCAAAAATAATCTTCTTTACATCTTCTGAAAAAGAACTAAGAGTAAACTTTACATAGCTAGCTGTGGGTATAGTCGCCGCTAAAGTGTCAGCTAGTTTGTTTGCTTCTCTGAAAACATGCATGATAGAGAACAATTCTAGCTGCCTTATCATTTCATTTATTTCATCCATCATGTTATTTGCCCGCTAAGGGTGCTGTCCTTTCTTCTTCATGTAAGCTACCACCGTCATCGAATCAATTTGTGCTCTTATTTGCTTGCACCTTTTGCTCAAACCAAGTCTCAATCCTTGTTCCAAACCTTGTAACTCAATCAAATCTATCGAGCTATACGGTGATGTTCCTTGTGCTGCCCCAATTACTTCCCCATGATCATTTCTTATTGCTGCCCCCCATCCACCTTGATTGCCCTGTAGTGTTCCGTCAGTATTTAGATTGAACACTCCTACTCCTGCTTTCTCCCAATGACATGTCTTCCTCTATTTTTCCTTCACACCCACATTAATATTCCATATGCTCATCAGCTTGCTCCTCTCAGGACTCTCCTCCATTTTTGATGTAAGAGACTGAAGCTTGGTCTGTACATCTCTTAGTATCGCTTTCCCCACCTGTTCTGCTACATTTTGCTTACTCTGAAAGATTCTTCTGTTTCTTTCTTGTCATACCTTGTATATAAACCCATTAAAGAGCTGCTTAAGTGCGTCCTGTTTATAACCTCTTCCAGACGAACCTTGTATCACCCATTCAATTTCTTGCTTCCAGGATGTAGCTCTCGGTCTATTGTAGCCTGCGAACTTGATGATATACATCCAAATGAATTTTGAATATGTACACTCAAAGAAAATGTGCTCCTTTGTCTCCCTTCCATTCCCACAAAATATGCAAGCATCATCTTGTACTTGCTGCAACTCCTTCAGTCTAACCAATGTCTTCAGTCCTTCTCTAAAAGTCAGCCAAGCAATGAACGAATGTCGAGGTATTTTGTTAGGAAACTAGATGATATTTTTCAATGTTATTGCTGCTTTACTCTCTCTAATGCTTTCATATGTATCTCTCAAATTGAAGTCTCCTCTCTGTGATGCAGTCCAAAGAATACGATCAGCTCCTCTCCCTAGCTTTATTTCTTCCTCCATTTTCATTGTAATGTCCGGCAGGTGTACGTGGATATGCCAAGGAGTACTCCATCTTCCATTTTCGATCAAGTTTGTAACTGGGGCGTTAAGATTGCAAGTTGAATCATAGTGTAATATCAAAGGAAAGTGGTTCCTGAGTATACCCATAGGATGCCACGGATCTAACCAGAATTTTGTAGCTTTCCCATCCCCAATTTGATGCTGAACTATAAGTTTGGCTTCTTTCCTGTTCTTCAGTATGTTTCGCCAGACCCAAGTGCAATCGTTTGGTATCTTTATCTGCTAGAAATTATTCTCCTTTATCAAGTTCTTATTAATACACTTCACCCACAGAGTTTCCTTCCCACTCACTAAGTTCCAAATGTTCTTTAAGTTTGCTGCAGTGTTGGTTGTTCTTAGATTCCGTATACCAAGCCCACCTTCTTCATAAAGGGAAGCCACGAGGCTCTCCCAGCTAACCGTAGTATGTGAAGTTCGCATTCTAGCCCGGACCACAAGAAGTTTCGACCACGGTGGTTGATATCATCTATTATGCGTTGAGGAAGAGCGAATGATGTCGCCCAATAGATGCTCATGTTGTTTAGGACTACCTTCAACAACCGTGCACTCCCCTGCGTAAGATAAGGCTCTACCTTTCCATGCTTGTATCTTCTTCCCCGACTCTCTCTATCGGTGGCAAGCGATCTGTTGCCTTGATCTTGTTGTTATTAATGGTAGCCCAAGGTACCTCACTGGCAGCTCCCCTGTTTGAAACTGGATGATGTTCTTCATCTGCGTGCTTCTACTAGCATCCATCCCAGCATAGAACATGTTACTTTTCTATATATTCACTTGTAATCCCGAGCACCTTTTGAATTTTGTCAGAGTTTCCTTCAGGGTTCTCACTGTATTAAGATCTCCATTCATAAAAGCAATTAGATCATCAGCAAACGATAAATGTGTGATTTGTGGATTTGTGCATTTATAATGTAGCTTATATTCTCCTTCCTCCACCCTTCTTTTTAACATTTGAGTGAAGAATTCCGTCACTAAAACAAAAAGATAAGGAGACATTGGGTCTCCTTGTCGAATCCCTCTCTTACCTTTGAAATACCCAAAAGGTGTTCCATTTGTCATGATGCTATATCTAGGCGTTTCAATGCACTTCTGAATCCAATTCACAAATCATAAAGGCATCCCAATTCTGGTTAAAGCAAACCTTACAGCCTCCCATCTGACAGAATCATATGTTTTCCTGAGATCAATCTTCGCTGCACATCTTGAGGGGCCATTATCCCTATGGTAGTTGTGTAACAACTCATGTGAAAGCAGAATATTATCCTGAATACTCCTTCTAGAGATAAAGGCCGACTGATTAAGAGATATTACCTGAGGCATGAATACTCTCATTCTGCATGTCATAATCTTCGTAATGCATTTATATATCACATTACAGCAAGCAATGGGCCTGTATTCACCTAGAGAGCATGGCTTAAGTACCTTAGGTATTAATGTAATACATGTGGAATTCACTTCTTGCAGCATCATGCCTGATCGAAAGATTTTTTTTACTGCTTTGACAAAATCATCTCCGATAATCTTCCAGGTCGCCTTAAAGAATAAAGACGAGAACCCATCACTTCCTGGGGCTTTACCATTGTCTATATTGGATAAACATTCTATGATTTCATCTCTAGTGACCTCCTTGACCAGTTCTGCTTGCGTTACTTGATCAATTTGCTCTACTTGAATGTCACTCAAGTTGCTGAAATCCAGTTCCTCCAGCTGTGTCGGACTGTATAAATCTCTATAAAACTTCTCACATTCCTCTCCAATCTCTTCAATGTTTTCAAGAATCTTCCCCTGTGTATCTTTCAGGCATGTGATTTTATTTGTCATCCTCCTTACTTTCACTGAATTGAAGAAATATTTCGTGTTGCTATCACCCAGCGTTACTACCTATTCTCTTGACTTCTCTTTGTATTCTTTCTCTTCCACAATTGCCGCTGTGATGTACTTCCTTGTTACCTCTCTCTCCTTAGTAATGAACTCTGTATTCATAGGTTGGGTCTATAAAAGTGTCTGAACCTCTTCTAGCTCTTTCTCGACCTCTTTTTTCCTTGTACATGCCTTTCCTTTCTCTCTGTTCCAACTGATCAACGTTTGTTTTACGCTCTTCAGCTTTTTCATGAACGTGTACATTGGGTTCCCAACCACTGGGATCCTCCATGCTTCCTGTACCATTTCATTGAAACCTTCCTCATCAATCCAATAATTGAAAAATCTAAATGCCTTTTTGCTCATACCTCTACTTCTGATTGTCTTTAACACCATGGACGAGTGATCTGAGATTGCCCTGGATTGTAAAACGCGTGTTTCGCGGTCCCCAAACTCATTAATCCATTAAGCATTACCCATTACTGTCTAGTTTTCTCCACTTCCTAACTGCTTTGTTTGTTGCTCCATGTTAAGAAGTTCCCGAAAGTATTTCAAATCCACCAGTCCCGCCATTGTTATGCAGTGCATCAAGTCTTGAAAGTGATATATCCTTGTGTCACCGCCTCCTACTCTTTCTTGCGCGTTCAATATCGAGTTAAAGTCACCCAGTACTAACCATGGCTTATTTATTGTACATGATAACTGAATTAGCTTTCTCCAAAGCTCTCTGCGTCTCTCTCTGTCATTGGACCCATATACCACTGTCACAACACATGTTTTCCCATTTATAAGTTCAGCGTCCATTGTTACACTCTGCTCATCTTTCTCCCTGATGTTCATTTGGCATTTTTATGGATTCCAACAACACCAAATCCTTCCCTTTTCGCTATACTCATAGTTATGCTCTGCTATCCATCCTGGGCAGCACTTGTTAAGAACTGCTTGCCTGTTATTTTCTTTCACTTTTGTTTCAACCAATCCCAAAAAAATTAGTTCATACCGTCTGATTATCTCCTTTATTTCAAACTGTTTAAAATCTTGATTGAGTCCCCTGACATTCCAGCATCCTACATTAATCATAGAGATGGGTTTTGAGTGTTTAAGGGCCCAAAGCGAGACCCTCCTTGTGTTATGGTTTTCTTCAGACTCCCACTACTTTCTGGTCTATTGATTATGTTTATGACTCTCCCTGTTTTCTTATTCATCCCAGTTGACATTCCAACTTGCATTTTCGAGTTTGCATTTGTATTCTCACTGTCACGTTCCTTTTGAGTCTTCTTCGCATTATTCTCTATCACTTCCTTCCTCAGCTGCTGCTTTGGTACCTCAGTTCGTATATTATTCTCTTTGTCATCTTCTTGTGGTACTTCTTTCTCCACTTCTCTTATCACTCCTTGGCTGGTACTTGCCTTAGCTTTCTTTGTCAGTGTCTCCCATTCTCCCTCTTCAGTCACATCCTTTACTGTCTGAAACCCATCCTCTTTTGTCTCTGAGTTGTTTACTTCTTCACCCTTTTCTTTTCCTTGTGCTCTATCTCTTTTCAGCCATACCTCTTTCTTAGATGCTCTTGTGCCTTTCTTCTCTATATTCTTGATGCATGTGTTATCTGTGTGTCCGAACATCTTGCAATTTAAGCACCATGGTGGCTTCCAGTTGTATTCGAATTGAATCTCAATTGCTCTCATTTCATCCACCACCACTGTTAGTCCATCTGGATATTTGCAATCTATATCTACTTCAATGCATACTCTCGCATAGCTGGTTCTCTTTTTGTCTTCAGTAAGCTTGTCGGCAAACATTAGTACTCCTATTGCACTCCCAACCAAACGAAAACCTTCCTTATCCCATAATTCCATCGGAAATCTTTTCATTATAACCCACATTGGTAGTGTCTTCATCTCATTTACTTCAGCGTCAATGAAAAGCTTCCATGGTCTGATAACAAACAATCTGCTCGCAATGTGAAATGAGCCTATGTCGAGTACCTTCCTTCTATCGTCCTCACTTTCAAATTTGAATGTGAACATTGTTTCGCCATATGTTTGCATCGTGAACTTATGCTGCAATCTCCAAGTTTTCCCCACGACATCCTTCACATACCTATCGCCTGGCTGTCTGTCTATGAAGTACCCAACCACAAGTTCTTCGTACATTTTGTGAACATGAGCAAACTGGGAAGACTTGACGTGAACCATTGATTTCCCATTTACTATGGTTGGAGGTATATACCTCAAATTTTCTTTGCCCACTGCTCCCCTTCCCATCATCTCCACCCAAGAACTGGTTTTTAGTGTTTCTACATAACTTTTCTTCATGCTTTTAACTTCTTCATCCACTTCTTCCAGATTCGGTTTTGTCGCTGGCTTGGTTCCTTCATTTGTTGGTAACTTTCCTGGTTCCTTCCTAACTCGTACCTTGCTCTGTTCATCAGTAGTTACTACCGTCCCTCTTCTCGAAGTTGGTCGTTTCATCTTCCTCTCCATTTCAACAGTCCTTATGTATCTTTAACATCCTTTGCGTTAAAAGTTTCTCTAGTGACCTTTCCCGCATAACTGTTCAACCTTTCGTGCTAGTATCTCTCCGTCCTCATCATCTGGTTCATCACGTGGTGGTGTGCTAGGGTTTGCGTTGCGTGTTTTTCCTAAGCTTTCCATGTTATTTTTCTGTTTTTTTGTGAAATACCAATGATGCCCCTAAGAAAATAATTGCCCCCCACCCCTTAGAAGCCACCATTAACCAAACCTATTAAAAAACTATTTCCAAAAATGTGTGGCCAAGCCTGTTTTTAAAGAGATCAGTAACTCAATAGTGTGTAGAACCCCAGACTTACCAACTTATCTAGAAGGCACTTACAAAAAATGTGTGGGCAAGCCTGTTTTTAAAGAGATCAATAACTCAATAGTGTGTAGCGGGGTTCGAACCCCAGACCTCTAATATCATCACCCAAAGGTTTTACCAACTTATCTAGAAGGCACTTACGAAATTTGATGTTATTTGAAGTGTGGGAACTACATTACCAAAAGGGGGAAAAAATCAATTACACTAAGGTGACATCCCCTAACCCCTAAAAAAGTGTGTTACGTTGTTTGCATAAGAAACTGTAACCAAAAAAATAGCTAAAGATGATTTCGTAATATTGCTTCTACAAATTGCTTATTTGGTTTCCAAATTCAAATAAGAAACAAACAAGTGGCAAACACCAAGAATTCATAGGCCAATAAGAAATACCAAATAAAAAGGAGTTCATAAAAACAGGAGTTTTCCTGCACGGTCGTGGTGAGCATGGGCAACAGTCACGACGATTTCGTGAATAGTGCACTCGCAACAAGTTCTGTCTCAACTACAAAGGATTGTGAGATAGCCACCTAGCTATCATGGCAAAGCATTCCTCAGGCTTGTATTCTGGAGCCGTGTGTCCCCCTGCCTGGAGAAGCAAATACAGAATATTGGATTGCATAATATATCATATCATTACTAGACTTAAGAAGGAGAGGTACATTCTTACCTTGACAGTTGCAAATGTCATGCGGTTAGAGTATGTCCTCGTATACCTGCTAGCATAAGAATATATCGCTTAGCTATCAGATTTTGCAGAGAAGACTAGGGCGGTTGAAACTTGTAAGTCAAAAAACATACCCTGCAACTTGACCACTGACTAACCACGGCCGCCAGTCGTCTATAATAGAGTAGTTGAGGGATTTAATCCAGGCTTGGGTACCCAAGTGATTTTTACCATTGTCATGGTCCCCACTGCAAGGAAAAATAATAATATTAGTAATTGAAGCACTTTAATGGAAAATGGAACCATGTAGCCATTCACTCTAATACAACACGATTCCATGTAACCCACCAACTTACCAATACAAATGTACAAGAATGTAGAAATTACCGCAATTTTTGCGGAGTCAATAGTCAATAAAAGATTGGAAATGTAACCAGTTGACATGGATTTTCTTTAGTTGACGACAGAACAGAACAAAAACTAGAATGAACTTGCTATAAACCTTTAGCATATAAAGGGAAGGTGAGATATATCTACCTGTATATCAAAGCACGATAACCTCTAGCGCTGAGATTCTGATGATAAATTATACTACTTTGAACATCTCTTTCCAAAGGTAACTTCTTAAATTTGCATCTTACCCATGTGTTTATTGATCCCTGAATGTCATCACAAAATACCCAACTGATGTTAATTATATCCCATCTCCCTCTTTGAATAGCTGTGAAACAATCATACCTTTCTGATGTGGAGAGCATTGCGAACACTATCATCATTTGCCCAGTAGACCAGGGACACATAATTAAATTCCTACATAGTGAAGTTCAATGATTAATTAGGTATTGCTGAAAACTTCTTAGCATGTGAAGAGTATGCACTAACATACTTACACGCAAGTTTAAAGAAAGAGATGGAACTTACCCTGCACTCAGACTCAGGAGAAAGCAAAGCTGGAAGTTTCTTTCCAAGAAATCTTCGATCTCCTTGTATCCTTCTTTCCAAAGGCAACTCTATAGTGCAGTTGTTGGGATCTGAAATGCAGTTTGGCTCCGGAGTATAGCAATTTGGCTCCAAAATATGGGCTTCGTTCACCCTATTAATCAACTGCTAAACGCAAAAGAAATTTTGATTTTACATGTCTTTGACAGTTCCAAGAGGACTTAAAACTTAGAAGCCCAAGGAGACAGAAAAATCCTCACACTCCCACCTCTAAAGCAGCTCCCAGATTCTTGACACATTCGACGTTCTTAGGATCTACATTTACATACTCTCCTTTGCAAGTCCTTTTCGTCAACTACAAAAACAATAAAATAAATATCACATGCGCCTCAAGAAGAGCAAGCTATACAAGGAAGAAATTCAAAAAATTGGAATGTTTTGTGGTGAATAGAATTACCTCATATAGTTCGTCTGTTATAAGTGCCATCCTATGGGAGAACGGAATCTTTGAATTACCATCGAAATGCACATCTGTCCTTGGGTTCCCTAATAGATATCCCTGGGGCATTACCATTGGCCAATATGTTCAAGTTAAACTGAAAATAACATGTTTTATACACCGCTTCTTGTGCAAAGTGACCATTGACTTCATTTCTTTGAATGAGAGAAAGAAGAATAAACAACACAATGTGAAGACGCAAAGTGAACTCTTAAAATTACACAACAGCTTGCTTCAGATATCACTTCAGAGTATGTACCTTCAGATTGATGAGTGGTTTGTGCTGAGCTGAAATACCTGCCACACCATCATGAACAACACATTAAATTGAGTGACGTGAATTTCATTAAATTGAGCTGGAAAAGAAAATTGAAATTTAAAGCTCGATGATCCAAATAAACAAAAGCTCACCGTCTGCTATTTCCTTGGCAATGATTGGAATAGTAATGCCACAATAAGACTCACCGCCAAGGTAAAATGGATTATTGTTGAACTCTGGGCGATCAGCCAACCACTAGCCAAAGATCATTCCAATTAGTTGAAATCTACATGGATAAAACACTTGGACAGGATGTTATGAATCATGATAGATCATGGATGTCTTGCATGATGAACTGAAAATATTGTGTCAATGAGGCAGGTGCGGTAAAAATCTTATCTCAAACTGAGGAAGGGGGTATTTGGTATGTCCTGTTAAAACTTAATACTGCTCAGAGGGCTCTAGTAATCTTTGACCAGTGATGTGAGCATACTACTGCCGATGTCCTGTTACAATTTTTTTGGACTTCTATATCTTTTTTCTTTTCCGGTCCATTCTCACACACTCTAAAGCGACGAATATATTTATGTGGCTTTCATGAGCTAAGCGTATCTGAAGGGCTTCCCCACCTTTCTTAAGAAGATATAAGTTTGTCTAGATGATTTTGTGTCACTGCTGTTCCATCCCAGCAAACTACTCGAGTATGAGAATCCAGTACCAACAGGTGCAACTAGAAAGATAATGCTGCAAACCTGGAAGTTCATTGCCACCATATAAATAGCAGAGCCTTCAAAAGTGATCACCCTCACAGATGGCTTTACAAGAACCATATTAGCGACAAAGAGAAATGACTTAAAATGCTTCATTCAATCATACCTTTGTCCAAGAGTATGGATTTAACACAAATGAAGGCAAGCCGCTCCCACTGTAGTCATCGTTGATCTTTAATGGACTTACATGGAACCAAAGGATTATAGGACTGTAGTATCCACCTCTTTTACAAGTGCATCTGCCAATGCTCAAGTATTCTAAAACTCATAGGGTGGTGTTTGCTTTGACACTTAATTCTTGATTGCTACAACGGTTAAATAGTCATTAGAAACACAAGGCAACGAGATTGAAAATCTGTAGAAGAGAAACCCACTTCCCCAGATTACATTGTCGCCTTGTTTCTTTTCTACTCTTCGATTCTGGTTTGATAGAATGTGATTAATGAAAAAACATGGATCACCTGTTTCCAAAACAAGTCCACTGAAAGATGAGCAACCAGGGCCTCCTGTGAGCCAAAGCATAAGAGGGTCCTCTTTGGGGTTCCATTCTGACTCGATGAAGTAAGGCTGAGTCCAATGGCTCCCTATCCCTTTAAAAGTAGAGCTAAAGTCAACAGATTTTACTCTCTATCATTAATTTCCTCTTTATACATACAAAGGATTCTACTCTCTATCTGTAGAGAAAAAAGAGTTTTTTCTGGTTTTCACGGTCGAAAGGCCTTTGTGCTCATGGTCCAGTGTTTTACGCGTGACAGGCCGCTCGAAGAAGCGCCCAGCTCGAGTCTTTTTTTGTGGGCTTCATTCTGAATCGAGAGATTTTGGTTTTTTGGTATAAAAACAAAATCAGTTTTTTGGAAAACCTAACTTTTCCAAAACCAAGAAAAGAGAGATTATAAGAGAGCAATTCTTTGTGAGTTGAAAGTATTCATTCTTTGTGAGTGAATTGAGAGACTTGTAATCTGTTACTCAGGACATCTAGTAAAGCTTTGAAACTCGAAATGATGTGGAAGTAGGCAAATTCTTAGAACCACGATATATCTCGTCTTGTGGTTTGTTCTTCTTTTATATTAATTTGTCTTACTTTATATACTTGTTATTTGATATTGAGAAGTGTTGGGATATTCTTTGGGAGGGTGTTGAAGTCTTGTCTCTATCGAGAAGGATCGATCATTGTGTTGGATTGATCCGTTTTGTTTATGGGGTAACATTGTTTCCTTGATCATATATTCACAACAATTGGTATCGAGGCGTAGGTATACGACCTAGGATTTTGAGTTTAGTGCTTTCGAAATTTGTGTAGACAAGGTGTTCGATTAAATTCGAGGTGAAATTTTTTGGGGTTATTGTGTGTAACTTGAAAGATGGCTCCCAAGATGTCAAACGCAAAGTTTGAAGTAGAAGTTTAATGGGAAGAATAACTTGGGATTTGGCAAGTCCAAGTAAAGGACATCCTCATCCAACAAGGTTTGCCTGAGGCTTTAAAGGGATTAAATCTAAGGCGGCGAGTATGAGTAATGATGATTGGGAAGAGTTCGATCTTCAGGCTTGTTCATCAATCCAGTTATGTCTTGCTAATGAGGTCATGTATAGTGTGATGGGAGAAAATACCGCTGCCGATATTTGGCTCAAACTAGAGTCTATGTATATGACCAAGAGCATGACAAACAAGATGTACCTTAAGAAGCGTCTTTATCGGTACATGATGGTCGATGGTTCAACGATGCAAGAGCACGTTAGTGAGTTCCGTCGGCGTCTAGCGGATTATTTGAATGTTGGTATGAAGATGGATGATGAGGATCAAAGCGGCATGTTTAATATTCTCCTTGCCGTAAAGCTATGAGCATCTAATGACTACATTCATGAACAGAGAAGTCGCCGATCTTGACGAAGTTTGAGTGCACTTCTTTCTTATGAGTTGATGAAGAAGACGCGTGTAGAGAATATCATTGATGCAGGTCAGGGGCTAGTGGCAAGAGGAAATTCGTATGAACAGAATTATTCAAGTAATGAGAATTCTAGGTCCAAGTCAAAGAAGCCTTTCAAACATGTATAGTGCTACAATTGCAATGAAAAGGGACATTACGCAAGTAATTGTCCTCACCAAGAAAGAGAACAAAGAGATGGTCGGAAGAAAGGTAAGGCAAAAATTGAGGCAAATTATGCTTGTGCTCAAGAGGATGAGTTAGGTCTACGTGTGTCCACACAAGACTATATGACCGAAAGGTGGATTCTTGATTCTGGATGTTCCTACCATATGTGCCCGAATAGAAAGTGGTTTACTTCTTATGAGAGCATTGATGGTGGTTCCGTTTTAATGGGTAATGACGTTGCTTGTAAGACGGTAGGAATTGGAACTATACGGGTCAAGATGTATGATGGTGTAGTGAGGACTTTAACCGATGTGAGACATGTTCCTGAGCTAAAGAAAAGTCTTATTTCTCTTGGTACCTTGGACTCCAAAGGCCACAAGTTTGTGGGCGAAGGTGGAGTCCTACATATTGTTAATGGCTCTTTAGTTGTTATGAAGGGTAAAAAATATGGAACCTTGTATACTCTGATAGGTAGTACGGTGATAGGCGATGTAGCAGTGGGTGCATGTAGTAATGATTCGAGGGCACTAAGATATGGCATATCGCGTTTTAAGGCATATGAGTGAAAAGGGTTTGTCCGAGTTGTGCAGCGAGGGTTCTTGAAGAACTTGAAGAAGCCAAGTATGGGGTTCCCGTGAGCATTGCGTCTATGGGAAGCAAAGGTGAGTCAAGTTCAAGTCAAGCAAGCACACGACGACGGGCATCCTTGACTATGTGCATACGGATGTTTGGGGACCCTCCGTGGTGGCTTCCAAGGGAGGTAACCGCTATTATGTCTCATTCATTGATGATCATACTTTATGTGTGGGTGTATATGATGAAATCGAAAGATGAAGTGTTTGAGACATTTAAGAAGTGGAAGGCAAGGGTTGAGAATCGCACGATAGGAAGGTAAAGACATTACGGTCCGACAATGGTCGAGTATACCTATGGACCTTTCCAAGAGTTAAATGGCGTAACAGGGAATTGCCGCATTAATTGGACGATCGGGGGGCACGCCACAAATGAGAATGGAATGGCGAGAGGATGAATAGAACTTTGCTTGAAAGAGTAAGATGTTTATTGTCTAATGCCGGCCTAGGCAAAGAGTATTGGGCGATCGCGGTGTCCATGGCGTGTTACCTGTCTTAATAGGTCACCCGATTACCGACTATAGATTGCGGGACACCTTATGAGGTGTGGTCGTAACCCGGTGATTATAGTATTTTTGGCGAAAGTGTTTGGATCGACAACTTACTACCATGTGAGGGACATCAAGCTAGATCCTAGAGCTAAGAAGGCCATATTCTTAGGCATAAAATGGGGTAAAGGGATATAGATTGTGGTGTCTAGAAGACCACAAGTTCCCGGTCGACAAAGATGTTACCTTTGATGAGACTTCCGTGTTATCTTTTTAGTAAGGAAGTAGTCGGGCGTAATGGTGAGTCATAGAAGTTCAAGCTTACCGAGCTTGAGTTGTCCCGATCGATGTGAGATGACTGGTTAGATCATGATAAGGTACCAAATCATGGAACCACACAAAGAAGGGAAGAAGAACAAGAGCATCCGCGAACTTGTAGTGGGTGACCCCAGGCCACGAGAGACAAGTTAAAGAAGTGCACAAGTATGGGCACGAAAAGCCGGTGAAACACTATGGTCGTGGATTTAGTGGCATATGCAATTTGAATATCGAAGATGATGAGCGGATAGCTTCAAGGAAGTCGTTAGAGATGCTCATTACGAGAGATTGGTTGGTAGCTATGCAAGCAGAGATGGAATCTCTTGATAAAAATCACACATGGGACCTAGTTTTATTGCCAAAAGGGCAAAAGGACTATCGGGCGATAAATGGGTGTTCGAAGAAAGAGGTCCTTCCCCGAGTCCCGACAAAGATCGGGTACAAAGCAAGAGTGGTAGCAAAGGGTTTTTCACAGAAGGAATGAGTCGACTACAATGAGGTATTTTCCCCGGTGGTCAAACATACGTCCATTCGTGTGTTATTGAGTTTAGTTGCTCACTTCAACTTGGAGTTAGAGCAACTTGATGTGAAAACTGCTTTCTTGCATGGGGACTTGGAAGAAGAGATCTATATGAGACAACCTGAAGGGTTTGTCGTTGCTGAGAAAGAAGATTATGTATGCAAATTGAATCGGTCACTGTACGGGTTAAAGCAATCACCCAGGCAATGGTACAAGCGCTTTGACACATTCATGATGCAACATAAGTACACGAAGTAAAGTATGATCTGCCGGTCTACTTTAGAAGGCTTCGTGGTAATGACTTCATCTATCTCCGCTTTATGTGGATGACATGCTTATTGCTTCCAAAAGCGGGGTGGAGATAGACAAGTTGAAATCTCAACTTAGCTCGAAGTTTGAGATGAAAGACTTAGGTGGAGCCAAGAAGATAATCGGGCATGGAGATTGACAGAGATAGGAAGAAGCGACGGATAGTTGTATCTCGGAAGAAATACATTCAGAAAGTAATTTCGATTTGGTATGGAGAATGCAAAGTCGGTTTCTACACCTTTATTTGGGCATTTTGGCTTTCAGCTAAGTTCTCTCCTAGTTCGGTGGAGGAACAAAAGCATATGGAAAATGTTCCTTATGCAAGTGCCGTGGGCAGTTTGATGTATGCTATGGTGTGCACACGCCCAGACATTTCACAGGTAGTTAGTGTTGTTAGCAGGTATATGGCAAATCCTGGGAAGCAGCATTGGGAGGCAGTGAAATGGGTACTAAGGTACTTGAAGGGTACCTTGGATGTGGGATTAGCTTATGGTGGAGGCACTTGTTATGTCGGTGGGTTTGTGGATTCGATTATGCGGGTGATCTAGATAGACGACGATCGACTACTGGTTATGTGTTTATGATGCATGGTGCACCGGTTAATTGGAGGTCTATTCTACAGGCTACAGTTGCTCTATCTACTACTGAGGCAGAGTATATGGCAGCGGCAGAGGCAGTGAAAGAGGCACTATGGCTTCGAGGTCTTCTAGATGATTTGGGTATTGAGCAGAATAGTGTTGCTTTGTATTGTGATAGTCAGAGTGCTATTCATTTGGTGAAGAACCAAGTTCATCATGGTCGGACCAAACATATTGATGTCCGTTATCACTTTATACGGGATGTCATTGAGGATGGTGATGTAGCACTTGAGAAAGTAGACACCCATGACAATCCTGCTGATATGCTGACGAAAGTTGTCACCGGAGTTAAGTTCCAACACTGTTTGGACTTGCTCCAAATCCTACATGTTTGAAAGAGCCCTGTGTGGGCATAGCCCCGGCAGGCGATTCATGAAGTCTTCCTTTCTTTCGGAGGTGTTCCTCTTGGATGTGATCTTCTTTGGATGTGTTCGGCTTGGTTTTATGTGTTAAAACCTCACCGAGGTGGAGAATGTAGAGAAAAAAGAGTTTTTCTGGTTTTCGTCGTCGAGCGCGGCGCCGCTTCGAGGCGCGACTTCGCTCATGGTCCGATGTTTTGGCGACCGCCTTTCGGCGGCACGCCCAGCCTTTCGAGTCCTTTTTGTGGGCTTCGTTCGATAAAGAATCGAGATTTTGGTTTTTTGGTATAAAAACAAAATCAGTTTTTTGGAAAACCTAACTTTTCCAAAACCAAGAAAGAGAGAGATTATAAGAGAGCAATTCTTTGTGAGTTGAGTATTCATTCTTTGTGAGTGAATTGAGAGACTTGTAATATGTTACTCCGGACATCTAGTAAAGCTTGGAACTCACAGTGTGGAAGTAGGCAAATTGCCGAACCACGATATATCTCGTCTTGTGGTTTGTTCTTCTTTTATATTAATTTGTCTTACTTTATATACTTGTTATTTGATATTGAGAAGTGTTGGGATATTGCTGGGAGGGTGTTGAAGTCTTGCCTATTGAGAAGGATCGATCCTTATGTTGGATTGATCCGTTTGTTGTGGGTAACGTTGTTTCCGTAGTCATATATTCACAACACTATCTCTATTTTACTCTCTATAGAGAGTAAAATCCTTTGTATATATACATAGAAAAATAATAATAGAGTAAAATACGTTGACTTTAGCTCTATTTTGTTGACTTTAGCTCTACTTTATTGACTTTAACACTACTTTTAAAGGGATAGGGAGCCCTTGGACTCAGCCTTAGTCTCTCACTGCTACAAATTACTTACTATCTCATCTTTATGTCTTGTGCAAACAACATGATTACATAGCAAAAAATACTAAAGCAAATGAAACACATGTTTAAATTATATGTGCACATTTTAATTGGTGAAGTTATGTTCCAAATTCAAATACGTTAATGTAGATGAGTCAGATGGTGTGGAACTATTCTATTAGGCTGAGTCCAATGGCTCCCTATCCCTTTAAAAGTAGTGTTAAAGTCAATAAAGTAGAGCTAAAGTCAACAAAATAGAGCTAAAGTCAACATATTTTACTCTATTATTATTTTTCTATATATATATCTGAAAGGATTCTATTCTCTATCTCTATTTTACTCTCTATATAGAGAAAATAAAATAGAGATAGAGAGTAGAATCCTTTGTATGTATAAAGAGGAAATTAATGATAGAGAGTAAAATCTGTTGACTTTAGCTCTACTTTTAAAGGGATAGGGAGCCATTGGACTCAGCCTAATTAGAAAGTCACCCGGTTTCAACTTGGAACGGGAGGAGACCTGGATAACCTGGTAGAGCCCTTACTTTTGAGCGGGAGAGTGCTACCACTCCAAAAGAAGAGCAGTCCAATAGAAGCAGCACAAGTAGAATAATAAAATGCATTGCGGTTCAAGGGACTGTTGTAGGAAAATAGGATGGGCTTACTAGATTGATGCACGCACAACGTGCGTTTTGCTTAAGAATAGCAGTGGTCCCCCAAAGGTACTGTCATCCCGTCTGGTCCCCCACTTACATTAATAAAATGCATTAATTCAAATATGTGGTTCATAAGTGTGATATCTAACTATTTTAAAATTTAAATAGCGCGCCCCACCTACAGTTATTCAAATACAAGAAATTGGGCTACTAAGCTGTTTCAAAAATAAAATTAGTTTTAAAGACTTGGAAGTATTATTTTTGGGTTTTAATACCCTTTTGGTTATTTTTATTACTAAAAGTCGTTATTTTTTAAAATGTTTTTGAATTTGGGGATATGACTCGAGACCGCCAGTGAAACCTTTTTTTTCAAACTTTTCCTTCTTCTCTTTTTACACTTTAACCGTTTTTCATAGAAAAAAAAAAAACTACTTCATAGTTTCTCTAATTCATATTCTTCACTTAATTTCCTTCTTTTTATTTCTAATTTATTTCTTCCACAATCTCAGTGTTCAGAAATTTCGTCAGTACTCCGGTATTAAAAGGTCAGACTCTTTTCTCATTTTAAAATACATTATATTGTTATTTCACTCATATTTCATATAAGTGCATATTGTGTTGAAATGGAATTGTTAATTCACTCATATTTCCTACAGACATAATAAGAACGTTTTTTTTATTGCTATTTGGATACATTTTAATATTCTACTATTTGATTTTGTTTCTTATTTTTTTTAATTATCTAATTTAATTATTTATTGGTAAAATTTTCTTTTTAAATAAGGTACGGAGATATGTGTTCGAATATTGCCGAATGTTTTAATTCTTGGATAGCTGCTGAACGATACATGCCGGTTACATCAATGGTTGATAAAATTCATATTAAGATTATGGATATGATGTCTAAGCGTCGAGAAAAATATAGGGGATGGAGTTCTAAGCTGTGTCCTAAAATGGAGAAGGTGTTGGCTCAGAACATTACTGTAGGTCGGACATGGAAAGTGACAAAATCATCTGATTTTGTATTTGAAGTTCACTCTGAGAGGTCTCACTGTGTTGATTTGAGTTGTTTTATGTGCAGTTGTGGACGTTGGCTTATTCAAGGGTTTCCTTGTGCGCATGCTTTACAATGCATTTTGCGGATTGGTGAAGACGTTTATAAGTTCTGTGATTCATATTTTTTTAGTGAATGTATTTCGTGAGTGGTACTCACATGCCATTGTGCCGGTTCCTGATTACGAGAAGCCGCTAGAGGTAAATAAAGGTGCTCATATTTTGCCCCTAGAAACTAGGAGAACTCCAGGTCGTAGAAGGAACAAAAGAATAGATAGTAAGAGTGTGAAAATTAGGAAGTTTCGCAAGTGCAGTAGGTGCAATCAAAAGGTTTATCATAATCGTGCTACTTGTCTTATAGAAATATCTTAGTCAATTTATTAACATTTATGTATTATTTGTTCTATTTCTTTCTATATGGGATTTGTTATATCAATTGATTGGTGTTATATTATTTTATTATTAAAGTTTGTTTTTTGTTTATGTTCATATACTTTAAGAAAATTGCGAGAGTTGTCAAATTTTGAATTACGAATTATTTGCACCAAGACTTGCACAGTGCATTTTAAAATGCAGTGCAAATATTGTAATTTGTAAAATACATAGCAAAATTTGTGAATTGAAGTATATGGTTTAGGTATTTAGGGTGTAGGGTTCAAAGTAAATGATTTTTCGTTTGCTGATTAGGTAGTTTAAGGTTAAGTTTTTAGGGCTTTAGGGCTAAACTATGAAGTCATTGTTTTAAAAAAAATTGCAAAAATTGGGAATCACATATTAAAATGTGGTTTAGTGTTTTTATATGCACAACAAGAAACTGTGAATTCATTTTAAAATGTGAATTGCAGAGCATTGTCTAGGTGCTGAAGGGTTTATTGTTTACTAGGTTTAGAGTTTAGGGTTAGTATTTAGGATTTATGGGTGTTTAATGGGTTTGAGGATTAGTAATGGCTCTGTCATGTTGCTTAGCATTTTGAAATGCATAGCTTGTTTTTGACCTCCATTACTTTTGATTTATAGTTTGAATTCGTGCCAAGATAAAGAAAAATAAATGTAAAGCTTTTCAAAGTGCTGCAATGATATTTGTAGGTATTGTAAGTAAACATGTATAGTTTTAACGTAGCATTGGAATGTAGGATATTTTCTCATTGAGTTAATTGTCTTCTTTGTGTATATTAGCTAGCTATATGTTGGTAGTTTATAGATTATTCAAGAATGCCAACAATTATCTTTTAATTGCAAAGAAATGCAGCAGACCCTATATAAACAAAAATAAAGTCCGCTGCAGATCGAAATGATTCCCTAGTATAACAGCAAATTGTGTGTTTGTCAAAAGCATCGATGTAGGAATCAAATTTCTAGTGGAACAATTTATAGTAATTCCAAACTTTCAAGTTCACATACATTATAAACTAAACTTGAAATCCAAAATTGAAACACTCAGTTTCAAGTGATTCATTCTTCCTTTCCAATCACTGCATTTTATTCAGGCTTTAAGCTCCAACTTCTTTTCTTATCAAACAGGATCTTGTATGTCAACTTTGCACGAGTTTTTTGAATTTTTTCTCCACAATTGCTTGTTGTGAATAAGAAGGCATTGTTTTTTTTTTATCGACCATTGCATGAACTTGCATACATAAATTGCACAGTCCACCCTGAAACTATAATTGATATTAGAGTCCTCATAATGAGTCAATAATTTACATAAACTTTAAAAGTATTGGGAATATGGGCATACGATGATTCTTGTTGGGGGCAGTCCATAACTTGAATCGGGCTTAATCAAGAGGGCCACATTTTTTTTGCCTTCTTTACTGCGATGTTTCTTAATCAACTCGATCACTTTATTTCTCTGTAAATTCAATCATTTAGTTAGACTAGGGAAGAATAACAAAGGCAGATTAACAATCAAGAAATTGGGTCAGGGAGCTTCTTTTAGAATAGTTTAGAAATAATCAATTATAACCACCTATTTTGCATTTTTAAATGTATATACACAAATATAAACCACCAGCGTAGTAAACTTATTTTAAAATACTAATGCATTTTTAAATGTATATGCGTAATGATATGCATTTTTCACAAAATGCATTTTATTATTTAGTAGTTTTGACCAACTATTATGAAATGCAATGAGTTGGTTTAGGGTTTAGGCTTAGGGTGTAGTTTATAGGGGTTTAGGATTTGGTGTCTTGAGGTTTAGGATTTATGCACTTAGGGTTTAGTGTCTAGAGGTTTTTAGGGTTCAGGCTTAGGGTCTAGTTTATTGGGGTTTAAAGTTTATTCTTAGGGTCTAATTTACAGAGATTTAGGGTGAAGTGTGTAGAGGTTTAGGGTTTAGGCTTAGGGGCTAGTGTCAACAAGTTTAATTTGTGATACACCATATGTAATTTTAAATGCAAAGTCATTATCAGCACTTTAGGGAAGGCAACAAAAATGAAATATGCAGAATGCAAGCCCCCTTATACATAAGGTGCCAGAACCAACACAGGTTGCAATGGAACTCCTATATACAATTTTTTGAAAAAATAAAAGTTCTCCTATATACAAGGGGCTAAAAACATGTTTCTAGTGTCTCAAACTAACAATGAAAGCCCAATGAAACAGGCAAAGAGCCAAGCCAAACACTGATATGGGCTACTACCTACTGGACAGTTAAACTCTAGGTATGTTTTGAGCTAAAAAAACAAATTTTTTGAAGGGATTTTTTGAGCCAATGAAGGGATTTTACATTTTTAAATGTTGCCAGAGATTTCACATTTTAAAAAGTTGGCATACGTATTCATAAAACAAATTGAAACCTTTATTTACTAATTACAAAGTAAGCAAGACTTGTAAACAATTAAGTTCTTTTTTTTTTCACAATGACAGTTAATGTCAACAAATCAAATAAAAGCTTTATAAGGAAAGTGAGATAAACATTTACCATATGCTCAAAAATGTTTTCGAAAATATGAATTATGATTTTGGAAATAAATGAGAAATTAATGGAAGATGTTATACGTTGAATTCACTAATTAATGAATTTCTATATATGATAATATTAATCTTTGTTAAAATTGGAAACAAATTAATTGCATACCTTTGATCACGATTCACAATTGACGTGTTCTTCATTTTTGATCTCTCACAAACTTAATTTTTTGAGGAAATTTAGTTGTATAAATTGAGTAACTTTTCATATCTAAATTTTTTGATTCAGTTTCCTTTTTTGTGTAAAATTCAAATTTTTGTTTTGCATCCTACTACGTTACTGGGTAGATAGTCGGTTCTGCTTGTTTATAAGTGACGATATTTTCGTCTATTCATGATAAAGTTGGGTAACAGGTGTCAGTTCCATATTCTGGTCAAATTGGGGTATTAAATTCTAAAAAAATTTAAGAGGGGTCTTAGGACTACTAAATATTTATAACTAACTCCTCTAGTTATATACTTACTAGATTGATGCACGCACAACGTGCGTTTTGCTTAAGAATAGCAGTGGGTCCCCCAAAGGTACTGTCATCCCGTCTGGTCCCCCACCTACATTAATAAAATGCATTAATTCAAATACGTGGTTCATAAGTGTGATATCTAACTACTTTAAAATTTAAATAGCGCGCCCCACCTACAGTTATTCAAATACGTGGTTCATAAGTGTGATATCTAACTATTTTAAAATTTAAATAGTGCGCCTCACCTACAGTTTTTTTTTTTATATGTAGTTTTTTCATTTTTTAGATTTTGTCCTCACCAAACACTATTATTATAATCTATGTCATCCGAAATTTCAACAATTTCATTGGAAATTCCGGACAAATTTTCACACTATTATTACAACCCATGCCACAACATATGTCATCCAAACTTTCGACAATTCCATCAGAAATTCCGGACAAATTCTCAGAAATTACTTTTTTTTTTTTTTTGGTTCAAAGTGGGTGTTACTATACTTTTTTTTTCCTGAAAAATTTAACATATTTATTCTAAATTAGTGGCATAGTTAACAATTCGTAATACGGTAAAAATTCGATACGGAAAATATTCGAATAAAATTCGAGCTTCAATAAAAATTTGTTTTTTTTAATTCGGATTAAAAAAAACGGAAATGGCAAAAGTTCGGGTTTGTAAGTAATTCGAGTATAATACGAAGCTAAAAATAAAAAATACGATAAAATTTGACGATAAAATTTGACAATATACTCAACAAACTTATAGTGACAATACGAATAATTCACGAATAATTCGTGAATTAATAATTTCTTGCCGAATTAATGAATTATCCCGTATCATTGAAAAATACAACATTTTTAAGCGTTTTCCGAATTAAAAGAATAATTCGCCGAATTGTTAACTATGGTTAGTGGGACCTCCTTACATCTAGAGCAACAAATCGGGTCAGGAATTTAAATTGTTAACGATCGATTCAAATTTGAATTTTGGAATCGGATTTTTTTATTAACCCGATTGATTTCGGTTTCGGATAGGTAGCATAATATAAGTGTGAAAAACAACAAGCGCATCGCGCGTGCCAGAATAGGTTTCACGCTTATCAAGCGTGCCCAGAATGCTAGTATCTATAATTTGCGTGACATACATTTGTATAATCAATAATGGAAAATGATGTTGTATACTTGTGTGAGTATTACATGGAAGGCGGGTGAAAAGTGAATGGACCACACAAATAGGGGTGATCTATGCCAAGGACCAAAATATCACTGATATATCTCGGTTTTTTAGGTACCCAATATGGATATATTGTGATATATTGGAGGAATATATCGACACATTTTCTCTATGATATTTTATGATATATCGATGTATGTCAACCGATATATACAATATATCTGATATAGATTGTTGAGTTTGACCAATTTTTATTAATATATCAACGATATTTCTCATATTTTCCGATATATTGACATACAAAACAAAATTTTGACCGGTCAACAAAAAGATATATATCCACCGATATATCCTATATATATATCGGTTTTTGGGGGTCCGATATATCGCCCGACATCGAAATATTTGACCTTGATCTATGCAGGTGTTGAATATGCAAGGAGTGACTGTTAAGGACAAAACAGCCGAAAATGTAACTCTCAAGTCTCAACACCACGTACCTTTTTTTTTCAATCACTCACAAAGACCGGGTAAATAAATGTCAAATATACCCTTGACAAAAAATAAAAAACGGCTCGGGTAGATGAAAGATCAAGTATACTGATAAGTAATAAAAAAGTGCAATTTAACCCTCGATTATGCCTCTTGTCTAGCCATCTTAGTGGACTAATAGTGTTTGTAAGTTATGTTTTATGATTCTACAAGAGAAAAAGTGAGATTTGTGGAATATTAGAGAAAAAGGGGTAAAACAGAGCAATTCAGAACATTAAGGATCACATGGGAAGCCCGTGGACAATCATGGAGAAGGCCAAGGAATTGGAGCTATTAAAGGTGCGACTTGGACCTATTTTAAAGCCTATTTAGAAGCCCAAGGCCAAAGGATTCGTTGCTTGGACCAAAGCCCGCAAAAGAGGATAGAAGGATAGAGCAGAAGAGACAAAATAGGCTTACGCGTCTGAGACGCATGGATCGACACTGTAGCCAATTTCTTCTCAGTTTTGAAGACGAAGTTGGACTCTGAAAGAAGTCTATTTGTATTAGGAAACAAATGACGGTTTGGAATGCTTCTAGAGCTCATTGTAACCTCTATAAATAGAGGACCTAAGTGCCTCATGTAATGGGCTAATTCACTTATACTCTTGTCTCCAGAACTTGAGGCAGAGAGAGATTAATAAGAAAAGATCGGTTTTAACTACCGAGTCTTAATAAATTAGCCTTTCTAGTCTTATGTTCTTCGACTCTTCTTCTTCTTGTTCTTCGTGTTCTTCTTTTTTTATGGAAAGCTAATTTTCTCCTTCAAGGGAGAAGATGAAGCCGGTGCTTAAGATTTAATGATTCTTCTGGTTCATGGTGTTCTTCAATCAGGTTAGTTCTTTATGTTTTTAGTTATTAGTTCCATTGCCTAGACCAGGGGATGGAAGTATAGATTAAGGTTTTTATTTATTGCAATCGGATATCATGCTAGTTTAAGGTTTTATTTATTGCGATTGAATATTTGCTAGGGACATGCTTTTATTTATTACAATTGAATATAATGCTAGAATAGGGTTTTATTTATTGTAATTGAATACTATACTATTATTCTCTACTTTTCTTCTAGTTGTGTAGTGTTTTAGAGTAAGGGAAGTATTCCTTGTGTTTGCCTTAGATGGTGATTCATTGAAGATAAAAGGAAAGAAGATACTAGTAACATGAACATAGGAACAACCTTAAGTAGAGTTAATTGTTAACGATGTTTCATCCAAGAGGGCATCGACACTCGCTCGATTGCGTAATTGTAGTCTACTTGTGAGAACAACCATGAAACAAAAGGTCATTGAATCAAAAGTATTAGTGGATTCTAATCTCTTGAATTCCCTCTCTTATAAATTCTCATTAGTTTAGTTTAGTTTAGTTAGTTTAGTTTAGTTTAGCATTAGAATCTAAAATCTATAATAATAGTTTTTAATCCCTCAAATCCCCTTTCCAGTCCTGTCCTTCACATAACATACACTTAAAAGTAGAACGATACCCTACTCATCCTTTACTTATTGAGGGATAATTAGGTTTTGATACGCTTCTGTTTTGTTCAACGACTATACACTATCTACATACACAAAAAGAGGTAAGGTCAAATGGCGCCGCTGCCGTTTTTAGTTATTTATGTTTAACGTTTTCTTTCAAGATTAGAATTTTGGATCTTGAGGTAATTTTAGCCGCATCATCCATCCTTTTGAGAAAGAAAGAAGCTTGGAGGACATCTCGAAAACAAGATCTACCATCCAGGTTAGTCGAATCTTCATTCTTTTTATTTCATTTTTAGTATAGTTGCATCGTAATTTAGTTTTATTGCTTTCTTAGTATAGTTGCATCGTAGTTTAGTTTTATTGCTTCCTTGTATAATTGCATTTAGGACCTTTTTAAGAATTGAAGTTGTAAGCCAACACAGCAAAACATCAAACTCTAGTGTTTCTTGTCTGAATCTTGACAAACGGACTATCGTCTGTAGGCCGTGGTACTTAAGCAATCCAAGTGATTTACCATTAACCCTAGAAGAGACAGCTTTAGACAACGGGCGAGATACTAGCTGCAAAGCCCAACCCAGTTGAAGGAAAGTAGTTTTGCATATTAGTATAATTTAGAATAGTTGCATATTAGTTTAATTGCATTCAAGCATAGTAGGATAGTTTTTCATCATCTTCGCATAGCAAGAATACTAGACAAGATTAATACAATGGCCGAACGCAATGATGGAGGTGTTACGAAACCGAATAATCCTGAAGCTATCCCACCTATGCAAGCACAACAGAGGAAGAAGTTGAGCGATTTCTATTCGCCAATCATTAAAGACCCACCCAGCAGTATTGTTTTTCTAGAGACAGAATCTAACCAGTTTGAACTTAGAGCATCAGTAATCTCTATGCTTCCAAAGTTCAATGGTTCAGACAATGTTCAGCCATATGTTCACATGAACAGATTTCTATCAGTCCTCAGAACTTTCAAGAACCAGAATATCAAAGATGAGAGTATCAAGTTGATTCTTTTTCCGCTCTCACTCGAAGGTAAAGCCTCCGAATGGTTAACTGCACAGCCGATCAATTCAATAGACAAATGGGAGAAGTTGAGAACAAAGTTTATGAACAAGTTCTACCTATCCCAGAAGACAGATGCCATGCAGCAAGCCATCATCAATTTCGAAGGGAAGGTGACTGAAGAATATCATCAAAGCTGGGAGAAATTCAATAATCTGCTAGTCTCATGTCCACATCATGGTTATGATAAGAGCACACTGGTCATTTTTTCTTTCGAGGACTTTCTACTATGAACAAGTAGATGATACAGTCAATGCATAAAGGCAAGTTTACATCAATGGATGGAGAGGAAGCTTACAACTTTCCCGAGAATTTAGCTGAAGAAACACAACAATGGACTACTAGCAACGAGGATGTCGCTAGCATGGAGGGGGAGCCAAAGCAATTTGGTTGCCAAGCACATGAACAAGCAGATCAAGATCTGAAGTCTACATTGGCCAACCTGGCCACCAGCATTGAAACTTTGAGTAAGAAATTCAATCAGTTCTCCATGAATCCCTCCAAGATCAACAAGTCTCAAGCTAAATCTCTCCCAGTCATGCAAGCTAGCCAATCATCGCGAAGTCCGTTTGGGACACTTCTCATGCAACTCTAGAATGTCACGGGTTACTATCAACATGCATCAGTTGGAGAGTACAATGTGAACTCATTTCAGAGGCCCAACCAAGGTGGTAATAACTTTCAAGGTAATTATTGGAGACAGAATGCTGGACCCCCAAGTTCTCAAGATCAAAGCTATATTCCACAGACAAGTCAAGCTTCACAGTTGGTTCCTCAACAACAATTTTACTCTCAGCAAAATTCCAATACAAGTGAAAAGTTAGTGTCATATCCTAGAAGAAATTATGCCGTACCTACCAACCTGGAGAATGCAATTACTTTGCTATCACAAAAAAATCAGAAGTTTGAAAGTGTTCTAGAGCTTCTTGCGATCTCACTCAATCTCCAAAGAAACTTAGGCAAGTTAATGTTCTAGAATGGAGTCTCTAGAGGCCAAGGTCGACCAACTCACTACTGCTTTGTCTGTAAAGACACAAGCCATTCAACCTAGCTTATTAGAACCAATATCGAAGAGTGAAGATGTATGCCACATTGGGACAACTGCTAGTACTGATCACCTCCATGATCATGTCAGCTCAGTTACTACTCTCATATCAGGATTGAAAATAGACAACAAGGTTGACTTACCTTCTCATGATGACATTGCTACAGAGCAATCGGTTAAGATTTCAAATGAAGTTCAAAAGGAAGTGGGGGAAATCCTTTCCACACCCATTTGTCAAGATGATCAAGACAAGATATGCAAGAATGCCAAAGAGAAAGAAGAGCAAACACATGCTGATTTGTTTGTACCAAAGGCACATTTTCCTATGTTTTATGCTCAAAGCAAAAAGGACAAGCAATTTTTAGAGATGAAGGAGGCATTTAAGAAAGATAACATCAATATCCTCTTTCTCAAAGCGATCAAGCAGTTGCCATCATATGCCAAATTCTTGAAGGATGCATACAACATAAAGAGAAGTACTCATGTTTCAAAGTGAGCGTTTCTAGCTGGACAAACAACATCTAGTATCCATCAGCAAGCTCCAGTCAAGCTCAAAGATCCAGGAAGTCCTACAATATCATGCAAGATAGGAGAAAAATTCATGGGTAATGCTTTTTTAGACCTTGGTGCTAGTGTTAATCTCTTGCCATATCATGTGTACCAAGCATTGGGCCTGGAGAACTTAAAGCCTACAAAAGTCAAATCGAAGTTAGCTAACCATTCTACCAAGATTCCCAGAGGCATAGTTGAGGATGTTCTTGTTCAAGTAGCCGATTTCTACTATCTAGTGGATTTCATTGTGATAGACACCCAGGAGGCCTTTGATAAAATTCCAATTATTCTAGGCCAACCTTTCCTCGCTACCGCAAAAGTTTTGATAAATTGTCACAACTGTGAAATGAAGATCAACTTTGGTAAGATGTCCATGGACATAAATATCTTTCACCTGTTGCATAAGGATTGTGATGACACCGAAGGTGGAGAGGTGTACTTCCTTGATAGCATGATACAAGAATCCTTCCTATTAGAAGATACAATTGATAGTGCTCAATCTACAGAAAACTGTGATGAACCTGAGAACCCCACCACAGAGGCGTTGCTAGCCATGTTCTTGGAATCTCTGCAGAAAATTCAGGATTTAAGTGAGCAGAATGGAAAATTAACAGAGAAAGTATCATATCTTGAGAAGATGAACTCTACATTTCAGGATGAACAACAGACTTTTGCCCTGAAAAATCAGTTACTAGAGAATCAGCTTAAAGAAGTTTTGGAAAAACAACAGAATCTAGAAACTGAAATGAGTCTTCTAAAGCAGAAAGTGGACCATATTGGTAAGAAGAATTGCACTGCTGAAACTTCTTCTACACCATCATTATCTGAACGAGAGATCGTAGTCAGCCGGACATCCATTATCATCACTGTGGTGGTAAAGGGCATATCAGATATTATTGTCCTGTTAGAAAGAAAGATTTTCGTCAATCTTTTACACATAGGAACCACAAGGCCTATCACACAATCATCATACCTAAAATAGTTCAAGGTAGAGAAGCAACTTCACCAGCAATCTTTTCGGACATAGTTCTTGTTGATAGAATTCTTTATCAAGGCACCACCACCATAATACTTGGTCAGTTTTGTGTACTTTTGCTAGAAGAGAGATTTAAACCCTTAGTAAACTGGAAGTAGAATTTTTTGACTTAGCCGTGAGACTTGAGCTTTATACCCATTCGTTGGAGAGTTCTTACGAAAAATCCGAGTCTTAGTGACTCAACATCTTTCAGTTCTTTATGTCGTTGTAATATAGTCTCATTATTTGTTGATTTGGTTAATCACAGAGTGACATCAATTGGGGAGATAGCCATTAGGTCTTGTAGTCTATTTGAAACAGAGTATCATACTGATAAGTCAAGTAGTGAACCCATTCAGTATTTATCCCACCTAGTATGACCATCATGTTAAACCCTTTTGAGCCTTACAATAAGTCATTTTCTTTCATAAAACCCTTTATCCATCACCCAACTCCAGACAAGGAGTATAGCCAAAATCTTTATCAGCCATACCCATATGTTTCTGAGAATACGAGGGGCACAAAGAGGAAAAAATAGCACAAAAGGAATATTACAAGGAAATACCAGAGAGATACAATGAAGACCATCATTTTGTTCTAAGTGAAAAAAGCTAGTGGAAAACAAGCATATCCAGTACTAATCAAGGATATACCATTTTTTTTTTTTTTTTAAAAAAAGTTGAACAGAATGGATGGAAAAACTAAGACAAAGGAAGAATTTTCTCTGCAATACAGAATTTGAAGAAATCTTCCAAAGAATGAAGCAAAACCCTTAGTGTTTTTCATAAACAATCTTAGAATCCTTTTTACCTTTCCTTCATAAACCAATACCCAAGCCAAGTTACAACCCATGACTTATCACTACAGTATGGTACAAAGTCTAGAATAGGTGAGAGGATGCTAAAGTGAAGGACCTGACACTTCATATGTGATTGACATTCTTTCCATGAGACTACTTTTATTCAGAAGTCTGTTTTTCAAGGTAGTATGTGGGATGTTTGTATGCATTATTCTTTTCCCCAGATACATGAGGTAAAATAGTAGACCATCTTCTGAGAGATTCTTTTTTGGGAGTATGACCGGTGAGGATTGAAAGTCGAGATTATCTACCTATGGTAAACTAGGGATTCCGTTTCTTGGATAGGAGAGTATAGGAGATTGACTAAGTACACACATAAGCCTTGATTAAGAATTTTGTCAATTTTTACTATCTCCCATCATAATCTATGAGTCTTTACTGAGCAAATGTAGTCAAGAATAGAGAGACCCGTCATTTGGAGTAAGCACTAAGTGGGTAAGGAATTTTTCTCTCTGAAAAATACTATCATTCTTGAACATGCTATTGATTGATTTTGTGGGTATATCACCTGAAAACCCTCACGAGACTATAACTCATCCTTTTTGGGGAACTTAAAGGTTTAAAGCCTTGTTACGTATGGTAAATCCAATCGCGATGCCTGCGAAAATGAGTTAGGATTTTATTTTTGTTATTAGGATGTGATTTTGATCACTTATCTATTTTTTATCTTATTTGCTAAGAGACTAGCAAAAGGCTAGTTGGGAGTTGTGATAAGTGTTCAAAAAGTGCAATTTAACCTTTGATTATGCCTCTTGTCTAGCCATTTTAGTGGACTAATAGTGTTTGTAAGTTATGTTTTATGATTTTACAGGAGAAAAAGTGAGTTTTGTGGAATATTAAATAAAAAGGGTAAAACGGAGCAATTCGGAGCATTAAGGATCACATGGGAAGCCCGTGGACAATCATGGAGAAGGCCTAGGAATTGGAGCTATTAAAGATGCAACTTGGACCTATTTTAAAGCCTATTTGGAAGCCCAAGGTCAAATGATTCGTTGCTTGGACCAAAGCCCGCAAAAGAGGATAGAAGGATAGAGCAGAAGAGACAAAATAGGCTTACGCGTCTGGGATGCATGGATAGAGCGTCCAGACGCATTTATCGCATTTGAGACGCATGAATAGTGCGTCCAGACACATGGATCGACACTATAGCCAATTTCTTCTCAGTTTTGGAGACGAAGTTAGACTCTGAAAGAAGTCTATTTGTATTAGGAAACAAATGACAGTTTGGAATGCTTCTAGAGCTCATTGTAACCTCTATAAATAGAGGACCTAAGTGCCTCATGTAATGGGCCAATTCACTTATACTCTTGTCTCCAGAACTTGAGGCAGAGAGAGATTAATAATAAAATATCCGTTTTAACTAGCTGAGTCTTAATAAATTAGTCTTTCTAGTCTTATGTTCTTCAACTCTTTTTTTTATCGTTCTTCGTGTTCTTCTTTCTTTATGGAAAGCTAATTTTCTCCTTCAAGGGAGAAGATGAAGCCGGTGCTTAAGATTTAATGATTCTTCTGGTTCATGGTGTTTTTCAATCATGTTAGTTCTTTATGTTTTTAGTTATTAGTTCTATTGCCCAGACCAGGGGATAGAAGTATAGATTAAGGTTTTTATTTATTGCAATCGAATATCATGCTAGTTTAAGGTTTTATTTATTGCGATTGAATATTTGTTAGCGACATGCTTTTATTTATTGCAATTAAATATAATGCTAGAATAGGGTTTTATTTATTGTAATTGAATACTACACAATTATTCTCTACTTTTTTTCTAGTTGTGTAGTGTTTTAGAGTAAGGGAAGTATTCATTGTGTTTGCCTTAGATGGTGATTCATTGAATAGCTGCCCAAGCTCACATAAAAGGAAAGAAGATACTAGTAACATGAACATAGGAACAACCTTAAGTAGAGTTAATTGTTAACGATGTTTCATCCAATAAGGCATCGACACTCGTTCGATTGTGTAATTGTAGTCTACTTGTGAGAACAACCATGAAGCAAAAGGTCATTGAATCAAAAGTATTGGTGAATTCTAATCTCTTGAATTCCCTCTCTTATAAATTCTCAATAGTTTAGTTTAGTTTAGTTTAGTTAGTTTAGTTTAGTTTAGCATTAGAATCTTAAATCTATAATAATAGTTTTTAATCCCTCAAACTCCCTTTCTAGTCCTGTCCTTCACATAATATATGCTTAAAAGTGGAACGATACCTTACTCATCCTTTACTTATTGAGGGATAATTAGGTTTTGATACGCTTCTGTTTTGTTCAACGACCATACACAATCTACATACACAAAAAGAGGTAAGGTCAAATGGCGCTGTTGCCGGGGATATAATTATTTGTAGCCCTAGGCAAGGTCATATACCCCTTATGCAAAATAATAAATGTCCCGGCCCTACTGAAATAACCAGATGTATATAGTATGAACAATCACTGTTCATATCTCAACATAATGTGTGATTAGTAAGAACACTTATTAAAGTATGAACAATCATTGTTTATACCTATTTGGGGCATGAAAAATCACTGTTCATATTTTAACATGAGATATGAACAATCAATGTTCGTATGATCGAACAATTATTGTTTATACCTATTTGAGATATGAACAATTAATGTTCATACTTCAACATGAGCTATGATCGAACAATCATTGTTTATATTTATTTGGAGTATGAACAATCACTATTTATACATCAACATAATGTATGATTAGTAAAAACATATACTGGAGTATGAACAATCAATATTCATACATATTTAGGGTATGAACAATCATTGTTCATACATCAATATAGTGTATGAAATACATTACCTATTTAGATATGAACAATCACCAAATTTATCTTATTTATAAATATAACGTAGAGGGGTGAAACTGATATTTAAAAAAAATAAAAAAATTTATGCTTTATATCTATAATAACACGGAGGGGTAAAACATGTATTTAAAAAAAATGTAAAAAGGTCGGGCCAACTTATTTTGTCCTTGAGGGTTACTAAAATTGAAATAGTGGGTTCGTAGGTTACTTAATGTTGGAATTTTTCCTTGGGAGTTACTAAAAAAAATCAGAACAAGTTTGTGGACAGGCAACTATTTGTTGTCCACAAAACATCAAGTGCTGATTGGTGGTTTTGCTGCCCAAAAGTTGATTGGGCCAATGAAAAGTTGATGTTTGTGGACAAGTCTGTCTACAAATTCGTTCCCAAAAAAAAAATAGCGTCCTCTAGAGTTGCTTTGGCTCGAAATTGATCCTCTGGACTATTCTCTTGGTTGAATATGGCAGTCTCAAATGCCATCAACGTCATCTTCAACGATGTCGGAAATAAAAACTATATATAGTATGCAAAAGTTACCATCCATTTCGCCCAACCCAAACACACACACACACACACACACACATATTTTAGGTATTTATTTGTGAATAAGTTGGATATATGGAGGTGTTACTAAATTACGAGAAAAATGTGAGAAAAGAATACACTGTTGGGTGATGGATTTTCGTTCGTGTTTAAACTAAACAGAGAGTGAAACACTGTGTTGCAACTTTGCAAATAGCCTAGGGTGCAATATAGTATAAGTGTACTTAAAGGTGCAATAATCTATCACAGCTATCACTGTAGGCCGGCCATTTTCATGTCACATGTAAACGTCATTCTAACATATGAATAGTATGGCTAATCGTCCTAACTGTTAATTAGTTCTTGAACAATGGCTGGAATGATCATGCTGGAATATGAATCAGCACATATATAGAGTCGGTTGGAGAGGAATTTTGGATGATAAATCAACCACTGCAAATAATACAAAGTCATAAAGACTGCAAATTACAAACTACAAAGCTCCATCACCAAAACAAATGTGCACATATTACAAATTATATAACTTCAACAATTAAAATGTGCACACATTTCATTTGCTTTAGTATTTTGTGCTATGTAATCATGTTGTTTGCACAAGACATAGTTAAAGATGAGATTGTTTCAGCAAGATTTGCCTAAACACATCAGTTGAGTCAGAAGTGGTCTTTTTCGGAGGAGATTGCGAAGGAGATGGTTGTTGGGGAGAGTTGAGGCTGGACTTCAATTTTGAAGTTGCCTACGTACCCAAAGATATTGCTTGGGATCAAATATCAATTGCGTAGTTCTGGAAAAAAAAAGGCAAATGTTGGATTTTATAGGTAGGATTGGTGATAGTTACTTTCTCGTTCTCCAATATTTCAATCGTGGGATGAAGTTGGAGAACTAACGGGAGAATTGTCCAATCGTGGGATAAAATTGGAGAACTGACGGGAGAACTGTCACACGATAGGAAGTTGATGGAAGTGAATCTTGAATGTGGACAAAGTTGTGGAAGTTGTGGACGAAGTTGTGGAAGCAGTTTGACTCATAAAACATGTGTGCAATTGATATTGATTTTTCATGATGGTATGTAGGCTTTGAGCATAAGCTTTGAACATGGGCTCTGAGTGTGGGTTTTGTTGTAGATAAGCTCTGAGCGTGGGCTTTTTGTAGATAAGCTCTGAGCGTGGGCTTTTTGTAGATAAGCTCTGAGCATGGGCTTTTTGTAGATAAGCTCTGAGCATGGGCTCTGAGCGTGAGCTTTTTGGGCTCTGAGCATGGGCTTTATTATAGATAAGCTCTGAGCATAGACTTTGAGCGTGGGTTTTTTGTAGATAAGCTCTGAGCATGGGCTCTGAGCGTGGGCTTTTTGGGCTATGAGTATGGGCTTTATTATAGATAAGCTTTGAGCATGGGCTCTGAGCGTGGGTTTTTTTATAGATAAGCTCTGAGCATGGGCTCTGAGTGTGGGTTTGTATTGAATTGGGCTTTTATTGGGCCACATTTGTGGGGGCCGAAACATCGCTCTCTCTTTGTTATATGGGCAAAGCCTGTGTGGCAAAGAAGTTTTTTTTTTCTTGAAAAACGGATCTTGATGCACGTGTGGACCAATGTAGTGTGGATGCAAGTAGAAAATTGCAAATTACTCTAATTTGGTGTACCTTCTCCATGAATAGAATTTTGGAAATCTTAACCATTTTTTCGGAATTTGTCAAATCCCTGAATTTTGATTCTGTAATGAATTTTCCTGATCTTCTTGACCAAAGTGAGGCATTGTCTTCTAAGCATTTTAGATTTTGAAAATATTGTAAGTTTATTCTTACAGCCATGCCCTTGGGACTTCCTGTTTACATGTTCATCTCCTTTTACCACTTCCTTCTGCAGGATCTCAGCCAAAAGTTCCACTTTCTTTTTCATCCTTCTTTGTATAAAACCGCTGGTGCACTTCACATGATACTTCACATAGGCATAAAAGTTCAGTAGATTCCATACCATCTTGTCCATCTTTGAACCTTCTATATGTCGTGAAAATATATCAAAAGAGACAAATCCTCCGTTGGTGCTTAAATCGTGGGATAAAGTTGGAGAACTGGCAAAAGAAGATACCACCCTTTGCATGGATAGCATCTACAATGGGTTTCCAAGCTTCCACCTGCTCCTTGATTAATTGGCAAACTTTGTTTAAACAAACAATTCAATCAATTCCAGCACAGCAATTCAACTTCATATGTTAGAAAACACAAGGGCAATTTAATTAGCAGCAAATCAAGTACAGCCAGTGGCAAATCAAGTAGAGGCAATTCAAGCAAATTTGAAGCTGGTAATTCAAGCAGCGGCAATTCAATTAGCGGAAAATCAAGCATTGGTAAATCAAGTACACCCAATGGCAAATTCAACTACAGCCAGTGGCAAATCAAGTAGCGGCAATTCAAGCAAATCTTAAGCTGGTAATTCAAGCAGTGGCAATTCAATTTTACTACAGCCAGCGGCAAACTTTCTTCCTAAATATTGATCAGCAGCATTTCAATTCGATTTGAATTCAAACTTTCTTCCTATATATTGATCAGTGGCAATTCAATTCTTCGAATTCAAACTTTCTTTCTAAATATTGATCAGCGGCAATTCAATTCTTCCTAAATATTGATCAGCGGCATTTCAATTCGATTTGAATTCAAACTTTCTTCCTAAATATTGATCAGTGGCAATTCAATTCTTCCTAAATATCATTTGGATCAACGGAATTCCAGGAAACACACATCCAGCGGCATTTCAATTCGAAGGGATCGGCCGTAACAGCGAAAAATCAATCGAAGGGATCGGCAGCTCAAAGCTTATGGGATTGATTGAAGTACACTTTCCGATCTTTATTGCCTTGAATGCCAACAGAAAATCCCTGAACTTATCTTCTCATTCTGCTATAAATCTTTTTGGTTACAACTCAAAACACAACGACCAATTACAGCCCCTCGTTAAATAATTGATATGGCGATGCATCGGTACCCATATAAGCTTGAATGGTTCATAGGCTTTAATTCAACTTCTTCAAAAGAATATCTTGTTGGCTGGGATCGGTAACATGCGACTTTAATTCTTTCACTTAATTCAGTTTGATTCAATGGCTTGCTTATTATGAGTTGTGAGTGAAGCAAGGCTGTTAAGGTAAATGTGAAACTAAGGTGCCAAAGGCCTATATTGCTTGTGGTGAGAGGAGAGGTGCACTTCCGATTGAAGACTTTCAGTAGAAACAAAACTATGAAATACCATCAGGAGCCTTAGGTACCGATTTCTACAATAAAATTCGCTGTGAAATACCATATCATCAGGAGCGGCAAATGGAAACCTATTGTTTGTGAAATACCCAGGACATGATTATAATGGAAACCAATGAATTTTATTGTTTGTGAAACAAAAGGTAACCTATTGGTTTACGTTTCTTATGAGAGTCCTTGGATATAAAAAGAAAGCAAGTCGGCTCATCATCAGTCATAAAACTGAGAGAGAAGAAAAAAAATAAAAAAATAAAACAAAGTTATGATATTATAATTCTTTTTCGTTCGTCTTGCTCAGTAAGGTTTGTATATGTGCACGTTGGAGACTCTAGTGCTTAACAAGATGATTACGTGGCTTAAGGGTTTGATCAATTGAATTGAGGTTTGTGAAAAGATTAGATTTTTTTTTTAGTCTGTGACAATAGGGTTTGATTCTTTTCTTATTTTTTGACAGTATTGAAAATATTTGTTTAATGGAGAGGAATTATAACTTGAATAGGAGATGGGGTGATAAAGGGGATTTTAATATGAATAGGGTGGCGAAGGGTATTGAAGTAGATAGTTTGAGAGCAAAATATGATATTGATGATGATGTATCTATTGAGTATGTTAGTAGCGATATCGACCAAAAGTGTAGCTAGATGGAGATTACATCCTTTATAATTATCTCCTGGCTATTGGGCTATCTTTGCCCGTGTAGCGAGAATTTGTAAGGTTTATCAAAGGAGTATGTCTTCAGACCTTTTGTTTGAGTTATTGAAGCCTATGCGGCAAAACAAGGCTTCTTTTAAAAGTTATGCGTTGGGATATCATACTCATCACAACAAGAATTATCGGTTTTATGGGATGCCTTCAAACTACAAGAATGTGAAATTGTATGGTTTTAAGATCAAAGGCAATTGGAGGTTCGAGAATATTGATTATCCTAACAATATATCAGGTAAGGATGTTAACTCAATATTCTTATAATTATTATTTTAATTAGTTAGCATCACAATTTGAATATCTTGTTCTTTTTTATTAGGGATACTCTGAAGTTTCCAAATATATCAATATTTAGCAGCGAGAAGATAAAAAAGAAATTTGTTAGTTTGTTTAGTCATAATGCAGATGTCTATGATCTGTCGTTTCCAGATGATATTGTAGATTATTATCATGATATAGAAACTGGACTACTTAATGAGCCTAGGGAATTAGCACCTTACTGTGGCTCAAAGAAGAGAAAGAATGTTATTGTAGATGATAGCAGTGAAGATGATGAATAAGTGGAAAGAGATGACTCTGAGGATAGCGGACAAGAAAATATTAGAAAGAAGAAAAGAAGCGTACGTCCAAAAAAGATGGAAAGAAAACTTGGGATAACTCAAGTAAAATTGAGGAAAGAATTGAGGATCGAGAAATGGTATGTATATAATATTTCTTTTAAAATATCATATATGTAATACCTATAATATGTTTTGGAATGACGTTTCATTATGATAGGTTTTTTGTCTTCCTGCAAAAAAAACTACTGATGTGCATGATATTGATGATGATGATATCAGTAGGGAAGCGGTGACTAATAGTATATCTGAACTTGATGTTAGTGTTGATCTTGTTTTTGTGATTTAGAATTATTTTCGTTATTGATTGTGTAATGGTTCTTTTGTTAATGTAGATGGAAAAAATTGCCTATGGTGGAGATACAATTGGTTCAACTTCTGTTGTCAGGATCAATTTTGGAGTGCCAACTCCTTTTAGTGGAAGTAATTTTGGAGTTCCAATACCTGTTGTTGGCACCAATGCTGGTGTAGCAACTTCTGCCAATGACACCATTGCTGGTGTGTCGAGTTTAGTATCAACTGTTGTTTGCACTAATGCTGGATTGCCGACTTCTGTTGATGACACCGATGCAGGTGTGTAAACAGAAGTGTTAACGATTGTTGGTACAAATCCTGAAGTGTCTACTATTGTTAGCACTAATGCGGAAGAGTCGACTTTTGCTGATGGCGCCAATGTTGGTGTGTCGACAGAACTGTTAACTGTGGTCAGCACCAACACCGTTGTTGGCCCAACTGTATCTTCTTCATTGTAGCCATGGATGAGCGGCAGTTCTGCAACGCTTGTGCTCATCACTCCAAACGTGCAAGCCTTGGCAATTGAAGGTTAGATGTTGAATAGTTATTTTTTATTGTATTTACTTATTATTATATATTATTATTTAAATTATTTTGTCTAATATTTCAGATCCAGAGTTATTGTGTTTGGATTATCAACGAAGTGTAGATTTTATAAAAGCCATTAATATGTTGAATTCAAAGCTTGCAGAGGTAAGTGTGTGTGTGTGTGTGTGTGTGTGTGTGTTGTTTTTTTTTTTAATTTCATTTATTTGGTTGCTAAAAAAATATAGTAACACATTATTTTTTATTTTCTTAGGCGTCGAAGCTTGGGGATTGTGCTAAAGAAATCTTAGAAGCAAAAGAAAATTATAAGATTAAAACTAATGAATATATGAGATTAAGAAATATTTGGAAGGAGAGAGAGCTCATCTTTCAGGAGAATGAATGTATGAGAGGAGTACTTATGAGAAATGAAGTAGTTTTGCACGACTATGAGATGAAAATGAATATCATGAAAGATGAATTCTAAACATAATCAAGAAATTGTTGTTCTTAGAGAGCAGAAAGTTTTGAGTGATGAAGTTGAGATAATAAAATGTGAGAAATTGGAATTGGCTAAACGAGTTTGTGAGGCTGAAGAGATTAGAGGAGAATATAAGGTACTACTGGAAGAGAATGCATTTTTGAAGAAGGAGTTAGATGAATATCATGAGAAGGTGGAATATTATAGGGTTAGGTGTGAAGAGAAGGATGATATGATTGAGAAGCCTGCAGTTGAAACTAAGAAATCTGGGGCATTGTTGCGTGAAACATTGGCAAGACTTTGAAAATCGAGAGATTCTGAGAAACGGGAAAAATTGCAACAGTTGTCAGATTATTATACTATGTGTTATAGGAAGTTGGAAGATGTATCACCGTCGGATCTAAAAGGTGTTCCAGTTCCAGTGGAGGATAGCATTATGCCGCAACTTCTTGAGTGAAGTTTTTGTTTTTTATTGTTGGGATGATGTGAGGTTAGGTTACGGTTTTTTCTTTCTCGATTATGTTTATTTTTGCACGGTCTCATGATATTTGGATTTTATTTGTTTTTTATTAGATTGGTAATCAGAATAGATCGAAATATAAATGACCGGTCAAAAATATATAAGAGTTGGGAAATTTGGCTTTGAGGTAGGTCGGCAAAATAGATATAAGAATTAAGAATAATGTAATTGGGGTGTCTTCGCCCCCATAATGTATTGATAACATAATTAAATCTGGGGTGTCGCCGCCCCCATAATATAATGATAACGTAATAAAGTTTAGGGTGTCGTCACCCCTAAAGTGTAATGATAACAGAATGAAATTTGGGAAGTCGCCGCCCCTATAGTGTAATGATAATGAAATGAAGTTGAGGTGACACCCCCAAATTGTAACGATTATATATTGAAAGTTGGGATGACGCTGCCCCCATAGTGTAAAGATAACATAATGAAATTTGGGGCCCCTATAGTGTAATGATAACATAATAAAATTTGGGGTGTCGCCGCCCCCATAGTGTAATGATAATGAAAGTTGAGGTGACTCCCCCAGATTGTAATGATGATATATTGAAAGTTGGGGTGACGCTGCCCCCATAGTGTAATGATAACATAATGAAATTTTGGGTGTCGCCGCCCCCATAGTGTAATGATAATGAAAGTTGAGGTGACGCCCCCAGATTGTAATTATTATATATTAAAAGTTGAGGTAACGTCGTACCCATAGTGTAATGATAATAAAATTTGGGATATTTGATCTCTATTAAAATGAAAGATGGATCGAATTTTATTGAATTATGAAATGATTACAATGAATGAAAAACAAACATTCAACGATAAAACTTTTTCAAATGAAAAGCATTCCATGGGTTGGCAAATTTTTCTCTAGTGATTCGACGAAGGAAATAAGACCCTTTATATGTTGGCCTATTAATGATGAACGGTCCTTCCCAATTCTCTAACAGCTTCCCAGATTCAATGAGCTTCTGTTTTTGTCTAAATACCTAATCTTCTAGTTCAAAACTCTTGAGGCAAAGCTTTCTATCATATTTGTGTTTCATGTATGCCTGATATTTTATTAGACATTGTAAAGCTTCTTCTCGAGTTTTATCAATTGATTCTGCCACCAAAGTTAGAGCAGCATCATTGTTTCCAGTTTGTACTGCTTCTGCTCTTGTAGTTGGTGCAATTAATTCTGTCAGGAAGACAACATCCATGCCATAAGATAGGTTAAAAGGGGAAAGATTGGTAGAATGCTTTGGAGTGGTGCGATAAGCCCAAAGCACTGCTACCAACTCTTTAACCTAATTTCCTTTTGGTTCATGAAGCTTCTTCTTCAAAGTCGAGAGAATCATCTTATTGGTTGCTTCTGCTTGTCCATTTGCTTATGGATAATATGGTGAGGAGAAATTATTCTGAATTTTTAGTGAGGCGCAAAATTTGTGAATTTCTTCCGCATCAAATTGTTTACCATTATCAGAGACGATATTAGATGGAATACCAAAGCGACAAACAATGTCTTTCCATAAGAAACGATGTACATCTGTTGCTGAAATGTTGACAAGCGGTTGAGCTTCTACCCATTTAGTGAAATAATCAGTCACAACCAATAAGAATCGTACACTTCTAGGAGCCTTTGGTAGGGGTCCTGTATCGCCCATATTTAAAATATGTATTTATTTATTTATGAAATAATTTAATTATTTATTTAAAATTCGCTGGATTGGATTTGGGATATGTAGGCCTGATTTCTGGGCCCGAGTCTGTGTTGGGCTTAGGTTTCAAACCCAGGTATATATACATATTTTTCTAGAGAATAGGGTTTGGAGATAAAAAAATAAAATAAAAATGGAGGCGGAGGCGGAGATAAAAGCTTGATTGCTAGAGCGTTGGAGCGCGACAATTCGAACGATGAGGGATTCGTCGAGTTTTAATACAGGTGAGTAGTTAGTTTTTCTACTTCACGTGTATACGGAAACAGCCTTGATGTTCAATGTTTTTACTCATTTTTACTGTTCGTTCTTCCTCGTCCTGTGTCGTTATTGTTAAACTGATTTATGTTATATATGGTTCGTTGTTATTAATTATTGAAAAAAAAAGTTATTGTGTTGGCGAAGCTCCAAGAGCGTTAATTGCGGCACAAGACAGAAAGATCGTCTCTGTTACTTTTTAAACTTGTATTGGGTTAAATATATGATGTGTTAGTTGGATATAATATTGGTTGTTGAGGTTGGATTTGGTGCTGTCGAAACTTGTAGAAGCTTGGAGGTCGTTAATGGCAGACGACCCAGTGGAGGAAGGGTTATCGATATCGATATTCATTATATGGATTGTCTTTGTGGGTGATATTGAGGTTGCATTAAGGTTTTGATTGTTAGGTTGGTGATGGGGTAGTGAGTGATCGAGTGCTGGAACGTGGGGAGGTGTTGTCGAAGCTTGAGTGTTCATTAATGGCATCAAAACGCGATGTTGGAGGAGTGATGGAATTTAAATTGGATAGTATCGGCATATGGGGTTTTTCGAGAGGAGTTAAACCGCTGGGATGAAGGGTCGGTACAATTGAGGAGTGGTGGTCGGCGCGAGCTGGAAGTGGTGGAGGAGAGAGCTGCTGGAGGGAGAAGACGGCCTGTTTGGTCAGTTGGGCTTGGGCCTTGGTTGGTTTCTTTGGGCCCGATGTTATTTTGTTTTGGTTGGGCTGGTTTTGATTTAAGTTTTTGGGCCTAAACACTAGTTAGTTGTTGGGCCGGATTAATATTTTGTTTTGGACCAGTTTTAGTTTAAGTTTTGGGCCGGGTTCAGTTTAATTCTCTGGGCCGAACCCATTTTTGTTTTGAGCCAGTTTCTAATTTGGTTTTTGGGCCGGTCCATATAACTTAAAAATAGATCCAATGGGGGCTTTAAATATTTAGACTTTTGGGTTTTGGTTTCGGGCTTTGATTGTGGACTTTTGACTGTATAATTGTGCTACATTTTATGTTGTAAATTGTATAAACAAAGCAAATGCAAAAATGTTATGGAAGCCTGTATAAATTGGTTTGTCATTATCTAATTAAGATTTGACGTGAGTAGTGTGTAAAGCATATAATATATTGGCACGTAACAAGAGGGGAGTTCTTATAAGACTTAGATATATACGTTTTTATGAGAATTAAACTACACATGGACTCAGATTCATGGACTTTAGTATTGGGCTTTGATGGTGAATTGAGTTCACATAAATATATGGAACGAATACATTACATGATCGATTACTACTATGAGTTGCTACTTAAATGAATTGTAGTATTTATGAAGGCTTGATACCTTCTATATGGTGTAGTGCAATATATGATTGGCACGTGAAATAATAAGTTTTGAGATTTGATATAGAGATACTTGGATATCGTGCAATGAATAGTATTGGCACGTGATAATGTGGATTGTATTATAACAAGAAACGTTGAGCTTCAGTACAATTAAGTATACTAGCATGAGATAGAACAAGAATTATTCTGAGATATAAATGTATGACACTTGAATAAATTACGTAACGAAAATCCTAGAACCTAGCTCCCACAACTCATGTGATTTGGCCCTTGTGATGGCCGCATGTGATATGATTGGCCCTTCGGGCGTTTCAGTGAATCTGAATGGCCCTTCTGGCGTAAGTAATGTGATTGGCCCTTCTTGCATTTCAGTGAAGCTGAATGGCCCTTCTGGCGTAGCCGAATGGTGGCTTGATTATTCCATTCGCAAAATTATAATGAGACGCGCGATATTTTATGCCGAACAGTGGCAGTACTTACATACTGACTTTCGTGTGAGGGTTACCTGGTGTGCGGCATCCTGCTCAGGGTAGCTACGCACGGAGTGGTTCATTATGTGAGGGGAGGCATGTAGATGTACATGTTCGGTGTTGGGTAGCGATTGTGGTAGCTAAGGAAACTAGGTAAGACATAGATACGACGTGATTTTAGGGACACGCAAAGAAAGCCTTAATTAATATAATTATGGTAATATGTTGGTTAATGATATATCTTTAGATAGATGATTGTATATGGTTTTGCAGAAGGGTGGGTCAAACTAATTACTTGTGCGGAGACGACCCACTCTGTAATTAAGCATGAAATGCGGTAAGTATAGAATATGCTTGGCTGGTTATTAGTTTAGTTAGAACCTAAGGCGCCTCGTGGAGGAACTAAATGCCTTTTTAATTATGTGTATGGTTTGTTGTGTGGTTAGTGGGAAGTTAAGGCGCCTCAATGGAGGAACTACCTGCCTTACTTATTATAGTTAAGAATGTCGTATTAGTTGTTGGAAGTTAAGGCGCCTCGGTGGAGGAACTAATTGCCTTATGGATTATGTATGTATATGTATAAGTATATGTTGTATTTTAGAACTACTCACACCAGCATTTTTATAATGCTAATCCGATTTGCATGTTTGCTTATCGGGTGTGTTCATTAAATGAACATAGTTGATAAGTCTTGACAGGTTTAATGTTGAAGAAGGTTGGTTGTTTCTTGTAGTTTGCGTTAGCGTCGCATTTCAGGATATGTTTGGTTTTCCCCTTAAGGTGAAATAGATTTTCAGTTGAGACAATATTTTTGTATTTTCATTTGTAATTTTAATTAAAGAGTTATTGAAAGGAGATTTGTGACCTAATCTTATTTGTGAATTTTTGTAATGAAGATGACTTTTGTTTAATTTGAAATTTTTATTGGTTTTAATTATCCGCGTATTAAAACTGATTATGGGTTTTTTTGGGGAGTGGAGAGTGCATCACACCTCGAAAATCAAAGAGTTGGGAACAAATATTATTTTTTCTGAATTCTGTCAAAATTCGGGGTGTGACAGGTCCCACAATATCCAAACCTCATTTTGCAAAAGGCCAAGGGCTTAGAATTGGGTGGAGTTCCGTTGCTGGAAGTTTTCCCATATTTGCATGTTTTTGACACTGTATGCATTTTTGGGCAAATTCTGTTGAGTGCCTTTGCATGCTAGGCCACCATTATCCTTGAGTCATGGCTTTATGTGCAAGACTACGTCCTCGAGAATGGTTTCCACAAAGTCCGGAGTGTATCTCTTCGAGAACTAGATGACCTTGATCTTTGGAAAGACACCTGAGAAGAGGACTGAAATTGTTTGCCTTCCTATAAAGTAGGAGCTTGCCTTTAGAATTTGGAATTATGACAAATTTCTAGGCATCTCTCTTAATTTTGTAGGAAAGTGACAAATTCTCAAGTAGAGTCCCATATTGCAGAAATTCTTAATAAGTAGGTCTCCAATCATCTGGTGAAAAATCACTGTCGATAGATTGGAGATCCAAATGTGGTACTTCTGGAGAATTATTTGCTTTGTGGGATTCATCTTCCATATCAGCATTGCTTTGGTCGGCATCATGTGTGAGTGGAGAATCACTCTCAACACGATGATCAGCCAAATCTTGATGGTCGGCTAAATCTTCTTGAGCTGCTTTCTCTGAGTGAGATTCTGAACTTGTGTTGGCCGATTGAGCTAGCTCTTCTCTCTTTCTTTTCCTTGTTGTTACAGCATTCACTTGTTCGAATTCGAAATTCCGAGATGTCGTCTAGAAATAGCATAGATGAGCAATATATAAGTTTTGAACATGTTCTTCTATAACAGTTATGCTTGGAAAAGGTTAGAAATCAATATAGATTTTTCTTTCATTGTTAACATCAACTGCGGCAGAGAGATAGGCTAAGGCATAGGCGTGACGATTATCATTGCGAAAGCGCTGGTGAACTGCAATGGATTTGAAATGAATGGATAGCTCATGCATTTTTTAGACATATGCAGCCATCCTATCATTTCGAGCAACAAAAGATCCGCCAAATTGATTCGTAACAAGCTTTGAGTCAGTGAATAACTCAATTTTTGTCGCCCCCAGGTCAAGTGTTGTTCGTATTGCATAAAGAACCGCTTCATATTCAACTTCATTGTTTGATGCACAAAATCCGAGGCGAACAGATTTTTCAATTTTCTCGCCATCAGGTCGGATTAAAACACAACCAAGGCCTGAACCTAATTTGTTCTTGGAACCGTCCGTGTGTAGAATCCATAAAGAAGGGTCGGCACTTGTGGATGGATCAGCCGATCCTTGTTGTGGATTAGGAGGAGGTTTCTCAAATTGCTCTTCCATGGTCAGTATGTCATCGACAGGAAAATCGGCCATAAGTAATGCCATTGCGTGGCCTTTCTCAGATGATCGGGCTTCGTAGATAATTTCGTAGGCACTCAAATATGTTTCTCATTATGCTAATCAGCTCGAATCAGCATTTTGAAGAACTTTTCTCAAGGGGTATTCAGTGTAGACATTGATGATACGCCCTTGGAAATAAGGCTTCAATCTCCGTGCACTATGAACAAGTGAGAGAGCTATTTTCTCAATTTGTGAATACCTTGCTTCTGGAGCTATAAGGGTCTTACTTATGAAGAAAATTGGCTGTTCATTTTCATCATCAATGAATAAAACGGCACTCACAGCTATTTCTGATGCTGCGAAGTAGATGCTAATTGTTTGTCCAGTGGTTGGACTAGCACGAATTGACGACTGTACTAGGTATTCTTTCATTTTCTGAAAAGCTACGTCACACTCATTTGTCCATTGTGGGGATCCCTTAATGGCTTGAAAAAAGGGGTGGAGTCGATCTGAATATTTTGAGATAAATCTACCCAAAGTGACTATCCTACCCGTAAGTTGCTGGATTTGCTTCTTGGTTTTTGGCGAGGGAATTTTGGTAATTGTACGGATTTGACCAGGATTAGCTTCAATGCCTCGTTTGGTTATAAGATATCCTAGAAATTTACCCGATGCTAACCCAAATGCACATTTTGATGGATTTAGACGCATTCGAATATGCACCAGGCGATCAATTTTTTTTTGCAAGTGATGAAGGTGTGAAGACTCTTCATGCGACTTGATGACCATATCATCAACATAAGCTTCCATAAACTTGCCTAAGAAGTCTGAAAATGATGTATTTATGAATTTCTGATATGTTGCCAGTGCATTTTTTAGACTGAAAGGCATTACCTTATAGCAAAATAAGTCTTGGTCTGTTATGAAAGTTGTAAGTTCTTGTTCATCTTCGGCTAATGCAATTTGATAAAATCCCATTGAGGCATCCATAAAAGAAATTCATTTAAACCCCGAAGTGCCATCAACCATTTCAGAAATACGAGGCAAGGGATACGGGTGAACAGGACATTTTTTATTGACATCAGTAAAATCAACACAGATTCTAAGTTTCCCATTTTTCTTAGGGACTGCTACTACATTGGATATCCATTTCAGATATAGTACAGGCCGAATAAAATTAACACTTAGAAGTTTGTCAATCTCTTCTTTCACTTTCGATTGGGAGCCATTCGGCGAGGCTTCTAACGCACTGGCTTTTGTGTTTTGTCGATATCTAGCCTGTGACATGCAAGTGAAGGATCAATTCCAGGCATTTGTTCAACCGTCCACACAAACACTGTGCAATTTTTCTTCAAAAGCTCAATGAGTTCATCCTGTTCCTTCTTGGAAATTTCCACAGAAATAAAAGTGGTTTCTTCTTCCTTGTTCCCGATCTGTACTTCGAGGAGCCTGTCGATGGTCGGGGAGCCACCTAAACGCTGCTCCATAGCGTTTACCCAGCCAATGGAATTCTGTAATTGCTATTTTATTCCATCGACATTTAGGATGGTGTTGCCCTTGACTTTCGAATTTTTATAATCTTTGAGTACAAACTCATGGCACTTCAAAGATGCTATCTGATCACTTCGAACTTTGCATACCATACCATTACACCAGAACTTCATAGCCTGATGGAAAATAGAAACAATAGATCCCATTGAGTAGATCCAATCTCTTCCCAGAATGACATTGTAGGAGGAGTTACAATCCAAGAGAAGAAAATCAGTTGTAACTTCAATGTTCAATAATGTCACCGGAAGAAAGCATCTACCAATTGATTTTGCTGCTGTCCCATCGAAGCTAATGATAGGATTTGGATCGGGAACTATCATTTTCTCAGGGAGATTGAGTCCTTTGTAACAACGCATGTAGATCACACTTACTGAACTACCTGTATCGATCATGATTTTCTACACACGATGAATTCCAACAAAAGCTTGTATAACAACAGCATCATAATGAGGATGGTGCACTCCTATCAAATCATTGTCAGTCCAACAGAAAAGTCCTTCCTCATAAGTCTCAGTACCCATACTGTGGGGAAAATCATATCCACTATAAACATAGTGGTGGCTGAGATCAGTGATTTTGGAGTGATTGAAATTCTTGCGCTGGGTGTTAGACATTGAATCAACTCTGGCATGATCGACTTTGATTACATTGTGTGTGGTCACTACTAAAGCTTGTTTCATTTTACCCAGCACGTAATCTTAGAGCATACCCTTCTCGATCAAACCTTGGATTCTACCCCTTAGAAATCGGCATTGTTCAGTTTCATGACCAAAATCATCGTGGAATTTGCACCACACAGTGATTTGTCACGTGTAGCCTTAGTATCTTCAGAGAGAGAAAAAGGTGGAGATAAGATATTCTTTCCCTTAATCTTCTCATAGATAACAGCATACTTCTCGTTGAAGGTGGTAAGTTTTAACTCGGGAAGTTTCTTTTGTTCTTTGTCGTTCCATTGTTGTGGCCTACCATCACTCTTGGACTTTTGATCGGTTATTTGTTGAAACTTCGGTTTTTGACTTTGTTCCTGCGGCTTCCTTATTCGATCCCTATCTCTGTGAACTCGTGCCGATGTATCATCTTCAACTCGAATAAATTGTTGAGTTCGAGCAAAAAGTTCATAACGAGTTGTTGGGACGTCTTTTACTATAGAGTTGTAAACTCCATCCCTATCATAATTAATGCCTTCCTTGAAAGCATAAATGACAAGAATATCATATTCATCTGGAATTTCAACAGCTGCTTTCTGAAATCTCGCAACAAACTTACTGAGCTTTTGGTCCTTTTGTTGTTTAATACTGAATGGAGAATCAATATTTTTTTATTCTTTCCAGTTGTGACGAAAATGCTCGACAAACTTGTAAGCAAGATCAGTAAAATTATAGATGGATCTTTCTGGAAGCATGTTAAACCATCTCATCGACTCAATTCCAATGAGTGTGGACGGGAATAACTTGCAAAGGAGAGCATCGTCGAAAGTCCATAAGATCATCTTCTTTCTGTAATTAACAAGATGCATCAAAGGATTTCCATCAATCTCATCATACTTTTTAAATTATGGCTGCTTGAAGTCCTTGTGATGAACAATTGTTTGGATTTGGAGAGAGAAGGTAGAATCGATACCACTCACTATAGCGATATTTCATATTTTGTTTTCTCGTGACTCCTTATCATTAACAGCCTTCAGTATCATCTCATGGAGACGTCGTACAGAAAATGGAACATTCTCTCGACGATGGTCATGACCGAACTGTGGACATTTTGGCCAAGATTTCTTCGGAGGAGGTAGAGTGAATTCTCATCGGCCCGTCCATGCAGGTGAAGGTGATCGAGCCAGTAGTGGAGATCAGTTCCTTCGTCTCCTATGGTGAACATCGGGAGAATACGGATGGAGTGATGGACTGTCACAACCATTTTCTTGACCTGTTGCAAGTGAGTCTCCATCTCCATGGCTACCATTGTCAACATACTTTGGCTGACAATGAGCTCTTGGATTGGGACTACAACTTGAGTGACTAGGTTGTAAACTAGAACTGCTTGGTGAATAGTGCTGCTGTCGAGATCGGCGTATACTGCTATTGCGACCAGGACTTGCAGTGGCTTGTCTATCCCTCCTAGAGCTTGGGGTAGGAACTTCATTGGTTTTTTGTTGGTTGGGTAGTCTACCTTGCCGACCTGTATGGATATTTTGTCGATCTCCCTTAGTATGGTTCGAATCGGCTAAACTAGTTTTCGTCATTAGATCTTTTGTGAGTTGGTGATCCCTCACAGGGTGGTCGGCATCAAGGTTGGCAGAGGAGTTTGTGGATTCGCTTACGATTACACTGGAAAGTGTTGGCTTTTGGCATTACACATTCTGTTTGTGCGAAGCCTTTCGTAAGCAACTCACACGGTTTCTCTTGGTGCGAGAGTTTGTACTTGGAGTCTTTGACAAAGATGCTTCAGTGTTCAAACGATCCCAAACATTTTTTGTCGTGGACCCTGAATCATCTTAAAGAAGTTGACGCAACTATTTCTTCAGATTGTTATTCTTGCTCTCCAATTATCGGAGACGACGGTCGACCTGAGTTGATGGATCGGATACATGAATACCCACTCTCTCAATCGCAGATGGCCGAGGACCACCAGACTTGGACAGTAAATTCCCAATAGAAGGAGAGTGCTGAACTTGTGCGGTAAAAGGGAAACTTTCCGTTGTTTGTTTTTCGAGAAGCCATTGACGTAACTTTTGTTTTTTGGTTGAGGGTAGGAGCACAGACGGCGCCAAATATGTTTCAGCAAGATTTGCTTAAACACACCAGTTGGGTCGGAAGTGGTCTTTTTCGGAGGAGATTGCGAAAGAGATGGTTGTTGGGGAGAGTTGAGACTGGACTTCGGTTTTAAAGTTGCCTACGTACCCAAATATATTGCTTGGGATCAAGTCTCGATTGCGTAGTTCTAGAAAAATGATGAATGTTGGATTTTATAGGTAGGATTGGTGATAGTTACTTCCTCGTTCTCCAATATTCCAATCGTGGGATGAAGATGGAGAACTGGCGGGAGAACTGTCCAATCGTGGGATGAAGTTGGAGAACTGGCGGGAGAACTATCCAATCGTGGGATGAAGTTGGAGAACTGGCGGGAGAACTGTCACACGATATGAAGTTGATGGAAGTGAATCTTGAATGTGGACGAAGTTGTGGAAGTTGTTTGACTCGCAAAACATCTGCGCAATTGATATTGATTTTACATGTAGGTATGTAGGCTTTCAGCATAGGCTTTGAACATGGGCTATGAGTGTGGATTTTATTGTAGATAAACTCTGAGCATGGGCTCTGAGCGTGGCCTTTTTGTAGATAAGCTCTGAGCATGGGCTCTGAGCGTGGGCTTTTTGGGCTCTGAGCATGGGCTTTAAGTGTGGGCTTTTTGGGCTCTGAGTATGGGTTCTGAGCGTGGGTTTTTTGTAGATAAGCTCTGAGCATGGCTCTGAGTCTGGGTTTTTATTGAATTGGACTTTTATTGGGCAACATTTATGGGGGCCGGAACAGAGATAATAAGTAAGTAATTTATAACAGTAGTACCCTCTCCCCTATCTTTTATTCTTTTCTTATTAGCTCAATTAGAAAGAAAAAATTATAGCACTGAGAGACTAATTAGGAACTCACCCGGTTTCAAGTTAGAACGGGATGAGACCTGGATAACCTGGTTGAGCCCTTACTTTTGAGCGGGGGAGTGCTACCATTCCAAAAGAAGAGCAGTTCAGTAGAAGCAACACAAGTAGAAGAATAAAATGCATTGCCCCGGTCCAAGGGACTGTTGTATGTGTTAGAGTTATCCCTCATATGAGGATAAGGAAGAAAAGGAGAGAAAGAAGATTTGTTCGCGTGAAGAGGTTTGAGCGCGCGCGCGCTCAAATTGGTTTAAGCTCAAGGTGCCCCCCTTGTTACGGGAAAATGGAACAGGCACTTGAGGGCGCGCACACTCAATATTGGTCTTGCCGAGAACGCGCCCGCACCCATGTTTATTTTCGCAGTTTCTATTTTGCTACAGTAACCGCAAAATTTGTTTTTAGTATCAAAACAAAACAAGGTTTTGGAAAACCTAACACAAGTCTTAGAAACCCAATTTTGAGAGCAATCAAGATTGAGAGAAAACTTTTGCAGAGAGAAAAGCTTGTAAAGGGAAAGGAGTGATCTAGTAAGGTGGAGAGACTAAAGAGGAGTGATTGTAATCTTCTTTCCTACGTTATAAAAGGATTAGGAAGTAGGCATCATTGGCGGAACCATGGTACATCTTTGTATTGTGGTATGCTTTATATTTTCTTTGCATTATTATTTGTTGTTAATAGTTGTTTAAAGAGTTGGGCATGCTAGGTTGGTTATATTGGATATTTAGAATTTGTCTGGAGTAGTAGTGTGTTCATATTACAAGTTATCTGTGTAGTGGGGATCGATTGATATCGTTATTCCCCAACAGTAGGAAAATAGGATGAGCTTTTTTACTAGTTAATAGTTAACTGGGATGTGTCTACGGCATGTGTGCGATTGGTTGGTTTGGGCCGGGCAGCACAAAAATTCAACTTTCGGTCAGTGGTAATCTCATAATTGTTTGTAAAATTGAGGGCAGTGTGATAAATCAAGAGAGACGCGTCTGAATTTTACTATACAAATGGACGGTTTTACCCCTCCCACACATATGTTACATAACCGTAATAATCAAAATTGGATAAGGGTATAATCGGAAATAGCTACTATTCACTAAACCATTCTCTTTAAAGTAGTTAGATACTAGCCTTGGGCACGTGGTTCCCACGTAGGGCAAGGAACGGGTTGGGTTCAGGTCGGATATGGCTATATCCGAATCCAAACCCGAATAATTTGACAATATCCGAACCCAAACCCAAACCCGAATCCGAATCAAACCGAAATCTTCTATCCGAACCCGACCGACCCAATCGGATAACACTAAAAATTCAAAAAAATCCAAAAAATATATCTGAACCCGAACCCAAATCCGACAGACTCGAATCCGAACCCGACCCGAATAAATAAACGGATATGAAAATTGACCTGAACCCGAACTATTCGAATTCGGGTCGGGTTGGATTTGGGTCAAACCCGACTTGATTCCCTGCCCTATTCCCACGTCGCCTCTCTTTCTCTCTCTCTCTCATCTTTTACGTTCTCTCTCTCATACAAAAAAAGAAACGCCTCTCTATATCTTCTTGTACTCTCATATTTTTTTTTTCTGGTGGGCCAACAGAAGACAAAAAAAAAAAAAAAAAAAACATAACAAGCTCAAATGAACACGTGTCCAAAATTATAAAAAGGCATAACCTATAGACAGCTCCATCATCTCACTCGTCCATGCCCCTAATAAGTAGTAGAGATGTGTTATTGTTGGTATATAGCAAATTTGATAAGAATAGCAATGGTCCCCCAATGGTACTGTCATCCACTCATCCCGTCCATTAATTCAAACACGTGGTTCATAAATGAGATAATATTTGTAAATTGTGTGAGACAGGTTTGTATAATCAATAATGGAAAATGATATTGTGCATTCAAATTATCTACTGCTTCTTTGAATCTTTGAAGATACTCTGACATTGTTGAATTACCTTTAGTAATGGATTGTAGTCTTATCTTAAGTTGATGAATCTGAGATCTTGAAACTGAAGAGAACAGTTTCTCTAAAGTAGTCCATAGCTGATTTGACGTTGCAGAACAAACGACATAAGGAAGAAGACTCTCTGAAATAGTAGCATTGAGCCAAATCAACAGACTTTGATCTTTCTTGTTCCATGAAGTATATAGAGGATTGACACAAGTAGCTTCAGCAAGATGTTTGAGTGGACGAATCGAAGTGCCATCAACAATATCAATCAACTTGTATGTTCTAAGAATAGGTAACCATAAAGACTTCCAAAGAACATAGTTGTCCTTGGTTAATTTGATTGTGATGAGATTTGAGATGTTGCGAAAAGATGAATCTGTGTAACTCATCATGTGTTTTGAGTAATGTACTCAAAAATGGAAATCAAAAGCTTGACTTCAAATACTGTAATCGATTTAAAGCTAAACCGATTAAACAAAAGATTGAATAACAGAGATTTGAGAAATCACACTTACTTCTTGCTGATTAAACCAAATTTAAGATAAGAAGAATAACCTTTGAACTAAAATCACCATTAATTAAGACTCTTCAAGCTTTGAAGCTTTTGAAATGATGAAGAATGAAATTGAGTTTTGAGATCACCGCTAGGTGTTTTTCTGCTCCGATACCATAAAGAATTTGTGATTTCATTGATTGCAAATGAATTACATCATGTCTTTATATAGACAAGTTTCTAATAGAGTAACATAATTATAACAGACTTCTAACAATTAACAGAATTACAACAGACTTCTGACAACTAACAAAATTACAACAGACTTTTGACAACTAACAGAATTGACAGCTGTATAACTAACTACTTCTAGAATGTTCTTGTATCTTCAATGACTTGCTTATCAGTGTGAGTGGTCAAAAAATGAATGGACCACACAGATAGGGGTGATCTATGCAGGTGTTGAATATGGCAGTCTCAAATGCCATCAACGACATCTTCAACAATGTCGGAAATAAAAACTATATATACTAGTATAACTGCTAGCAGTGGGGAGTGAGTGGAGAGAGAAGGCGGAGAGGGAAGGTGAGTTTGGGGTGAAGAAGAAGAGAAAGAGACTGAGGACGAACATACAAGAAAACTACCAAACAACATGGTCACATACCTAGGTCCAGAACGTTCGCTCCGCTCAGTGGACTATGCTCAAGTTACCATACGTTTTGCCCAACTCCAACACACACACATGTTTTATATATTTATTTTTGAATAAGTTGGATATAGCCATATAGGGTAGTGTTACTAAATTATAAGAAAAATGTGAGAAAAGAATACAATGTTGGGTGATGGACTTTCGTTTGTGTTTAAGGTTCACTAGGTGTAGCAGTACATAATGCAATCGAGTTGGTTATTCCTTTTATGAGTTCTATGTGCGCTGTATTTGCATATCAATTATAGTTGGTAAATCTTAGTACTATTGATGGATGGTAAAAATCAAAGCAATATAATCATTAATTAACCAGACTAATTACCTTTTTACTACACCTAGTGAAGCTTACCGTTTTCTTATGAAATTCACGTACGTGAGCGTATCGATTAACAAAATTTAATTTCAAACATAAACACGTTAGAAACATACAATATAATTCAATATTTTTAGATAATTTAGATTATGCTAAACACGTGTAAAAATATATTGGGCTAGTGTTAAACAACAATAAAAGAATATTAAAACATTCGATTCCCTTTTTCAAAGGGGTAAGGGTTTTCCTATGGAAGCGGCTGAACCGAATAGTTACCTACGTATCTTCTCTGTTTACTAGGGTGTTTCTATAGGAATATATGGTGTAAAGTTGCCTCCTTCCGATATAGAAGGGAGGCAAATAACTATCATTTTGGCGCTAGCTTTCTAGCTACATCAAAATTAAATTGAGCTTGAACTTGAACTTGAACTCAGCTTAATATTTAATTTCTATATCGCCAAACTTCCACACAGTTAGTGTCCATTTGTTTAGCAATGAGTAGTGCTACAAGGACCTACTTTTTAGACCTACTATTGCAACTCACTACTTGGATAACATCGGTTTGCATTGCAATACACACAGACACGTATCTATATATAAATCAATGATTAGGACTTTTGACACATCAGTAGGTCCAAATAATAGGTCAAATAAGTAGGTCGGTGTAGCATTACTGGTTTAGTAACAAGACAATATAAATATAACGGTTAATACCATAATCGAGCATTGAATAAAAGATTGAGACAAAATAGCCCATTGAAAGTGGCAGAGAAGTTTTATTCCAACTACGGATGTGGCCCCCACGAAAAGCAAACTGGTTTGTTACGTTTATACCCTTTCATTCTTTTTCTCCTTCTCTTTCGCCAATACTCTCTCCCACTTTTCTCTCTCTCTCCTTCTCACCAGTACTCTCTCCTACCTCTTTAATCTTTGAATAAAAAAAAGAACTAAAAACAACAATTTAGTTTTAATCCTCTCACTCTAACACTTCTCTTTTGTAGATCTTCGAAAATTAATGCCATTCAAATTATATGTTGAGAATAGGAAAATTGTTTTTGTAAGTAACAGCCTTGTTGTTATCGGTGACGTTATCGATCATAATTGGGTATGCTTTCGATTGATTCATTGTTCAAAGAGATAGGACTAATACCCGATGGGCAAATATTTGTAGGAGTATCCTTAGCATGAGGTGTCCTATTGATATTGATAAGGGCCCTCAAATAGCTAGAATGAGATGAATTTAACAACACCACACAATGTCGTACATGTGAGATACAATGTCTTACTATGATCATATTTAGTTCAATATAATTAAACGTGTATTTTAAGGTTGTCCAAATACGAATTATTCGATAATGAAAGCTAACTTTTGGTGGAAAAGTCATATAGAGATGGGAACATTTGATGAGTACTGGATTATTGGAAAGAGATCGACTTGAAGCAGTAGTGGCAATAGGGATGAAAACCATATTAAGCGTGTATTTTCAGGTTATCAAAATACGAATTTAACAATACCACATAATGTCATACAAGTGAGCTACAATATCTTACTATGATCATATTTAGCTTAGTTAAACGTGTCATTTAATAGCACCACATAATGTCGTACATGTGAGATACAATGTCTTACTATGATCATATTTAGTTTAGTTAAACATGTATTTTCAGGTTATCCAAATACGAATGTTACAGCACTACATAATGTCGTACATATGAGATATAATGTCTTCATATATAAATGTTGTGGAAGGGTATTATGGGTATTTCATACTATCATCAAGTGGGGGCCACGTTCAGAAGTGGAATAAATCTTCTCTACCACATTCAACGAGCTACTATGTCCTAATCTTTAAGTCAACGTCCGATTCAAGAATTTACCCTAAATATAAAAGATCTCACATTTCAGTGGCCAAATTCTACGAGGGACTAAGGCATTAAGTAGAATTGATTGTCACTGAACTAAGAAACTGCAAAAACTTTCAGCTATTGAGAAATCATCCGAAAAAAATATATACAAGTGTTAGGTACTTAGAGAATGTTCCAGTACTTGCTACATATTCTAACACTAGGCATTATTCGTGCCTTCGGCATGAATGGCAATGAAATTTCCTGATTTTGCATTCATGTCATAAAAAGTAAAATAGAAACTAATTTGTTTTTCAAGTTAATTTTCTCTTCATGGGCATTGAGAAGAAAGAGGTATTACAACAGTAATACCTATTACATTAATTACAACATAAAATTCTTGGCACATTCAGTTTTAGGTGCTTCATCTCCTATCCCAGACCATATTCAACAAAGTGTTTAACAAACAGAGCAAATACATTATCTCCTTATAAAAGCCTGAACATAGTCATTGATAAGATTGCATGTTTAGTTAGATAATCAACAACTTTGCTTTTCTACACAATATGTATAGATCACTTCTAGTTTTCCAAATCGGTAATGAGTTCCAACACTGCCATGGAAGAGCTTCAAAATTATTTATGATCTCAAGAAATCATTAAATCGGTCAACTCTAATGTAATTTTCTTTATCTCAATACATGCAACTTGATATGACCCCAATTCTATAGCTTGTAGCTTTTCAAAGAAAACAAACTTCTTTATACAGTTTTAACAACTTCTTAACTTCACCCAATAGCTGATCATCCCTCCATAATTGCCATGAATTGAATTATTTGCATCACACCAAAAAGTTATATAAGCAAGGATATCTGAAAATTTTAAATCAAAACTCACCAACCCTCATATGGAATTCATTACAATCGTCAACAAATGTTGATTTTTTGAAAAAGCAATCAGACCAAATTGCACTGGTGAAAGTCAAATTGGATCAAAATTAATCTTTACCTACCATACAACAATGAAAATGGAAAAATTGAACATGTAGTAGTACAAAATTATTTCCTATACCATTTAAAATTTTAAGCTTTAACACCTATCTTCTTGAAACTATGAAGCAAAAAGAACTTGTTCATTGGAAGAAAGAACGTGTTCATGGAAAGGATACCCGCATCCCACTCACACCGATCCACATATGGATCATTCCCGACCTCATACTAATCAAAGACAACACTCACCTAAGTCTCCATTAAAGCCCTTTGTTCAAGGATGGCTCTAAATGTAGTTTCATGAAAATACAAATTTGCTATTTGGTTCGTCAATAAAAGGATTATAATAAGTTGAAAGGAACAAATTAAAGCTCTAATGAAAGGGGTGTGAGGGAGGTGATTAAGGGAAGGGAACGTGGTGTTTTTTGGTATTTATTTCCATGGACTATAGAGAGAGGTGAGATGATATATGATCAAGTAAAATATATGAGAGGTGATGAAGGGAACCAACATACATGATCAAGTAAAATATATGATAGTAAAAGACGAAATCGTCAAGAAGCTACATTGATCATCTATGGTGGTCCTGATCCACATTTCACACCAATCTAATAAGAGCAAGTAAATCTAACCTTTGGCTTGTCGATTGACAACTTAGATAGCTAATTACATTTGGAATATTTTACACTTTACATACTATAACTCCAAATCAAACTTAATACATCATGTGAGCAATGAATAATATGTGAAGTTTCTTTTTGATACACCATACTACCTTATGCAAACAAAGAAACTAACAACGTCATATTTTTTTTTTCATTTTTAATTGTTTTTATTGTTCTTTTAATTTCATTAACCAATGATTGCAATATCAAATTCCATACAAAACTAAGAAGTAGACCTAGATTTTCATGGTACTCGATCTAGACAGTTAGTATAACTTGCAATCAGAACCCAATAGCAAACAAAAAGAAAAGATGAGTAATTGCAAATATATTTCTCATACAAAACAATTACATCACAATAAGCACACCAGAATGGAACGATTGATTGGGAACAAAAAAATTCAACACTTAGAAGAGAATAAAAAATTGCAAATGCTCCCTTGCTTTCTTATGTTGGCCCCTCTCCATACATTATTTGAACTGTTAAGTAGAAAGTGTAGAAAGTGTCAAAGTTAAGTCAACCAATTTCTTTTTGCTAAAGAGACCACATATACATCAGGGAATAAACAAAGAGTCATGTTACTGCCAGACCCCAATTTGTGTTGGGCAGACCCCGAGTTGGGCCGAGTTGAGCCGGGGTCTGCCCATTATGTTGGGCGCAACACATAAACCATACACCCCCCAACCAAATACCAAGAAATCGGCAAACCGGCCCCACAAACCTTCAAATACTCGATTTCCATTTCGCAATTTCTACTTCAAACCCTTGATTTCGCACTCGACCAAAAACCCACAAACACTCGGAATCATCCCTTCTCTTCAAACACTAGAATAGCATCTCTCACTCGATTTCTAAAGGTAAGATCCTAAAAATGCGATTTTTTTTGTTTGTTTGTTTGAATCTTTCCCGAATGTGTACGTTATCTTGTACCTAATTGTTAGTTTCGTGGGATTTCATAATCAGATAATCCAGTTTGTCAATGGGAATAGTAGGGCCTTGATAAAGTTGTTCAATCACTTTGTGAATATATGTTCTCTGCAATGCTCTGTTCCTATGTTATTTTAACTTGAAATTATGAAATTATGGTGTAACTCATGAAATTATGAGCAGTAGTTGTAACTCATGAAATTATGGTGTCTAGCTAGAAATTGCTACGTCTGTTTTTCCACTTCATTCGTGATATGTAGTGGGGCTTGGGCTAGTCTTTATAGGTGGCTTTAAGAAAGAGCAAAAGTGATTTCAAAACCATTGTGGTTGTTGTCGCTGCTATATATACGTAACATTTTTAATGCCCGGAAGAAATAGCTAGCTTATATTTGTTTGTTAGTTTAATCTTTTGTATTTTTAGTTTCTTCCATCATGTTAATGGAAAAAGATTTTTTGCATTTTTAATCTAATTGGCATTGCTATGGGTTTGCTTTATAAACATTTAAGTGGGATTGAATTATTAATTGAAGATATTTTGTTTGTTTACTTGATTGGATTTATATGAGATGAATGATTCAAAATAAATAAATCATTAAATCAAGCAATGAAGTTATGAACTTATTGTCTCTCCTGTTGATATCACTAGATTTTTATTTGAGGCCATATCGACTGGAGTACTGCTTGCTTTCCTTAGCACAGAGAAAGGAAAGAAACTGTTCTAAGTTGTTGGCGTCTCTGAAACTATACTACTTATATAGCTCTGTTTCAGGTAACTGTTCTATCTTTCTATATATATATATATATATATATATATATATATATATATATATATATATTTTGTTTTTATAATGTTATGTTTGATTCAATTCTTTTGAATTCTAGACACCCATTTTGTACATGCAAATCATAGTAGGAGTGTGACGCTTAACTAAACTAATTAAGGTCCCGAGTACCTACCGTCCTACCCTGGTACTCTCGTGCATGGTCGTAAGGCTTCTTTCCAACTAAGAATTTGCCATGAAGATCATGCAAGTACAAAAGATTAAAAGTTTTTGACATTTTAGTTTATGTTGGACGTCCCAAACTAGCAAGAGAAATGCCAAAATTCATTAATGTGTATCGCCGACACTGTACTTACCTCAAACTCAAGACCACATGGCTGCATTTAACTTGCATCTATGCCATATGCTAGAGTCCAACTTAATAACTGATAGCAATTTTTCTATAATGCCTTCTGCTATATATGTGCAAAGTAGATCCATTCGACTCTACAGTTTTCTCTGGCTTCTTGATCTTGATGTGCTATGTATACAACTGTGACTTTAATAGCTTCTACACTCAGTTCGTATTCATTAGTTTTTGAGTTAGAGACTTAAGATCGAGTATCGACAGTTGTTCCCCTTTGATGTTGGTCTTTCTTCATTCCTCCACTCGTGAGATTATGGCCCTTTCATTTTCCCCATCGAGCTTCAGCTCTTATATTGTCTTTCTCTTATGCCGCGTCGACTATTTTTGTTTTACAAATGTGCTTCTTTTTTCGATGTTCATTATCTCCATGGCGGCTTTAAAGTTTTACATGAGTCGTTCTCGCAAAGTTTTCCTAGTCGATTTCGCATGCTACAAACCTAGAGATGCATTGAAATGTAGCTACGAGACCTTCATGAATCAATTAAAACTGTTGGGGGTATTTTCAGAAGAAACTTTGCGGTTTAAGAAGAATATCTTGAATAAATCTGGGTTGGGAGAGTCAACATACTTACCTTAGGCATTCATGAGGTCACCACCAAATCCATATCCATGCATAGAGGAGGCAAGAAAAGAAGCAAAAATTGTTTTATTTGGAATTTGGTGATTTCCGTCTATTAGGTTTTGGGATTCAAGTTTATTTCTAGCATTACTTTGTTCTTGATTCTATTATTCCTCTTTTGTTTCTTACAAGATATCTTTTTTAAAACATGTTCAGATTTTTATTGGGAAGAGAGTAGTGTCTTTGATTCTCCAGTAGTTCAATTTGAATAACGTGAGGTGATTTAATCTCACATGGTGTACAAATTGCTATTTCCTCTCCTGACATTTATATTTCAATCGATTTAACTATAATATAAAAAAGAATCATTCATTAAAGTATTTTTCATATCTAAGAGGTTTCCACTGAAAAATGCTCTATTTTGCAAACATTACCTGGTATTTGAAATTGATAGGTGCTCGGTGTCAAGGCCGACTGGAAACATCATCATGCATGCATGCATGAGAGGGATATTGTTGTCACAATTGTGCTTCTATGCTTGGTACCAGCTTACCGGCTATATGAAATTATGGAACAAATAAGTATAGTGAACGAACATTTATATTGGTTGAATTAGATTGGGTTTTTTTTTGTTTGTGTGTGGAGGGGGGATTTAATAGAGGAGTATAATTTGCCTAGATAGCTTAAATTGTTCATACCAATACTACTCTTCTCGTATTTAGGGTTTATTGATTTAGAAATTGGTTTTTGGTACATATCTGGGTGTTTAATCAATATTAGTTCAAAATGGTCTAGTTCATTACTTGAGAAGTAGTTCTAGTAGGTTATTGGTTAAACAAACATGTGTTGTGGAAAATATTGGTTTAGATCATTAGAGAAGTGAGAAATCAACTTGTAGTCTTGTAGCCATTTTAAGCATATTACTTGTAAGTTTAACAGATAGCTAGGCACATCACCTATTTAAGATTGCTTGATTTACTACACAAATATTAATCGTATGGGAACTACACACCTTAGATATAGATTGGGATGCACACCGCCTTATTTCAATTCGTTCTTGTTTTTCCACGTTGGTATTGCAACAATTTGAATTAGTTGAATGTCTTATTTTTAACTCCTATTTATTTTGTAGAAATGCCTCGAAAAAAGAATGTGAATGTGAAGAATGTAGCAAAAAGGATTTTCACGGGTGCTAAAAAGTTGTTAGGTGGGGTAGTAGTTCGGGTCGCGATGAGGAGCCTGAGAAAAAGAGAGGAAGGGGAACAACCACCTTGGCATCAGTTCGTAGAGGGGATCGGAAAGCGGATGATTCCAGTAATGTTGTAAGTGGTGTAGAGTTAGGAAATCAAAAGAGAAGAAAGGGGACAGTTCTGAGTGATCTAGATGTAGATGTAGATGTAGATTTAGATTTAGATGTAGATGACGATGACGTAAATATGGATCGTGGGAAGAGTGTAGTTGTAAGTCATGCTGATAGTGAAGAAGATGACGAAGAGGGTGTTGATGATGCAGAAAAGGAGAATGACGAGGAGGAGGAGGACGTGGAGGAGGAGGATGACGAGGAAGTCCCTGAAGTCCCTGTACCTATACCTCCAGTGAATATTGTGAGAAAGTCCAACAATGACTTGGAGTTCCAGAGAGGTGTTTATGGAGGTGGCCCTCGTGTGTCACATATGTTGTATGACTATGCGGTGCACGTGGCTCGCGATATTTCGGAGGGGTAGGTAATATTATTATATATTGTCTATTAATATTTAAATTTTGTATTACGAAACCTTGTGCATACATTAATACTGAGTTTTTGTTGTTTTAGGCGGAGCGAGGGGTGTTGAAGTGTCATGGGCACCTAAACAAGTTGGTACAATGGGATATCGTCGAAGAGTGTTCAGACTGTTTTAATTTTCATGTGGAACTTCAAAGGACCGGCTTATGTGCTCTGGTCTTAGGTGTATATAGGCATCAGGATCCTGTGTTGGTCTTTGCGTTTGTGGAGAGGTGGCATCCAGAGACCAACACGTTTCATATGCCGTGGGGCGAGATGACAATCACGTTGGACGATATTTCCCAACTCTTAGGAGTTCTGATCAGAGGCAAAGCAATGACTGGGGACACTGATTTGACCCTGGAACAGACAAAAAGACTCCTCCACCAAGGTCTTGGCATACCCATGGACAAGATAGATGCAGAGATGAAATCTAATAAGTTCACTTCCAAAGTTAGGATGGATTTCTTGATAAAGCTTGAGTTTCTTTGGGAAGGTAACGGATGAAGATTTATTTGGGATGAAAATGGGGTTGTTGTGAAGAAGGCGTCAACCCAAAAAGAGTTGCGGTTTGTTGTGAGAGTTTATTAGTTTTTTTTCTTTGGATGTACCGCCTTCACCGACACGTCTGGAACTGCAGTTCCCGTTTGTTATCTGAGACTGCTTATGAAATTTGCCAAGATCAGAGACTACGCGTGGGGTGCAGCCTTACTGGCTTACTTGTACAAGGGTCTTGGGACTGCCACAAGTGCCAAGGTGAAGGGTGTTTCAGGCTATTTCACTCTCCTGCTGTGTATTAGTTTTTGTTTTTTTTTTTCAATGTCAATTTTATCTATCTATTACAATATTAACTGGGTGTCTATATTAATCTAGGCATGGATTTATGAGTACTTCCCGGTGTTCAGGCCATTCCCAAATGAGGACTATCAGTTGAGCATGTTGCATAGTCATAGGTACTCAGTTACTCAGTCTTTTTATGCTAGCACAACAGCTGCATTGAAGCATACCCGAGCGATGATTAATAATATGACTTGTACCGATGTAAGCATTTTTGTATGTAAATAGTTTTATTTATTAATTGATATTATTAGTATGTGGTTAATGATTAATTTCCTCGATCATATGCTATTTGACAGGTTGAATGGTATCCCTATGCTAAAGTCCGAGCTATACGGCCAGTGGATGAAATAGCATTTTTTGAGGGATTTATATGCTTTCTTGATAATGTCAAGCAGTACAATGTTTTGAGGGTTGTGCGTCAGTTGGGTCATATGCAGTTTGTACCTTCAGATCCCCCAAGACCAAAGACCCCGACGCGAACTACTTCCGGACGCAGGTACGATGTGAAATTTAATATTGTGTCTTCCTACTGGAGTAAATGGCAGAATCACTTGATACAACTTGAACATCGAGGACCCATTGCGTCTTATCCATAGGAGTGTGTTAGTAGATACATGAGTTGACCCATTGGGTCTTATCCATAGGAGTGTGTTAGTAGATACATGAGTTGGTACGAAAACAATAGTCATATTCGAATGATAAACCCTGATCATCTTAATCACTACTCCCTACAGAGTCTTCCATATCATAATCTGGTGAGTTAATACTTTACAACGTTAGTTTTTTTTTTTTTTTTTTTTTTTGTTTTGTTTTGTTTTGGTATTTTATAAATGTAAATATATATACTAATGTAGTTTTTCGTTTTAATTTTGACAGCACCCCGTTGTCGATGAAATTTCTTGCTTGCTCAATCAAGGCCTGCAATTGGGTGGGACTGCGATTCCAAACGATGCACGGAACGAGTTCATGGAGGCATACAACTTGACCCAGTGCAAGTTCATTGGAGGACGATATCGTTAAGGAGCATTGGATTTAGCAATGTTGAGTTTGGTTAGTTTAGGGTTTAGTGTGTTGAGCATTCGTAGTCTTGTTGGAAGTCTTATTGGAAGTGTGTTATAAAGGCAGTCTTTTGATGATGTTTATTTAGATCCTTGGTCTATCTTGTACTAGTGTTTATGTGGAGAAGTTGAAGAGAGAATGATAACTGAGCTGTTTAGAGTATTGAGATTAATGGAAATGAATTTAGCTAATCTTTTATATTATGTAGCTTACATCTTTTTATCTTGGTTTTGGAAGAGAATGATGTAAGTTACTCTTGCTGGTTATGTTAAACTAGGTTCTAATTATTTACTGGTTATTTATGTGAATGGTTTGTTTGTCAGTTCTCAATCTTATGTGTGCATGCTAGTGTTTAGTTTCCTCATAGAGTTCTAAAAACTTCTTCAAGGATGGCAGTGATTTGTTCATCACTGAATTGAACTCTTGGGTTTATAGAGATTACCAGAGATGACATTTCTTTTGTGTTGAGTCCTCCGTCTTTGTTCTTGTCAAAATTTTGGAATATCTTCTTCACTTTCTCCACTCTCATTTCTTTTAAAGCCATTGTTACTATAACAGTTTGTAAAGCAACAAAAGTGGAGAAAATGAGGCAATATAAAGAGTGAGTTTGCTTCAGGTTGAAAGATTCATGTTTTTGAAAGAAGACTGAACAGAGAGAAAGAAGTTGTTTGGGTTGTTTGTTATGGTTGTTTGGAAATGAGTTACTTGGTTAACTTGGTTAGTTAGTTAAACAAAGAAGTGCTCATTGTTGTTTATGTGAGGGTTAACTGAGAATGGAACTTACATGAATTAAATTTTCACATGAGTTCTTGTTGCCAATATGCCATGTATAAAACATTGATAAATTGCCAAAACACGAAACATCTGTTTTTTTGCCTCTTGAACGGTGTGGCCACACCGTTCAAGAGGCAAAAAAACAGACAAGTCATTTTTTCCAAGTTTTAGTCTCAAACGATATGGCCACACCGTTTGGGACTTAGTCCAAACGGTGTGGCCACACCGTTCAAGTGGCAAAAAAACAGACAAGTCTTTTTTTCCAAGTTCAAATCTCAAACGACACGGCCACACCGTTTGGGACCTAGTCCAAACGGTGTGGCCATGTTGTTTGAGACTAAGTCTAAACGGTGTGGCCACACCGTTCAAGTGACAAAAAAATAGACAAGTCTTTTTTTCCAAGTTCAAATCCCAAAAGTCATTTTTTCCAAAATCAAACAAACATACATACATCCATACAATTAATTCGACAAAAAAATACCATCAAATTTAAGAAAATTGTATCAAAAACCAAATTACAATTCCAACCACATGAACATTAATTACATAGACTTATTCCTAGTCAACATCTATTATTGGTATTTCGGACCCATCATTAGTATGCTCGTCTTCCAATACTAAATTGGGAATATTCAGTGACGTAAATTGCGCTTGTCTTGCTTGTAATGCAGTATCCCAACTATCTGGAATTAAGTGTCGAGCTCTACGCCATCTTCGCATCGGTTTTGGAACCGGACAATCATCAACAAGTTCAATATGAACAAAATGACATCCCTGTACATAAGCGGTACCCAACACTTTTTTTACTCTCTCAGGATTTGGTTGGGTTCTCAGTGGCAAAATAAGATGGCAGTACATACTTCCTAAATGTACGAGGACGACATTAAATCTCGAAGCAAATAGATATCTAGCAAAGGGCATGCTCATCCACTTACCAAGGGGTGCCCAACCGCATTCATGGGAAATTGTAGGTTTCACGTACCTAATCTCACTGTGAGTGTACAATGTACAATATAGGGGCAGGTTGTCATTAAGTTCTTGTAACAACTCATTTCTCATCCACGGCCACTCTTCCTGACTTCTTCCCAGTGCAATACACATTGCTTTATACCTGCAATTGCCATCACCCACAGGGTCATCCACTTTAACAATATATTTGTGCAGTTCTTTTGGAATATCCAAACCGTAATGTTTCGACCCCCTTAGGATGCCAATGTCTAACTTTTGAGGTGATTTTTGAGAAGAGTTATTCCGTGGTGTGGTTGTTTTAGGTGGTAAAGGTGATTTTTTAGAAGAGTTATTTCGTGGTGTGGTTTTTTTTTGTGGCAAAGGTGGTTTTGGAGAAGACTTCTCTGCAGGTGGGTTTGGAGTAGCGTATTTCGATGGTATGGGTGTTTTATGAGAAGGCTTGGAATTTGGCGTACATTCCGATTGTTGCGATGAGACCCACTCTTCATGCTCATGTTGGGAATGTTCAAAACCAGATGAATCTCACTTTGAAAAGTTCTCATCCTCAGTTGGAAGCTTTCTCTTGCAGCTACCCTTAGGCAGACCTTTGGTTTTCGCCTCCTCATGAGGTGGTTCTAGCCATGTACTTTCTAGCACAGCAATCTCCATAAGTTTCCTAACCATAACCCTCTGCTCTTCTTCAGAAGCCATTTCATACCTTTTCATAAACATATCCATCGGAGGTCTACAATCGGGACCAACACCCACCGACACACTTGGAAAAACAGACAGAGTTTTCCAAAAGGGATCAATAGCACTCAAAGATATGGAACGTTCTTGCTTTTGAAGTTCAATGATTTCGTGAGCACATGGCAATCCATGACTGGTGTGCAAATAACACCCACAAATGAACTCAGAGTCCTTAGCAGCATGGCTTACACGGGTATCTAGTTCTTCATAAAGCAAGTCCAAACATTTTCTTGAGACCAAGTTTCTGAGTTCACGAAATAAAGGAATCCGATTGGTGGTCTTTGGGTTACAATCGGACTCTTCTCAAACGCACTGTAATCTCGGGCATTTGGATCTCTAAAATCGGGTGGATCAAGTAAAACATACTTAGAAAATCATGTATGTTTGTGTTTCCTAGAACACGTTTCACCTGAGCATGAGACCCTTCGACTCTATTAGTCGTTGTACTCCCAAAGTGAATGTGTTGATCTATCCAACAACATACGAATCGATCCTTGTAAGGCAACCAAGTCTCTCGCAAATAACTAACAAAATTGGAGTACTCAACCCTATACTGTTTTTCCAAAGCAGCAATTCTACGGTTGAAGATATCCTCAGTCCTCGATTTCACTACAGTGTTCCACGAGAACTGGCCTTTATCTACAAGTTCTGTGGTGGGAAAAAAATCATTGCATTTTTGAAGGATGCACATAGAGATATGCCATCTACAGAGATGCTTGTGCGCGTCAGGAAACACAATATTAGCGACACTCATCAAGGCCAAGTCCCTGTCAGACACGATCACAGATGGCCTTTCTTCACCCAGCAAGCCGTTAAACTGACGCAAAGCCCACTCATAGTCTATCACTATTTCGGACTGGAGCAACACTTGACAGACCGTGAAAGACTTCCAGGTTAAAGTCACCCCCACAAACTGTACAAAAGGCCACCGATACTTATTGGTTTTGTAGGTTGCATCTATGATGAAAACTTTTGGAAAAGTTCGAGCCATTTTAACACCGTCTAGATGGGCCCATAACAATCCCGTTATCTCATCCGTATTCATATCCTCTCTCACCTCCTCGAAATAATGGTTTTCTACTAACAACTCACGTAATCTCTGCATTTGCGAGCGATCGTTCATATCCAATGTCCTCTCCTTGTGTCTGGCATTGTAGACTTGATATATGCTAGATAGGTTATCAGGAAACCTATGTCTGATGGACTTCAAAACTTCTTTAGGCTTAACTCCATTTTGAGTCATCTCTGACAAGAACTCGAATTGTGGAACAGTCAGTCGAGTAGCAAATGCATGTCCTTCAAGGGTCTTCGCCAATGGATGGTTGTGAACACCATTAAGAACGACAATTTTCCAACTATCGACAGTGCCGCGTTGGAAAATATATCTTAACTTAAATGGACATCCACGTTTCTTGGTTCCCGTATTTCTCTTATTAGCTTTCTCTGCTTTTTTGTGTGAACGATACACGCCCGAACTCTCGCAATCTAAATCCAGCCTTGGTACTCGGTTCCCGTTAGCATTCTGCGACTTCCCAATTACCACAACCACATTACATTGTTTTCCCCGAGCAGTTGCCCAACCAATTACGTCATTACATGTATGAAATACCTAAAGATATGAAAGAAAACAACAATCAATAAACTAATATAATTTCATTTAGAAAATAAAAACAAGTGAAAACAATGCCTACTATGTACCTCTTCTGTAGTAAATATTTCTGTTGTATCCATTGAAAGCGGTTGAACATCATCCACGTCATTCGAGTTTCCAGAGTTCTCGAAACACACCGAAGGATCCTAAATAAAGAACAGTTGTTAATTGATGTTTGGCTTAAGTTCTAAATGCCACAAACACACCGTTTACCACTGTTTGTGTTTTTCTATGTTCAATCCTAAAACGACATGCCACACCATTAGAGATTCCAAAAAACAAAACTTCATATTTTTTCCAAGTTCAAATCCCAAACGACATGGCCACACTATTTAGGACCTTGTCCAAATGGTGTGGCCACACTGTTCAAGTGGCAAAAAAACAGACAAGTCTTTTTTTCCAAGTTCAAATCTCAAACGACATGGCCACACCATTTGGAATAGGTCCGAAACGGTGTGGCCATGTCATTTGAGACTAAGTCCAAACGGTGTGGCAACACCGTTCAAGTAGCAAAAAAACAGACAAGTCTTTTTTTCCAAATTCAAATCTCAAACGACATGGCCACATTGTTTGGACTAGGTCCCAAACGGTGTGGCCATGTCGTTTGAGACTAAGTCCAAATGGTGTGGCCACACCGTTCAAGTGGCAAAAAAACAGACAAGTCTTTTTTTCCAAGTTCAAATCCCAAACGGTGTGGCCATGCCGTTTGGGACTAAGTCTAAACGGTGTGGCCACACCGGCAATTTTTTTTTAGTCCATATGCCAAACGACATGGCCATATCGTTTTGGACTCAGTCTAAACGGTGTGACCAGACCGTTTGGTGTGAAATACAAACAACCTAGTCGAGTCGTTTAATTACTACATGCATAATTATTACATGTATAATTACTACATGCATAATTATTACATGTATAATCACTGTACACATCAATAATTACTACATGCATAATTATTACATGTATAATTACTACATGCATAATTACATTTAATTTAGATTTACCTTATTCTTATTAAATGCATCATCATCCATTCCTCTATTTTCTTCACTTTGAACTTGTTCTACATTTTTTTCTTGAATGGGGTCATGATGCATTACATTTTCTTCGTCATCTTCATGTTCTAAAATGGGATTGGGCTCTTCCATTAGTGTTTAGTGTTAGTGTTAGGGTTTAAGGGTTTAAAGGTTTAAGGGTTTATGGTTTTTGATGGTGGAAGAGAAGAGAATAGAAGAGAAGGGCTGAAAAGGTTGCAACAAGTCAAATTCACTTTGGTTTGGGAGGTGCCCAACACAAAACAACTTTTGGGACCAATGGCACATTTGTAATAGGTGTTTTAGTTTTTAGGGTCTGCCCAACACAATATGGGGTCCGACAGTAACAAACACCTAAACAAACCAGCACCAATAACGACTTAAACTGACCTTATATGGTATCGAGCTACTTCACTTCATGGACTATTGCTTTGGTACCCATTCTCTTCAACCTTCACTAACTTCCCACACAGGTGGTAATAGTCCTTGAAGCTTTACAATGCTATCGTCTTTCAAAACGCACACAATAGAAAAGCTTAGAATTGATACATGGTTTACGGCATACCTGAGAAAGAGAGGACACAATCAATGTCAGTCCAACTAAAATTAAATGGACGTTTCCTTCGTTGGCTGAGAAAATGGGAAAATTACATAATCAAATCAAAGAAAGCAATCTAAATTTGGCCGTAAAAGACGCATGAAGTTTGTGCAAGAAGACATAAAGTTTGTTTCAAAAGTGAGTGAGGTACCTGTAGAAATCTAGCGCCTAGTAGTTTATAGTTCTAAAATGATTGTTTCAAACATGTACTATGTCAAATGCAATTCAAATGCCTAAATGAAAAAGAGAATACTAAGGCAAAGAAAAAGAGATTAAAAAGGTAAAAGGAATTAGGAGCACAAAATAAGGATACTTCTAGTAAGTGACCATGCCTTCTTGCACCAAAACCCTAAACCCTAAACCTTCTAAATGCGCCAATACTTACCTACACTCTTTTTGATGTAGTTAAAATTACGATCAATATTTTTTATGAACTTGAAATTGAAGTGCAATTGCGGCATTCTTCAATGTTTGAACAATCCTAGTAAACTTGAAACGTATACACGCATATTTAGAAGTGAACACTAAGCATACCTTTGAAATATTCCAAAAGACAACCTTGTTAATCAAGCTACAAACTATTCATGTACCATTTTTGAAACCAATCTCCTAACAAACATATTGCTCAAATGCTTATCTGTAAAACATCAAAGTTGTGCAAGGTCCTATAAAAAACTTCATTGCATAAAACAAACTTGTAGCATAATCAACTTTTACCGTTCAATACCAAGATTAAACATCGATTTTATTGATAATTAACATTGATAAACATAGAACAAATCCCTCGTTGTGTGTTTTTTTCCTTCTACCCACCAATAGTGCCTCACAAATTTTGTTGGCCTATTAATTTCCAAAATGGAGCAAATGAAACACCTTAAAAGATGTACTACCCATGACCAAGAAAATATCATACTATGAAAAGCCCGAGATAAAATGTGCGACGTGGTCTACCATACAACGTGTACAAAATTGTTAGGGAGGGTGGAAACGACATTCTAATCCTCTCCCTGAATTCATTCTATATTTCCATGTCATATGATCGAACTGTCATTACATGTCCATACATACAATTGACCCATCAACATGTACGATATTGGTCACATCTCGTTGATGTTTCCCATCTCAAAATCAAATCACGTCTTCCTCTCAAATATCTATAATGCTTTACATTGTTGTTGCATATTGAAGTCACCATTGACTTCTGCATAGTTATTGCTGTGTTAAGCCATCTGAATTCCAGCAAGAGTGAGGCTCTTGTCCTTGCACTGTTTATCTCTAAAAATTGAAATCAATTCATTACACATTTCCCAGTACTGATTTCCCACCCCAATAAAGTCATAAAGCATTTCCACCAATAACTTCCTACCTAATAAACTAATAAAGCATTAAACTAAACGTGACCATGCTTTTTTTTTTGCTAAAAGGTAATTGATTAAATTAATTTAAAAAGGAGGTTACAAGAAAAAAGAATAAGAAAAAGAAGGCTGAAAATGGTATATGGTGGACGACATCAATTGTGTATCCACCATTGACTTACAAGGAGGTGTTGTCTTATGCAATGAACCTAAAGTAAGTAGTATATTGGATTTCCAAGTTCCTCACAAAAGGAGGTCTAAATGTCCACCATTTACTTTCTCCCTTTGATAGAGCCGCACCATGTCTTGCACAACTGTCCGCACCTAAGTTAGTCTCCCTCCAGGTGGAAGAAATATTTATCCATGAAGATTTGGCCTTAAGCTGTATCCACCTTGTTTTGACCTTCCAATGCATTTTATCATCTTGGAAAGCTTTGACCACAGAAACCGAGTCTGATTCCACCCAAATGTTCCTCCATCCCAAATCTATTGCTTTTGAGTCACCTATTATCGCAAAAGTTTCTGCCTTGTAGTTGGTTGTAATGCCAAAACCCCATGCAGCAACCCCCAAAAAATCTCCGTTACAGTCTCTAAGGACCACACCCCAACCTGACCTACCAGGATTACCTCGTGAGCTCTCGTCAACATTAACTTTCACTATACCTGAGGGTGGAAGAAGCCAATAACATTCCAGGATTTGCGGTGCTTTTCGAAACTTGTGTTGCAAGTTAAAAACATGTTGCACCTTCATATCTACCAATGAATTGGTCATGGTACCTGATGAAATATGATATGCTCGTATGATGGCTCTTCTTGCCAGGTAGCAAATATCAGTTAAGCTCAAAAGTTTCTAGTCATAAAGAGCTTTGTTGCGGTTCTTCCATAGGCTAACCAAACTTGTCAGGGAACAAGCCTTCCAGTTGTCAAGAATAAGAGAGCTGTGATGTTTGCCCTGTTGCATTATGTCATTGAATGATTCAATATTGGATTGAATGCTGAAAATCTCTCGGGCATGCTCCCACACTTTCTTGGCCAGTGAGCATTGGTAGAGAATGTGTTCCAATGTTTCCCCTTCTTGTTGGCAGATGCAACATCTAGATGCCAGCTGAATTTTTCTCTTTTGAAGCTGATCGTTCGTCCTAGAGATCCCTCGCATCAATTTCTAGCCAATACCTTGTGTTTTGGGAAGTACATGCGAGCTGCAAATAAACTTGCGAAATTTTGAGAAGTTTCACAATATAACACCCCTATTTTTATTCTCCTTTTTAATTAAATACATATAAAGTTAAATAATAATAATAATAGCTAAAAACAAAGGATAAATATTAGAAAGAGATAAGGTAAAGAGAATAAACCCCATTCCCTATTTTGTAAGGAGTTTTTGAAAGAAAAAAAAAAGATTTTACACAGAGAGTTTTAAACAGGGAGAGAGAGAGAGAGTTTTACACAGAGTGTAAAAAGGAGATAATGGTGAAGATTATTATGATTGCTTTCTGCCGATTGTTACGGGGCGTTATTCGTTCTCAAGTTTTTATTAATTCACACCGCTCGTAAACACAACAGAGGTGAGTAAACCTAACTTAGTTAGATTTTCACATTAATTAACTACATTAGCACCTAGGTTTACTTAATAAATCACTAAGTAAACCTAACTTAGTGATTTATTTTTATTTATTTCTTATTCATATACATTCGCACCTAGGTTTTATTCTTGTGATAGTCACAAAGTAGTGATTATAACAGATGGTGTGAGTATTTCTTGATATGGTTTTCACTGGTAGAAATTAATGTGGGTATTCCACGCTGGTATCCTATTAGCTAAATTTATGGGTATATGTATTGATATGTTTACCTGGTGGTTAGACTTTGTATTATACTGGTTGATTTTATTTGCATTGCTAAGAATTGGTTATTTGAAATTGTGAAGTTGAATATTCAAAATATAAGAAGTTATGACACATGATGTCTATGGATGGATTTATAATGAAACTCTAGAAGGGGTACGATTTTGATTATACAGGAGGATACACCCTTTACTTGTTGCCCGTTTAAAACAATTAGTGTCAAATTTAGTGTAACCTTTATATATATTGGTTTTGAATGAACCTACAAGTCAGACTTATACAAGGCTATAAGCCTAACCTCCACATTGATTTTAAACTTATCTCTTGATTTTCTTTTAGTATAAAGGTCTTACCTGAGCATTGAACTCTTCTATTAAATTAGATAAGTACTCATATATAGGTGTACACTTTGTTGCAAAACTGGTGTGTTTTGCTGATGTTCATGTCATGAATTTTGTCTGATTTGGAGACAAATTTCAGTGTGTTTAGAGATTGATTTTGGTTTTCTTTAAAGCACGTTAAGTAATTGTTATTCGCCCTTTTTCAAACTCAAAAATCCCCATAGCATTTCAGTTTATGTAGAAGGAGTTACACCCTTCGGAAGTTGACAAGTCATAATTTTCTGACTGCAGAAATCCGGTCTGTCTAGTTTGGAATCGAGTTTTCACATAGTTAGGGTATTCAAACTCTCGCCGAAACATGAAAAAGTGAGTTTTCTGAGACTTTTTTCCGACCCAATTGGCCTCGTTGCATTCTGAGATCTGTGGAGATAGATATAATGTCTGGATGTTTGGTTGACATAAAATAGTGCGTCAGAAATCAGTTTCTACGCACTGTGTTCAAGTCTAGTTTTAAAATAGTTAGGGTGAGAGTTAGAATTCTTATAAAACATAAAAGAGTAAGATCTGGAAGTCTTCTTTCTATTCCAATTGGCCTCATCTCATTAGAAGTCCCATGGAATTAATTATGGTGTCTGGAAGTTTGACAAGCAGAAAATAGTACGTCAGAATTCAGTTTCTGCACACTGTGTTCGAGCCTAGTTTTTGAACTTTTAGAATGAGATTGAGTATTTTGTAAAACATAAACGAGTAAGTTATGAGAGTCTTCTTTTCAACGCAAAAAGCCTTGTCACGTTTGGACACCTGTGGAAAGAGTTGGGGTCTCCGAAAAATAACGCGTCAGAATTCTAGTTTGCTGAAAATTAGGATTTTTACTAAGTTTGAACTATTTTTACTCCGAGATAGAATGACATTGGAACTTCGAGTTCTACATGAAAAAGTAAGTATACCTATCCTAGTTTTCAAATAATCAAGTGGGGTATCATTTGGATGGCTATAGTAAACGTTATTGTTTTGGCAAGTTAACTAGATAACTTACCATGTTTTCTTTTTAAGGGAGCTCTAGTTAATTTTTCTTATTGTAATGAGATAAATAATTTTACTTAGACATACGAGTGTCTTGAATCTTGATTGTTTAATTTCACATTTGTATTATATTCCAAGTACAATTGTTGCATATACACTAAATGTTAATATAGATTTATGTTGTCTCACGTGACATATTATATTAAAGTTTGTGTTTAATATATATATATATATATATATATATATATATATATATATATATATATATATATATATATATATATATATATAATTGAGGAATGAAAGAGAAATGAAGTGTAAAACCTTAAAACATGAATTTTTATTGTTCTTTGACTTTGACTATATGGCTGATAAGAACTACAGAGGCTTGATTCCAATTTTTAAAGATTTGGATACGTAGGCAGCTTTGAACAAAAGTGCATCCACTATATTATATATTAGTTATTAGTTATTAGTTATTGTGATAATTATATGTGTACAATGTTAGTACTTAATTGTGTACATGATTTTCTTACAAGGAAATGTATGCGAGGTTTGTGTGAGTTGATACTCACGAGGGATGAATGTACTCCCTAGTTGTGATATGATATATTTTCTCGTTCTCATAAGTAGACGAGTGGTTTTTAAGAAAAGTATTGGCTTTAAGTATGAGCGAGTGGTTGGATATGATTGGTGATATATTATGATATGATGTATATAATTTCTTATGAAAGAATGTGAATAGGATTAGCGTGATATGATGGATATGGTGGTGTGATATGAATGTTAATTAATATTGGTGATATATTATGATATAATGGATATGGTAGTGTGACATGAATGTTAATATTGGTGATATATTATGCCAGATTATATATACTCATGATGGTTGCAGTGAGAGTGAAATAGATGTGTACTATAAATGATTACGTTTGGGAAATCTAACTTTGTTTTGCAGGAGGGTAAGACTTATTAACTTTTTATGCAGAGACGTTGTCCTACCCTAAGACGACGTGCTGGCTTAAAGGTAAAGTGTATCAAACTTATATTTAAATAAGTTATCATATGTGTATGTAATAAGTTGAATGTAAGTGGAAATTATATTGTGAGTTATTTTGGAAAGTGAGCATGATGAATACTGTTATCTGAGATTCCTTGGAAATGTATATTGGGAGTTAAAATTTTACTTGGGAAGAAACTGCATGCCGTTTTGAGAATACAGAACTAACTTGTCTTCCAAGTTGAAATGATTGAATAGTATATTTCTTTATTTGAAAGATATTAACGTATTGCTATTTTATATTTAGTCGTACTCATACCAGCAAATTCAATTTGCTGACCCATGTGTGCTTTGTTTTGAAACGTGGGTGTGTTCTTGGAAACATAGATGGTGGAGTGCAGTGGATGAGGACAAGTGATTAGGAGTTGCTCTTGGAGTCTTCTAGTTTAAGTTTTTCTGAAGTGTACGATTTTGTTTTGAGACAGATATAATAGAGTTGGTTAGTTTCTTTGTAGTTTAATAATGTGATGAAGAGTTGTTCCTTTTAGTTTTCTTTTGATTTTAGTTTTTATATCATGTTTGATCAGGGTATTGGGTTTTGTTTCACCCCGGGTTTCCAGATGATTGAATATCATTGTTTTAAATATTGTTTAGAAATTTGGGGTGTGAAAGTTTGGTATCGGAGCTTAGGTTAGCCTAGAATGAGAAGGTCTAGGTGATCCTCAGATTGTGGTAATTGGTAGTAGGAGTGTTTTTGTGGTGTTAAGCTTTCTTGTTGTTTTCAAGTTTGTTTGTTCCCATTTTGGATTTTGGTCTTCTGCATTTCCGTATAAAGTGGAGTTTCTCATTATATGGTTTTAATTTACGTATGTCCACATGTAAGGTTATACATAATTGTATATGTGTATTCCTTTTAAGGTGTGTATATACTTGGGTATACACTTATATCTCATTTCTGATATTTGTTTACTATGACCTTTGGGTGTAAGCTATAAATAACGTGTTTAATTAATTTTGCTGGCATGTTTTAGATTATTTCTTGAATCTTAGTTGTTGGGATATAATTTGTTAACTCTATACTCTATAAAGATTTATTGTTTGGCATAGTATTTGTTTAGTGAATCTATATTCTTTCCTAGAATCTCGGGACGAGATTCCTTTAAGGTGTGTATATTATAACACCCCTATTTTTATTCTCCTTTTTTAATTAAATATATATAAAGCTAAATAATAATAATAATAATAATAATAATAATAATAATAAGAATAATAAGAATAAATATTAGAAAGAGATAAGGTAAAGAGGATAAACCCCATTCCCTATTTTTAAGGGGTTTTGAAAAAAAAATGATTTTACACAGGAGTTTACACAGAGAGTTTTAAATAGGGAGAGAGAGAGAGTTTTACACAGAGTGGGAGAAGGAAAGAATGGCGAAGATTATTATGATTGCTTTCTGACGATTGTTACGGGGCATTATTCGTTCTCAAGTTTTTATTCATTCACGCCGCTCATAAACACAACAGAGGTAAGTGGACCTAACTTAGTTAGATTTTCACATTAATTAACTACATTAGTGACTGATTTATTTTTATTTATTTCTTATTCAGATACATTCGCACCTAGGTTTTATTCTTGTGATAGTCACAAAGTAGTGATTATAACAAATGGTGTGAGTATTTCTTGATATGGTTTTCACAGATAGAAATTAATGTGGGTATTCCACGCTGGTATCCTATTGGCTAAATTTATGGGTATATGTATTGATATGCTTATCTGGTGGTTAGACTTTGTATTATATTGGTTGATTTTATTTGCATTGCTAAGAATTAGTTATTTGAAATTGTGAAGTTAAATATTCAAAATATAAGAAGTTATGACACATGGCATCTATGGATGGATTTATAATGGAACTCTAGAAAGGGTACGGTTTTGATTATACAGGAGGCATGATACACCCTTAACTTGTTGCCCGCTTAAAACTATTAGTGTCAGATTTAGTGTAACCTTTATATATATTGGTTTTGAATGAACCTACAAGTCAGACTTATACAAGGCTATAAGCCTAACCTCCACATTGATTTTAAACTTATCTCTTAATTTTCTTTTAGTATAAAGGTCTTACCTGAGCATTGAACTCTTCTATTAAATTAGATAAGTACTCATATATAGGTGTACACTTTGTTGTAAAACTGGTGTGTTTTGCTGATGTTCATGTCATGAATTTTGTCTGATTTGGAGATGAATTTCAGTGTGTTTAGAGATTGATTTTGGTTTTCTTTAAAGCACATTAAGTAAGTGTTATCCGCCCTCTTTCAAACTAAAAAATCCCCATAGCATTTCAGTTTATGTAGAAGGAGTTACACCCCAAATGATAAACTGGGAATTATAACAACCCTTTTTTTTCTAATTAAATAAATAAATATTTATAGCATGTATTTTATTTTGTTTTATTAGTATTATTTGGACACGGGATTAAATGGGCTTTAGTTAGAAAAAAGGGGGGATAAATAGTGAAAGAGAAAAACGTGGGTAGAGATAGGGATATGGGGTTATAACCACCGAACCTCTTTCCTTGTAGGTGGGTTTTAAAAAAAAAAAAAAAAAAAAAAAAAAAAAAAAAAGAGAAAAAAAAAAAAGAGATAGAGTTCTAGATTTTAAACAAAGAGGAAAAAAAATGGAAGAAGAAGGGGTAACAATCATTTGTCTAGTATCAATACAGATTAAGGCCTAAGCAGCAAAGTCATATATATTCCTTTAAAGGATTGCTAGAGGCACCGACACACTAAGGTCATCTGTGCTGCCGCTAGTTACAATTGAACGGTCAGTACTTAGGATCCAAACTATATCTTGTGAGACCTCATTTATAAGCCAATTTTCACTGTGTATAAGTACTGATCTTTTAAGATTCTTTTGTTTGCCTTCTGTTCTCAATTTTAATTGATCTCTGTGTATCAGTAATATAAGTTGGTGTGGTGAGTATCCATTTACTCTTAAAAAACTGATGGCATCAGTATTTTAAACTGGGCAGGCGTGCTGAACCCAAAAAGTGATAGAGCCATTCAATCGATAATCCACGCGTCCTGTATGTTCAGCTTGTGCTACACAATCCACTTCCAAAGTTTAAAGGCCACATGGACGTCTATGGTCTAGATCGACCTTGGCACCTTGCCATTTTAGTAATTGAGTCAATTTTTGGTCTGTATGATATTCTTATTAGGTCCATCCATAGAATACTTATAGTATGCGTTAAGTTATTCATGAATTTTACAGAGTTTAATGTGTTGGGGTGCCGCACTAGGATACTCCATAATTATCATAATATAAATAGTTCAAGGATTGAATTAATCATAATACAAGTAGAACTGTTAACCTGCATGATAGACCTCTCAATCAGTATCGCGGAGTGTGAAGAACAATTTTATTTTATTTTTTAAAAAAATAAATTATGTGTTAAAAATTCTATTCGTCAGAAAACAGTTTTCTGATAGGGTTTGATCACAAATTTCATAAAGCTAGGGGGAGAGTTAGAGTTTTTGTAAAACATGAAAAGTTGAGTTTTATAAGTATTCTTTCTAACTCAATTGGCCTCGTCCTATTCCGAGTCTTGTGGAGACAGCTATGATGTCTGGAAGTTTGGTTGACAGAAAACAATGCGACAGAATTCAATTTCTGCGCACTGTGTTCGAGTCCAGTTTTCATATAGTTAGAGTGAGAGTTAGTATTTTTGTAAAACATGGAAGAGTAAGTTCTGAGAGTCTTCTTTTCAACGCAAAAAGCCTTGTAGTGTTTGGACACTTGTGGTCTCCGGAAAATAATGCGTCAGAATTCTAGTTTGCTGAAAATTAGGACTTTTACCGTTTTCGACCTAACTTTTCTTCTAGATGGGCTGAGGTTGAGACTTCGAGTTATACATGGAAAAAGTAAGTCTACATACCCTAGTTTCTAAATAATTAAGTTACATGTCATTTGGATGAATGTAGGAAAAACTATAGCATTGACAAGTTTGCTAGAAATCCTACCGTGTTATCCTTTATGTGCATGAACCTGTTTTGGAAAATATGTATAGTAATGAACTAAGAGTCTCTTAAATTTTTGGGTGTTTTTATATAGTATTTGTAGAATGCTTTTAGACTGTGGTTTTATTTGGAATCGATATGGTTCATAAGATCGTTTTTGGATAATCGAAAGTAGAGAAATATCCATTTTTGAGTTTTTTGGACTTAAAGGTTCATAGTATATCTCTGGGGATGAAACTTTATGTATATGATTGTAGGAGTATTTGAAACTTATCGTATGTGATTCTATATAGTATAAGTTGTTGTTTTCTTTAAAGGCACATACAAAGATATTGATAAATTGGTTAAGAGCTACATAAGACTTGATTCTAATCTTAACAGATTGGATACGTAGGCAGCCTTATGTAAAGGTGCAACCACCATATTATATATTATATATTAGTTTTAGTGATAACTATATGTGTATAATGTTAGTATTAAATTGGGTATGTGATAGTGGTTGTTTAACAAGGTATTCATTGAATGTGCCATGAATGGCCTATTGGTGTTATGATGGGTATTCCTTGAATGTGGCAGGAATGAACCAAGGTATTCATTGAATGTGCCATGAATGACCTGTTGGTGTTATGATGGGTATTTCTTGAATATGGCAGGAATGACCTAAGGTATTCATTGAATGTGCCATGAATGACCTGTTGGTATTATGATGGGTATTCCTTGAATGTGGCAGGAATGACCCAAGGTATTCATTGAATGTGCCATGAATGACCTATTGGTATTATTATAGGTATTCCTTGAATGTGGCGAGAATGACCTAAGGTATTCATTGAATGTGTCATGAATGACATGTTGGTGTTATGATGGGTATTCCTTGAATGTGGCGGGAATGACCCAAGGTATTCATTGAATATGTCATGAATAACCTGTTAGTGTAATGATAAGTGGTATTTCCAAATATGAGGGACACACCATTTTTATCAGTTACACTTCAATGTCTTAAATAAGGTTTGATTATGAATGGAAATTTGACTGGCTGAGATAAATCCTGTTATTGTGATGTATAACTCTGTTTTGCAGGAGGGTAGGATTTGTTAATCTTGTATGCAGGGGACGTAAATATCCTACCCTAAAACGACGTGCTGGCTTAAAGGTAAGATGTATCAAACTCATATTTAATTAAGTTATTATATGTGTATTTAATAAGTGGAATGTAAGTAGTATTTATATTATGAGTTAATTTGGAAAAATGGGAATGATGAGTACTGTTATATGAGTTTCTTGGAAATGCATATTGGGATTGAAAACTTACTTGGGAAGAAACTACATGCCATTTTGAGAAAATGGAACTAACTTATCTTCCAAGTTGAAATGATTGTAATATTTTTATTTGTGAATGAAGAGTTGCTCCTTTTGTTTTCATTTGATTTCAGTTTTTTTCTATATCGTGTTTAGTGATGGGTTATTAGGGTTTCGTTTCATCCTGGGTTTTTAGAAGATGGAATAGGATGAGGATAATTCCCTATTTTAATTTTCTGAAAATTTGGGGTGTGACAGTTTTATAAATATATCCGGTGATAAAGAGTTTGGCATGAAAGGAAAGTTGAGTCCACGGTATATTGGACCATATGAGATAGTAGCCTTCGTTTGTAGTTTGGCGTACCGTCTTGCTTTGCTGCCTAACTTAGCGATGATTCATGATGTCTTCCACGTGTCTATGCTACGAAAATGTGTGAAAGATCCTACCGAGGTTGTTCAGCCAGCAGAGCTAGAGTTGAACGATGATGTAACTTTTACAGTGAGGCCTATCACAATAGTAGATAGGGATGTGAAACACCTTAGGAGGAGGATTGTAAACTTAGTAAAAGTGCAGTGGAGTGAAAGGGAAAATTATGTGACTTGGGAACTTGAAGATAAAGTAAGACAGATGCATCCTGAGCTTTTCTCTGACACTCTACCTTGAATCTCGGGACGAGATCCTTTTAAGGTGTGTATATTATAACACCCCGTTTATTTCTTTTATTTTTCGTAGTACAATAATAATAATAATAATAATAATAATAATAATAATAATAGATAAAAAAAAATGGGATAAACATTAGTTAAGGATAGGAAACCCCGTAGGTTAAGAGATAAACCTTCCTTCCTTGTTTTTCGTGGGGTTTTAAAACAAAAAGGAGTTTGCACGGAGAATTTGGAAAACACAGAGAGTTTTATACAGAGAAAAAAAAAGAGTTTTACTAAGAGAGGAAAAGGAAGTTTTTTTTTTTCTGATAGCTTGCTGATAGTCGGAGCGTACTATGGGTGAGTAGAGAATACATCACTTCACTGAACATGAAATTTCTTACTCTTACGGCTTGTTTTTGGGTTTACTGACAAAGTTATAAAGATATCAGTTTTCTGCTATATTACTCATTTTAACTTCCTATTTTTTTATTTTTTTTTTGCTCACTCTGTATGTGGCGGAATTGGAAAATACCTATTGTGTTCATATGGTCGATATATATTTAATTTTTTTTTTGTTTAACTACTATTTTTCGCTGGTTCGAAATTGCTTCTGGTTAATTAATATTGCAAAATGGAATTTGCTGGTATGAGTAGACTAACAACATAAAAATATTTCCAGACTTTAATTATCCAAACCACACTTTATATGTACCCATAACTTAATCATTCTCAGCTTGGAAGACAGGTAGTTCCGTCATTTCAACTGGCATAGTTTCTTCCCAAGCAAGACTTCCATTCTATTAGCTCATTATAATAACTCATCTTAATAACTTAGTAATTGAATTAAATCTTACCGATATCCACTTCTGTATAAGGGTAGGACAGTGTCCCTGCACAAAATATTATTAAGTCCTACCCTCCTATAAACGAAAGTTAGAAATTCTAAATAATATATGTAGATATCCTATAAGTATTCAAATGCAAGTCCAAGCACACCCGCACAATCAAATCAATTTCTCTTATTAATTAATCGATTACTTTTCTTATACACCCACCCTTTAGTACATATGTACCTTAGGTCATTCCCGCCACATTCAATGAATACCCAGTTATAACGCTAACGGCCCATTTATGACACATTCAATAAATGCCCTCCTATCACATGACATTTTCAGTCGTAAAGTCTCATTTCCAAAACTTGAGGCGTGGAGAGATTCTAAAAGGGTGTGGTAAATTTGTTTACGCATTATTGAACTTTATTGCATATATTATTTCAGAGAACGGAGGAGTATCTTGTTTCTTGTATTATTGTTTACGCGTTATTAATATATCGATGTTTAAGTGTCATAGCGTCGTATATCATAAAAGACTGAAATATCACAAAGTAGTTAATACACGTACACACATATAGATATAAAGGTCTTAGCCTAAAGCCAAGCACACTAATAGCCCTAGACCTATCCTAATAGACCAAATCATAAACCGAGTTAAAAGTTAAACTTGGTCAACTAGTCAAAGTCAACCTGCCAAGGGTCAACAGCAGTCAACCAGTCCTAAAGTCAATCTAATCAAAACCCAAATACTAAGGCCCAAAGTCTAAAACTTAAGCCCATAAGTGAAATCTCAACATAAAACATTCAAGCCCACACATTGATTTTGGCCCAAGCCCAACAACACCAAAAAAACTTCACTGTTCATCTTCCTCACCAACGCCTCCACCACCACAGCAGCCATCACAACCACCACTCGCCACCACTATTAAGCCACTCGGTTTTAACCCTCACAAAAAACCCCATATGCCGATATCCTCCAATCTCGATTCCCTCACACTTCAAAAATCGCATCCCACGCCATTAACACTCCTGTGACAGCTTCACCATCACTCAAACACTAGCCAAACACACCAAAACGACTCGATTTCAATCCCCAACTAAAACCCCAACAATATTGTGTAATCAAACTTGCTTTTTCCCCCCACTCCTCACCATCGCATTTTGACGGCCATTAATGCTCTGTCAGAGCTTCACAGCACTCAAACAACAATCATTCACTACCCATCATTCCCCGACAACCCACGAATCCTAATCCAACCCAAAACAACAACCATATAAGTTCAATCCCACAACAAAAAGAATTCAAACCAAATCCAGGACGATTTCTGTTGTTAGGCTTACGCCGCCATTAACAGCCCATAAAGCTTTACCAATTCAATTTCATAGTCTCGCAAATCAATATGTTAACATGTTAATCAATTTGAGAAAAAAAAAAATGACAAAGGAATATGCATAACAAAAATACTGAGTGTAAAACTAGGTTTTTTCTTTATACCCGTAAAACTGTAAAACTCTAGGTTAGGTGAAATAGAAAAAAAAAAATAGAATATAACTACTCACCCATGATACGCTCCTGCTACCCGCTGATATCAGCTATCAGAAAAAGCTTCCTTTTCCTCTCTCAGTAAAACTCCCCTTTTTTTTCCTCTGTGTTCCAAAAAAACTCTCCGTGTTGTTAACTCCTTTTTGTTTTGAAAACCCCCCAAAAACAAGGATGAAGGTTTATCTTTTTACCTACAAGGTTTCCTATCCTGAACTAATATCTATCCTATTTTTGTTTTATCTATTATTATTATTATTATTATTATTATTATTATTATTATTATTATTACAATAGGAAAAGTAAAAGAAAAACACGGGGTGTTATAATATACACACCTTAAAAGGATCTCGTCCCGAGATTCAAGGTAGAGTGTAAATTAACCAAACAAACACTACGTCAAACAATAAATCTTTATAGAGTATAAAATTAACAGATTATATCCTAACAACTAAACTTTAAGTAATAATATAGAACATGTCAGCAGGGAGATTAAATTAAACACATCATTTACAGCTTGCACCCAATGATCATAGTAAACCAATATCAGAAATGAGACATACGTGTATACGCAAGTATACACACCTTAAAAGGAATACACATATACAATATCATATAGATAGGCATACTAATATGCAAATCACATACTTTGAAAGTGTGTCCATATACGTATAGAACCCAAGAAATACATGTACGCTAGCATACACAACTCAAAAGAATAAACGTAATTAGTTTCTTCAATTGCCAACACTTAAGTAAACTCATTATTTCTCAATTTAGCAAAACTCATATTCTTCGAGTTAAATCATACTAAGAAGGCAAGGTAGTTCCTCTCACACGGAGGCAGTTAGTTCCACTCTTAGTATTTCACAACTAATCCAAGGCGTTTAACAATATATATACATATAATACTTTCCTTTTCAACGATCTTCCCTATCAAAACTATTCGTTTAAAAACTCATATGTTTCATCCACCATCTTGGTGTTTACAAATATATCAACATTTCTCTCTGTCTCACGAACACCACATGTTCGAAAATGAATATATAAAATATATAGGCTGATTCATATCATCAACGACCTACACTATGTCCACCATCACATAGGATCAAACACATATAATGTGAGGCATGCACATTGGCTCACACACCAACGATATGCAAGTATACACTGGTTCACACACTAACGATACATACAAGCTCTCTACCATCACATAGGATCAGACACCAACGATGTGTAGTATGCATACTAGATCACACTCCAACGGTGTACATGTATACACTGGATCAAACTCCAATGAGGCATACAGAGAGATGTTATGTATATTGGATCACACACCAACGATATACATAACTTGGACAATATCAACAATTCCAAATCCAACCTTTACCAAAAGGGTTTCTTTATTCCTTGGATAATTCCAATTTACTCAAATATGAAATTTTAAAATAACAATTTCTTCTTTAGCCAATACTTACTTAAAAATAGAAAACTCCGTTAGAAAAACAACACTATAACATGATGAACAATTTCGATTATAAATTTCATAAGAAACTAACTGTTAAAACAACCAGCATTTTATTTTCATAATCATACGATAAATTCTTACATGCTAAGTACCAATAAAGGAAGTAGTAAACAACAAATTCAAACAAACCTAACATTAACCAGTGCAGTTCTTCACATAGTGTCCCAACTGTCCACATTTATAACATTTGCCTACTAGTTCATTTGGTTTAGAACATCTTCGAATAGTATGCCCAACTTCCCTGCAGTTCAAACAATTACCATCAAATTTCTTTAGCGAAGTACTAACGTCCTTATTCACATGCTTACTTGTTTGCCTATTATATGGGTGATGCCGACTTTTTCTCTGCCCTTGACGTGGTTAACTAGAAATAAGGTGTAAGCTGACTGTTTTGGGGCATTCTCTTTAAACCTCTCATCTTTGGGTTCATTATCTAATTGTTCATATTTTAATGCCAAATCTAACACGCGATCGAAAGTTTCTGAATCAAAAGGTATCAAATAACTCGATAGATATGGCTCTAGTCCACGGATGAGTTTCTCGTTCTTCTTTACTTGGGTATCCACTAGATAAGGAGCATACCTCGATAGTTCATTGAACTTAGTCACGTACTCCGTAACAATTTTCCCTCATTGGGTCAGATTAAAGAATTTCTCAGTTAATTGCTCCTTAACAGCATTAGGAACAAACCTTTCCTCAAATCTTACCTGGAAATCCTCCCAAGTCATAGTTCCTACATCCACATTATCCTTGATAAACCTCCACCAAAATAAAGTTGACCCCTCCAACTGGTGAGAAGCCAACTCCTGCTTCTGCACCTCAGTGAGTTGCATCTTAGCCCCTTTCTCTCCCTTGAACTTCTGGCCTCCTAAAGTTGCAAAATCCTTGTTTCTCCTAGCAAAAGGATCCCCTAGATTAGCATGTTGACCACTCTGAATAGTTTGCACCAATTGAGTTAATATTGCTCCCAAATCAACGGATATGGTATTACTTCCAGTACCAGTAATGTCATTGTCACCTCCAGCCATCACCTTAAAACAAAACAGACTTCTATTAGTACTCCAAACATTTTAAACTCAAACACACCCAATCACCACATTCCGAGGATCACCTAGACCTTCCAAATCTAAGCTAACCTAAACTCTAATACCAAAATGTAATTGATTAATTAATTAATAAGAAAAGTACTAATTTGTGAAACCTAAGCGTGACATGCTTTTTGTTTAAATATTGAACTAAGTTGTGTTGATACAAATTGTGTAAATATAGTAGAATCTCAAATCGAACTCACCTAGAGGCTAAAGTAGATTGTTAAGCAATTAAATCACAATCTAACATTGCTTCCTCTTCTTCTGTCCCACTAAGAATATTTTTTTATACAAATTCTACATTTGACTACAAAAGAATCAACACGATCAAACTGTCACTTACAATATCCAAGCCAAGGGTTGTCATCAACTATATATTTACCTAATTCTTAAAACTCTCGGAGAGGAGCTTCAAAGTTATAAAACATGCACTCGCAGAAGTATTAAAATTGTTACTTTGCTACAGGCTAACACAACTTTTAAAATTTTGAAAAATAGTCGTAGGCTAATGGCCTTTATTTCTCACATTCCCCACTCCAAACATCTTTCTGAAAAACTACCAATACAAAAACAAAATCAAGATCTTCATGGATAAAGATCAACAGAAGTAGCACACACAAAAGGGAAATCAATACTATTATATGCATCTTTCGATAAATGCAGACAATGTGAATCTAATAAACAAAGCAGATTAAGGGCAAAACTCCAAAGTGTGGGCAGGACTATAATGGTACCACCAACAACTATGAACGGAGAAGTTATTGCAGCTTCAATCAAGAGACTTTGCTTTGTGAAAAAGTGTTTTGGTACCCATTAACAAATTATAGAATATAGTAAACAGTAGCAAAATCAATAAAAAGAACAATATCAAATCAACCGTATGAAATGAAAAAAAAGGGCGATTACATAATCCTTGCAAACAACCATAACAAACTTGGCAAGTAAGTACCTCTTAGCAAAGGCTTGCACTTGTATAGAGTATAAGGCATCTGTAAAAGGAAATGAAAAGGAAACATTATTATTTGCCACTGATTCTCAACCGTTTTCAAATAACTTAAATATTGGTGTAACCGATTGCCACCAGACAACTCAATTAGTTAAGCATTTTTTTTTTTTTTTTTTTGATAATCAATTAGTTCAGCACTTACCCCCTCTGAGTCTCTGACAAATAACTAAGTATCAGGAATAATATTAACTTTGTAAGATAAACTTAATATCATGTTAATACTCGCAAGATAGTTTGATTTATACATAGCTTGGTGTCTTGCCATCAATCTTGCTAAACATGTTGAAGCGATATTTAGAATCATGTAATATCTCGAGTTTAATACCCACGGATGCAGTTGTTTTCTAGCAATATATTGCCATTTCTTCAAACAATATACATTTAATTAAACAATATACATACTTTTATTGATATTCACTTAAGGCAAACCATGTTCATAAGTCCTCAAACTAACACCAGTATAGAAACCCCATTTTTGCACCCCAGGCATAATTCATTCACGATTTTGCCTTGAATTAAATATGATCGTATAAGGTGATTTACTTTCTAGAGTCTTCATTTCAACATCAATCTTCTTTTTTTTCATCTTCTTTTAGCACCTTTAGACTCTCCTCATCATGTTCTAGCTATGGCTGAAGTTTTGTTGCTTTATGAGTTTTGAGCTAAAAATGACCAAAATGCCCCTGTAATTTGGATCCCAAATCTCATTTTTTCTGCTCTTTCTTTGGATAATATTATTTCATATTTGAATTCCCCTTGAAAAATCTTCAAAATGAGTACAAGCTTGCCTAGGTTCCTTTTGGATTTCAGAAACCCTAATCTTGCCCTATCCCGTTTTAGTCTGTTGTGCGCACTGTTGAGTGCAACGATTTTTTGGAGTAATATTTCGACCCAAGGGTATTTTTAAGAGTTCATGGGCCTTTCTAATGGATTAAGGATCATTTTTTGTGAAGAAGAGTTTGCCTAATTTTGACCCGGTCAAAGGGAATTTGCAGCATTAAAAATATGGTCAAAATAGGCCTTTTTGTGGATTTGGACCCGTGCTCGTGGGCTGTGGATCCAGCTCGAGTTGGACCTTTTCATTAGGGTTTCTAGCCCATTTTTCAAGCCTCTAAAAACCTAGAGAACCTTCTTTATTTGTTTGATTTGATTTGATCCCAAAAATCAAGAATATTCTAGAGAATATGCTATTTTGGAGCCAAGTTTGGAAACCCTGGATTATGGGCTCATTGAGGACGTGTGGGGTTTGATTTTTTGCCCTAATCCATCTAAAATATCCAAAAACCAAGGGCCAAGATCACACCCCTTATCCCACCTCTTGAATCAAGGGCCAGATTTAGGAGGTGCAACTAGAAAGAGATCAAGTCATTGGATTTTTCTTCATCAACACTCAGCTATTGGATCAAACTCATTACCATATTTAAAATCCATCCCAAAAATCTATAAATATGGGTCTCATTCACCCACAAAAAGGCAATCTGGAACTAGGAATTCAGAGTTAATAATCTAGACCTAGCTATTCAGAGCTAATAGCCTAGTAGTTTTCTTTTCTTGAGTGTTCTTTTTTTTTTCTTTTCTAGTTCATCATTCTAGAGTAGAATTTCTTTAGTTTAATCTGGAGTTGAAGGTAAAATTTTGACTTCGAGGTTTTTCTAATGAAGTTCTTCGTGTTCTTCGTCTTTAGTCTTCTTTTCCCCTCTTTCGATCTTGAGTAGAAGCTTCTTTTCACCAAAAGTTGCTTTTTTCTCAAATCACTTGTTTCAATCCAAAAATCATAGTTGTCAATTCCAAATCAAGTTTATCATCATCATTTATCAACAATCAATCAAGATCATCAATCAATCAATCAATCTACAATCAAGTATGAGGCAACATTCCAAGCAAGGTGACATCTTTCTTTTCTCTTTTATTTTAATTAGTATTGCATATTAGGATTATTTTTTTAGTTTTATTATAGCATATAGTTATTAGTTTTTTTAATAATTTAGTGAAGATCATCCAACTTGGTAGATTAATGTTTGAAGCTTTCTTCGTTTGCCTATCTTAATATATTACACCTTAATAAAAGTAAGGCTGGTTTTACCAGGCGAGCGTGGGTGCCTAACACCTTCCCACATCATACCTTGACTCCCGAACCCAATAATCATCTAGTTTCGAGGGCTAGTCCTTCACATAGGTTTTACTCAACTTTTCCTTAATAAAGTTAGTGGCGACTCTAAAATCAATTGCATAGACCTAGATACACATTTTTGTATGCACAACCGGCAAAAAACAACTTCTCAAAAAAAAAAAAAAAAACACACACACACACACACACACACAAACAAACAAGTAAGATGAAAACAATTTACCATGGTGTTTGGTGAACTTGGTTGATCAGTGTAAAGTTCTTCTTATAAGAACATCCTTCATTCATTTCCATCTTCGACATCGCTTCAGAGCACTAAACCAATCCTCTTCTGCATCAAACATAGCCGCCAAAAAATCTTTAATCCCAAACCACCAAATTGTAAGGAAAAATAAATAAATAAATAATAAGTCAGCCAATTAAAAAATAATAATCACCAACACCAATGAACAAAAGTATGGTCGATTTAAGTTCTATATTTCAAATTAATAAATTATAAATTCTAACATTTAAATATTTCAAAAGAATGTCGTTCAAAAGGGATGATAAGTACTATACATGATAGGAAAACAACTGTACACACAAAAATGGATTGACAAACTTAGCATAGAATGCTTAGATCAATTATGTATAACCCATAGCTCATTTATGCATTCTCTTCGACATTTACGCAAACAACTATTTGACAATTCCCTTGACACCAAATCCAACCATTTATAGTTCTGCATTACCCAACAAAAAGTGAAAGCAACAAAAGATATATGAAGAACCATAGGAATACATTTAAATATAGTGTTCACAATTGTAGTTATGTACTGTGTCAAAGGAAGATAACAATTAAATAAAAATCCTTAAGAATCAATTACTGAATTTAGGGAAAAAAATTCTCAAGTAGTACCTTCTGAAGATCGTACCCTTCTTGAGATCGTTGCATCTTATCTTCGGAAAGAGAGTGGCGAGGTGAGGATTTATAGTGGTACAATTAAATAAAATATGGGTATAACTAATCCGAGGATTTGGGAGTGAGGATTGACTATTGAATATAAGGGAGACTCTCCATTATTCTTATTTCAGTTTTCTTTTTTCTAATAAATGCATTTATATTTTTATACCCATGAATTATTTCAACGTAGTTATTTGTTTCTAAACTGGGGCGAGTCTTGGGGAATAAGCCCACGTCTGAAGCCTCGAAGTTCCATGGTTTTTAACCCTTATCAACTGCCATTTCTAATGCAAGTACCATGGTTGTACATTCTGTCTCGAAGTTAGTTACTACTCCCAGTCCATGCACAAGTTCTCCCAAAAGCTCGGCTTTATTGTAGTCCCTGTAGATCACTCCTGCACCTCCTACATATTCATGGATTTCCAATGGCCGAGCTCAAAAGGATTACTCAAAACTCACATTTGCATATCGATGAGACATAGCACTAAATAGACTTGAAAAATTGCTCAAGTATTTTACTCTATCTTAGGATACTCACTTTAAATCTTCAAAATCTACTCTCTATAACTCATAACTTAGTGCAATATCTTTCGCAAAAAATTAACATAAATCATTTGAAGATAATTTGAAATCTAAAATGAATTGACAAACAAAGATTTTGATGTAAAAGAATAATACGCTATACACTTCATCCATGCTCATAACCAAAAAGAATAAATCGACGTGAATTCATGGGCCGGTAACTTTTGCCGCACCAAAATCAGACATTGGCACTCTCAACAATGTCTATGCTTAGATCACAACCATTTCATTTGCTCAGTGATGCATGTGAAGATAAACCCTTATGTTTAACTCCCATTGTTGACCACCCAAATAAGACATTAATTCGGAGAAACAATAACTAATCATGTTCGTATGACCTTAGACCCAGATGCACATTCATGCATGATGCATGCCATTACTTTCAGTAATATTCATCTTCAGAGCGTTGACAACCAATGATATATCATTTATATCTAGCAGCCATGATAGAAATTGGCACACTCAGCAAGGTCTATGCTTAGATCACCACCATTTCATTTGCTCAGTGATACATGTGAAGATAAACCCTTATGCTTAACTCTCATTGCTGACCACCCAAATCAGACATTAATTGGGAGAAACAATAACTAATCATGTTCGTATGACCTTAGACCCAGACGCACATTCTTGCATGATGCATGCCATTACTTTCAGTAATATTCATCTTCAGAGCGTTGACAACCAGTGATTGATAAAAGTAAAATTGATAGTTTTACTAATGAATAAAGCGATAAAACTCTAAACGCAAGTAAAACTAAAACTGAACTATACTCGTGATTATCAAAGATTTCTACTCTCGATACTATTAAAGTGGAGTTGGAATAGAAGATTCGTTCCACTCCTAGTTCTTTAGCATTCAAGTTTCCTACGACTATCAATCCTACCAAAGTCAATGAGAGTTTTACGAATTATACTACGAAATGCTACGGAATACTAAAGTTTGAATCTATAATAAGATTTAGGGGGGAATTGAATCCACCTTGAATCCAACTTAAGAAACTAGTATAGATTGTTGTAATCCAATTCTTACGTTCTTACGGTAAGAATTGGTCATTCTAATCCCTAATTATACATGGCATCTCTACCAATTCATAACTAGCATGTGAGGACGTCCACCCATTCTCATGGCGAATCAACGACCTTTTAGAGTGGAATATACTCTTACAACGATTCTCGTCCACCCATTCTCATGGCGAATCAACGACCTTTTAGAGTGGAATATACTCTTACAACGATTCTATACTACACAATCAAGTTTTCATCAAGGCTTCATCAAACCCTTCTAATGGAGGTTTAGCCTTGATTCATCAAACTATCATTTCCATATGAAATTGAATAAGACATAATATAAAGATTCTAACTTTATTAAATTCAACTAAACAATAATTGAAATCTAAATTAACAGCTAAGAAATCATTAACGACTAAGAATTGAAATTAGATCTAAGCAATTTTAAATAACAAAATCGAAATTATCAAGAACTAACTATTTTATTTATCTAATGAATAATAAACAATGATTCAATATTGAAATTAAAACAAGAATAACAACTAATTAATTAATTGAAAAACTAGATCTAGAACTAAGCTTTAATGGCTACTCTAATAGCTACCCTAATCCTAAGCTAATTCATCTTAAGAGCTAAGTCTTGTGTGTGGAAATGGAGGAGACCAGATCCACATTTTCATGCATTGACTGAGGGTCCATGTTTTGGGCCAGAAAATCGAGCCTAAAACCTAATTTCTTCAGTCCACAGGGATCTTTTCAGCTGGCTTTGACTTTAATAGGCTTTTCGTCCACTTTTGCTCCTCTGATTAGGTCAAAGTTTGAACCATTGGAAAGCGTTTTCCGAGCCGATCGTTTTGACATAAGGTACGCCCAATTCCGAGGTTTTAGTCCAAAGATACGGTCTTCGGAAGTTCTGCTGACTTCTGTGTGCTGCTTCTACCCGTCTTGGCCTTTAATCTCAGAACTTCTTAGCAACCAACCCTTGCTCCTTTATATAGCCAAAGTGGCACATTTCTGCACATAATTGACTTCAATGCCTGAAATACATAAAAACATGTAATTAGCATTAACTCTTATTTATTACTCGCATAATTGGTCTAAAAGTATTATTGTTAAGGGGTTAAAACTACAGTTTTGGGCTCTTATCAAACCACCCCCAAACAGCATTTTGCTTGTCCTCAAGCAAATATGAGAAATCAGCATAAGTGACCAAAAATGGAGTCCTAACTAATCTCGTTTTGCCAAGTGCAATTGCATTGACCATATGCAACAAGGCCTTAAACCACTAGGAATTCCCTAGTGGACAAGTTGTAGCCTCGTGAGAGTTTTCCAGTGAAGGTACTCACAAACTTTATCTATACTGCAATGACTCAGAAATAAAATTATTGTTTCCTTATCTATGTCTCAATTATCTATACATCTTACTAGCAATAAATACAGAATAATCAAGTCGAAACCTAAGCTAATATATGCATAATAATCAATCATCTACGAATAAACATATATACAATGAGTAATACTATGAGATGTACTAGCAGGTCCGTTTCTGAAAACTCAAAATAGCGTCCTTAAGTAGGTCCTCACATAAATATTAAGACAAAAACCACTCTGATTTTTCCACTCAAGTTTCGCTACTCCAGTGTGCAGTGGGCACACTTTATCTTACAAACTCAATGACACACAAGGAAGTCAGAGTCGATCAAACACATCTACCACTTACTATCACACTAACCTATTCCTAATTGAGCTAGAGGTCTTTATTAGGTGTTGCGGGGATTTGGAGATGGTTTAAGAAGGAAGAAAATGGATATTCAAAAAGGACAAGTCTGAGATAATAGAGGCTTCATATTATGCAACTAGATAAACCATTATTCTTTACTTTTGTTTATACACTTTGTTTCCATCCTTAGCCATTTTTTTTTTTTCTTTGGCTTTTGACTCCTTGATTCTATTTTTGGAGTTCTAACTTTTTATTTCCTTTTATTTTTTTTATTTTTTATTTGGATGGAAACTTACTTTTCTCATCTGAAGCGACTAACGAATTCTTGATTTCAAAGGTTCTTCTCTTTTCAATTCTTCATCTATATTCTCAGACTTATTCAAAGAATTGGGTAGGTTAATTTTTTTTATTTTGTTTTGTTTTGTAACAGGGTAAAGGATTTGTGGTTTATGAAAGGCTAAAGAAAGGCTCAGAGGGGCGACTAGTAGAAAATAATTTATAGGTTTGAATTTCTGGCTATATTGATCTAAAGAGGGCCTAAATTCTTGCTTAGGATATGGTATAATAATCAAGCAAGTGGACGTGTGATTTCTCTATCCGGATTTTACTTCTCCCTTGTGTCATTTCTCAAATGTTCACTCATATAAGGTTTTAGGCTATATTCTCACAGAATTTGTAGAATAAGTACTCTAGCCTAGATTTCATAAACTTACTGCCAACAATCATAGATCATGTAACATATTTATAGATAGATGCAAGGATTATTACCTACATATTAACCTAAGTTTCTAAAAACTATTCTAATGCAAAAGCTACATGAGATTTCTAGATTATCAAGGGCCTAGAGAAGGAAATCAATACCAATATTCCTAAGTGTATAGCATACTTTTTATTTATATTTTTAAAATTTTTGAATTTTTTTAACTAAAAAACAACTGCATATTATACATATTTATATCTTAACATATGCCTTAATTACACGTGTTTCTATGCCCCCCCCCCCAAACAAGAAGCATGTTTTGTCCTCAAAGTATTTAAATAAATAGGTTAGAGAAATACCATTGAAACGCGTGAAATTCTGGAAGATCTACAAAATAAGGTTAAACATACTAATATAGAAAAGAAAAACTGACGCAACTCTATAAGAGTTCCACGCGTAATGGAGTTAATGAGAAACAAATTGCTTAGGACATAAGCAGATACTAACTGAAATAAAAACTAACCTTAACTCCCGTTTAAGCATTTCCCTCATTTCCCTCTCCAAAGAGAGGAGGTTTCTTCGCATCCTGCCATGCCATGATAACTTGCCAAGCCCGCCGCCGTGTGTCGTCAACTTGTGCTAACTTGTCTAGTGTTACTATGTCTGATGGGGTGTAAAGAGCAACCAAATGAGGTTGCACCTGCCATCCCGGCCAAGTCATTACTCGAAATGAGTGAACCACCCAATTAGTGGGTCTCATGACTTCAACCCTTTTCCAATCCGTGAACTGGGTACATAATTCAGGTAGACAACTGAGCATGATGCGGCAAACCAAAATAGGCATAAGAAGATACTTATGTCGCATGCTTTGGGCTCTCTTAAGACTAGCCACTAATACTCGGGGAATGTCATATTGGCGGCCCCCACCGCCTAAAGCAAGGAAAAACGTCACCCAGTGATGCGATTTGTAGAGGTAAACCGCCAATCCCCTAAAATATTCATCAGGATGAATAACATAGTGGTGCCTACATTTAGGGATAGGCTATCAAGGGCTATGTTGTAACGCCCTTGGTCCATTATACGAAATGCCCCTCCCCCATAATACTCATGGAAATATGTATAGTCATAGAGATATGCATTATCGGTCATATATCCCCACGTGTGAATAGGATCAGGTATTGGTATTCCCGAAACTAATGCTACCACATACTTATTGAATTCTAGGGGTGTGTCATCAACCGTGACGGAGAATTCTTGTTCTCCATCCTGATTACAATAGAACTTAACATTATTGTAAAAAAAATTCAGTAAGTTTAGGTGAATACGAGTCGTCTTCACTTACCAGAAGATGCCTCTATCCGAACTACATGATCCTCTCGCGGAACCAATGTCCATAAGACTCACTTCCCAACAAGTGTTCAAAAGACTGCTCCGGTATTACTATAGGAGAAGTCATCACAAAATTACTTTCTAGAATAGCTGCAACGATCCTGGAACAACCCACAAAAAATTGAAATTTTTCTTGGCCATCGGGTTAAGCGCACGGTCGCGCTCCATCTATCTTGGGTAGGCGCGGGGGTGCGCTTTGGTGATTTTGAGTTCGGGCACTTGGTAGCAGTGGCTCACTTTGTTTGGGATGGGGCGGGGTCGCTTCGGGATGAGAACTGGAATTCCAATGTTGTGGGCGTAGGTCGCGCTCAGTTCAAGGCTTGGTAGGGCGTGGGTCGTGCTCTAATGAAATTCTATCAGACAGTGCCTAAAAGCGCTCCACTGGGGCACAGGCGCGCTCCGAGCTGCTGATACTGCTAAAATGGATAAGAAAGATGGGAACCGTGGGAGTGAAAGGTGAGAGATGAAAGTGGGTGTAATGTGGGTTGTGTGTAGAATGAATGAAGTTTTTATAGGTTTTAAGTTGCTAAAACGAATCAGGAAGTTGCCAAAAAGCTAGCCTTAAGGCAATTGCCGAAAACAAAAAAATTCCAAAACCGAAAACGGAAACAACTCATATTCTTGATTCTAAAACAACCCTAATATCTTTTAGATTGAATTTAGAATAGTAACTTCTAAATTCTTTTATATTTCATCCTACCACAACATCTAATCATAGGTATGCCCATATCGGCAATATTCTCAACCCTCACGTCAAACCAACTACTAAAATGGAGGATCCTATAACAAATCATGCTAGAGTAAATAATACCACCCCAAACAATTCGGGAAGGTAGGATTAACGATAAAAACAATGCACAATATGAAAAGAACCAAATTATATTAAAATTCAAATTCAAATAAAATTAACTACCGAATTTAAAATTAACTACTGAATTTAAAAAAACTTAATATCCAAACTAATAAAAACAATAAAAACAACTAAATACCATCGAAACAACATATTTTTAGAAACACCTAGCCACGTGATGAAGTTGGATGCCGAGATGGAGATTGGGCCTGGGATGAAGATGGGGCCTGAGACGAAGAAGGGCCCGAGCCATCCGTCTTTTGACGACGACACTCATGCCTCTCAGACTCATCTAAAACAAAAACCTCCAGTGGTGGCATGTGTCGTAGGATTTCTACTTGGAATAGGCATTGTGCTTCCATTGCAGCTTTCATCTCTTTATATTGCTCATAGTGACGCCGAAGGAGTGTCTCCATGTTACACAAAATATCCTCCTAACCCTTTTCGAGGTTTTCAAAACTAGTCTGAAGGTTCTTTTGTTTATTTCGAATTATAATATGCATATCCGGTACATCTTCACAAATAGCATAAATGCAACGCACGCCAGTATGCAACACTGACATGCGTTCTGACTCAGACGTACACTTTTCCAAGGCATCTTCATCAAAATATGTCATGTCCTCCATTTCCTCATCTGAATCAACCACCCTATCCTCTGGCAACATCCAAGTCTTTTGGATGCACTCTGTATAAATAATTTCATTTGAATGCAATTTCAACATAGTCCATTTCGGTTCTTGGTTTCCCCAAGACAACATTATCTTCATAATTAAAGCAGGGAATGGTGCAATACTCTTCCCAACTCCTCTAATCATATTTATCAAAAAATCGAGGATACAGAATTCATACCTCTTCTTTTGCAATATCCAGATAACGTGTAGACATGTCAAACCGATGTCGCTCACTTTCTCCTTCCCAATGACGTTCTTACCAATCCACTGAGCTACAACCAGTTGGTTGGTTCGCAGAGATGACTGTCGAGCACAATGAGAATTCGGATTGTATTGACCTTCCATGAGAGTGTCGTTCATCAATGCATGAACTCCAGTATACTGGAATTCCTACACGGTGGCGTCGAGGTGGCGTTCAGGCGTAATGCCTAGAATCTCAACCAACTTCTCTCTCGATAATTCTCTCTTAACCCCAGCCACCTTCATGAAAACTTTTCGACCATCCAACTCTCTCTTCTTATAGAATTGTTCTACCAAATCAGAGTGGTAGAAATTATTTGTCGAGTACCACAACCTATTCTAATTCCTCCTAATCATCTCGTCAGAAAAAAAAATGCGCAAAGCGGTCGGCCGTAAAAGCTTTGTTCCGACAGAATTCTTCGTCTTAAAGCCATTGAAAGTTTTGAATTGATTTAGGGGTTTGTATGTGGTGTAGGAAACGATGTGAAACAACCCTACTTTAAAAAAAAAAATGGTGGTGGGACAGCTGTTGCACGACAGTTCAAATATTTTGTGGTTTTTCTCTAATTTTCGGTGTTGGGGATGGTGGTGGGAGTGTTTTGGGTAAGATTTTGAATTTGGGCGTAGTTGTATTTAGGTTTCTCTTTTCTTTTTCTTTTTTTTTTTTTTAGGTTATGGTTTTGAATTTGGTAATGGCAGTTTTGGAAGGTGAAATCGCGACTGTTATGTTAAAGATGGAGACGCACATGCGTTGCACGTGGGCGCAAGATTGGGCCCAAGCCCAATTTGATTTTTCGAATTTTTTGATTTTTCGAGCAACTTCAAACTAAATTTGTCGCTTCGTTACTGGTCCGATTTTTGCGAATGAGCTATGAAAATGATCAGGAGAGAATTTCTAATCCAATGATCCATAAAACACTCTATTCCAACCGTGGATGACATATAAGAAGATGAAAAATGCCTCGAAGTGTGTGTGTGATGTAAGTTCTGCGAACGAATGAACTCTAATTTCATAGATAATGTCAACCTAAATCGAAATACAATTAAACGGCCTATGAAACACAAATGGAAAGTTGAACAATCCAGTACATAAATGAACACCCCACCCCCAAACAAATTTTTGGCAACGAAGTTTAGAAAATTTGTTTTAAAAGCAGGTCTTTTAAAGTCAGATTCCCGAGACTTCCTAAATTACTATTTTTATGATTTTAACAATTTTTATTTTTTATGAATAAAATTTAATATAAGAAAAACAATAAAGCAATAAATGCATAATTCACACTATAGAAGAACATGACTCAAAATCCGAGAAAACATGCAAGAGTGGAAAACGTGAATTATGTTTAACGTGGACTTAAGATCCGGTACTTACAGCCACACACTCCATAAGGAGGGCCCAGTTACCTAAGTGGTGCACTTACCAATATATGAAATTATAAGGAAGTACACCAAACTGTAGGAACTGTTATTTCAGAATGACTATTTCTACAAATTGCGAACACCACGCGCAGCAGAATTAATGGGTGTCCACAATTTGTGATTGGAAAACATACCTTTGAATCCGATTTAGATAACTCTGAGAATCCAAGCTTTATCAAATCCGAAATCAACAATCAACCTCTTGATCTTCTATTGTATTCCTTTAGAATAGATTGGACGTTGTGTGGACAACGATCTACCAATCCCCTCTTTTCTCTCAAGATCATAAGCTAATTCGGATCTACTTTTCTTGCCTCTTTTTTCAGAACCAGTGAATAGTGAATTTTGGCCAGAGAGAAATTATTCTATTTATAGGCTACAACAGGGACCATGAGGAGAAATTAGGGTTGGGCCTCGATGGGCTTGGGCTTCCCATGTTAAGCCCCGAGAACACGGCCCCAAGTCCGTCAACAAATAGCTTATTCCACTAAAGGCCATTGTTGCACTACCGCCCTAATCCCAAATTACGTGTCAGCATTTATGGGCTCCATATTATATGCTCGTTGATCTCTCCGTGTTTAAGATATCGAATGTCCATTGATTAAGTCAAATTACTGACAACTACATTAATCAACTTCTTATGTCCTTGAGTAGTACCACTCAACCTCATTGTCATGTCGGAATAAATCCACCTGCAGGGTTTACATGACAATCTTTTTGAGCTCCTCAAGGGGACATCATCAACCTAACTTCTTGCGGGACACAGATTCCTTTTATAATCAACAGCACACCTTACATACAATGTCATTACCCAACCCATTGAGTTTGTTGATTCACAAATGAATCTCACTCATTGATGATTTAAAGCAATGTACAATGCATGTAAGTGCCCGTTATTATATCCGGATTAGGAGGACAAGCATCCATAATAACAAAGGTGTTTGTTCTTTTATATAGTTAGTATAAGGAGAAACAACCTCACTTGGTCCTATTCAATACACACAAAGTGTACTAGTGTAATCCTATAGTCAAGATAGACTAATATCAGATTATACTACAATCGTACTAATGGTTTGTCTAAATCCATCTAGGTTGTGAACGATTACTTATACTTTATAAGGTACTGATGATATGATCTTCTGTGTGTTCACACTATATCATCTACAACATAAAGTATTAGACACACGCATATAACTAATAACATATATAATATGCATAATATTTGCCCATATGATTCTCATTCAAAATATAAAGAAATAGAGTTAATACAAAAGTAATGCTTTTAGTATATAACCCTATCACAAACAACAAAATGAGATGTTTATAGTCAAATACTCGAGACTTTAACAAATAACTGGATATATATATATACCCTTCAGTTTTCCATATATCAACAACCTAAAGAGTTGGGGGTCTTTCCATAAATAAATAACATGAAATGCGCTCCCAAACAGAATCAAGCCCCAAGATTCTCTACGACGTAACTTATTGAAATGAAAGCGAAGGCTGATGGATCTAGAATGTAACCGCGCATGCACCTTCTTTTTCGCCTTTGAACGAAAGGGTGTCCAAGTGAATGATCGTGAGAAAATGGATGTTTGTGGAAGATATGGTGGATATGGATGAATTTTAGACGTAAGGAATGGAAGAAATGAGAATGTAGGTTTGGCACAAAACTCATTCATGGTATAAGTGGGAACTGTCCCAATTCTGAAAATGAAGGTGTCAAGTGTATTTCCCTTGAAAATTATTTCTGTATTAAGAGGATTTAGAAAATCATTAAGTACAGAAGAAACAAAAGGGCCAAGCGCAAACTCCAGGTTCCTTTGAAAGGGTGGAAGGTGGGGAATATTGGTGAGGGAAGATGAATGAGTGTCAGCTAGAGCTCTCAGGTCTAGATCATTAGAAGCCTTAAGATATGCCAGGCATTCCTCAATAGGTGGGTCAAAAGAATCATTGGGATAGAGGGTAAAAAATTCATCTTCCATTATAGCGTCAAGGGATAAATGGATGTTGGCAGGGTGGGACTCGCGAGGTGGCAAGGAAGAGTTGCAGAAGAGTTGAAGGAAATCTTCCTCAATTTCCTCTACGTCCAAGGAGTATTTGTCAAAGTTGGAACTTCCAAAGGAAAGGAATTTGTGCATCTGGTCATTCGAAAATGTGGTTTTGAAATAATCATGAGCTAAGCTCTCGATCATGCTAACCTCTCCATCGATATTCGTATAAGGCAACTGTTTGATCGTTTTAAAAACATTAACCGCAATGGAAAGATGGCCAAAAAACAAGGACATCGAACCATCACGGCAGTTTATAAGCGCGTTGGCAGTTGCCAAGAAAGGGCACCCTAAAATGATCGGAACAGAATCGTTAGCGACTTCTGTATTGAGGATAACAAAATCCACAGGATATTAGAAATCCTGAACCTTAACCAGCACGTTTTCCACTACACCCTTAGGATACTTGATAGACCTATCAGCTAGTTGCAACGTCATTGTTGTAGGTTGCATTTTCTATAGACCTATTTGTTTATATAAATAATAAGGGAGTAAGTTAACACTCGCCCCGAGGTCTAATAAAGCAGTGGTCGTGTGAGTATCCCCTAAGGTGCATTATGCGATGGGGCGACCGGGGTCCTTGTACTTAACGATTTCATTGTGTTCGTTAAAGTTGGAAGCTGATTCGGTTAAAAAAGCGTCTTTAGGAATCTTTGTCTTACACCTAGTAGTGCATAACTCTTTAAAAACTTAGCATGGTAAGGTAACTTTTAATCACTTTCAAAAAGGTAAGTTTATCGTTAGATTTTTAAAACTTCCTAATCTCGTCAAAATTTGTATCCTTGTTTAACATAGCTAATTTCGAGGAAACAATGGTTTCTCTCTATATTTAGCATATGGATCAACGGGATGGTTAACCTTGTTTTCTGTTTCTTTTGGTACGTGGTTTAAGCGGGTACCTCTACAGGGGTAGGATCTTCAGTTTTTGTTTCGGTATCTAGTGTAATATCTAGTATAGGGACTACTGGTGGGGTAACTATAGATATAGTTACTTTGTTATCCACCACTCTGCCTGAACGGAGAGTGGTGATGGAATTTATCTCACCTACGTTTGCATTTTCGTTACTAGTATTACCGTTTACCTCAAAGGCTGTGTTTGGTGTTTTAGGATTAGGTATCGCTTGTCCTGGAAACACACCTTTGGGTTGTACTTTCTCTTGAGCTAACTGCTGTAAAAAAAAGTTGGATAGGTTGTAAAATATGTTGTTGAGATTGCATAAAGATATCAAAACGATCCGGTTGTGGAGTAGTATTTGCTACTGGTTGTGTGACAGGAACTGTGTCACGTTGATTTTTAATTGGTGGATTTTGGTAGTTATTATTTACTTGAACGATACCTCTATTAGTATTATAATTATTATTGTTATAATTATTATAATTACCCTGACCTTGTCCTTGTCGTGGTTGAGCTTGGTTGTTATAATTATAATTACCCTGACCTTGTCCTTGCCTTGGTGGACCTTGGTTGTAATTGTTTGTTGGCCTAACATTTGGGTTAAACAACCTTGGAGGTTGGTGATTATTTTGCCAACTGAAGTTGGGGTTTTGTCGCCAAGCTGCGTTAGGTTCGCTATTAATGGAACAAACATTATCTTGTTGTGATTGTTGTTGTTCATAGCGAAAAGGACAATAGAGTCGGGATACTCACGGACTCAAACAGAAATTACATGGATTGGAGTTGACATTCATGGCGGGGATAGGCGTTTGTTGAACGAAATAGCCTCTACCTTTTTAGTTAGAGATTCGATTAAATTTTTAAGTTCGGATCGGGTTTTATCTCAAACATATCGGCCGGCTTCAACTATTGTAGAAGAACTAAGCGGGCGGAGAAATCGTCACTACCGGTTATTATTACGCTTTAGTTTGATCTTCTAAAATTTATAAGCCTCACGGAGACTCCTTTACTTAGGAAACTACCCCATTCATTATGTCAAGCACCTCCTTGTGGTGGTGTAACAATCCCTTGAAAAGGCACGAACTAAGCGTGTCTTTTCGCGAGGTTATGGTGTGGACACTCTATAAGTAGATCGGTGAAACGATTCCAAGCCTCTGAAAATGATTCATGAGGATTCTGTCGAAAGAAATGAATCTTGGAAAGCATTTCATCGGTCTTTAGTGGTGGGTAAAAATGTTCCATAAACAGTTGAACAAGTTTAGCCCACAAGTCCACAGAATTTGGCGCATGGGCAGTTAACCAAGATGCCGCCTTATCGGCTAAAGTGAAGAGAAATACCCTTAGTTTAATTTGTTCAGCACCAACCGTAGGATAGTGGAATGTAGTAAGGACTTGGTCAATCCTACGTATGTGCTGATAAGGCTTTTCATGGTCTAACCCATGAAAAACGGGTAACAAATTAAATATATTTGGGGGGATTCGGAAATCCCCCACTGAGTCTGATAGAACGATGCAAGATTTAAGGCTATCATTCAAGGTTTTGTAAAAGTCAGAGAGAGGAAACTCTCTTTCTTCAGTCATTACTTCAGGTGGTGTGTATGGTATATTAGCTAGAGGTGTAGTGAGTGGTATACTAGAAAGGTGTTTTTGTTGACGTTGCCGGTTGATTACGTTAGGCATTTTTCTTCGACCTGACCTTAATCTCAGGCAAGGCTAAGCCAATCTTAACGAAACACAACAACACTCCAAACAATCTTGATATGTTAGTATGAACCTCTAATAGGAGATGCGAGGTGTGGAAGAAAAGAGTACCTGAATGCCTCCTTGCTTTGCTTATGAATAGCGTCTTGTTTACGCGTGCTCAGTGTGTATAACCAGTTAGAACACTGTAAACTATGAAGAAATGGGAATTTGAAACAAACATGTGGAAATCGGGTAGTTTCAGCAGAGGGCGCAGGTCGCGCTCAGAATAGACCTAGGTAGGGCTAGGGGTGGGAATTTGGCCCTAACGACCCTAACCCGGCCCTGACCGACCCGACCCTAAGCCCTATAAAGCCCTCACAGAGTTTAGGGCCGGGCCGGCCCGGCCCTAATGCCTTCTAGGGCAGGGCTAGGGCTAAGATTCTAAAACATAGGCCCGACCCTAACCAAGCCCTAACCGGCCCTGTTTCATACTTTCACTATAAATACACATACCATAATTGTCCAACTCTTTGTTAAATATTTTCAATTAAAATAACATTGTCCTTTGTAATTTATCACTTACACCCAAGGGTACTTCCAATAACTTGTTTTATATATCAAAAACTTGTCAACTTAGCAGCCATGAAGAACAATGAGCACTAGCCTATTAAAAAATAATACTTTATTCCTTTGATCATCAAGTCAAAGTCCATAACTTATTATTCTCAATTTCTTTTCTCACTTATTTCTTATAAATTATATTTTTATTCACATCCAAGCCAAGTCTAAAACTAAAAGTTTCCTTCCACACCATTAAAGCAAAATACAGAGCAGACATTTGTAACATAGAAACCAAAAAACAACCTTTGTCAGAAAAATGACATTTGTAATCTCAAATCTTTCTCCATCACTTGTTCAAAAGCCAATATTTTCATTTCCATATACAAAGCTTGAATCACTTTTAAATTAGAAGAAAGGTAATATTATATTTGTTTGAATCTATTATAGAAATAATTTATGATATTACAAATAGTTTAACAACTTCCATGACCCTTAACCAAAACTATTATGTTTCTTCTTTATATCTATTACTTCTTCCTTTAAAATGATAATATAATTATTTGTCTATGTATTTCAATGTTAAATGTAATTTTAGTGAGGTTTGAGTACAAGGAAGAACAAATTCCGAACTCTCGATGTACTTCAGTTCATTAGATTGTGGATGTGCATTTTAAATTTTTGGACTTATACATGATTATTACTAGATTGGTTGGACTTTGAGTTTGTAGATTATTGTACATTTTTGTAATATAAATGAGTTTTAAAACTGATGTAGTAAAAAAAAAGAAAATATATAGGCCCGGCCCTAAAGCCCGACCCTAAAGCCTTTAAAGAGGGCTAGGGTCAGGGTCAGGGTTGAGGTTTAGACTTATGACCCGGCCCGACCCGGCCCTATGCTGACTTTAGGGCCGGGCCGACCCGGCCATAATATCTGAAGGGCTTTAAATGTTTAGGGCCGGGCTAGCCCGACCCGGCCCATTGCCCACCCCTAGGTAGGGCGCAGGTAGCGCTCAGGTTCAAGCTGGAGTTCCAAGTATTTGGGCGCAGGTCACGCCCAATTTAGCCTTGGTAGGGCGTGGGTCGCACTCAGGGAAAACCTCGAGGTCCAGGCGCTTCAGCGCGGGGGTCGCTCATGGTTTGCCTTGGCAAGGCGCGGGTCGCGCTCCAATTTAGCCTGCCCAAGGTGCAGGTTGCGCTCCGTATAGTTCTTTGAGGAAACTTTTCAGTATTGAAACGAACAACCACAGTGAGAATCAAATAAGGGTGGGTGGGTTATGGGACTTTGGAAAATTAACAATTCTAAAGAAAACAATACTAAAGGGAACTAAGATGGCAACGGCGCCATTTGATAAAAGTAAAATTGATAGTTTTACTAATGAATAAAGCGATGAAACTCTAAACGCAAGTAAAACTAAAACTGAACTATACTCGTGATTATCAAAGATTTCTACTCTCGATACTATTAAAGTGGAGTTGGAATAGAAGATTCGTTCCGCTCCTAGTTCTTTAGCATTCAAGTTTCCTACGACTATCAATCCTACCAAAGTCAATGAGAGTTTTACGAATTATACTACGAAATGCTACGGAATACTAAAGTTTGAATCTATAATAAGAATTAGGGGGGAATTGAATCCACCTTGAATCCAACTTAAGAAACTAGCATAGATTGTTGTAATCCAATTCTTACGTTCTTACGGTAAGAATTGGTCGTTCTAATCCCTAATTATACATGGCATCTCTACCAATTCATAACTAGCATGTGAGGACGTCCACCCATTCTCATGGCGAATCAACGACCTTTTAGAGTGGAATAGACTCTTACAACGATTCTATACTACACAATCAAGTTTTCATCAAAGCTTCATCAAACCCTTCTAATGGAGGTTTAGCCTTGATTCATCAAACTATCATTTCCATATGAAATTGAATAAGACATAATATAAAGATTCTAACTTTATTAAATTCAACTAAACAATAATTGAAATCTAAATTAACAACTAAGAAATCATTAACGACTAAGAATTGAAATTAGATCTAAGCAATTTTAAATAACAAAATCGAAATTATCTAGAACTAACCATTTTATTTATCTAATGAATGATAAACAATGATTCAATACTGAAATTAAAACAAGAATAACAACTAATTAATTAATTGAAAAACTAGATCTAGAACTAAGCTTTAATGGCTACTCTAATGGCTACCCTAATCCTAGGCTAATTCATCTTAAGAGCTAAGTCTTATGTGTGGAAATGGAGGAGACCAAATCCACATTTTCATGCATGGGCTGAGGGTCCATGTTTTGGGCCGGAAAATCGAGCCCAAAGCCCAATTTCTTCAGTCCACAGGTCCCTTTTCAGCTGGCTTTGACTTCAATAGGCTTTTCGTCTACTTTTGCTCCTCTAATTGGGTCAAAGTTTGGATTATTGAAAAGCTCTTTCCGAGCCGGTCGTTTTGACATAAGGTACGCCCAATTCCGAGACCTGAGTCCAAAGATACGGTCTTCGGAAGTTCTACTGACTTCTGTGTGCTGCTTCTGCCCGTCTTGGCCTTTAATCTCATAACTTCTTAGCAACCAACCCTTACTCCTTTATATTGCCAAAGTGGCACATTTATGCACATAATTAACTTTAATGCCTGAAATACATAAAAGAACGTAATTAGCATTAACTCTTATTTATTACTCGCATAATTGGTCTAAAAATATTATTGTTAAGGGGTTAAAACTACATCTTTGGGCTCTTATCAGTGATATATCATTTATATCTAGCAGCCATCACAGAAATTGGCACACTCAGCAAGGCCTATGCTTAGATCACAACCACTTCATTTGCTCAGTGATACATGTGAAGATAAACCCTTATGCTTAACTCCCGTTGCTGACCACCCAAATCAGACATTAACTGGGAGAAACAGTAACTAATCATGTTCGTATGACCTTAGACCCATGCGCACATTCATGCATGATGCATGCCATTACTTTCAGTAATATTCATTTTCAGAGTGTTGACAACCAATGATATATCATTTATATCTATCACAGAGTAGATACCCAAAAAATAAAGAGAAAAATAAGCAAATAAAAAAAATGAAAAAGTTTGTTCCACATTTTTTGACAAAGTACATATATGAAAAAAAATGTTTATCAAAATAAAAATTTACTAAATTGCGTCTTTGTCCATCTTAATAGATTTATCCATATTAAGTGTTTATTTCCAAGGAAAAATACGAATAGCACCTTGGAAAATGTAATAGTTTGAAATAAAAAATGAAGGGTTATTTGTTTATAGTGGATAGAGCTAACAACCTTATAGTAATCAAGCTTGTCAAGCGCAACCTCTCACTATTGCTCTTTTCTTGAACCTGTTTTCTTGTTGGATTATTAATAGGAACATCACCCACAATCGCTAGAATATTGCAATAACCTTGCTCCTTTGAAACGGGGTTGATATGGAAGGGTGGAAGTCCAAATGTTATTTGAGCATGACTTGGTTTAAAACATTCATATTATCTATAACATTGAACGTGACTAAAAATAATAAAGCTCAAGTCATGCCGGCATTTAACTCCCAAAGAGATTCTAGGTCCAAATTTACAGAGAATTTTTTCAAATGACAAAACAAAGAGAAAACATAGTAAAAGCTAACCCATGCATATATAGTCCCATACAAGGGCTATGAGATGAAGTGCTAACAACAATATCAAAAATAGGTTCTATCTAAGATATAAACTCAAGAAGTACATGTGTTGGACATCAGCAATGTGGAAGCCCTTAACACATACCACAAAGTATCAATCAATCAACTCCTTCACTTGGGTCTGACAGAGGGGATGGCCATCAGAATATGCATGTAAATTTAGTCATCAAAGCCAATAAAGCATATATGTATCTGACTTAATGTATACACCCCATAATTCGAGCAATACAGCAAAAAAATCATAGCACTCCAAGCAAATAATACACCCTAGATTACAAGTCATAAGAGAACCAACACAATATCAACAAATAAAAGCAAACCCCAAGTAGATGCTCATACTTTACCATTCATTAAGATGCATTTTTGCAACACACTTAATAGAGTCCCTCAAAATCAACCTCCAAGCAAACGAAGATGATCAAGGGATATTGAACACACACAAAAGAAGAACATATTTCATACATGTCAATTGGCAAAAAAAAAATATTGTGTAGTACATAACTGATTCAACATACAATTTCTTAGTGTAGAATGCAAATGCTTTCAAAGTGAAAAACAATGAGATCAGAAAACTTACTGAGAGCACCAATATTAATACATGTAGGGGACATGCACTTGCTTGGAATGATATGAGATGTGCTAGCCTAATTGTATTGCCAATCTATACCCTTTCTTGAAATGAGACGTGCTTCATAGAAAAAGAAGAATTAATACTAAAAAGTACTTGTAGATTTTATGAGTAGGGAGATAATGGAGATCCCTTACAGACCTTGCACAAGTAGTTATTGACACACTGAAACAATAAATTCATACTTGAGCAATAGAGATCGTAGACCAAAAAAAAATAACTGTTCTAACCTTCGAAATAGAGATCGTCCACTTTTCACTTTGAGTTTGCAAGCAACACCGCAAGAAAGGCAAGCGAAATGGAATCGTTGAAAATATTATATAGAGTGAAAAGAGAGAGAGAGAGAGAGAGAGAGGGTTGAGGGATTGCATAGGTTGTGGCTTTTTCATGCTGCGAGATTGACGAAGCATTTTCAGAAGGAGATTAATTAATTAGTGGGTCATGATCGGAGTTCATGTGCGTGCAGGGGCATTAATTAATTAGCGGGTGTGGCTAATTAAACATATAACTTGGTAGTAATTGACTAATTGTACGTTTAAACTTTATCCCACGTTACGATAAAAGCATTAAATTGCCATTTATAACATTGGTGAGTCTTGAAGAAATTGATTATATAACGTTTCATTCTTTAAATGTGTATTATTATTATTATTGAGAAGACCTTTCAAAGGTGTTCGTCTCAATCTTGATTGTACACTGCCTCCTAATGATTTATGAAGCCTGGGCCTAAAGTCCATCAAACTAAGTGCATATCATTTTATGTTTAGTGGAAGCTAAATGGTTTTGTTTTTGAAGCTTGATTAAATGTGGGCTTTTAATAATTAAATGTTTAGTGGAGGATCATGGGTTGTCAAAATTAACAGGGAGTGACTCTCAAGGACAAAAATGCTGAAAAAGTAACTCTCAAGGACACCTTTTTTTTTCGTAACTCACAAGGATCGGGTAGATGAAAGTTCAAGTATACCCTTGACGCGAAATAAAAAATGGATCGGATAGATGAAATGTCAAGTATACCCCTGACGCGAAATAATTAACGGCCCGGCCCAGACGAAATGACCTGGTGTATTTAGTATGAACATTGAATGTTCATAGTCTTTGGGTATGAACATTGACTGGGTATGAACATTCAATGTTCATAGTCCTTTGGGTATGAACATTCAATGTTCATACATCAATATATTGTATAAGGTACATTCACCTATTTGGATATGAACAATCATTGTTCATACACCAGCAGAACGTATGAACACTCATTGTTCATAGTAAAATGATAGAAAGGGTCAAATTGAAAAATATTTATTTTAAATCTGGGTCATTTGTCCTTGAGGGTTATTTTCACGAAAGGGTATAACTGGCATTTAAAAAAAGTAAAATGGCTTGGCCAACTTATTTTGTCCTTAAGGGTTACTAAATTTGAAATCGTGGGTTCGTGAGTTACTAATTGCTAGAATTTGTTCTTGTGAGTTACTCACCAAAACCCGTGTCCTCTAGACTTCATTTTCTCTAAAATTGGGTGTTAGGCCCAATTTCTTGCAAAATTAAATGGATTCATTTATGGACATAACTAAAAGGATTCAAAATTCAAAATTAAAATTTTGAATGGGGCATCAAAAGGGCTTCAAAATCATCTCTGCCGTACACGTGTCCCCTTTCTAACACATATCCCTAAGCGATCCTCACCACTTTTTGTCTATCCATTTTGTTTTGTTATAATAGATAGATATGTAATTAATATATGGTTAATGTTATAGCTTTCACGGTTGATAATTAATAGAGATCCATTATAGAATAACCACATTATTCTCTCCATATCACGCACACGATACATATCTAGCGTGCCATCATTACAATTCAAGTACAACACATTCGCAACTATCCTTTGATGACAGCATGTCCCTGGTGCTCATAGTTATTATAGTGTTCAAACTACATAATAGACCGCGTAGCCCAGCGCCCTGGCATGCATGACCCAAGATGAAAGAACTGTGTTGCTATTAGGCCCAACTACGTAAACAAATATACCTTTTGAATTTTGCTGCAAAAACCTATGAAAGCCATTACACAAGCAACTAGAATTTTGCTGGAAAAACCTATGAAAGCCATTAGAGCATTCCCAATGCAAGTCAGTGTTTTTCACCTCCACGTAGGCTTAATTTCCTCTCTTTGCTACTTTGGTGAAAAGCAAGGTGAGGGTGCCCAATGCAGATGTGACTTTGAATCTCGGACGGGATGTTTGATTCCATCTGAATGTAAAAATCGAAAAAATGCGCAGGACGAAATGAAACATCTAGTCTGAAGTTAAAAAAAAAAACCGAAAAAACACACGGGACGGAATGAAACATTCTGTCCAGAAAAAAAAACAAAAAAATTAAAAAAAAACATACGAGAGGAAATAAAACATTCTGTCCGAAGCTCACAACTCAGTGAAAATCTCAGTAGCAAGTGCTATTCTCGTTGTGACTTAATTATAAGTCACCGACTTTGTCACCTTTGCATTGAGCAAGACAAAAGTGAAAACTCTCAATTTCCCCTCATAGTGACTTGCATTGGGAATGCTCTTGCACTAGCCACTAGTTGAAAAACTTTTGTGCGTCAAGCCTTATGGAAATATCTTTGGTTACATAAGAAGAAAATGGCTGCGGAAGAGTGGTTGAGTGGCTCGATGCACTGCAAATTAGCAACCATGAACTCAGGGTCCAATAAGAGTTGGGCCTGGCCCAGTTTGTTTTCCAAAGTCCAAATAAAACACGACCGAAACGCAAAACACTTTCTTTCTTCTTCCTCTTTTTACGATTCCCTTCTACACTATTTTCGTCACTCCTGTAAGTAACGTTTATGATATTCTCTTCTGGGTGTGTTATTTTTTATTTCGATATAATTTTTATTTATTTTTTGTAAATAATTTGGTATGGTATTTTTTTGCCCCTGATTATACATATAATGAAATTGGTTGATATTATATTCTTGAATAGAATTGGGTTTCGATGGTGAACCCTCCAACACTTTTGTAATTACACACGCAATCCTTCCCATTCAACTTGTTATAAGATAAGCCCCTTCCAATGCTAAGTTTCTTGAACACTTAAGAGAATATGTACACTGTAGTTGATATTGTTTACATGAACTATTATAGAGGTTGGAATCGGGTTGTAAGCGTTGTCGACTGGCATTAGGAGGTGTGTTGTTGCACCCTCTTAAGTGAGTTTGTAACTCACATTTGTTTCCATGTTGCTTCCCAATCGATATATTTTACTTGGGATAAAGAGAAATGGAAAGAAGTTTATGTATAGTACTATGAACTAGTATGGGCTTTAATCTTTCATTTCTAACGGTAGGCTATTGCTAAAGGAAACTCATGTTGATTGAATTGTATTTTCAGGTCCGAACTGGCAGCTGGTTGACACCGTTTTCCAATATACAAGTAGCTTTGAACTTGTTTTAGGGTCACTATAAGAGTTTAGCCTCTCTCGATGGATTCTCTGTTTGCAAGCTATGCTTCATCGGACGATGAAGGAGAAGAGCAGCAACATTCTGAATTTTTTCCCTCCAAAGCTGTCTCTATATCTGTTGAAACATTCTCGTTACCCAAAGCTTCCCGTGTCTTAGGAGATCTTCCTCAACCAAAATCTTCTTCCTCTCCTTTCCCGTCTCTTCCTCCACCCAAATCCTCCTACTCTCCCTTCTCTTCTCTTCCTGAACCCGAATCTTCATCTTCTGACTTCGCTTCTCTTCCTCCACCCAAATCATCCTCTGTCATCTCTTCTTTCCCATTTCCCAAACCTAATAATCCACAACCCCCGTCAGATTCCTCATCTTCATATCCCAAAAGGGTTGTTCAGTTCAAGCCTCCTGTAATGCTAAAGCCAGCCAACAGTGATGATGATGATGATGATCACGAAGAAAAAGAAAAACGAAGAAAGCCCGTTAAAGAATCAACTTCTTCTACTGCAACATCCTCTGTGCATTCCTTCTTTTCAGCTCTTCCTGCTCCTAAGAACACCCTAGGTTCAGGTTCTGCCCCATCCTTGGGTGCTGGTCGTCGGTCAATTGTTGAAACCGATGTACCCACATCTACCTATGTTGGAACTCCATTGGAAAATAAAGAAACTGTTGAGCATAAAGAGAATTTTGATGGAAATTGGGGTGATGGTTCATCCTTGATTTCAGCATCAGAACCTTTAACTAGTGGAAGTGATCCTTCAAATTGGATTCCAAGCAATGAGACTTATGGAAGCTATGGAAATTATGAATATAATGCTAATTATGGAGGTTATGAGGGCAGCTATGGGAATTACAATGGAGCAGAAACAGTTGCACTGACGGCATTGACACAAGATAATTCCGGATTCATTCAAATACCGAGAATGTTAGGAAAGAGGGGGAGGAGTGATATACCCACAGAAATAGTTGAAGTGAAACAGGACGAATTGATGAAAAATAGACCAAGAGAAGATCAGGCCAGGTCGACTGGAATAGCTTTTGGACCCTCTTATCAGGTATTATACTCATACTCTTCATTTTCCTTAGATATCTTTTTTTAGTGGTTATTGGTATGCAGTTAATACACTTGCATGCTTTGTTCGCAAAATCACAAGTTGAGGGTGTGTTTGATTTGTTGGAGCATTTAATAGCTAAATACTTGATTTTGTGCGAACCTTTCCCACTCACTAAATCACTAATCTCAGCCAACTTCAACCTACTTATAAAAACTTCCCACACAACTACAACTAATTTGTGGTGAAAATTTTCCACTAAAGCAAGAGTTTTATCCAACATTACCTCTTAATCAAACACACCCTTAGATTTGTATAACATTGTGTGGCATATAAAATGCAAAAAAACGTTTTTTTTTGTTTGATTGCTAAATAAAATGCAAAAAACATGGCATTGGGGTGTGTTAAGCTAAGAGTGCACATGCTACAATAAGTGTACTTTCTACAAAGGCAGCAAAAATTTATTTAATTTTCTTTCTGCAGTCTGTTTCAACAAAAGGAAAGCCTTCAAAGCTGCACAAGAGGAAGCATCAGATTGGGTCTTTGTACTTTGATATGAAGCAAAACGAGCTGGAGCTTGCAGAGCGGCGTTCTAAAGGCTTCCTTACGAAAGCGGAAACGCAAGCCAAATATGGTTGGTGAGTTGTAATAATGCTCTTGTAACCAATTTTTGAATTTGGGAACAAAAAATATGAGAAACTTGGCTTTGATTGTCTCATGCATGTAATTTGTTATCTTGATGTCGATTAATGACAAAGTGGAAAGGAGTTGCCAGTGTTTAAGATTGGTTGGCCTAAAAACTGAATTGATTTTCCTTTACAATGCATTTGCTTCTCGGAGGATTGTAATATTTGCTTCTGAAGGTGTCCAGTGGCCCACTGGACGAGCATTGATGGGTTCAACTGTCGCACCTTCACCTTGAAAGGGGGGAGGGTGAGCTTTGGGGGGAGGAGGGTGGTTTAAGGGTAAATAAAGTCAACAAATTGTATAAAAAAAAATGTCGTTGTCCTCATTCGACCTAAGTGTACTGGCTTAGGGACCACTACCAAGGCAATGTCATACTTCCAACTTTCTATTCTTCAGCATATATATGTGATGGTGCGATATTGTGGTGAAGATAATGAGAAGTAGTGAAGAATTTTAACTCTAGTTATTTGTTTGGTGGTATTCAGTTTGATTCGGAGTCTTTAAAACTGTATTCTGGGAAGCAATGTGAATGTTAGGTACAAGAGTTGTTATAATCAGTATGTTACTTTCTTTTCAATAGTGAGATTAAACTTTAAATCCTGCTTGCAAAGGTCTTTTGGTGTTTGTGAAAAACAATTGTTGATTCTCATCCTCTGTAGACTCTAGCAATTGTTTATTTGCACCAATTGATTAGAAAACAATAAGAACATTGAACTTATGGTGCAACTTCATGCATGCGTGTAAAATGTGTTTGGTCAATTATTGTCAATTGTGTAGAAAGGACGGTGAGTTTATGAATCATGTACTTCTTTGATGTCTTTTTTCTTGGAAAGTCTGGTCTGCTTTTCTTTTAGAGTCTGGAGTGACTTGGCATGCCCGGGCCGGGTATTGGATATGTTTAAAGGTTTGGTTCATGGTCCTTTCTCTTCTTCTGGAAATCGCCTTTGGAGCTTATTACCTTTTGCGATCATGTGGGGCATTTGGCTAAAGCGAAGCCGTTGTCAGTTTGATGGCATCTCAATTTCACTTAAGAAAACAATTCTCTTGATAAAAGTTTTATTATATAGGTGATCTAAAGTCTTCAAAGAGTTTAGATGATGTTTCTTAAAGTCTTTTGTAGCTAGGTGGGATCGTTGTATGTTCTTAGACACGGGGTGATGGTGCATTTCGTGGGTTTTTTCTTATATTGATTCATTTATTGTAAATGTTTTTATTCTTGATTCTCTTGTAATGTAGGTCTTCTCAGCCTACTCCATTATTAATGAAATTTCACTTTACCGAGCAAAAAAAAAAAAAAAAAAACTTCATGCATACATCATAACAATCGCTTTCTCAACTGTTTCTCTGTGTTTAGTTCATCTTTCTCTATCATTTATCTCTGTGCTTTGTTTTCCCGATTCTTCTTTACTGCTCAATCTTTTTGCCATTCCTGATGCATTGTCTTCAATTTCGTAGATTTGTTTCCTTAGCAAATATATTGTCACGTGATCTGGCTTGGTGACTTCTGTCAGACAAGAAGTTTAACTCGAACTCATACATTCCTGGGTTACAAATTACTTTTTAGCTGACCTGAACCAGGCTTCCAAACTAATCACTGGCATGTGGTAATGCAATATTAAACCCATCGAACCAATGCTGTTCTTATTGCTGATTGCACTGGCTTGATCTTGATCTTGCTTCTGCAGAAATCTTAGACAGGAAACGTCCAAGCCTCAATCCGTAAGGTCCTGGCTTGACTGTGTTAATGTTGCCCCAGTTTGTGCAAGAATCAAGCATGGAAATTGAGTTTTCTGTGCTTTGATTTTTCGTTGGGGACAAACACCATTGTCCTGCCACCAACCCATCTGGTACTCGCTTCAATATATCTTCATCCAACTTTTTTAGCACTAAATCCCATTCCTTGAATTGTCCAGCAAAGGCTGATCGACTTCCTAGCATATTCTTATACTGAGACAGATCAAGGAATTGGGGTTCCATGTTTCGATGGTTATCCTGTGTAAGGTACCTAAGATTGCTGTTGATACTGGTGTTCTGGAAGTGAGGGGAATTGCAGAGGATGGTGTGGAAGTAGTATTCAAGGGGGTTTACAGCGTTAGTGAAATACATAAGTAGAGTTCTTGGTAGGTTGTCCCACCCATTTATGCAGTGCTCCATGAAGCTTCTGGTGGGAATGACCCATGAGGAGCCTGTTCAAGATTTCGAAACAAAGAAAACCAGTTACTATATACAAGAGAGGAAGTTTGCCAATTTCAAGCACTTGGAGATGAAATGAGACACTGACCGTGAAAAATCTTGAAAGCATTGGGTTTTACTCGTTTCTCCGTAGAATAGAAGATTGGGGCATTCCTTTGATTAGAAAGACTTGGATCGATGATGATTTTGTTCGCACTGGGCTCCCTGGAACAAGGTAGTTCATGTAGATTTCAAAACTCTAAGAAGCATTCACACAAACACTATCTTCCATAGCTGTGCATATTTCAAACGAGCATAGTGGCCAGAGAGTTTACCATCAAATGGTTTTGGTTGTGAGGATGAACCACCTTATGATTTAGGAGATATAAGTAGAACGCAGTATATGGCCACTATGCATGTTGATCACATGTGTGTTGAGGTCAACTGGGAAATTTTATATGTTTCTTTGATAGATGGCGGGTTTGCAATTTTCAGATGTGCACGTTTGTCGCTTTTTTTTAGTAGCAATATTCAAAGTTTCAGAATTGTTGGTACTTACTCAATCCGTTTGGAGAAACGAATCAAGTTCAGATCTCTGGGCAAGAAAGTGAAGGCATGTAGGAGATCTGCAAACAAACACCGCATATATTATATTAGTATTTCACTAAGAGAGTTGAAGGGTCTATGAATATGGGACAAGGTTCATATTACAGCACCATCATATCCTTCCTCAGCTGTTCTGGTCGACTAAACAATTCTTTTCTTCTTTTCAAAACTAACACGTTATTTATTTCTGTTACGCATGCACACACAGACGCACACAGTCTGCTGCTCCTTTTGAGATCCATTCTAGAAGTCATAGTAGTTGAATAAGCCATGGTTACTACTTCATCGATGGTGCTGACAAGAAAGCACCTCTAGTCATTAGATGCTGCGAGTTGCAGTAGATATTCTGAGAGCATGTAAGATCTCTCTGTGCATGTAGGGTGATGGTTCCCGGGGTCATTCAACAATTAAATATAGAGATTAGATGAAGGTAATTATCTCAAATGACTTATAGGATTAACCATGTTCTTGACGGTGTTTCTAAAATGACGTGCTATAATTACCAGCTCTTGTGTGTGTGTGTGTGTGTGTGTGAAACTAGTCAGTTAAAAGATGCAGATTAAGAATGGGAATTTATTATGACATTCTTAGATGGAAGGAATAAATCAAGGAACCCTAAATCAATGATGAAGCCACTGAAAATATCGGGAGATATAACTGTTCTGATAGTTGGAAAAGGAGATGACAGTTGGGATAAGGCTTTTATGTTGTTGATTCACTAATATAATTTCAAGTTGAGTAGTGAAAATGGGTCCCAGGGAGCATTAGGAACTTACCATCCTGAGTCATGAGGGGATAATCCGTGCTACTTAGTGTGATAAACCAGTCCCAGTCTCGACTTAGTTTGAGAAATAAAGCAGCTGCATGAAGTGTGGCGGCAAGGGCTGAGGGTCGCATTCGATCAACGAAATTACTGCCATGGACAACATCAACATTACGGAAGGCTCGAAAGACCCTGTCAGATTGGACTGATAGAGCTAGTTTCCTCCTCTCTTGGTCTGACGAGCCAGCATCAAGCTCCAAAAGGTACCGGTTTCTAGGATGATAAACTGCTTTCAACAGACTCAAAATTTTATCACTTTCTCCACTGGTGCCATGAATCCAATATGCCAAAACAGGAGGATAGCCAGGTCCCTTTACTCGAATTCTAGGAACATACGGATAGTCCGCCATTGTTTTAGAGATCTCTCCTCGAATCAATAAACTTGAATATCTATCCAACACTATTAGACACAGAGCGAAAACAACAATTGCCGTGGAGTAAACCAACGCACATGAAGATATTTTGGATATCTTCATTAGGTGGTTTTGCCTGTAACAGCAGAGACGAAGTTTTACTGGAGAGAAATGTGACAGAACTCACCTATGCATATTCAGTACAAAACTTATTGTTTACGAGAAACTTGATTGTCTTTCATTGAACATTTATAGATAAGAAAAGAGTGTGAAACTCTTATGAGGAAGGGTTCATTAGGAAGAAAGGAAAGTGCAAAGAAGGTGAAGGGTTTTTGGCATGGTACGTGAGTACCTACGAGAAATGATGGAATCTCTGATATAATTATGAACTACTCTAGTGACACAGATTTTTTAACTTTAAGTGCTACCAAACGTTTGAAACAAGTAAGAGTGTAATATGGAGAAAGTGATCTTTAGTTCATTAAGTTGTCTGCAGGTACTAGAAAGTATCATTTTAAGGGAGGGAAAAGGAAAGGTTGGTTGGGATCTCATCTCGTTGCGTTGAAATGTTGGTTTCTTTTAGGATTTTGGTGGGATTTCATTTTCAACTTAAAAACTTTATTGTTTCTTCCTTTATTTACTCAGGCTTCTTGTATTTCAACTATTACTTTTTGAAATTCCAAGGTTGTGATGCTGTATGATCTCCAATTGAAACGAAAGGTTTTGATGCTATGTCCTAAGCAGCTCAGCTTTTGCAAGGCTCATTTTGGTACCAAAGGAATAGCACGCATTCTTTCAGTTGAGTGACTTGAGTCTTCAGTGTTGTGTTCCTGTAGGAATGTGAATAAGACTCGTGACCGGTGACCTCCATGCAAGAGACACGCCACGCTGTATTAACTCTTAAGCTCAATGACCAGAAAGCCATACCAACCTAGTCTTGACTTACTAGAGACATTTGGATTTTCAGCAGAACTTGATAGACAGGCATAATAGATAAGTGCAGTTGGTGACTTTCACCAGCCCCAGAAGAAGACATGTAGATTAATAGATGATCCATTCTAAGAATTGAAGCACTTGTTTCACTCAGTTATCAGGAAGGATACTTTTCAGTACTCAATATAGTCTTTGGCATACAGTATATATTCTTCCTAAGTTACTATAGTACTATAGTAAAGTAGTAGATATGTAACAAACATGCCAATCAACTGAAGAAACCGGGCCGAAAGCCAATTTCCCATAGTATTTTGCGAGGTTTACCGGAGTGGAAATACAGACATCATTTCTCGACAATATTTGTGTTGTTTCTTGTTTCATTTTTTTTTTGTATTTGTTATTGACAGACTCCATATTGTGTTGGGCAGACTCCAACAAAAAAAAACAATGATTACAAGTGTATCATTGGTCCCAAAAAATCTAAAAAAATATATATATTATAAGTGTCATTGGTCCCAAAAAATTGAATTCGAAAACCCCAAGCTTAAACAACCCGGCTAAGCCGTTCATTATGCAAACCCAACGATGTGGCCATACCGTTTGGACTGAGTCCCCAAACGGTGTGGCCAAGTCGTTGGGGACTCAGTCCAAACGGTGTGACCACATCGTTTGGACTAAGTACCAAACAACTTGACTACATCGTTTGAGACTTAGTCCAAACGGTGTGGCCACACCGTTTGAGATTTGAACTTTGAAAAAATATAAAGTTATGTTTTTTGGCGTTTGAGACTTAGTCCAAACGGTGTGGCCACACCGATCAAGAGGCCAAAAAACATAATTTTATATTTTTTCAAAGTTCAAATTCCGGCCACACCGTTTGGACTAAGTCCCCAACGATGTGGCCACATTGTTTGAGACTTAGTCCAAACGGTGTAACCGTATCGTTGGAGACTTAGTCCAAACGTTTGGGATTTGAATTTTGAAAAAATATAAAGTTCTGTTTTTTGGCCTCTTGACCGGTGTAGCCACACCGTTTGGACTAAATCTCAAACGATGTGGCCAAGCCGTTTGGACTGAATCCCCAACGATGTGGCCATACCGTTTGGACTCAGTCCAAACGGTATGGTCACATCATTGGGTTTGCACAATGAACGACCTAGCCGGGTCGTTTAAACTTAGGGTTTTCGAATTCAATTTTTTGAGACCAATAACACACTTGTAATATTTGTTTTTTTTTTAGACTTTTTAAGACGAATAGCACACTTATAATAATTTTTTTTTTTTTATTGAGTCTGCCCAAGGTCGTCAGTAATAGGACCTTTTTTTTTTTTTTTTATCATCTAACACAGCAGGTTAGGATTGTGCTTGGACATATTTTTTTGTAATTGAGCAGTGGAACCGCAAATCTCGAATTCTGGAAGTCAAAAAGAAAAGCCGTTATACACGGGCTTGGTTCAACAATTTTAGTCTAATTCTCTGCTCGAGTGGACTCATTAGACTCACATATACCTGTGTTGAATGCGGTCCATGCAGCAGATAACAAGATAACAGATAGATTAGCTAGCCCATAGTACAAAATATTCCGATATATCATGATATTTAGAGATATCTATCCAGATAAAGATATATAAATATCACGATATATTCAGAGATATATACGACTGTAAATATCGGTGATATTTCAACGATATTTGTAATATTTAAAGATATTTTGTGATATTTTGTGTATATAACAATTTTATTTAATATTTATCATTATATTTCAAATAAATATAAATAATATATCATGATATATCAAGAAATATCTACAATATTTTTATTTAATATTTATCATTATATTTCAAATAAATATAAATAATATATCATGATATATCAAAAAATATCTACAATATTTATCGATATTTTAGATATATCTACGATATTTGCATGTGAAACAATGTCAAATATCTCCAAAGAAGAGAATATATCTACGATACATATCTAGAAATTGAATATCGATAAATACCCATATCTTGATATTTTAGGGTTAATTAGACTAAACCCCCCATTTTATGATTCCTTAAACATAAACCCCCATTCTGTTTTCTCCCCATCACACCAACGTCAATATTTTACTTAATACCCTAATTGCCCCTGTTGTGTTTATTTCGAATTCATATGAATTCACATTCCCGCACACTGAAGAGTCGTCCCCCCAGAGCGATATACCTCATCATGCGTCCTATTGCTTAGCCGCATAGACTAGCCACTATAGCTTCCAGATCATAAAGAAACGGCGTATATAACAACCAAACATAATGAAAAAAGGCAGGCCATATACCATAGACCGTCCCAACTAGAATGAAGAAAGGTCTGTGGGAGCTAACCATGGGACAAGTAGTAGGGGGCAGAGATACGAACTAAAATGACACTAAAAGCGCAAATGCCCATATCCGGATAAGCAAATTTTTACATCACAATCTGGAGATGAAAGTGCTGCTCTAGAGACCCTAGCCCCCATTCCAAGGGGATCAATGACTGGACTTTGATCTACTAGTGAAGCTACTCACTGCTTTAGATCTGGGTCCCCGAACCGGAAGAACTAGAAAAAGGGTATGAAACCGGTGAAGCTGTTGGGGGTGCAACCTCTACCCCCGCCTATATTACTTACCACTCACCTACGCTCTTGCAGCAAGCATGCCCAAAGATTAAAACAGGAGTTTAGCTAGCCTGATAGTAGTAAAAGCTTGACATTTCTTACTTTTATCTACTAGCGCGACTCGACCCCGACTACACTACACTTGATATCGAAGAGGCCCAAACACCAAGCAATAGAGTTAAGAAAGGGAGTTCTTCTCCTTTCGAATTAATGCTACTAGTCAGAGAGGATATGAAATAGAGGAAGACCTAACTATCCCAGCAAGCGAAGGAAGACAAGACCTGAAAGCAAGGATCCGAAGGAGAAGCGTAACGAGGATTTGCTTCATCAACAGAATCTGCTTCAACTAGATAGATCGATTCACACTACTACAGAATGACACTTATACCACTGTTTTTAAGTGTGGTATAAATATATTTACCACTATTATACAACCGTGACAATAGGTGGTGTGGTATATAATAATAGCAAAATTGTGGTATATATATTTAACGGATACCACGGTTTTTCAAAGAACCGTGGTTTGTATACCCATTATATACCACGGTTGTCAACAGAACCGTGGCATATAAGCTATTGAAACCGTGGTTTATATTAGTGTATGTGTTATAACACCGTGGTATATAGTTATACTAAAAATACGATTTACCAAACGATTGGTATATATATATATATATTTATATATATATATATATATATATATATATATATATTTAATATTTTAATAATACTAATAACAATCTTCCACTTAAAAACTGAACCTGCATAACAAAATTTACACAGCCGGCCTACATACAACATTTCCATCTTCTCAACAAATTCCAAAATGTACAATAAACTATCAAACATAAATTAAAAAGGTAAGACTCATAAATTAAACTGGGATCCGAACATAGCTAAAACTCATCCTCATTCGCTTCCGACTGAAACACCCCATTTTCCTGGATGAACTGAATAATATCGAGCCGAACACCGTCAAGTTCATCTTGCGTGTATGTCTCCTTCAGTTCTAAATTTATTATCTGGATGAGTCAAAGCACAACATGTGGAGTTACTATATAAGAATAAGGCGAAGTCATTGAATTGAGCCAAATAAAGTGTTTGTCAAAACTTTCGAATACCTTATTTTCAAATGATCCAGTTGAACAAGCTTCTACTATTTCCCTCATAAACTTCATTGTATAATACCCACACTCTGTGCCACCTAGTTGATATGGGCCCTAACATATAGACTCACAACATATGTAAACATATACTTTTCAAATAAAAAGACAATAATGTGTAGGATTTGTTTACCTTGATCTTGTCCCACTTCAGCGGAACTCGTTTCCCATCAACCCTTTGCAATGTAAGGACCGCACTTCACAATAAGATAAATGCAAAACATTTAATTCACAATCGCTAGTGGGAAGTCTAATTGGAGACGTTTTTAGTACTTCATTTAATTCAATCCTTTATGTACGTTCACTATGGTAGTACCTCAAAATGTTAAGATATGTCAAAAAATATAGCTATGCTCACCTCCTAAAATATATTGCTATATCTGAGCTTGGTTCACCATGCTTCGAATCCAACCAAATGAAAGACATACGTGATAGATCAATGACAATTAAAACCCAATGGCCACTATGAAAGAAAAGGGGGAAAAAAAGAATGGAAAATAATCAGTACAATTGATAGTTTTATCAATTTAAACAATACACTGTGATAGGATCGTTTATGTCCTTACCCTGGATTGTAAGGAATGAGAACAATTTTCTTTCCACTTGCATTCCGCAATGTTTCTACAATGATTTCAGTTTTAGCAGTTCCATCTGCTCTTGTAAAAGATAAAGGATTAACAAATCCAACGATGTCACGGCAGCAGCTCACAAATTCACTGTAAAGGATTCTAAAAGGAAAAAATCACTGTCATAAATAAATTTAAATAAGTAATATTTGATTAAAATCACCAATAATAAAACCTTCAAGATATGCTTACCTCATGTATGCAATTAAACAAACAACTTCTAAGCTATCCATATTACACACATCCAACAAATCACATTTCTCGATAACAAATTTTTCTGTATCTTCACCAAACAACTCTTTTCCAACTGGAAAAAAATACCACACCATGGGTTCCAGGAAGCATGATATTGAGTAGTCCCTTGAAAGAATCAATTGGACCTTGATGACGACTAGCACTACTTTTACTTGTCTCTTCCTAAATTATTGAAAATTCAAACAAACCAGGCGTTAAAATCATAGCGAATCGGAAATTAAAAAATTGCATATAAAAGGCTATTTTACCTCAATGTCGTCCTTAAAAAGAACAAGGTCTTTTGGCCATGGAACTTGTGTGCCAACTGCATCTTCCACATGCACGAACTCGTAATTCACTTGTATAGGAAGATAGTAACGACCAGCATCCTTAGAAACAAGTGACTTAACCGCCACACGAAAATTCCCAGATCCCAAAAGATGACCGTGAACTTTATCGTTTGGTCCACACTCCTCGTAGACCAATCCTTTAGCAACAATATTTGTTCTAGAATTCACAGCTAAACTACACTCTTACTCCTATAACCGGCCAAGCAAATCATATTGGAACCAAAGCAAATTATTTCTATATTGCAAAAAGTTAATTAAAATTTACCTTCCCTAGACCAAATTTGAGACCCAAAGAAGGTGATTGGCCTGTTCCTTTCTTATTTACTCTCTTTACATTATCAGATTTCAGCTTTGATGATGGTTGTGTTGTTTTGGCCTTGCCTTTGGACTACATGTAAAAAAAAACAAATTATTATGCATGGAAAAATGAATAATTGCATATAAAAGGCTCTCTCAATTTACCTCAATGTCGAGTCCTTAAAGCGGAACAAAGTCTTTTGGCCACGGAACTTGTGTGCCAACTACATCTTCCACATACATGATCTCATCATTCACTTGTATAGGAAGATGGTAACGACCAGCATCCTTAGAAACAAGTGACTTAACCGCCACACGAAAATTCCCAGATCCCAAAAGATGACCGTGAATTTTATTGTTTGGTCCACACTCCTGATAGACCAATCCTTTAGCAACAATATTTGTTCTAGAATTCACAGCTAAATTACACTCTTGCTCCTGTAACCAGCCAAGCAAATCATATTAGAACCAAAGCAAATTATTTCTATATTGCAAAAAGTTAATTAAAATTTACCTTCCCTAGACCAGATTTGGGACCCAAAGAAGGTGATTGACCTGTTCCTTTCTTATCTACTCTCTTTACATGACTAGGTTTCAGCTTTGATGACGGTTGGGTTGTTTTGGCCTTGTCTTTGGACTACATGTCAAAAAAAAACAAATTATTACGCATGGAACAAAAAATAAAGCTGTGGATCATGATAAACAAAAATACTTACTTGCTGAAATTTTCTCACTACTTTATGCCCTTGATGTTCAGTAGAAGAGCGTACCATATGATCTCTACTAACACTAGTAACACTGTTTGAAGAGATCTTTTCGGAGCCTCCATTCTCCAACCTTTGGACTCTTTCTAACACCATCCTTAATTCTTTTTGAAGTCCTGAGTTCTGGTTTTGTTCGAACAAATTTTGGGTCTGTAATTCTTGTATTCTTTCTTGGTCCTCTTGAATTGTTGACTCAAGGTTAGCGATGTGTTTCCGTGAGCCACGTTTCATGAGGCTGAAGTACGTGGTGGGTATAACCCCCTTCCCTGCAGATCTCACACCGACACCGAGAATGTTGGGTGTGCCTAATGCTAAAGTTAAGGCGTCTTTGCTTCCTTGAGTAGATACCTTCCCCTCGCAACTTGCTTTTTCAAAGCACATCCTTAATATATATTTTTCAAATAAAAAGGAATTGGAATATATTAGAACATAAGCATTGATAAGGACCATAAAAAGTATTGACAAAAAGTTGATCTTACGATTTTTTCATCTACTTCTTTAGCAGCATCGTCTTTGTATGTTCCTTTTTTCGTTTGGTGCGATCTTTTCCATATTATAGTCCTATCAGATTGATCAAAAGCTGGTCCCAACTCTTTTTTCTATGGTTAAGCAATAATCATGCAAACAACTTAGTCAGAACATATTTGCATGGTGTATACGTGTTTGTGGAATCTAGACAAATGTTAACAATGCACGTACTAAATTTTCGCCAAGATTAGCCAAACTCATCTTTCCCCGTCGGTGGTTATATTTTTTTGTTTTGTGTGAATTAAGCTTGCTAATTTCCTGCAAAACAATTCTACACTTATCATCTCATTTGGGTGAGGACAGAAGCCTGCTAAAACTGACAATACAATCCCCACACGCAACTAAACTCGAATCATCTATCAACAGTATCATCTAGATGGAAAAAAAATAAAACAGTAGAATAAGAGTGCTGAAATTATGCTACTCTAATGTGCTTAAAAACAAGTTGCTCTTATGCTACTCTTAGCACTCTTATGCTACTCTAATGTGCTAACCGCACTAAAATTATGCTAACTCTAATGTCCTGAAGTTCTTTTAATTCTTTCATTATAAAAAGAAAAACATCAATCAGTTAAAGGCTTAGAGCTATTGATTTCATAGTATTCAGCAGGGTTATATGATGAGAATGATAACAAAATTTCATTCTAAGCTACTTGGATGTTAGTTTTATGGACTGGTAATAGTCTAGCCAAACCCACCTTATTCTGTGTGCCTACTCTGTGTTTCTTTAGAAAGGCCCTCAAGAAAGAGAGCAACGCAACATCCTATTGTCCAAGTGAATCAGTGATGTATTTAGAAAGGAAAAGGGACACATATAGTGCTGCACAGTAAAATTGATAGCGAAATATTAAGTATTTTCTATGAATACCATATTTTGAGAAATGCTAGCAGAAAACTCACGTTGTGAGTTGCATACATACTCTTCAGTCTACACATTTTCTTGGGATCAAACTCTAATTACAATATTACATCCTTATGCAAAAAGTGAATCCCAACATAAAATAGGTCATACAGAGCTTACACCAACTTACTAACACGGGTTGATTCATCGACAATGCCACGAAACCTTATAAGCCAACCGATAAAACTCAAAATACGATAATATGAAAAAAAAAATGTAATATACCTATTTCTCATCTATCTATCCACTAGAATTAGAGTGAAATGAAAATCGAGGAAGACAGATTACAATAAAACAGTTCATAAGTCGTAGCATGTACATCTTGGGGAGACAAAATTTCATGTTGGGCAGGTGATATTGATCAGCCAATGAATTCAATTTCAGTATAACTATAAACCATACCTAAAGATTAAACTCCATTATGTTAGCTAGCATTCTAGCAAGTTGTTGAATGGAAATAATTGTGACAGACTAGTAAGTTTGAAAATCTATTCTAAATTTCCTAATATAGAAATCTATAGTTTTAGTGATCCGATTTGGGTTACCACACATTCAATTAACAATTAAAACACTCAAACAACACTTTAGAGTTGCACCGAAAGCTACCCCAACATAAATCACACGGGACATCCCTAGATGGACCTTCAAAAACAAAGGTTCAAAGTTGTTCTTACTCAGAAATCAAGTCGTGAGCAGGGAAAAGGGAATATAGTAAATCCTTACCCATGGCGTGTGTGTCTATCAAAAGATGGTTCAAATTACCTTTATCTACTACCAATTACCAACTGGGGGTACACGCCTAGTTAAAGGTAATCCTAAAGGCTCGGTTTGAACAAGAATATAGACTAAGAAACCCACTGGAGCAATTATGAGCTCCCCGGCTGTCATTTCGGTCGTCAGATTATACAACCTCAGAGCCTTATATAGCCCATGAGTACACGCATGTTAATCTCGATACTTCACTAAGCACGTACAGCCTATCACCAACCATACACATAATCCTTGGAGCCTATTGTCAACCATATCTAACACAACTTCTATGTTTTTAATGAACTATGTACATTAGATAAATACTATTAGATAAATTTTTTCTATATAAGGACATATAATGCGTTTATCTAAGATGCATGCTCATCAGGCTCTAAAAAAAATACACTTCCTCATATAACCCTAGCAATTATATATATACAAAAGCTCCGTAGAAAAACTGTATTAGTCAGAACTCTCTTAACTGGAATACTATTAGATAAATAGATAACACAATGCGCCTAAGATACGAACTCCTCGACTCTCCTACACTTGTACTTATGAGATATTGGCACGTATCCTTGATTAATAAGAAGTTCCTGATGGACAGGAATTTGTTCTGTTTCATGAGACTGTAGAATTGTACTCTGTGGCGCATAGATTATTTATTTGATTGGTGGCGCATAGAATTCATTTGTTCTTCACTTGTTGTTTTCGTTGTTTAGATGTAAAGAGTCATCCTATTTCAATCAGAGTGTGAGTTAGAATACTTGTTAGCCACCTTTTTTTCATTCGATGAGATTGTTGTAACTGACATTTGGATGGTTGGGGTCAGGGATTGTACCTGAGATAGCCACACAAAACTCAAACTTGTCAACATAACGGGGAGGCATGTTTAAGTTGGATGATGAGCCACCTCATGCTAAATCTGAAACACGCAGGAAGTAGACCGGCCGCTCTTAACCATTTCATCACCCTCAAAAATAAAATGAAAAGAACATTGTTGAATACAATGAGGTATTGAGCCAACTATGACGGTCCGAGAAAACAAATTACAGACCTATTCTTGATGCTCTATCCATCAAAGATTAGTCGTGAGCACTAAATAAATCAGACAAGGAGTGATTCATTATCATCCTTTATACTAATTTTACGGTATTGTTAGCAACCTTCTCTTCATCTGAATATATTTCCGTCATAATCTGCTCAAAAAGATCATCCCCTAACTGTCTTCTAGAATCGAATTCGGACTCCTCCCTTAATAGCAACAACAGAGATTTAGCTAAACCTTTAGCCCTCCATGTTCCATTAACGCGTAGCTAAAGCAATCCCGGTATTGCTCCCTCCCTTAATATCAATTCTCGGTACTTTTCTCTACAACTATTACACATAGAAAAAAAGCACTCCCGGGATTCTTTCGATCTGGTAAACCTACTAGAAAAAGTACGTAAAATCTCAGTTTGAAACCCCAATACTTCAGCAGAGGCATCTTCCTGGCTTAGAAAAGATCCGCTAGAGATTCCCTCGGCCCCTAGTCGAGATCTTCTCTTTCTCCAATCCGGTAGCGGGCGAGCATCTCCTAACCTTAAGAAGTGAGTTTTCAAGAGAAGGAGTATGCGCTCTTCAACTCCGGCTCCGTTCCAGTGATTTTTAGCCGTGATAGATCGTAGCTCGGGGGCCTTCTTGCAGGTCTTATCGCACCACTTGCTCACGAATCCCGTAATGCCCTTGTTATAGAAGCCCGGCACATTTCAAGTCGCGAGCTAGCCGGCTTTCAAGCCTTTTATTTTAGTACCCTAACGATAAGCTAAGACCAAACTAAACCGATGTGACCCACGACGCCCCTTCTTACGCCGCCTTTCATTAGAAAGAAAGCAGTAAGGTAAAGGTCGGTTGAATGAAGCCAGCTAAGGAATAAGAGTGGGGAAGAGTAGGAGAGCAAGACCTTCCGAAAGAAAAAAAGCAGAGAGAAGCGGTGCTATAGCTAATTGTCCACCCTTCCAAGTTTTCTATGTTACTATGTTTTTTCGGCACAACTACAAATTGTCGGGGAACATTGTAGATCTTCTATGGGAATGCCGACTACAGAAACTAAAAGACTACGACTACAAGCCAGCCGGAAGCGAGTCGCTTCTATTCTCGTTTGGGGCTGATCCTGCCCCAGTTAGACTTCCTAAGTAATACGTTCTAAAGCACTTGGCATTCCTTCCGGTTCAAAAGCCGACACCCCGCCTAGATCAAAAGCAGATAAGCCCATCATTTCTCTTCTATGACTTAAATGAAACAACTCATCCTAGCTTGAAGTAGAGCATCATGTATTCTTATGTAGTGACTCCAATTTCCACACTCATATACAACCAAATGGTATTCATGCAAGTAGAGAAAGAAAGAAAGCAAAAAAACTATAAGCAGAAATTCAGTGTTAAAATAGTATACCTGAAATTCATCAGTCAATCTCGATTTAACAAACTTGTCCCAATCTTCTTGGCTGATATATTTTTCGTATATTCTGGGAGGTTTTCTAAGCAATTCGAGTTGGTCTTTAAAGAACCTAGTCAGCCTGCTCTTGAATTCTCTCCATTTCTCACCGATATCTTGCAAAATACCTTTCATTTCGTGGTCTTCCAAGTTGAATTTCCCCTTAAACACATACAAGAGATTTTGAAACTAGCAAAGAATTAAGACTATCTAAATAAGTAATTTTATTTTCGAACTTTTTACCTTTATAAATTTCCATAATCTGTCTCTCGCTTCTCCTTTGACATCATGCCAATTGCCATAAGTAGCAATGGAAACTCGAGAAGCAGCCAGCAAACCTGAGTAGCTAGCCAAATCTTTCCCACCTTCACCAATATGTTGACCATTTTGATTGAATATAACATCCACACGTTCATTCTCTTTCATCTTTGTAAGACGTGAGCATACAACTGCTCCTCTACCTTTCCTTTTCTCTCCAGTACGTTGTGTCACATTTTCTTCCATGTTTGAGTCGGGAGTCTTGTCAACTTCCGTGTTTGAATTGAAGTTTTCTTCTGGATCCATGTCTGAGTCAAGAGTCTCGTCAACTTCCGTGTTAGGATTGAAGTTTTCTTCTGGATCCATGTTAAATTCCTGTAGAGTGTAGACATGAATAAAAGCACATGAAGCCAAATAAGATAACAACTATAACTTCTAAAATGATTACACAATTTTACTTAAGCAGAAGATAACAAATCAAAATAAATCCAAATAAATTTTATTGAGGAAAAAAATTAACGAAACAAACTTTTCTTAGTGATAAACTAAAATGATAAAATATCTAGTACAAGATAAACCAACTCCTTTGGAAGGAAAGAAAATATGTTTTACGTCGAATCGACCCATATCCCCTCACAATTTGCACGAGCATAAGAACCCAAAGAGTCAACTTCTGGCAAACTTTTACTGTTTGTATGGTCAATTGTCACGCCCCGAGACCCAACACACATCCCGAGGACGTGGAATGAATCTCGAGGCAGACACCCATCCCGATTCTACCGAAATTTCGGCAGAGTTTCCTTTGTTTGATCGACGTTCGTAAACCCTAAAAACCTGTCATAACCTGTCATAAACCCTGGACATCTTATAATTCCCTTCCAACAACCATACATACATCCAACAACCATATATACTACACTTAACTCTAACTACTACAGTGGATATGACGATATAACTACAAAACAAGGAGAATTTGCCAAATACGATTATTACATCAAAATGACCTAGCTCTCTATATATACAACAAAAGAAGGAACTATCTCTATACATCCAAAGAAAAGAGCTAGGCTCATTATATACAGCAAAAGAATAACCTAGGTCATCTCTATACAGTCCAAAATATAAACTTGACCCTGCCTCTCGTCAAGCATGGGGAAATCCTCCCAAATCACCATACCCGTCATCACTAGGGTTAGGGAAACCCTCCTCCGCAACTGGCTCGTCTGAAATGTTAAGTAGGATGAGCAAACAACTATGCCCAGTAGAAACTCACATAACCAATAAATAGCTACTTATAGAAAACATTTAAAACATGCAGGGTTTCTATAATAGTATTCAAATATTGTGACTATGTATATATACATCACTAACTAGCATAAATCATATCGGCATGCTTCATTGATATACAAAATATAGTTTTCACAATCAGCATACAACTACTGTGGCCGCTGCATCCTATTAGAATGGTGAGGGAATGCGACCGGTACTCGCCCATCCACGAGGCAATCTCGGTTCAATGCTTCCCAGTGTGAACCATGCACCGTTGTTTTCCTGATTTTACCGGCAGGGAGCTGAAATGCCGTTGTTGTGTTCGTACACACAAAATCCCCAAAGCTTTTAGGGCTCAGGTGGGCCCTGTGACCACGACCCCCATACGGGCTGTCACCTAACTTACGGTGGTCAACCGTTCGACGACTGCAGACTGCTCAGGATCCTGACACACATCCAGGAGTGGACTAAACTCTCACTCCACCGGCGCCTAAACCTCATCGAGGTAGCATGTAACCCCACTCAAGCTAATCACCATACAGCGTGACACGTACAAGCATGGTTATCTAGAAAAGTAGAAAAGGAATTCCCGGACTACATCCAGTGATGCATCCCTTTAAAGGTGGCCCACCACCTCGAAAGGTGTACACCACAGTTGGAATCCTAGAGTTTAACCTGCCGTCTCTCGAAATGCGACAAGCGGTTCCTTCTTTATAGGAATTCACGGTTCCTTTTCTAAATCTCCTCGTGATAAACATAGTAATATCTATATATATATACTTTCGTATTACCGATTATTTTCAAATACTCTAGTTACATATCTAGTTTTTCTTTTAAAATGTTGATTATATAGGTGTGAGTTCACGGATTTCGAAATCGAAAGCGTAACAACCTATGACTCCCAAACGGGCGGTCATAGTAAATAACAACCGATGATTCCCAAACGCTAATCATCGTAAATAACACGACCATCCGGGACCAATCGAACTTCGCACCTAGTTACAAACAACCGGGTAATCCTTACCCGCGTTACAAAATCCATCTCTGTCTCCTTCATGAGACAAGAGACTTGAACCTTTCCCCAAAACCAGTTTTTCACTTTTAACCGAGAAAACAATCCCTCGCTACCCCGATTTTACAGAAAACCATTTCACTAAAGCTATCCATATACTTAATTCATATCGAGGGAAAACTACAATGCAAAAACATGAATATCATATATACATGCATGGTTGATCATAAACTATTTCTTAACATTTTAAACAACTCAAATCATGCATGAAAATAAGCGGACCATATATTGGTATGTAGGTTCCTACCTTAGCAAGCTCCGTTCTCCTCAAGCCCACTTTAACGGAATCAAGCTCGCTTTAATCAATCCCCTCGTATTTACTCCTACACATCATATATATATATCGTCGACCATTAGAAATTATCGAGCGAGCGAGAATTCTTATATAACGTAAGTCGAGAAGAAATCGACACTACTTAATTTGGTTTGGTATTTATTTTTATCTAACTATCGGTTAGCAGAGCTCTGAGGCCATTTAAGCATTTGTTACTCGACGATCTCTTGCTATTTAGCCATGCCATGGCGGGCCCCTCATATCTACGCCAATCCTATTCTATCCCAATTCCCAGTCCAAATTCAACTACAACCCATTCTCCACTTCTCAATTAACATTAATTCAATTAATAAAATCAGTGGGTGTTCTTATCCCTCGATCACTACTCAATCAACTCTTATACAGTTATAAATCGACATAAATTCATTGAAATTGTAATGAATAATCAAATTCTTACCGAGTCAGCAAGCAACAATCGCTCCTAGCTCGCAGCTCCACCAAAATTGCTCCACACTAGCGCCTCCAACCGAAGCTATTGCCCGTACATCACCCCAACCCAATTAATTACATCAATACATCACAAGTTATCGCTATCGAGTTTAAATTATTTGATGGAGGCTGAAATCACTCACCTTTCACTTCAATTTCGCTTTGGTATGCTCGAAATTCCTAGCTTCTCCAACAAGCTCTTAAAATTCTACAACCACCCCATTCAAATGTCTTGATAACATATCCAATCCATTGAAACGAGTTTAAACTAATTGTTTGAAACCAAATTACTCACCTTTTCGTAAAAACACGACGCAATTCAATTAAATTTTTGAATCCACCATTGTTTCACTCCACTCAAACTCGCCCGTCCAATCGCATTGCCGACCTTCAACACCCACAATACACTCCATTAAAATCGAGATATCAATTCCATCAACAATTTAAATCAAATCAGCACATATATAATTAAATCGCGACTCAATGTCTTTTTGATCCCGCGAACTTCCGAGAATTTTTGTATCTCCACCTTCAATTCCACGGTTTCTAAGGTTTGGGGTTTCAATTTCTTGTTTGAATCGATTGAAGAGGAACTACCCCCCAACCTTGCGATTTGGCTTGAGATGCTCAATTTTTTTAAGAGATTTGAATTCTCTCATTTGGGTTTAGTGTCTATAGGTTTGGGTGTGAAGAATTTATGGTTGGATCGATGTGAATGGAGAGAGGATTTTGGTTTCTCTCTCCTAGGTTTTGGTTCTTGTCGAATTGGGGAAGAAGAAGTCGCGATTTTTGTGTTTTCATAATTTCGTTTTTCTATTTTTGGGGCGATATATTTAGGCCCAAGCCCAATATATCCCGATTAGACTTAACGCCCTACTTAGACTCCTAACCACTAACGAATTTGACGATGGCGTCGTAATTATTTCTCCGGCTCATCCCGCTAAATTTAATCTTCCATATTCTATCTCTCCGCAGGCTATAATAATAACTCACTCCTGGCAGAAAGTTCGTTAACTTCGTGCCGACCATTTAAAACCGCTAACCGGCCTTTTGTCAAATTTTAGGTATATGGATCGGCTTACCTAACGTGACTTATGAGTCGGAGTTAAGTTCGATAAGTAGTTACGTATGGGTGAAAAATAAACCCGGCGACCCAATTACAGAACGGCCCTAGAGTTGATATGAAATTTACAAAAATACCCTTAATAATAATTCAGGACTTTACATCCTACCCTCCTTAAAAGAAAATTTCGTCCTCGAAATTAAATCATACCTTATTGCTCGAACAATTCTGGATATTGTTGCCTCATATCGGCTTCTTTCTCCCATGTTGCTTCCTCTACATTGTGATTTCTCCACAAGACCTTTACCAACGGAATGACCTTTGACCGCAATCTCTTTTCTCTCGCATCTAGAATCTGAACTGGCCCTTCCGGATAGGTAATGTCTTCTTCCAACTCCAACGATTCCAAATCAACAATATGTAGTGGATCCGGCTCATACTTGCGTAGCATCGAGATATGGAACACGTTATGGACACGTGATAGCCTTTCTGGTAGCTCGAGCTTATAAGCTAGCTCAGAGATCTTCTGAATAATCAAGAATGGTCCCACATACCTAGGTGCAAGTTTCCCTTTCATCCCGAACCTCTGAATGCCCTTCTTCGAGATACTTTCGAAATACTGTCGCTTCATAAAATTCCAAGGGACGTCACGCCTATCTGCGATAGCTTTTACGCGACTCACGGGCCGTGAGCAACCGATTCCATTATCACTCTAATCTTCTCGGTGGTGTCACTAACCATCTCGGCCCCAACATAATACTATCTCCGGTTTTGAGTCCAACGAGAGGTGTTCGCAAGGTCGCCATACAACGCTTCAAACGGAGCCATACCAATACTAGATTGGTAACTGTTATTGTAGGCAAACTCAGCCAATGCCAAATGAGTCTTCCAACTACCCCCAAAATCAAGCACGCAAGCCCGAAGCATATCCTCTATAATTTGGATGACTCTTTCCGATTGCCCATCGGTCTGCGGATGAAATGCTGTACTGAATTTCAGTTTGGTCCCCAATTCCCTTTGAAGACTTCTCCAAAATGAACCGGTAAATTGAGTACCTCTATCTGAAATTATCGATAATGGTGCCCCATGCAACCTCAGTACATCTGACATGTAGATTCTACTTAGCTTTTCAGCAGAGTAAGTAGTCTTAACAGGTATGAAATGGGCAGACTTGGTCAGTCTATCCACAATGACCCATATAGAATCCATTCCCTCACTGGTCCTCGGTAACCCGGATACAAAATCCATGGTTATATTCTCCCACTTCCATTCCGGAATCTCCAGAGGTTTAAGAAGACCAGGTGGTCTATGGTGTTCAGCTTTCACCTGTTGGCATGTGGCACACTTCTTAACATATTCGCAGAATGTGTCGCTTCATGCCCGCCACCAAAACCCGGCGGCGTAGATCTCAGTACATTTTGGTACCACCGGGATGAATGGTATACTTCGATCTATGTGCCTCCTTCAAGATACTATTCAAGAAAGAGTGATCAAAAGGTACCCAAATTCTTCCTCGAATCGATGCTTCCGTCTCCGGATTTTTCCCAATCAACATCCTCGGCATTATCCACATATCCTCGGTACCTAGGTCCATCCCTCGATGTATTACGAGCATCCACAATCTCACGAACCAAGGTGTTTTCTGCGTCACTTTCATCATCGTGCTAAATAACAAAGCACTTATGAGGATCTCCACCTCCATTTCCGTGATCTCAAACCCAAGAAGCAGCAGACTCCAGCAATTGCCACTTCCTTCATCATCATCGGAGCACGGACATGTTCTCGCTTCCTACTCAATGCATCTGCAACTACATTTGCTTTACCGGATGGTATTGCAATGTGAATGTATAGTCCTCCATGTACTCAACCCATCTCCTCTGCCTCATATTCAAATCTTTCTGCGAGAACAAGTACTTGAGACTCTTGTGATCAGAGAATATCTCAAACTTCTCACCATACACATAATGCCTCCATATTTTTAGAGCATGAATGATCGCCGCTAACTCCAAGTCATGAGTAGGATAATTCTTCTCATGGGCATTCAATTGTCTAGACGCATACGCTATCACTTGGCCTTCTTGCATTAAGACACATCCTAACCGGTGTTAGAGGCATCGAAGATAAATCACATAGCTCTTCTCCGGATCCGGAATAGTCAAAACCATATTGTTATCAATCGGCGTCTTTAGCTCTTGGAAAGCTTTTCGCATGCCTCCGTCCATTCAAACTTCACATCCTACGTGTCAATCTAGTTAAGGACGACGCTATGCTAGAGAATCCTTCCACAAAGCGGCGGTAATAACCGCCAATCCCAAGAAACTCCCTCGATTTCCGTCGACGGCGTCGGTCACCGACCAATTATTCACTGCCTCTATCTTTGAGCGATCCACTTTGATTCCATTTCTCCGATACAACATGCCCTAAGAATCTCATTTCATTCAACGGAACTCACACTTTTTGAACTTGGCATAAAGGCGATGATCAACTAATGTTTGGAAGACAATCCTTAAGTGTTCCTTGTGTTCCGCCCTAGTCTTGGAATAAATCAAGATGTCATCTATGAATACGATAACAAATTGATCTAGGTATTTCCACATCACTTTCGGTGCATGAGATCCATAAATGCAGCCGGAGCATTGGTCAATCCAAATGGTAACACCAAAACTCAAAATGCCCTAGCGTAATGCGGAAAATTTTTACGTATATCTTCTTCCGAATTCTCATCGATGGTAGCACGTTTCGAGATCTATCTTGAGAAATACTTAGCACCCTTAACTGATCAAATAGGTCATTGATCCTAGGCAACGGATATTTGTTCTTGATAGTCACATTATTGACTTCCGATAATCCACACATAGCGAAAAGACCCATCTTTCTTCTTCACAAACAACACCGGTGCTCCCCAGGGTGGTGGCTTTCCTTATAAACCCCAATCTTTTCAATTCATCTAATTGGGACTTGAGTTCTCTCATTCGAGGAGCCATTCGATAAGGAATCATCGAAATAGGCGACGTTCCCGGCATTAGATCTATTACAAAATCTATCTCACGCCAGGGAGGCAATCCCGGCAATGCATCTGGGAACACTGCTGCAAACTCACTAACTACAGGAACAAGCTCGGAAGATTCGAACTTCGGCCCTTGGAGACTAAGACCAGCTAACAATCCGTATCTATCATACTTGAAGTCAGACTTGGTCTTCACCACTCGAGATACCGTATTTCTAATCCCCTCAAACACAACCTCAGGCTGTCCCGGTACTCTAAGCGTCACTGTCTTGGCAAAACAATCTACATGGGCATGATACTTCCCTAACAAATCCATCCCTACGATGATATCGAAATCTTTTAGGTCCATCACCGTTAGATCGACTATCATCTCCCTATCACCTATCTTTATCACACAATGGTGACAAACTTCAAAGAACATAGTTTTCTTTCCTAGAGGAGTAGATAAAATAAGCTTCCTCCCGGTATTAACTACTTCCAACCCAAGAATTTCCACCATATTTTTAGCAATGAAAGAATGAGTAGCACCCGTATCAAACAAGACATGCACCTTATGTGTAAACAGACATATCATACCTTCCACCACTTGATCGGTAGCGCTGATATCTGCCCCCATAGCATTATATACCGTGGCTTCCTCTTGGACTGGAGCAGGATCCATAACCTCTTCCTCTGGCACTAGATAATACACTTTGCCCTGTGGTCTCTGTTCCACCCCTGAACTGGACTTGGGACAAAACCGCCTGATATGCCCAGCTTCACCGCAACCATAGCAAACCACACTCTCCCTCGATTTGTGTACTCTGGGTATTACAGATTGCAATCTAGCTCTCTGACCCTGAGGCCTCAAATTCTGCACTGGTGCTCTGGTCTGAGAAGGAGCAGGTACCCTCGGTGGCCTCTGTGATCCACTCATCGGTCTCATGAATTGGTAGACTCGTCTTTGGCCTAACCACATTCAAACCCACGGTATGCGGTGGTGCCCTCCACTGTGGTGCCTGCTGAATGACTGGCCTATACATCTGTTGCGACCCTGAACCACTACCTTGGTAAACCTGCCTCTTTCCCGTATCCTGCCTACCCTGAGATGCCGACTGTCTTACCCTTCCAACCTCTTGCCTCTGTAGCAATAACTGATCATCCACTCTTTCAATACCTTGAGCCCTTCTCACAGCCTCAGCATAAGAATCAATCTGAAGGACCGACATCTTGCTCTGCATATACGGTTTCAAACCGTCAATGAATTTCCGAGCCTTAGCTTTTTCTGTGGAAATCATCTCCTTCCCGTATCGTGAAAGAACAGTGAATTTCTCTTCATATTGCCCCACTGTCATGTTTCCTTGTTCTAACTTGAGGAATTCCATTCGCTTCTTAGCTCTCGCCGCTTCGGTAACATACCTCAAAAGGAAGAGTTCCTCAAACTTAGCCCAACTCATAGGAAGCGTCTCCACATCCTTAACAGCGATCCACGGTGTTTGGCTTCACCTCGAGCATGAAGGCTGACCAAAGTGACTCGTTCCACATCAAGTACACATCATAGAGTCTAGCATACTTTCGACATATCTAGCAACCGATCTTGGCTACTTTAACCTCGGATGACCCCACAAATTGGTGGGCGTAGCGATGAAATTTGCAAGTAGAAACCCCGATTGACTTTGCGGCTGGTGGCTCGAACTCCTCAACTCTCGCCACGGTTGGGGATGCTACCTCGGTGTTCCACCAGGTGGAATAACAGCAGATGCTAAAAGAGGTTGGGGCTCGTTCCGACTAGCCCTCAAACTTTCGATCTCAGCTCTCATCTCATTTTGTGCTTGAGCCATTTGATTCATCATAGAGAGGAGCCTATCCATTCGGTCCTCCCGACCACGATCCGTAGCATCATCACCACTAGTACTTTCCGGATCCATGGTGACTATTCTGCACATACACAAAGAGCCAACTCAGTGTATGATACATTAGAGAGAATTTCTCAAAATTATGCAAGAGCATAGGCCGCGCCCTATTGAATTCACATGCATAGAATGGCGTGAGTAGAATTTCAAGAGATGAGTGCGTGTCGCTCGAGGGTAAGGCTTAGGCAAGCGGTCGCCGCCCTCGAAATGAAAAATTCACTCCGACCCTAATGGTGTCCGATTCGTCAAATTCCTCCGACCGTGTCCACACTCTCGACATTGCTAAACTAGTATTAACGCTTAACGCATTACTAACTAGGGGGTAGTGTATCTAGGGTTTATCGGTTTCGATGAAACTTTAGAAGCGCGTCGCGACGAAGTCCCCACTTCGTTCTCGAGGACGGATCTAATAGTGGACGCTCGATACCCGTTTTCTGTCGCTCGAGACCCAACACACATCAGGGGCGTGGAATGAATCTCGAGGCGGACACCCATCCCGATTCTACGAAATTTCTGCAGAGTTTCCTTTGTTTGATCGACGTTCGTAAACCCTAAAAACCTGTCATAACCTGTCATAAACCCTGGACATCTTATAATTCCCTTCCAACAACCATACATACATCCAACAACCATATATACTACACTTAACTCTAACTACTCTGAGGGGATATGGCGATATAACTACAAAACAAGGAGAACGGATTTGCCAAATACGATTATTACATCAAAATGACCTAGCTCTCTATATATACAACAAAAGAAGGAACTATCTCTATACATCCAAAGAAAAGAGCTAGGCTCATTATATACAGCAAAAGAATAACCTAGGTCATCTCTATACAGTCCAAAATATAAACTTGACCACGCCTCTCGTCAAGCATGGGGAAATCCTCCCCAAATCACCATACCCGTCATCACTAGGGTTAGGGAAACCCCCTCCGCGAAACAAATGCTGAAATGTTAAGTAGGATGAGCAAACAACTATGCCCGATGAAACTCACATAACCAATAAATAGCTACTTATAGAAAACATTTAAAACATGCGGGGTTTCTATAATAGTATTCAAATATTGTGACTATGTATATATACATCACTAACTAGCGTAAATCATATCGGCATGCTTCATTGATATACAAAATATAGTTTTCACAATCAGCATACAACCATATTGTGGCCATTTGCATCCTATTAGAATGGTGAGGGAGATGCGGTACTCAAATGATCCGCGAGGCAATCTCGGTTCAAGATGCTTCCCGGTGTGAACCATGCATGCGTTGTTTTCGATTTTACCGTGAGGGAGCTGAAATGCGTTGTTGTGTTCGTACACACAAAATCCCCAAAGCTTTTAGGGCTCGGGTGGGCCACTGTGACCCACGACCCCCATACGGGGCTGTCACCTAACTTACGGTGGTCAACCGTTCGACGACCGCAGATCGCTTTCGGGATCACGACGCAGCATCCGAGTGGACTAAACTCTCACTCACGGCGCCTAAACCTCATCGAGGTAACATGTAACCCCACTCAAGCTAATCACCATACAAAGCGTGACACTACAAGCATGGTTATCTAGAAAAGTAGAAAAGGAATTCGGACTACATCCGGTGATGCATCCCTTTAAAGGTGGCCCACCACCTCGAAGGTGTACACCACCGGTTGGAATCCTAGAACTGCCGTCTCAGGGAATCGCGACACGGTTCCTTCTTTATAGGAATTCCACGGTTCCTTTTCTAAATCTCCTCGTGATAAACATAGTAATATCTATATATATATACTCATTATTACCGATTATTTTCAAATACTCTAGTTACATATCTAGTTTTTCTTTTAAAAGCTGTTGATTATATAGGTGTGAGTTCACGGATTTCGAAATCGAAGCGGAACAACCTATGACTCCCAAACGGGCGATCATAGTAAATAACAACCGATGATTCCCAAACGGCTAATCATCGTAAAATAACACGACCATCCGGGACCAATCGAACTTCGCACCTAGTTACAAACAACCGGGTAATCCTTACCCGATTACAAAATCCATCTCTCTGTCTCCCCATCGAGGACAAGAGACGCGAACCTTTCCCAAAACCAGTTTTCACTTTTAACCGAAAACAATCCCTCGCTACCCCGATTTTCTGAGAAAACCATTTCACGCGAAAGCTATCCATATACTTAATTCATATCGAGGAAAACTACAATGCAAAACATGAATATCATATATACATGCATGGTTGATACATAAAACTATTTCTTAACATTTTAAACAACTCAAATCATGCATGAAAATAAGCGGACCATATATTGGTATGTAGGTTCCTACCTTAGCAAGCTCCGTTCTCCTCAAGCCCACTTAACTTGAATCAAGCTCGCTTAAGCTGAATCCCCTCATTATTTACTCCTACACATCATATATATATCGTCGACCATTAGAAATTATCGAACGAGCGAGAATTCTTATATAGCGTAAGTCGAGAAGAATCTCGACACTCTAATTTGGTTTCGAATTATTATTTTTTTATCTAACTACCGTTAACAGAGCTACAGGCCATTTCTGGCACTGTTACTCTGACAGTCTCTACTGCTATTTCAGCCATGGCAGGCCCTCATATCTACGCCAATCCTATTCTATCCCAATTCCCAGTCCAAATTCAACTACAACCCATTCTCCACTTCTCAATTAACATTAATTCAATTAATAAAATCAGTGGGTGTTCTTATCCCTCGATCACTACTCAATCAACTCTTATACAGTTATAAATCGACATAAATTCATTGAAATTGTAATGAATAATCAAATTCTTACCGAGTCAGCAAGCAACAATCGCTCCTAGCTCGCAGCTCCACCAAAATTGCTCCACACTAGCGCCTCCAACCGAGCTACTGCCGCGGTACATCACCCCCAACCCAATTAATTACATCAATACATCACAAGTTATCGCTATCGAGTTTAAATTATTTGATGGAGGCGAAATCACTCACCTTTCACTTCAATTTCGCTTGGTATGCTCGAAATTCCCTAGCTTCCAAATTACATCTTTGCCGAATTCTACAACCACCCCATTCAAATGTCTTCAGTAACATATCCAATCCATTGAAACGAGTTTAAACTAATTGTTTGAAACCAAATTACTCACCTTTCGTAAAAACACGACGCAATTCAATTAAATTTTTCGAATCCACCACTGTTTCACTCCACTCAAACTCGTCCACTGCTACTGCCGACCTTCAACACCCACAATACACTCCATTAAAATCGAGATATCAATTCCATCAACAATTTAAATCAAATCAGCACATATATACGAAATCGCACTCACCTGTCTTTGCGATCCGGCGAACTTCCAGAAATTTTTGTATCTCCACCTTCGAATTCACGGTTTCTAAGGTTTGGGGTTTCAATTTCTTGTTTGAATCGATTGAAGAGGAACTACCCCAACTGCCGCCGCGATTTGGCTTCGAGATGCTCAATTTTTTAAGAGATTTCGAATTCTCTCATTTGGGTTTAGTGTCTATAGGTTTGGGTGTGAAGAATTTATGGTTGGATCGATGTGAATGGAGAGGATTTTGGTTTCTCTCTCCTAGGTTTTGGTTACTGTCGAATTGGGGAAGAAGAAGTGCGATTTTTGTGTTTTCGCAATTTCGGTTTTTCTATTTTTGGGCCGCGATATATTTAGGCCCAAGCCCAATATATCCTGATTAGACTTAACGTCCTACTTAGACTCCTAACCACTAACGAATTTGACGTCGCGTCGTAATTATTTCTCCGGCTCATCCCGCTAAATTTAATCTTCCATATTCTATCTCTCCGCAGGCTATAATAATAACTCACTCCTCGTGGCGTAAGTCGTTAACTTCGTGCCCGACCGCAATTTAAAACCGCTAAACCGGCCTTTTGTCAAATTTTCGTATATGGATCGCTTACCTAACGCGGACTTATGAGTCGGAGTTAAGTTCGAAAGAAGTTACATTATGGGTGAAAAATAAACCCGACGACCAATTTACAGAACGGCCCTAGAGTTGATATGAAATTTACAAAAATACCCTTAATAATAATTCAGGACTTTACATCAATAGAGCAACCAACGTTGATCTCATCCTCATTCTCCTCCTCATGGTAGTCTCTTTCAGGAGCCCTCAATGTTATTGACCATCTTGGGTCGAGCTGGTCGGGTACATAAAATACTTGCTTGGCTTGGGAGGCCAGAACAAAAGAGTCTGATTTATGGACTATTCTACCAAGATCAACATATGTGAAACCCAATTCATCCACTTTGACGCCATTTCTGCTGTCAACCCAATCACACTTGAATACTGGGACTTTAAGCGTCATATAGTCAAGCAACCATATTTCTTGAATAACACCGTAATAACACATCTCCGAAATGACTGGGTTTTTATCCTTGGCACTAGCAATTTGCATTGTTGAAGCCACTAAGCTTACACCACTATTACGGTTTTACTAGTGATGCTTCATGAGCCTTTGTATGAAAGAGAAAACCCGCCAATAACATAGCGGAGCATTTTATAACGTCTCGACGAGGTCCTTGAGCTACAACTTTCAAGATGTCTGAGAGATCGTTCCCGGGAATCATTTCCTCTTCCTCAACCTGCTTTTGCAGGTTTTGGGAACTTGTTAGTCACATTTATAATATGGTATTAAATGTGATGCAAGTTCAATTAGTATACCATTTTACGAAGCCAGTAAATAAAGGTGCGGTGGTGCTCATCTTGTAGCCATTTCGCTGACCTAAGGGGATTACTACGTCTTAGGTGCTCCATATGCTTCCTACAAAGACATAATTAGGAAAATACAGTAACCATCAAACTGTCCAAATTAAGCAAGAAACTTTCATAGTTTCTTGTAGACGACATTGTTAGGTATAATTAATGCCGACTTACTTAATATAAAGTTGTACATCATCTGTGTTTTGCAAAACACATTGATGCGCTTGCTCCCAAGAGTATTGTTCCACTCCAACAACCTTCGTACCACCAAGAGGCTTCCCGTTGGATATTGTATCTTTTTTTTCTTTGTTGTTGGTATCCATGTTTCTTCCTAAAGGAACTCCCACGGTTTGCGGACTGATAAGTACTTTCGAGAAGAAACTCTACGACTTCCTCAACAAGATAATTTTCTGCAATGCATCATACGGACGATTTCAATTTGAACATATCCCTTCAATATCTTCATGAATCTAAAATTTAATACATATAAGAGTTAGAAAAAGGGGAAGCTTCGTTGAATTATTGAAAAATATAAGAAATTAGCTTGTACTTGCCTCTCAAATGGATACATCCACGAAAAGAATCTTGGACCACAAAGCTCGACCTCATGTACAAGATGAATTGTGAGATGCACCATAATGTCAAAAATGATGGTGGAAAATACATTTCCAGCAAACACAATGTAACCGCCAAATTGTCTTGGATTTCCGCAACTTAGACACATCCACCACTTTGGCAAAAAGAACTGAAGAAGAAACCGCGACCTAATGATGGCATATCTCACATGTTTTGGCAACACCGATCATTATAGCCACTGGAAGAAGTTGTTGCATCAATGTATGATCATGAGACTTGAGACCGTACAATTTCAAATCTTGCACCGACGCAGCGATGCGGAAATTGAACAATATCCATCGGCACTTTCAGCTCAAGCAAAGTATTGCAAACTTTTGCTTTCTCCTCTCTAGTTAATGTATGGCATGCTGGTGGAAGGTAAGTTCGATTTCCTCTTGTTTCTGGTGCCAGTTCTTTCCTAATATTCATCTCAACAAGGTCAAGACGACTTTTAAGGTCATCCTTCGTTTTATATTTCATGTTGAGAAGTGTGCCAATAATATTATCACAAACATTCTTCTCAATATGCATAACATCCAAATTGTACCGTACAAGCAGAAATTCCCAATATTCGAGCTCAAAAAATATGGACTTCTTCTTCCAACAAGTTCTACTTTCGCTTTCATTAGTCGAGGCAAGCCGCTTCCTCTTTCGTGTATCTGACTTTTCATTGGATGCCTTTGACTTCCTTTTTGATGCTTTTGGCTTCATAATCACCAAAAAAAAATTTCCCCATTTGACTCGGATCCCCTTGACCTTTCCCCAAAATCTTCTTCCCAGTTAACAGCTCTGGACTTGATCGACATTCTTGCTGCCCATTAAACCCCTTTCTTTGCTTCCTAAACCGATGGTTTTGGAAGCCACTTTTCGATGTGCTTGATATATGTTTTATTGAATGTTTCAATCTAATGGAATCTGTTTCTTCACCGCAAATTTGGACAAAAGCAAAATACCCCTTGACGCTACAACCAGCTAAATTTCCTAACGCGGGAAAATCATTAATTGTCCACATTAGTACAGCCCTTAATGTAAAAGATTGCTGCTTGTAGGCATCAAAAGTCTGAGGTAAATGTCAATATCATTACCCGGCTGTCGTGGACCTGATATCAACATTGTCAACATCAAAAATTTTCTCTTCATACACAACCATGGAGGAAGATTGTAAGTGACCAACATAACGGGCCAACAACTATGCCTACTGCTAAGGTTACTATGTGGATTGATTCCATCTGTCGAAAGAGCTAATCGTAGATTCCTTGGTTCTGAAGCAAAAGTTGGCCACAACTTATCGATCTCTTTCCACGAAGGAGAATCAGCAGGATGACACATTTGACCATCAATTACTTCTCTCTCATTTGCATGCCATACCAAATCTTTTGTTGTCTGAGCCGATTGAAACATCTTTACAAATCTTGGGATAGGTGAAAAGTACCACAATGCTTTTGCAGGCGCTTTACCCTTGTTTTCTTGGTATCTTGACGCTCCACAAGTCGGACAAGTAGTTCTAGACTTGTACTCCTTACCTCTATAAAGTATACAATCATTGGGACATGCATGCATTTTCTCAGATCGCATTCCAAACGTAGACAAAATATCTCTAGCGTTGGACATGGATTTTGGCAACTCATTAATTTCGGAAGGGCTTTTCGAACAACTTCAATAAAAGGCTAAAACTCTTTGTCCGACCACCCGCTTCTTGCTTTCAAATTGAACATTTCGACAAGGAATGACAACTTTGTAAATGTTTTGCAACCTTTGTACAATGAGGCTTCTCCGCATCTTCAAGCAACTTACAAAGTTTTTCAGGGATCCCGATTGAAATGCTCATATGCATCCTCAACCATTCTAGTTGTGTCGCAAAATCATCGGGGATCTCAAAATCTTGAGAAAGAGGTTGACATGTACTACCACTTCAAGGGTGATCACTAGGAGAATCTTCCCCATGCAATATCCATGTTGTATAGGTTTCTTCAAAACCCGTTTTCATATAGATGATTTTTATCTCCACCAAAGTCCGGTGTTGATTATTCCCACAAAGCGAGCATGGGCATCTTATCCAATGAAGCATCTTCGGCCTACACTCTTTTCAAGCACATTTAAGAAAGTACAAGACCGCTGCCGAATTAGATTCGTTACTCTATCCATAGTCATCCGGGACCTATCCATTCTTATTCCTATTGCAAGTAAACAAAAACCTAAAACCCCATAAAGATAAGTCATTTTAAACACCGTAACCACAAAATAAAAACAAGCATGTAGCATACTACATGGAGCTACATAAAAGTACAAAGAAAAGTTCAGAGAACTGAATGCAGAAAACAATACCTAGCAAGAATACTGGTTTCCACTCAAGTCCTTACACGTACTATTCTCAAGAACTCCAAGATCTTTCCCAAGAATCTGCAAGACAAAGGAAGAATGTTTACAATAACTCTCAAGTTACTTACTGCAATTACTACTTTGGCAATCTCAAATCAAGCTTATGACTTAAAGTGGTCTAACAGTAGAGTTCAGCTGCTTATAAGGTTCTCAAACGTCAAACCTACTGTGATGACCAGTCTATTTTCTTAATTTTCTACTTGTTTGAAGTCCACATTTTCTTGATCATTTTAAGTCTGTTGGAAGTAGTAGGCAATGGATATCCATGGTGACTTCACATACAAATTAACACGCATTACTATATCTATATCATTGCATCACTCTAGACCATTCAGTTTTAGGTAGCATCTAGCTTATAGCTAAAATCCAAACGTCATATATCAGTAGTGTTCTTGATCAAGCAACAGAGTGCAATACATTTCAGTTGTATTATTAACTTTTAAAACAGTTTTAAAGAAGGGATCATTGCATAGAGGTGCAGAATATATTCTCTTGAATTACCCACAACGAACCAACAAGACAACTCAAGTCTCTGTCAAGCCTTACCACCCAATTGCCAGAGAACTAATTTAGGAGATATATATATATATATATAATAGTATATTTTATAATAATGGTATTTATAAATGACTACTATTCTCAATACCCTATACAATATGCACCACTTTAGATAAAAAGAGAGTTATAACTAATGGTATTTATGACTACTCTATTAATGACTACTATTATATAATCATGGTATTTATAACTTCAAACATACTATTCTATAGTTATAAATAACTCTAACTGATGACTATTCCATAAATAGAATTCAAATAACAACTCAAAATCCCCTATAGAAGTATTCCATAAATAACTTAGGTTCTCCAAGTTGCCTCCCACAGCTTATTAAGTCTGCCTTCTCGAAACCTAGGAATTCTTAAACCTGGCTTTAACCCGACAGGGAAGTAGCAAGAAAGAGCAACGCAACCCGATAGCTTCAAATTTTGCATTATCCCCTCGCAGCCTTATCCTCTTAGCATCCGAGGGACGACAAGCAAAAAGAAAACCAGGAGTGATTCCTTTTGGATTCCCTCACTCATCTAGTGAGGACTGTAAGAAGAGGGATACTTGGGCAAAAGAAAGAGCTTTCAAATGGTTATTGATCAACCAACTCTCAAAACAAGAAGGAGCAGTTAAAGCTTGCGCTTACGCCGCTTAACTCATCGAGGGGGCACTCACTAACCTAAAGCACTTAAGCAAAGCAGCGTTCGGCTTCTAGCAAGGAAGCCTTTCACTCACAAAGGAGCTACTTGCCTTTTCGAAGGAGATATCGAAGGCAAGCCTCATCCGAGCTAATGTTGCTTAAGTTTCGCCATTCCTTCGGGCAAGCATCGGAAAACAAGAGATCTCTATCACCGTGGAAGGCAACTTGGAGAACCTAAGCTAGCAACTGGTTGGACAACTAGCAGCTTTCTCAAACGAAGTTCAAACTCTAAGAACCACTTACTTTTAGGAAATTGGAGGCATGAATACATCAGCTAGTCGCGGCAGAGGCTTCACTTTCCAAACAACTCAATAAGTGGGAGAACTGTGGCAAAGCTTAAGCCGGGAGATATTCAGGTCGGGCTTATCAATACAGTTCCAACCCTCACTATGAGGAAAGTGGGAATCAAAGCATTCGCTAAAAGAGTAGATGCTACTAAACGATCAACCTACTAGCAAAAGACCGAAAAGCCACCGGGGGCCGAACTCACGAGGGGTTTGAGGGTCTGTTGGATAGATAAAGCGAGGAGCTATAAGGACTATGCTTACTTAGCAAACCAGGTAAGAAGATAAGAGGCAGAGAAAGCCAAGAGAAAAACACTTGATAGCTCGCTCGCCCGCCTTAGTGGAAGCAAGGACTAGAAATACCTAAGAGTGATATTCGCTCGATACTAGCTCCCCAATCCGAAGCTACGGTATCAAACAAAAGGTCAATCCTAACATGTAAGCTTCTTTATACCCTATAAAGTATACCACACTTTAGAGTCAAAGAAATATCTAATTGTAGATGAAATACCAATACTAACTATATCATAGTATAGAGAAAAAAAAAACAGCTCTCATGTTAACGATCTTCAAACCACCGAGCTACCAGTATCAAACAAAGTAAAATCCTAACATGTAAGCTTCTTTATACCCTCTACAAGTATGCCACACATTAGAGTAAAACATCCCTCATGGTAACGAACTGAAAAGCTCCCACCTGTTAACAAACTTCAAACCGCCTACCATGAACGGTATCCATCTTTTTGTATTAAGTTTTCGGGTTCTAAAAAGAAGAAAAAGGTAAATCTTTTACCTTTCCTTCATCCCGTGTCCCAGTCAAATTAGAACCTATAGCCTGTACTAAACAGTGTCTAAGGTCTCTTTTCAAGAGATTACTCTACAAAAAGGAAGGTCTACACAGCAAGGATAAGCATTGCAATCCGAACTTAGACTTAAATAAAATGGTTCCTCATATTCAAACACTAGATGTTTAGCCTGTCACAACAGGTTGTTGTATAGTTAGGACTACTGAGTCCTAGGGTAAGGCACTGAGAGCGGATACAAGCTTCTCTAAATTATTTCGTATATAAACAAACGCTCGTTTCGGACTATAAGTATTATATTACAAATATAACTCAACCCTTACTGACGAGTTACTTTCTCCTTTAACACAGTTCTTCTGCCAGCACCTCTGATAGTAGCTATTTTTATAGAATCCTGCAACAATGGCAATTTATCTTTAGTAGAAATTCATTTCGTTCAAAAAGAAGCCACAAACGAAGTAAGGGCTGCTAAACCTATATAGCTATTTCTTCAGTGTAATCTTAGCTTTCCTGACTTAAAGTAGTTGTCAGCTAAGCCACTGGATGGTTGACCGGCTTCAATGACATGGGTGAGGATCGTAACCTCTCGCGGGAGGCTTAGACCAATTACCCCATTCATAAACCGCCGGGAGGTGACCAATGAACGGAATCTTATCCGCGATAGAAGGTGTATACTTCGGATACCGGTAGGGCAACACAGCCCCTCCCTCGGCTCCTCCATCTGTGTAATCAATCAATCGATTTTAAGCTCTGCAAATCCAAAGCTATCTGTTTCAAGCTCTGCAAATCCAAAGCTATCTGTTTCAAGCTCTCTTGTGAATGAAAAACGACTTTTAGTCTTCCATAGGTTCGCGTGAAGTCAATCTTTCCATAGTGAGGGTACTCAAGCAAAGGGTCACTAAATCACCGGGCCGCTAATTTATGATGAAAAACGCTCAAGCTATAAATAAACCCTTCGACACGAGCTAATAATCCCAACTATGCGCGAGGCTTTAGTCTCGGTTGTTCAAATTCTAACGGATAGCCCTAATACTTTTACGTTATTCTCTTCCCATGAGTGAAAGACATCGTTGCCTAGGAGCTTTAGCCGTTCATTCCGGATGTTCCATATGAAAATATTGGAGATTCACTTAAATCAACTAGGTCCTATTCATAGTCTAGGTCGCATGTCTTACTGCATACCACATTATAGAGACAATCCAGCAGCAAGTAGTACATTTTTAAGATTCGGCGCAGATGCTCAGTTTAAACCAGATGCACAACTACTTACTACTCAATTGATCCAAGGACCAGTATATCAAAGTTTCTACTATGTTGACTTGCTCCCTTGACTACCCACCTGGGACATTTGGAATTAGAAGTGATGGTAAAGGTGGTGCGTCGTCCTTGACGATGGAAGCCCTTTAGCTTTTATGGAACAGAGGCCTATGATTCCGTGAAAATGGCTCGGCATGGTACTTCTTACCCCTAAAGTAGCCATTCCTACCAATGTATGGAATGGATTTTGTACTACTCAGCGTCAATTTGGGTATGAGTCGCGACTAATGACAATATACTACCGACCATCACATTCCACTTTCCGGGGCAAATTTGGATGTGACTTCACGAAAGCGTTCTTAGTTTTTCCGACTATCTATGCGGCTATTGTCCCTCATCGTTTGATTTCGTTACGTTGATAATAGGAAACCTTGCTCAATCAAACCATAGGTTTTTGTTTAACGTTTTAGAGAATACAGTTACCTTTGCTAAGGAGGAATGTAAACTAGGATCATAATCTCATTGAGATTTTAGGTAACAATAAAACAGAAACGACCTTACTTGAACAAGATCTGTTCTATAAGGAAATACCTTTGTTTCCTTGAGTAATCAAGAGATGGGCTCACTCCTCCTATAGAGGATCGTTCTCAGTAGCCAAGCGGAAACTAGTGTCGTTACTATAGTGAATATAGCTTGTCTGAACTAGAGGGTATACAATCATTGCAAAAAAATACTTGAAACTAGAGGGTATCACATCTCATCGCCAAAAACAAATATATACATAAAAAAAAATACTTGAAATAGAGACTGCCAGAATCCTTTGAACTTGGTTAGTTGGTCACCTTCAACAAAAACAAATGTGAATAGTGAGGACGACATGGTTAAAATCAGTAAAAGAAGCAAGTGAAGAAGACATGGTTAAAATCAGCAAAAAAAAAAAAGTTGCTATTTTTATGAAAATGGTTACCTCGAGTGATTGAATAATGAGGACGATGACGAGTTGATGTGAAGAAAACGAGTTGAGTTGTAGTTTTATAGGCACGTATACCCCCACAACTAACTTTATGATAATTCTCTCAAAATCTAATTCCCGTTTCTCACGAGATAAGGTTGTGGGAGTCCACAACAATTCTAATTCTAGCAGTTTTTTATCCAAACGGGTTGTGAGAATCGTAAACCCGCGGGAATCCTAAGAGTCGTGGAACTGGGAAGTTGTGGGGGAGAGACCGAGAGATTAGCGGGAATATCCAATTTGAACGAGTTTCGCCGTATTTTTTATTTTTTTTGGCGTATTTGACTATTTAGGCCCAAAATATCGATATCAAGCCCAAAATGGATATATATCGGTGTACCCAAAAACCGATATATATCGGATATTTGGATATATCCATTTTTTTGGGTAACCAGTCCAAACTATTTAAAATATCGGATATATCAGAAATATCGGATATATACCAGAAATATATTGGAAATATCGGATTTATATTAAAAAATGATCAAAAAGTCAATTGATATATATCGTAAATATCGGATATATCGATTATATCGGCAATATAAAATTTTATATCGGAAATTCCGATATATAGCGGGGAAAAAGGGTTCTATATTCGGTGGATATATGTCGGAAATATCGATATCTGTGTACCCAAATACCGATATATATCGGATATATCGGCGATATTTTGGTCCTTGTTTGGCATAAAGTCATAAACCACGGTAGAAAGTGGAAAATTTATATATCACTGTTTATGTTTAAGGTAGTGGGGATGTTGAGTATTCTCATGCTGAAAAAAAAACTAACCATGGTATATGGCCCAACTTATCCCACGGTTTTCATATAACTGTGACATATACTAGTAAACCAATGACCAAAAATATTTCCGCCGTGGTATATAAGTATTTCCCACGGTTTTTGGAATAACCGTGGTATATGTGTCATTCTGTAGTAGTGTCAACTTGCCTTTCAGTTTCCTACTTGAATTAAGACAACGGCAAGTCAAGAGAGGACGTTAAACAGAGATCGGAAAGAGATACACTCGACCTTAGTGTATAAGTAGTTGTCGGGTGCAAGCTTTGAAGTAGCGCGCTACCCGCTAGGTTAAATCAAATCAATGAATCAGATTCCCACTGGGATAAAGACTATCAAGTCGACCTTCCTCAGGACTTGCCCGGAAAGAGAAGGGAGAATCAATCTCTCTTTCCGATGCGATATCCGATATATGATGTGATTTGTTGACTTATCCCACATGTTTGTTTCCGCTTTATTTACTAATTAAGGCGAGTTTTTTGATTTCATAAGACACAAGTTATTTTTAGAAAAAAAAAAAAAAAAAAAAAAAAAAAAAAAAAAAAAAAAACAGGGGCAGTTAAAGTATTAAGTAAAATATTGACGTTGGTGTGATGGGGAGAAAACAAAATAGGGGTTTATATCTAAAGAATCATAAAATGGGGGATTTAGTCTAAATATGTATATAAAATGGGAAGTTTAGTCTAATTAACCCGATATTTTATCCTATGATATAGCCCATTTTCAGAATGTGTTTAACAAACAAAGCCCATAAAAGTAATATGGACTAATGAATGTCAAAGGCTCAAAGCTACAGCAATTTAAGATATATATGAAATAAAGTTTGAAGGGAAAACCCAAGTATCCTATCAAAAAAAGAAGAAGCAACTTCTGTGCTTCCCCGAGTTAGCTCGTAGTTTGAACTTGTGCAATTAATATCCAACAACAATATTTCTGATTGTGAGGAGTTCAAACCCATAATTAATTCAAGGGTCAAACTTGTCAGTACAATTACGAATAGTTGCTAGTCTTGCAATCTTGGAGTAATGGAGTGGGTAGGCATATTATTTGATAAACTGCGACTCTTATTATTTATAAAGATAAAGATGACTTGATATTTAGTTTAAGGTATTTTGTCAGGCCCACGAATGTTTTCTCGAGTGGATATTTAGCGAGTAGCATGTACGCAACTCTAGAAAAGAGTTGTCTCGCAGCATTTATCATAATATGTGAGGTGGCAAGTAAGTAGAGACTAGAGAGGTCCCAGTGTCCAGCTTTTGAGCTTCCTGATCATCTTTTAGGCCGGTCCATATTTCTTACTTGTCACACAGTCCCACACTCTTTTCTTTGTTCGAAAACACACAACTTGGAATGCGAGCTTCAAGTTCAATGCACAAGACGGTATATATTCATGCTTCTTAAGCTTCTATTGCAAAATTGGTTTATTTATTTTCGTTATGTGAGGTGTTGTGTGTAAGGTCTAATTTATTTACTATTTTTTTTTACATTGAGTTCTTTCCGTCTTACTTACTGTTTTAATCTATTGAATATGTATGGGCATCCAACTTAAAACCAATTGGTGACAAGTACATTTGATTGCGAGGCTTTAGAAAAACATCAAGTAGTGGAATTTTCTTTAGTATAACATTTTTGCATTCCACCATGCTTGTCTCTGACTCACAATTACATAGTTGTTTATTTTGTATGCATGTGCTATTATATCGGTTTCTCACATCATCACGTTATTGTTCAGGGTCAAGCATGTGATGTATGTGGAGCTATTGGAGAGGCTACTGACCTTGCAACTTGTTCCAACTGCCGGAGTTCTCATGAACATGTGTAAGATTACTCTTTATCAATGTTACATGGATGCAATGTATTTCAAAATAATCTATGTCAGATGCGTGTCCACCTATCCTCATCGGACATGCCAAATGCACAAATTTTATGTGATATACCTTAAGTTTTGCTACTTCACTTTGTCGGACACTTTTTATCCATGTCGGATACGGATACACGTGCCTGTGTCATTGTAATTTAGCCTTTTATAGTTATCTCAACATCCAATTTAACTGGTCCTCATAAGATTGTTTTGCGTCGTTTCTAAAATCTGCAAATTTTTTCACCTCCAGAAGTAAGAGATGTTACAATGGAGTTTGAAAATGCTCTTTCTATGGCCACAATTTTCTATGGCAATTTGAGGGAATGCTTTGAACGAAAAAAGCAGCACTTCCAGGAACCGAAAGGCCTTGGAAGCAGCTGCCTTTCGAAATGTACAAGTGTTTGAAGAACTCCAGTAATAACTATTAATACCTCACATATTGAGAAGAAGTTGTAGATTAAGAGTGTTGTGTTTCACTTAGTTAGTCTCTTTGTGCATGGAGTTGATTGTCACCATGTGACGGTCCCAATCAAAAGATACCTCACTTGTAATCAGAACTTCAGATAGCTGGACAATTTAACTTCTATCTGATCTACTTTAACATTTTAACTCCATCACGTGGCAATGAAAGTTAGGTTTAGAAAATATAATTGACTTTCTAGACTCAGTTAGACCATATGGTTAAAGTCCAATATTGGACACAGAATTTGCCATAAGATTTCTTGGTGGATAAAACAGACAAATCCCACATTTAATTATATTTTTGAATTCTGATAATCCCACGTAATGTTTACTGTTATTAAGAAACATGTTTTGTTATTCTCCGTTTCAGTTATTGCATGCGGATCAATCTCCTTGAAGTTCCAAAGATTTGGTGGTGTGAAGCATGTCAATCACAAAGGAACCTGATTTCACCAAAATATCCTGGGCAAATTTTGCCTGAAAGGCAGAAGACATGGGACACAGGTAATGGCTCCTCCAAAGGTTCCAGCATATGCAATACTACTGGGAAGCCTGCGGCACATCCAGTTCACAGAAGTGCTTCCAATAAGGTTAAAACTGCTAAAGTGAACTATCTCCCTCCTGAAGATTACTATGAACTGTCATCTGGAGCCAAGCCAAAGGCTTCTTTACAAAATCTTTTTACCTCACAAACGGATTCCTTTAAAACTAATCATGGTCTTGGTTCTAAGAAGACTCCTTTGCCTATGACAGCTTTTTTCAAGTTATCTTGTGAAAAAGACCACCATAGGTTTCATGGCCATCCAAAGCCTCCCTCAATTCCTATAGCAATGACTGGGACTGTTCAGCCTCCTGCAATTTCTACAGGACAGACTAAGACTAATCTGAAGCGACACCTAGAGCCTCCCACAACTACGACTCAAACTAAGACTGATCTAGAACAGCAAGCTGTACCATTGCATGTCTTGAGATCCCAGGTTCATTTCCCATCTAAATCTTCCACCTCTGAATGTTCACGTAAAGTGGAGGCTCTTAGGACAAAGGTGATGAGGCAAAGTGTTCCTGAAGTGCATCATTCTCCTTCAAACCGCATTGGAGGTGTGGTTCATGGTGCCAAAGAGAAATGCGTTGTTGAGAAAACACTATCTGGAACGTTTAAGTGTGCAGGTGTAGTTTCCTTGCTTTGATTGTACGAGAGTTTATATTCTTCATAAGTTGTTTGTAAAAGGATATTTGTGTTACAATGGTATATCTTTGTATGCTTCTAAATTTGATCTAAATTTGATGTAGGCAATGTTATACCATCAAAGGAGTATGCTTGCAAAAAAGAACCTGAAGACACTGTTACTTGTCTAGATAAAAATACAACTTCAAATTCCAAAACTTCATTTAGATTTGGAGAGGAAGATCTTCCAAACTCCCCTGCAATAAAATCGACATGGAAGTGAGTAACTTTACATTGATGAATATATGATGTATTATTCGTTATTTTTAATTTCAAAAGATGGCGATGTTTTCCCTTCTGCTAGATATGTAGACACTAGACAGCCATTTTATAATGTTATACTTTTTTATTTAATCTGGTCAATGCCCTGGTTGTAATTTAGGCTAATATGTGAAAAACTACTGTTACATAGGGAGTAAACGTGTGTCGTGGTCCATTTATCGTTTGCCTTCTCCATTGGACCATGTAGGCATCAATAGTATAAGCCAGTGATATCATTCTGGTGTCAAGTTTTATCGTAGTTGATTTCTTGTTAGAGTAAGTTTTAGCAACAAGATTATGGTTTAATTGTGTGTTCTTTGAAGAAAGAAAGTTCTAGTTATATCTATTTTAATGCCTTAAGATATAAAAGTCTAATGGCTACGCCAAAATTTGACATTTTGGCGTTCCTATGACACACATTGGCTCCCACGAGGCAATCGCTTTGGTGCATTTCTGCGCGCTTCTAGCTTGCCATAGATTGTCTCCTCAAGATCGTTCTGACAATATTAAATGATGTGATTTAAGCATATTAGTTTCTATGTCATTAAGGAGTATTAGAATAAGGTTCAATAACTATTTCGAGGTTGGTAATTTATGGTTATTTCTAAATTTGAAGTTAGAATACCCCCTATAATAAGCAACCTCAAAGTTGTAATCAAGCCTTATTCTTATACTGCTTAATGACATGGAAACTAATGTACTCTAAATCACATCATGAATTTATCTTAAAATTTTGAATCGACTGTACAAAAACTACAAAATATTCTCTCTCTGCTACAGGTTGATCTTCCCTCTTTTCCACCTAAATATTTTCCTTTTGCCCATATTTTTTTCCCTTTCATGTGCTATCCTTACCATACCAAGCCATTGCAATCCCAACATCACATGCCTTATTCTATTTATTTATTTATTGTATATTTTATTTTGTTTTATATTTTGATCGGTGTAATTTATTTATTAATATGAAACAAACCAAAAGAAAGTAGGTTGAGGTGTCCTACCAGTATAACAACAAAGCATTTACTAAAATCAACATAAAATCAAGAAATTACTAAGCAAAGGTCCCTGATCAACAAATCAAGGAATCCCATCAAAACATAAAATGGCTAAAAGGTATATCCCTCTTCTCGTCATTCACCTTAGACCAAAAGAATAAAAGGCCATTGATAGACAATTAGACACGATGACCTCCTCCATAGTCTTCACTTTTTCGAAATGCCTGCAATTCCTTCCCAACCAAATTCCCCACAAAATGGCAAAATGAATCATGCTCCAAATATAATATGTCTTCTGTTTCCTGCGTGAACTCTCAAAATTTCCTCTCCTCTAAGCTGCCTGATAGGCTTTAATAGAGATTCATATTTTACTCCAAAGCTTCTTATATTTATGGTGTAGATTTTAGGTTGTGAAGGGTAGGGTAGCTATTTTTTAATTTTCTCTTCACCTCAAAGAAGCTTAGTAAAATGTTTAATATTGTTCATTCAAAAAAGAAACGAGTGTTATACTAAATAATGGATGGAAATCTTGGAATGGTCTTTATGCATGTATAATTGTATAACAATACACAACATTAAGAGACAAACACGTAGGTGTTGTGATATGGGTTTTAACAATACTGAGTGAGAATGGTAGGCATTAACTTACCAGTTTTAAGGCTACATCTGTGTAACCGGATGCTGTATCTTTTAAACACTCGCCTATATTCATGCTCACTGGAAATATATCATTTTCAATTGAATGAGTTTAGTTCATTGTAACTATTATTTCAATGGAATATATACTTTAGATTTTGAAATATGTTGAGGTACTGTCTTCAACAAGTGCTTTTTTTTTTCTTTTCTTTTTTGGATTAATGGCTAAATGTACAGCTGCTTTCTGTAGGGGAAGCTTTGAGATTCTTGGTACAACATATGGTACATTTTATGCTCACCCTCCAGAAAGAAGTTCTCGTGAAGCGTGTCAAGTTTCACAGCAAATGGATGCAATGCTTAAGTTTAAGCTTGTGCCTCGTCTTGATGTGTGGCCACAGATATTTAACATTGGTCCTCCTTGTTCTGATGACATTGCTCTCTTTTTTTGCGCTTTCAATTCCTACAGGTCTGGATTAGCAATTATATTTGGACCTCTGTTTATCAATTATCTATAAGGTCAAATTTAACCATCACACTCAATCCTTTAGGTGCAAAGAGGAATACATTGACCTTCTCAATATGATCGAGGAGCGTGATTCGAGCCTGCAGACCTTTTTGGCTGGTGCTGAACTATTGATATTTTCTTCGAGACATTTGTCAGTTGAATCACAGAGTAAGTGTTTCTTTTTATCCTCTTATAAACAATAGACGAGAAGGGCAACACCTAGTTATTTTACTGATCAGGGTTGAAGCCTTGAACTAATAAAACGGTTTGTTGATTGGTTGTGAAACTTGGTATGGTATCAAGATCCTGATGGTTTGGAGGGTTATGTAGAAGAAGAGTTAGAGACCTAGTGGACTAGTTCAGTAGCGCCTAACTTCATATGTTTTTTTGTGTTTTAAATTGTGGAAATGTTTGGATTATGCCTTTTCACTAAGTAATTTGTTTGGTTTGTTTCTATATGATTGCTCAAAAGAGCGCGCGGGGGGTGGGGTCAATCTTTTTGGGGAGCTTAGATTTCAGGATTTCCTTCGTAATTGGGATACTCTAGTTTTGGAAGTTAATTCTTGTAACTGAGTTGTTTAATAAGTATTTTGTTTGGTTTGTTTATATATGAATATACCTTTATTGATCAAAAGAAGAAAACAAAAAGGTTGTGTTTGGTTCAAGGAAAATTGAGAAAAAGAAAGTGTTTTCATGGAAATTGAAAACTTTTGAATGTTTGGTTTACAATGGAAAATGAAAAACTAGAAAACAAATTCTTCAAATGTATTCAAAAGCAGGAAAACAACCTCCATTTTAACAGAGAGGAAGTTGTTTTCTATTTTTGACGGAAGAGAGAAAGAGGTGGAGAGATTTTAGAGATTGCAGGTTTCAAAAGGTTTTGATTCCCTACTTCGCGCATGTTTTACAAGCCTTGATCTAGTGCTCCCAAACTACACTCAACTACAACAAACTTTCCCATTTTCAACCAAATACACAAAATCCAAATTCTTAGAATATCATTACATGGAAAACCAAATCAAATAATCTGTTTTCTTTTAGAATCAGATTTCAGTGAACCAAACACAGCCAAAGAGTGTTTTGTTTGGAGAACCAATACACATTTTTATGAAATGAAATTTGACTATGTTGAGATACTTGTTGGGATGTGTGAAAAGCCTTGCAGTATACTGTAAATGTTCTTGGGCCTCTCCACTTATCACCTTCTTTGTTTTAGTTTGATGCTCATAAAGTTTAAGATGGTGTCAGAGTAGGCTATTGAGTTTAGCCCAAAGGGCGTGTTTACTCCACGTCACTCAAATGTGTTGTCCATGTGTCAGGCTCAAGTAATGTGTCACACATGAGGGGGCGTGTTTAGATGTTTAATGTGTTATAGTCCCACATGGTTGTGTGAAGCCTTGCAATATAGTATAAATGTTTCTTGGCCTCTCCACTTATCACCAACTGTTTTTAACTTCGATGCTCGACTTCTTCATTTCATGTTGTATTATGTTAAAATGATTGTCAAAGAATTAATAGTGCCTAGCCAGCTTCCGCTTTTCAAAACATTACCTATGAGGTTATGAGAGACTATTCTATTTTTATTTTTATTTTTTTTAGGTTCTGGTAAAATGTGATGTGTGTGTATATATATATATATATATATATATCATAAGCTAACTTTGTAGGATGAGATATCCCACTCAGATACAACAAAGGGAAAGACAGATACAATATTGATACTAGAAAAATAAAAAACTACAACTACGAGAGAAAACTAAAACAAAGGGATGCAGTCATACATGGCCAAGCAAGGAACCCTATCTGAACTATAATATCTCCGAAAGATGTATCTGTCCACTACTTCGACTAGAGAAAGACTTATAGGTTGAAGAAATGGAAGCTGTGAAATAAAGCTTCTTGCGAGACTTGTTAAGAGTGTTAGGCTTGCGAACGTATTAAGAAAATTATGTAGATGTAGTTAAGTAGAGTCCAAAACTAAGGAAAGTATCTAACAGGAGGCGGGCACTGCTAAAAGAGGTTATATCTCACATTTTATATACTACAATCTTTTGTATACATACCTATTTGGACTTTCACAATTTTTTCATTTTCATGCGCTTTAGCGTAAATGTATTATGTAATCGTTTAATTACTAATTTATAATCTTTTTGAGGTACACTTATTTTAAACACAAGAAGTTTTAATTTAAGAATTCTCACAAGGTGAACATCCATTAGTGTGATGCGTGCACACACATAATTCTAAAGGTGGACCTACACAATAAATTAAGGAGGAAGGACTGGCTTTTTTGTGGAGATGACCTCCCCACGACCCACCATGAAGCTCATCCTCACAAAAAGTCGAAAACTCGGCTCATTCAATTTGTCTAACATTGACAAAAGTTGTCTTGAAGTTTTGGTATTTTCTAACGGTCTACCGTTTCTCATTTTCACTACACTCGGTTGATAAGGTTAGACATATTCAACGGTCTGATTTCTTTCTGTGATGATGTTCTTCATGGAGGGGGGATTGTCATTTTAAGCGTACACGTTTTCATTTGTATCTTGTAGCCCACAAAGCCATATGCAATTTCAGAAAACTATCTTTTGTTGAGCTTCCACTGAAATTGCTTTTTATAACACTTTACCAGGATTAAACAAACAGTTCTATCTGTGGGGTGTTTTTCGTAGTTTGAAGAGCCGCTTGTGTTCTGGATCTTTGAATAAGAGTCAACATCAAATTCAGGCCGGATCATGCAAATCCGAAAATGATGGTAAGAACTCAATAAATCTTATGGAAGTGCAGTCTGGGACTGCAAACAATGTGGCTGATGCGTATAGATCATTAAAGTTGTTTTCCTGCTTATCTGTACCATCCAAATTGAAGAATTTGTTTTGCAGGACCATTGCCAAATATCAGTGAGGATCAGCGAGGTGACCTTGACACGCCCCCTGGTTTCGAAAGACCAATTTACCTTCCTCGAGTACCTAGGCCAGATAGCTGTAAGAGTAGCATAGGCAATTCACAAGATTCAACCAGTTCAGACATCCCCCCAGGCTTTGCAAGTAGAGATAAGTAATCTGATCTGTCTTCTAAGAAAAGAAGAGCTTCCTATCTTTGATGGGAATACTCAAAGCCCCCTGAAAATGGTGATGAGTGAAGGGATGATCTACTATCTCATTTTATTCCAGGAAAATTTTCACCTAGAATTTCCACATTCTACCTTCCAAAGTTGTATTTATGTTTAACAGGTTCCACATATTTCTCATTTGGAGCGGCCAATTCAAGAAGAAATAGAATAGGATGGTTGTCAAATCCGACTCCTTTCATTAGGCAAAAATTTTACCTTAACTTGAATTTTAGAGAGAATCGTTTGAATTTTGAGGTTGGAGAGCCGGAGACGTACTATTGAACAACTTGTTGTACAGAAATCACTACTGCCCTCGTTTATATTCTGAGTAAAGCTGTGTTCAGTGGTTTAATTTGTGAAACATAGCTTACTTCATGGATTATTTACCGAGTTTTATTGCTCAATTTTTTTTGTTTTTTTTTTTTTTTTTGGTAAGTCTGTTTTAAAGGAGATCAGTAACTCTTTGATGCTGGCGGGTCGGCACCTCCCGATTTTCATTCTTCAAGGGCTTTATAATTTGTTTGATCTGAATTGAGGGGCCAAAACTCTGGTCTCTACAGATTGCTCATTTAACCTTTCGAATGCGAAATCAGTCGTCCAACTGGAGATGCACTACTGTTTATTCTTATCTATTGAAAATTCGTTGGATAAATTTTTTGATCGTGTAGAAAGTTTTTACTTAAAATTTGTAGTCGGAGACTCTGAGTAAGTGAATAATGCAACATGGTGGTCCATATTGCCAAAGCACTCTTCATAATCTGGTTTTGGTACATGCACGAAGGCGAAGGTGTCACTTTCATCGAAAAGATATTAGAAAATTTATCCTGACCAAGACAAATTACGAGTGACACCACTTAATTCCTTCAAGATGACGCAATTCAGCCGAGTTTTAACACCAACATTCTAACAATAAGATGACCGGTCTCAAACGCAATAAAATATGCATGTGCACAACATAACGCATTAAAACTATGAACCAAATAAGAATTTAATTCATTCATAGAGAATCAACATATGAGTTAACTTGTTCTTCAAACTCTTTCACATTGCCTTTTGGATTGTCCTCAAACCTGCTCAACCTGAAGTTCCGTAGCTCCGCATCCTGTGCCTTCCCATTGACCACAAGATCAGCTAAGATTCTCCCAACCACTGGCCCCATCTTGAAACCATGGCCAGAAAATCCTCCAGCTACAACAATGTCTGATCCAAACTCTCCCCCTAAGAAATCGATCACAAAATCCCCATCGGGCGTCATAGAGTACATGCATGATTGGGTAAATACAGGCCTACTTGACTCGATACGCCCAGAAAATCTCTGTTCGATCCATGAGTACACCGAGTCCTCTATCACTGTAGAGGTCCATGTTCTATTATCCGGATCACATGGGTACCCGCCATGCACAGCTATCTTGATCAATCCGGGAAACTCAAACGATGGCGTACCATATATATAAGGCTCGTCGTAGCTTGCAAATGTTGGAAAACCACTATCAACCTTGAACTCAACCTGATGGTCTTCCTTGACCCTCCAGTAACATATTGTGGTGTGTAAGGGTTGAATAGGCAAGACTAGTCCGGAAACTGCTTTAACCAATTTTTGCATCCAAGCACCAACTGTCACAATGCACTTCTTACCAAAAAACATAGAGCCATTACTTGTAAAAACACAAACACCACCCTTCTCATTATCCTTCTTTATATCTATAACTACCGTTTTATCTCTAAGAACTGCTCCTCTTTGAATTGCTAGTGTTTGGAACATGGAAACTGCTTTTGTGGGCTTAATTACACCACCCAATGGTGTCAAAACCCCGACCCAATTCTCAGGCAACTCAAATTTTCCTTTAAATTGCTCAAAGACTTGGTGGTGATCAAGAACACTATATGGAAGTGAATTAGACTTGCAACTTTCAATCACACATTGCAAGCTCTTGTTGTTTGTTGGACCCATATCAAAATGTTGAGTCTTGGTATATACCTTGTAACCAATTTCGGCTTCTGCTTCCTCCCATAGACGAGATGACTCAATAACCATATCAGAGTAGTAGTCCTCAGGGTACGTAGTGCGAATGGTGCGTGACTCGCCATGAGACGATCCAAGTGGATGCAAGAAATCAAATTGCTCGAGGAGGGCGACTTTCTGGCCACGTTTAGCCATTTGATATGCAGCACAGCTACCCATGATGCCAGCACCTATGACTATCACATCAAACTGCTCACCGGAATACTCCATTTTTTTTATCTCTTTTACCACAAAGACAACGCACTCTTAGTTTGTCACAACTCACAACTAAGTACACAGAATATGATGCTCTCACTTTGAGAACAATTGGAATCTGAGTTAGCTTATAAAGGGACAAAAATTGTGACGATCTTAGCTGTTCAGCAAATTTTCAAACTCCTACAAGCAACAAAAAAATGATGTACAAGTGGGGCTCAAAAGACAAGAAAACACGTACAAGTCATTCGTCATGTCTTCTCCAGAATCTTTTGACATAAATCACCCACTTTATTAGCCATGATAAATTTGCCAGTTCCCACTGGCAAACGGTGACTGTGATGGTAGGGTCGGTGATATAAAGAATCAACAGTATGATGGGCCCGAGACAAGATATGCACAGACCTCGCGAGTATAGGATCGGTCTGTGGTCCTGCAGGTACGCAGTAAAAACCCTACATATGGAAAAAGAGAGAGAGCGAGGGATGGAAAGACATATGGACATCTGAGATAGAAGACAAGGGTGTATAAAAAGAAGTGAGAGAGAGAAGAAGGGCCTTTTTGGGCCAAACTAGAGAGAGGCTGGACCTAGGAAGAGAGAAGAGAGGAGAGAGTGTTAAACATTAGAGCTCCAACAGTGACCAAATTCGCTTTTGCGACAATTCCTATCAAACAAACCCTACATAAAGTCCCATACCTAATAGATATGGCGTCATAATTTGTGAATAGTACCAACATTGGTATTTGGAGCGACAACTAAGATGTGGAACGTTAGATGTCAAAGTAATATGTAGAATTCTATAAAGCGAAAATATTATTATGTTTAGATTACCATTACATAGGGACTCACTCTCCTTAAATAAGAAGTGAACGCATATTTAGACTACTACCTATTCATTGTGGGACTAAACACATATTAGAATTTATATATATATCTCAACACTCTCTCTCAAGCCGAAATATACAAACTTTGTATATTTCAGGCTTGTAATTACAATAAGTAACCAGTCAATAACACTCCCCTTGAGTATATACAGAAATATCACATAAAGTATCCCTTTCAAATACAAAGATATAAACCTCCACGCTTCATTGCAAACATCATCCTCGAACAAGCATCCGCAACAATATCAACAAACAAAAACAAAGACTCCGGACTCTTAGGACTTTGTAGCTCCAAAATTCAGACACATGCCAAGGAAGCTACAATAACAACTTCTCCTCATGTAGAGGTAGCTCAAGAACTGGGTACATCGAACAATGGAAGAGTTTGACCAACAAGAGAAAATGATGAGTTGGATCCAATAATCAATATTAAAGACCAATCGTGGCATTAGGGATGATGTATCCAAACAACTCACAAATAACTAGGGGAGATACAACCAAACCAACTAGAAAAACTTCATCCAAAAGCCAAAATAACAATCTCATCCATGAGCACCTTATACCAAAACTTCGAACATCATTTGATAGATAATGCAGAAGCAAATACTTCCAATATATACTCCCCCCTCAAATCCAAAGACATAATGTACCTAACTCTTTATAAGCATCTTGTCGCAGACAAATAATGACAGCATAAAAAACAATGAATTACCATAATACTCCGGCAGTCGGCACCACTGCGACATAAAAAAGGAATAAACCCTGAAAAGTTGAACCATCCATGACAACAACATACGATAAGTTCCTCAATAAGAGGACTAAAACAAAAAGCATGTGAAACTCCAAAGAACTCGGCACCACGACATAAAAGGGAGTCAAACCCTTACAAGCTAAACCATACAAGTGAGCAAACCCTTATAAATTAAAATACTTATCAACCAACCAATAATCATTAGGGAGTCCTACCAAATTGTAAATCGTACAATTTGAGAGTAGGAGAAGCTTTAACCCATATCTCTCGACCAAAAACAGATAAAGTCAGTCAAGAGATTGAGAGCTCACCAATAAAACCAAAAGAAGAGAACAAACGGTAATACCACTAGATTGAATGAATATAAACTTGATGAACAGTAACTCTAGTGAACAGTGTCGTGAACAGTAAAACCAATAGCATAAAAATAATAGAATCAACGAGAACTGTCACAGCCCGAATTTCTAAACAATTACAAAGTAAATATTTGAAATATAAATATCTCAAATATCACTCGATTCAATTGTCTAAAAACCCAGGCTATGACGGGGTGGATATAACCCATGTCAAAACCTACAACCCACATCATAAAAGAAACAACTTGAAAACAATAATCTCCAAAATTTCTCAAATTCACTTTTTTAAAAGACTATCTTCCATCCAAAAATCATCAATATAACATTCTAAGAATAATAGGTCTTCAACATCGTATTTTCATGTCATATGAATAGGAAACTACGTTATTACATACTTCCAAAAGATCAGACCTAATAAAATAACTAACGGACTGCTCCAAGCAAGAATTCAAATCACACGCCGCGGTTCCACTACCTTCCACCTATGTTCCCAAGAACACACCCACGTTGCCAAAACAAAGCAAACATGGGTCAGCAAAATGAAATTTGCTGGTATGAGTAGATTAACCATATATAACCATTTCTAGTCTTTACTTATCATAACTAATACTTTAAAGATCATAATATAATCATTATCAGCTTGGAAGACATGTAGTTCCGTCATTTCAACCGACATAGTTTCTTCCCAAGCAAGACTCCTATCTTATTAACTTGTTATAATAACTTGTTTTACTAACTAAGTAATTGAATTAAACTTACCGATATCCACTGCTATATCAGGGTAAGACCGCGTCCCTGCACAAAATATTATTAAGTCCTACCCTCCTGCAAAAGAAAGTTAGAAATTTTATATAACATATGTAGATATTCTATAGGTATTCAAATGCAAGTCCAAGCACACCCGTATAATCAAAGAATACAACTAACCCATAAAGGCTTAATACCTTAGTTCCTCTCTAGTAAAGCCCAAACAATCACGGTCATTCATGGCACATTCAATGAATACCCATATATAACGTTAACGGGCCATTTATGGCACATTCAATAAATGCCCACCTAACATATGACATCAACAGCCATAAAACTCAATTCCAAAACTTGAGGCGTGGAGAGTTCTAAAAGAGGTGGTAAATTTGTTTACGCATTATTGAACTTTATAGTATAAATTATTTCAGAGAACGTAAGAGTATCTTGCTTTATGTTTTTTTTTTGGTTTACGCGTTATTAATTAGATTGATGTCTAAGTGTCATAACGTTGTATATCATAAAAAAAACTGAAATATCACATAGCAGTTAATACACGTACACACATATATATAGAAAGGTCTTAGCCTAAAGCCAAGCATGCTAATAGCCCTAGACCTATCCTAATAGACCGAATCATAATCCGAGTTAAAAGGTAAAATTGGGTCAACTGGTCAAAGTCAACCCTAATCAACAGTCAACAATCAACCTGCCAAAAGTCAACAACAGTCAACCAGCCAAGTCAACAGCAGACAACCAGACCTAAACTTCTCTAACCCAAAATCCCAAAGCTTAAGGCCCAAAGTCTAAACTTAAGGCCAAAAATGAAAATCTAAAATTTAAAAACACATAAGCCCACCCATTTATATCTGCCCAAGCCCAACAGCCAAAAAAAAGAATGAACAGGACGTTCTTCTTCTTCCTCTTCCTCACGGCGCCTCCACCACTACAGAGCCACCATCGGCCATCTATCTCCAATATAAAACTCACGGTTTGACTCATGGAGAAAAACCCCATGTACCTATACCAACAATTCGTGATTCCCTTATACTGTGAAAAATCACTTTTTTCGCCATTAACACTCTGTAAAGCTTCAATCGTCCCCTTTCTAGCACCCAATCAACCACCAACAATCCACCTCAACCCAACAACAATCTCACAACCAAATCAGACAAACAATCAATTAAACAACACAAAAATCCAGACGGTTTGGTTCTTGCTTGAACGCCATTAATGGCGGTTCAAAGCTTCACAGCTATCATATAACAATTCCACCACCACCAATCAGTAATCAACCAACACAATCAACATAATAACAGTTCACAATAATTTTCATGATGATGTTTGTGCAAGCCGCCACCATTAACACCTATTCAAGCTTTTTCCAAGCTTCAACAGCCCGTCTGACAACCTCCATTACCCAACCAAACCAACATTTAACACATAATAAATATTCAAACAATATACAGGTTTTTAACTCCTTCAGAGACGATTTCTCTGTCATGTGGGCTTAGCTTGTACAGCCATTAACTCTTTCACAGTTCCAACAGTCCAATACGTAAAACCATTTTTAACAATAACAAGTAGAATAATCATAGACGAGAGGAAGAGCAGAAAAATAAGCAACAACATTGTACTACAGTAAAACCTTTTTTTTTTTTTTTTTTTTATGTATAGATGAGAAAACTAAATTACTCACCCGTGATTAGCTCCGACTGTCAGCTAGCTATTCGTACATTTTCAGAAAAACTTCTCTCCTCCCTTTTGTCTCTGTGAAACTCTCTTTTCTGTAAAACTCTCTGTTTTTTACCAACCCTATTTTGTTTCTTTTTTTGTTTTTAAAAAAAAACCTCCCGAAATAGGGAAGAAGGTTTATCCCCTAAACCCACGTCTCCTATTTCCACTAACACTTATCCTATTTTATTTTATCTATTATCCATTAATATTATTATTAGAAAAAAAATAAAACACGGGGTGTTATAAGAACACCACCAGATTTGCTCACCGGAAAAAATCTCCAACTTTCATAAACAAATACCACCAAAAAAAAAAAAAAAAAAAAAACAAACTAACTTTGAATATATATATAAGTACCAAATCTAAAACAACTCACAACTTCACATACAAAATGATTTAAAACCTAATTTTTTTATGGATATGATCTATTAACCACAAATAATATCTATACAAAAATTCAACTTGTTTGACAATTTTTAACACTGGCAAAAGATGATTGCAAAAACTAGACATTTCTGGACCGTTAGATATTTTTTCAAAAGTGGACAATAATTTTTATCCAAGTTAGAGGATATCAAATGAGTTGAATTTTTATAGAGATGTTCTTTATGGTTAGTAGATCATATACACAAAATTTTAAGTTTTAAATAATTTGGTAGGTGAAGTTGTGGGTTGTTTTATATTTGGTACTTATTTAAGGTCTTTTTAGGAGTGGACTTTAAATCTGGTTAAAAGGACCTTAAATAAGTACCAAATCTTTACTGAAATCTGGCCAATAGCCGGTCGTAGGTTTCCGGCCACCAGTGACCAGAAAACGTGAAATACTAGGTCTAAACCCTAAAGCTTCAATACCATGCATAATTCTATAAAATAGAAATATTATTATGCTTAGATACCATTACATATAGACTCACTCTCCTTAAATAAGGAGTGAACACACACTTAGACTACTGCCTACTCAATGTGGGACTGAAACAAATACTATAACTATATATATACACGAGTAGGTTCAGTTTACCATATTTTTTATATCATAGTTTATATCATGCCCCACAACTTCATCTACAACGTGAATTATAACCAAGTTTTTTGTGGATGCGTTCAACTGACCATGAAGATCACCTCTATAAATTTTTAACTCATTTGATAATGTTTAACTATGCCAACAAATAATTGCAAAATCGAAAAATCTGAGCTGTTAAAAAAAATTCAAAGTTAGCAACGATTTTTAACTAGGTTAGAGATTTCCAAATGAGAAGAATTTTTGTGTAAATGCTATCTATAATTAATAGATTATATCCACAAATTATTAGTCCTTAACTCATTTTTGTAGGTGTAGTATAAACTATATTAAAAGTGTGGTAAACAGAGCCTGGTTGATATATATATATACACATGGGGTGGCTAGTGGCTACTTTGACAGCTTATCTTGCCAGCCTATTACAACCGTTTGATCCCATCTAATCCAATAACCAAATCGGGTGGTGGGGTTGTAGTATAAACTATAATATAAAAAATGTGGTAAACAGAGCCTGGTTGATATATATATACACACGGGGTGGCTAGTGGCTACTTTGACAGCTTATCTTGCCAGCCTATTACAACCGTTTGATCCCATCTAATCAAATAACCAAATCATGTTTCCAAACAACAAAATAATATAATGGGGCAGATTTGTCTTTTGCCTTTCTAATGACCCCAAAAAAAGAACTCGATATTTTATCCTTTCTCCCTCTCTCTAACCATATGACTTTTCTGTTTTTTTTTTTCCTATTTCCCCTCTTTTCAACAGAAAATAATAATAATAATAATAATAATAATAATAATAATAATAATAATAATAAGAGAAGATCATGAACTGAACTCCCTCCATCTAAATAAGGAAACTTGGAGAAAAGGCATACTAGCTCTTGATGCTCATTTTATTGCTGCTTTCTTGGCAAAAACCAATTTTTTTTTCATCTCAAATTACAAGGACGAAAAAATTTCAAGTTTTTGGGGGTGTTGATTGTCATGGAGTTGTGGACTTGCACAAGATTTATATGGAATTTCAAATGTCAAGACTGGTGGATTTTGTTGGAATTAGTAATTTTAGATCTAGCTATTTTGGTTAAATTAGAGTTGTTGGTTAATTAATTAGAAAATAGTGTGATTAGCAAGTATGAATTGCCATTAGGAACAAAATTGATATTGGCACAAGTAAAATTAGAATTGGGTTGGTATTAGAAGTTTCTAATTAGTAGTAGTTTAGTAGGAATTAGTAGTTGAAGAAACTATATATATGTGTGTGTGAGTGCCTAGACATTAGCATAAGAAGAAGTGAGAGAATAATAAGAGAGATGCATTATTGAAAAGAGATGCATCGATATAAAGTGGTAAGTTCTTTTGTTTATGTTTAATATAAGTGGTTGAATTGATATAATAAAGTTTATTTAGTTCAAGTTTGTGTTCTACGTGTATTATTCAATTTTGTGTGTTTGAATCAAAGTTTAGATTCTACATTTGGTATCAGAGCTTTACGGTTAAAGATCCAAAATTAATCAATGGAAGATGGTATGTGGATGGTTCCAAAGTGGGAAGAGATCATGAATTTTGAGCATTGGAGTTTTCAGATGGAGATTGTGTTTAAGTACATGAATATATGGGAAGTCATTGATTAAGGAATTGAATAACTTGAAGATGAAACATTGTTGACCGAAGAAGAAAAAAGTACACTTAAAGAAAACAAAAGAATAGATGGCATAGCATTATGTTGTATTCACAGAGGACTAGATATTTCTAATTATAAAAAAATCGCTTCCGCTCAAACTTCAAAAGATACATGGGAGATTTTACATGTTTGTTTTGATGGTAATGGTAAAAATACAAGGGTTGACAAATCAAAAGTTCGGTGCTACAAGTGTAAAGAATTTGGTCATTGCAGATATGAGTGCAAATACAAAAAGGATAGGAGTTGCTGAAAACCAAGACATTATTATTGAGAATAGAGAAGATTATCAAATTTTGTCATTGAGCAATACATCGGATGAATATCAAAACAAGTTGTGCCCAGAAATTCGTTGTAGTAATTAGAAGTGTGCAGAAGAAGAGTTGGTTTCAGAAACAAAAATTGAGAAAAATACAGAATCATATCTTTTGATCCAGAAGATTCAATGTCAATCTTGATTTTGTTAATGATGGAAAAGAAATTGAGGAAAACACATAAGTGTTAGACTCAAAAGAAGTGATTGTTAGTCTTGATTTTGATGATGATGAACATGAAGTACATGATGATGAAGAAGACAAAAAAGAAAAATACATTGAAGTAGTACATGAAGAAGAAAATCTGATAGTAGATATTGGTGGAGAAAATCCATGGAGATGCATGAGAAATTTGAGACAATTAAGTTTACTGAGTATCTCTGTGACAAGATGGTAATTGGTATCAAACTAATCAATAAGGAAATATACAAGAAAAATAAGAAAGTGAATCTTGAAAACTAGATCGGAAGAAACACTACACAAGAAGCATTGTTACAAGTCAGGAAATAAAGGAGAGAGTTGTTCAAGAGTCAAATTGGTACAAAAGATACATAAACAAAATAGGAAAATATACAAGAATAAAAAGGGGGAAAGTTTTGTGAAGATTTTAATGGTATCAAGAGTATGCAAACAAGATAGTAGAAGATCTAAACCAAACTTGAGAAGATATAAGAAGGGTTCAGTATTTCGTGGGAAGAGTAAAAGTGTAGAAGGGGAGAACTCATCAAGATCCAGATTGGTTCCAAGTGTTCGTAAGAAAAATAAAAAATGGTACAAACCAAAATTAAGCTGAAAACGTTCTTAGGAATAACCGCGTTCCAAAATCTCAATTTAAGAGAGGCTGTTGGAATTGCTAAATTGAGATTTAGTACTTGCTAGATCTCAAATTAAAGGAGGCTATTGGAATTAGTAATTTTAGATCTAGCTATTTTGGTTAAATTAGAGTTAGAGGCTAATTAATTAGAAAATGGTGTGATTAGCAAGTAAAATTTGCTATTAGGAACCAAGTTGATATTGGCAATACAAGTAAGATTAGAATTGGGTTGGTATTAAAAGTTTCTAATTAGTAGTTTAGTAGAAATTAATAGTTGGAGAAACTATATATATGTGTGTGAGTGTCTAGACATTAGCATAAGAATAAATAAGAGAATAATAAGAGAGAGATATTGTTGAAAAGAGATGCATCGATATGACGTGGTAAGTTCTTTTGTTTATAAAGTTTAATATAAATGGTTGAATTGATATAATAAAGTTTATTTAGTTCAAATTTGTCTTCTACGCGTATTATTCAATTTTGTGTGTTTGAATCAAAGTTTAGATTTTACAGATTTTCTATATTTTGTGTTGCATGAAACTTGATTCAAAAGGGTGTCGGTTCAGTCCTTGTATACAGAGTTTTGAATTCATATTTTACTGCCTTCTTCAATCTTTGTCTTTTTTATAATATTCCAATTACAGTATGATCATTCCATTTTGTATAAATCCTATAATTTTTTGATGTCAATTTCAAGACACTTCATAATTGTTTTTAGTGAACTGGCAATATTTAATTAGTCATGATAGGAGATCCCAAAAATCAAACACTAAACAAAAAAGATGGAAAAAAAAAATACTGATAAGAACAAAATAGATTATTTTATTTTTATTTTATTTATTTATTTATTATTATTATTTTTTAGTCATTCTACCAAATCAAAGGGGAAAGAGAAGTTCAATTTTCAGTAATGAGCATCAAAAAGACTTAAGCTTTTTTGTGTAATGAGCATCAAAAAATTTCAAGCATCAGTAGGGAGAGAAACCAGGGTGGAGAGAGACAGGGATGTGCAATGTTAAGCTTCAATGGGGGTGGAAAGTTAGTTTGTCATCTTCACTCTTGGCGAGTAGAGAGAGAGAAGGGAGAAAACAAGAGTCATGGGTTTTGTCTTAGCTTAATTGAGAAAGAAAGTCAAAAGATCAATCTGCCCCAACCTATATTTTTGTTGTTTAGCAGCAATGATCTGGTCGTTGGATTAGATGGGATCAAACGGTTGTAATGGGCTGACAAGATAAGATGTCTAGGTAGCCAACCCGATATATATATACGAGCAGGTTCCGTTTACCATACATTTTATACCATAGTTTATACTACACTCAACCTACAAGATGAGTTAAGTGCTAATAATTTGTGGATATGATCTACTAACCATTGATAACTTCTTCACAAAAATTCGTCTCATTTAGAAATCTCTAACCTAGTTAAAAATCGTTCTTAATTTTGATTTTTTTTAAACGGCTTAGATTTTTTGATTTTGTAATCATCTTTTGACATAGTTAAACATTATCAAATGAGTTGAAATTTTGTAGAGGTGATTTTCATGGTTAGTTGAACACGTCTACAAAAAATTAGGTTATAATTTACGTCATATGTAAAGTTGTGGGACATAGTGTAAACTATGGTATAAAAAGTGTGGTAAACGGAACCTGCTCGATCAACATAATATACTATGAACAGATTCTATAATTCTATATTATCGAAGAAAAAGAAAACACTATAATTCACATCTCTATCCAGCTAGTTAATCCTAATGGTATATCTTCATCGATTCAGCAAATGGATCTAGCTTATTTATAGCTCATAAAGAATATATCATTTTTGCTTATAGTGCAAGACTCCCATTAATTATTATACGATATAACATGCATATAGTAAGAAACCTACCTTATCTCTCATTTAGATATTTAGTTGGCATAATTAGGTTAGTAGTTACCAAGTAGTTTAATAAAAACAATCATCATCACTGCGGTCACCAATCATCGTCACTGAAATTGAAAATGTTTGACAAAGTCCGTCATCAATTATGTCTCATCAAGTCTAGGATATTAGGCTACCAAATACAGATAACAGCGCAAATTGCAACTTTTGTTTTTCTCGTGTATCATGCAAAGGGCAACTAGAAAACATAAGATGACGAACATGAAGTCAAACTTTTCAAACCTCAGATATGGGAACTCTTAAGATTTTTCTGGATAAGAAGGACTTAAGATGCATGTGGTCCAATATTTTGAAGCATACCTTGCCGACATCTCCAAAGTGATCATCCTCATGTCCATGTTGCTTTGAGAATTGAGATGAACACCAGATAGTGAGTTATGCATCGTTTTGTATCTGAGGCACACATGGACCGGTGGCCGTGTATTAGGGGCACTGTCTTTTCCGGTAGCTAGGTGCCTCAAAGTACTCCGTTGAGACGCACAATAGATAGACTATCATTAATAGCAGACACTACATAGACCAGAAATCAATAAACCATACGGTATATGGGTATAAATTCTGCTTCGCCTGATCTTTCTAGTTGCTGCCGTTGTTACAAAAAATTAACCTACACTTAAACAACGCCACATCCATATATGCAATAAAGCCAATAAAGATACTGCTCTGCTCTATCTCTAAGAATACATCTCATCCTACACACGAATTTAGTATCAATTTTAACAACTTGGACTCCAGCAACAAAACGTTCAGATATGGATCGATTCACTGTGTTAGAAGGTGGGGAACAGTGGTTAATGGTTTCAACTTTCAACCCATAATTCAAGTATCTTCACAACTTAAAAAAAATTCCTGGCTGGCCTACAGTAATAATATAGTACTATAATATTTTTTTTATATAGTGATTTGTGACTCTTGATCACACTTTTTAGGATGGTTTTGTTCATGCTATTTCTCTATATTTACGATCTTACTGTCGCTGTCTTAATCATTTAGTTTGGACATAAAAACAACGTGTGCCTCAGCACATGCATCGTGCTAGTTTTTGTAAAATATACCAGAACATGCCTACAGTTGCATAAATGCCTCCTTGCACCTAGTATTCAACTCGCTATACCCATCTACGGATTCAAAGAAAACACCCTTGCACCACATCATCGCTTCAACAGAGGCAACCACCAAAAATTCACTAAAAAGCAACTAAAGCTTTTTAGTTGCTTTGTATTGAATTTAGGATCTTTTAGTATTACCTCCCTACTAGATGAGCCAATTAGAATTTACTCCAACTAGATGGGGAAATTAGGGTCTCTCTCCTGAATACACACAAAACAAAAGTCAACTTAGATTGACCGTGTTTTTTTTTTGTGTGCACTTAGGGGGGAAACCCTAATTTCTCCATCTAGTTGGAGGAAATCCTAATTGGCTAATCTAGTATGGGGGTAATACTAATTAACCCTTGAATTTATTGACTACTTCTATACAATTGTTTTTCTTCACAACAGGGGAATCATATAAATATTAAAATAAATTTACCATTCTCCCATTATAGTTCTCATGGAAATCTCATTTTGATCTTTTCCTTGTAACACGGCACATAATTGTTACAAGCCTTTTTATAGTTCCCGTATAAATTAACTCTTCTTCATAAAGAATTATGCATTAGTGACAACTTACAAGAAGCAAATGCAGTGTGACATAGGTACTTGTAAGGGTGAAATTCGAGTTAAACAAGCCGAGCTTTACCATACTCAAGTTCGGCTCGCTAATTACACGAGCTTTAAATTGAGCTTGAGCTCGGCTCATATAGTTAAACGAGCGAGCTCGAGCCGAACTTAAACGAGCCAAGCCCAAACCGAGCCCAAGCCGCTCGGTCATTTTACACTATAAATATGCTATTTGAGCTAAACGAGCCGAGCTTTATCAAACTCATTTGTTACACGAGTTTTAATTTGAGCTCGAGCTCGGCCCATATAGTAAACAAGCGAACTCGAACCGAGCTTAAACGAGCCAAGCCCAAGCCGAGCTCCGAGCCCTCGGCTCAAATTCCACCCTTGGGTACTTGTACTTGAAGGAAAATTTTAGAGAGACAGAGCATTAGAATGTACTTGATTACATCTATAAGGCCATTTACCGAGCATTGAACTTGAACACATGTAACATTACTTACATAAACCAGTGTTTGTGGAAGTTTTCAACCATAAGTGATACGCTAAGTCGCTAACTATACAAGATTTTTCGCATTCAGAAATGACATCTATGGTCGAGCTGTCTAGAAATGTAGAATCCTTCCAGCCACTATTAAGGCATGCTACCAATCCTTGAGCAGCTCACCAACAACATCTTTATAGCTAACTTTTTTCTTCTTCCCTTGTTCCAAAACAGGATCTATACACGGCTTCTTACCTTCAAAAACCGGATTTGTAGTTTCAGGTTTCTCCACTCCGAGAGAGGGTATCATGTCCAGTAACATGGCTTCAAGTGGATCAACCATTACTTCCAACTTCTCTGATGCATTTTTCTTTACTTCTCTTTCGATCTCATGCACGCTAGCAGACCTCTCAGCCATTTCAGTGTATTGGCTGTTATTTCCACCGCCTAGATCAGTTGTATCAACTTTATCAGACCATTCGGCTGCTTCATCACCATGTAATGTATCAATACTCACTGGTCCTTTGTTCCCTTTGGTTCCTACATCTTCCTCGAGTATTCTTTTGTGAATTCCACTTGATCCAACTTCATCCTTGTGTAATGCATCATCTGACGAAGCACTTTTTTCTATTTCATTCTCATCTATTTTAGCAGCTCTGTGCCCAGGCCTTCCCCGAATGTTTCTTCTCTTCATATTTGTGCGGGTCTCCATGTTTGCTTGGGTGGGCCTGCCTCTTTTCCGCTTTCTGTTCCTCTCAGAGAATGTTGAGATTCTGTGCTCCTGTACAGCTGGTTTACCTCCACTCCGCTCAACATCTTTGACAGGAGACGCAGAGATGTTTTCCCTTTCTGCATCATCTATGCTGGAGAGTGTTTCCAAGACATGTTTGCTGGAAAGGTGAAAACACAGCTTACAAGCTGATAGAGAATGAGATAAACTATGACGAGTGTTATGCCACAGTGGTTATATCACAAGGGCGGTGTAATTTGAGCTGCTGAGTGGTGACAACAAGAAATAGATTCAAAGGCTTATCTAAGTTACCTATTATTTAATCCCCGTCTCCGCTTCATTTCAAATAATGATCATCAGAACTGACTACTCATTTTTTTGTATTTTTGCTTGGTCAGATCAAACCACTGCTTAGACCAATGATTTAATTAAGACTCTCTCCAGGTGACTGTCAAAACCAATTCAGTTGCCCACATGACTTTAAACTTGTGTGCAGAGTTAGCAGTCACTTGTCAATACTACCTACTCTATATTCGTCCAAGAAAACATGCAACAGATTGAAGGGATTAATCATATCAAAGCATACTTGTTCTAACCTTATTTCAGTATTTGATTCTTCCAACTCATCTAACTTCAAGCTATAAGCGTCCTCGTTCAACTTACGATCTTTCTCAAAGGAATCCTCTAACCATTGGTACTGAACAACATAAAACCTTTTGCTGTGCAATAGACGTCTATCTGAAACTGACAAGCTGCAAAAATCAGAAGCAGAAAAAGTTAACTACAATATGACCTAAATGGCTGTTTACTTCTCTAAGAAATTACATGGATGTTTACATCTATATGGGAAGTAGACTTTGTTGAGATAAATTGTCCCACATTTGGAGCTTAATTCCAGCTAATCAACATATAAGTTTTTGTGGCTGCTCCACTCGTCGCCAATTACTTCCCATATAGATGTAAAATGAACTAGCACAAGCTACAGTGATAACTTTGGTCATATCACGACCAGTGACATCATTAACACAGCATAACCTAAAAGCAGTAATGATCACATTATTAGGAGGCATCTGGCCATTGCTCTTTAAGTAGATAATTATATATATATCTTCTAGACTGAACCAAAGGAATTAAGCATGCAGTTCACAATAAACAACTTTGGTGATTGTGGACATCACCAGTTCTTCAGATGAATGATTCATAAATCGCTATTTGATTAAAAAGAATAAACAAAGATCCTTACTATGCAATATCACTTTATGAATAAAATACCTTTTGAAAAAAGTTTCTACGTCTACATCAGACCCAGGTACTGACAAAACTACCAAATGAGTAGCATGCGCGAGCTTGTTGCTGATTTCACCACCATGCATGGACACTTCCAGCTTCATTCTCTTCAGAGCAAGCTCCAGTAAAATTTCCCAATCCGTGTTTCTTTGGATACCAATTGATTTGGATCAGCTCATCAGCATGATTGTTTTAAAAAGGAAATGTAAATAACATGCAGAGAGTCTTACAAAGGGTGCAACAAGTGGAAGTAAATCTGGCAATCCTGAAACTGACACTTCTCTTTTGGACAGTATTTCCTTGTATAGTAATCAATAGTTTTACAATCTTCCAATCTGTCTATGTTCTTGAGAAGCTGTAAGGAAAACATTTTTCAGCCATATATGCAGAACATATTTTTCATATTAACATTTTTTGCCATATATAAAAGAAGAGCAAAAAAATAATAATAGAAAAATCAAATAAAATTCCTAGTCAAAATCATGAAACATATCATATCTTTAACAGTATCTTAAGCGTACAAGTGTATCTTTGCAGCGACATTACTTGTTTAATGTCCTTTCAAGCTGCATTCACTATAGTTAAGGTTTTGCTTGTTACACGTGTATGACCCGTGTTACCTCTGACTGGGATGACCTTATGTTTGAGAAAATTTGAGCCACTTACAGCTCCTCTCAGTATATGCTTGGTATTTTCCAAGCATGCCTCAACTTTATAAACTATAATGGCAGTAATAATAAACTATGTCGCATGTGCAATGATGTTGGAGAAAAGGATAAGAGAATAACCGAAAAGCTACAAATCTCTAAGTATTTAATCTATTGCAACTCCTCATGCAGCAAATCTATCCATACTATTTGGTCTGCTAATCGGGTTTCTCCTCATGGTATGAAATCTTTTCTTCTGTAAGATAAAATGCTGGTGGTTATTTTATTAGAGCGGATCTGAAATGCAGCCACAGCTGCTTTTGTACAGGTCCACAGGGGTTTACCTGGCTGATATTTAACGCTTTGCAATCTACAAACATTCTTGAATCAAACATCTAACGTTTATTTACACTTTTATACAATTCCTTGTTCACTCATTAAAAACGAAAAAAAATGTCAAAATGCTCTACAGAGCTGCTATTCGCATAGAGAACCACACTTTTGATAGGATTTCGGAATTCTGAATCCTCGACTGTGAAAAATGAAGGATGACAACAACCAGTGTAATAAAAGCAACCACTTAAACATAATTTATGGGAAAGCTGCGCAAAGAAGCATCCTTAGCCAGGGGCGGGATCCAAGATTGGCACTCAAGGTGGGCTGCCACTACATATATACACTACTAATATTTTTTTTGGGTAAACTATATACTATTATCACTATTATTTTTTATTTTGGGGGAAAGTTGGGGTGCCCCCTCCCCCCCACCCCCTGGATCCGCCCGTCCTCAGGTAAGTTCTGCTGAAAGCATCGAAATCACATTATATGAGAGATAGACGAGTTCCAAGCAAAGGCGACCAAGGTTGGAAGTGGTTTCTTAAGTGTACTACCTTGTTATTCACTTTTTTGTCTATTCCTCCCTTTTCTCGCTCTATCATAATTTCGACCTACCCTATGTCCCTACCAAGGTTGGAAGTGGTTTGTAGAGATGATATTAATGTTGAGTATATCATATCTACAAAAAATTATGGTTGAATTCATTTTCTAGGTGAAATTTTACCTACGTACTTATTTTAAGTTAACTTAAGTAGATACTTTTTAGAGAATGACTATATATATATATATATATATATATATATGGGATAGGTTCCGTTTACAATACTTTTTATACAATACCCCCCACCTGACCCTTCAAGATGTTTTAAGGGCCAATTATTTGTGGATAAAATGTCCTCACTATGGATATGACCTCCACTAAAAATCGGGTCCTTTAAACATTTCTAAGTTTTCCCAAAAAAAGTTACAAAATCGATATTTCTGGATTGTTGATAAAAATTCGTTGGTTGAGAGCAATTTTTCTCATGGTTAGGAGTTTTCAAATAAACTAAATTTTTGTGGATATATATATATAAATATATATATATATATATATATATATATATATATATATATATATATATATCAACATACATCAACAACATAAATAATATACTGAAATTGACATATACAATCCAAAAAGTGGACTATATATATATATATATATATATATATATATATATATATATATATATATATATATATATATATATACGGGCTGGCTACATCAACATACATAAATAATATACGAAATTGACATATACAATCCAAAAGTGGACTTACACATTGAACTAAGGGCTGAGTTTTAGTAGAGATGACTTACCTACCATGGATAGCATCTCTACAAAAAAATCAAATCAATTGGATATCTCTAGTCGTGTCAAAAAGGTGTTTAAATTTTGGACTGTCAGATAAATTTCTAACTTGAACTCAACTTTTGGTAGGATTAGACATGGTCAAAAGAGCTAATTTTTTGTAGAGATGATCTTCATGCTATGGAGATCACATCCCCATAAAATCAGTTTTTAGTTCATTGTGTAGGTAGGTAAGATTGTGTATGTCATTTGTGTATGTCGACATAGCCAGCCCGATATATATACGCAATTAATTGCATAGACAATCCTACTTACCTATGTGATGAACTAAAAGCTGATTTTTTTCGGATGTGATCTCCATGAAAAAAATCAGCTCTTTTGAACATATCTAACCCTACCAAAAGTTGAGTTCGAGTTTGAAATTTATCTGACGGTCCAGAATTTAAACACCTTTTTCACAAGACTAGAGACATCCAATTCAACTATTTTTTTATGGACTATCCATGGTGGGCAAGTCATCTCTACCATAAATCAGCCCCTAGTTCAATGTGCAAGTCCGCTTTTGGCATGTGTATGTTATTTCCATATGTCATATTTATATAGCTACTTAAGTTAATTTAAAATAAGTACGTAAGTAAAACTTCATCTAGAAAATGAATTTAACCCTAATTATTTATGGATATGATATACTCATCATAAATATCATCTCTACAAAATTTTAGCTCATTTGGAAACTTCTAACATTGACAAACAATGATTGCAAAAACTCAATTTCTAGACCGTTAAATTTCCTTTTAAAGATAACAATAATTTTTATCTATGTTAGAGGTTTCTAAATGAGCTGAAACTTTGTGGAGATGATCTTTATGGTAAGTGTTTTATAACCACCAAACATTAGATTTGAATTCATTTTCTAGGTGAAATTTTACTTACGTACTTATTTTAAATTAACTTACGTAGCTACTTTTTAGAGAAGGACTAAATAATTATTAAATGGCGAAATATTGATGGCATTCATAAATAATTTGTATGGCACTATGACCCACAAAATCAAGGTTGGTAAATATCAATTAAAATATTTCTAGGGTATTATGTGATTATTGCATTCCTAAATCAGAATCAAGCTTATTACTCAAATGTAATAATGGAAACCGATAATTGAAAAGGCATTTTGGTGGTTTTTTTTTTTGATGAGCCACTTAATATCCTTGTTGAATATCCCACGAAAACTGAACACCATCTCTTAAACTTTTGAGCATCCAACTCAAAACCAATTGTTGATGAGTGGAGACACGCCCAACTGCCCAAGAACTTGTATACTATACTGCATGGCTTTAAACATCCCATGTGGGACTGTACTAAACATCTCACACCCCCTAACCCACACACACGTGTGGGTTAGTTGAGCCTATCAGGTGGACAACAAAGTTGGGTGATGATGAGTAAACGGGCCCTTTAGGCCAAAAACATTAGCCTGTTCTTACACAATCTTAAAACTTTGGAGCATCCAACTCAAAACCAATTGGTGATGAATTAGAGAGGCCCAAGAACGTTTATACTATACTGCAAGGCTTTAAATATCCCATGTGGGACTATACTAAACATCTCAACAACATCATTGTATATTACATTATTACCCTTCGTATGAACTGGTGGGGCAATGGGTTGATCACATCATATTCAAATCTTTCGAAAGTTGTTGAGTGTTGAAGTCAAATATAAACCATGACATCTTGGTTTTCCATGGCTTTCTCTCTTAGGACAATGTGGATTATGAGTATCCTCCTGTCCCACCTTTTTCTATTAAGGTAAGTGATAATAGTGCACCACCTACAATTTCTTGGCAATATAGGTTTCATCCCCCATGTTTGGAGATGCCAAAAATTTATGCAATATCCTGAAATGATTCAGTCATTTGTTGATAATAAGGACTTAACGAACCTGTTTAATGTCCATAAGATCAAGATCCCAGAAGTAGGAGTCTGAGAACTCATCAAGTTCTGATTGTAACTTGGTTTTTGAAGAATCAGCGAGGAATAAGAAATACCTTCAAGAAAAAGAGTGTTAAGGAAGGGAAAATACTTGAACAACTATAAAAACAAAGAATATACATTAAATATATTTTGGCACTAACTTTGGCTGTAAATGCAAGAGACGCTTTTGAGAGCAGCAATCCAAGACCCACGAGTAGTGAATAATATCCCTACGGAGCTTAGCTGCCTGATATTTGATCCCTACAAAAATGTCCTCATTGTCAAGAAACTATTCTAGATTCTAACAAAATACTGATGCTCAAAACCAAAGTAAACCATACCTTTTCTTTCTGCTGCAATACAATGTGTAACTGAGTCATTTAAATTCATTGAGAAACTCCCACCATTCTCGGCCACCATTTTGTGGAAAGAATCTAAAGAATGGTTTGGGGGCACATTGATGAAGTCTATGGAAGTTAAGGTAAGAACTGGAGGTACATCAAAACAACCTGCTTATCTTCATGTGCCAAAACGTATTCGTAAAGAACACTATTTAAATGGAAAACCAAAACTAATTAAGTATCAACAAATTGAATTAAATGAGACAAGCATTAGAAGACTGAAATAATAAAGGTAAAGCATCATCCTTCTATTCTTAATACAAGGTTGTTTTGCGCCACAATAGTTCGGGAATAGATATCACTGGCCATCTGGATGACTGGGAAACCATTAATCAAGAAATAAACCTACAGAATACATCCTTTTGGTTAAGCATCCTAGACAAAGGATCTTAAAATGATATAAGCAAACAAATGCAACTTTTTTAATCAAAAAATAAACACAAAGAAAACAAAGAAAATGGACGGTCACAACAACCTTGTTAATTAAAATTTACATGAAACATTCCCTATACAAGCCATGCAAGCATCGTTACCAACTTAGCAAGTCTACATACTAGACAACAAAAAGGGACAAACAAATCCAGATCAGCATCCAAGCATATTTATCATAAACAACATTAGCTTAGTACTGAATATAACCAGCTCCAGAACAAAACCAACAAGAGTGTAGGGGTAGAGGAATTAAAGAAATAAACATCCCAGAAAATTGTCAAATAGCCAAAGGATACAAAACATCATGTTTGCAAACATGCAAGTTGCTTCCTTGACTCCAGAAACATCGGTCTTAATAAAATGAGAAGGAACAACAGAAAAGATCTTCTTATCTCCCTTTGATGATGTCTTTATTCGTTTTGGTTTATTCTCTTGAAAGTCTCCATAACCCGTTCCTCTTTGTGTGTTACCATTGCTTGAATGAACCAAGTCCACAAAAGCTGAAATATTGTAATAAAAAGACCAATGAATATTGTGAAAAGATAAAGAGGGAAACATTCTTTGTTTCAACATGCATTAATGTACAATGATCACTAGAGAAGAGGGGAGGGGGGCTGCTTAAGGATTTAGGCAAATGAAGTTGTAAATATCCACACTCACGCACACACACACACACAAAAAGGTTCTTACATTGCACGTCAAGGCACTCATGCCAAGGTTTGTCATATCTCACCCGATCAATACGGGGGAATCTCAAGCAATATGGGGCAGCAAATGCCTGTTAGAAAAAAACACCTATTTAGATACCAAAAAGTACACTTGAAAATACAATTAAAAATCGCAGACTCCGTATTGCATGGGTACGTGTGCGAGTATCCGATTTAGACACCGGTACGGATATTCTGACATGACATGGTCTAAAAAACAAGATTCGTGGACAAAGCTAGTATTTATTTTCTTCATTTGTTTCTAGTTAAAAAAACTATTTGACAAGAAGGTTATAGGAAACGATATGTAAAATTTTGAAATTACAGGATTTCAATTCTAATATTTAATGTTACTTTGGGTCGTATCTTATTAAGGTACATTATCCTCCACCTCTTCATCTAGAAGTGTGGTAGTCAAATCTGAGTTGTGTGTCAGTGTCGTACACACTGACGACACAGCACAAAATATGAAGTACCCATATAAAGCAGTGGTATCAGGGAAAGACAGCATATTGAACTCTGCCCTTTCTTGCAAATGTGAACTACATAGCATGAAAATCAAATATCTCAAGTTGTTGGACTATACCTCAGACCTGATTGTTCGGATATCACTAGTGATGGAAAGTATGATTGATCTGCAACAGGGAAAAAGACAAAACTTATTGTCAGAAAATGCAATTATCTTAGTTCGGCCTGGATGTACAAAGACAAGGTTCTGACTTTTCCGGGCTTTCAATCCAAACTTCTGGTCTCTCCTTTGAATTATTTGTTACTTCATAGAAGCTTGGTGTCCTCTTTGGGTACTCATTTTTCCTGTCAAACAAAATTTAGGGCAGTGACTATGAATATATGCGTACTGTACAGCGAGTCTATACAGAAAACTTCAAAAGGTAGATTCTCGGTTAAGAGAATCATCCCACTGTTGAGATCATCCTCAAAAGGTAAAAATGAGCCACTCGTGAAGTTTACAATCTCATAAAATATGTCCTCAAAGAAAATGTTAAAAACTTAAAATCATTCACCCTCTTTTTCCTTCTTTTTCATTTTGTATACTTTATTGAAAAGGCTAGAATGTAAGAGTAAGGCCTATTTCAAGTGCTGATTATCTAAATGATGAGGAAATTCACCTATCCTATCATACGATTTTGACAAATCTCGTTAGAAAATTATATGCATGTGGCATGTGGGACTTAAAAGACGGGAAAAAAAATTCAAAGTCAAATGAAAACACACTGTTTTCTCTGTGATTTACCTGAAATAAGGCTTCAATTTTGTAACTAAAGCATCAAGCTCATCATCAGAAAGTCCAGTACCCACTCTACAAAATGAAATAAAGCTGAAAAAGAAGAACGTTGTTAATCAACCATAAGGTTCACAAGTAAACTTTAAAAGAGGCTGAAAAATGAAATTCTAGTTCACCAGGCTGTAGAATTCATCACCCAAATCATACATAACCAATAGTATTGGACTAAAGCAAGTAAGACAGCACTTGCGCGTGGATTGTTATGAATAATGTGACAAACACAAAAATTTATGCACGGTTGCAAGCAATGTTGATACAGCAAAGTCATCAAAACTCTAATCTGGAAAAATGTGTTACACTTGGCAAAGTAAATCGTGCCTTTTTAGCAATTCTGCATTCGGTGTTAATTCAGGACAAAAATATCCTCGTTTTAGTCATTGATCAAGTTCAAATATTTGCTCAATAACCCTATTGAATAGTATATAAACAAAAAAAAATACATATTTGATTCATTAAGTACAAAATCTACGGAATGGAAAACTTGCCATACATAACATAGAATGACACTGTAGCATATCAGCATTGAGCAGTATCGCCAATACACAGACAAAAAAATTAAGATTGTGTAATAATAATGAAACAAGCACTCAGGTCAAAGGGATGTTACTGGTCATATTCAAGAAAAATTAGGCTAGTTAGCTTCTCCAACACTTTCAATAAGACTGTTGGCCATTTCAAAGAAGGCGAACAATCTCAAAACTGGAGAGACCAACAAGGATAGGCATCTACCAGTTTTTGGGATTTCAATCTTCATCAGGGAAGAAGATGCTGGAGGGGAATAAGGTAAATGAACTACAATCGTCGAATTGGAAGGAATCCCCTTTTTTATGACGATTTTTTCAGCCCACTTGTTCTCAGATTAACTTTGTAGCTATGTTACATGGACACACCATATTTCAAAAATAATCCGTTGGATACGTATCCACGTGTCTGTGTCGGACACACACGGATACATTTTGTATGTACTATACCCCAGTTTTTTATATTTCGCCGTGTCAGACACCTTGTATGCGTGTTGGATCAATGTATATTAGCTTCATCGCCTTTATAAGTCCTAGTTAATAGAATTTGCAGATTTGGTGAATCCTTTTTTACTTAACAGTGTCTCCAGTCAAGCTCAGAGTAAGGAACTAATGAGAGCCCAAAACTGCTTTTCAAGGAATTATCGAGTTTATTAAATTTACCGTCTGGGATAAATGTTAGGGACCGAACGCTCAGCAAGACCCACCAAAAATTGAGCAACCTGAAATTAATTGTAAATTTGTAAGTAGTTTTAAATTACACCATTGAAAGTAAAAAGAATTTTGAAAGAAGGAAGAAACTCGCCTCCCCACCACGACGTCCAGAGCCATAGTATCCCCCTATCAAAATGCACTCCGCGGTAAAAGAACTTGAACAACACATTTTGGATAATTTATTATAAAAAATAACTAAAAAGAAACAAAGACCTATAATCAGAACATCCAGATCAGAACCAGCACGTATGTAATCTGGCTTCAACTTTAACCATTTTCCATTCCGATCACTAGGCTCCCACTTAGAGCCAAGGTCTTTCAAGACAATCCCTTCATCTCTGAAAGATGTGAAATAATGTTATTTGTGTGAAAGATAAATAGCAAACACTGCAAACAGGAGTACGATTATGCAACCCAAACTTACTAGTAATCGGTAAATATTACTAATTTCTTACATTTTGTGCAAGTGTGTGGTTCTTTTCTTCTCCTTCTTTTGGGGTGGTTAGGAGGGTTTCATGTTTCTGAGTATAAGCTCCATTCATCTTTGGATCAGAGTAAAACAGGTAAAATTCAGTTGCCATTCCAGTAATGAAACTGTCCTGAAATTCCTAGATCGAGACGATGATGTCTTTTTCAGTTAATTCCCAACACGCCTTAAGCCAGCTAATCCATGTGCACTATCTCCACTAAGTCCATTCAAACTCTAAGTCCTTCACTTTTCTACCTCTTAAACATTATGAGCATCCAACTTAAAACCGATTGGTAATAAGTGGAGAGGCCCGAAAATACGTATACTATACTACAAGGCTTCACACATCCCATACGGGACTACAACAAACATCTCAACACGCCCCCTCACTTGTGGTTTTACTTGAGCTTAACACGTGAGTGATGTGGAGTAAACGGGCCATTCGGGCCAACAACAATAGCCTGCTCTGGTACCATCTTAAACGTGTTAGCTATGCTTCATCGACTTACTGAGCATCTTTATCCTAAGTCATTGGATTGAATTGACTTGGTGATAAGTGGAGAGGCTCAGGAACATTTATACTATACTGCAATGTTTCACATGTCCCATGTGGGACTATAACAAACATCTCAACACTACCTTCAATTATTTTCATTTTTATTTATATTTATAGGTAAATACATATTATACAATAATGACATTGCCTAGGACTTTATTTTTAGGTTCCATTTTTTGCAATTACAAAATGCCGATTTGTTTTTTATCTGATTGATTTTAAAAAAATAAAACAAATAAAAAAATAAATAATATAATCAGTTAATGATTTGTCTAACTAAATATATACTTCCACCGATATATATTTGGTGCAAATCATTGTTACTTCTCCTTTCTTTACCCCCACCTCTTCTCACGTTTGACCTATGTTGCCAGGGTCGAGGGTGCGAGGCTAGGAACTAATATACCCCTCACGCCTTGGGCCGCTTTGAGAACACTTCTCACAACAACCTGCGAAAATCTTTGACTACATAGCTTTTCTTTATTTGGGTGGTGATCACTTTTTTGCTATATTGGTGCGTGTGTGTGTGTGTGTGTGTGCACGGGGTTTGTACCTACAACATAAAAAATGGAAACTCTTTAGACTGAATAGTATGAACTTGAAATTTTTAAAGTCGAAACAAAGAAAAATATGGTTTGCTTTACCAATGAAAGAGGTGAGAATAAATATCTCTAACCTGTTCTCAATCGTTTCATTGAAAAACTTTTGAACCTCTTCTACATTATACGCAATAAGAGACCAGCATGGTTCCCCTGTAAATTTGTCACAAGTAAAGAGGTAATAATCAAATAACCAACTAATAACTGACACGCAAAATATAGGTTTACTAAGATAATACTTACACTAATCCAGTAACAGACAATTCTACCGACACATCATAAAAAAGGACTAGTGGACGTGTACATAGTTCTCAATAAGATGAATATGATTCCAAGGAAATTGATACATCATGGAAGACAGGAAGAAAAAAAATCACATCTTGAGTTTGATTTTCCATAGATGGCATCAGGAGAAGAAAGGTTTATAAGTTTATTAACAACAGACAAGCATATTTAATATATTCAGCAACATCGCTTTTATAATGAGCTTTCATAATCTGGAAATATCTCATGAGAGTCAGATAAAAGAAGAGAACATTTCTAATTTCTTCACCTGGAGGACGGTGAGCATTAAGACCACCATTGGGTACTAATATTTCTAATCGGCCCTTCGAAGGCTTTACAACTTTCCGAAGAAGCTCGTGACGTTCCTTTAAGCTTTGATGGATAACACTAGTATCTCCAACATAAAGAATATCAAATGCAACATCTGACCATATCTTTGTCACGGTAAACATAATTAACTCCATTACAAATCCAAGAGTTGATTGCACAGTCAATTTGCAGAAGATAAAACTTCAGCAAATCAATCACACAGATGAAAACCAAATTACAAAGACTAAGTAGCCAATGAACTTTTGAACCACAAGGATACAGCACAACTGCATATAAGAAAAATATAAATTAGGCTCTGGAAATAACAATATTTAAATTGTAAATGAAAAAGTTTATGGAATGGACCTGGCGGTCACTGTCAAATCCTTGTTTTGCATCCTTTGCTGTCAAAAGAAAGTAGTTCAAAGTATAGAAAGAAAATGGTTGAATATGAACCACTCATGCATATAACTTTATCAGAATCTTAAATACCTATTTCTTGGTTTGACCCAAACTCGGCAAAACGATTGGTAGATGTGTCCCAGACCAACATTTCACCATCAAGGATGCACCTGAGCATGCATCCAATCTTAGAACACTCAACCCAATTGATAATCACACATATGACCATGACTAATAAATACCATACCGGATCTTCATTCTAGAATTTCATTAGCAATGATGAAACGATCGAGAATTTCAATTTCCCTGTCTTTCACAGACGCCATTTTGAAAGTGGGAAATAATGACACAATGACTTCCTTAGACCTACAAGCAAGGATTTTCATGATGACCTAATAAAGACAATAACAGAAGCAGTATTTCCCTTGTGAAACTGAAATTTTCTTATGAGGCTTTATTCTTCTGTTTTTCTCAGATTTGGAGGCGGACTTATAATTTGCTTATCAAGCAAAGAAAAGGTAAATCCATATATTTTAGGGCACATTAACACCTCAAATATACACTAAAATTTTGAGATTTCTTCTTAGATTTTAAAGCAAATCAAGGGCAAATGCATGTGTCTGTCGTCCAGTAGTGCACTTCATTCGCACTGAGGAAGATCCAAGATCTTTGTATTGTTTTTCACAATTCGGAAAATATTCAAAAATAGTCCAAGATACCATTTTGTATTCGTTTTGTTTCTGGGCATGCAGCAAACGGACATATGTTCGCAGAACTGAACACCCGTGTGCGTCAAAACAATGTAGTACAAATGTAATTACTGTCTTATGATTATACTAATGGCGGTGTTAGTCGCTTGAGCAGTATTAGCTGAAAGTTCGTGACCACGTACCTCAAATGAAAGAGGAAATGAGAAAATAAAAAAATATTCTAAACAACAATATCACCTAGGAGGGTCTGATAAGAACAACAAATAGAAGGTGTGCAGCTTCATGAGGAAGGAGTGTTAAGAGTTATTTTTGTTTTTGCTAATCAGATTGTTAGAGTTCTAAGTGAGACATTAGAGTTCTATATTGTAAACCGACTATTTTTCCAATATAAGAAGTGTGAGAGAAGGCCAAAATTACTTGAGCCATACTCTCTTTTCTCTCCAAACTTTCTTCTTCATTAGCAATATTATGATTTTACTATGAGCAACAGACTTAAGGTTACAGCAAGACACAGATGAGGCGATCTACGGAGGATCCTATCCTAAATACATGGCAATGAAGGGAATTAAGATTGCACACTGAAAGGTTAGAGGCTTAGTTCTCAGCTTTCAAGAAGAAAATCTTCATGATCACCCTACGAAAAAGCCCATTTAGCATAAGGAGGAAGAATTAACTAAATTCTTGGCGTCTGTGACAAGGAGGAGCGATTTGGTTTCTGTATCTATATTACACTTGCATTCAAAGTTTAGTGTGAATCTCAATATTGTCAATTTTTTAAAATGTGCGTGTATGTTATGCCCACCAAACATGGCATCACTGTCTTCTACATAGTTTGTTGTAATGTGTTTATATCCTTATTATTATTTCTCTCTCAACATTATCCTAGTTTGTGAAAAAGCACCAATTTTAACAAAAATGCCAGAATTCTGCAAAGGGAGCAACATTCTGGTAAAAAAGGAGATCTTCAACTAAACTTGCAATTCACTTTTCCTTTAGGGTCACTTCCTATTTATTGTAGTGTTCGTTGGACCATGCCTTAAAAGTCTGTACAATCAAGGGGTCCTTTGATGTCCAATCTACACTTGTTTGAAGGAATATTATGCCATGAAAAAAAAATGACCTTTTCCACCTGATATAGGAAGGCCAAGGTCAATGCAGCATGCCAGTCTCAAAGAAATACTCATCGAACATGCATCTGCTCAGAATATTCTTTTACATTGCTTTTTCGGAGTAGATCTAATTATTTCAAGTATCACCTTTAGTCAGGTGTCACTTTAATTATTGCCATATTAATAGAGTTCTTTTAGCTGGCTCTTTCTCAATCTTCACATATGGAGGAAATCGCTCTAGTATTTGCTTCCTTTTCAAGTGATTTTAGCATTGATGGTGGAAACAAAGTGCTTGATCCAATCCACTCAGGAAGCCATTCAGAATATCAACGCCTAATGGGCCAAATTATAGGCTTATATAAGCCAGGCCTTTAGGTACTCAATGAAGTATATTCTAATACAAATTAGAATGACCGTGTCTTTTTATCAAAGAAATTTTGTCTTGTCAAGAAAATACAAAAGAGAAAAAGAAAAAGACACAGGGGTTACCTTAGATAAAATAAAAAATGGAAAACATAGGGACAAATTAAAATAAACAACTGAAATGAATAGGTGGAATGAAGTGTGAACACATCAAATGAAACGTACAACATGTACTTAGTTGCAAAATTTTAAAACATAGGCTCCATATCAAGTTTAGAGATAATGCTCACCTATCAACCAGGATGTTTTCTTTTATAATATTTGACATTGCATGTTCGTATTCGGGATGATCGAGAAAGTTCCTTCATACATGAACAGCCAAAGTTATAAAACTAGCATTTATCCAAGTAGAGAACTAACAGTTGAATACTAAATAATCACACTAATTTTGATAAATTTGGCAAATTCTAAAATCCTAGGAAGCACGGATACCGATACGCGACACGGATACGACACGGATATGCGGACAGGGCATTTTTCAAAAATATAGGACACAAATACGTCATGGACACATTTGAATAATGTATATATAAATATTATATAATTGAGCATTTTTCACCAAATTCAAATTCAAATGGCAATTCTACTTCATAAAATGACCAATTCAAACACATTAAGCAGCAACTTACATGTATAACTTGGATTCACTTCATCTTTCTTCTTTTGCATCTCTTCTTAACTTGGATTTTATTTCACTTGCTTTTTTTTTGTTGAAGTTCCAAAAAAATTTCTTGTATGTGTGAGATTATTGTCCCCCGCGTGTCGGAAATTAAAAAATTAATTATAAAATCGGATACTCCAAATCGCGTATCTATCGGACGCGTATCCGTGTCGGACACGGATACTTCACCCTTAGGGACGTATCGGTGCTTCACAGCTAAAATCAACGACTTCTATATGATTTACATGGTCCAGTTCAAGGTCCAGGAATTTGAAAGGGAAAGAAATCCTTTTCAGATATCCGTTTAGAGATACTTGATAAATTGTGATCGGAGATGTTCACGGCCCTAAATTTATAATTATCAACCTTTTCATAACACCAAACTACTCTCCCATCACCCAAGTATTTTAAGCATCTACAAACAGTTCAGAATTGCAGAGGACAATGTGATGGGCAAAAATAGTATTTATGTTCCTAGGACAGCAGGCACGTTCTTATATAGTTCAAGCTTAAACTGGTCTAAGTAGAGATATATCTTAGTTCATCTCATTTCTTAATTTGTTGCTATATAATGGTTCTTATTTCTTAACAAACCTGCTTAATAAAGTAAATTTCAAAACTGAAAAACAAACTAAACTAAGCTGAAGTAAGGAGAATAATTATTTGGAAACGAATATGCTAATTGGAATACTGTAATACCTACAGGGGTGACAAGCTGAAAATTATCTACTAAAAAGTAGCTTAAAGAAATAACAAGACAGATCATTCTATATGAAACTACCTTGAGAAGAAGTGTATCTCTGCTCCACTCTTATGAATTTGTATGCGGTCACCATCAAATTTGCACTCAACAACCACTTCTTTTCCATGAAGCTATAAAATTTTAATAATAAAAATTCAGCTAATTTGTTTGACGTATCTTTAAAAAAACAATTAAGGATCAATTGATGATACAAGCAACATGATGGACATCTCGATAATAGAGACAATAGTTTGTCAAACAAATAAAAGAAAAGATAGTTTAGCTGGTCTAGTAAAATTAAGGAAAGCTATTGGACTGTGAAATCATTTCAAATCCCAACCTTCTTCCATGCAGCAGCAGCATCACTAATTCGTAGAGCTAGCTGAGGGCGCACAGCTTTTCCAATTTCTATGTCCTGATCAAAAGATGGAAGAACCCCCAAAGATAATAAGGTACCATACTAAACACACATGTAAAGAGGTTACAGAATGCTGCACACACCTGGCGTTTGTGTCGTTTGCTTCGGTCCCTTAACTTCTCACATACTAGTTTTAAGTCACAAGTAACGTTAAACAAGTCTTCCGCGTCAGGATGAAATTCATGGAATATGCTCTTTTCACTAGTTCCCAGCTTCAAATCTATGAGCAGAAACATAAGTCATATCATCTCCATAACTAGTAAGTCCAAAACGAGGTTGACTAACAGTACCTTTAAGTATAATCATGACAATCCACTTCATTTCCTGAGCATTTGTTTTCTTGATAAGTTCCGCAAGAACACCAGTCTTTTCCGCCCTATTCGAAACTTGCATGTAAAGTAAACTAAAAACTATTTCTATTGAACTAAAATAATAATAATAATAATAAATAAATAATGAGACCCGTACCGATTCTCGGTAGCAGACAAACGATCAAGTAAAACATTGAGTTCCAAAATAGTCAACCCACCAGAACTCAAACTCTGCCTCCTTTGCAAAACCTCACTTGCAACAAGTGCGAAATTACCAACATTAACCCCAGTCTTGGCACCACCTTTCCTCCAATTAATAAGTCTAACGGCATCCTCACTTTCTCTCGATATACCCAACGCGTCTATAAGACACGTGGCAAGTACTGATTCTTTTAAACCGTAGGACCCACGTTCGCGGTCGAGTGACGGGAGGATTAAACGAATGGAGTTGAAATAATCGGAGGGTGATTTGCAGTAGTTGTCCAGAAATTTACGGAATTTTGAACGTTTTTTCGATGAGGATTTTGATTTTGCCATCCAGTTGTACATTGAACAGAGGACACTGAACGGAACTGCTTTTTCGTCTCCCATTTTTCTTTTTTTTTCACTTCCTTCTTTCGGAAGATTTATAGTCGGCTTCCCTCTCTTTCTTATGAAAAATGGTTTCTGCCTTTTCCTGGGCATTTTATAGTGGGGTTGGGTTGGGTTTTCAATGGAACGGTTTGGGTCGGATTTTGGGAACTCATTACCGAACCGATAAAATAATGGTGTGTCCAAAACCAACCCAAACCGATAATACTATATTATTGCATAGCACTGGAGAGTGAGCAGAAAGAGAGAGATACAGGCGAAAGGGAGTCAAGCGATGACCCCGGTCCAATAAATATACTCTTTGCTCACTTGATTATAATGCATCCGAATCCAAACCGAACTGACGAGAAATATTTCCATTTGAAACTATAAATTTATTTAAAATTTATATCATATAAATTAATTTTTACCACATTTTTTTTTTTTGAGCTTGTAAAAAACTATAATTACTATATAGTGCAAGAATGAGTTGAGAGAGAAAATAGTGAGTAAAACGAGACAGGAATAATTTCGAGGAGACAAAAATGAGAGTTTTATTTTGACAAGCAAATGAGAGGTTGGAGAGAAAAAGAGACAATTAGACGATGTTTCAATTAATCATAAAATGCCATCATATCGGTTTGATGGATTGGATTTGCAATCATATAGGTTTGATGGATGGCAAATCCATAACCAAACAACATCTATTCGGAACTTCAAATTGAACCTATTAGCTAACTAAAACTGAATCACCAAAACACTAAAACCCGAACCGAAACAGTTTGTTATCGGTTTAGGTTAAAATTGGTTATCGGGTTATCGAACCCATTGACAGCCCTGGTTGGGGTGAATGGGTGATAATGGGGTGAGGGTAAAGTTGGATAAAATGTATGAGTGTTGGGTTTTCTAATAATAATAATAATAAAAAACAAAAAGCCCATATCAAGATCGACCACTCGGGTTTTACAACCGGTTCGCAGATCTGAGTGAAGAAGATTTATCTTTTAAGTAGTTAATAAATTTCAATATTGAGTTGGGGGTGTAGATCGAAATAAAAAACCAAAAAATGGGTTTCTTGTTAACAAGTATAATTTTCCTCGTGGTCGGTATTGTAGCCGCTCTATTCATGAGAATATGCTGCAATAGAGGTCCTTCTGCAAATCTGTAAGTACAATAAGTCCCCCCTCCCCCTAATTCTATTCAATTTTATCCGGTCAACGATTCATATTTTTTTTTTACTGATTTGCAGTTTACACCTGACATTGGTCATCACTGCAGTTGTGTGCTGTTGGTTGATGTAAGTTTTTTTGTATCTTCTTCTTTCTCTTGGGTGTTCAATTGTAATCATCTTTTCCAATCCCCAATGCACATGCTAATTTATTTAACGAGTCATACCAAGTTAGCTGTAGGCTATGTTTATACAACGATAGACACAAGAGGAGTATATATAATTTCTTGCAAGTACAATTGAGTTATATGACCAGCATCTAACCTCATGAGTATGCCAACTTTAAAATCAATCAGTTACAGTAAAAATTGAATTAAATCCCTGTGCATTAAGTAATCCCAATGAAAACATGTGGGGTGCTTGGTCGAGATCAGAGCACCAGATTATTATTTTTTTGTAATAATTATAATTATTATTAATTGTTTAATTTTTTCCTTTTCTGTTCACGCCTTGTTTTCCGGTGTCAATGCATATGCTAATTAAGAATAGGTACCCAATTCGGTGACTTCTTCAGGTATTTCTTGAAGGCGTCAATGCGTCATACCAAGTTAGGCCGTTCACGGTGTTGTAGACTTTATACCAAGATATCCAAAATGCCAGTACTTCAAAACATGGATATTCATTTCTTCCTCCTTCCATTGTCTACCCTTGCATTCATATGGCCCAACACAAGACATAGATAAGAGGGGTATATTCTTTAGTACAGGGTTACTTCAAGTAAAATTTCTTGAAAGAGGAAGGGATCGTAACGATGTTAGCATTGATCACTGGGACATAGGCCATGAGGCGCAACCTCTAGCCTCATAGACAGAAAACACACTGTGATTATAGCCTCTTTGTTAGTTAAAGAGACTTATTCCTCATGCCCCCGATTCCTACCCCTCGAGGCTTAAGCCTCAATGAAGCCCTCTTACAGATCTTCTTTGGGAAAAAATAAATAAAAATGAAATCTATCCTATTAAGTTTGAAAACTACACGTTAGTCCAACTCTATAAATGAAATATGTTGTCCTAAACCCTTAGTTAGCACACAATCATCCCTAAACCTATGTCTCTTGCTTTGTTCAAATTTTTAGTTTTTGCAGCTCGTCAGTGTCCCTCACAAAGTAAAACTGAAAGCTTCTATAACTTTGTGCTTGTCTAATTAAATTTGTCATATGACTCGAGGTTTTTTGTTTGGTTTGATTTATTTATATTTTCTTCTACAATACATTTTTTTATTATTAATTTATTTTTTAATTTTATTTTCGATCTTTAATCTGAGTCTTACGCCTCTCAGCCAAACTTCAAGGAGGCCTTCTGCCTCGAGGCTTAAAGGCGCTTTTAAGGGCTCTATAGATTTTTAACTGGTTACTATTTCACATGCAGATGATACTCTGCGTTATATTGGTATGCCTTTGGTGGTTTAAAAGGCTTTCAAATGTGACTGTTTTACCTTGCAATAGTTTTGGGCATATAGCATAGTTGGTATTAGGTCAGGTATTTGAGCCCTTAGAGTCGAATTTCAGTATGTTAAGGGCTAGAGTCCTTTGGTTTAGCGAGCTCCAAAATCAAGCTCATCTATTACTGCGACACAAACGAGGTCAAGTGAGCCAACAAACAGTCGACCTCCGGTAGATACCTAGTTTACTCACTAGATGGTGTTCAAGGCGATCCAGTCGAGTTCAGTAAACTTGACATCGATGAGAAGTGATACTCCCTGGAGTGCCATGTAGACGTTTAATTTTTTGTGAGTATAAACGAGTTATATGACCAGCATCTAGACTCTTTTTACAGTGTATGGAGTGTACCATCTTTAAAATCAATCAACTACCATAAAAATTGAATTAAAGCTGTGTGCATGAAGTAATCCCTATGGATGATCCATGAAAACATCTAAGGAAATCCTAGGGTGCTTGGTTGAGATTGGGGTGTTGTCTTTGAGCACCAGCTCGAGGGTGTAGCTGGTTGGGCTACTATAGGTTCAGCAAGACTTACCTTATTTGTGGGGAATTTTCTTTGCAGGGGTTGTGGTGTTACTTGCTGTTCAAGCTTTCGACCTCTTCATTCATGTACATGTAGATATTCTTATGGATAAGTATCTTATTCTTTTCTTTGTAGCCGAAGGCGCCAAGGCACAACCTCCCGCCCCACGCCTTTAATCGTGTTGCCGTACATGTTTGCCAACCTTGCCGCCTACCACGTAGGTTTTTTTGTGGCTAAATAAGCCTGATTTGTTGTGAAAAATAGAATACTATAAAAGCAAGGAACGTCCTAGCATCTTTGACACCCCATCACTTGCTAGCCCCGCGACCAGTAGTAGTATGCACCACATTAGTAGATGGGAGCATATTTAGTTGCTGAGGAGTGTCTAGGTATGGAGTTTGCTAGGTCTCGGCTAATTTGGTGGCAAGACAAGTGAAATTCGGCGACTCACCTTAAGCTCTGGACAAAAGACAGGCCTATAACTACTTGAAGTCGAAAATGGCACGGAGGGTCAGTGGTGGATTTGGAGATGGAAAGAAGAAACGAAAAATTAGGTTGTTTATCAACATGGAACTAGATCTTGAGTAGCTTATGGAGATGATCTAACATTTTTAACTAATATAAAGATGGGTATTTGTGTGATACTGAAATAGAACTAATTAGGATTTTCTAGGTACGTGTTTGACAAGTAATTAAGTCCGTGATACATAATTTTTCAGCCTAGATTCAACTTGACTAGTTAACTATGAACTCACACTTTTGAAATAACTGTATAATTATCACATAACAGTATGTACTTGAGTATATGTTAGAGTCGAAGAGTTGAGGTAGGGGACAGCAAGAATTAAAAAATATTAACATTTTGAAAGATCTATATACAATAGCAATGTGGATGAAGAAGACGGAGACAAGGAGTTAAGGGCAAAAATGAGAATGTAGATGGACAGGGTTTGGAGGAGATTAGGATCAGAAGTTTAATTTCAAACACATGGTACGCAGGATGATCACAAACGATCAAGTTATTTTCAACTATTTGTGATGGTGGAGATATCTTTGTAGACAAGGTGGCTATGTTGGAGAGTGAAACTCCACCTGACTCTTGTGCAACAGTTTAGGTTGTTTTATAATTTTCATTTTAAGATACCAATTAGCGTTTGTCATATATTATGGTTTCTTGCCCTTCCATTTGAACTTTACTTTGGAGCAAATGTAAAGTTTGGTTCATATATGCGTTTAGGCTTTTAGTGATAAATATTTGATGCATATCATTGTTTCTCCATATTTGTTTAAATTGACCAAAAGGGACTGCTCAAATGGTGGGAATTACTGCCTTGGGCAATTAACTTTATGAGTTGCAGTAGAGATATATTTTTCTTGGCACTCTTTGGTATCGTCACCATGTATTAATAATATTAGTATTCCAAAACTATGTTACTGATTCTGCAATATGAGATTTGTAGATCCATTGTTCATAATATTTTGTGTCTTAAATACTTAACTCATAAATGCTAAGATCGAAATTTCAGCAGACAACTGCATCTACTCCTATAACATTGTTTTTATATTTATCTTTCTTTGTTAGGTGGGCAATTGTATATCTTGCGCAGATGAAGCCATTAATTAATCCAATCCTCAGTGAAGAGTGATGCTTCTCCAAGGAGTTACGTGATGGCGCTTGTTGCATCAACATTATGTATGATGGATGTCTCCCTGGAATACTGTTTGGACCCTTTTTCTCATTCGAACATTCTTATATTTTATTTAGAAAAATTGTATGATGGTTTGTGCTTCCTGTATCTGCCTTACAGAACAGTCTATATTCTTCAGTTTATCAAAAGCGTTTAGTAGTCTATTGTTAGACCTCCAAAAAGAGTAATAAATGATGGATTCTGCCTGGTCCCTATTCAGCTGTAGTTGTTTCCTCTACCCATTCCCCAGCACTTAATCTAGCTTATACTATATACTTCCTATATGTAAAGCCGTAAAGACGGTGCACTGAATCACTGGTAGTATTTGATCCAGAGATGGAAATTTTATGCCTAAGTGCAGTGCAGTGGTTAACAATGGTTTGGGTTCTATTTTTCATGCCTCAGTGCAGTTGGAATATCCCCCTGCATGCCATTATACCTTTAGTGCACGAGAGTTATCACAGGTGTGAGTGAATGTATGAGCCATGAGATGATGCGGAACATGTTAATTAAGATCGTAATGCTATTTTGGATCATACCTACAGTTAAGACCTTGCCAAGATGGTATACATGCTCCAAAATAGGCAGTTTATTTTGATAATTTAGTCATATTTTCGGATTAAGTGTAACCCGGAAACAGATTAAGTTTTTCTTAGTTACTGAAAAAATGAGTCATTAAAAGCTTGCCCAAGCCCCAAAGGAAGCCCAAGTCTAAGTTTTATTTACTATGTAGTATTGTGTCTGCATTTACTCTGTAGTATCGTTCTTCTGATTCTTGTTATATTGTACCCTCATTCTCTCCGTGTATTTGGATTGAAGATGATGACAGACTCGTGCAAATATTTGGAAGTTTCATATATTTTTCTGAAAAACTAATGAAAAGAAAAGGATGAGAAAGACTTGTCTATTTGCAGTTGACTTCATATTTATGTGGAGGTCCGAGCTGTAGATGAGCTTGGGTCACTTGGCAGCACCAAGCTTGAACTAAGAAACATTACACAATTCGAGACATTGAATGGATAGAAATACAGTCACATTTAATAGAATTCAATAGCTTTGAAAGACTTTTTGAGAACCTACCCTTTCTTTGGAGCTCTCTACTCTCATTTCTCTCGCCAAGAGGTCTATAAGTGCCTTAGAGTCGCATGTTTTGGTGCAGCAAGAGATGGAGAAGAAGTGGTTTCAACTAAATGCTTTGGCGATAGTTTCGTTTCTATTGTTGCTGGTTATCGCCCCTTCTCTAGCATGCTCTTCTTCGAAAGGCAACGGATGTAGAGACTGCATTGCTGATCAAATGAAGTACGGCTGCCCAGCATGTGCGCCAATACTACGTTGCATGGCCCGGTGTCTGTGGGGTGGTAAATCACAATCCGTGTGTTCAAAAAAGTGTGATTGTAATGGCGGGAAGCCACGCCTTTCGGATTGCAAGAAATGCATGTCTAGGTGCAAGTGTAGTTGTGCTAAATAGGTGGTTCTGAACGGACTGTATTAGGTACTAACTTTTGCTCTATATGTGTTGATGCGTTGATGGGAATTGTACTATGAATCATATTGTTCCTAAGGCAATTTTCACCTCGTGTTGGAAGTTGTGATCTATGTATGTAAACTACAAAACCAAATCAGTTTAGATTTTTAATTAAGTCTGTGTGACCTGGTTTGGGTTCTATCTATACATTCGAGAGTGGAATCAACTTTACAGTGTTCGTTCTTTGACGCGAAGTGGCGTTTCCTTCGTTTTTAATGTATGTAAACTACAAAAACAAACCAATTTAAATTTTTAAAAAGAGTAAGAAAAGAAGAATAGTCTGTGGCCATAAAGCCATAGTCTAAGATCATCTCGTACATCATAATCAGTGGAAAATAGGAGTGAATTTGAGCTTTGACGCCTAATTATTAATAAACTAGTTACTTTGATTGTATGTTCTTCGACTTTCTAGATCATATTAACTTAATCACTTGAATGGACATTTTTTATTGAAGACCTCACTGGGTTAATTGATGTATCTAATCGATTAATTGTGATGCCTTGACCCTTGAAAGTATTGAAGAAAGCTCTAGTATTAGTGTTTGACCAACCAGTTGAGCCAAGCAAACAGGACAAGACCAAGTCCCACGCTCCCTCATGTATGATTTATGTGAACACAGAAGTGAAAGACAACTGATCGACTTACGTACAAACCAATCGGTCATGTGAAATGAGTTTGAGACTGTATGTAAGTGACTAAAACCTAATAAATCGATCATTTGATCCAATAGCAAAACTCCATATGGCATCCTATGGAGTACAACATGGCAGCACAAGGAAGTAGCACATTATGAAACATATATGGCTCATGGCTCATGGCTATAGTAGTACTTGACAAATGTCACTTTACTACAACATGAGGTGGAATGACATGGCATGATCTAAATACATGATGTAGCAGTGAGAAACATGTGGTAATGAGGTGGCAGTCCAAGGCCACATGTCAGATTGTCAATACACCCCAGCATGACAAAGCATTGTGAAGGTTGAGGTGGATGAGAAGGTGAATGGATGTATATATAGATTTAATATGGGACGTGAAGCAAGGATGAGCGGTTTTCAGTGATATGTATTCGGTAGAAAAGAGAGCACTAAGAAAACCAATTCTATTACTTCATTTTTGTATAGGCTGGATAAACTACCTAAGTTGATGATAGAATTTCGGCACTTACAGAGACCACTCTGGCCTTGTTTATAAAAACAAATGCAACCTCCCTGAGCGTACTCACAAGAAAATCGTACTCCGATCCGATCCTAGTTGTTTTAGTTCATCATATTAACTTTGATTCATTCCTACATTCCTACTGCCCTTGACAAGTAAGAAAAAAGTACTGAAGAAGGAATGAGCGTAGTCGTGTAGAGGTAATAGAAAGCGACAATCTGTAACTATGTCGAGGACGAGCAGGCATTTGAAAGACTAGTGTCTGGGCACGTTGATCAACTGGATACAGATCATGATGGTTTGCTCTCTTATAAGAGATGACAAAGGAGCTCCAAAGCTTGAGGATTTTAGAGACACATTTTTGGAATAGATGTAGTCAAGACTCAAGACAGACCCAGAAGACCTATCTATCGCTTACCACTCCTTGTTCTTACAATTTGATCATCATGTCATTGGTAACGTAGATTGTTGGGAGATTTCACTAGAAAGTCACACCTCAATCTAGTTACTTTCTATCCCTGGAGGAGTTCACACCAAGGAAATCAGACTTTGGTAGTTATCAACAACCTCAACAAATGCAAAACCACTAACTTATCATCACCTTCATAGATCAACAATAATAATTGGTATGGTGCAATCTGCAAAGTTTTTGGATTCTTCCTTTATATGGCTAAGTGCATTTGGATTCTTAGAAATGAATATCTCAAAGTGGTCCTAATCTAGCTTGAAAGAGGGTTGAAAGTCCTGTTGCTTAGAAAAAAATAAATAAAACCAATCTCCCGCGTGGCCTAGTTTCTCATATTAATTATTCGTAGCTAATTCCAAATTCACATTTTCGGGTGTTGTCCACCCTCCACAATCCACACTCCCCTGATTCTATCCTTGTGCACACATGGATGTATTATCAACATTGCCTGTCAGTTTTTGCATAGTCATGTGATAGGTGATCCAGGACTTGTTTTGCAGCACGACAAACCCAACCTGTTTCAAGTTTCAACACAGTCATGCTCATGTGACAAGCTTGTGAAATACAATAACATATCCCTAAGAAAAAATTTTCTTAGTTGAAAGCAGAGTTTTGTTTTCATTTGAGAGAAACTATATCGAAGACCAGAATAAAGCAGAGTTTTGTTTCATTTGACAGAAACTAACTATATCGAAGACCAGAATATCTTGAAACAAGGAGATGAAATTCAGCTCAAGACAAAAGCACTTGTTTAATACATTTCGTTTTTCAAATCTTTCTCCATGAAGTATGCAAAGAACATGGAATATGAAGTTGATAATGTGACCAGTCATGAGTAGATATTTTGTCCGAATTATGTTTTTGAGACAATCCAATTGCAGCATAACCTGCCTTTTCCATAGAAAAAAAAGGTTCTATCCCCACTAGATTAGCTTTTTAATTTGAACAATTTAAAATATGAACAATTTGTTTTATTGTTGTTGTTAGATCGATGAACTCATTGTTATAAGTTTAAGTAGAGAATTACACCACCTTAACATGAAAATATATCATATAAAATACACTAATTATAGTAACCCACTATGAAGAGATATTATGGACAATATCGCACATATTATTCTTAACTTAATATCCTAATATGTAGATAAATCCCAACATTTTATACTCGTGTTCTCAAGTATTAATCCAATGTTTGCCAATGTAATACTCTGTCATATACTTCGATCGACACCCTCTCCTCCAAAGCTTTTGAAGAAGTACATTTTTTTCCCCTTCCTCCAAAGTTTTTGGAGAAGTACATTTTTTTGTTCCTTCTTCTAAACGAAACCTCGGAATTCTTACCCTTACAGGTTCATTCCGTACGTACGAATAGTTCTATATCTCCTCTCCAAGACTGAAAGCAGCCGGAATGGAATAACGAATTGAATAGATGTGGATGGAACTGCCTACGTTGCCTCATCCTTTCTTAGAAGGCTAAATCTACCCTGCGCAGGACGTATGGTGCGCTGTGAAATCACAGCCACTCATACCAGGGGGTGCGTGTGTATAGGGGCGCTGGTAATCTTGATCCAAAGGCCCACATAACAAGACAATACATCTCATGAAGAAGGCTCTTCTTAGAAACCTCGGAATTCTGTCTAATATTTTGGTTTTTTTTAAAACCGGAATTCCAAATATAGAGTCGAAATTTGTTTATTCCGAAATCAATTGAAATTCCGAATATGATAGGAGTCGAAATTTGATAAATTTCGATTTTTAGATTTATTGGAATTCTGAAAATTTTGAAATCCTGAACTATGCTTCAAACAAGAAACACAACTATTAAAACTATTGGTGGTGGTCGACAAATTAAAGCAGACCGCACCTCTAGAAAAGACCAATCAATTAATATATTAATATTAAAGCTTTCATAAAATTTCAGGTCATCAACTCCTATTAAAACAAAAATTCTTTTCTTATTGAAAAGAGAAATTCTAGCATTTTTAATAAAAACGGGAATTATTCTTATATTATCATGGGAATTCATTCTCTATTGAAAAAGAAAAATCTAGCACTTCTAATTAAAAATGGGAATTACACTTCTAAATTAAAACGGGATTCTTCCTCTAATTAAAAACCGGGTTTTTAAAATTTAATTAAAACAATTTGTTGAGAAATTAAAACTAGTTTTTAAGACTTGATTAAAACAATTTATTAGGAAATTAAAACGGGGTAGCAACTTAACGAAAACATGAATCACGATTTGTTAGAAAATTAATATATGTATAGTTATGATTGCTGAGAAAGTTTTTAAAATAGCTGATGCATATGAACGACGGGTCTACTTTCTAGTCTTAATATTAAAGCTCTCACAAGGGGTATTTTTCAAGCTCTATTAAAATTCCACGTCATCGTCTCCTATTAAAATGGAAATTCTTCACTATTGAAAACAATAAAAAAAAATCTAGCATATCTAATTAAAACGGGAATCCTTCTATTAAAACGGGAATCACACTTATAAATTAAGTCAACTATTAAAACGGGATACCTCTTCCAATTAAAAAATGGGGTTTTTAAACTTAATTTAAACAATTTGTTAAAAAAATTAAAATGGGTTAGCAACGAAAACAAGAATCACGATTTGTTAGAAAATTTATATAAATCGTGATTCTTGTTTTCGCCGCTAACCCATTTTAATTTTTTTTAACAAATTGTTTAAATTAAGTTTAAAACCCCATTTTTAATTAGAAGAGGGATCCCGTTTTAATAGTTGACTTAATTTATAAGTGTGATTCCCGCTTATATATATATATATATATATATATATATATATATATATATATATATATATATATATATATATATTCATTGATTGTTGAAGTTTTCAAAAAACTAGTGTGTATCCTACTTTCTAGTCTAAATATAAAGCCCCCACTATATATTCTACCCTATAATGCGGCGTAGGGGTTTGAGCCGAGAAGCCATGACATTTTTGTTTGCACATTTTTTTTTTAAATTTTAATTTCCTATCTTGTGGGCCCACGAGAAAAAAAAATGAGACATTTTTTCCTATGAATCCCACCAGAAAAAAAAAAAAAAAAAAACCGGTAAAAAAAATTTAAAACAATTTGTTGAGACAAATTAAAACTAATAATATTGAATGAGTACTGTACTAAACTAGTTGAGTGCAATTGATTAATAAGATCAAATCCAAACATGAACTATATAGAAGATTACACAAAACAAATATAGTAAAGAATCATCTAAAATGGAAATAACAAATAAATAGGGAAAAAACATAATCTTTAAAGAAACTAATATGAGATCAAATCTATCTATATATTAATGTTAAAGCTCCCACTAATGTATTTTTCGAGCTCTATTAAAATTTCACATTATCATTTCTTATTAAAACGACACTTCTAATTAAAATGGAAATTATTATTCTATTATTAAAACATGAATCATTCTTCTATTGAAACGGGAATACCACTTCTAAATTAAGTTAACTATTAAAGCGGGATTTCTTTTCCAATTAAAAAACGAGTTTTTAAAATTTAATTAAAACAATTTATTAAGAAATTAAAACGGGTTAGCGATTAAAATAGGAATCACGATTTGTTATAAAATTTTCATATGTATAGTTATGATTGTTGAGCAAGTTTTCAAAAAAGCCGGTGCGTATGTACGCTTTCTAGTCAACTATTAAAACGAGATCCCTCTCCAAATAAAAAATTGGATTTTAAAGCTCAATTAAAACAATTTGTTAGGAAATTAAAACTTATGGGTCGGGATCCCTCTCCAAATTAAAAACGAGGTTTTAATGTTCAATTAAAACAATTTGTTATGAAATTAAAACCCTATTTTTTTTTTCCAATTACAACGTATAATTTATTACGAAATTTGCATATGTTATTGAGCAAGTTTTCAAAAGAGAATGTGCGTATGCACGGGCCTACTTTTTAGTGACTAATTAATTGATCAAATATAGTCTTATAGTGATTAGATCCTTTATCTCGCAAATATTATTCCTGTAAAATCCATTCACGTACATTATCACATCAACTGTTTTTCCCTGCTGAGCAGAAAGTCAAAAACTACTAAGAAAGAAGGGTAGGCCAGCATGTGTGTACTAGTCAATAACTCAATAATTTAATTGGAACACCCATAATTTTATGGTTATCCCAATAGTAGGAATCAGACAGCAATATCACTATATATATATCGTGTTAGAGCATGGAGCTTTGAGTATCCAAATATCCAATTGTTAGTCAGTCATGGGTAGTCGAGTTCATCTGGCACTATGCATTGTCGCTATGCTTGGCTTAATGGTCACAGAAGGAGCAGATTATGATTCCTCCACAATCAATCGAAGTACTTTTCCTAAAGGATTTATTTTTGGGACTGCTTCTTCTGCTTATCAGGTACTAAGTGCATTTCGCTTTCGTATTTGCCAGCATTACAACCTTACAAAGTATATGTTAGTACACAATTTTTAATCTATACCTTTAGTGTTGAGCTAAGCATCAACTAACTTTTATTTAGAACTAGCATAAGTGAGATATTACATTATAAATTTTAACAAAAAAAAAAGAGATATTACATATAAAATTTGTGATGTGCTGTGATTTGGTAGCGCGTTGATGGTAATTAACACAACATATAGAGGCTAAAATAGGCCATGTTCATGTGCTTCTTGTCAAAAAATGTTTGTTCTAATATAATTATGATATATTCTCCTGTAATTAGTATGAAGGTGCATGGAAAGAAGATGGTAGAGGCCCAAGTAACTGGGATACGTATACTCATGAGCATCCAGGTAATGAATAGTTTCTGGAACATGACAATTTTAGTTTGACACAGGTGCACAATTTTAATTTCATTTTAATTACATTTGAAGTTCTGAAGTACGAACCTGATGAAGGTCATACTTCGTTGTTCTTTGTTTGCACTTAGCAGATACTTTTGAAAAATTTTAGGACCATTTTTTTGAGAATTTTTTATAAAAATCTCCATAAAGTAATATGTACTATTCATTTATTCAAGAAGCTTGAAAACATACGAGTGTCAGGATTTCCTCTGGTGTTTTTTGGCATGACAAGGGCCCAGTTAGAACTTAGAACCCTGGTTTCCAATACCTTTTTAATTTCTGAATAGCTTGATGGAAGTCATGGAACCTTTGGTAATTTTGATAAACAAATGTACGTGTACCGGTATGTGTGTGTGCTCGATGTAAGGTCGATGTGATATATTGTTGAACATTGTGATATTACTCTATTTCTACTTACTGGGAAAATTAATGTGATAAGACAGAGAGAATAGCAGACGGTGGCAACGGAGATGTAGCCAATGATCACTATCATCACTATAAGGTAGGTACTGTAATCAACATTGTTTGTTCTTGTTGTCCACATATTTTTTATTAAAAATTACCACAATGTTATTTATCTGTTGCCTTTCTTTCCCAAACAGGAAGACGTAGCGCTTATGAAGGACATGGGATTGGACGCTTATAGATTTTCCATCTCATGGTCAAGAGTTATGCCTAGTAGGATACCCATTCATCTCTACTCCATGTCTGTCTCCATCTCATCTATATAAAAGAAAAGATGCAATTTTCCTCAAGTTAATTGGGGCTCAAAGATCATTCACTGTTCTACTTCACGGAGTAGATGATGGTTGTGTCTTTTAGAATCAAAATTTCGATCCGTAGAATCAAAATTCAGTCAAAAATAGGAAAGCCAAAGAGAAAACTCGATGTATGGTAGGGAAAAAAATTAAAATAAAGAAAACAACTTCCTTAGACTAAAAAGATTGTTGTTCTCCTCCACTTTCGTTCATACTCTAATTCTCTCAGCTAGCCTTCCCTATAGACTATAGTTGACAGAATACGAGATCCACAAACTAAAACAACCAACTAGTGAAACGATCTAGCTCATGCCAATATTCTTGGGATAGCCCAAAATCCCAAACTAAGTAAAAATTTGCTTAGTTTTGGTCTGGGTATCCGAAAGTGAAAATTGCCCATATTTTGATGTTTATTGTCATTCTTTTATTTCATATTAATTGTTTATTGTCAATGATGTTAGACGGAAAATTAAGCGGTGGAGTGAACAGAAAAGGCATCCAGTTTTACAACAACCTCATTGACGAGCTCCTGTCTAAGGGTCCATCCTTGCACTGCCAATGTTCTTTCATTTTATTTATTTTTTCCCGTCTTCTCAACATATCAGGCTCACTATATTTAAACATATGCAGGTCTGCAACCTTATGTGACTATTTTTCATTGGGATGTTCCACAACACCTTGAAGATGAATATGGAGGCTTTTTAAGCTCACATATTGTGTAAGTACAAAGGTAGTGTCACATATTCTGTTCCGTTTTGTGGTAGCGACCATGCCTGCCTTAACTAATAACATTTATAGAAGGGAAGTATTAGAGCATCCCCAATGTTTGAAACAACCATTTTATAGGTGTGCCCTAATGGTTGTGTCAAATCTATCTAATAAAATAGGGAGGAGTGGGAGGACAGATTCCACGTCCTAAGGTGAGACGTGGTCGACACACCTCCTAACCATAGCTACTCAAAACTTATGGAGGGTGAATTAAAAAACTTTTAGGGTGAGTTAAACAGTTTTTCTCACCTCACCCACCCCCACACAAAAAAGTCAACATTGGACAAAATTTTTATGGGTTGAATATTTTATGGGCTTGGAACCATGAGCATGGGCTCAATTAAAAAAAAATTGTAATAGTGGGAGTAGGCATCCAAAAATCAGCCAAAAGGCTGGGCTTATAAACTGTGGGGCCTCCAAATTTGACATGGTACTGCACAATTGGCTGACCCAATTGATGTTATTGGGCTTATGGATAATGGGCAATTGGGCTGGCCTTGCGCCGCGACGAGTTGTTTTGCGCCGAAGACGCACATACACTTTACGCCGAAGGTGTGACGAGTTGTTTCGTGCCGAAGGCGCAGCTGGCCTTGCACCAAAGGCGCGACGTGTTGTTTCGTGCCGAAAACACGCATTTCGGCATGCGTACGCCTTGCGCCGAAGGCACAATGAGTTATCGGGGTAGGGCGGCAAGCGCGTTGAGGTCTCACGGGTCGTAAGCACGGACATACCCTATTGCTTAAAAAACTAGGTTATTTGTCATTTTGGTGTTAGCAACAGAAATAACCGATGACTTGTGTGGCAACTCTGCTGCTGCACGGTAGGTTCTCTGTCTCTTGACGATCTTTTCAGATATACTTTATGGACAACAGAAAACCATCTGTACAGCATGTGACTTACCGCGCATGGCTCATAAAAGTAACCAAAACCCAACTTTTCCTGTCGGGGTTGTGGTTTTTGATGGTAAGTTTTTGGGTTATACTTTGTTATGACTTACCTAGGTGGCAAGTCATATATAATCCAACCATCGGGATGCTCTTATGACAGCAAATTAAAAACCCAGTGAAGGATGTTTAGAGAATGTACGAAGGTCTTAAAATTTACACAATCTCGGGTTTGATTAAGTTCAATCCAATGACACCACTATGTTTTCTTGAGAATCAAAATGGATGACAAACAAATCTCAATAATCTTTGTAGCTGTGTACTATGTTCACACAATGACAAGTTAATTTTGGGTTATATCAAACATTCTAACTTCTAACACGTACACTTTAGGGCATTTCCAATTGCGGGGTACGGGTGTAAACAATATAAGAGTGAAGTTTACACTCTTAATCTCAAAAATTCCCTTCAAATGGAGGATGACCAACCTTCTAAATGGAGTGGTGGATTCCCCATCTCGGATACAAGTTAGTAAAAGGTGCGGGCATCACGAGTGACGCATGAGTTTAAAATACGTTATAAGAGCATCTCTAGGTGGACGCATTCGTGGTCGCATTCTTTAAATTTGAAGAAATGCGTCGAAATTTCCCGGAATTCCAACTCTAGGTGGACGCATTCGTGGTCGCATTACTTGCTTATTCGCATTCTTGTTCGCAAATTTGGCAATTTGGATGCAGATGCGGCGCGACATTGGTAATGTTGCGCGCCATTGCAAATGTCGTCCCACAACTTTTTTGACTTTGACCAGCAACACACGCGCCAGTTGCACTGTCGCGCGCCACTCCTAATGTCGCGTAGGGGTTTTTTTTTTCACTTGCGCGCCACTCCTAATGTTGCGTGAGTTGTTTTCAAATTATACATGGGCGACATTACAACTATCGCGCGACAGTGCTAATGTCGCGTGGGTTGTTTTTTGGTAATCGAATTTGCGACCACCTAGAGTTGGTCGAAATTTGCGACCAATTTCTTCATTCGCATTCTTCAAATATGAAGAATATGCTACCACCACCTAGAGATGCTCTAAGCAACGCTCGAGTTTCAAAATTTAAATTTTTTATATTTCTCCATTGGAAACTATTGAGTATTGAGTGTGGATAAATTGGATATTTATAATCAATACATTAGTGTGTGGTGAGAATTGTAAAATCCTAATGAGACTTTGTGGATGTGCAATTTTACACCCTCAATTAGAAATGCCCGTATACAGAATACACATTTTCAATCATGCCACATTAGCACATTGCCATGTTTAACATCATTGCGGGCTCAAGCTATATTTTATGGCTAAATCTATGGTGCGCGAGATGTATGGTGCGCCATTACATCTCGGCCACTCATACCAAGGGGTGCGTGTGTATTTAATGGCAAAAGTACTGATCCAAAGACCCATATTACTTGCGCACAGTGGCAGAGCCAGGGGGGCCCAGGGTACACCCTGGCGTATCCTCAACTTAACCAAAAAAACAAAAAAAAAAAAGTAGCTATCAGTGACCATCCGAAGTTCATAAAGTCTCGCCACCATCCGAAGTTCGAGGGGGCGGATAAAGCAATGAGTTTATGACGACTAACAAATCGGAGTGAAAAATGGAAAGAAAAAAAAAAAATATATAAACAACAAAGAAAAAATACAAAAGAACTGTAGATTGTTCTAATTTTATCACTCAAATGTCAAGAAGTTGGGTGGTGCGATATGGATGAGACAAGAATGTTCTTGTTTGAGAATGATATTTTTCATATATCATACTGATTGATACTTGATAGCCTCAACGGAAGATGATTTTGCAAGAAGATGAGCGAGTGCACGCTTGTGATCGCCTTTCGAAGCTTCTTGTGCTTTTGTAGAAACACATTCAGGTCAATCTCCTTCTCAAGAAGCTGCTTGTGAAGAGTCTCAAATTCCTCTTTGATTTTTCAAAGAGAAATCATCACAAATTAGGAATCTCAAGGAAGAATCTAAAAGCAATTGTACAAAGGAGCTATCTGAAGTGATCAACCAAGTGATAAGGGAGCAAAAAAAAAAGGTGGCATGTGCTGAGCGAAACAAAAAGGATGTGTTAGATGTCATGTGATGGGTGTTGTACTTGATGTACAGATTTGACTTGTTTATTTGGTATGCGAAAAAAACAATAGTACCAAAAAAGCTAATAGAAAACCCAATAGTATTTGTGCTCCTATTTATCTCGTTTTTATCAACCCATATATAAACCCAAACAGAAATCATCTTGTATCTATTTAAAAAAAAAACAACTAAAAAAAAAAACCCTAACATACTCTACTTCTCCTCTCCTCCACTTTCTATTACTCTATATTAAAATTTAAGTCTTCTACTCTTCTACCAAAACAACAACAATCGGATGGTGGATGAATGGTTGAATGATTATTTAATAATATACATTGAAAAAGAAGTTTTTGATAGCATTGATACCGAGTTGATCTTGCAACGCTTCCAAAAGATGAAGAAAGATGATAAAAAAGAAGGCCGCCAAGAACAACTATGAATAAGTATTTGTTTAGATTGAATTATTTTTTCTTTTCTTATTATTTTTTATATTATACTTAATGCAATTATTTTATATGATTTTTTTATGTTCGAAATATACTTGTTTTGTGATCGGGTTTAAATTTTTAGTTAAAAAAAAATTAGTGTATTGTTTTTTTTATATTTGGTTTCTGGGTGGCTCACCCTCACTTACATTCCTAGCTCCGCCACTGCCTGGGCACCATACATTATTGCCTGAGCCCATATTACCTGCGCACCATACGACCTGCGCACTGAAGACATGCTCATATTTTATTGCTCTTATACATTTCTTTGGCCTGGTCCATTAAGATTGTTTGACGGGAGTACAGGTCAGATTTTCGAGACTATGCTGAGCTTTGCTACAAGGAGTTTGGTGATCGGGTGAAGCACTGGATTACCTTAAATGAGCCTTCGTCCTTCAGCAGTGGTGGTTACGCCATGGGCATCTTGGCCCCAGGCCGATGCTCGAAACAAATTAGAAATTGCAGTGCTGGGAATTCAGCAACAGAGCCATATATTACAGGCCATAACCAACTTCTTGCTCATGCAGCTGCAGTGAAAGTATACAAAGAAAAATATCAGGTGAACTTTAGTAAAATGGTCTTAATGGCTTGTTTTCAAAGATATACTGTGTTGTATATCCATAATGACGTAATTTGGACTAAACCCACAACTAATTTGGAGATAATTGATATGCATGGGACGCCACACATACTTGGCCTTGCGAATTGCCTTATTAAAACAGTATCAAAACTTTATCATAATTCAGCATAAAGTTGGAAACTTACGATTTCAGAAATGCGATCAAATACAACTTATTCATTATTGACACAGTATTTCAGTATGTGGCCTCGATCATGATACAAATTACAAAACCATTATGATTTTGTATGATCTTTGAAACATACTTCTGGAATTAAGATTACCTAATTACCTTTCAGTAGTTACATATTGTAGAAAGTTACAGATTGGAATAAAATGAAAGTGAGATTTGCAGGCTGAGCAGAATGGGAATATTGGAATAACACTAGTTTCTCATTGGATGGTGCCTTTTTCTCCAGCCAAGGTTCATAAAGATGCTGCCCAACGAGCCATTGACTTCATGTTTGGCTGGTAAGACAACTGCATAAAGTTAATCAAAGATTCATTTTTGATAAGAAAATTACTTGAATCATTTGTATGATGTCAAAGGTTCAAAGCACAAATACACAATCATTAGTACTTAGTAATTTTAGGATTATTTGAACTAACTAATCTTTGATATATAGGTTTATGGATCCTTTGACTTATGGCGCTTATCCGAAGAACATGCAGTTGCTCGTTGGAAACCGACTGCCAAAATTCTCCAAAAATCAATCTGATATGGTAAAAGGATCATTCGACTTCCTTGGATTAAATTACTATACTGCAAACTATGCAACAAATAATCCCTCTAGTAATGTCCAAGCAAGCTATCTCACAGATTCTCTCGCTACGCTCACTAGTAAGTTATAGCGCAATCACCCCACGTTGCTTTTGTTCATATATATATTTATCTAATATTGTAACCAAAAGCGGTTTTGCTATGTATAGCGGAGAGAAATGGGACTTCGATTGGCCCAAAGGTGAGACTTTTTAAATAGAACATACTAAAAACTAGTATGCTCCTACAAATAATTTACAAAAATCATTATGAGCATCAAACTTAGAATCAATTGGTGATAAGTAGAGAAGCCCAAAAACATTTATACTGCTGCAATGCTTCACACGTACATCCCTTGTAGGATTTAGCAAGTATCGCAACACAAAGCAGTTAACTGAACCAACACGTACCAGCAAGCGTACGCAATTCACTTTCACTTCCACTTGCATTTTGAAAGTCGCCTACATTTATTTTTGAGCTCATATGGAAGTAATCTAGTTTATACTTGGCAAAAATCACATTTTTTAATATACACGATCTTACAGGCTGGTTCATCATGGCTTTTTGTGTACCCAAGAGGGATTCGAGATCTGTTGCTCTACACCAAGCAAAGATATAAGAATCCTACCATTTACATAACAGAGAACGGTAATTAAGGTTTTGAATAATTTTTAAATTTTAATCACGTTTCTTTTCATACCATTCATAAGAAGTGATGACTTAATAGCTAGTCCAGTAATAAAAAATACAAGTACGAATTGTGTTTGTTACTTCTCTGCTTGCAGGTATAGATGAGGTCAATAACAAGACATTCTCTCTTGAGGAAGCATTAACAGACAATATGAGGATTGACTATTATCATCGCCATCTTTCTTTTGTTCTGAATACCATCAAGTAAGTTATAGATTATCATCAAAGGGTTTAAATACACAAATTTCCATTGCAAATCATGGTTTTGCTAAACTAAGTTAGAGCATTCGTTTTAACAGGAAAGGTATGAACTTGAGAGGATACTTTGCTTGGTCACTTTTGGACAATTTTGAATGGGCTGAAGGCTACACAGTTCGATTTGGTATTAACTATGTGGACTTCAAAACTAAGAAGAGATACCCCAAGCACTCATCTATATGGTTCAAAAAGTTCCTCCACAATTGATAAGGAATAAAAGGTGATTATATATGCTCGGCTGTCTTTTAAACATTCACATAAGGAAGGGATTCTCCTTGCCTTTCCATTAGGGAAAATGTCATTTCGTATCAGAAATAAATACACATTTTAGCAAGCTTTACATTAAGAACTATGAATCCACAGTACTTAATTTCTCTACGGCTACTTGGTTCGGCAGAATTCTCTTTCAACAAGAAATTGTATTCCTGGAATCTGCCTTATCAAAAATTTGTTTTCCAACTGTTTGTTTCAACGAGGAAAACTATTTTTTTTATATACTAGGATATGCCCGTGCCTACGGCCCGCGAGACCTCGACGTGCATGCAGTGCTATCCCGACAACTTGTCGCGCAGGTAAGCCATGCCTTCGGCGCAAGACGAGCCCAATTGCCCATTATCCATAAACCCAATAATATCAATTGGGGCAACCAATTGTACAATATCATGTCAAATTTGGAGGCCCAACAGTTTATGGGCTAGTCTAACAATTTATAAGCCCAGTCTCAATTGTTGATTTTTGGATGAATCTCATGGTATTGATTACACTTAACAAAATTGTACAAACCCTCCAAACACTTAGATCTGCCAAGTCATATTTTAGTAAGAATGATTATCTACCATTGGATAGGGTCTTTTGGGCCCCACACTTATCTATTTTGTTAGATAGATAAATCTCTTATGAGAAGACGAGATGGAAAAGAAAACAACTTTCTTTCTATTTTTTAGGAAGTTGTTTTCACCCCTTCTACTTTGAGAATCTATTTTCCACTTTTCTGTTTTATTGTTTGCCAAACACTCATAAGATTTTAGATTCCATGAAAACATTTTCTTTTACTCATCTTTCCAAACGCGCAGCCTAAGTGTTGGCATATATATTTAAAATGGGGAATTTTGACTTAACCCCCCAAAGTTTGGTAGCGTTTTAACTAAACCCCCCATTTTTAAAATTGTTTGAGTTTGCCCCCCACTCTGTCAATTTTGTGTGTAACAGACGTTGATATTTTAGCTATTGACCATTTTAACCTTATGAAATAGACGTTGCATTGCCCCCACATTAACATTAAACCCAGCTTTGCGAAAACCCCCCAAACTTATCTTAAGATCATAGCATTGAACATATATCCAATATCTTAAGATCATACCACTGAACATAATCCAAGCTTTCTATAATTGTTGAACGAGTAGATTCTACCAATGAAATACAAAAGTTAAATATAACAAAAAAATTGCCAAAATGAGAAAAGACAATTGCTACGAATATCCAAAAAGTACTGATGTATGACAATACCGATATGAACAAATGAAGGATAATTTAGAATGTAGTAACAAATCAAAACAATTTGCTTATAGGGTAGAACTAGAAGTGTGGGTGTGAGGCTCTTTGCACCTGGACAAGTCTCTGATTTTCTCAATTCTTTCACTTCCTTGGATATCCAGCGAAACTATCCGGCATCCAGAACTGAGTAGAACCTCCAGGGAAATAAACAGATTCCATATAGCCCAAATCACCCAAGTTCATTGCTCCCCCTTAAAGATTCAAAGAATTTCACCTATTCTCTCCTAACTTAACAACACTCTCAGACTACAAATTAAACTGAACTTCCTTACTGGGATCTCTTCCTAATGTGACAGGAAACAGTAATCCCCTCAAAGAAATCCAACACAGCAATCTCAAGAAAAAACTTATCTTCTTGATATTCGATAACACTCCAATTATTATCACCTGATCGGAACAATACCAATAATTTTCCACTAGAATGTATTGCCATGACTACAAAATCACTGCTGGTTGCTGCTTGAGAAAAAACATGCTTCTTAACACCAAAATGATCCATGGACTGTTTTGTTTTTCGACCCTCACGTTCAGATTTTGCTTTCTCAAGATGATATTCTTTACCTATAACATAAATTTTGAAGTCCAGTGTGTTGAGCATCTTTGGAAAGGAGTTGGGTAGAACTTTAATTGGGCATCCAGAAAGTGGCTCGAGGAACTGAAATACATTGGGCCTTGTTTCTTTCACTTTAATTATCCATCCTTTGGGAGAAGAAGAAGACTGGGCTTTTGGTTGATGAAGAGGTTGTACAGCATAGATGGTATGCTCAACAAGAGTGAGCACGCATGAACTAAGGTGATTTTCTTGTTGATAATCACAGTAGAAGTCAAGAGGTGTTACCATATTCATGATGTCTTCTTCTTCAATTTCAAATGTCAATATGCTATTTGCATAAACCCCCCAATGTTTAAGTAAACAGTCAATGAAGAAGAAGAAGAAGAAGAAGGTCAGGAAGAAGATTAAGTGTGAGAATAGAGCCTTAGATAGTTGATTTGTGTTGCTAACCTCGCAAGTGCCACCGCCCATAAAAATGAGATGAGATTTGTGTTGATTTCAGACTAAAGGGCCGAGGAGGAGATGATATTTATACGAAAGGAATAAAATATGGCCAATATGGAAAATACGAGAGAGAGAGAGTGAAAGAATTAAATAATGGCAACCTTTGGGGGGTTTTCGCAAAGCTGGTTTAACGTGTTAATGTGGGGGGCAATGCAACGTCTATTTCATAAGGGTAAAATGGTCAATAGCTAAAATACCAATGTCTGTTACACACAAAATTGACGGAGTGGGAGGCAAACTCAAACGATTTTAAAAATGGAGGGTTAAGTCAAAACGCTACTAAACTTTGGGGGGTTAAGTCAAAATTCCCCATTTAAAATTTAAAAGGAAATTGGACTATGAATCCAGAACAATATGGCAATTTAGCATTCTCACGTGGGTGGACAACATTTTCAATTCTCGTGATCTTAAGCAAATGTAGCCTAAATCTGGGCATATATAATTAAAATTTAAAAGGAAATTGGACTATGAATCCAGACCAATTTGGCAATTTGGCATTCTCACGTGTGGACACCATTTCCAAATCTCTTAAGCAACTGTCCAAACAATAAAAAAAAATTCATATCTATTAATTGGTTTTTCCATTAACAAAAATCTCAATGTATAGTCTTTAAAAAATCAATAGAGATTACTATGCTGTTAATATATCGTCAATCATATTATACCGATGGTTTGGAAGAAAAAAAAAATGATATATAGATTTGAAAATATTTAAAAATATTCAGATCCACTTGACAATAATCAGAATTTGTATATTGTGATTTATTGGTCGAGAGCTAAGTATGTGCTAGTTTCGAACAACTTGGAAGGTTGTTTGTCAGTCTTGCTAAAATTTCTCACATTTTTTTTCTTTGAAAAAGAGCCTAAGGGGTCGTTTGTTTTTCTGAGCCTCTGAATGCTGGATGCTAAATGGCATATCCTCTAAATGCTAAATGTTGATTGCTGAACTCTGAAAAACATGTTTGTTTTATGTTATAATAACCTGGCTCTGAATGCTGAATATAAATCATTCGAACAATTTTACCAATATTATCTATTTTAAACAATAATTTGATTTCTTATAAAACAAAATATATATTAGATTTGAGGAGGGGAGATGGATTATCGAAGAAAAAAAATGATAAATAAATTTATTTTAAAATATGCTTTCACAAATATATTTTAACGGTTTATTTTCATATTTTGTTTACTTTCAAAAAATATATATGTAATTCTATTTTTAACAAAATGAATATCATTCACCCTAAAAAAATGAAAAAAAAATCCATGACGCCATCATCAAATTTTGAAGAACTCATTTTGAAGCCATAAAAATCATGGTAAGAAAGTAGATGAGTTCTTAAAAAAGGGCAAGAAGTGACTTCCTTGTTTAAAGTATTAGAATTCAGCATTCAAAAAGAATTTTGGTGCGGGCTGAAACTACCACCGAATACTTAAACTACTTAAAAAAAACAAACAAATTTTGAACTTCTAAATGCTTAAAACTTAAGTTTAAGAAGCTTTGATTACTGAATCCAAAAAAAACAAACAATACAGTTATGTCATGCACTCATGCCAACTCATGTGGATCATGAAAAGTGAATTAGAGATCCAAAAGTGAATTAGAGGTTCACCATCAATATCCAATTTTGATTCGATCAAACAATATATGAGGAATTGTTAGCTCTTCGTCAGAGTTCAAGGTTATTTGACACAGCCACACAAGCTAACAAAGGGAGAAAGATATGTTGGGCCTGGGTTGGGCTCAGATGAAGTCAAAATTTCTTCCCCAACGGATGCCTCATTTAATTTTGAAAATCTAAAGAGGTAGTACTATTCAAATATATAAATATTTTGTTCATTTTCAAAACAGGCCCAGGATAAAGCCCAAGATTGCCATTTTAGATTATCCGTGGGTGGCCTTTTGGACGCGAGGGTAGGTATTTGTTGCTTTTAATTAAGAGTACTGTATTGGGCGCCACTTATATTAGATCGGGCAGCCTCCGCCCAAGCCCAAACAACAAAGCCCAAATCGCAAAGCCCAATACACCCCCCCCACCAAATCGAAACCGGCAACAACCTACCATTACCGGTCGTCTCTTTCGCCCAAACCCTTCGAAACCCTAACCCCAAATTCGAATTTCAAATCTCCAACAAATCTCCAACAATCCCGATTCGAGTTTCTCCAACAAATCTCCAACAATTGAATTAAGAACGGTTGTTGTTTTAATAAAACAACAACAAATCTCCAACAACAAATCTCCAACCCATTTGGGTTTGTTTGTGAGGATTGTCACGATTCGTGAAAGAGGTCGGACGCTAGATTTCCGTTCTTATCAAGTTAATAAAAGGAGTACCAATTGGAGAAATCTGAAACCATACTAAAGGTACTTTCTTGATAGAGATTTCTTTGGTTATCTATAATTGGGATAGTATTCCAATGCAGCTTAACCCGACACACAATGATCTTGATTACCCTTATTATGCAGAGCGGATCAAGATGGTGCAATCCAACCATGAGTTCGGCACCTGAGAACGGTACATCTTGCAATAATATGAACCCTATTAGGTTATGTTAGTGTGAATATATATCAATAATATGAACCCTACTATTAGGTTATGTTAGTGTGAATATATATCTCAATTATACTGTATCTGAATGTAAATTTATTTGTCTAAGATACTAAGCTACCGACCATAATGTTGGATTAAATCTTGTTCTAAGAACATCTGCCGGTTTGATTTAGTCGTAGTCTTGATGTGCCCAACTCATGTAGTCGATAATGTTAACTCTTATTGCCTGGAAGTAGCTAGAGTTTATACTAATATAGTAATACACTCATTTTATTTTCAGTTTACCTACTTGAGTGTTGATTATACTGAAGAATTGATAGAGACGAACTACCAAACATCTGCTTGGAGGAATCGTCTTTGTGCCCATCGGGAGAGGTACTTGTTGAATTTCTCCAAAAGCATTGTGTGCCCAACTATGGACTTGAGTGTCGTAATTTTCTTTATTATCACAGTTCAATTATATGAAACCATCCGTGTTTAGTCGGGTACAATGCAACTAATTGTCGCTGCAAAATGAAGATAAAGTTTGTTTATGGAGTAAAACTATAAGGAAGAAAATGTAAGAAGAGATAACAGGAAAAATTCAATAGTTAGTTAAACTGGTATTATAGCATGACATGTTCACTTATAGGATCTGTTGTGTCTTTTCTTGATTGTGTGTATTCTAGGCTTCCATCTTTGTTGATATGTATTTGGGTTTCCTCGAATTTCCAAATATTGTTTGACACGGCAAGTCGGCAACAGTGTGGACTGAATAAGTTACGTTCTTTTTAGTTGAACGCATTTGGCCATTGGTGTAGGTGCATGTCATGCTAGTTCCATCTGCATTCAGAATGTGGATTAATGGCTTGAGTCATTGTTGTTTCATTATTGTTTACCTTGGAATAAAAACCTTGTTATATTGATTACTTGATGATTAATGGTGGAGAGCTAGAGATATATTGATTCGAAGTTATCTCGTGTTTTTGTTGTGAGGGTTAGTTGGGTATTATGTTTAGGACGTCATTGCTCTCTTTCTACTTTTAGTGTTGTAAGTTGTGAATATTTAATTCTTAATGGAGGAGAGTACTATGAATGTGAGGAAAGCTTCTGTCTTGGCTATAAGATTGCTTTCTTCAGACTCTTCGGTCATTTGTAGGAACTCTGTTGTACATCTTAGTGTAGCTATGTTGGTCGGTGTGAGGTCCACTGGGAGGCCATAGCAAAACTTTAGAACGGTCTCAAATGTTTCTACTCCTCCCGGGAAGTTGTCTAGTTTGAAGTCGTAGCCATTATCTGAACTATGAGACCTACGATTGAGTTGACTCAGTGTAACCGCTTCTTGAAATCAAAGGAAGTCGCTGGCCATCATCACAGAGAGGGGAGGAACTGAATTATGTATAAGCCTTTGAAAGTTTCATTCATTGAATATCTTGTGTGGTCAAGTTTAAGTCTGGCCAAATGAGTTCAAACTTGAATATCTAAATCTAGTGTATTATCATATGTTAAAACAGAAATGCTGGCACGCTCTTAGTTAACCTTGTGATTTTCTGAAGTGGGCATTGATTTTGTAGGTTCATTTTATAGGATGCCAAAACAGGACAAATTTGAATTAGTAAAGCGTTTAACCTATTTTTTTTTTTTTCTAGAGGGTTAGCTTCCTAGCATATTTTATTTTGTGGGTATAATTTCATTTTGCCCAATAAGATCATTTCTTTTCATGTTTTTCTTATAATTTCTTAAAGTATTGTATATTTTATGCATCTCGCTTGAAATCTTTCGAACTTCATAATGTAAAGGCACCAATTTCCTATCAATATCACATCACTCATCGCCTCTGATCCTTTGCCAAAGACTGACTTCATCACTTCGGAACCAATTTCCCTGCCTCTATGTTTTACTAATAGTGTTGGTTGTGACAAGGGGTGGAAGTAGTGAGGGCGAGAGGAGTGGGATAAGCTATATGGGATCATTGGGATGGACAAAGTTATGAGAATTTCTATATTTTCCAAGTGGCATTTTTCACTCTTTTGGGTGTATATGCTCTTTGTTTCTTTCTGAACACTGTAGCTTAAGAGAAGATCTTTGTTTGTCATACCTTGTGAACATAAAAGTTGACGTCTTCTACTTGAATTATTACGTCTGTAGGGGTCTGAGTCGGAAACCTGCAAAGACCAAAAGTAGAAAGTAGCTAAACATAGAATGTGTTTAGCTAGTCTTCAGAATATTAACTTGTTGGGTCCTGTATTGGCGCCACCAAAATTGGATTGGGCAGCCTCCAGCCCAAGCCCAAATTGCGAAGCCCAACAAAAAGCCCAGTACACCCCCCACTTCCATCGCGAAACCGGAAAAACCTTCTCTAGTCGGTCATCTACAAGACTCGCCCAAAAACCCTTCGAACCCTAACCAAAAACGAATTAGAATCACCCAATCCAATTAGAATCGCCCAATCCAAAAACCATTCCAATCCAAAAACCATTCCAATCCAAAAACCACCACCAATGTTGAGAATGTGCATATGAGGCATGCCAAGTCTTGTCATTTGTGTCAAACACCGCCTTGGCAGTAGCTATTGCACCGCTGTAAGCACGCGTGAGTGTGTGGCTCCACTGCCCACATGGAAAAGACTCGGATACCACCGGGCGCGGCGGCATGAGCTGCTTGAAGAAGTGGAGTAACCTCTTCGAGGCAATGCCCCGTACTTAGGACCAAGAGGGCATCTTGCACCACCATCATGAATTAGGAGGGAACATTTGGGGTGCCACTTTCAGATCTTCTCAACTTCTTTCGTGAGTCGAAGGTGGTGAGGTTGACCCCACGCTTAGCTGCATACCTGATATGAGCCTCACCTTACAGGGGTTTGCATAAACAATTCGATCCGGTGAAACTCCAAGTGCTAAGACGGCTTCAATTTCAAGCGGCTAGCACAATCAAAGCCCGCTCCTAGAGCCGCAAGTGCACCTAGGAAGGCAGGCTCGTGGATTGCATTTGACAAAGATAAAAGGGACGGACAATGGGCATGGTGCGGCGTCCATTTCTCCATTAGGCTCACTAGAATTCCCAAGTCCAATACATAGAAAGGGTCTTTCACCTCTTGCTTCTTTGGAGATGTTGGATGATTTAATAAAATCTGTCGATCCATCCTTTGATAGAATAAAATCTGTCTTTCACCTCGCCCTACCCCTTCATCTTTGTCGCACCCAAGACCGTCTCGGAGACTTGTGGTACTCGAACCCATAGCTCAAAACTAGATAAGAGTATAGGACCAGGTAAAGAATACCTAAAAAAAAAGAGGGATGAAGAAAGGTGGATAGCCCCGGGTAAGCTTTGGATTTTGGAAGTTATTTTCCTTACCTCAACAGTATTTATAGAAAACTTTAGGGGTCGCCTTCACCACCATTTGGTGGAAAAAGGATAAAAAAGAGGTCTATAATTGAAATGCCTTTTGCGATCTTGGAGAATCAAAGCACAAAGGTTTGCACTAGGGTAGGTCTCGAATGCAAATCCAATACTTTGAGAAGTCTAAAAGGAAGGGCTCGTTAATAGCACGGGTTCCGTGAAATAGGGATTGTTTTGTTTTACAGTTTTACTCTTTATTAAATATGGAGTTTATTTAGTACACACGGAAGATGTCAGAGATCCTGAATCTCTTTTTCAATATCTCTATTGTGGGAATATTTTGATACGACCACTGCCATTTTAGCGTTGGGTCTATATAACATCGAACAAAGATTGTCGACAATTGGAGTAAGGTTGTTATATACTTACTAGGGGTTGCCCGTTCCTACTGCCCCACGATTAACAGTCAAGACACTTACCTTTTAAACCGTCACACACCAAGTTTTTATTGAGTGCTCCGAGCATGCCATTGCAGAAGAGATTGAAAGAAAAAAAATTACAAATAAAAATAAAAGAATTATTGCGTATTATACAAGCATGTGGACTTGGAGTTGTTGTTTTACTATCTAGGATGCTATTAAGTTGGTCTATAGTATGATCTAGCATGTGGAAATTCGACTAAAAGTCAGAAAACACAGTTTTGGCATCACATCCCAAGCTAATAGAATTCCAAACTCAGGAAGTAAGAAATGTTTTTTGAATATTAAACTATGATAGAATACATAACTGAAAATCCAGAAGGGAAATCTTTGAAAAGATGCACAGAACACGAACAAACCAAACAGGTACATAGAAGACACTTATATACTAATCTTCATAATGCCCAGAGCATTCCAGAAATCAGAAAAGGAGATCATGGAATCTCATTGAAACTCTTAAGTACTAAGTAATATTGTAATACACAGCTGAAAATGCATATAAACAGAATCACGTTTACATTTTCAATGGAACATGGACCCGAGAAAGAACCATCCATACAAACGCATAAATGAAGGAAGAAACATAAATTATCATGAACTAGTTTTCCATGCTCGTATCTCTTCATTTTTTTTTTTTTTTTTTTTTTTTTGAATTGAAAGTATTGGAAAAGGAGGTGGTTTTGGTTTTGGTTACTAGTGTTACTACTCTGGTGTATTGAAATGGCAAATCAGGTGAAAAATTAAGCAACTTAATTGAGTTTATTAGCTTGATCTGTATTGAATGATTGTTATTTTGCACTGTGTATTGATCTTGTGTTATATTGATTAGTTTTTATGTAATGAATCTTGATTAGCTCTGTTTAGCTCTGCATTGCTAGATTTTGTGGAAGTTTGATTTGTTTTAGAGTAGAATCGATTAGTAGATAAGTCGATTTTTCTTTGATATTTATCGATTTATGATGTTCGATTTTTTCGTCCAAATAGAATTATAGTATTGCTAATGAAGAAGAAAGTTTGGAGAGAAAAGAATACGCATTGAGGGTTTTGGCCTTTTTCTTACACCGTTATATAGGAAAAAATTAGGGTTTACATCAGATAAAATATAGAAAGAAACGGGGTGTTTGGGGGGGGGGGGGGGTTGTTGCAACTGTTCCTTAGAAATTAGAACTCAATCGGGTTCATTTGACACTTGAATTTGTATTTGATAGTGACATGGGTTTGTGTTATCATATCTTTATCCATTGATTTACATTCTCGACAAAAAGTGTAGCATTGAACGTTAAAAGAAAGATAAAGAAACTTTTGCAATTATCTTGTATTATGAGCTTTTACAATCAGTTCTATCTGAATAGTAAAGAAGCTTGTGGTTTCTCACCAAACATTTGAATTTCCAATCCTATTGAACTTCTTTGACAAGGCTTCACTAAAATGAACATAAAACCAAAGAACTTCCAAGCCTTTTACATATCGGTTAAAAAATAGCAGTAAGCATATATGGAGAGTCTTGACTAATGAGTAATGACCTTGATTACAAGTACTTGCTTAAGGTCTGGATACAGGGGAACAAAACTGAAGCGGTAAAGCATTATAGGTGAGAAGCTCTTTCTTTGGTTATCAAACTTACTGAATGTATGTTATCAAGGTGGTTTTTTTGGGTGGTTTCCCCTGTGCTTGACGAGGGACAGAGTCAAGTTCATTTTGTTGTAGAGAGAGTCCAGTTATTTTGTTATAATACTTGATGTACATAAATGACGGTTCGGTTCATACGTTGATCTTGTATATGCGGCTAGAAATTGTATTGTGGGTTGAATATTTTATAGGGTATTATGTACATATGGTTGTTGGAAGGATGTCATTATTGATTTCTAGATTATGACAGGTTTAAGTATACGAAATGTTGACTAAACAAAGGAAACTCTGCCCAAAATTCGATAGAATTTGGATAGCGTAACACCTCATTCTATTTCTTCATATATACTTGGAGTTATCATAGCAAGCTTATAAGTCTATTAGTTTTACGACTGGGATGATCTCTTTTTTCTAGTGGTTTTCTTTGTACATTGTTTATTTAAATATGGTTTACTAATACTTGTTTTATTTTTCTTTGTAGCGATGGGTCCTCGATCAAAGAATGTGAAGAATGTAGCGAAAACTACATTAAAGGGTGTTAAGAAATTGTTTGGTGGCGGTTCCTCTAGCGGTGATGCAGTTGGAAGAAAAAGACATAGGGCAGACGGCTTAACGGCATCAGCGCGTAGAGGGGACCATTTGGAAAAAGAGGTTCTTGAGGTTCCTGAGGTTGATTCGTTTAGTGAAGATAGTGTAGATAGTGTAGATAGTGATACTAATGTAGGTTTAGATGTAGGTTTAGATGTAGGTTTAGATGTAGGTTTAGACAAAGGGAAGAGTATAGTAGAAGAGGAGAGTGAGAGTGAGGAGGAGAGTGAGGAGGAGAGTGAGGAGGAGGATGAGCAGGATGATGATGTTGAAGAATATGTGGTAGAAGACGTACCACCAGTGGAAGAAGCACCTCCGGTATTGGATTTCGTAAGAAAATCCAATGATGATTTGGAGTTTCAAAGAGGTGTGTATGGGGGAGGCCCGTATGAGTCAGAGTTGTTGTATGACTATGAGTCAGAGTTGTTGCATGAGAAGGAAGCACTGACGAGCTCCTAAATGCATAAGGACAACATTAAATTTTGAAGCAAATAAGTATCCAGCAAAAGGCATGCTCATCCACTTATTTAAGGGTGCGTAACCTTCTTCATGTAGGATTTCCTTCATCGAATAAAAAACCTCACTTTGATTGTACAAAGTACAATAAAGGGGGAGGTTGTCAGTAAGCTCTTCGTACAACTCCCTTCTCATCTGTGGCCATTCTTCTTGACTTCTTCCTAATGTAATGCGAGAAAGCTCTATAACCCTTGATTTGCCATCGCCAACGTGGTCATGGACTCTAACAATGTATTTATGCATTTCTTCAGGAATATCCAACCCGTAATCCTTAGGACCCCTCGTCTTTCCAAAGTCTAAGCCATCTCTCACATTTCGTGGTGTGACTGTTTTTGGAGAAGGCTTATTTCGTGGTGTGGTTGTTTTTGGTGTTTTGGGAGAAGGTTTATTTCTTGGTGTGGTTGTTTTTGGTGTTTTTGGAGAAGGCTTATTTATTGGTTTGGTGTGGATGTTTTGGGTTGGTAGTTTTGGAGAAGACTTCTTTCTTGGTGTAGTGTGGGTGTTTTGGGTGGGCGTAGTGTTTGGTTGTGACGAGACCCACTCTTCATGGTCACGTTGAGAATGTTCAAAATGAGATGGATCTCGCTTTGAAGAGTTATCATCTCCAGTTTGAAGCTTTCTGCTGCAGCTACCTTCGGCCGACCTTTGGTTTTGCTTCCTCACAAGGCGGTACTAGCCATGTACTTTTCGATGCGGCAATCTCCATAAGCTTCCTAATCATAACCCTCGCTCTTCTTCGTAAAACCATTGCAAACCTATTCATGAACAAGTCCATCGAAGGTGCAACATCGGGACCAACACCCAATCGACACATTGGGAGAAGCGGACAATGTTTTCCAAAGGGGTCGATAGCGGACAAAGGGATGGACCGCTCTTGCTCTTCAAACTCAATTAATTCATGAGCACATGGCAGTCCATGACTTCGTCGCCAAATAGCACCAACACCTTATCTCTCCATCTTTAACACGCTTTTACGGGTATCTATTTCTTCAAATAACAAGTCTAAACACTTGCGTGAGACAAGGCCTCCGAGTTCACGAAACAAAGGAATCCGGTGGTGGTGCTGAGTTACAATCATACTTTCTCGAAGGTAGCTCTAATCTCGGACATCCGGATCTCTAGAATCGGGTGGATTAAGCTTAAACATACTCAAAAAATCATGGCCGGTTTGCATTTCCTAGTACACGCTTCACGAGCATGAGACCCTTCAACTCTATTGGTCGTTGTACTCCCAAAGTGAATGTGTTGGTGGTCCAACAACATATGAATCGATCCCCGTGGAGGAAACCAAGTCTCTCGCAAGAAATAACAAACAAAATTGGAGTATTTCAACCCCGTAATATTTTTCCAAAGCATCCCATCTGTTGGAAAATAACCCTCATCTTCGATTTGACTACTGGTGTTCCCTAAACCGGGCCTTTCTACAAGTTTCAGTTGGAAAAATATCATAACATTTTGAAAGGGACGACGTAGCGATATGCCATCTACATAGATGCTTGTGTCGTTAGGAAAAACTCGTCGGTGGCACTCATTAGGGCTAAGTCCCCGCTGCGGACCACGATCACGGATGGGCTTATGTCACCAAGCAAACCACTAAAATGATGCGGGGGGCCCACTCATAGTCATTGTTGTCTCGGCAAAGACGACACGACATGACACGGTGAAAGATTTCCACGTTGAAGTCACCCCTACAAACCGCATGCGAAAAGGCCACCGATACCGTTAGTTTTGTAGGTAGCGTCTAACATGAAAAACTGTTGGAAAAGTCGAGCCAACTTAACACCTTCCGGATGGGCCCATAACAATCCCGTTATCTCCTCGGTATTCTCATCCCTGTCTCAACTCCTCAAAATAATGTTCTTTTGCTAACAACTCACGCAATCAGTAATTGTGTGAGACCGTTCATATCAATTTCCTCACCTTACGCGCTTGCGGTGTAGACTTAGGATATACTAGAGATGTTATCATGATACCTATTCTTGATGGAATCCAATATTTGTTTAGGTTTTATTCCACACTTACTCATCTCGACAAATACTCGAACTCTGGAACGGTTAGGGAAAGTAGCAAATGCATGTCCTTCAAGGGTCTTCGCCAATGGATGGTTGTGAACACCATTAAGAGCGACAATTTTCCAACTATCGGCAATTGCAGCGTTGGAAAATACCTTTTAACTTAAATGGACATCCCGATTTCTTGGTTCCGACCTTCTCTTATTAGCCTTCTCTTAGCCTTCCTTCTTGTGTGACCGATACACACCCGAAAGCACTTTCATAAAGCCAAATTCAATCTTGCTACTTTCGGTTTCCTTTGGCACACTCCGACTTTTCAATGACTACAACAACATTAACTTGTCTTCCTCTAGCGGTTGCCCAATCGATTGCCTCATTCGTGTATGAAAGACCTACACACATAAAAAAACAACAACTATTATTAATACACTAATAAAATTATATTTAGAAAATTTAAAAAAAAAAAAAAATCAATGCCTACTCAATCATACCTCTTCTGTAGTAAAAATTTCTGTTGTATCACTTAAAATCGGTTGACAATCCACATCATTCGAGTTTGCGAAGATCGGTTCCGGATAGCGGCAAAAGAATTCTACATATAGAAGAATAAAACAAGAGTCTCAAACAATGCATTTAGTTTCAAACGACCCAGCCATGTAGTTTCATCAAGAGTCCAAACGACCCGGCCATGTAGTTCTATAGTGTAATGAAACGACCTGGCCATGTAGTTCGGTAGTGTAATGAAACGACCCAGCCATGTCGTTCGTAGTGTTCTCAAACTACACGCCATGTCGTTCAGTAGTGTTCTCAAACTACAGGCCCATGTCGCTTGATAGTGTTACCAAAGCGACCACCATGTCGTTTGGGCTCGGGTTTTGCATTCATTCATTTTGCATCCATTCATTCATTCATTCAATCAATCAAGTGTTTTGTACTCATTTTAATCAAGTGTTACCTCATTATTTAGGTTTGCATTTTGTCGTCGACGATTTCTTGGAATTTCATTTGCTCGACTTGTCGATCTTCAAATTCTTCACCTTGACCTTCAACATTTTGTTCCACTTCTTCACTTTCAACATATCTTCTATTTTCTCCTTCTCTAATTTGTTGTTCTTCTCTAATTTGTTGTTGTACATCAAACATTACCTCAAATACTTCTTCTTCATCTTCATGTTCCATTTAGAGAAACTTGAGTGTGTAGAAACTTGAGTGTGTAGAGAAACTTGGTATTCTATGTAAACCCTAAACTCTAAACCGAGTGAATGAGTATTCTATATATATTTGAAATTTTGATATATTTCAAATAATTGAGTGAAATATATTTGTAAACCCCCAAACTAGTTTATTATTTACAATTGAATAAAAAATGGAAAATAACAAGTTTAGATATAAAAGCAGATTATTATTTTAGATTTGGATAATTTAGTGAAATATGTTTGAAATTAAATTTTTTTTTTTTTTTTTTTTTTGTCGAAGTCTGAAATTTGTAAACCCTAAACCCTAAACCCAAACCCCAAACCCCCAAACTAGATTATGATTCAAAATTTGAAAAGAAAATAAAAAAAATAATAAGTTTATAAATAAAACAAATTATTATTTTGAATAATTAAGTAAAATTTGTTAGCACAAAATTTGTAAACAACTCTAAACCCTAAACCCTAAATCTCAACCTAGTTTATGATTCACAATTTTAAAAATAAAATAAAAATAACAAGTTTAGATATAAAACAAATTATTATTTCAAATAATTAAGTGAAATATGTTGGTACTTAAATTTCTAAACCTTGAACTCTGAACTCTAAACCCCAAACTAGTTTATGATTCACAATTGAAAAATAATAATAATAACAAGTTTAGATATAAAACAAATTATTATTTTAGATTTTATAGCATGTTTGATTACATGTTTTAACTTGGTTATAAAGATACTATGTCATTATACGGATAAAGAGTGTAGAGTGCATGTAGTTTTATTGATGTAATTGTGTTGTTTCTAACCCAATTTTTAAATCGGATTTCAATTTTTCTAATTCAATTGAAATCGTTTGAGTGCATTTGGAATCGTTTGAGTGCGTGTCCATCGTCGTTTGAGTGTACACTCAAACACATGACCAAGTCGTTTGAGTGTAAACTCAAATTACATGTCCAAGTCGTTTGAAAGTACACTTTCGGGCAGACATGACCATGTCGTTTGAGTGTTACTTTGAGTTTGAGTGTATACTCAAACTAGATAAGCCAAGTCGTTTGAGTGTATACTCAAACGATATGGACAAGTCGTTTGAGTGTTACTCACACTAACTTTGAAACTCTGCGGCCATGTAGTTTGAGTGTACACTCAAACTACGCGGTATGTAGTTTGAGTATACACTCAAAACGACATGACCGGTAGTTTGAGTGTACACTCAAACGACATGGCCGCGTAGTTGAGTGTTAGTGTGAGAGTAACACTGAAACTATTTGAGTATACACTCAACGATTTGTCATGTAGTTTGAGTGCACACTCAAGCGACATGACCGCGTAGTTTGAGTGTACACTCAAACGACATGGCCGCGTAGTTTGAGTGTTAGTGTGAGGTAGTAACACTGAAACTTCTGCGGCCATGTCGTTTGATATACACTCAAACGACTTGTCATGTAGTTTGAGTGCACACTCAAACGACATGGCCGCGTAGTTTGAGTGTACACTCAAGCGACATGGTCGCGTAGTTTGAGTGTACACTCAAACTACATGGCCGCCAGTAGTTTCAGTGTTAGTGTGAGTAACACTCAAGCGACTTGTCCATATCGTTTGAGTATACACTCAAACGACTTGGCCATCTAGTTTGAGTGTAACTCAAACTCAAAGTAACACTCAAAGCGACATGGTCATGTCGATGCGAGTGTACACTCAAACGACTTGGCGAAGTCGTTTTTCTTTTTTTTCAATCGAAGCGACATGGTCATGTCGTTTCGCTTTTACACTCAAAAAGCGACCGACCATGTCGTTTGAGTGTAAACAGAAAACGACCGCCAAGTCGTTTGAGTGTGTACACTTTCGGGCGACATGGTCATGTCGTTTGAAATTAAAACGTAAACGACCCGGAGGGTTCGTTTTGGCAATACCGGTTGAATTGGTTGCTGGGCTTGGGCTTTATGGCAAATTTGTAATATGGCAAATTTGTAAAATTTCTTTTTTTTGAGGGGTTGCCCAATCCAATTTGATGAGTGCCCAATGGAATCACCTTAATTAATCGAACAGGTCACCTCAACTATTCCTTGAAAGTGAGATTTTTGCTTTGTTAGCTACTTAGCGCCTTGTGAAAAGGATTCGGACCATACACAATAGTTTGCTTTGATGTCATCTTTTAGTTTGGAAAATTATACATATTATCTAACTCAAAATCGGCAGACATACTAAGGACAATCTTATAGATACAATTTTTCGGCTGTTGAATAACAGATTTTGACAGGGTAATTTCCTGATAAAAATTGAATTGGCTTCGGAATTAGCTAGTAGGGATCTTTGTATTAAAGAAGGATAGACTTAAACTTAGAGTACATATATTTTCATACATATTGATCTTCATCTAATATGTGGTCGGGATGATAAGAATGCCACATCCGGCCTGCTCATGCTCACATCAACTTAATTTTATACGCAACATATATTTGACCCCTGCGTGGCACATTGATTACCTGAAGCTCAAAACCAAAGATCGACTTTGATAAGTCATGACTTTGAACAGCATCTCGATTGATCGAATTGTCTCCAGCATTTCGATCAATTGTCTACGTAGCTGGTTACAATTCTTGCGTTTCGATTGTGGACTGAACGCAATAGTTTTAAATCGGACAAGTGACAAAATTTCCTAGATAAAACCACAATAAGAAATTAGTCCCAAGACCCATTTTTGAGTGAAAATTACTCTCAGAACCAATGTTTTTTTTTAATCACTCTCACTCTCACTCTCAAAGACAATTTTCGAGTGAAAATAACCCATAAAACCAATTTTCAAGTGAAAATAATCCGTAAAGACAAATAGTTTGGATTTGAAATAAAATTTTCCGATTTTACCCTTTATATCGTTTTGGTATGAACAATGATTATTTATACCTTATGTTGTTGCATGAATAATGATTGTTTATACCCAAATAGATGAACATACTTCATATACTATGTTGATATATGAACAATAATTGTTCATAGCTCATGTTGAGGTATAAACAATGATTGTTCATATCCCAAATATGTATGAATAATGATTGTTCATACTCCAATATGTGTTCCTACTAATCATACATTATGTTAAGAGGTATGAACAATAATTGTTCATATGAATATTGATTGTTCATAACTCGTGTTAAGGTATGAACAATGATTGTTTATACCCCAAAATAGGTATGAACAATGATTGTTCATAGCTTAGGTTGAGGTATGAACAATGACCATACAATATGTTGATGTATGAACAGTGATTGTTCATACTTATGTTGAGATATGAACCCAAATAGGTATGAACAATGAGTGTTCATAACTCAAGTTGAGGTATGAACCCCAAATAGGTATGAACAATCACTATTTGTATGTTCATACCTCATGTTAATATATAAACAATGATTATTCATATTCCAATAGGTGTGAACAATGATTGTTCATACTTCTTATTGACCACACATTATGTTTAGGTATATTGAGGTATGAACAATGATTGTTCATAACTCATGTTGAGGTATGAACATGTATGAGCAGTGATTGTTCATACTATATACACCGGATCGTTTTGGTTGGGCCAGACCGTTTATTATTTTGCATCAGGGGTTTACTTGACCTTTCACCTACTCGAGCCATTTTTAATTTTGCGTCAAGAGTATACTTAACCTTTCATCTACTCGGTCCTTGTGAGTGATTAAAAAAAAATTGGTTATAAGAGTTACTTTTCCCCGATCTGTCTGTTGGGGAAACCGATACCAATCGATCCCCACTAAGATAGCTTGAATATGAACACTCTAAACTCCAATCGAAAAATCTAAGCTTTCACTATAACCAACAACCACAAACCTAGTCTATGGAATTAACTATCACAAACAAGCAATAACAATGTAAAGTAAAACATACCACAATGTGATACAAGATGTAACGTAGTTCAACCAATGATGCCTACTTCCACAAGAGCCAATCCTTTTATAAGTGTGGGAAGGAAGATTACAATCACTCCTCTCAAGTCTCTCCAAATTTAGAGCATCATCAACGCATTTCCATTTTGCGTTGTGACACCTCATCAGTTTTGGCAGTTCAAAATTTCTAAAATGAAGGGAAGAAATAGCGCGATTTGTGTAAATTTGGGTAAAAAAATTTGGACGGGACTAGTTGTCCCGTGCGAATCTAAAGTTTTTTAAAACGGGAATAGTTGTCCCGTCCCCTATTCCACACATTTTATTTAAAATGCACGTACAAGCTTCCAGTAACATTCCCCGCGAGAGCTTCAGCAAGATAACTCAAAACCCAAATATTCAATCACCAAATAAAAATTCATTTTTCAACCAAATTTGTTTATGTTTTTTGCAATGGATCAATGTCGTCGAGCTGGACGTAAGAAGACTATTATGCGTGGCTCGGGGAGTTCAAATCCTTGGGAAAATGATAGTAAACTCGTATCGGAAAATGATTTCAATTTTCCACGGAGATTGAGTATTGTTGATCATCCGACGTTGGCTCCCGATCCAGACAAGCATGTTTCGTGTTTATATAACACTGATGGAGTAAGTATGAGTTTGTGAACATTGTTCAATTGATTTTGATTTAAAATCGTGTTTCGAATTTAACGTATACTAACTGTTTGATTAAATGCCTCAACGTGTAGAAAATGAGTTCGACAAAATAGAGATCGCATAATGCCAGTATTAAAGAGACTCGGAGTCATCTAGTGGAAAGAGGGAGGAAATGGAGCACGAAGAGCTCGAATTTTGGGAACACCTTTTGGTCTATTGATATCGCGGTAATGAAAGCGAGCATTGGTTGATCATCCATCGATATTTGCATTGGCGGAACGATGGTGGCACACCACGCACACTTTTCACCTTCCATGTGGTGAGATTGGTATCACACCACTTGACTTTACAATGCTAACGGGTTTAAGTGTGGGCAAGAAGAAGCTAGTTTTGTTTGATTCAAGTATCGAAGATGATTTTGAAAGGTTGAAGACTCTACTGCCTTCGTTGTTTGATTTTGAAGGTAGACTTGTTCTAGGGAATATGGATGACAGATACATTTTGAACCTGCACATCAGAGACAAATTCATGCATCGATTAGATGTAGATTATTGTTTAGAACATGAAGTTGACGCCCTATATTTGGACCCAAACTCTGCGGAGGAGGATGAGTTTATCAGGATTTTTTTGTTATATTTTTTAGGCCAAGTGAGTTTTACAACAAGAAAATTTGGAGTTCGGGCTGGTTGGTTAGCATCTTTGGTAGACCTTGATAGCTTGGAAGATTTTGACTGGGGAGGTGCTTTTATGCCACATTTATATACAGGGCTAGCTTGATTTGTTTGTACAAACAAATCAAATGGGGAAACAATGCAACAGAATTACTTGGATACTACAGGTAATTCAATAGGATTTAACTTTTAAGATATAAGCTTTTATTTTGTTAGTTAAATATTATATAATTTAAATTAATTAGATATACTTTCATTTGATTATTTAAGTATTGGTGGTATGAGTATTTGGCTTGCTTAAACCCTATACTGAGAGAGGATTGAGATAAAGACTTATGGCCTCGCCCACAGGGATGGGCAGCAGATGGTCATGCTAGATTAAGGGATGAGGTCCGTAATGATCTTCAAGCTGCTAGGATCCAAATAGAGACGAAAAGTATGAGATCTATTGTTTGGAGTCCGTGGCAAAGTTCTCAATTTGAGAATATGTATATATGTCAGCATAGTACTCTAATGTCGTTAAAAAGATTCATATTGCAAGCCCCTGATATACGTGCTTGGTTCCTTGGAGATAGGGTGACCTTAGTCACCAGAACGTGAAGTGGAAGCGGGAGCGAGAAAGCGGCTAACTTGGGAAGCTCCATAATTCAAAGTGCCTTGAGAGCGCATATACACATAGAATATTTTGAATAATTTCATAGTAAATACATTACTATATTACATACTTATGGTACACATCTCATTTTTGTTGAATAACAAATTTCATATGCAACTCAATTTAAGGTGGGACCCTATTTTAATTTTTAAATAGTCAAATGTTATAAAATTGGCATAAACGCTTAGTGATACCAGAAGTCCAAGCCCATTGATGCAAGCTAGATACCGCTTTAACTAGACAAATAATAATTCAGTCAAAAACAAAATAATAGTCATTGTTAGACGTTTTAAAGTATCCATATTTTATTCACCTTGTCACTCTCTTCTCTTCGTTCCCAATTCACAGTTACACAAAAAAAGTTTAAAACCAGAAGCATATTTGAAAAGTTAAATGCCACAACCTTCCAAATCTATACAATCTCACCCCAAATAGAAGGAGTTGTCTCAATTTTAGCAAAATGATGATTAAATCTAAACTTAAAACAAAATTTTGCACTTTTTAATGATGGGAAAGAGACGCTTTTCTTCAAGAACACAAGGAGCGCGGTTTCTAGAAACACGGAGCGCGGTTTCTAGAAACACAGAGCGCGGTTTTGAGGAGCATTTGCTGTAAAACCGCGAGAGCGAGGTTTTAGATTGGGAGCGATAGGTGATGCCCACGGTTTGTGTGACTAAGAGGGTGACTATGCAAACCATTGGATATACATATATTTCTGCTCCCCCACCCACAGATATGCGTACCATGGATGTTTCAGAGAATTTGATTGAACGGTATCGCGTTGAGAGTGTGTGACCGTGTTTTACAGATTATGTTGATGTGAACTCCAGTACGTCTTTATTATGAGACTTATTGGCGGAAAGTTTCTAGGAGAAGCCTATCTACGGGTCCACTGTATAGAAGTGCAAACATGGATGTTGCAACTAGTCAGAGTTTTAGGTGAGACGTCCAATTCCCAGAATCTGCAAGTTCCACAAGAACATCTGGAGTATATCATGGTTATACACCCCCACCTAGTGATCCATATGATCCATGGTCATACCGCGTTGTTAGTTCTCAGGGAATGGAGACCACATTTCACTTGGAGCGTTCGGTGCTTGTACCTGAGTTACAACAATTTAATGAGGTATATTTATATTTCATTATGTTAATTAATTTAAACACACTATGTATACTAGCAAAAATGCACGTGCTTTGCACATGCTAGACAAACAAATTTTATTGAAGAGAGTGAACATTGTATGTCTTTATGAATTTATTTTATTTTTAGAGGCAGAACTGTGAAACCCAATTCTGTATATTCCTGCTATCCAAGTTCATAAAAATAAAAATGATTACTCGAGCTTTTTTGTTAATAGCATGGTGTAAAGAAGTACCTCCGTGATTTCATGTCTGCCTAGTGAAGCCAAATCAAAATCAAAATCCAGTTCAAGGTATCATATTTGAATAACTCAAGGAGATGGATTAAGTATGGTCAGGTAATATAAGAATGAAACTTTTGCGCTTCCATACACGGTTCTATAAAGATAACCAAACAAAATAAAAAAACTCAAGGGTTTGGTAAAAAGAAATTTAATTTTTGAAACTAAAATACAATCCAACTGCAAATTCATTCAAAGATTTTATTTAATTAGTTTCCCGACGGGCTAATATTGGTCTGCTTAATATTTTAGCATCCTGCCCAATTAGGTTATTTTCCACAAGTAGGTGGCCTAAAGATGCTATTTTTCTGAGGATCTAATTTAAACAGGTGCTTGACTGCAGCAATACATATGCATGAGAAATTTTTCCTTGGAAATTTACTTGGCCTAGTGGATAACTATGGGACTGAACTGACATGTTAGTTTTTACGCCACTCATATTTTTTGAGAGAGCATCATCGCAACTTCATGACATTAATCATCACAAATTGTCTCTTCCCAGGTCTGGACTTTCTAAATACACAAGCCATCAATCCCATAAAAAAAAAAAAAACGACTATTGTATTTGTATTGAATGGAAAATCAAATTCAACAATTCAATAAAACAAATTGTAGCAACTATGAGCTCAGCAACAGACAAGTGAAATAAAAGAACAATGAAGAAGCAACAACCTAAAAGAGAGATGTTCCCTTCCCCTTCTTGTCCCCGCCAATCTAAAAATGTTTGCACTCTGCGGAAACCACAAAGCACGCATTAATAAGCAGGTGATTTAATGCATAAACATAAACAAAGTATATTGAACATAATAACCTTGATCGCATGCTAGGATACATACTTGCAGCTCTGGCACTGCAACCTCAGTACAATCTTCTTAGTTGTCTTGGCCTAGAAAGAGAGAAAGGAAAGAAACACATTAGTCAGACAATATTTGTATGCAATACTTACATTGTACCGTCCGAATATGTTTATTTATTACATTGGACACAAGAAGTTGCACACCTAGGCACACTGAGCTGGAGTTTCAATAGTAGAATAAACAAAGACCCTTGGAACTTGATGATGCGAGGATGCAATAGATTATCATGTGCACAGCACATGCATAATGCTACAGCTATAGTTTATCTTTTATTCTACTTCTATTTTAAATCCTTAGGTAATTAGAATTAGACTAACTTCTATTTTAGTTTTCCAAGTTCTATTATGATTAGGATTTGTTAACTAGTTCTCTATATAAGCAGATGTAAACATTAAGATTTTCGGACTTGATTATTATTATTGAATTAAGAGAATTCGTTTTTATTCATTAAACCCTAGTTTTGGGTATTTTTATACATTGTGTATCTATTATTCTTGCTTCCGCGACAAAGATACATCAAATTGGTATCAGATTTTTAGGTTTTTCCTGGTTTGCTCGTCATGGACACTCAACAAAGAGGACACGGACGACCACCAGCAGTAAGTACACGACTAAACCGTGTAGAAGAAGAACTACAAGGTAGCAAGATGGAATTGCGAGAGATTAAGGAGATGTTGTTGAAACTCGTACCTAATTATCGACGCATCATAGCTGTTGAAAGAGCAACTTCGTGCCAAGGGATGAAGACGATGCCCCTAGTGATCCGCGGTTTGCATAGTTCCGGTTCGATGTCGATGTATCGCGACCCTCCAAAGACCTTGCCAACGTAGCCACACACCTTCTATAGCACATTCACCCACAGTTTCTAATGATACGAACATCATTATTGCTCGATGGGTGGGCTTTGCCGACCCCCACAATCGCAGCATATCAAACCTACCATCTCCTATTCATGGAATTCAAACTCCCTACCACACCCATGGAGTTAGAGAGAGAAATCACAGCACTTACAGCAACAAAAATCTTGATTTTGAAGGAGAAGGAGAAGATCTAAGAACTCACCACCGCCAAGTTCCGAATTTGGTTCCTCCAAATCAAGTTGGCAACCACCACCATCAGCGCAATCAAGGAGGTCGCCAAGAAAATCAGCAAGTTTACCTCACAGATCAAGCTTTTGCTCCAAAGGCAGATCGTCCTCCACAGCCAGTTCATCGGGGAAGAAGACCTCTTCCTTCTATGTCTGTTCATGAGATTGAAACCCCAAATTGGGCTTCTACTGACCAAGCCCAATATGCTCCTAGCACTGGACCAGGTTCTAATTTTGCACCTAATTTCCAACTATGGACTTATCCAGACCAGGCCCAAGGCCGAGCACAACGTGCTTTCATGCCCATTCCTCATGGTCACGCCCACCAGAATTTGAGACTCCACCAGGGTGCTACCATAGCCCGTGGTCGACGAGCTTCACCACCAAGTTCTCCACAACGAAATTGACGACAGCCCCACCGCATTGCTCCTGATTTTGATCCACCTGATCCTTCAGACTTCTCATCTAGTCCATCACCACCTCGTCGCAATGGGAAAAATCGGAGAAATCCACGGCATTGAAATTTTCAGCACCCCCTAGGTAATTTTGATATTAATTGTTTATTGCGCATTTTAGAGAAGAATCAGATGGGTGATATTAAATTAGATATGCCTGAATTTAATGGAAAATTACAGCCTGATGTTTTTGTCGACTGGTTAAATAAGATTGAAAAAGTTTTTGATTATAAATTTTTTGAGGATCCTAAGTGTGTTAAATTAGTTGCGACTAAATTAACGGGCTATGCACTTGTTTGGTGGGATGAACTTCAATTGACTCGTGCTAAATTGGGTTACAACAAGATTACTACATGGGATAAGATGCGCCGAGAGTTCAAAAAAGAATTTATTCCTCATGACTATGAAAGGGATTTATTCATGCACCTCCAAAACTTGAAACGACGGCTTCAAAGTGTGGCTGGGTATACTGAGGATTTTCTTTGTTGTGCACACGGGCTGATTTGTCTGAATCCGTCGATAAAAAAATTGGGCGTTATTTGAATGGGTTGTGCAAACCACTTCGAAAGGCATTAGCTTTCAAAGATGTTTATGATATATCTGATGCTATTAAATATGCTCTCAAAGCTGAAGATTTGCTTCGCTCATCCCCTTCAGCTACTGCTAGTGCCACTTCTACCCATGTTCATTCATCATCCAAACCTCCTCCTACCAGAGTGGGTCCACTCACATGCTATGAGTGTAAGTAAATTGGACATGTTCGTAGTGACTGTCCTAAACGCAAACGCGTGGGTTTAATACAGGATGAAGAAAATCTCACCTATCCAGAAGAAGACGTCACTGAGATTGATGGCTTTTTAACTTATGCATATTCTGGTTGTCCCCAATTGATTGTTCGCCGTTCTTTAGTTACTCTAGTTGTTAAGCATGATCCTACGTCATGGCTTCGTCATAATATCTTCCGTACTCGCTGCACTTCGAATGGCATGTTGTGTAATGTTATCATTGACAGCGGTTCCAATGATAATATTGTTTCTAAAGATATGGTGGACAAGCTGAAACTCAAGGATGAGCCACATCTTGAACATTACACTATTTCTTGGTTACAAGATGGTGCCACAGTCAAGGTTACTCGTCGTTGTCTAGTTTCTTTCTCCATTGGTCCTAAATACAAGGATGATGTTTGGTGTTCTGTTGCACCCATGGATGCATGCCACTTGTTACTTGGTCGTCCCTGGCAGTATGATCTCCTTGTTACTCATAATGGGCGTGATAACACTTATACTTTCACTTCTGGTGGCGAGAAAATTGTATTGGCACCACTAACTCCATTTCGCCCACCTTCTCAGCCACACCCACCAGTGAAACCAGGTTTTCTAGCAAACGGACGTCATTGCATAATGTTTCTTGCTCTTACTGCGTCATTTCTTGCAAACCCTACTACTATACCACCTGTGTTACAACCAATGCTAGATTCATATTTTGATGTTTGTATTGAGCCTGCTAATGGAGGATTGCCCCCTTTACGAGATATCCAACATGCTATTGATCTTATTCCTGGAGCTCCCCTCCCTAACTTACCACATTATCGCATGGCTCCTTCTGAACACGCCGAGTTACAGAGGCAAGTTACTGAGTTATTAGCTAAGGGATTTGTCAGAGAGAGTATGTCCCCTTGTGTTGTGCCAGCTTTACTTACTCCTAAGAAAGATGGGAGTTGGAGGATGTGTATTGATAGCAGGGCTATTAACAAAATCATTGTGAAATATCGTTTTCCCATTCCACGTCTTGAGGATATGCTTGATTCATTACATGGTGCTAAGGTGTTTTCTAAGCTTGATTTGCGATCTAGATTTCATCACATTCGAATCCGCCTTGGAGATGAAAGGAAAACTGCCTTTAAAACAAAAGACGGTTTATATGAGTGGTTGGTCATGCCCTTTGGTCTTTCTAATGCTCCTTCTACCTTCATGCGTCTTATGACTCAGGTTTTGAAGCCTTATTTGAATAAATTTTGTGTTGTCTACTTTGATGATATTTTGATTTACAATTCTTTTGAGTTTGAACATATCAAGCATATTGAGATTCTTTTGGGTGTTTTGCGTACTGAGAAGCTTTATTTACAACTTAAGAAATGTTCTTTCATGGTTGACTCTGTGGTATTTTTGGATTTCGTGGTTTCTGCCAATGGTATTCGTGTTGATGATTCCAAAGTCTAGGCTATTATTGAGTGGCCAGTTCCTTCTACAATGACTCAGGTTCGTAGTTTTCATGGTTTAGCTTCTTTCTATAAAAGGTTCATTTATAATTTCAGCAGTATTATGACTCCTTTAACTGCTTTGACATGTGAGAAAGCTTTCAAATAGACTCCTAAAGCTAATGAGGCATTTGACTTGATTAAGAAGAAGATGACTTCTACCCCTGTTTTAGTTTTTCCAGATTTCACTCAACTCTTTTGAGGTAACATGTGATGCTTGTAAGTACGGCATTGGTGCTGTTTTGAGCCAAAATGGCAAGCCGGTTGCTTTCTATAGTGAGAAACTTACTGGTGCTAAATTGAATTATTCTACATATGACTTGGAGTACTATGCAGTTGTCCAAGCTGTACGACATTGACATCATTATCTTATTTATCGTGAATTCCTCATAAAGTCTGACCATGAAGCTCTTCGTTATCTTAATACTCAGAAGGATGTCAGTATTCGACATATAAAGTGGAACTCTTTCTTGCAGAAATATACTTTCCACTTATAGTTTTAGGCTGGAAAGGATAATCGAGTTGTTGATGCTTTGAGTCGTCGTTCGCATCTCTTGGTTACTCTCCGTACCTCTTTGTTTGGTTTTGATGAGTTACGCGACTTATATGCTCACGATGCCTATTTTGGTCCTATTCATGCCGACTGTTTAGTACATCATGGTGTATCTGGTGAATTTTTTCTCCATGATGGTTTCATATTTCGGGGGTTCATGACTTTGTATTCCGTTTCTTCTTCCCCGCGTGATCGATTATGTTTGAAATGCATCTTTGGGGGTTGAATGGTCACTTTGGGATCATAAAGACCATTGCCTCTATCGGGAGAAGTACTTTTGGCCTACTATCGTAGAGATATTAACCGGTTTATTGGCGATGTTATGTGTGCGACAAACAAAAGGTAAGAACACTAATGCTGGTTTGTATACTCCACTTTCGATTCCCGACAAACCTTGGGTTGATGTCTCCATGGATTTTGTGTTGGGTTTACCACGTTCTACACACGGAAAGGATTCTATTTTTGTGGTTATGGATCGTTTCTCAAAAATGGCTCATTTCATTCCCTACACTCGTACTATAGATGCTGCACAGGTTGCTCATTTATACTCCCGTAAGATAGTTCGTTTCCCGCACTATCACTTCTGACAAAGATGTCAAGTTTACTGGGTGACCTATTGCGATGTTAGATTGATGATAATCCCAAATATTGGGAGTTTGTTCTAGCAAAAGCAGAGTTTGCTTATAATAACTCTGTCAACCGTTCTACAGGCCTTTCTCCTTTCATGATTGTAACTGGCATGACTCCTCTTACTGTTCTTGATCTTGCTCTTATTCTATTGACTGTTCCCGTTTGTGCATCTGCAGAGGAATTTGCTTCCCGGATTCACTTTATTCATGAGGATGTCAAGAAGAGTTTGGAGAAATCTTATGCCATGTACAAGACTAATGCAGACAAACACAAGCGCTTGGTGACTTTCGAGGTTGGTGATTTGGTGATGGTTTATTTGAGAAAAGAACGTCGGCCTTCATCTCACAAGTTAATGATGCGACGATTTGGCCCATTTCCCATTGTCGCCCGTCATGGAGAAAATGCTTATGAATTGGACCTCCCTCCTGAGATGCGTATATCTCGCACTCATAATGTAGCGGATCTCACTCCTTTTGTTGGCGATAGTATTCCACCTATTCCCCTACTTGTAGATCGTAATGTTGTTCCTGCTACTGCTACAGATCAGATTGAAACTGTCATTGATGTTTCTACTATTACGACTCGCCAGGGTACTTATGATCGTTATTTGGTGAAGTGGTGTGACCGTCCATTCTCAGAAAATTCATGGATTTCTGATGCTACATTTCAACTCATGGATCCTACTTTCTACCAGAAGTATAAGGACTTAATCTCGAGGACGAGCTCTTCTCAAGTTGGGGGGATTGATGCGAGGACGCAATAGATTATCATGTGAACAACACATGCATAATGCTACAGCTATAGTTTATCTTTTATTCTACTTCTATTTTAAATCCTTAGTTAATTAGAATTAGACTAGCTTTTATTTTAGTTTTCCAAGTTCTATTATGCTTAGGATTTGTTAACTAGTTCTCTATATAAGCAGATGTAAACATTAAGATTTTCGGACTTGATTATCATTATTGAATTAAGAGAATTCGTTTTTATTCATTAAACCCTAGTTTTGGGTATTTTTATACATTGTGTATCTATTGTTCTTGCTTCCGCGACAAAGATACATCACTTGATTTTTTTTTTCAAATTCTCTTTTAAGTTTTTATCCTGCCAAGTCACAACCACCCTCAATCTTTTTTCATAGGACACAACAACGCTATTCACATGGAAAATTGTTCGATTTCCATAATTAAAAAAAATGAGTTGTTTTTTCCACTAAGACCTAAGCCTCAATAACCCTCTGAGGCACGCCCTAAGCCTCATGGAAGCCAACCCCTCACATTGTAACAATTGACAGGGTTTATATTTCAGTTACAATAATGTAAGATAATTATCCAAATGATGCAGTAAAATACACATGAACCACTAATCCTTTAACTAACAGATTTTAGAACCCATTGCAAACTTAATTCACTTGGGGAGCATCATGGACATATATCAAATCTAACAGATGAAACATAAAAATATGTAATTAGTTGGTTACCTTCTTGTGGAAGACTGGTTTGGTCTGACATAAATGCATTTTGTGAACTGCTTAACAATTTTCTTGAACTCACCAAGTTTTCCTAAATTCTTTAAAGCATTCATACGTAAGTGCCAAAGACAAAGCTGATGACTAGTTTTAGAGAATACCACCTCAATCGCATTAGAAATGGCCATAGCCTGATCAGTAAAAATAGTTTTTGGATGCTGCCCACCCATTGCTTCCAAGAATGTCTAAAACAACCAGATGAATGATTTTGTGGTTTCATCACTTAATAATCCGCACCCAAAAATAACGGTCTGCCCATGATTGTTGATACCCACAAATGGTGCACACATCATATGATAATTATTTGTTTTGAAGGTTGTGTCGAAAGCAATTGCATCACCAAACAACCCGTAGTCTCGTCTTGCCTTTGCATCACAAAAGAAAAGTGCTGTTATTTCATTCTCTTCGTTGTACCGAATAGAATAAGAAAAGAATTTGTCTTCTTTCTTTTTCTCTCTGAAGTAGTTAAGAAGACATTGTGCATCTCCTTTTTTCAGAAACTCTCTTCGCTCTTTCTGTAACAGATTATTCAAATCACTCCGAGTGTAATCTAGATATTTGGCCCCTCCAGCTTCTGCAGAAGCATAAGCATGAATTTGACTTGGTTTTAATCTCGCTGAATGCATTTTTTCACCATTTCTTCTTGAGAACCGTGTGATTTGTGAGACCTCAATAAGTTAGAATTCATTGGGGGCACGAGATCGTGACTATGTTCACTAAAAGACTTAGTCAAAACATATTTTTCATTCTTTAGCCTAATCTCGAATTCCGCCAAACATCCAAATCACCTTTCATCCCTATTTTTTTTCAGGCGTTATTATATTTTTGTACACCCCTTCGCATGAACAGCAAAAACAACATTTTATTATTTTTTTAGAATCCGAGTGACCACTGTTTGATCTTTTAATCCTTACACTAAACCCAACAGCTCTTGCATAACTGTTGTAGTAATCATTAGCCTCCTCTTTTATACTCTCGAATGTCATTCCAAGTACAGGTTTCACCTCGTATAATAGTTTATTTGATTTTTCTCCGGTTTCGCTTTCATCAGGTTCCATCTTTAATTATTAAAAGAGGAAAAATATAGAAAGGTATAAGAGTGGAGAAGATGAAGAATGAAGGAAGGGCGGGAGAGAGAATGGAAGTTGGAGGGAAGTAGGAGAGAGAGAGAGTACGCCAATGCTTTGAGGAGAAAATCGTAGAAAAAATTGTTATTTCTTTTTTAGTTTTTTTTTGATATACTTACTTTTTTTAATTCATTTCTCTAAAAAAGAAAAAAGAAAAAAGAAAATAGGAGAGATTTGGTAATATACGTGGGCTCTAAATAGCGCTGGTAGATTTCACCAGCAAATGTGCTGGTGAACAAATTTGGACTCGCCTATTAGGATCAGGTTGATCTCTTCCCACTTTTTGGGGTGAATGAGATTTGTTCAGGTACTTATCCCTTTAGACAATCTTCACTTTTGAATCCCATTTAACAAATGAATCACACACCTTCGTCCAAATTAAACAATTAAGTGTCATTGTTTCTTATAATATACGAAACACACATTGTCTGACATATTTAGAGAAAACTAAAAGAATATCAATTTAATTAATTTTATATTAATCAAGCGTTTCTATTTTTCTTCAGGAGGAGGAATTCCTTAAACCAAAGGGACGATAGCTTCGGGTATCTCATCAAAGTTTTGTAGTCAACATAGTATAATCCAAATCGAATAGTGTAGCCTGCTTCCCACTCAAAATTGTCCAGAAGTGACCAAGCAAAGTACCCTCTCAAATCCACCCCTTCACTGTAAGAAACAATGTTAAACAAAGCTTAATTAGTGAAAGGGCGAATGAATGCAGTTTTTTTTTAAACGAAGTACAGCCGTAGAGGGAGGTTTGCCAGATGACAAAGCTAAATATGCTGGTGAAAATAAGTACATAAAGAGGAAAATTTAAATTTATAGAGTGATATACCCCAATATAAATGATGCAATATGTTGGTGATACCATTAAGAACGATGACTTCCCTTTTGTACATGTACATGTTCAATTTTCTTTTTGGGAGACCTCTATATATAAAAGTGATAAAAAAAAAGTTGACCATGCTTCTTCAAATTTTATATCGTTTATCCAATCTAAAACTCACTTGATAGCCCTTAGCGCAAGCGAAAGATGGTCATGGTGGTAGTCTCTCCTCATACTGTCTACCAATGCTTCCTCAAGAGATAATGCGTTGTTATCGACTTCGGATACACCTGAAACAGAGGTCCAAAATTTTATGCTTAGTTACCGATCTACTTACAAGTGACCTACGTTTGTTAAACCATCGTCAAATCATAAATAAAAGTTGATGGAAAATAATCTTAGTTGATCATACCATTTTCAGTTATGTAAATGGTAGGATTGTTATATCTTTGCTTGGTATAAAGCAAGAGATCTAGAATCCCTCTTGGGTACACATGTAGCCAGGGTGAACCAGCCTGTAATGATGGTTCAACATAATTAGTATATCATATAAAGTTGAAATGATTCATGATACTATGTTTATCGAGGTTCGTCAAAAACTTCTTACCACTGGGCCGATTGGAATTCCATTTTTCACGTCTGCCGAAAAAAATTGTTTCGTCAAACCATGATCTTAAAACATCATATGCCACACTAAGAAAAATCAAGTTCATTGCATGGAATGGCAAGGGACTCTTGAAGTAACTTACAGGTGAGATTAACTTGAGAATCTGTAAGTAAGCTTGCTGGGATATCACGACAACAGGGGACATTTGTTGCATATTGTGCCGTATAATAGTTCAATCCGATGAAGTCATACGATCCTTTAACCATTTCAGATTGCGTTTTGGAGAATATCGGCAATCGTTTTCCAACAAGTAACCTCATACTCTTTGGATATTCGCCGTGGGTCAATGGATCAATAAACCTATACAAACAGAGTAATTACATTTAAATTTTATTTCTCAGTTAATTAACAAATTAAAATTTGAGAAAATTGGAGTGGATATATATATCTGACCGACTACTCTGATTTTTATTTTTATTTTTTAATAAACTCCAATGCTAACAATGGACCTATTATATGGGGCTTTTTTCTTTTCTCTGCACCAAAGAAATAGTTTTTATTTAAACATTCATGCGAAAAACACTTACCATCCAAACATGAAATCAATGGCACGTTGAGCAGCATCTATGTCATCACTTGCTTCAGAAATAGGGACCATCCAATGAGAATTTAGTGTTATTCCAATCTTTCCCTTTTGCACAGCCTGCACAACTTCAATGCATTAGATTATTGTACGAAATTTAGGATTAGTTTAGCAAGCTCATTGTGCTCTAGCAATTGATTCAATTTCTAAGAGCAATTCTAGATGGTGGAGGCATCAAGTGTTATGTTTGAGGCCAAGTTTGAGAACAAACATTTTCAAACAATGACTAACTCTAGACGATAGAAACAAATATAATAATAGTGGGACCTATTTTCATTTTAAATATCTTTTTTGTTAAAAATGTGTCCCAAGTTTGCCTAAAAAAGTGGCTAGAGTTGCCCCAAAAACACCCTACACTCTCACTTTTGTCCCATCTAAGTTGAAAAAGTAAAAAAAAAAACATGCAACAATCCCACTGTCGCGGGATAGTGGTAGTGTCATGTCGCATCCGCAAACAAAATAACAAATTTGTCTCTACGGATGCGGCCAGACATTTGCTACCTCTATATTTGCTTCCACCTAGAGTTAGATTTTGACGAAATTCTGAATGGTGGAGACAAATTGACACTTGATGCCTCTACCAGGAGATGCTCTAAGTAAAAAAAAACTACAACCAGACCCAATTAGTTGTTGTAATGTGCTACTAAGTCCAGCTCTGGGCACTTTTCTTCCATACAACCATACTTAATCCATACCCATCACATCAGCTCAAGCCATAAGAAACTATTTGCATAAAAAAAACTACTTTGCACAACTAATGTCACCTGATACTTTTCTTTATATACTTTCACTGCAGCTGCATGAGCAATAAGTTGGTTGTGAGCTGCAATATATGGCTCTGTTCCAGAATTTCCAGCGCTGCAATTTCCAATTGGTGCAGAACATCGACCAGGAGCATGTTTGCCCGAGTTATAACCTCGGTCGCTGAAGGTCCGAGGCTCATTTAAGGTAGTCCAGTGCTTGACCCGATCACCAAATTCCTTATAACAAAGCTCTGCATAGTTTTGGAAATCAAGCCTGTATATGCCATACAAACATGCTTAGAGAATTGGGTTGAAGCCGTGTTATGGTCAATATGAGCAACTAAACCCAAGCTCTCGGAGACCATTTTGGCCTCATACATGATTAGGCCGAAAGTGCCCAAACATAAACTTGCATTCATTGGTGCACGGGTCAATTTTCTCAACAGAAGGCAAATGAAAAGTGAACATATTGCAAATCACTCCGGGTATTTCTAATGGGGGTGTAAAATTACACCTCCATGTAGGCTCTACCTAGATGCCATTAGGTGTTTACAACTCCAATTGCAAATTATTGTATAGTCTATAAATATCTACTATCTATTGTTTCCAATGAAGAAATGTAAGAAAGTTCAATTTTAAACTTGGATGACACTTGAAGTGAGTCCGAGTTTAAAATTTCAAATTGTGAGTTTAGAAATAGATAGGGAAGACACTCCAAGTGACGTCCGAATGTTTCTTTTGTTCATACGTGTGTTCAAGTGTCGCCCGGACTATTTATCAACTGATAGCGAGATGGGGAATTCCCCACCCCTTCTATCAACTAATAGCCTATTTATTATCTATAGTTTAGCACTCCCATTGAATAAAGTTTTTTGACACTTGGGGTGTAAACTTTCTACTCTATACGGTTTACACCCCCTATTGGAGATGCTCTCAAATCACCAATAAACTAAATAGCAGTTCTAGAGTACACGGGATGTATGGGTGCGCTGACATCTCATCCCTTAGTTATAAACTTTGTGGGGGCAATACACCCTCACCGTTTGGTTATTAGAGGGCCTAGATTTGATAGTACAGATATAGCCTGTGTGCTCCAGATTTTTTCTAAAATAAAATGGGGAAAATCTTGAGAAAAGGACCCTGACCCCAATGTTTAAAGAAGGTATATGAAATCCCAAGATTAACGAATACTACAAAATATTATGAGAATTTTACTTACGCAATACGTGAACTTAGAAAGCCCCCATATTCATCATCAAGGTGTTGTGGTACATCCCAGTGAAACAGAGTCACGTAGGGCTGCAAACCTGCCGTGTCATGAACAATGTTACTTGAACCAAGGTATATATATATATCGCCTATCAAAAAATATATATATCAAAGATATTTTTTTTGGGTGAACCAGTCAAAATATCATCTTGTATTGATATATATTAGAAATATGATCAATATATATCGGTCAAACAGTCAAATGAAATCAAAGTATATATACCGAAAATATCAAATATATCATATATATCATTGATATAAAAGAATTATATCGGAAAATGCAAAATATATCGCCTTGAAAATGGGTCAATATTCGGCAACGATATATCAAATCTGTCCATATCAGGTATCTCAAAACCCGATATATATCACCGATATTTTGATATATCGGTTGAATTTTCGGACCTGAGTTGAACAATGATACTCAAAGTAGGCAGATGATAGAATTTAGAGGAGAGTGAAATATTAACAAGGGACACCAAATTATTTACCATTTGATAGGAGCTCGTTAATGAGATTGTTGTAATGTTGGATTGCTTTTTGGTTAACTCCCCCACTTAGCTTTCCATCTAAAAAAAAAGTTTAAGTCATTTCACCAATAAAACAACAATTATTACTCATTAAATAGCAATATGGCAGGTATGGTTATACAACAAAGGTTATTAAATGATTATATTATTTATCAAGTTACTGCTAAAGTGGCCAAGCCCAAACCAACTAAATAGTAAGCATTGCATTGGATTAGAATTTTAAGTTCTTCAAAGAAATTTTTTTTGGTTGGGGGGAGAGGCTTAAAAGCGCCTACTACTTCTATAAACTGTAAGTGATGGGCTGTAAGTAAATCCAATCCTTTATTTTGGTATATTTTAAGTGCCAAAATTGTAAGTAAGAAAACTTGACCTACAAAAACTTATAAGCAACAAGCACTTATAAGTAACAAAAAAACAAACGCCAAAGTGCATGTGTTTTCGTGTTTCCCCCCTTCCAAAAAAAAAAAAAAAAAAAAAAAAAAAAAAAAAACAACAAGCTTGTGGTTTCCTGCCCAACTGAAGTGCTTGTGCTTGTGGCTTCCTGCCAAAAAAAGTGCTTGTGGTTTCCTGCCAAACATCTACCCCTTAATTTTGATAGTTACCCACCTATATCTAATCTAAATATTAGTTGATGACAGGTGGTTGTGGTTTCCTGCCAAACTGAATGTAAAAACTCGGTTATCTCAATTTTCAGTTCATATATATATATATATATATATATATATATATATATATATATATATATATATATATATATATATATATAGCTTGTAATGCAGATAATCGCTCTTTTGAAAACATTTAGATTTTTTTTAGAAAAATTGGGACTACGGTTTTAGTCGCTAACCCGCTTTTAATTTTCCAACAAATTGTTTTAATTAAGTTTTAAAAACCGTTTTTCAATTGGGAGAGAGATCTTTGTTTTAATAAAAAAATAATTCAAATTTTAATTAGATATGCTAGATTTTCCCTTTTCAATGGTGGAGGAATTCCCATTTTAATAGGAGAATGATTCCCGGTTTAATTAGAAGTGCTAGAATTTGTTTTAATAGGAAATGAATTCTCGTTATAATAGGAGAATAATTCCCGTTATAAAAAAAGATTCTCGTTTTTCAAATAGGAGAGAAATTCTCGTTTTAATAGGAGATGGCGTGGAATTTTAATAGAGCTCGAAAAATACCCCTTGTGGAATCTTTTGAAAACATTTATATTTTTAAAAAAAAATTGGGACTATTGTTTTAGTCGCTAACTATTTTTAATTTTATAACAAATTGTTTTAAATTAAGTTTTAAAAACCCGTTTTTTCAATTGGGAGAGAGATTATGTTTTAATAGGAGAATGATTCCCGTTTTAATTAGATACGCTAGATTTTCACTTAATTTTCAATAGGGGGGGAATTCTCATTTTAATAGGAGAAGGATTCCCGCTTTAATTAAAAGTGTTAGAATTTGTTTTAATATGAGAAGAATTCTCGTTATAATAGAAGAGAAATTCCCGTTTTTCAAATAGGAGAGAAATTTTCGTTTTAATAGGAGATGACGTGGAATTTTAATAGAGTTCGAAAAATACCCCTTGCGGGAGCTTTAATATTAAGATATATATATATAATAATAATAATAATAATAATAATAATAATAATAATAATGATGTATGAACTGAAAATTGAGATAACAGAGTTTTTACATTCAGTTTGGTAGGAAACCACAACCACCTGTCATCAACTAATCTTTAGATTAGATATAGGTGGGTAACTATCAAAATTAAGGGGTAGATGTTTTCCTGTTTTGGAAGCAAACACAACCAAATTAGATTATGCTTTTTTCTAGATGCCATCAATTTATCATTGATCTAGGTTGGGCAGTTGGGTTATATATATATATATATATATATATATATATATATATATATATATATATATATATATATATATAATAATAATAATAATAATAATAATAATAATAATAATAATGATGTATGAACTGAAAATTGAGATAACAGAGTTTTTACATTCAGTTTGGTAGGAAACCACAACCACCTGTCATCAACTAATCTTTAGATTAGATATAGGTGGGTAACTATCAAAATTAAGGGGTAGATGTTTTCCTGTTTTGGAAGCAAACACAACCAAATTAGATTATGCTTTTCTAGATGCCATCAATTTATCATTGATCTAGGTTGGGCAGTTGGGTTCATAGTACAAAATATCCCGATATATCGCGATATTTGGAGATATCTATCCAGATTTTAGAGAAAGATATATAAATATCACAATATATTTAGAAATATATACGACTATAAATATCGGTGATATTTTGACGATATTTACGATATTTATGATATTTGAGGATATTTGGCGATATTTTGTGTATATAACAATTTTATTTAATATTTACCATTATATTTCAAATAAATATAAATAATGTATCATGATATATCAATAAATATCCACAATATCCATGATATTTGTCGATATTTTAGATATATCCACGATATTTGCATATGAAACAATGTCAAATATCCCCAAAGAAAAAGATATATCCACGATACATATATCCAGAAATTGAATATCGATAAATACCTATATCCTGATATTTTGTACTATGGTTGGGTTAGCCCAACTTGCAATACTTGCAAGGCACTAAGTAGATTGTCAAAGCTCCAATGTCCCCAATATGCTGGAAAACATTGTCTGCTTGTACCAATACCATTAATTAGCATTGTTATCAAGGAAATAATCAGAGAAGTGAAAATGTGTGATATCTTACTAGGTAAAACTCTTGACCATGAGATGGAAAATCTATAAGCATCCATGCCCATGTCCTTCATAAGCGCTACGTCTTTCTATAAAAGTATAAAGAGTATGTACGTAGGCAATGAAAAAGTCAATTCTCAATTACAAAATCAATGAATGAAATGAGCAGGATATCTCATGCCATATGTACTATACCTTGTATCGATGATATTGATCATCGGCTACTTTCCCATCACTCCCGTCTGCTATTTTCTCTGTATTGCCATATAAAAATGGAAAAATAGGTAAATAAATACTCAAAATCAATAAAATAGAAAGGGGGTAGTTTAGTTTTTTCCTAATGGATCATTTTGTTCTAGGATCAATTGAGGTTAGACACTTGCTAAGATTGAAAACGGATCAGTAAAATATTTGTGCCTTGTGGAGAAGAGAAAAGATTATAAGTACAATAAAATTACTGGTACTACTGTTTCTTTTTTGATAGATTACTGGTATTATTGTTACCTTTGGCCTAATTACAGAAGTTTCGGTTAAAATAAAATAAAATTAATAGAAAAATTGAAGGGCAATGATGGTGAAATGTCTGATTCTTCGAGCCCGCATTTGAACATGCAGTAGAAGATGACCCCGTTATTCCAAGAAGATCGTAAGTACCTGCAAGACTCTCAACTTAAAATCTCGGTCATACAAGAAATGTCATCTAGAATTTGAAGACGCCCCTGTTTAGCGTTGAAGTCAAATAATAAAGATTCATTTAATCTGGGCCCTTAATCTAATACAAATTAGATCAATCTCGTAATTAACTTATGTACGAAAGAGTACACAACTGGGTAGATCATACAAGGATTAGGTATGCAACCTATATTTATCAACAACAACAATTGGCATCCAATTTTTCCTTCCGTGCATCTCTATATGTACTAGCATGATACATGTTATGCCCAAACTAAATGTTTAAGACAACAAGGGTAAGATCGTAAATATAAAGTAATAATATGGGCAAAACTGTTCTAAAAAGTGTGACCAAGAGTCACAAATCGCATAATAAAAATATATTATTGTACAATACAATATTCAGATCAATCCAGATTTTTTTTTAAAATAGTCAAGATATATTCTCTTTATGACTCTGGATTCATATTCAGGGATGCGTGAGTCTTCAGATCATTGTTCTAAAAATCGGTCTAGGCGGTGCCCAACTGACTCGCCTAGGCCCAAGTCGTTTAAAAAATCGGTGGACCAACTAGGTGAACCGATTAGGGGGTCTAGGCGGTCTAGTAAAGTTTTTTTTTTTTTTTTTTTTTTTTTTTTAATGATTAAATGTCGAAAATTAAAGGCCTGTGTAGGCTTAAAATTTGAATTAGTTTAAAAGACGAAAGTCTAATGTAAATTATATGCCACTATAACAAAGAGCATATTTTTATATGAAGTTGATATTCTTCAACTATTACACATTTTTGTAATAATTATTTTTGTTTGTGTTTATTTTTTGAGTTATGGTAAATGATTTTATTCATTTCTTGTAGTATAGGTGTGTATTACTATATATATTAGGGAAAAAAAAACCGCCTAGCGCCTAGCCCGTCTAGGCATTGTCTAGAAGGCTTAGGCGCTCTCCCACCGCCTGACTACTGTCTAGCGTTTTTCTGAACACTGCTTCAGATGCCAGTGCCACTGGCCTATTGGGCCCTAGAATTGACTATCACATGCCATTCCTAGTGGTATGCAGTTGTGGGTCTGTGGTCAATTGGTGATAAGCCATTTTTGTGGGCCCCAAAGATTCGGCCTTACTACTATTGCATATATAGGCAACCAAACAAATCATACAAAAAGGTATAATCTAATTTCAAAATATGAATATTTAATAAACGGCCAAGATAAGTGTAACGTCTTAATTATAGTTAAGTATATATATCTTAAAGATGTGTAGAATTGTTTGATGTACTTATCTTGGAAAGTAAGTTTTAGACATATCTTTACTATATGGAAAAATATGGAGTCGATGAATAATAGTAGATTCACGTACGCCACAAAGGTAGTTTTGTCATTTCGCAGTTTTTAAATTTTTTAATATTTTTTTTGTTTTTTGGAGGGGTAAAATAATAATTTTGCTATTTTAAAAATAGTTTTTTTGGTAAATATGTGGGCTTCGGTGGGTTTTTGTGTCGGGAGAAAGGTTTGCACCTAAGGGTACAATAGTAATTTTAAATGTATAAATTAATAAAAAAAAAGTAAAAAAAAAACTCCAATGTGGCCCCACGTGGGTACCACATGCACAATGACTAGTATATGATAATGGTCAGCAAGCAATTAAGTAGCAACATCAAATAGATGGTCTATCACTCTATCTTAATTAAATAGGAGACTTATGTTTGGTTCACGGAAAAGTGAGAAAAAGAAAATGGTTTCATGAAATTTGAAATCTCGGTTGTGTTTGGTAACGTGAGGAAAATAGAAAAGTGGAAAAGCAATTCCCTGAGCATGTACAAATGGAAGAAACCAATTTAAAAAAAAAAAAAAAAAAATTGTGTTCCCTTCTATTTTTCATGTCTTATGATTTAAACCTCCGCCCATCTCTACTACAAAACACTAATCTTTAGATCTATTACCTCAATCTTCCACCTTTAATTAACGTTAATGCGCAAATTCATAATTTACAAAGTAAAAGAAAGACGAAAGATATTAAGGTTTTGGGGTTTTGAGGGTGTGATCTAGTGGTTATGAGAGGTTTGATCTAGTGGTTCGCATGAGTGATCTACCTTTTGAGAGTTTGATACTTTGATATAATGTTTTGCAAGGTTTGATCAAGTGTTCTTAGCAGAAAACTTTATAAAAATTGTTTTCTTTTTTAACCAAACATAGAAAAAAGAAATTCACAGATTATATTTTCAAGCAAAGTGAAATCCAGAAATTCAGTTTCTTCTTGAAATAAAATTCTGTGAACCAAAACACAACATGTTGAAAATATATTGTTTTTAATTGACTGAGCCATTAACCCAGTTCTCAATCTCACAAATTAAAAAATTATTATGTAGACTTACAACTAGGGCAGAAAATGGGTTGGGTTCGGGTCGAATATGACTATATTCGAATCCAAACCCGATTAGTTTGACAATATCAGAATTCGAACTCGAATCCGAATAAAACCGAAATTTTATATCCAAATCGAACCTGAACCCGACCAATCCGATCGGATAACACTAAAAATACAAAAAAAACCCAAAAAATATATCCAAACATAAATCCGAACCCAAATAAATAAACGGATATGAAAATCGACCCGAATCTAAATTATTTGGATTCGGGTCAAATCCGACCCGATTCCCTGCCCTACTTGCAACCTTGTTTCTTTGTGGAACTAACATAAATACTCACCTGATTTGACTTACACATTTAATAAAGGTTTTGGGGTTTCGAGGGTGTGATCTAGTGGTTATGAGAGGGTTAATCTAGTGGTTCGCATGAGTGATCTACCTTTTGTGGGTTTGATATTTTGATATAATGTTTTGCAAGGTTTGATCAAGTGCTCTCAGCGGAAAACTTTATGAAAATTGTTTTTTTTTTAACCAAACATGGAAAAAAGATATTCACGGATTATATTTTCAAGTAAAGTGAAATCAGAAACTCAGTTTCTTCTCAAAACAAAATTCTGTGAACCAAAACACAACGTGATGAAAATATATTGTTTTTAGTTGACTGAGCCATTAACCCAGTTCTCAATCTCACAAAATTAAAAAATTATTATGCAGACTTACAACCTTGTTTCTAGGAACTAACATAAAGACTCACCTGATTTGACTTACACCTTTAATATAATGATGTTGCTGGACGGGTAACTCGAGGTTCTTGGGAAAACACAGCACACATTGTCCGCTGGAGTAAGAATATCTTTACTGTATATTTGAATAATTTATATATATCTATATATTACTTCCTGCAGTTCAATGTTCAACACTTCAACTTCAACCTAATAGTCCAGTCCCAATCTTACGGGTTGGACCACCAACCCAGTAACCAGGTCCTCTTACCAGGTCGAGATTTAGGCTGGGTAAGATAACATTGTTTTGAAGTTTGAACCATAGTATAAAATATCAGAATATGAATATTTATCGATATTTAATTTCTAGATATGTATTGTGGATATATTCTCTTTTTTGAAGATATTTGATATTGTTTCACATACAAATATTGTAGATATATCTAAAATATCGACAAATATCGTAAATATTGTAGATATTTTTTGATATATCATGATACATTATTTATATTTATTTGAAATATAATGGTAAATATTAAATAAAATTGTTATATATACAAAATATCGCCAAATATCTCCAAATATCACAAATATTATCAAAATATCACTGATATTTGCAGTCGTATATATCTCTAAACATATCGTGATATTTATATATCTTTTTTCTGAAATATGAATAGATATCTCCAAATATCGCAATATATCATGATATTTTGTACTATGGTTTGAACTACCAAACCAAGGCCTCAATTTAAGTCGGGCAAAAACCCAATACTATAATGTCAATAAATTTTTTGATCTTAATGATAAAAATTGTATTTTTTCTTCGTTGGTAGGCATTAACATATTTACCTTCTAAAGTTATGATGATGCATATATTAGTATTTAGTAGTATGGTCGTCTTTCTGATAATTAAAGTTCCCTTCTCTTTGACATAATCACCAACCCCAAGTTCCAAGCCCCAAATTGAAACCAAATAATTTTTCTCGCCGGTATCATTCTCCATTTTTTATTTTTCTTATGCACTTAAAAGATAGATGGGGTGGGTGGAAGAGTTCGTTCTTCGTCAAAGCGAAGGAGAAGACTGAAAAGCAAGTTTAATTTTGTATTGAACTATGTACAATTTAGTTCTCCCTGAAAATCTAGAACTATGAAGCTAGTTACATATGTGCACACACGTGAGCAGATAATTAGACCACGGGCGATCGAGCTCACATGTACAAAAGTTTAATTTGTATTGCTTTCCGAAAAGTAACACTTCGTTACCTGGTTGTTCACGAGTGAAGGTATCCCAATTACTCGGTCCTCTACCATCTTCATTATATGCACCTTCATACTATCATCAACAATAAGGAAAAACAGATGAAAAAAAATAAGTTCAGAAATATATAAATGGTACAACAACATGCATTTGAACATTCTAAGTGAACATAGAAATTAGATAATCTACCTGGTAAGAACCAGAAGCTGTCCCGAATGTAAAATTTTTCGGGAAAAAACTTCGATTGAATGTAGAGGAATCATAATCGGCTTTTTCATTGACAAATATTGTGTTCAGCATTAAAAGAAGGTCTAAAACCAAATGAACTAGCTTTGCAATACCCATGACAGAGGTTGGTTCCTAATTAATAGGCGTTGGTTCTATGTTCGGATATATATATAGAATTCCGTCCCAATTTAAAAAATAGGATTATAGGAACATTATCCATTAGAAACATATACATACGTGTTTGTTGACATGGATGGGGGGGCTGCTGAGTGCTGACTCTTATTTCAGTTGAGACTACCTCGTTTCAAACATGTTAACCTCAACCAAAAAAAAACATGTTAACCATTTTAACACACAACTGTTTTTGTTGACCCATAACCATAACACCTAGCAAAAAAATTGACCATAATCTAACTAATATATATATATAATACTAGCATTGTGCTTTTGGCAAACCCACATTTTTTTTTATTGTTGAGTAGAGCGAAGCCTATGAGTAGGGTGGTCAATGGATCGGTTTGGGTCGGATTCTAGAAAATCCGAATCCGAACCGATAAGAAAATTGGAAACCCGAAACCAAACTGAATTGATAAGAAAATTGAGAATCTGAAACCGAACTGAACTGAACCGAACCGATAAGATCTATCTAACAAAATAGAACAGTGTGGGCCCAAAAATCTAATAGATAATTATTCTCACCAAAATATGACTTGACAAATCTAAGTGTTTGGAGGGTTTGTGCAATTTTATTTAGTGCAATCAATATCATGGGATCTATTCAAAAATCAACTAAAAGTCAATAATTGCGGTTGAGTTTATAAACTGTTGGGCATCCAAATTTGACATGGTACTGCACAGTTGACTGGCCCAATTGATGCTATTGGGCTTATGGATAATGGACAATTGGGCAGTCCTTGCGCCAAAGGCGCGACGAGTTGTCGAGATAGCGCCACAGGTGCATCGAGGTCTCGCAGGCCGTAGACACGGGCATACCTTAGTATATTACAAATCGAAACAAAACCGACCCGAACTGAAAAGTATTAAATCAATTAAATTCTAAATTAAATCAATTAATTTCAGCCATGCACACAATTGATAAACATATACAAAATTAATCATAAATATTACTAAAATGCCATCTTATCGGTTCGGGTTCATATCGGTTCGGTGGAGGACAAATCCAAAACCAAACCAATGTCTTATCGGTTTGGTTTGGTTCGGTTTCGGGTCGGTAGAGGGCAAACCAAATTACCAAAACCTAAACCATTTTTTATCGGTTTGGTTCGGGTTGGTTATTAGGTTATCGAAACCCATTGACAGCCCTACCCATCAAGTTGATTGACCAACTTGCATTTTGTGTTTTTCTTTTTAAAAAAAATATATTTTCAACTTTGCCCCTGTAATTGATAATAATAATCAAAGTGTCATCGTGACAGAAACAGAATCTACTATTGCTCAGACCCATAATTTTTTATACTGTTTAGATTAGATTTAGATTTAGATAAAGAGAGAAGGCCAATCTACAGTGTAGATTTCCTACTTTGCCCGTAAGGCATTCTAATTATTATTACATTGTTATTTTAGGAACATTTTGTAATAGCTTAAATAAGTGGAGGGTAAAAACATCACACCAACAGAATTTTTCGACTCCACGGACATTTCATTTTCCCAGTTTAGCTTCACTCGACTATTGATATTACAAATGTACAATACAAAAATACTATAAAATGTATTTTTAGACTTTAGTCCTACTTTTTATGGGATATTTAGGCTTTAGTCCTAAAATTATCGATTATTAGGTTTTAGTCTTACTTCCATCTTCGATTTTCTTAAATGACCAAAATACTCTTAGAGCATGTTTATCACGTGACTTGAAATTGCATAAAAGTAGGACCAAAACCTAATTTACCCAATTACATGAGGGGTAAATCCTAAAAATGAGATTCAACTACGCAACACAATATTGCGTTCATTGAGTCATTTGAATTGGAGTGCTACATTTATAGGATAAAAATACAAATACAAATATTGACGAGTCGCGTGTTTAATACAAATATATAATGAAGAATTTACCGCTTGAATTGAGGTTCTTCTTTAAAGAGAGTGCCACATAGACAGAGAGACCTTCCAGCTCAGAAAAGCCCAAGCCCATAAATAGTTTTAGTGAGCCCATAATCTACTACATAGAGTTGGTTTTACAAGTATAGCTCCGCTTTTAAAATGTTTATGATTAAAACTAAATGGACATTATTGTATTAAACTAGTGCTCCAGTAGGGCTAAAAAAAAAAAAAGAAATCTCCGCCCACTCGTCTCTCTCTCTCACTTTTCGTAATCTAAACTAAAAATAGGGAGTGAGTAGAAATTTCCCTCATTATCTCATCTAATTCATCAAGATGAAAACTATCAATGATCGAATAGCAGATATAATTTATGTAGGAAACTTATTATAAAATTATATTTATTGTTAAGTAAACAAGAAAATCAAATTGATACAACAAATATGTCATGAACAAACCTTTAGTTCAACAAACTAACTTAATTTACCAATGATTAAATTCGATCCTAGTGATAATCACTATGTCCTTATTAAAACAAATTTGCTCCCTCTCGGTGCTCAAGGTTGATGAACAATTGTCTCCTAAGACAGAGCGGATTTCAATCCCATGAATGTAGCACTCCAATTCAAAGGACTCAATGAACGCAACATTGTGTTGAATAGTCGAAATCTCATTTTTAGGATTACTCCTCCTGTAATTGGGTAAATTAGGTTTTGGTCCTACTTTTATACAATTTCAAGTCACGTGATAAACATGATCTAAGGGTATTTTGGTTATTTAAGAAAATCGAAGATGAAAGTAGGACTAAAACCTAATAATCGATAATTTTAGGACTAAAGCCTAAATACCCCATAAAAAGTAGGACTAAAGTCTAAATAACCCATAAAATTTTATATAAGGGATGTATGTCATTCAAGTATAATATACTTTTATTTATACACGTGGGCCCCAAAATTTGTCATTATGCCACTTTGTTGACTTTTGCAACATTTTTTTCTCCTCATATCTTACTTCTTTTTCTCTTTACTTTTTCTCCTCAATATCTGAATTCTAACACACCCATAAAAACACTCTCATACCCTACAACTAACTAAAGTTTTTTCCATACCCTAATAATCGTCTGAATCCAATAATATCTTCCAAATTTATTTGGGGTATTTCCAATAGGGGCAAAAAAAAAAAAAAAAAAAAAAAAAAAAAAAAAAAAAAAAAAAAAAAAAAAACAAACAAACAAACAAACAAACCACGACCTTGTAATCTTGCACTTCAGATCGAAATCATTAGTTGCTGATCGAGACGAAATCATTAGTTGCTGATCGAGACTTAGTCTAGACAAAAAATGTGGGTATTTATACTTGTCCATTGTAGTAATCCAAAGCATAATAGTTCCCCTATTCGTCAAATTTTGATTTTGATTTTTTTTCTTCATCCTCATTAGAGCATCATCAACGCACTACTAAAAACTATTTCTAATGCGATAGGTAGCAAAATTTTTTGGCAATTTGAATTGGGTCACCAACGCGTTACTAAAACCTCGTTTCTATATTAGCTATTGTTAAATTCACAACCAAAATACTCACAATTTTAGCAGTGGGTCAGACGAGACAAGTTTTCTCGTCCCACAAATGGGACAGGTCAAGTTTTGTCCAAACTTTTTTCTATCTTTTTTTAATAAAAAATTGAAATGGCTAGAATTTGTACCATTGGGCGCCAAAATGAATTGGCGCCAAGGAAATGGAGAGAATAATGGACAAGACAAGTTTATCCGTGTAAAAAAAAATTAAATAATAGGGATGAGACAAATATTCCCATCCGAAATAGAAACATTTGGAAAAAATGAGTTGGTACATAACGTGATTTTTGCAATTTTTACTGACACAAAAGGTTGATGTGTCACAATTTTTTTTAGCAGCGCGTTGATGATGCTCTTAGGTTGGTATTCATCCTCATTACTTTGGCATAGTTGATTCGTGCTTATGTTTATTGGTGAGAGAAATGTTGCTAGAGAGTGAGGTAAATTATTGGAGAAGAATTTAAGAACATTTTTTTTTTCATTTGAAAAAGGAAGAAAAAGAACATGTTCTTTTTTTTAGTTTCAAGTGAAAAACGTAGAGTATCTATGATTTATTAGTATGGGGTACTTAATAGTCCCACGATGTATATTCTAATAAATGACTTGTTTTGTCTTGGGTACGCTTAATAAAAAAAATGATAATTTAGGAACCTAAATGTGTCTAAAATAATTTTATTTATTTGTTTTAAAATTGAGGTATGAGAGTGTTTTTTTATGAGTGTGTCCAAGATCATCCTTATTATTTCTTCTCAATTTCTCATAATCAAAGTCTCCTCGGTCCTAACCAAAGAGCGGCTTGATAAAGCCTTTTTCAATGAACCAGCTTTTCATCTTTTTCCTAATGCTTCTATTTTCTCTTACCCTATTATTTACTCTGATCATAGTATGATCCTTTTTGATTCCAATCCCAAACAACCTAAAATGAGGAAACCTTTTTATTTTCAAAGTGCTTGGACTTATGATCCGTCTTATAAAGATATTGTCAAACAGAATTGGTTATCTATAAATCCACTTAACACTTTTATCAATAACTTGAATGCGGTCAGAATTGGTCTTTTAAAATGGAACAAGCAACACTTCAGTAAAACTCATTTCGAGATCCACCACCTTCTTCACACTCTAAGTCAACTCCAGTTAACTACGCCTACTTACAACACTCTTGCTCTGGAATATGAAATACAAACCAAAATTAGTGAGATTAATCTTAAGCAAGAAGCTTTTTGGAGGGATAAATCCAGGTTTCTGAAACTCTCTTTAGGTGATAATAATACCAAGTTTTTTCATAATATAACAAATGGTAGGCGAAATCAAAATAAGATTCTCATGATAAAAGATGACAATGATCATTGGTTAACTAACAGGACTGACATAGGTAACCACATAGTTGATTTTTATCAAACTCTGTTTTCTTCTTCTAGCCCCATCATTCCTGATACTATTCCTTATATTGATCATCTTATAACTGACCTGGATAATGATTTGTTAACTCAAGATGTTTCTTTATCCGAGATACATGCCGCTCTTTTTGCTATGGATCCAGGTAAAGCTCCTGGACCTGATGGTTTTACCCCCCTATTCTATCAAGATAACTGGGATTTGCTCAAAAATGATCTTATGAATACTATTCAAGATTTCTTTCAAAATAACAATCTTTTTCAAACCTTTAATCATACTAATATCACGCTGATTCCTAAAATCCCGCATCCTAACAAAGTTAGTTCATATCGTCCTATTAGTCTATGTAATATTGTATATAGGATTATCTCTAAAATTTTAGCTAATCGGCTAAAGCCTTTATTAGATAAGTTAATCTCTCCTATGCAGTCTGCCTTTGTCAAACAGAGGCAAATATCTGATAACACTATCATTTTACATGAGTTACTGCAAAAGCTTAAAAAGGAAAAAAAGGCATTCATGGTTGTATGGCCATCAAGCTTGATATGCATAAAGCCTTTGATCAGCTAGAATGGCCCTCCGTTTTTAAAATGCTAGAGCAATTTGGTTTTTGTCGAAAATGGATCAATTGGATTGCGACTTGCTTAACTTCTACTTCTTTCTCCCTCAACCTTAATGGTTCATCTTTTGGTAAATTTTATGCATCTAGGGGCATTCGTCAGGGGGATCCTTTATCCCCTTTTCTCTTCATTTTATGCTCTGAGTTTTTATCGCGAAAAATTTCTTCTCTGTTAGCTTCCAAGCATATTCATGGCATTCATATTTCTAGATCATCTATACCTGTAACTCATCTCATGTTTGCTGATGACTGTTTCATTTTCATGCGTGCTAACATAGCAGAAGCCCACCATATTTTAAATGGCATCAAACAGTATTGTGCTATGTCTGGGCAGTCGGTCAACTTTCACAAGTCTTCTCTGTTGTTCAGTCATAACTTGCATCATAAGCATCAAAAGCTCCTCTCTAGGATTTTAAAAATTCCGTTAACCAATACTAGCAATGCATATTTAGGTATTGATTTTAACCCTGCCAAACCCAATCATATTAGTACTTCTAGGATTATGAAAAACGTGTTATCTAGGATACAAAACTAGAATACAAAGTTTCTGTCTATGGCTGGGCGGAGTACTCTCATCAAAAGTGTCGTGTCTGCTATCCCTATTTACTCTATGCAAACTAATTTGTATAATAAGTCTTTTTGTCACAACCTGGATATGATAAATGCTAATTTTTGGTGGGGGCATAATGAACATGGTAGTAATAAGTTGCATATGTTAAACTGGACGGCATGTTGTAGTAAGAAAAGCATGGGCGGGGTAGGTTTTAAACAGTCTCTGTATCAGAATAAAGCTCTTATAGCTAAAGCCGCGTGTTGGAAAATTTGACTGAGAAGGACTTGTTATGGGTTAAACTTATTAAGGATAAGTACTTTCGACACGGTTCCTTTCTGCAAGCCAAGAAAAGTCACTCTGCTTCGAAATGGTGGAAAAACATCATTAAGGTAAGAAATGACATCTCCTTTCTTCACTGTTGGCGGATAACCGATGGACAAAACATTGATATTTGGGAGGATAATTGGATTCCTTCTATGCCTTTTAAGAAACCTTTTGGACCTAAACCGGATCCTATGAGAGCTGTGCGGTATGTTTCTGACTTGATTGATAATATTACAAATGCTTGGAACATTAGCTTGTTAAATGAGATGTTCACTGCAGAGGTTAGGGATGAGATTCTAAAAACTCGTATTTTTTCACAAAATTTGGATCAGAAGATCATTTGGACTTTAGAAAAAAATGGTATTTTTACTGTCAAATCGACATATAGTTGGTTTTTAAGTCAAGCTAAGGTCGGTAGGACTCTTAGATCTTTATCTATTGCCAAAAATACTTGGTGCTATATTTGGAAACTTCGTATTCCACATCGAGTCAAACTTTTCTTGTGGAAAATGCTTAACGGCATCTTGCCAACTAGGAAAGTGTTATTTGATCGGCATGTTTGTCCTGTGTATACCTGTCCTCGTTGTCACCATCACCATGCATTTGAAAGCATTGAGCATGCCCTCTTGATTGTGTTTATTTAGATAAAATTTGGTTTGCCTCACCCCTTGCTATCGTTTTTGATCCCCGGAATCGGCCAGTTTAGTCTTGATGATGTGATCACTAAGGTTATCTCTCAATGTACCTCTAAGGAGGATACTATTGTTAACTTATCTATCCTAGCATCTCGCCTATATGATTTGGGTAGATAGAAATTCTTTAGTTTTGATCCCGTCCATAAAGTTGTTCACCCGGATAGGGTCTTTGGAACAAGCACGAAGGTGTCTTATTCTGCTCATGCTCCGTGTGTTTGAAATACTTGATATCGACTCTCATCTTCACGAACTTTTTATGCTAGCATGTGGCGGTAGTTTCGACCCTAGTACATCGCGGGCTGTAGGCTATACTTTAAATAAATGGGCATCGGCTTATGTTACGTAGGAAGCGGCTCGTCGGCCAGGATCGTGAGAAGAGAGGTCGTACGCAAGCGATAAAAAGTCGGATTGGAACAAGCTCGTCGGCTAAGTGTTAGCAAGGTGGTGGTTTGTTCGGATAATAAGGGCATTGTTCAAGAGCTCAATGGAGTTTCATCTACGGTGTCTTGGTGTTGTCTTGGTCTTTTTGCATGAGATCCTTAATCTCAAAGCTAGTTCGGTTTACGCAAAATTGTTTTTGCGGGGAGTTGATTAGCCATGCCCATCTCATGGCGGCTCAAAGAACCCTTAATAGTCCTTTTGTTTGTAATAAATATATTGAACAAATATTGAACCGATTGCACTTAAAAGTAACGTACCGTACAATCTTCTTCTGATTGTTCATCATAGCAATAGTGTTATCTCACTTGACAAATTTTGCCAGAAAAATATAGACATGGAAAATGGCAAATGAGATAGCATATGGGTTGTATTGCGTAATTTGCCATAATTGAGTGCAAATATTCAAATGGAAACGCATATGATCTGAGCACTTCCATTCAAGGCCCAAAATATCGCCGAGATATTGTGTTTTTTGGGTACACCGAGATAGAAATGTCCGATATATCTCAACCGAATATTGAATATGTTTTTTTCCTATATATTTCCCAATTTCCGATATAACAATATATATCGACTGATATATACAATATATCCAATGTAAATTGTTCACTTTGACCGATATATTGACGATATTTTTGATATAATTGACGATATATCCGATATATCGACATACAAAATAAAATTTTAACTGGTCAACAAAAAAATAAATATATCTGATATTTTCAATATGTTTGATATATTTCGGTTTTTGGATACATTGAGATATTCACCGAATTTGATATTTTGGTCTTTGCTTCCATTATACGCACTCGACTAATTCTTTTCATTATTACTAGCAATACATTAGATATCATATCCAAACTTGATTGCAACGCGGATAAGGGATAACAGATGAATGGGGCAGTCAAAAGTAATAGGGGAGACTTTATTATTTGGGTTAAAAATCATCTCATGTCGTGGCAGAAGCAGCACATTTCATTTCTATGACTAAATATGTGATAGATCATACGAGTATACGAGGAAGGGATCTTGAGGGTGATGTTTTGAAGTTTAGATATATAATAGATCTGTTCTCAACTCGTACAAAATCCTCAATCCTTCTTGGACGCCAGAATAACAAAAGCAATTACACAACTTGTGATAGAGACTTTTCCAACGTATCCGAAAAAACCAGTACCAAAAATATATATCTTATGTCTATCCACAAATAACTGTTCGTGTGGCAATGAGTCGTAATCTCTTCTTTTAAGTTGTCATTAATTTTTCTTGTCGTTGCAACTATATTTGTGGTTAGGGATGTCCAAACGGGGACTACCCGCCCGAAAGGTTTTGAGCGAATATGACCCTCCATTGATCGGGCGTTCGGGTATTTGTTAGATGTGTAACCCTATATTTCACCATGTGACATGGTAAACCCGAAAATTGAAATAAAAGAATATTAAATCTCTTCATTGACGTCATTTTGGTTATTAGATCTCAAAGAAAAACCTCTTTTTCATCTAATTAATCAAAAGCCATCTTTTTTTTATTGGATTTGACCGTTTAACTTTTATCAAAGATTCAAAACAAGTGAGAAGCAATTCCAAAGACAATAACTCAATAAGATTGATGGTTTTTTGGGAGTTCGACTTCTAATTGGTGGTGTGAATCGACTTTGATTTTCGATAAGATTGATGGCTTTTGGGAGTTTCTTGTGGTGGTGTGAAATATTGTTGATTTGCTTTCGACCTTGGTGACCACGATATTTGAAGGTGCCGCAAATTTTAAGTGAATGCAAACTAAAGAATATCATCAAACCCACCAATCTCTTCATCGTGAGCGTGTGATTATTTATTTCTTGGGGAGTTGTTGGAGGGAATAGAAGATGGTAGGCCAAAAGGTAATTTGTCTTGAAAGACCAAAAGTAAATAGTAATGAGCAAAAGACTAAAAAGTTTGTTGAAGATAAATAGATAATAAATGAAAATATAGTTGTTGGGAATTATGGTGGTTCGGGTTCGGGTTTTGGTCGGGCATTTTACCCTATATAACTGGGTTTTTGGGTTCGGGTTCGATGCGGATATGGTTTGGGCTTTTTAACCCTTTTAACGGGTTTAGGGCCAAATTATCGGGTCGGGTTCGGTCGGTCCGGTTTAGATAGTGTGACCAAAGACCCTATGTAGGTTCGGTTTGGGTTTTGTCGGCTTGGTTGGTCACGTTTTTTTTTCGGGCGGGTTTGGGTTTTGAGGCGAGAATGGGATGACTCTCCATGATAGCGTTGGGTGTGTCCCTCACCATGTGACATGAATTGGTATTGACTTGTTTGAAGAAGTGAAGGGGTGGACGCCTCCTAATTTGCTTTCGAGAAGGTGTGGGGGCTAAATATTGTACGTACCGATATTTGTTATTATTTCACAAATTTTCTAATGCAATATCAGTGAGAGAGCCGATATATTTATTTAAGTTATAGATAGAAGATAAGAGAAAGGAATAGACACATGTCACAAAGCTATTGGATGAAGCTATGTGAAACAACTCTAAAAGGATTGGAAGCAGAGGAAAGAGAGGATCGTAGATTCATTTCCACATTTTCATTTTTCTATTCTTTTACATTTGAGGAAAGAGAAAGAGAGAAATTGAGAGATTGTAAAATGCCATTAATGAATCAATAAAAAGCTTCTTTGTTTTGATGATCTCTATAGAAAGGGCCCACGCCCTTAGTCTTACACAGAAGAAATCTCCAAGATACGTAACATAAATATTGGAAGTTGATTGTTCACAGGCGGACACCCCTTAATATGCTTAGCTCAAGGGGCGCACACCCCCATTCCGTGCACAGATAGAATTCCGATTTTTCACAGACAAACCGAGATGATTCAGAATTTTATTTTACACCAAAATCTCGGAATCCTATATATATGAAGTTAGAGATTTTTACCCATAAGTCATACAAGTCATACAAGTGAGAACCAATTTTGAAAGCAACCAAAATTGAGAGAAATCATTTGCAAAGATATAAAACTTGTAAAGAGAGATCTAGTAAGTTTGGAGAGACTTGAGAGGAATGATTGTAATTTTTCTTCCTACACTTATAAAAAGATTGGCTCTTGTAGAAGTAGGCATCATTGGCGGAACCACGTTACAACTTGTGTCTCATTGTAGTATGTTTTATTTTACATTGCTATTGCTTGTTTGTGATAGTTAATTCTATAGCTTAGGTCTTCTTTGAGCTGCTTGAGGTGCCCTTCTGACCACTGTTGGGTATTGTCTATGTTTTGTTGCATTTGGGCACATTGAATCCTTATGTCCCTGTTTCTTGCATATAGAACAAGTTGATGGGATCCATAGATACTCCACCCCAACTTCTACAATGTCTCCATTTCGTAATTCGAATTTTAAGTAATCAGGGCACTTAGCATTTGTTGGGATTTCAATACACACTCTTGCATAATCCAGCTTTCGTGCCTTCTGTGTAGTCTCATCCCAACAATGAGGTTTACCTATCCTACTTGCAATCAAATTGATTCCTCTCTTTGTCCATAACTGCTTTGGAATATCCCACAGTTTGGCCCAAATCGGAAGTGTAGACATATTTTTCCTTTGCACTTCAAGTTCTTCAGTCCATGGCCTTAGCTTATCATGAAGACTCTTCATGCTATGAACAGAAGACCTCTTTCAAGTACCATATTTCTATCTTTTTCTAAAATATATTTTAAGTAGAATACATCTTTATCTGTTGATATCTCGTAGTCAGCCTTAGTTTTCCAAGTCCAGCTTTTTAACCATAGGGAATGGCAGTGTTTTGTTTTTCAATAAAGAAACTCGCCCACAAGGTATTCTTTCCATAAATCTGCTCCTTCATCTAGAATATCAGCTGGAACATCAGCTATATATATCTAGGTCATTGTCAGTCTCTATCCATTCTAGACTTCCAACTATAAAGTTTGGACCTTGGGTACCAAACAAGGAACTCCAAGTGGTTGGGGAGGACGAGCTCTCCCTAATGTGAGAAGATCTAATATCCATAGTTAAAAGACTAGAGAACGCTTAAAGTTGATAGTATGTGTTTTAGATGTGGGAGAATGGAGATGAGATGAGAGTATGAGAATATGGATGATGGATGATTGTCGTTGGTTAAAACACATCAGATCAAAACCTAAATATCCCTCAATGAGTAGGGTATCAATCTGCTCCTAATTTGTATCACTATAAAGGATGAGAATGGAAAGGGGGTTTGAGGGATTAAAAACTGTGGTTGTACTATAGAGATTAGATTAAACTAATATTAAACTAAACAAAACTAAATAAACTATTGAGAATTCAAGATAATTGAATCCATCAGTACCTTTGATTCACGCACTTTTTGCTTTATGATTGTTCTCACAAGTAAATTACAATTGGGCAATCAAACAAGTGTTGATGCTCTTTTGGACGAAACATAGTTAAATAATTATTTCTACTTAAGGTTGTTCCTATCTATGTGTTATTAATATCTTATTTCCTTTTATGTAGGCTAGACACTACAACAATTTTATGATATGACAACACTTTTTAACATCACTTCTACAAATATGATATTGTACATAAAATTTAACGTCACTTTTTCCGTAAGTGATGTTAGTAGTTTGTGGTAATCTTGTTTTAACATCACTTTTCTTGAAAGTGACTTAGAAAATGTCTACAACATCACCTTTAGAAGTGATGTAAAGTTTGAGATGTGGTTTATTTATTCTTTAAAATCACTTAATAAGTGATGTGAAAATTAGAAATATAAAATCACGTTAAAAGTGATCGATTTGTTTTCCAAACCAAACATCACTTTTAAAGTGATGTCCCATGGTTGTTATTAAATGGACATGTTGCTTACTTTGGGACCATTAGACAACAAGGTTTTTGACCCGGCCATATGGCCGGACTCTTTTAGATATCAAAAAAAAAAAAAAAAAAAAAAAATCCTTCGAAAGTACTATAATCTGAACCTTTTACTATGAACTATAACAATAATAAATAATTCCGCAAAATTAGGAAAATACTATGAAATATTAAGAAGCAATAATGCATGATAATGAGCTAAATGTTAAGTACCAAAATCTTAAAAGCTTTGCAACTTAAAAACTACATCATTGGTCTTAGTTTTCAAAGTACTAATAATTTCAGAAGCATCTTTGTCTAAGGCCATGCCATATGCAACGGTATCTTCACCTACATTTGAGTGGCTCCCTTACATATCCATTGCTAGTGGCCACCATAAATCAATCCAGTGTTCATATATGTTCCATTTGATTGTTAGGGATCAAAAGATCGAAGGAATGTTGAATGGAGACAATCAAAAGATAATTGCTAGGTAAGTGTAAGTACCCTCCGTTCTCAAGCATATCACTATAGCACAAGTGTCCACAATCCAGGTCGTATCTTCACAGCTCGTACATCACTAGCTAGTAACAACGACCTAGATTCAGGTCGTCTCAAATATCAGTTACAACCATATATGGAAGCAAATGATCTAGCGCGATCCTGGAGCTCAGTCAATGCACCAATCAAGGAGACATTTACTTTGTAACATCAAGAATAATGACGAATCATCAAGATAGCACAAAATATGGATCTACACTTAACAACGGCCTAGAGAAAATAAGGAAGGTCAGCTCAAACATCTATAAGTAGAGATAGATGAACTATGTAAGGTTTGATTCAAGTTTACCCAAGAAACTTAATATGTAGGCCCTACCAACCACAACATTAGGTTGTAGACCCCAAAATATACAAATGTCTACATTGGCGCCGTCTGCCGGTTCGTTTCCTTGAGAAAAACACACACACTCTTTTCTCAAGCCCATGAAGCTGGTCAAGAAAACCACCATGGAAGCACAGCTACAAGCTCTAGTCGATCAAGTCAAATTCCTCAGTGAATCATTCACCATGCTCCAGCAAGAGAACCAAGCTATGCGCAAGCAAACCACCTCCAACACCAACAACGTGACTCCAGACCCAATTGAGAACAATGCAGTCACAGCCCTCACCACCACCACCAATCAACGACTAGAAGACTTCGCCCAGAGGTTGGAAAAGTCAAGCAAAAAGGCCAGCGCAACCCAGATCATTCAAAAGATGCTCCAGTCATACAAGGCGTCACCATTCACCACTGAAGTTAGGGACAAGCAGCCTCCCTCAGATTTCATCCAACTAAAGTTCCTATTGTACGACGGTAGCTCATGTCCAGGCCAGCACATAGCTCGTTTCAGCCAGATCCTTGCGCTCAACGCTCTAGACTACGACTACCTAAAGTGCAAACTCTTTCCAGTAAGCTTGAAGGACGGAGCATTAAACTGGTTCTACACGCTCACTCCTGGTTCAATCAGCAACTTAGACAAGCTGATAGAGACGTTCACAGCAGAGTTCGCCTACAACAGGAAGAAACAAACCGACCTAGACTCGCTATTCCAGCTAAAGTAAGCACACGGCGAGACGATCCACGCTTTCTTAGGACATTTTAAGAAGGAACTCCTATTAATGGAGCCAGGCCTGAAGGACAGCTTTGCAACTTCTGCATTTACCAGCACCCTCCTAGACGAAGCTGACCTAGCAGGGTCTCTCATGCACAACAAGCCAGAGCGCCTAGACAACCTGTACCAAAGAGTCGACAAGTACATGAAGTACGAAGAATGGATGGCCCAGCGCAAAGGCAAGGAAGTTCTCGCAGTAAGCGACAAGCAAGGACCCAAAGAAAGCTATCAACACTCAGGCAACAACAACAAGGGCAACAATTCCCACAAGCCCTCCTACACCAAAAAAGAATTCTCCAATTTCTCCAGGATGCCAAGCCATATCTTGAAGAAGATATATACAACACCTTACTTTAAGCCAAACATAAACAAGGTGATAGCGATACCAGAACGTCCATATTGCCATTTCCACAAACTTCACCACCATGACACTGTCGAATGTTGGAGTCTCAAGTACTACCTCCAATACTTAGTTGAAGAGAGAAAACTGAAAGAGTTCCTGCCGGAAAACGACCTCAGGCATAAGCTGAATGCTAACCGTAACAGAAGCAGGAGTTGGAGCCATGAACGACCTGCTCGCAGAAGGTGCAGAAGCAGAACAGCCCGATGATCTAAATCTCCAGGTCAGTCGAGGCACAACATGAGACAACACTCCTCCGATCACGACGAGAAAAAGGTAATCCACATGATTACAGACACCTCCAGCAAGCGAGACCTCCAGTCGTGAAAAAGAAGGAGCTTGTAGGATTTACCAGAAGAAATCTACCACCTTTCCTACAAAGCTGAGGTGATCACTCCTACCAACTCTCAATCTACGACCTCCATATCATTCACCAAAGAAGATCTTGACAAGGTGTGCCTACCCCACAATGATGCCCTGGTAATGCACGTCTAAATCAACGGATGGACAGTCAAACGGGTCCTAATCGATCTAGGCAGCTCCTGCAACATCCTCTTCTACCAAACATATAAGGATATGCCCCTACTAGACTCGGTAATGATAGAGTCAAATGCACCACTCTATGGGTTCAATGGAGACCACACAGATGCCATTGGAGACGTCATCCTACCAGTCTCCATTGGAGAAAAAAAGGACATGATCAAGACCTCAACACGTTTCAGTGTGATTGACGTCAAGTTGTCCTACACTGCCATCTTAGAATGTAGGTGGATTCACAAGATCCATGCAGTTCCATCAACCTTACACCAAGTCCAGCAGTTCCCCGGACCCTGAGGCATCATGGAGCTCAGAAGTAACCAAGTAGAAGCTCATCGATGTAATCAAGGCAGCGCAACAAGCACGACCAAAGCTCAGGTCGTCCAAACAAAAGAAATGCCAAAGCCGCAAGATCCTTAATCTTCCAGCCCTCCCGTATCAGCAACAAACAAGCTCAAGGAGAAGCAAGCACAAATCAAACCAAGAGAAAAAGTCAATTTGGGCACAAATGATGACCCAAAATTTATTTATGTAGGGGCTGATTTAGACCCCAAGCTCAAGGAACAACTTGTCAAATTTCTATCTCTCAATAAATATGTTTTTGCTTAGTCGTATATCGATATGCCAGGAATCAACCCTCAGGTCGCTTGCCACAAATTAAATGTAGATCCAACTGTAAAACCTATCAAACAACGACCTAGAAAACTAGCACTCAAATTTCAAAAAGCCATCAACGAAGAGATAGAAAAGCTAAAAAATGTTGGATTCATTAGAAAAGTCGAGTACCCGACCTGGCTAGCTAACATTGTAGCTGTTACCAACGTCAACAAGCATTGCCCAAAGGACAACTTCCCCCTACCAAGGATTGACATACTGGTAGATCAAACTTGCGGACACGAACTTCTATCATTTATGGACGCATATAGTGGATACAACCAGATACCACTTACAGAAGAAGACCAGGAGAAAATGTCCTTCATAACCGAACAAGGAACGTTATGCTACAACGTTTTACCATTCGGCTTGAAGAACGCCGGTGTGACCTACCAAAGACTTGTCATAAAGATGTTCAAAAACTTGCTGGGCGACATTATGGAAGTTTACATAGACGACATGGTAGTTAAAAGCGAAAAAACTGGTGATCACATTTCTCACCTACAAGAACCCTTTGAAAGATTGCACCAAAACAAAATGAAGTTCAACCCAGTAAAATATGTATTTGGGGTAGTCTCAGGGAAATTCCTAGGATACCTCGTCTCACAAAGACACATTGAAGCAAACCCAGAGCAAATACGAGATCTCCTTGAAATGCAAGTGCCAACCTCCAAGCAACAAATTCACAAGCTATCTGGCATGGTTTCAACCCTCAATAGATTCATCTCACGTGCATCTGACAAATGCAGACCGTTCCTGCAAATACTCAAGAAAGGCGCAATGTTCACATGGATAGACGAATGCCACAAGGCATTCAACAACCTGAAGGCTTACCTATCAACTCTGCCAATCCTGTCCAAACCAAATGAAAGAGAAACACTAGGACTTTAGCTTGCAACTACCGACTTTGCCGTCAGCTCGGTCCTCTTTTGCGAAAGTGAGGGAATCAAAAAGCTAGTCTACTTCACCAGCAAGACATTGGCAGACTCAGAAAAGCATTACTCTACAATGGAGAGAACAATGTTATCTTTGTTATACTCTACTCGCAAGTTTCGACCTTACTTCCAGGCTCACAACATTAAGGTCATAACAAATGTACCCATCAAACAGGTTTTGAGCTCTAACAACAAAACAGTCCACATGGCCAAATGGGCTGAAGAACTCGGAGAGCATCGTATCGATTTTGTTCCCAGAACGTCTCACAAAGGTCAAGTTGTTGCCGACTTTCTTGCTGACTTCCCAATCGAAGATGTCAACTGGGAACTCGAGCCCATTACTTCATTCCATCAACCAACCAGCTCAGACATATGGCACCTATACGTAGATGGAGCGTGCAATAATATGGGTAGTGGATTGGGGGCTGTGTTAATTTCACCAGAAGGAACCCAGCTACAAAAATTAATCAAGATCGATTTTGTAACATCCAACACTGAAGTGGAATACGAAGCATTAATCACAGGCCTCCGCATGACACAACAACTACAAGTCGGAAAGCTCAAAGCTTATAGTGACTCGCAACTAATCTTCAAACAGATCACCAAAGAATATGTGACAAATGGAGCAAATTTAGCCAAGTATGCCCAGGTCGTCAACGATATCATCAGCTCGTTCACAACATTCACCCTGGAACACATTCCCCGAGAGGATAACAGACATGCTTACAGCCTAGCTTTCTTAGCCACTAAAATTCAAGAGGCATGTCCCAGCATATTCTACATTGACATCCTGGAAAGTCCCACCTACTAGCAAAAAAGTGTCAATAGCCTCACAGACTTCTAGCCTTCATCTGAAGAAGAGATCACTAAATCTTGGATAGGCCCATTTCTGAAATTTATCCAACCTGGCGAGCTCCTAGCAGAGGCAAAGGATGCTTGTGCCATACAATATCGATCTCCTAAATACACCGTGATCAACGGTCGATTGTTCCGTAAATCCGTAGGAGGACCCCACCTAAGGTGCATAACTCCACGCAGAGGCCAACTTATCTTTGATGAAATTCACAAAATCAAATGTGGCAACCATGCAGGAGCAAGATCTCTAGCTCATAAAGCAATAATCGCCTAAGGATATTATTGGCAAGGCATGCACATCGAGGCAAAGAAGTATGTTCTCAGATGTCAAAAATGTCAAACATTTGGCCACAACCATTTAAGTCCAGCACGGGAGTTGATCAACATAGCCAGCCCCTGGCCTTTTCATATGTGGGGGCTAGACATCATGGGACCATTCATCCCACAAAAGAAAACATGCTCAAATACGTCTTGGCAGCCACATATTACTTCACCAAATGGGTGGAGGCAATCCTACTTGTCAAAGTCAAGGAAATCCACGTCATCAACTTCATATGAACCAACATCATCACAAGATTTGGTCTACCCTACACCCTCGTCATAGACAACGAAACCCAATTTGCTGGCACACAAGTCAAGGCATTCTTACAGAAATGGCGCATCATCCAAGCATTTTCTACACCTAGATATGCACAAAGCAGTGGCCAAGCAGAGGCTACAAACAAAGCCATCAAGGAAAATCTCCAAAAGAAGTTGGAGAGCAAGAAAAGCCGATGGCCAGAACAACTCGAGGACATCTTATGAGCATACAGAATAACAGCCCGAGCCAGTACCAACTAGTCTCCTTCCACACTTTGCTTCGGAATAGAATTAGTCATACTATCAGAACTTACAATCACAACCACACGTTTAGACATCGTCGTATCATGAGAAAATGACTACATCTTAGCCAAAGAAGTCGACCTCCTAGAGGATCGAAGAGAAACAACTGCAATATCCCTAGCTCGGTACCACCAAACAATCCAACGATCTTACAATAAGAAGGTCATCCCAAGATCTTTCTAATTATAAGCTGGCGACCTAATCCTCAAAAAGACATTAGCACCAGCCAAGCTTGACCTTACTTGGGAAGGACCGTACATAGTTCATAAAGTCGTTGGAAATGGAGCTTATTGGATCAAAACTCAGCTCGGTGATATGTTTCCCCGACCTTGGAATACAGCCCTCCTCAAGCGTTTTTACCAGTAATTTGGCTCCAAATGTATCAATCAATATGAATAAAATTCCATCAGTATTTCGCGTACAAATGTTATCTTTGCATTACATGAGTACCACGCATCTTGCACTAGCTACCCGATCTGAGACATCAAAGTATTAGGTCGTACACCAACGCCAGAGTTAAGCACGATTCAACTATAATTGCCACGCAATGGTTAATTATTAATCAAATCCAACCCACGGTCCCCCAAAAGGACCGCAAATTAACTTAACACTAACACTAGGGTTAAGCATGATTCAACTATAATTGCCGCGCAAAGGCCAATTATCAGTCAAATAAAAATCCAGGGACCCTCAAAAGGACCCTAAGTCAACTTAAGACCTTTGAAAGAGTTAAGTTTGGCTCAACTATAATTACAACTCAAAGGCATATTATCAGTAAAAAAATCAATAAGAAGTTCCCCCAAAAAGAACGACTCAGTCAATACACACACCTAAGGACACGACGAAACCTAGGTGACAACTACGCGCATCTATCAGGTCGTAAAACAAACAATTACGACCTACAAGCTTCAAACGTTCTAACAAAGTTCAACAGTTCATCGAGTCTACTACTATGCAACACAGGTCGTTAAATAACTAATCAAAAAGCAATGGAGGCAATCACATTCATACAAAATTCAAACATAATCTCAATTCAAGACAAGACAAGTAAGTAATTTAAATATTTTTTTTACTTAATACAAATTTGGTTAGATACTAGAGGCCCCCAGGCTATCTTGGGAAAACGACCTCAGCATCCCCATAAAAAATACGAGTTATCACTATCAAAAGGAAATATAGTTAAAAAATTCATTCATTATCATTCAAAATTACAAAAAAAGTACAATCAATCGACACGGGGAAGATTCCCCACATTCAAGGGGTCTAGTGAGCCCTCTTCACCAATAGGGCCACTAGCTGGATCACCACTTGCATTCATCACTTCTGTGGCAGCATCCTCAGTGGGCTGAGCAGCAAGAGCATCACCCAGGTCAGATGGTAGATCAGGTCATCTACTAGCATCTACAACAACACTTTTCCACAACTACTATTGCAACCCCTCTTTCGACCGACCTCTTGAGGGTTTTGTACTTACGTTCTAGTTCCATGTAATCATCCACTAGAAGGTAGACATCCCCACCCTCTACTAGATCGACCAGGTCATTATATTCAGCTTGAGTTCATTAAACAATGTCCTACGCTCGTTTGCTCTCAACAATCCAATGCTGAACCTCCACTCTTGAAGCATCAAGTGAGGGTTGCAGCAAGGCTACCTTCCCAGCCAAATCCCCGACTTGTGACCTCAGCCCCGACACTTCAGCTCGTTCCACCTCTTGCACAGCCAGCAGCTTGTCATAGCTAGGCCTCCTTGGTAGCATCCAACTCTTTTTTGTATAGGTCAGAGATAGTTGTCATCTCCTTCAGCTTCCTATACATGGCCAAAACCTAACAAACCAACAAAATAAGTCAAAAAAAAAAAAAGTAGCAACTCAAATCACGAAACAAAAGTCAGATCAAAAGGACACTTACAAAGTAGATGGAGTGATCCATATCTTTCAGGTTCACCTCCAAATCCTTCCCAGTCTCCAGTTGGTACCTATCTCCATCCAGGGCAATACTCTCTAGCAGCCCTCCAGCACTAGTGAAGACTTAAAATTGCAGTCCCTATTCTTCACTAGCTTTGTCAACCCACTCACTGGGTCGTAGTAGGTGACCATCCTATCTAGGATGTCAGACTCAGCAGCCTTATCACCTGGGGCCGCACTCCCCGACCCCTTACATTTTTGGGATGCTGGCTCAGACTCACTAGCTTTTTTCTTACCCCGGGCATCAGCCACCCCTACATCAACAGCCAACTCCTTCAGATTCAATCTCTTCAAAGGATCCCGACCTGAGGAAGTACGACCTTCCCCCATACCAAGTCATTCCTCGGACTCAGTTTGGGTCCTTTTCGCCCCTCAGACTCAACCACATTAGAGCGCCTGTTCAGATTAGGCCTCCTAAACTGAGCGGGAGCATCACTACCTCCCCCAACACTCCCACCTTCACAACCGGCCCTATTAAATTCACCCTCCTCAGGTCGTCTAGAAGCAGATGGCTACCAGAACCTCCCCCAGCCATTGTCACTCCAGAAACAAGTGCTCGCTTCTGGTTCTCCCTCTCCATCTCAGAATCCAAGCTAGAATTAGAGATGTCAAGCACTAGCTTTCGAGCCCTCTTTTTCTGCTCAACTTTCTTCCTGTTGATCTTTGCACCACCTCGTCTCTTGAAGTAGTGTGTAACCTCCTCCAATAAGGACGATTTTTCTTCCCAACTCAGCCTCGCAAACTCTTCAATAGCCTCCGTAGTAGTACGATCACGAATTACAACCTTTGCAAAACAAACAAATGTCAGAACGTATTCATATCAACTCGTAACCAAAACAAATGACCTACGCAAACAAACGACCTACACAAATAGATGCCCTACAACATGAAAACGATCCACATGAAATAACAACCTACTATCAGTCCTCACACTATGGTTCTCCACCTCACATCCAGTAGGACAATAACTCCCCACAATCAACAAAGGCCTACGCCACCACTCCTCCTTACTCACACCAACTATCACCGGTGATTTACACCTCATCACTTGGAACCCAAAGTTCATAGCTGAAGATATTTTTACAGTAAAGTGCTCTAGCACATCAGACAAACAAATATTGTAACCTCTCTATCTAAACAGATCTAGAACGTGCAACACCCTCCGACTATTACCCACAATTTGCAAAGGTGTCTTTCTACAAAAGTTCATAACATCCAAGGTCAGACGTGAGAACGACAACCTTAAACCCTCCTTCAGTTGACCATACGTAATTACAACCACACCATCTCGAGGCACATAATCAAAACCAAAAACGTTCTGCTCACCACTCAGGTCGTATATCATTAGATCGGGGCTATCAATCCCAAACTCCCTTCTCAAGTCCCCAAAGTGATCAAACACCGACCTAGACACCGCTACCTCAGTCATCATCTCCAATGAAGAGGACGATGGCGCCTCACCTCCACTACGTGCCCTAACACCATCATCTCCATCATTCACCATTCTCTCTCTCCACTGATCCAACTCTACTTCCCCACTCAAATTATCACAAGTAATCGACATTACAAAACCAAAAGAAACAAAAGATCAAAATTTTGAAGTTCAAGAAGACGCACCTGAAGACGAAAGGTTGGAAAAGTTTTTTCTTTTTTCTTTCGCTCTATTTTTTCTTCCTTTGTTGATAGAGTGAAGAAATGAAGAAGCTTCACACATGAAAACCCTTCAGCTACACAAATCTCGAAAGCAGACAAAATGTTTTGCCTTCCCCAAAATGTAATCATAACCTCATCCACAAACCACCACGATTTTAGGCCATGGATCATATCCAACAATTCCCGTACATTTTTCAAACCGTTCAAACAAAACCAGCTGTGCGACATGTGTTAAAAGCTTTATTCCATTTTTTCTTTTCACACCACAGTTGTCCAAAGAAATAAATAAAATAAAAGGGGTTGTGTAAGTACCCTCCGTTCTCAAGCATATCACTACAGCACATGTGTCCACAATCCAGGTCGTATCTTCACAACTCGTATATCTCGTAATAACGACCCAGACTCAGGTCATCTCAAATATCAGTTACAACCATATATGGAAGCAAATGATCAAGTGCGATCCTGGAGCTCAGTCAATACACCAATCAAGGAGACATATACTTTGTAACATCAGGAGTAATGATGAATCATCAAGATAACACAAAATATGGATCTACACTTGACAACGGCCTGGAGCAAATAAGGAAGGTCAACTCAAACATCTATAAGTAGAGAGAGATAAACTATATAAGGCTTGATTTAAGTTTATCCAAGAAACTTAATACGTAGGCAACTCTTATCCCAAGAAAGAGTGCAGCCATTCCTTACCAACCACAACATCAGATCGTAGACCCCAAAATATACAAACCTCTATAGTAAGCTAAGCAATTTCTCAACTCTCTCCAAGTTCAAACTAAAACTCGCTGAGACTTCTATGCTCGCAACTAAAATTATGTATGCAATATACATATATTAGATATTTTAAATTAAAATGGTATTGAAATTCTAATGTTGGAGAAGAAGCACATATGATGTTTTCAAGAGTGTATATTAACCAAGCAAGATGCCAAGATTATACACTGACATATATCATTTTTGGAACTAAGTTGTTGCTTCAAATCCACTGTGACCGGCCTAGTACATGGTTTAGGTGTCATTCTTATTGAGGAATGAAGTTGCTACTTGAAGTGATATGCAAATAAAAATTGTCAAGTCCCTTCCAACCCCTCAATGTAAAGATCAATAGTTTTTTGCCATTATTTGGCCAATATGTTTCCTTATCCTAGCCTTGTTAACCTAGTAAAATAAACAAACAATCTAAGTAGACTCTAAATATTTTCATGAGAAGAATTACTTAATAAGATAGTGATATAGGGAAATATATTTCATTGATGCAATCTTTTCTATAACCTTTATCCTTGGTTCAAAGGCAATCGGATCGGACAACCATCAAGTAATTAAATGAAGTAATTTTACAGTGCAAAAGCAACTATAGTCCCGACCTATAACACCCGACTATTTTTATTTATTATTATTTTTTATAATATATGATTAATATTAATTATAAGAATAAAGAAAATAAAACAAATAGGATAAAGATTAGTGGAAAGAGAAAACAAGGGTAAAGAAGATAAACGCTCTTCCTTGTTTTTCGGGGGTTTTGAAAAAAATAAACACAGAGAGGAGTTCACACGAAGAGTTTTACACAAAGAGGAAAGAAAAGAGAAAGGCGCAGATTTGTGCACCTCTTAGGTAGTCCCCGTTCTATTCTATATATTCTTTTTTTGTGAGATACGAGAGGTGAGTAGATATTTTTTTTATCATTCACTGAACTATTGGATTTTCACGTGGCTTATAGCATATTTAAAACTTATGTCGAAAATATGAGTTTCTTTTTCATTTTGTTCTGCTTATTCTCAAACTATTTTACGTACTGTTGAAACAAAGCTTTATTCATAAAACTTGAATATTAATTAACTATAATTGTTTATATACTGATGATATAAATGAGTTACTATTCGATTTTGTGATTGTTGTTATATTGAGTGTTATGGTTTGGTTGAACTATTGAGAGATAGTAGTTGATTTGTGTTGTTGTTTAAATTGGATACGGCGGCTGTTGGGTTGGTGATTGGGCAGTGTATTGTGTTGTGTTGAGTGGATACTGTCGAGTGGGGCTGTTGAAGCTTTGAAATGGTTGTTAATAGAGTCGAACTCAATTTTGGGTAAGTGAGGGTAATTGAGTTTTGATTATATCATATTGTTAGGTTTTTGTTGGAAATCAAAACCAAACTATTTTGGTGGTGTTTGGTGGTTTGTATGGGTGCTGTTGAAGCTCCCAAGGGTGTTAATGGCGGCGAGATCCATATCTAGTTTTGATGAAGGGTTATTGATTTAATGAATTGAGTTTTTGCTTTTGTTAATGTTATAGGGTTTTTAACAAGGATTAAAACCGCTGGGATGAGGGTGGAGGAAGATAGGAGTTGGTGGTGGAAACCGAAACCAGGCAAAGTCTTTGGTGGGGGGGAGGATGATCGAGAGCACGATCCGGTGCTTCCGGTCTTATTTGGCTTCAGTAAATATGTTTAGACTTTTGGGCTTGGGCTGATTTCTATTATTTTTCTGGGCTGGGTCCTTAATATTTTAAAGTGGGCCGGTTCTAATCTTGTTTAGTGGGCAGGTTCTGTTGTTAAGAAATTTGGATCTGTTGGTTTAGCTTTGAGTTGGGCCTAATCAGTTTTTGTGTGGACCAGGTTTGTTGAGTTTGACTGGACCAGATTCTATTAATTTAGATGGGCTTTGGTTAGAGTTTGTTTTTGGGCCGATTTCTGTTCAAAGTTAATGGGCTTGGGTTTGAGATGTTTAGTGAGTGGTTTAATTATATCTTTTGTTATATATGTCTAGTTGAATTCAGTTCATGTTAAGTTAGAAAACTAAGGATGTTAAGACGTTAGTGCCCAAGCTATTTTTTTTATCTGTTTGAGTACTTGTTTATTGGTGCTTGACAGATTCATCATTGATGAGAAGTTATTGTTTATTTTTCAGTACCGAAACTAATCTATTGTAGGCATGTAGTAGCCAAATTTCTTCTTTATGGTTTTGAGTTTTGAACTTCGTATAAACGTCATTAAGTTAAGTCGTCTGTTACCGATTGTAATTTTGTTTTGAGTGGTGATTTGATCGAGGTTGGTTAGATTGATTTAAGGTAGGAGATGACTCGAGTTTCTATTTGGTAGTCCGACAGTAAGAACCTAAAACTACATACGGGCTTAGATTCATGGATTTTAGTATTAGAATGTTGACCATTGACTTTTTGATTGTTGACTTTTTAAGACTTTTGACATATTGAATTTTATGGACAAATCCAATGATATGATGTTGCCGAAACTTGTATAAACATGTTTGTCATTATCTAATAAAGATTTGACGTTGTATTATGCAATTATATATATTGGCATTGATGGACTTTGATTTTGATTATGTGGCTGATAAGAACTACGAAGGCTTGATTCCAATCTTGAAAGATTTGGATACGTAGACAACTTTGAGCAAAAATGTAGCCATTATATTATATATTATATATTAGTTTTTGTGATAACTATATGTGTATAATGTTAGTATTTAATTGTGTATGTGATTGTGGTTGTTTGAATTGTATTCGATTGCTGACCATTCGTGTTGCGTTCAATGATATTTAAATGCGTGATTGATTTGCATTGATGCGTGAAAAAAATTATGCACGTGTGATCAATTGTTGTGTATGATTAATGCTAGTACAATGATAAGTGAGTTAAGAATAATATTTTCAACGAGTCGACCACACCTTTAGAACTCTCCATGCGCACGCCTCGGGATTTGGTAATGATATATTATGACTTGAGATGTCATGTGATAGGAAGGTATTCATTGAATGTGCCATGAATGACCTGTTAGTGTTATGATGGGTATTCCTTGAATGTGGTGGGAATGGCCCAAGGTATTTATTGAATGTGCCATGAATGACTTGTTAGTGGATGATGGGTATTCCTTGAATGTGGTGGGAATCACCTAAGGTATTAATTAAATGTGCCATGAATGACCTGTTAGTGTATGATGGGTACGTATTCTCTGAATGTGGCGGGCATGACCCAAGGTATTCATTGAATGTGCCATGAATGACTTGAGATATTGAATGCCTATAAGAGGCTGTGAGTATGCACATGGAAAACCCAAAGATGGCTGTGACTCACAAGTTATGAGTTTGCAAGATGAAAATATGTTCCTGAAGGCGATATCCTCGCTTAGGACATATGTCTTGTAGTGATACTCAGTGTGAGTGAGGCACACGGGTATCTGTGATATGGCAAATGTGTGAAGTGTAAATCATGGAGTAGGAACTAAAGATGAGGTCAGTAAATAAGTGATTAATAAACAAGATACATTGTGGAATTGAATGAACTAAAAGTATGTGAATTTGTGTGATGTTATGGATGTGAAGTGTGATTGTGAATAATATTAGTGAATGTTTGTGATCTTTTATACGATTGTGAAAAGACTATAATTTGATATGTTATTACGAAAATATTAATGACTTGTGATAGTCTGAGATCTATGGTTATGCACGCATAAACTTTATGTCGTAATGATGTCATGTGAATGAGTACCCTTAATATAGGTATTATGATAAGTGGTATTCCCCGGATATGCGGAACGAACCAGGTTATATCAATTAGACTTAAATGTCTTAAATGAGGTTTGATTATGAATGGAAATTTGACTGGCTGAGATAAATCATTTTATTGTGATGTCTAACTCTGTTTTGCAGGAGGGTAAGATCTATTAATCTTTTATGTAGGGACATAAATATTCTACCTTAAGACGATGTGTTGGCTTAAAAATAAGGTGTATCAAACTCATATTTAATTAGGTTATCATATGTGCATTTAATAAGTGGAATGTAAGTGGTATTTATGTTGTGAGTTATTTTGGAAAGTGGGAATGATGAGTACTTTAATATGAGATTCTTGGAATTGTATATTGGGGATGAAATCTTACTTGGGAAGAAACTACATGCCGTTTTGAGAAAACGGAACTAACTTATCTTCCAAGTTGAAATGATTGCAATAATATATTCATTTATTTGAAATATTGAACATATTGTTTTTATATTTTTAGTCTTACTTATACTTGCAAATTCAATTTGCTGACCCTTGTTTGTTTTGTTTTGTAACGTGGGGTGTGTTCTTGGAAACATAGATGGTGGAGTGCAGTGGATGAGGGCACGTGATTTGGATTTGCTCTTGGAGTCTTCTGGTTTAAGTTTTCTGAAGTGTATGGTTTTGTTTTGAGACAGATGTAATAGAGTTGGTTATTTTCTTTGTAGTTTAATAATGTGATTGAAGGATTGTTCCTTTTGGTTTTAAATTTTGATCTCAGATTTTAATATCGTGGTTGATAATATGTTATTAGGATCCTGGGTTTTCAGATGATTGAATAGGGTGACGATTGAGATAATTATATCTTGGATAATTCCCTATTTTAAATTTTCTAGAAATTTGGGGTGTGACATGGCCCCTCTATCTACAATGCTTATTTGTTTCAATGTTCTATGGACTCAATAACCTTTTGAGTACTTAAAAATGGTTTGTTAGCTAGAGCTAGTGTTTATTTGTCATGACCAAACGACAATAAAATTAGCAATATGATTAGTCTTAAGAGGTTAATTTTGTACCATAGTACTATATATTTACTGATAACATACACTAGGTCTTGCAAAGGTTTTTACCTCAAACTTTCAAACGATTCGCTCAACAACATCACATATATATGATTTTTCAATTCACTTTCATTTGTACTAAAAGCATCGTGAAAGTATATATATATATATATATATATATATATATATATATATATATATATATATATATATATATATATATATATATATCGGTTTGTCTAGGGTGCCACTCTTAGAGTGCCACCCTTATCTCACTCTTCATTTGAGCCGTCCGATCTCGCCCTCTAGATCTCAAGATCTAATTCAACAAATTTACCGATATTTACCGATATTTCGATATTTCATCATCTTCTCTAAAAAAAAACAAAAAACCGATCTTCACCAATACTCTACAGACAACTCAGTTCAAAAAAAAAAAACCGATCTTCACCAAAAAAAAAATCAACAAAACCGATCTTCACCAAAACCGATCTTCACCAAAAAAACAGACCGATCTTCACCAAAAAGAACAGACCGATCTGTTTTTTATTAACAAAAAAATACCAAAAACACGAAATTGGGTTGGGTTCTCTCTCTCTCTCGGCTTCTTCTTCTCCAATTTGAACCAAGCTTCTGGATTAAGGTATTTTCGAACATTTAATTCGTTTGATTTGTTGTTTAATTAGTAAACAACAAATTGGGTATATTGTTGGATGTTGTTTAAATGGTTGAACCTAGTAAACTTTATTCTTGGCAATTGTTTAAAACGCTTAAATTGGGTGAATATCGTAACAAGTAAACAAGCTTTAAAACGCTTGTTTTTAACCGTTTATTGGGTATGAAATTGTTTATATTGTTGTTTGGAACAAGAAACTTGGCAGTAAAACAAGTTTCTGTATTTGAAGAAAACATTAGACAACCGCGTGTATGAACTTTATTCAAATTGGGTAACCTTCTGTGTAGTGAATTTATTCGAATTGGGTAACCTTTATTCAAATTGGGTACATGTAATAATTTTGCAAATTTAATTAGCTTTGAATGGTATTTAGTTTAATTAGCTTTAATGGTATTTTCGTTGCCGTATTCTTCATGCTTTAATGGTATTTTCGTTGAAGTTTGAATGTTATTTAATTAGCTTGAACTTTGTCGATTATTATATCATGCCGTGATTCGGCAGAGTTTTGAGAGTTCGTGAACTCGCCGAGTTTTAAAATTTGTCGTCGAGTTTTGAACTCTGTCGAGTTTTAAATTTCGTCGAGTTCGTGAACTAGCATATTCGTGAGTTTTAAATTTCTGTCGAGTTCGGTGAGTTCGCCGTGAATTATGTCGAGTTTTGAACTCGTCGAGTTTTAAATTCCGGTCGAGTTCTAAATTCGCCGAGTTCGTGAATTCGCCGAGTTTTGAATTCGTCCGAGTTCTAAATTGTCGAGGAGTTCGGGTGAACTCTGGCCGAGTTTTAAATTAAATGTCGAAGTTTTGAACTTTGTCGAGTTTTAAATTCTGCCGAGTTCTAAATTGGTCGAGTTTAATTTGGCCGAGTTTTGAATTGTCGAGTTTTGAACTCTGTCAGAGTTCTAAATTCTGTTAGAGTTCGGTGAATTCTGTCAGAGTTTTGAACTCTCGTCGAGTTCGTCGAATTCGTGAATTAGCATATTCGTGAACTCGCCGAGTTTTGAACTCTATTAGAGTTTTGAGCTAAAGTGGATTGATCCGGTCGACGTGGCTAAGCTGAAAAAAGAAGGGAGTCCTATATATTCTATACTGTATTGATGGCTCATTTTGGCTCACTTCCTCGATATGGGATCGAAAATGTTAAGTACTCAGATTTCTTTGAGAGGTAGCGGGTTAGCTGTACAAGCAATTCGACCTCTTATAGGGGGGATGGGGTTTAAAGCGACTTCTCTAGAGGGGCAGCCCAGAAGCAAGATTCTAGGCAGGCTTAAGTGGGGATTTTGGTCTAGCAATTAGAGATAGAGAAAAAGTTGAGCCAACCAAGGCTTTGGTAAGAAACCAGTAATATGCTTAACACACCCAAGTCAAGGGCTACGAGTGGGGATTTCTAGGAGATTCAAGCGCGTATGCTGAGCCTAGCTTTAGTCGGCATAAGAACAAACAACTAAATGGGTATCCTTAGCCTTTTGTTAGCTTCGGTGGCCCGGAGTCTTCTACGGGGCATCTCTTCTTTATAGCTTTATAGATTATGAATTGATTCGAACACACAAGAAAAGCGTTGATGGAACCATGCAAACAAGATTGCTCATTAACTCACTAGCGCCCCAATCAAATCATTCCAAAGTACTTCCCTTATGCACCAAGTGTCCGGAACAAGCTCTTGGTGAAAAAGATCGGGCGTGTAGTCCGAGCGAAGATTATCCGTCAGTAGTTATTTCCTTTTTCTTGAGAAAGCTCTCCGAGTAAGGGAATGCTCGTGTAGTCGATTAACTTGCACTAAGCTTTTCAGAATATCTTCCAAGAAACCCGACCGGAGAGTCCGGCCGTCTTGAGTGATAAGCACCGCTAAACCTCGCTTTAGTGCCTAATTTCTTCCATAGCACCCTTTATTAGAATTAGAGCGCAGACTGGTGTATTGATCGGACATAATGCTCCCCCTTTCGTCATAAGGCGTGGTTTCTCACGCTCTATAATGATGATCAAATCACGATCATGGGATAGCCCGGTTCTAATTCTATATGGATTAGAATTGAAATTAAGACCGAAGCTTATTTAGTTCCAGATGATGTAGAGCCAATTCAATTTATTTCCTTAGGTTCCTAGCTCTCCTCTCGGGTGGGTTGGAAAACTTTCATATCAAAGGGTTAGCTCTATCGAACGAAGGTTAGGTTTTCAAAGTGGTAGGCTTAGAGCCGACAATAAAGCTAGAAAAGTCTACCGCATGAAGCGAGTAGTCTTTGCCAAAGCAAAAAAGGTAATGCTTATTTCATCTTTACCGAGATGAAATGCAAAGCTGTGGTCTTTGGGGTCCAACTTCTTTCTTTTTTTGTTCAGATTGGACTTGCCGACATATCCAAAACGTAAGTGAGTCGGAATCAAGCTCTTGTCGCTCGTCCATTCAAACGATGCTATAACTTAAGAAAGAGGGCTGCCCCTCTTATAATAATAGTAGATCATTTTCAGCATGCTATCCATTTGAATTGTTTTCTCCTCCCTTTCCAAACCCCAGTCATTTTCGGGATCATTTTTGCATTATAGTCCTCCTCAACTAAACAAAAACACCTAAGATTAACGAAGAAGGTCTATCCCTTCAATCCATTTTGAAAGCCAAGCAAGCTCGGGTAAATGGCCTAGAAATACATGCACACCTTAGATATAGATTGGCATGCACACCGCCTTTATTTCGTTCTTTTGTTTTTCACGTTGGTATTGCAACAATTTGAATTAGTTGAATGTCTTATTTTTAACTCCTATTTATTTTGTAGCAATGCCTCGAACAAAGAATCTGAATGTGAAGAATGCAGCAAAAAGTGTTTTCACGGGTGCTAAGAAGTTGTTAGGTGGGGGGAGTAGTAGTTCGGTCGCGAGGAGCCCGAAAAAAGAGAAAGGGCAACAACTACCTCGGCATCGGTCCCAGGGGGGATCGGAAAGCGGATGATCCCAGTAATGTAGTAAGTGGTGTAGAGTTAGGAAATCAAAAGAGAAGAAAGCAAACAATTATGAGTGATGTAGATTTAGATTTAGATGTAGATGTAGATTTAGATTTAGATTTAGATTTAGATGAAGATGAAGATGAAGATGTAGATGTAGATGATGTAAATATGGATCGTGGGAAGAGTGTAGCTGTAGGTGATGATGAAGAAGATGACGAAGAGGGTGTTGATGACGCGGAGGATGAGGAGGACGCGGAGGATGAGGAGGAGGAGGATGATGATGACGAGGAAGTCCCTGAAGTCCCTGTACCTGTACCTCCAGTGAATATTGTGAGAAAGTCCAACAATGACTTGGAGTTCCAGAGAGGTGTTTATGGAGGTGGCCCTCGTGTGTCACATCTATTGTATGACTATGCAGTGCACGTAGCTCGCGATGTTTGGGAGGGGCAGGTAATATTATCATATAGTGTCTATTAGTATTTAAATTTTGTATTACGAAACTTGTGCATACATTAATACTAAGTTTTTGTTGTTTTAGGCGGAGCGAGGGGTGTTGAAGTGCCATGGGCACCTCAACAAGTTGGTACAATGGGATATCAGAGGAGAGTGTTCAGACTGTTCTACTTTTCACGTGGAGCTTCAAAGGACCGGCTTATGTGCTCTGGTCTTAGGTGTATACAGCATCGGGATCCCGTGGTTGGTCTCGCGTTTGTGGAGAGGTGGCATCCGAGACCAACACGTTTCATATGCCGTGGGGTGAGATGACAATCACGTTTGGACGATGTTTCCCAACTCTTAGGAGTTCGATCGAGGCAAAGCAGTTGATCGGGGACACCGATTTGACCTTGGAACAGAACAAAAAGACTTCTCCACAAAAATCTTGGCATACCCATGGATAAGATAGATCGGAGATGAAATCCAATAAGTTCACTTCCAAAGTTAGGATGGATTTCTTGATGAAGCAGATTTTTGTCGGGAAGGTAAGAGATGAAGATTTACGTGATGAAAATGGGGTTGTTGTGAAGAAGCGCCAACCCAAAAAGAGGTTTTTTTGTGAGAGCTTATCCGTTATTTTTCTTTGGATGTACCGCTTCTTCACCGATCGCCGGAACTGCAGTTCCCGTTTGTTATCCGAGACCGCTTTCTAAATTTGCCGAGATCGAGACTACGCTGGCGTGGGGTGCAGCTTTACCGGGCTTACTTTTGTATGGGGGTCTTGGGACGCCACAAGTGCCAAGGTGAAGGGTGTTTCGTGCTATTTCACTCTCCTACGTATTATTAGTTTTTGTTTTTCTTTTCAATGTCAATTTTATCTATCTATTACAATATTAACTCGGTGTCTATATTAATGTAGGCATGGATTTATGAGTACTTCCTTAGGTGTTCGTGCCATACCCAAATGAGGACTATCATTTGAGCATGTCCCGTGCTAATAGGTACTTTCCATTACTCGATCTTTTTATGCTAGCACAACAATTTGCATTCAAGTATACCCGAGCCACCATTGATAATATGACTTGGTACCGATGTAAGTATTTTTGTATGTAAATAATTTTATTTATTAATTAATATTATTAGTATGTGATTAATGATTAATTTCCTCGATCATATGCTATTTGACAGTTGAATGGTATCCCTATGTTGAAGTCCGAGCTACACGGCCGGTGGATGAAATAGCATTTTTCGAGGGATTTATATGCTTTCTTGATAATGTCGAAAGCAAAGACAATGTTGCGAGGGTGGTCAGGCGTCGGTTGGGTCATATGCGGTTTGTACCCTCGGATCCCCAAAACCAAAGAGCTCGACGCGAACTACTTCCGGACGCGGGTATGATGTAAAATTTAATATTGCGTCTTCCTACTGGAGTAATTGGCAGAATCACTTGATTCAACTTGAACAACGCGGACCCATTCCGTCTTATCCATGGGAGTGTGTTAGTAGATACATGAGTTGGTACGAAAACAATAGTCATATGAGAATGATAAACCCTGATCATCTTAGTCACTACTCCCTACAGAGTCTTCCATATCATAATCTGGTGAGTTAATATCTTACAACGTTAATTTTTGTTTTGTTTTGTTTTGTTTTGGTATTTTATAAATGTAAATGTATATACTAATGTAGTTTTGTGTTTTAATTTTGACAGCACCCCGTCGTCGATGAAATTTCTCGCTTGCTCAATCAAGGCCTGCAATTGGGTGGGACTGCGATTCCAGAGGATGCACAGAACGAGTTCATGGAGGCATACAATTTGACCCGGTGCAAGTTCATTGGCGGACGATATCGTGAAGGAGCATAGGATTTAGGTATGTTGAGTTTGGTTAGTTTAGGGTTTAGGGTTTAGTGGCCATATATCTTGTTTTGGTGTGTTGAGCATAGGATTGCAGCTTGTGGCCATATATCTTGTTTTTGGTGTGTCCACTGGGCAATGAGTGGAATGGGAGAGTCTCATTGTCCTATATGTAGGTGTCCATATAGTCACTTCCCTAGTATCTGTCAATTGCTTCATTTTTTGCTCTTGAAAATGTTGAGCATAGGATTGCAGCTTGTGGCCCCCAAGAAAGCATATACATAGATAAAACTCATACACAATACACATATGAAGAGGGAAAATTGGAGAAAAGATAGAGATTATTAACTTCATATGATTTAGTTATCTCTAGCACCACCACTTTTGAGTTTGAAATAGACACCCGGCTGTTCAATGGCATCAACAATAGTGTTTTATGCTTAAAAAGGAGGAACTTCGCGACCTTTTCGCATTACATTAGTTGGATCTTTTCTTAGTAGACATATAACGACAAAGTTTGAGGACTTGCTAGGGTCTTAGAAAACATAGCTAGTTTGGCAAATTGTCATTGCAGTCACTTAAATATGATAGTGTTAAGTCTTGATTAGGTCATGTAACAATGGTGTTTCTCATGATGCAGCAATTACTTAATGTATTTCTGGGGTCTAGAGTGTAGTTAGTCTACTCAATGTGAAACTGCCACTTCTCATGAGCAGTAATTTCCCAAACTATGAGTTTGATATTTTTGGACAATGGCATATATATGAAAATCTTAGAAATCATGATTTTGCATTTGAAATTTGAATTTTATGTTATGCTGTTTGTAGCTCGAAATGGAGGACGGTGATGAAATTGATGCGATGTTGCACCAGACTGGGGGTGCTCTCGACGGTATAATAATAGCATGATGAAAGCCGTGAAAGTCGTAAAGTCGGGTAGGGAAAAGGTTGTGTGATAGAGGTCTTTGTCGAAGTCCGTTATTTTCGGTTTTGTCAAAGATTATCTTTCGTAAATTACCAAAGAAAAGGGTTAAGACATTTGTAACTTCGATACCTCCATATGGTTTTATGTTCTTGAATGGTTATTGGTTGTCCTCTCATTTGTCATTTGCAATGAATGTGGTTTCATTTTCTGCATCGCTTCGGTTCTTTTGTTTCACTTCTATCAATAAAGACATTTGTAACTTCGATACCTCCATATGGTTTTATGTTCTTGATCAATATGTAAAAATATGATAATCCAGCTTTTGCTTCAGTTTTGTGGACTCATATGTTTTACTTTGAAATAATGGAAGTACAATTCTTCCTTTCATTTTGTAATCGGCCCGATGGTCTTATAACTGAATTATTTCTACGTGGATGTATGTTTCCATATATGCTTTCTGCCCACAATCTCTGGGTGATTAAACTAACAGAGTGACAGCTGATGTATAGGGATTCTGGGGCATTATCAACCTTGTTCATGTGATGAATTCATTAATAAGATTGGCAAGGAATAAGAGTAAGCATTATAACAAAGTAATGCTTGTATACAAATTGGTTGTCTAATTTCGTATCTTAGCGAGCATGAGCCATGCATTGCTTGATCGGTTGAAATGCTTACAGCAATGTAGTAATCTAGCAATTGAACTTGCGTCATGGCCATGGTCGGTCGTGGTTTGGACTTTGAACTTGCATTTAGAAAACGGCTTGCATTGGAAAAACGGCGCCAAAATGGCGCGGTCTGTTTGGACTTGAACTTTGCGTCAAAAATGGCGCGGTTCTGTTTGGACTTTGTCCTAAACGGCATGGGTTGCATCGTTGGACTTTGTCCAAAACGGCATGGCCACACCGTTTGGCTTTAGTTCCAAACGGTGTGGCCATGCCGTTTTGGACAAAGTCCAAACGGTCTGGCCATGCCGTTTCGGACAAAGTCCAAACAGACACACATTTTTTTTGCAAGTTCAAAGTCCAAACGGCATGGCCACACCGTTTGTCCTTAGGGCATGGCCAAACCGTTTGTCCTTAGGCGGTGTGGCCATGCCGCTTGAGAGTAAGGCCAAACGGTGTGGCCATGCCGTTTGGACTTTGAACTTGCAAAAAAAAATGGCGTGTCTGTTTGGACTTTGTCCCAAACGGCATGGCCACACCGTTTGGCCTTACTCTCAAACGGCATGGCCACACCGTTTGGTACTAAGGACAAACGGTGTGGCCATGCCGTTTGGGACAAAGTCCAAACGGTCTGGCCATGCCGTTTAGACTTTGAACTTGAAAAAAAATGGTTTGTCTGTTTGGACTTTGTCCCAAACGGCATGGCCGAACCGTTTGTACTTAGTCCCAAACGGCATGGCCACATCGTTTGGCCTTAGTACCAAACGGTGTGTCCATGCCGTTTGGGACAAAGTCCAAACGGTCTGGCCATGCCGTTTGGGACAAAGTCCAAACAGACACCATTTTTTTTCAAGTTCAAAGTCCAAACGGCATGGCCACACCGTTTGGCCTTAGTACCAAACGGTGTGGCCATGCCGTTTGAGACTAAGGCCCAACGGTCTGGCCATGTCGTTTGGACTTTGAACTTGCAAAAAAATAGAGTGTCTGTTTGGACTTTGTCCCAAACGGCATGGCCAGACCGTTTGGACTTTGTCCCAAACGGCATGGCCACACCGTTTGGTACTAAGGCCAAACGGTGTAGCCATGCCGTTTGGGACTAAGTCCAAACGGTTTGGCCATGCCGTTTGGGACAAAGTCCAAACAGACACGCCATTTTTTTTATCCAAATTCAAATCCAAACGATATCGCCGCATTACTAAGTCCATATCGTTGATGTTGATGTTTTGGCAATTTATTAGTTTGGTTTGTTTGTGTTGATGTTCATTGATGATCATATGAGTTGAGGTAAATTTGTTGTTGACAAACGTTGGCATTATACTGGTGGTATAGTATCTGCATCAATACATCATATCAACTTACGGAACAAAATTGCAAGTGGGCACGCTTGTGTAACAACAGTAACATTTATAATAAGCACATCAAAATGCTTTATGCAATCCCAAATATTATTGTTCAGATTACAACATTTAAGCACATCGAATGAATTAGCAACAAGTATAGCCCGCCCAAGACCTAGCTTTGGCTTGTTCAAGCCTTTCTTTCCAAGTTTCAGCTCTCTTCAACTTCTCCACCTTCTTTCAACACTTCGCTTCTTCTCTCGCTCTTTTCACGACGACAATTTCTCCCGTTATAGCTAATAACTCAATTTTGGCGCACTTTCTTCGAATGGTGCATAGTCAAGGTGGCAGTGATACTGTGGCATCTTGTGGAACTGTAGCAGTAAGAAACATAACCGCAGAGAATGATGAAAAGACTGAAGATCGATTGATGCAAAGTCGAGGGGCTGGAAACGAACAGATGAGGGGCTGGAAACGAACATAACCTAAAGCAAAGCTTTGCCTCCAGATTCTCCATTTCTCCTTGAGCCATACTTCTCTTTTCTACAATATCAATGAGATTAGAACTCAGTCTAATTAAACTCCCCAAATGTAACCTAAACCAGCAATATTAAAATTTGAAAATAAAAAGGGAGAAAGAAGTTATCAAAAAAAGCACCGGTCTATCATTATGATGTTTCCTAACTAGAGCCTAGCTAGCAGACAACATTAGATACTATCCAATGGAATGATGCAATGGAACACAACCCTCGACACAGTTCAACTTAACAACACTTGATAAAACTCTAACAAGGCTGCCATATCTAAACCACTCTTAACAAGTCCAGACATCAATGAAGTCCATGACGCGCAGATAAAAATATCATTAGAACTAGTGAACATTTAGAATCAAAGAGTTTTGAATAAATCTATACTTACAATCGACAGATTACGTATTATTTTTCTCCGGACAATTTCTCGAGTCATGGTTAGCAATCATCCCACATCCGTGACACTTTCTTCCTGAATTGTTTAGGGCTATCTCTTTGGGGGATTTCCATCTATCCGCTTTCTTCTTCCCCCTCCCTTTTGTTTGAGAAATGTTGGGATTCAAAATCAATAGCTGAAATAAAGACCGAATTAAAATAAATATTTATATCAAATTAAACACCGAATTAAACACTAAATTTATATCAAATTAAACATTCAAATAAAAAAAACGTGATGTATTAACCGGTTATCGAAGGCTCTCGCGAATCGGAGGCTCGCGAATCGAGGCTCTGCGAACTTCAAGCGTCTCCTTTGTAGGAAGTCTCATTAAACTTTGAAATTTCAATAGCCATTTCACCAATCTTTTCAATAAAATATGAATAACCCTCAAAAGTATGCGACGATCGTGAAGCCACTTGAGAAGCAACCTTGATAGAATGAGCCACTCTCAAAGGTTCATTTGAGACATTCCGACCACAAATCCAGTATCAAACTCCGCTCTATAAGTGTTAGACTTTTGCATCCACCGCGTCAATCTAAAATGGTTTGGAATCTCTTCAATCTCGTAAGCGCATAAAAACCTTTAAGATATGACCACAAAGCAAACCCATAAACTGAAAGTACTTGCATTCGTGATCTCTCCTCTAAGGTTCCTCTATCGAAACTCACTCTCCAAACTGAATTCTTCAGCGGGTCTCTCCATTTCACCATGTAGCTTCCGGTTCCATACCTGTCAATTTGTTCCCCATCAATTTTGTATTCCATCTTTGCCTTTTCTAGTTGCTCTTTAAATTTATTGAATATTGAGATCGTATAGACCTTCGCGGCATGCATAAGGATGAAAGCATCGTTAGGCACAATCCGTGAACTATGCTCGGTGCGGTAATCAGAATCTCTTTCTTTCCTAGCAAGCAAAGTCAAAGACTTCTCATTACCATGTACAAACTGCATAAAGCGTGAGTCGCCGAATTGACAAACGGGTCATAATGAGCATTCATCGATTCACTTCGACCCGGTGGTGCATGCATACCGGCAAAAAGGTGCCATCGAGATAACAAGGAACCCATTTCTCCCGCGATTGAATATATCTCTGTCAACCAAGGATTTTCAGACAACTCATACTTCTCAATGATTGTACACCATCTTCTCTCAAAATCAACAATCCTATACGAAAAAGAAATAGTGTTCTTCAACTCAGTTACCAATGTCTCAAATTTGGTAAATGACATCTTCTCTTGGAATTTCTGCATAATATGCCAAAGACAGTAACGATGACGAGTATTAGGAAACACTTTGGCAATGGCTGCTGTCATCGCTCTATCCTGGTCAGTGATGATTGCAGTTGGCGCACGACCACCCATGGCTGCAAGTCAGGCCTTAAATAGCCATATGAATGTATCTTCTGTCTCATCAAGCAACAATGCGCAACCAAACTGAATCGACTGATAATGATGGTTGACTCCAGTAAAAGGGGCAAAAGGCATGGAATATGCATTAGCACGATATGTGGTATCAAAAGACACAACATCTCGAAATATTCATATCGGCATCGGAGACCTCCCATGAACCCCCGAAAAAGTTCACCGCAGTCCCATTTTCATCTAAATCAATAGCGTAATAGAACCGGGGATCCTCAAGACTCTTCAAGATAAAAAATTGCAAAGACGCGGCGGTTGCATCACCTTCTTTAGGCATCTTTACGGGTCAAACCATAATAATGGTTCCAACAATCTTTCTGTGTAAACCCAACTTCCTCTCCATGGAAAACAGATGCCACTTTCCCAACAGATAAAATTGTTATCACTAAATATCTCGGTCAAGCACTTCGCTGCTTCAGGCATATGTTTGTTAGTTTTCATGCAAATTCTCTTCGATGGGGTCACCAGACCGTGACTATGGTCATTATGAGCAACGCTGACCTCATATATCTCTTCATGCATTCTTTTCTTAATACGAATTCTAGCTTGGCAACCACACCGGATAGTTGATGTATTTCTTAATCGGACTTCATCTCTCTTATGAGTCTTAACCCCTTCACGTGAGCAAACCAAGAAAACAACCACTAACCAAATCCACCTGATTTTGTTGCTTAGAAGTCGTCCGAACACGAGTCTCAAATCCCTCTTGTTGACCATACTCTTTGTAATAAGTCTTTGCCTCGTCAATACTTGTAAAAGTCATTCCTATATAAGGAGCAGCTAATGTTTGCGTGCCTTGAAGCAGGGTTTTAGTAGACAAAGACCCAACCACGTCTTCTTCGATATTGATTGATGTCTCTGTCTCCATTTCTATAAATCGAAAAAATTAAAAATATAAATAACTTAAACAGTCAAAAATCCCAATGTACATAAACAATGTAAATAACTTAAACATCGAAACTCTGACAGAGTTAACCAAATATGCTACTTCACCGAACTCTGTCAGAGTTCAAAACTCTGACAGAGTTCACCGAATATGCTAGTTCACCGAACTCTGACAGAATTCAAAACTCTGACAAAGTTCACCGAATATGTTAGTTCACCGAACTCTAACAGAGTTCACAACTCTGACAGAGTTCACCGAACTCTGACAGAATACGGCATGAAGAATATGACAGAGTTCAAAACTCTGACAGAGTCAAAGTTCACCGAATATGATACTTCACCGAACTCTGACAGAGTTCAAAACTCTGAAAGAGTTCAAAACTCTGATAGAGTTCACCGAACTCTGACAGAGTTCAAAACTCTGACAGAATACGGCATGAAGAATACGACAGAGTTCACCGAACTCTGAAAGAGTTTTGAACTCTGACAGAATACGACAGAGTTCAAAACTCTGACAGAGTTCACCGAATATGCTACTTCAACGAACTCTGACAGAGTTCAAAACTCTGAAAGAGTTCAAAACTCTGATAGAGTTTCGGTGAACTCTGTCGTATTCTTCATGTCGTGATTCTCCGAGTTTTTTGAACGATATTAATACGACAGAGTTCAAAAACTCGGCGAGTTCACCGAATATGCTACTTCAACGAACTCTGACAGAGTTCAAAACTCTGAAAGAGTTCAAAACTCTGATAGAGTTCACCGAACTCTGACAGAGTTCAAAACTCTGACAGAATACGACATGAAGAATACGACAGAGTTCACCGAACTCTGACAGAGTTCAAAACTCTGACAGAATACGGCATGAAGAATACGACAGAGTTCACCGAACTCTGACAGAATACGACAGAGTTCAAAACTCTGACAGAGTTCACCGAATATGCTACTTCACGTCGTATTCTGACAGAGTTCAAAACTCTGAAAGAGTTCAAAACTCTGATAGAGTTCACCGAACTCTGACAGAGTTCAAAACTCTGATAGAATACGGCATGAAGAATATACGAGTTCACCGAACTCCGTGAGTATCATTTGACGAGTTCACCGAACTCGGACGTAATCTGACGTGAAGAATAATGACATGAAGTTCACCAAATTGTGCGCCTTTAAACGAGGGTATTAATCATAACTATAATCATAACAACCTAAATTAAATCAAAATTCAAGGTTTTATGGTATAATGACAATCCAAGTGTCAATTAAAGCATTATTAATAGGCAAGCACCATAACCAAATGTGGACTATAGTTGAAGTGCCAAATGATACCTGTCAGAGAAGAAGAAACCAAGTGAAGAAACCTAATTGCCAAATGATGAGAAGAAGAAGCCGAGAGTGCCGAGCCGTAGAGAGAGAGAATCTAAATTTCGTTTTTTTTTTTTGAACTGAGTTGTCTGTAGAGTATTGGTGAAGATCGGTTTTTTTTTTTTTTTTTAGAGAAGATGATGAAATATCGAAATATCGGTAAATATCGGTAAATTTGTTGAATTAGATCTTGAGATCTAGAGGGCGAGATCGGACGGCTCAAATGAAGAGTGAGATAAGGGTGGCACTCTAAGAGTGGCACCCTAGACAAACCGTATATATATATATATATATCAAAGTGAATCACGTACATGCAAAGAACTCGTAGCAATTTGAAAATAATACCAATGAACTCATAGCAATGAATAGATATATTTTCAACAAAACTTCCTTGCCTATGCCAACCACAACTACGTACATCAGACTATATGAAAACTACATATTTTAGTTTCGTTAGAAAGAATTATTGATGAGAGTAAAACTCTCTTATCATATGAAAAACTCAATTTGAATTGAGTTTATTCGCCTAGCTTTTCGCCAACTTAGTGTTAAGATTTGTTTTTGTTTACAGATCCATTTATACACATGTTCTAACTCTTTTCGTTTGCAATTAGGATCCAACACTATTTTTTAATGTAATATTTCAGGCAACCGTACCATCTATAGCTCTATCACTTTGACCCTAATCTCTTTTTAACTTGTGAATTGAATCTTTTACACAACTTAAAAAAACTCATTCACAACACGGTGAAAGTAGAGAAATTGATAGCACTACATCTATTCCTAGGCTAAGATTATTCCTACCATGCATCAACAAAATTCAAGAAAATATCACTAAATATAATTAGGTATTCACATGACTTTATATAAAGGTACACAATACACCTGTAGTTGGGATTGGTGAATGGATTATATGGTTAAGGGGCTGCATTCTATATTCCTAGACTGCATAGCTATTACCTAGCTTGATGATTGATGATTGGCACCTTAATACAAACGGTTTATCTTTACGTGTTAGTTAATTAGTTCTTCAATTTTTCTTTCCTTCTCCCAAGTCCTACGGAAAGATTTTTGTAAATATGTCGTGGATTTCTTAATAGGAAGATTTTCGATTGTAAACTGGATAAGAGTGTAAGATTTTGCTCAAATAAGATTTCTTATTAATGGAAAATTGCTTAAGGAAGTTAATCTCACTACGAACTGGTTTCCTATTAGTTTAAGTTGTATTAGGAAACTTCTCACAATTTAAGTGATCCATGTGGCTGAACCAAGTACTGGAAAAGTGCCACGTATTAGGAAAGAAATTGTCCACCTCATATGTACTCTTCCTTTAATATAGAGAGAGGTGATGGCTTTAATAGCTGCCCTAGATTTAGAATTAGATCGATTAGATTGGTATACAAAAATAATTGAAAACCAACACTTAATTTCAATATTTTTAAATTACTATTAGGTTTTATTTAAAAATATTTCGCTAGTATCAGAAATATCACAATTTATCTGGATTTTATCTCGATAAGATGAGATCCACATGCGGGAATTGATTCACCATATTTCGATACCGTTTCGTGATTCCATCCAAAAAAACAAAATAATTGGCACTGTGTCATGATTTTGTACTATGCTACTCAACGTACACTTTTCTCGAATCCGTTGCTATCTCTCTCAGCCAACTATCTCTTCTTTATCACTCCTCTCAAATTCCCACCACTAAAAATTTAAGAAACTCTAGAAGCGATGGAATTTGTAGCATCGAAGCCATGAAATCTTCGGATTCTTCAAAGAATGATGACTTTTTTTATCCGAATATATTGTTGAAATCAGGTTAGGGTATTGAAATTTCCTCCTTTTCTTACTTTCCTTCTCTTGGTTCGTGATTCTAGTGTAATATAGTTCGAAATATTTTATGTTTGCTGTAAAATTTGAAACTTTACTCTTGATTAATAGAATTTGGTTACTTATATGTTTAATTTCATGTTGTAGAAGGGTTGGGTGGATGATTTTTTTGGTTTTGTGTGGGCAAGAAGGAACAAGTTTCACACTTGATGATTTCTATCTTCATATCTGCTTAAGAAAACTTTTTTTTTCTCTTTTTTTGGAATGGCTTGGTATAGACTGAGTGGTGTTTGTTTAATTGGAGCTATGGATGGATTTAGCTAGTTGTGGAATTTCTTGGGGTTCATGGTAGAACTTTGTTTCACTAAGAAGTCGAACAAGTTTTGGGTGGATTAGATAGATTACTATCATTGTCCCTAGAAACCTCGTGGGTGTGCATTTTTAAGACTATTCTTGGTATTTCACTCAAACCAAGGTAGAAGTTAGAACATTGGGCTGATGACTTTACGTGAACTATGTTTTTACCGTGACTATTTGGGATTTTCTGGGAGATGTTTGGAAAATTAAATACAACATCTACCATAGTTTTATAAGCATGTCTAGTTTATACATTGCAGGTCTCAAGCTCGGATAAAGGAGGAGAGAAAAGGGGATTCAAGGACAGTGTAAACATGTACGTGACTCAAGTACATTTTTATATTCCTTTTATTATTATATATCACTGGTTTTACATCAGATATTCACTATGGTATGTTTGGACTACTAAATATTAGTTTTGTTTTAAATTTCATGAATAAATCGTTTGCTACTTGTTCATTTGCTTCACCTCTCATCATCTTGTTTTTGATAAACTACACTCACATTCTTCATATTTGACAACATATTGTGAAGTGAAAGTACAGTAAGAGACCTCAAAGTTGTCTTAATATTAAAGTGGTTGGGGGTGCTAGCAAACCTTTGAATGGTCTTGTATTAAAATTTTAGAATATGCAATGGAGCTTTAGAGTGTAAACCAGCATGTAAGGTGACAAGGCTAGACCATTTAGTCAGAGTCTATGTAAGTTAAATTACAAACATATGGATGGTTCAATAGCTTTATCAATGCGGTGAACTCAATGTGTTTTGGCTCCCGGAATTTTCCCATTTATTATTTCTTAAATGCTTTTTTAGGCCAAAAAATTTCTCTACAGAATGGTTGGTGTCTCTATAGAAATTTGCTTTGAAGATCGACAAGGACTCAATATGCGGTTTTCTCTGGTAGGCAATCAATATTAGTTTGTGATATTATGGATCCATAAGCTTAAAATGGCAAGAGCGCTCATATTTGAGAGGTTGATAGTTCGAATCTATCTGGATCCAATTATATTTTTGTTTTTCAATTATATTTAAATTTGTGCTTTTGTGAATTAAGCATAAGTAATGTCACTGGGCTTTTATAACATCACTTTTCAATAGTGATATCAAATTACTAAATATTATATCACTAAAAAAGTGATATTGTATTCTTATAAAATAACTTTTGGTTATCACTTTACGAAGTGACGTCATATTTTTACCCTTATAACATTTTTTGCAAAAATAATCTAAAAGGTTACGACATCACTTCCCAACATCAATTAAAAGGTAATGTCAATAACACCAACTTTTAACAAACATCACCATTAGTCACATCACTTTCGAAAGTGATGTGATATAGTTTTAACTTCACTTTTCCAGTGATATAATAGGCCTTTTATGTTATAGTACGTGCTCGGGCTGTCATTCAATGTATTACCTAGAACAACATCAAATAGTACTTTCCAATTAGATAGCCATTCGATGAATCAGCAAACACAAAGAATACTAACCCTGGACAGCCACTCCCTGAATTACCCTTTTTAGGGCAACACAAAAATAGTTCTATAACTATGAAAACTACATTACTGGAAGAACAATAAAGAACACTCGATCTAGCATAATATTAAATTACAAAACGTAAACCATATTCTATACTTCCATCCCCTTATGTGGGAGATAAGACAAAGAACTAACAAAACATAAAGAACATACCTAACTGAAGAACACTATGAATAAAAAAAAGTACCAAACCCTAAGCACCGGCTTCATCTCCTCCTTTGAAGGAGAAGATTAGCCTTTCATGAAGAAGGAATAACACGAAAAGAAAGAGAATAAGAACATAAGACTAGGGAGATTAAATTATTAAGACTTGGCTAGTGAAAACTGAATCTGTTATTATTATTTTGCCTCAAGTTCTGGAGACAAGAAAATGTATTGTGAATTGGTATTTACAACTAGTATTGAGGTGCTCTTTATATAGGGGTGTTTTAATGTGCTCTTGAAACATCTAAAACATGGGTTTTTGGATCCAATCTCCTATTACATATTGACCTCCTTCCGATTTCAATTTATGTTTTCAAAAACAATGAAGAGATGTAGCTGTAGGTCGGTTTCATTCGTTTGGACGCACGGGCTAGTGCAATTCCATGCGTCCCAGACGTATGAGTTTGTTTTATTTCCCTTTTTTGCTCCAACTTTTGTTCTTTTTTTGCGAGTTTTGGTCCAAATAACGTGTCCATTTGCCTTGTGCTTCCAAATAAGCTTTAAAACATGTCAAGGTGCTTTATTTTCATAGCTTTAAACCTTTAGCCTTATCCATAATTATCCTTGAGTTTCCAAGTGATCTTTAATGCTCCAAATTGCTCATTTTTGCTCCTTTAACTTTAACATTTTGCAAAAGTATTTTTTTCACCTGTAAAGTCATAAAACATAATTTACAAGTATCATTAGTTCACTAAGAGGGACAAACAAGAGGTATAATCGAGGGTTAAAAAATATTTTTTGAGCACTTATCAATAGTCACCAAAGAAACTATAAGCAAGAGAATAACATTTAAAGATCTGGATCGTACTAGTGAGGAGAACAGTTTCTGTCCGAACTCACACCTAAAAAGACAAGAATTTGTACAAAAATGTAGGATTCCCTCTGCTAGGGAAAGGGCATTGCTCACTAATTAAGATGTCAAGGATTCTAAGCTCCAACGGTGTTAGTGCGACTAGCAGTTAGTTGGGGTAAGATTCCAAGCAATCTTTGATGGAGCAACAAGTGAAAAAGATATATAAAAGGAAAAGAATGGTTGGTGATAAGTTTTAGTTCTAAAAGAAGCTAAGAAACTTACCTTAAAAGGGAAGGAAAGAGGCAATTTTTAAGTTCAGAATCGCAATTAAAATCACCTTTAGAATCTCCCATGATGTCATCAAAGCCCATATGGGGTAGTAAATTAGAAATACTTCAAATTAAACCCTCCTATATATATAGGGTTAGTTAGACTAGCTAAACTCCATATTGTATGATTCCTTAGACATAAACCCCCTATATGTTATTACTCCATCACATTGATACATACTTATGTCCAAATTTATATTAAGTTGTCCAATTAATTGATTTATGTTCCTTTAATTAGTTTGTTTCATTGGTTTACAAAAATCGACATGAATGCGATGAAACGGGATGAGATTAGATTGGAAAATGATCATGGCTTGATTACAGATAGGATACTCGATACAAGTTTGAAAGTAGTATAGAGAGGACATCCTGAGATAGTTGTGAAAAGTTGGAATGATCATGCCAAAGTTAGAGGGCGCCCGCCCCTTCTTCACAGTATGCACAGAAACAATATATTTTCTAATTTTGATCAAATCCCGAACTTCTTGCATACGAATTAGAAATTCCCAATTCCATTCAAACACCGAGGGCAACCTTCCTAAAAGGGTTCCAACACATGTTGCCCTAAGAGGAAAAGGGAACCATATAAAAGCAAAAGAGGTAGAACAAATTGAAAGAGCCTCGGGAAAGCAGGAAAACATGATTTATCTTTGGAGGCCGAGAGTTTTGGAAGAAGATGAAGGGGAGCCTCAAATGCAGAAAAGAGAGAACAGGAGAGGAGAGGCCGAGACTTTTAGGCAGCACAGTGAATCGGAATTGGGAGCAGAATTCGAATAGAGGATAAAACAAACTCGTTGACTACATGAGTTTTTCTATCTCTTTCTTTGGTTTTTGTTTAATTGATATGTGTAGCTAAATACATGTTAGGGCTGAGATGAATCCCTAGACTTGCATAGGTTTTTTTTTTTTTTTTTTTTTTTTTTTTTAATGTTTAATGAGTTTATTGTTCTCAGAATTGGGTTTTGCAATGAATAATAATTGATTGATTCCTCTTATATTAATAGGATTACTTTCATTAATTATATCTTGCATGTTAAAATTTCATGTCTTGACTAGTTAATAGTTAGATTATTCTCTTATCGATATTAATGCACTACGTTTATCGTTTAATTAAATCTGTGAAAAACTGTGCTATAAAAAAACAACTTAATTTGCTAGGGATTTATATTTTTGTTTGCTAAAATTCAATCAACCTAATATATAGATATTTATAAGAGCTTAACGATCATATCTTTGAGCAAGCAAGGGTTATCTTTCCCTCATGCTACTTGTAATGAAAAGAGAACTTTAAATTAATTAAACCAAGATAATCTACAACGGCCGAGGGTGGATTCGAATGCCTTAGTGTTTTATCTATTAATTTTTTAAATCTAAATTTCATTGCTTTCATAGTTAAATTAGATAGCTTTAGTTATTAGCAATTCAAAATCCCATAAACAAATCTTGTTTGGATTAGGTTAGGTAATAGTTTAATACTCAATTGTCCCCAATTGCATTATCTGTGGGATCAATCTCGTTATTGTTTGTCTACTACAATAAACTTTGTACACTTGTGAGTATCATAAAGTAGGGTTAAATTAGTCTATCTATTTAGGATGTTTAATTTCCTATCACACACCAACGTTGGCATTTCACTTAATATATATCCTAACTGCCCTTACATATCGAGATCCGTTATATAGTCCTTTGACCAATCCACCTTCCCCAAATTTATATAAACCTAGCAACCACCATTATGTTTCAGACGAACTCCTCTTTCTCTCCTCCTCTCTCCAAGAACACAAATTGGCTTCTCTCCTCCTATTTCCAACACGCAAAATTTGCAATGGTGAAGCGAAGCCACATGACAAAATATTGTATATTTGCATAGCAATACATACTAAACAAATGCAAGTCATTAATGCATAGCAACATATATATCAACTTAACAAAACAGGACTGCTTTCTGACTCGCGGCTGGGATTTATTTTGAGGGGTATAAATCGAGGGTTACAATAGTGCCACCAAAGTGTGTGAGTTGGATTAGAAAATAAATGGGATATTAATCATGGAATATTAATCGTGAAAACCTTTATTAGAAGAAACCCTTTCAATTCGTTCGCTCTCCCATCCCATCCGTTCTCATCGAAACGAAGCGAAGAAGAAACCAATATGTTCTTATTTCGCCTCCTACTTCCTTCTTCTTCCTTGATTACAGCGTGACTGCGATTAGAAATGAAAAACCATTGAACAAAAAATTGTTCTCTTTTCTTCTCTCTCTCACGCCTCCAAGATAACCCAATTCTAATCTTAAAAGGGACAAGGTGTCATCTTCTTCACCAAATTGAACGCCGGTATCTTTAGTTTTCTTACCATGTTCTTTAGTCACAATTGGTATTATTTTATCCGTTCTTATTCTTCTCCCACCCCTCTATCGATAATCCATTTCAATTTTGACGTATTGAGAGAAAGAATAAATGGTATGGTGTGGAGAATTATTGGTCTTTCGTGTTCATTTTTTCTCCCTCTTTTGTTTGTTTATTTTGCATTCTTCGTTGAAGACTGTCTCTTTGTTTCTATTTTTGCTGACTACTAAAAAATGTGTTGTCGGTTTCATAATTCTGGATTTATTTTTCTGTTTTTCGTTGTAGTTGAGCAATGGAAGCAGTAGATTGGCAAACACGAATCACAGAAGGAAGGTTTGTACACCTCCATATTCTATCACCTGAACTTCATTTAACTGAATCATTTTTTTTTTGTTTTTAAGTTATTTCTTTGATACTTTTTAAGCTATGAGTTATAATTAGTTGATGCAGTTTTTTTTTTTGGTCATTGTTGAATCAAGGTTAATATCAATTTGATTTGTTTATACCATCTATATATTGAACAATACGGCATAATAAGTAAACCATCTAATACAATCGTCTTATATAGTCTATATACTAGTTAATAGAAAGACAATAGTATGTTGAAGTGTTCAAAGAAGCTCTGAGAAAGTTGCCGTTTGATGGAGGGAAAAAACACAACAACCTATCCTTTATTCACACAATTAGCGATTCACTACTTTTTTTCTCTTCCACATTATTTTGGTTGTTAGATTTCTTAAAATGTCTGGGTCTCTCTTTATACTCTTTCACCATTGATCAGTAGTGCCGCCAGAAATTCGTGTTGGTAAGCATTCTTCACTATTCAACATTTTTTTTTTTTTAATCCCAGATTGATTAAAATACCATACTTTTGTTGCTTACATTGATAATAATCGAAAAAATTGTTGCCATGGTGTTCTAAATTACAGAGATTGCTATGAGACTTTTGCCCTTTAGCATCCTCAATGGATTTATTTCGCTACCTTTAACATATTTCTCTGCCTCTATGGATTATGTACTATGAACCAAATGAGGAAAATTTATTGATTTTCCCCTTTTTGTTCCCTATAATCTCAACTCTTCTAACCTGTTACTCTCGCTGGACTTTTAATCTACAAACTCTCTTTCCATCCATCGCCAGTTCTTAATATTTCTATTGGCTTATAATTGAGGTATACCTTATCCTTTTAAAACTTGGGTATTTAAATTTGAGGAAATTTTAGGATTACTTCTTGAATGTCTACAGGTTTAATTTAACAGGGATGCAAAAATTTTAATTGGTTTACTGAAACTCCATCTTTGTAACACAGAAATGGGTCATTCTTCTTGATTGACAAAGAAGTAGATAACAAATTGCAGAATGGGCATTCTTTTTGGGTATTTCGTGTAACACAAGTAACCAATTTTAAATCTTTGCAAATATTAATGCCACTTTTTAATTGATGCCACGTAGTTAACCAATTGCTTATTAGTTATTACAATGTACAATAATAGCCAGTTGCTTAGAATTGTGATAGTATTTATCTAATTTTTCCTTTTCCAGCACAAATACTAATTTCATTAAAAGAAAACTGCATTTTATTCTTACACTCAATCATATATTTCAAATGTGACGATCCATCGTCATTTGGCTTGCTTGAGCATTGCACTTCTTTGTTAGAGCTCCCTTCAAAGTGTTGGTCTCCACATCCAGAGGTGTATATATTAGAAAGTTAAGGCATATGCATGTAGTGAAAAGTAAGCACTATTGTCTGTATGCGGAGTGGTATTTGGTCATTATTTAACTGTGGATATGGGATAATTTGTTTGATATATCTAATATGTTTTTCAAATGCTCATATTGTAGGTATTACCAAGCAATCAAATGAATTTTGTGTAGTAGTCTATGTGGATTTTCTACATGCTCAACATGCTCAAATTGTCAACTGCTTTTTCTAGAATTTGACTTAGTTTTTATGCATGTCATTCCTTTTCGTACAATATTGCGCATTCATTTAGAAATAGTTTTCATTTAGAAATGAAGTCTTTTGTACTAACCTTTATTTAAACTCTATACGACCTTCTATTCTATTGAATTAAAAAGTTGTTGCTTATTGAAATGGATTCTATGTAGTAACTCCTACCTTTATTAGCCGGTTGCCTTCTACTATTAATCACCCAATTCGTTGTGCCATTCCGAGCTCCTTTTAATCCAATCCTTCAGGTACATCATGTTCTAAGCTCTTTGATGTGCTATTAAGATTTCTTATTCCAATCCTTTGACTATATTGAAAAGGTATCAAAGAATGTATAATAAATCCTTTCCCCTGCATTGTACAAGGTCTTCCTAACGAGAACACAAAATTTCTTATATCTCATTGAATTGTTTCAATGGACAAAGAATGCCCACAATTTTCCTTTCTACCAAGAGAGAAGGGGGTGGGGTAACAGACTAAATGGGTTCCCTTGAATTGTTATGAAATATTGCATTTCAATTTGGTCACATTTGGTATAGTTGTTTTGTTTTTTTTGGGATTATTGTCATTGTAGATCTCTCCCCCTATATAGAAAACTTGATGCAAGGAATTTAGGGAATCGTCTATTGTCACTTTTCCTCTTTATAAATTTATGGATGGATATTAGTGCTAATCAATTTGGCGTAAGAGATGGATTTAAAGAAAAATGCTTAGGATGTATATTTTTATCCTAAAAAGACTAGGTATTTTGAATTTGTTTACTAATCTCAGTTAATAAGGGTTGTGGTACGAGAAGCCACAAATTTAAGATGTTTTACTATTTAGTGGTATGCTTCTTATTCAGCAAGCCTTTGCAATGTTTTTTTATTTTTTTTTTTTTTTTATTTTTATTTTTATTCATGTACTTATTGATTGTATATTTATATGGTATCTTCTATTGCATCTTGAAGAAAAACTAAAATTTAGTGATTGTTTGTTGTTTAGTAAAAAGTTGGCCTGGATAATGTGTAAATACTATTTATCTCATTTTCTTTGCGGCGGCAATATTACCACTCATCAAATTCTGTGTAATCACATATTACAAGGGTCCTACATTCCTACTTGACGCCAGATGGAAAATCAAGGGTTAGGTGAAGTCCATTGTTGTTTGTACTTTTGCATCATCATGTGGATTCTCACCTTGCAGGTGGGAAATCAAGGGTTTGGTGAAGTCCCAATTTGCTGGTCCCCATATGAGAGCTAAGGTATAACAAGATCCCTCTCTTGGCCTCTGTATATGTTAATTAGTTTGTAAATTAAAAAATTGAAGAATAAAAAATAAATAAAAATAGATAAAAAAATAATAATGAGTGACTTGACATTAATCATGGGTGACTTGCCCTAGCTTAATGCATTGACAAGATATCTCTCACTATATTTTTGTTATAGGTCATAAGAATACTTTTGAAGGTTTTGTTAGCTTTTTTACAATAATTCATATGCCTTCTGTTGACATGCGTTGTTACTACAAAATAGGTGTTCTTAGATTTTCGTGCAACAAAACAGTATGATAATGATATAATGAAGGATAAAACACTAGATCAAGTTAAGAACTCCGTTACGTCTAGGTACATTCCTTAAAGGATCTGAGTTTATTCATTCACCACTTTTTGTTTTCGATTCAGCTAATTATTTTCATTTATATGTAGAAATATATGTAGATGGATTTACGTACTCTTTTAAGTTGTCTTTATAATATGTTATAGGTGTAGATTAAGAATAGTAAACTTCGATGTTGAATTTCAGTTCATTCAACTATATTTGTTGTTATGCAATTGTTAATACTGATAGTATCTTTGTAAGTCAAATAAGTGCTTGAGTACCCATAAGGAATCAATCCATCTCATATGGATTCCCCATTTAGGGAAATGATTACTAATGCTACATTAATGATTACTAATGATTACATCCCCATATGAGATGTTGATGAGACTGCAAGGAGTAGGGCAAAGTATTGGCAATGCTACTAACTCTATGGCAGAGCTATGGGCCGCTAGGGATGGGCTTAAAATGAGCATTTGTGTGTACCAGAGTCAGATTATTCTTTTGTTCTTTAATTCCCTAATCGAACGTGTGAGTAAAATTAGCATTGGAACGTGTTAGGAGGTTGTATATTGCTAAATGTTGTTATGTTAGTACGTGTTGGAAATAAGCCAATTGTATTTCATGTGTTTGTATTGAAACAATCTTTTTGTTCATCTTAAGTAAATAATATATCCCTTAACCACCATTGTGTGGGTGTGTGTTTTAATCAATGTTTTCTGTTTTATATTTCATGACAGTGTCAACTGCATAGATAGAGCACATTTTCTCGAAGGAGGGTTTATATGTTACTATCGTCTAATTAGTTTGTTCTTAGTTTATGTTCTTTGGCCATGTATTCTATTTTATTGACGATATTGTGATGTGGGTGGGTAAATCAGTACTGCAAGTGATCCATTCTTCCATCAACAAATAATTTCCAGGGGATTCTCTTCAATGAATTAGTGTGCATAAAATCAGACTCTGCACCACTTTTGAAATAACACCTTTGGCAGTTGTTTTTTTATTTATTTAATAGGTAGATATCAATGTGATCGAAACTTCTCTCTTAAGAGAAGACTAATAAAAATTGATTAAAATACATACTACTATTTTCACGTCAACGCAATTCTAGAACAATCTGTGCCGAAGGCACGGGCACTCACTAGTAATAAAACAATGCATAACACGTAACTATATATATATATTCAATATTCATAAATTGCATAAAACCATCTCTCACACATGGCTACGTACATGCAATACCTTGGAAATAGCAAATTGATGAAGAACGATGGCAATATGACACACACGAAGAATGATGGGGAGTAGCTTCCAATAAAGATGTCGGCATGTGCAATTGGATTTTTATTTTTATTATTATTATTATTAACTAAAATACTTTTATAAGAAAATTTTGATTTTTTTGATTATTTGTGACAATGTTTAAAATAGTTAGGAGATCATATTTACAAAAAAATTAGCCTAATCTAAAACTTATAAATGTTCTAACAATTTTGAATTTGTTTACGTATTTTTATAATATATATCCCTATAACCCCTCCCTTTTTAATATAGCCCTAGGATAAAACCCAAGAAATTCATTATAATAGATTTACCAGCACCTTGAGATTATCCAACGGAGTCCTTTAGGAGTTGGTGGATAGGTTGTTCTTTATTGCTTTTGATCTAACAACTCACTTCAAATAATTCCTTGAAAGTGAGATTTTTGCTTTGTTAGCTACTTAGTGCCTTTTGAAAAGGATTTTGGCTATGGACTGTCTTTTAGAGATAATGAAGGCAACTTCAAGCTGGTAGTTGGCAAAGCTCTAGGGATTGCAAACAACTATTGGGCTAAGTGTTGCGCATTTATTGAAGGTGCAGAAATAGAAATTGATAGAGGATGGTTTAACATGTGGATTGAGTTTGATTCGGCAGCAGTAGTCGTGGAAACTAAAAGGAAGATGGGAGTGTTGTTTGAGGAGAGCTCAATCTATTTTTGTGTCACACATATGGAGAGAGGCTAATCTTGTATTAGACGTAGTAGTTAAGAAAGCATCAAGTATGCATATAGGTGGATATTTCGAACACATGATCAAGCCCCCATGGGTGTATAAATGGGAGATGCCATATCATGTTTACCACAGGCTTTCTTGATGGGAATGCATTTTTGCATTCTCTTTTTTCTTGTATTTTTTTTTTCATTCTCTTTAATACAATTTTTAACTTACAAAGTAAAAAAAGAAAAAAAAAATGTTATCTTTTAGTTTGGAACATTATATATACTAGCAAGATGTACGGGCTTTGCACGTTGTTAACAAACAAATTTATTACATAGTATACAAAGGTTAGTAAACCATTACATATATAACACATCCTAAAGCACCCGTCCATTATGGAATTTATTGGTGGTTGGATTTTTTGAAGAAAGTGAATTGTATCATAAATTTTGACATGCCTTTTGAAATTGATAGGTAAGTTTTTTAGGCCTTATAAGGAAAAGGTAGAGGAAGAGGGGAGACTCCACTTATTGGTTTAGAGAGTAGAGTGACAAAAAGCGCCCAAAGATCATGCATGGTTTTGTTCATGTAGCAAAAATCTATCTTCGTTGGTTCAGTACTCATCTTTACATTAGTCTAAAGAGGGGGAGGGAGGAGGGAGGGGGGAGATGTGCGTTATAAGCTCGATCGAGATAAGGGAGGGTTAAAGTGTTAAACTAAGAGTTGTAACCTAACTTACCATCCCCGGATTTTATTTCCCAGAACGTTTGCATCCGGGAATGAAAGGTTGAGTACTATCACACGTATTGAACACATTGACTGGCGAGCATGTGCTCCGAGAAAGTCATAAAAATGATAGAGAAACAAACAAAACGTGAATGCTCGTTGCAATAATAAGAGAGATGCTAGAACATCCATAAACATTCGCTTCTAACCCACTTACGTCACGAAAATATGATGCCAAGGGTACCGCAATCACTTGGATAAGTAGAAGAAACCCAAAGAAGCAGATAAGTTAAGAGTGAAGTTGTGACTTCCAAACTCCTTGGACCGCACCTGGAAATGAGGTGGAATCAATCCCGAAAGTGAGTAAAGCCTAGCGTTATCCAACAAAACAAAAACAAAGATCCATAGAGCAGTATTATACGATCTTAGTAGTAAAAGAACTATCAGTATGCATACCCATATAGCAGAGCTCGGAGTTTGCTCTTCAGACTTCATATATGGTTGTCAAAAAAGATATTAACACCTGCAGAGTCAGTCTATCCTTTGTCGGAAAGAGTATGCTAAGCAGCAAGTACTATAAAGACGGCAGCCGTCTTTATGACAGAGTTGGTGGAAGGAGTTTGAAATATACTTGTGACAGCCAGCACAACCTGTGATTAAGTTACATCCCTCATTCTTTTCTTGACGTTAACTTCTGGTCTCCTCCTTTCATGAAACTTCTGCATAATTATCTTGTCATGTGTTGATTCTATAGCATCGACACTGGACTTGTGTCCTGCATATTTGTTAATCAAAAAGTTTTTTGCTGCTTGTATTTCATCCTAAGAAGCTTCACCGCTGATTCCAAGCCTTTGTATGGGTCTCTTACATTGATTATGGGGAAAATATCTGTACAAAGAAGAAGAGTCAGATGCAACAATCTAATACAAATTGGATATTTTATTGCATTGATGCACAATCTAAGAGTGTGAGTCTAATTGCAAGGGCACAATAATTGTCAATTTGTCACCATAGTTTAATTTAGGTAAGTATTCCACTCCTTCATTTTCTTAATGTTAGCGTGTGCTTGATTGAACCGGCCGATAATTTTATATTAGAGTAAAGATGTTAATTTGTTGGGTTTCAATGCTCTTGCATTTATCACCGACATCTTTGGTGAATTTTTCGATGAATTATCGGTGTCCAAGAACAGATTGCATGCATATGCTTCCGATCGTACAAAAAATTGAGATGTACTCGTGACAATTCTTTATGCAATAGAACGAAATTCACAATCTTACAATGTTACACAAGTTAAAGAATAAATTTAATTAATGGCTGCGAACAAATTGGTGTTTCGAAACATTTAAATTGCAACACAAGAATTGCAAGTTGCAATTGGGTGTGCTTTCGAAGAAGGGTCAACTTGATTGCTTGTGGTCTGAAAATAAAATTGATGTACATATTGGTGGTTCTAGTAGGCAACAAAGTATGACTGAAGTCCAAAATATATTGTGACAAGTACACATGGACTTCAAGTCATGATTATCCGCAGAAATACTAGCAATTAATGATGGTATCAAATTGTGGAGCACTCCCCTTAGCCTCCGGCTGCAAATGTATCTTGTTTTGACTCCTCAAATGCTTCATCTCGGCACATACATTGGCAATGGCTTCTCAACCCTGTTGTCTGCATTTATATCTCAGAGGAAATTGTATGCCAGTAAATACATCTTAGTCTCTTCACTAAATTTGAAATGGTGTTTTGGTCCCTAGAAGGGATAACTACAAATACGATATATTTCCATGGCTGAAGTCTAAACATTGTTACAATATGTATAATAGTCGGGAACCAACCAAGATCGGTTGGAGAGCCAGTTCTACACCGCCTTTGAAAAGGAATCGCTTCACCTCCAAGTTTGGGCCTAGCAAGATCAATCCCTTTGTCTGGATTACCTAAATCATTATATATGGCGTAGTCATATATCCGATCCGAGTGCTTCCTCTCTCCTTGACCATCACCCCTGAGATCACTCAGTTCCTTTTCTCTTAATTCTTTAAGTCCAGCTGGTGTCTCAGAAGGTAGATATGGTTGCTCAAACCAAAAAAACAAAAGAAAGCTCAATAATTAATGAACACTCAATGTCATAAGTCGTAAGTGGTAATAGATCCTCAGGACCAACTTTTATATATTCCCCTAGCTACCTAAATCCATAATTTTGAAGGTCTCTCTTTCCCACATTATTGTAATATCTGAGGAAGAATATGTTGACCTTCAAGGACAAAATGTTTGACAACAACTAACTCTTTGCTTGACTCAAAGATTAAGACCAACTTAGTAACAAAAAAAAACCAAAAAAAAAAAAAGATTAAGACAAAATGGTTTCACTTTGAATTTTATTCAAGCGTCCACAAATTTTGACTTGTGCTTACAAATTCATAGGAAGTAAAGAAGGAAATTACCTTGTTAGAGAAAAATACCCTTTTTCCTAGATGATCTTTCCTTGATTGAACCCATGAATTACAAGAGAAATGAACTGGTTCACACACCAACCCTTCGATGACTATGCTCTCCAAGAAAAATTCCTTTTGGTGTTTATTAGTCACTGCAATGGCACTAGGTATTCCAAAATTGGAATCAATGAAGAATTTAGCCATACTCGTTCAACTCGAATATTCGACTTCTTCAACCAATCCTTCAACACTACTTCATTACTCTTCTTGGGTGTCTTTGATCCTTCATTGAACAAAAAACCATAATATTGAAATTTTCAGTAAAGCAGTCCTAGTACCAATTAAAAGAAATTGGAATGCCCATCAAAGAAAATGAATTAAAAGTACAAAAAGAGAACATTTCATTCAAGGGCATTGCAAATCTCATTAAAAAAATATCAACATATCATATCATTTAATCTGTACATATATCACAACCAAGACCCGGATGCCTCGGTCATGCATTTCGGTGTATTACTAAGGAATAAAATTTCATAGGACAAAACATTTCAAGAGTAACATATAGCATTTCCCGTTAATCTGTAACAATGATACATCAAACGTTCATTCTAGACAAAAGAACTACATTTAAATTTCGTTAAGTAAAGAATAAGTAACCTGCAGTATGTCTCCAATCAGAAGAACGCTTCTCGCAATTTTTACGGGCATCTCCAGTTTGGGTTCAGATTCACTAAGTGGAGAAAAATAATGATCGACCATCTCTCTCATAACTTTGTCCAAACATGAAGGATCCCACTGCATATATAACACCACAAGGATGTTGTACTCAAAACTGCAATCACCACTTACATGGAATACATGTGATACGGAGAAAATATGAGCAAAGCAGTTCTAAAGTCGTACTCACTTACTTGGGAGGGTCATAATAGTTTGAACTATCAATATTTGTTGGGGTAGTAAAGAAAAAAAAAATCAGTGAAAAACAGAATATTCTTACAACTCTAAAAATTCTTAAGACACTTGAGCTTTCTATAGTCCTGCTAATGTTAAGACAAAAATATTTGCGCTTTTCATTATCCTCTACTTGGGACTGCATCATTATGACTACTTATTCCCATCTCTTCCAAGCAAGGAGCTCTAGTTCAGATTCAAAGTAGGCATGTCTTCTTCATGTAAAGTTACCCATGCTTAAATCCCATCACCAATCTTTGTATCCATAACCACAATAAAATTCTCATGAAGCAGACTAAGGACTGACCCATATGGGATTTTACCACTCAAAAAAATCCACTTCATAGTAAGGGCACCTACACCAACCACTAAATGATGAGACCAATGGCTCTGCATCACAGTATGCACCAAGCTGTTCTCTAAAACAATTAGGAAAAAAAAACTCTAAGATCAGGTTGTGCTTTCTTTATATATTTAGCTTCAATCTTCTTGATAGACTCCTTCAGACATTGCAACTCTGCAGTCACAATGAGATAACCAAAAGAATGCTGAGACAATGGTGGACTCATCCTATTACGCAACTTCACAAGTACACTTGTCATAACTAATTGTATTGTCGGTCCAGGTCGTGACTTAGCCAGGTTAGTGATATATCGCAATAAGAGTGTCATCACTGCCTCCATACACATGCATTGGACTAATCATGTATAACTCACTGGCGGAATCAATTTTAAGAGCAGCTAAGCCAACACGTCAAATACAAAACTCTTACTGACAACTTCTTGATTGCGCTTCCAGTGTGAGGTACCCATAAAGAGGGCATTTCTCTAGGAGGGAAGAGCCACTCTTATCGAATTCAACATCGGAGACACAATGGTTTTATCATACACGTGACAATTGGCTGCTCACGTATTGGTTACAGTATTAAGAATTGCTACATTAGCAACCTTATGTGATATAGGTGATTACACGCTGCAATCACCATTCCACCAAATAATCAAATGTGGTAACTTGAATAGCAAATAACTCCATGCCAATTCAATACAGTGGTTCAATTCATTGACTTTTGGACTGCTAAGATTTAAGCATGCCCGCACTCATTAACATGTATTAGGTGGACATGTCCTAGTGCTATTAAACTTCATGATTTTCCAATGAGCTCCTGCAATTGAAGTTAAAATAAAGTTTAAGGTACCAAATGACTGAAATTATAAACAAACCTTGAAGCATTGGCGAAGTAAGAACCAAGCTGTCATTCCCTTTAGCATGACAGAAGCGCCAACAATAGGATCTATAGAAGATGGGACAGACACCACGGCACCTGCAGGAAGGATCTGTTCTTCAGTGTATGAACCCATTGGATTTCCCCCATAAGCAACAACATCTCCAACACTCCTTCCAGTTAATCCAGGACCAACGGCTGTCATCGTCTCAACTGCTTCTCTGCCTGATTAAGGGAAGAGAAAGACATGTCAACAATTTAATCTCACCCTACACTTTCATTTGTTTTTTATTGTTTTTGCAGCAGACGCATAGTAATCCTTGGATCCTCAAATTTGTTAATACTTGCCATACATTTGTTTTCTCATCAATCAAATAATTCACACAAATAAAAAACAACTAATTATAATGAAAAAAAGCACAATACCAAAATCAGTATAGTAAGCTGCAATTGCCCAGAAAATGTAATTGAATGTCATAACTACAAACAACAAAAATGAATAATTGAACAATGAACCATACCTAGCAAATACAGGTTTCACTTTGTTACTCTACAATCTGCAAAGCGGTCCTGCAAAAGATAACCAAATTAAACCATGACACCACCACTCAAAACCCAAATTTGCAATGCATATCCCCCGAGTCATCAAACTAATACCCATATAATTTAAGAAAAGTGACAGAACTCATAGAATACCGCATCAAATGATTCATAGAATACCCCCAAATAATCATTTATGCCAACCAAATGAAATCCCCATTACTGAATTCAATAAACCCAATCTAAAAGCACAAAACTCAATATAATTCACATCATCCACGATACCAACTTTGCGTCTTTCCAATACCCAAATACATTTGCCTTAAAACCCACACCAAAATAATCAAAGTTAACAAATCAAAATTTACCAAATTAAAGAGTTTTTTTTTTTGTTGTTGTAATTATGGCTTGTGAAAAATTTAACAAATTCCATTCAATACTATAAAAGTGATGGTCTAGATAATTAAATTGCAGTACGCGATCAATGAAGAGTAGACTAATCTCTAATAAAAAGACAGGGGAAGATATAGTTCTCCAAAAATTAAAGCATGGAGCAAAGTTATCTAGTCCAAGACGTGAGCGTTGAAATGTTAAATGCACACACCACACTAAACAGTGTCAGATACATGGAGAGTTAAAGTAGAAAGTTACAAAGCAAATTAAATCTAACTTTATACCGGGAATGAAATCTAAACTCATTTCAGATGATAGTTTATGTCTTTACAAATCTCTCTTTAATCGAAATGTCCCATTCCTAGTACGGACATTGAGCCCGTTAATAGATCATCTTCTCTCCATCATTGCGCCGCTCAGACTTTTGCACCCAGGAATGACTGAAAACAAAGACAAATGAAAGCAAAATAACATTCAATAAACAGATCGTGATTATATTTGTTATAGAAGGAAGAATGGTTTGTTAACAGTCAAAGAACATACACAGTTTCTTTGAATATATTTGCAAATAACAATATGATGAGAAACTTGAAGAATCAGAGTAGTATTGGTTCCAAAGCACGATTCACAATCTTACCAATAATGAGAAGGAACAAAACCAATAATAGAAAATAATGATGTGGTTTCTACTCCATTATGATGAGTGAGGGATAAAGACATGGGAAGGTTTTTGAGATGGGATATGTGGGTTCCTCTACATGAATCTCTTTTGAACTCATTTTGTCTCGTTCATCAAGATTCTTCAGAACTCAAGAATGAATATATTCTTTTAAGCTTTCATTACAACATTGATGTGAGGTTCACCGAATTGTCAAAACAACCATCAATGTCTTCAGTAATATTCAAAGAGAACCCTCTTTTTCGACAATTAACCCAATTCGCATCCATCTGGTAAAGAAACAACTGATTTTATCGATTTCAAGGAGAGTGGCTTTTTCAGGGGATTTGCAAGCAAAGAGTTGGGAAAAAGTTTCAAATCCTCTCTTTTACCGTTTTGCGAGTGAGACGAGAGAAGAGTCGAGATTGAAACGGAAAGGTAAGGTTTTCGTGTATTTATTTGTGGTAATTAAAGTCTTAGTTTATTAAATAACACAATTATTGCTAATTAAATGGCATTAATAGTAATGCGTACAAATGAGAATGGCGTGGATTTGGTTTTCTAATATACTCCCACATGAAAAGACTGATTGGCCCTATTTAAAAGTATTAATCAATTGTTTTATTTAAAGACAATATCGGTACTGAAAATTTATAAACACGTAAAAAGACAAAGTAGTCCTCATTAATAAATATCTAGACATTTGATTTTATTATTCATCAATGATATTATGCGTCAGAAAAAGTCCCGGATGAATTTAAGAGGCCACGATCATTATAGGCTATACTAGTAGTAGATATATATATATATAGGGACAGGCTATCTTGACAGCTTATCTTGCCAGCCCATTACCACCGTTTGATCTCATCTAATCCAACGATTAGATTATGTTCTCAAACAACAAAGTAATGAACGGGGGCAGACTGGTCTTTTAGCATCAAATGACCCAAAAAAAAAACCCGAAGCTTTTTCCTCTCCCTCTACTTCTCTCCTTCTTCCCCTCTCTCTTCTCCAGCAAAAAAGTTATATCTTGAAGAAGACATGAACAAAACTCCCTCTCTCTAAAAGTAAAAATTGGAGAAAAGACACGCTATGCTCACCTCTCTAAAAGCTTTTGGTCCATTATTCTTTTGCTGCTAAACGCCATTAAAGCCCCATTTTGTTGCCGCTCTATCTCTAGACAAATATTGATTTTTTTTAATCTAGAATTAGATGGACCAAAAAAATTTGGATTTTTTGGGTGTTGATCTCATGGAGTTGTGGACATGCTCATGCACATGATTTTCATGGAATTTCGGGTGTCAAGACTTATGAAGCTTGATTCCAAAGGGTGTTAATTGAATCCTTGTGTACAGAGCTTTGAATTCATATTTTAATGTCTTGTTCAATTTTGGCAATTCCAATTACAGCATCCTCATTCCATTTTGTATAGATAAATTCAACAGTACACAACCAAAAATCAAACCCAAAAATAAAGGTATAAAAAAAAAAAAACATTGAATAGAACAAAGGACTTGAGTTTCTGTGGAGTTGGAAGTCAGTTGGTCATCTCCAAGACTCCAATTCTTGGTGAGGAAGAAGAGAGTCGAGAATAGAAGGAAGAGTAGTCGGTTTATTTGGAATTAATTAAGATAGAAAATCAAATGACCAGTTTGCCCTTGTTCTTTTCCTTTTCTATTTGGGAGCCTGATCTAGTCATTGGATTAGATGAGATCAAACGGTGGTAATGGGCTGGCAAGATAAGCTGTCAAGATAGCCTGCTCTATATATATATATATATATATATGACCAGTTTGCCCTTGTTCTTTTCCTTTTCTATTTGGGAGCCTGATCTAGTCATTGGATTAGATGAGATCAAACGGTGGTAATGGGCTGGCAAGATAAGCTGTCAAGATAGCCTGCCCTATATATATATATATATATATACATGGCTACGTCGACATACATAATTGACATACGGAAATGACATACGCAATCCTACCTACCTACATAATGAACTAAAAGCTGATTTTTTGGGGATGTGATCTCCACAACATGGAGATCATCTCCACAAAAAATAAGATCATTTGAACATGTCAAACCCTACCAAAAGTTCAATTCAAATTAGAAATTTATCTGACGGTCTATAATTTTAAACACATTTTTGACAAGACTAGAGACATCCAATTGAGCTAATTTTTTGTGGAAATACTATCCATGGTAGGTAAGTCATCATTACCGAAACTCAGCCCTTAGTTCAATATATGTGCAAATCTGCTTTTGGAATGTGTTTCATTTCAATTCTGTATGTCGACGTAGTGAGCCCGATTGGATCCACAATATATATATACACGGATCTTAGAAGTACATACTTATTTTAAGTTAAAATAAGTACGTAAGTAAAACTTCACCTAGAAAATGAATTCAAACCCAATTTATTGTGGATATCATCTACTCAATATAAAGACCATCTCCACAAAATTTCAACTCATTTGGAAACTTCTAACCTAGATAAAAATTGTTGTCATCTTTGAAAAGAAATCTAACGGTCCAAAAAATACCTTGACAGCCCTAGTTGACATATTATCTTGACAACCCACCACATCCAATAGATTATAGCCGATCCAACACCTAGATCTTGAGCTAATTTAACAAAGAAATCAAAGAGGGTAACTTAGTCATTTGACTTCTATTCACAATAAAAAAAAGGCACAAAAAACCCCAATCTTCTTCTTCCCACTCCATCACATTCTCTCCTCTAAGCTCTCTTATTCAACCTCCATTCGATTCGAAACTCAATCTCTCTTGAATCTTATCGTCTCTCAATCGGATTTTGATTTGAAATTATTGTTACCATTTCTCAATTTGATAGTTATGACATGGTTGGTCAGGTTATGGCTTACTATGTCTAGTGCAATATTTTGATTACTCTTATATCTTCTATCACATATTCTCTTATCATTGCCTAATTCATGTTTGTCATTTCACCCAATAAATTGTCCATATATACTTAGTTCCTCTTATGGAGATTTTAACTATGAACTATGGTCGTGCTTTGAACAAAAGCTTGGTGTCAAATTTATTTGTTTAATTTCTCAGGTCGATCTAAAAAGGTTGTGGAAACCAAATTCAAGTTTATGTAACAAGCAAATTGTAGCAACCATTCAATAAAAATGTGGTATGGATTGTTCACACAAGTTCAGCCAAAAAGGCATTGGTTAATTAACTTCACTTGGAACTTCAACAAATCTAGAACTAACAACCATAAATTCCATTTCAATTAAACCAAGAAAATAATCTCAATTTAATTGGTGTTGAGATAGATAGAAATATATTTTTTTTTGTTTTTTAAATAATCATTCTACCTAAAAAAACCCCACAAATCAACCCAATTTTTATTAGAGATTACCAAATGATTGGAGTTTTTCGTCTAATAAGTAGCAAAAAAAAAGTTGGCACTTTAGTAGGGGAGAGTTTGAATTGAGATGAGAATTCAATCTAATCTCAGTGAGGAGTTCGTCTGGTTTTTCTTGGTCTGGGTCGGGGATTAATTTTGGATTTTGGTTGAGGTTAGATAGGAAAGTTCCTATTTTACCCTGCTCTACTTATTTGCTAAAAGAGAACAAGATGTCAGCGTTGATTTAGTGATATATGAATGGTTAGGATCGGCTGTCAAGATAATATGTCAACGGGGGCTGTCAAGGTAGCCATCTCCTTATATATATAATTTCCAGACAATATTTAAAACAATTATATTCAATTATCTGGAAACCCGGGGTGAAACAAAACCTAAAACCCTGTTATCAAACACGATATATACAAAACTGAAATCAAAAGAAAACTAAAAGGAACAATCCTTAAATCACATTATTAAACTACAAAGAAACTAACCAACTCTATTACATCTGTCTAAAAACAAAATCGTACCCTTCAAAAAATCTTAAACCAGAACACTCCAATAGCAACTCTAAATCACGTGTCCTTATCCACTGCACTCCACCATTTATGTGATAGGGTTATATACTAAAAGCATTACTTTTGTATTAACTCTAATTCTTTATATTTTGAATGAGAATCATATGGGCAGATGTTATGCATATTATATATGTTATTAGTTATATGCATGTGTCTAATACTTTATGTTGTAGATGATATAGTGTGGACACACAGAAGATCATATCATCAGTACCTTATAAAGTATAAGTAATCGTTCACAACCTAGATGGATTTGGACAAACCATTGGTATGGTTGTAGTATAATCTGGTATTAGTCTATCTTGACTATAGGATTACACTAGTACACTTTGTGTGTATTGAACAGGACCAAGTGAGGTTGTTTCTCCTTATACTGACTATATAAGAGAACAAACGCCTCTGTTATTATGGATGCTTGTCCTCCTAATCCGGATATAATAACGAGCACTTACATGCATTGTACATCACTTTAAATCATCAATGAGTGAGATTCATTTGTGAATCAACAAACTCGATGGATTGGGTAATGACATTGTATGTAAGGTGTGTTGTTGATTATAGAAGGAATCCGTGTCCCGCAAAATGTCGGGTTGATGATGTCCCATTGAGGAGCTCAAAAAGATTGTCATGTAAACCCTGCAGGTGGATTTATTCCGACATGACAATGAGGTTGAGTGGTACTACTCAAGGACATAAGAAGTTGATTAATGTAGTTATCAGTAACTTGACTTAATCAATAAACATTCGATATCTTAAACACGGGGAGATCAACGAGCATATAATATGGAGCCCATAAACGCTAACACGTAAGTTGAGATTAGGGTGGTAGTGCAACAATGGCCTTTAGTGGAATAAGTCATTTGTTGACGGACTTGGGCCGTGTGTTCGGGGCGAACATGGGAAGCCCAAGCCCGTTAGGAGGCCCAACCCTAATTTCACCTCATGGTCCCTATTGTAGCCTATAAATAGAATACTTTCTCTCTGGCCGAAATTCACTATTCATTGTTCTGAAAAAGAGGTAAGAAAAGTAGATCTGAATTCGTTTCTGATCTTGAGAGAAAGAAGAGGATTGGTAGATCGTTGCCCACACAACGTCCAATCTGTTCTAAAGGAATACAACAGAAGATCAAGAGGTTGATTGTTGATTCGGATTCATAAAGCTTGGATTCTCAGAGTTATCAAAACTAGATCTAAAAGGTATGTTCTCTATCACAAATCGTGAGAACCCATTGATTCCGCTGCACGTGGTGTTCACGGTTTGTAGAGATATTTGCATTATGAATAACAGTTCCTACACTATGTTCCCAAGAACACACCCACATTGCAAAACAAAGAAAACATGGGTCAGCAAATTGAATTTGCTGGTATAAGTAGACTAACAACAAAATATATATAATAATCTTTCAAATTAATAAATATAACATTACCAACCATTTCAACTTGGAAGACAATATAGTTCCGTTTTCCAAAACGGCGTGTAGTTTCTTCCCAAGTAAGATTTCACCCCCAATATACAAATTCCAAGAATCTCATATAACAGTACTCATCATTCCCACTTTCCAAAATAACTCATAACATAAATACCACTTACATTTCATTTATTTAATGCACATATGATAACCTAATTAAATATGAGTTTGGTATACCTTATCTTTAAGCCAACACGTCGTCTTAGGGTAGGATATTTACGTCCCTGCAGAAAAGATTAATAGATCCTACCCTCTTGCAAAACAGAGTTAGACATCACAATAAAATGATTTATCTCAGCTAGTCAAATTTCGTTCATAACCAAACCTCATTTAAGACATTTAAGTCTAATTGATATAACCTGGTTCATCCCGCATATTCGAGGAATACCACTTATCATAATACCTATATCAAGGGTAGTCATTCATATGATATCATTATGTCATAAAGTTTTTGCATGCATAACCACAGATCTCAGACTATCACAAGTCATTAATATTTTCGTAATAACATATCAAGTTATAGTCATTTTGCAGTCACATAGAAATCATAATAATTTACTAATATTATTCACAGTCACACTTCACATCCATAACATCACACAATTCATATACTTTTACTTAAAAACCACGCGTCTACTTATGAGAACGGGGAAATATTACAACCAAGGAGTACATTCATCCCTTGTGAGTATCAACTCATACAAACCATGTCACACCCCAAATTTCCAGACAATATTTAAAACAATTATATTCAATTATCTGGAAACCCGGGGTGAAACAAAACCCCAAAACCCTGTTATCAAACACGATATATACAAAACTGGAATCAAAAGAAACCTAAAAGGAACAATCTTTAAATCACATTATTAAACTACAAAGAAACTAACCAACTCTATTACATCTGTCTCAAAACAAAACCGTACCCTTCAGAAAATCTTAAACCAGAAGACTCCAAGAGCAACTCCAAACCACGTGTCCTTATCCACTACACTCCACCATCTATGTTCCCAAGAACACACCCACGTTGCAAAACAAAGCAAACATGGGTCAGCAAATTGAATTTGCTGGTATGAGTAGACTAACAACAAAATATATATAATAGTCTTTCAAATTAATAAATATAACATTACCAACCATTTCAACTTGGAAGACAATATAGTTCTGTTTTCCAAAACGGGGTGTAGTTTCTTCCCAAGTAAGATTTCACCCCAATATACAAATTCCAAGAATCTCATATAACAGTACTCATCATTCCCACTTTCCAAAATAACTCACAACATAAATACCATTTACATTCTACTTATTAAATGCACATATGATAACCTTATTAAATATGAGTTTGGTATACCTTACCTTTAAGCCAACACGTCGTCTTAGGGTAGGATATTTACATCCCTATAGAAAAGATTAATAGATCCTACCCTCATGCAAAACAGAGTTAGACATCACAATAAAATGCTTTATCTCAACCAGTCAAATTTCCATTTATAACCAAACCTCATTTAAGACATTTAAGTCTAATTGATATAACCTAGTTCGTCCCGCATATTCGGGGAATACCACTTATCATAATACCTATATTAAGGGTAGTCATTCATATGACATCATTACGTCATAAAGTTTCTACGTGCATAACCATAGATCTCAGACTATCACAATTCATTAATATTTTCGGAATAATATATCACGTTATAGTCATTTTGCAGTCACATAGAAATCACAATCATTTACTAATATTATTCACAGTCACACTTCACATTCCATAATATCACACAATTCATATATTTTTACTTAAAAACCACTCGTCTACTTATGAGAACGGGGAAAATATCACACCCAATGAGTACATTCATCCCTTGTGAGTTTCAACTCATACAAACCACGTATATATTTCTCATAAGAAAACATATACATCATATGCAATAACTCCATCACACGAAAAATCAATATTTTTACTTTGCTTATTAATTATCTTGTTGACTCATTTATTCAAAGACACAGCCCAACCTTTAGTTCCTACTCCACGATTTGCACTACACACATTTGCCAAACCACACACATCCGTGTGCCTCACTCACACCAAGTACCACTACAAGACATATGTCCCAAGCGGGATATCGCCTCCAGAAAACATACTTTCATCTTGTAAACTCGTAACTTGTGAGTCACAGCCATCTCTGGGCTTTCCATACACATAATCACAAAGCCTCCTTTGGGCATAACAAAATATCAGGTCATTCATGGCACATTCAATGAATACCTTGGGTCATTCCCGCCACATTCAAAGAATACCCATCATAACACTAACGGGTCATTCATGGCACATTCAATGAATGCCCTGAGTCATTCTCGCCACATTCAAGGAATACCCAAACCTACATTCCCGTACATTCAAGGAATACGACCAACCCGCAAGGCGAATACCTTAGTACCTCTCTAGGGCAGTCCAAACTATTGGGTCATTCATGGCACATTCAATGAATACCCATCTATCACATGACATCACAAGTCATAATATCTCATTACCAAATCCTGAGGCATGGAGAGTTCTAAAGATGTGGGCGACACATTAAAATATTATTATCACTTATAATTATACTAGCATTACTCATGTCAAAATAGACCACACATGCAGAGAGCCATTTTCGCGCGTCAAGGCAAATCATGCACTTAAATATCATTGAATGTAAACAGACTTATAATCAAACAAACACAATTTATCTAACCACACTCATATATACAATATCGTAAACAAATAATTCATTATCCCAAATTCAAGTCTACACACACTAATGTCCAAAACATATCCACATATACTAAAGTCTATATTCATATACAACTTCTATCTCACACATATATATTTATGTAGTCTCAAAACAACAGTAATTTCTAACACAATCACATAGTTATCACACAAACTAATATATATATTATAGATATAGTGACTGCACCTGTACATAAGGCTGCCTACGTATCCATTCTTTTAAGATTAGAATCAAGCCTTACATAGCTCTTAACCAATTCTCCAAATATTTTAATAATCACGATAAAATAAAATATATAGATATATTTTCATTCCACACCAATATTTTCACAATAGTAAGAATATATCGAAAGTATAATAACCACTGACCATCTAATGCCATCATGTAACCACCAAACTATATCTATTTTAAACTTTAGCTAATTCTAACAACCTTGTTAATCCGTGCCTTGACAGACAACCCACCATTGGATCTGCCTAAAATTTGTTTATGTCATTTAACTGGATATCAAGAATCTATGGATTAAATTTGAGGTCAATCAGATAATAGGTTGACCTCCATCTAAACAGAAACAAAGGACTGCACCCATCAGTTTTCTGGTGTAGTTTATACTACGACTAGTCCCACTAATGGAAGCCTCGACAGATATCAAGCCATTGGATAAATCTAAAAATATAATATGGAAGACTAAATTGTGTCAGGAAACTATATATTAAATTTTATACATATCCGAGTACGGAAAGGTCACCATCTAAGAAGAAACAAAAGACAGCACACTGCAGTTTTTCTAGTGTAGAAACACTACGAACTGTCACGCTTATGCGCACCTCGACCAAAATCCAACCGTTGGATCTGTCTAACATTTTAATATCTCAGACTACAATGTGTCAGGAAACTACGGATTAAATTTCATACAAATCCGAGTATGGAAACGACACCATCTAAGCAGAAATAAAAGACTGCACACTGCAGTTTTTCTGGTGTAGAAACACTACGACCTGTCATGCTTATGCGCGCCTCGACATAAATCCAACCGTTGGATCTGTCTAAAATTTTAATATGTCAGACTACAATGTGTCAAGAAACTATGGATTCAATTTGAGAGACATCCGTGTATGGAAAGATCTCCATCTGAACAGAATTAAAATACTGCGCAGACAACTTTTCTAGAATGGTGTTTACTGTTAGCTGTTCATCTTCTTCACAAAACTCTATACAATTTATTAATGGTTTTATCCTCCCAATATACAATCCATATGATCACACATAACAAACAACATATCCTATTTCTATGGAAACAATAAAAGAAAGAAATATAACTCACCTTATTAAGTCTACAAGATGTAAACAACTTGAATATCAATAGTGCGGTGAGCCCAATACTTTGATTCCCTTTTTTTCTTTTCTTCCTCTTCCCCTTCTTTTTATTGGAGGCTAGGGTTTTGTTTTTGAATAATAATCTTTTTTACAGAGAAAATTCGCAGGTCTTCTTTATTCCCTGTTTTAAGTCTGTTTAAGTTAACCTATGGGCCTCTAATGGGTCTAAAAACACCCAAGGTCCATACCTATATGAATGGGTACATTTTAACAATGTTTTCAAGCCCAAAATGATTATAAAATACCCACATAAGTTCAAACAAACAATTCAAATAAAAACATGAACTTTTTAAAAAATCAACAATAGCTAAACAAATTCTAGAATAAGCTAGACTTCATAATATAATAGTTATTTTCAATCAAATAATGTAATTTATGTTGTTTAAAAATTGGGGTTGTTATAAACCACGTATATATTTCTCATAAGAAATCATATACACCATATGCAATAACTCCATCACACGTAAAAATCAATATTTTACTTTACTTATTAATTATCTTGTTGACTCATTTATTCAATGACACAGCTCAACATTTAGTTCCACGATTTGCACTACACACATTTGCCAAATCACACATATCCGTGTGCCTCACTCACACCGAGTACCACTACAAGACATATGTCCCAAGCGGGATATCGCCTCCAGGAAACATACTTTCATCTTGTAAACTCGTAACTTGTGAGTCACAGCCATCTCTGGGCATTCCATACACATAATCACAAAGCCTCCTTTGGGCATAACAAAATATCAGGTCATTCATGGCACATTCCATGAATACCTTGGGTCATTTCTGCCACATTCAAAGAATACCCATCATAATACTAACAGGTCATTCATGGCACATTCAATGAATATCTTAGGTCATTCTCGCCACATTCAAGGAATACCTATCATAACACTAACAAGTCATTCATGACACATTCAATATATACCTTGGGTCATTCCTGCTACATTCAAGGAATACCCACCTACATTCCCGTACATTCAAGGAATATAACCCACCCGCAAGGCAAATGCCTTAGTTCCTCTCTAAGACGGCTTTTTACATGATATCATTAGTCATAAACATTTCTTTTCATTTCTTTTTATCACAGAGGCGTGGACAGATCTAAAGATGTGGGCGACACATTAAATTTTCATCGGACATTTTTATACCAGATTTTAACACTCAAGAGTTCTCATTTATTATAATATTTTCATTACAAAACAAATATCGTCTCAAACAATAGAATCATTACTTAATATTCCAAATACAATAACTAATCAACTCACCTCATTATCAATTATATAAATCATAGATATCAAAAGGTTCAATCAGAAATAACGCATTAGTTAAATGTCTCATGAATATATTTTAAACAACTACAATCATGTACACAATTAAGTACTAACATTGTATATATATATATATATATATATATAGTTATCACAATAACTAATAACTAATAACTAATATATAATATAGTGGCTGCACTTTTACTCAAAGTTGCCTACGTATCCAAATATTTCAAGATTGGAATAAAGCCTTCGTAGTTCTTATCCGCCACATAGTCAATGTTGTAGTTTTTCCTACATTTATTCAAATGACATGTAACTTAAATATTTAGAAACTAGGGTATGTAGACATACTTTTTCATGTAAAATTCGAAGTCCCAACCTCAGCCCATCTAGAAAAAAAACTTATGTTGAAAATGGTAAAAATCCTAATATTTAGCAAACTAGATTTCTGACGAACTATCTTCCGAATGACACAATGCTTTCCACAGGTGTCCAAATGCATCGAGGATTTTCGATTTGAAAAGCTAACACACAGAACTTACTGTCTTATGTTTTACAAAAATACTCAATCTCATTCTAAATGTGCCAAAACTAGGCTCGAACACAGTACGCAGAAACTGATTTCTGACGCACTGTTTTCTGCCAGTCAAACTTCCCGACATCATAGCTGTCTCTACAGACCTCGGAATGCGTCGAGTCCAATTGGGTTGGAAAGAAGACTCAGAAAACTCACTCTTTCATGTTTTGGCGAGAATTTGAATCTGAGCCTAACTATGTGAAAACGTGGTTCGAAAACAGGCACAGATCCGGATTTCTGCAGTCAGAAAATTCTGACGTGCTAAATTCCGAACACCGTAACCATATACACAAACCTTGGAATGCGTTGAGGTCGATTGGGTTGAAAAGCAGACTTCCAGACCTTACTTTTTCATGTTTTACAAAAACTCTAACTCTCTCCCTAGCTTTATGCAATTTGCCCTATGCAGAAAACTATTTTCTGACAAATAGAATTTCTGAACAAAAAAATACTAACTCACTCTAGAATTTCTAGCGCCGACGCCCAACATAATAACTATACAATTCATCAATAATGGGTCACCTGCTAGCACCGACCAACCACCTAAAACTATTGGCTAGTCTATTAACAATATTATGGTGTACAATAACAATTTTGAAACAAGAGAAAATGAGAGAACAAGTAGGAGCCGGCCTTCTTGCTTGCTAATGGGAAGAGCGTTGGCTTCTTGAAGTGAAAATTCTAGTGTTATATTCATCCAATACATCTTCTGCATCATAGGCAATGTCTTTAAGTTGTTCCAACCAAAGTCATAGCAATTCGCTTTGTATATAAAAATCTAATTCTACAGCTGATACAGAACTAATAGTAATGTAAACTTAAAATAGAGTGACAGAACAGCTGCTTTGTCTTCATCCAAGAATTTCAAAAGAAACGGAAGTGCGAAAACAATCTACACAAGGTAAATCGTTGTTGAAGCTAACAACAATGAACAAAAAAAATACTTCCTGATCTAAGCGCATTTGATTTGGTTTAGTCTCGATCTACGAGTATTACTTTATGTCCATAAGTTTTAGATTATTCCTAAAACCATTATCAACCTCGACTAAAAGAAAGCTCCCAAGATTCCAATAATATAAGCTAGTTGGATGGAATACACAATTCATCTTTCTAAATACAGGAGTGGAGGTCATGGCCTTCAATATTCAATCCCTTAATTGTAGTAAACGTTCATATTCAAAAATTACAAACAACAACTAAAAGCTGTATCTATTAATTGCGAAATATAAAATTCTACTAAGTTAAATTCGGTTTGAACAAATCCATATAATTGTGAATACAGAAGATCATTTTCTCCTGAACACAAAAAAATATGAAACGAGGAACAAACAAAAACCTTACATATTTGACAGTAAAGTTTTTAAACAGTCATAAAAAATCTAGGTTCAGTGAAAAATAAAAATATCTACTCACCCGTGATACGCTCCTGCTATCAGCTATCTATCAGTAGATTTCCAGCAAGAATTCTCCCTTCTCCTTTATGTATAAAACTCTATTTGTTTCTTCTATGTGTAAAAACACACTCTCTCTACTGTTTAAAACTCTCCGTGTAAACTCCTGTGTAAACATTTTTTTTTTTCAAAAACCTTTTAAAAATAGGGAATGGGGTTTATCCTCTTTACCTTATTTCTTTCTAATATTTATCCTTTTATTTTATTTTATTTTATTTATTATTATTATTATTATTATTATTATTATTATTATTTATTGTAATAGGAAAATATTAAATAAAAACACGGGGTGTTATATATATATCAAAGACCATTAGTACTGAGTAGTGGAAAATGATCCCAGTGACCCACGTCAGCCTCCCTTTTTTCTTTGAGACTGACACATCAGATTTTTTATAAAAAAAGGAATTCTATGCCCTTTTTTGCCGATTTCAATTGTTTGTAGCCCAAAATAGTTAAAAACCTCTTTCTATACTCTTTTTTCAATTCTACAAAACACTCCCAACAAAAAAAAAAAAAAAATTCATCTATTCAAACCCTCTCTCTTATTCTTCTCTTCTTCCCTACTAAGCAAGAGTCACAATAGCCCCACTACTCCATCAAGCATGCATACTAAAGGCACCAATCATCTCTCGCCCACGTCTATGAATTAAAAGTTATAATCTGATTGTTTCTTACTATTATTTTTCTTTTTTTCATTTTGGCCATTCAAGAACTTTTTACAAAATTGAACAGAATGGAGAGCATAGCAGCAGATATGTTTGTAGGTAGGGAACGATTTGTGACTCTTCTGTTGATGAGGCTTATAGAGACCGTTATCCTATATCTTTCTAATGATCGAGCTTACGGGAAGATATTGAGGATGGTCAACGCCATGGGCCCTCTTGGACTTCAAATGTGTATTTTAAAATTGTTATTAGGTTGTTCTTTTCCAATTTCCTTTTTCGGCAAATAGTTTGACCTTTCTTCCAACATGTTGGATTCATGTGCAGTTCTATTTGGATATGAAATTTGTCTATCATTTTTCATCTCAAAGTCGTTACTCATCGCGACACTTGCATCAAGTTATCAATGATATAATATCGAGCTATGACAATATTTTCTTCGGGATGGATCAAGTCTTTGAAATCGGTGAGTTTGGTACTATCGGTTTGGCTTCAAAGTGGTGTCCCTCTTTAGATTCTTCTTTTCGATAAGGCCACTCTTCTTTGTGAGAGCATTACAAGAAAAGTCTTTCCACGCCGAGTCCTATTCGGGACATGAAGGAGTAGAAGATACACATTATGCTTACAGAGTTTGTGACTGACTCAGAAAAGAAATTCTTGCTCCACTTCGTCAAGTACTGGAATTACCAGAGATTTACATGGGTTCTAAGAAGTGGGACTTCCTTCCGTATAATTGAGTTGCCTCAATCGCAATGTCCAATTACAAGAAGCACTTTTTGAAACACGATGAAAACCGCTTCAATGAGTTCTTAGGCAAGGTTGAACGTGGAGAAGCAAAGATTGCGGCTGGAGCACTGTTTCCTCATGACATCATAAAGCACTTAAACAACGGGGAGAATGATGGTGGTCGTGTTGTAGAGCTACAGTGGAAGAGAATGGTAGATGACCTCTCAGAAAAAGGTAAATTGCAGAACTATATTGCTGTTTGTGATGTATCTGGAAGCATGAGTGGTGAGCCAATGGAGGTCTGTGTAGCTCTCGGTCTTTTGCTCTCTGAGCTGAGTGAACACCCATGGAATGGACAGGTAATAACCTTTAGTGAGAATCCAACCTTCCTTATAATCGAGTTGCCTCAATCGCAATGTCCAATTACAAGAAGCACTTTTTGAAACACGATGAAAACCGCTTCAATGAGTTCTTAGGCAAGGTTGAACGTGGAGAAGCAAAGATTGCGGCTGGAGCACTGTTTCCTCATGACATCATAAAGCGCTTAAACAACGGGAGAATGATGGTGGTCGTGTTGCAGAGCTGCAGTGGAAGAGAATGGTAGATGACCTCTCAGAAAAAGGTAAATTGCATAACTGTATTGTTGTTTGTGATGTATCTAGAAGCATGAGTGGTGAGCCAATGGAGGTCTGTGTAGCTCTCAGTCTTTTGCTCTCTGAGCTGAGTGAACACCCATGGAATGGACAGGTAATAACCTTTAGTGAGAATCCAAAGCTTCACAAGATTGAAGGAGGCAATTTGCATTCCAAGACTCAATTTATTCGAAGGATGGAAGCATGATATAACACAGATTTTCAGAAAGTTTCTGACTTGCTTTTACAAGTCGCAGTTGCTGGAAACTTGGATAAAGATAAGATGATTGAGAAAGTTTTTGTTTTCAGTGATATCGAGTTCGATAATGCCAGACGTCCATATGGTGGCCGTGGTGGGTAACCTGGGTGTACAACTGATGAATATACCTATGATGAAGTATATGCTAAAATGTGTATTGTTGAGAGCTAGAGATTTGTTTTATCTTTTTTAAAATTCTAGAAATGAAGTATTTAAACTAAGTATCTTTTTTCTCCCATCTATTCCTCTCTGATGCAGGTTGAATACTGGCTTAATAATCTTTGTGAAGAGTTGAGCGAACGAATTCAGTCTGAGTTGGATCAAAACAACAGGATCACTCACACACTTACACTCAATGCTAGAGTGTACAAGGATGTTATTTCTTTCTTTTAGACCCTTTCTTCAAAGGAAAAGTTGAGCACACATCAGTTCATAACTATACTAAATTGATGTTATTTGGTTGTTTTGCTTCTCAGCCTCTGTAGGTGGCAGTTATTTGGTTTCTTTTGCTTGCTTTATGCATTCTGCAGGAACAACTTCTATGTTTCAGATGTTGGATGTAACGGATCCTAATGCATGCCAATGGTGTTTGTAATTGACAGTGTCCTAGCTTATGTTGTTGGTGCTAGAAGCTTTAGTATGAACTTAACTTCGGCAATTAATTAAATGTAACGGAATCAATGTTTTGCATCTAGATTGTTGGTTATTTCTTCTAAATATAATTATAAACTGTGATTGCAGCATTGCAATATGCTTCAATGTTTTATTATTATTATTGGTAAGCCTCTTTTATTGCTTAAATTGCTTTGCTTAATCCGCCTCTGCTTCATTTCTTTGCAATACATCAATCCTACAGTGTCAAGATAAATTTCCACGTCTTCACAATCACCAATTTGAAGGCAGGACAACGGAGGCTCTTGTTGAGATAGCTTATTGGCGAAAAAACTGCTATTTTCAATAAGCACAGTCCTGTGAACACTCATGTTCATAGAAAATCCTTGCTTCCTAGTAAGAAAAAGCTTTAAATCACTGGTTCCAAGATCACCAAATACAATAGAGACCTTCTGCCGTGTACTATCATTGTTTGGCTTTGGCGTTCTCTCGGCTACCACGGATGGACTAACACTAGAAGTATCTGAGCTTAAATTTTTTTGATCATCAAAAACTAATCTTGACCTCGACAAATTAGGAGCATAATTTACTCAGAAATCTACTACCAAATCACACAGTCTTTATCATAATGTACGCAAAGAGATAAAACTAAAAGTAAATATTACAATGTGATCAACATAAGCTAGAAAATAAGTTATCTGACTGAAACACACAATCTTGCAAAGTATAAAGAAACCACAATACAAACCGAAAAAAACAGCCATACAAACACCAAAAAACTAACACCAACTTTTTAAAACAAACAAAACATCAATAGGTCTTTCTTAAAAATATCCACAGCTAGCCCTTTAGCCTTCGACTTTCCTATCCATTTCTGTGTTCGCAACAGCGACACATTTGTCTTCCCTATCCATACTCTGACATTTTACTCCTAACGCATGTTAACTACTAAACCTGTCAAATCAAACATAAAATATTCAATTCAGCCAAAACAAAAATTAGGATAAAAAAAAAAAACCAAGTAGGTGATATAAAAGGAACAACCTCTTCATCAGATTCATCCAAATCAATATATATATATATATATAAAATAAAAATGTCAATATATTTACAAATCAATATATTTATTTTATTTGTAATTTATTTACTTATAATGTTATTAATTTGATGTTAGTAAATAAATTACAAATAAAATAAATAAATAAAACTTACTCATCTAATGTGTTCCTCATCCTTAGAACCGACTGATGAGTTTCACTATTCGCGTAAATATTAGATTGACCACGGTGTATACAACACCTCTTCTGCTTGATTTTTTTAATGAGATATTCAAAAAAACCAAAAACAGTAATGCACTCATAATTATATCGAGCATACGATTTTGCGGACCATTTGTCTTTTGGAGAACAAAAAAATTACGAAATTTACAAGAACAATATTGGTATCAGAGCCAGGTATCAGAGCCATAGTGTGCTGATACCAAATAAAAAGAAAGAGATCAGGTAAAACACCTGATTAATGCGGAAGAAGATCAGTCAGCAGCAAGAACACTTGATTAAACTGAACTTTTATTTATATGGATGGAAGTGTATGTTACAAGGGGAGATGGAGAGCACTCTTAGCAAACTAGAAAGAAAATTGAAAGGTAAAATATTGGATGCCCTCAACAAGGGTGAGGTATCCCTTTTATACTAGTCGGAACTCAAAATATAATTTGGAGTCCGCACAGGAAGTGGCTACGTGTGCTTCAATAATTGCAGTCGACTGGGCCACCTTGACAAAGCATACTTGTCTTTTACTTCTGTCTTCAAAGGATAAGAATCCTTTTGATACTTTATTCCAATACCTTTTGACTTTAAGGAAAAGAAAAGGTGAAATGTCCCTTTCATGGGTCCTTCTTGGATAAAGTAATAAGAATACAGCTGCTGATTCTATTTCTGGTCCTTAATTTGGGCCATAGTGTCTGCCATTATGCTGAAAAGATAATTATTATCTTTGGTATTCTGAAAACTTGCCGTGTAATCCTGAACTTCCTTACTTTTTAAAGGAAGTAGTCTTGGATTCCTGTTTTGCCTTAAGGGCTTCTTTGAACTTAGCCCATATGTCCATAGGTTCTTCTGGAGTTTTGGAAGAGCTTGGATATAACTGGGTTATTGCTTCTGTAATATCAAAATTGTCACCCAATTCTTCTTCGGGCTGACCTTCTCCGGCTAAGCAAGCAAATTGGTTTGCTTCTTCCTGACTATTAATTGATGTCATGGAAACATCATCATCGCTGAGAAGATAGCATTGCATTTTCTGGAGGATGAAATTTCCTTAGTACCCTGGGATTCCAAAACTGGTAACTTAAAGGAATTTACAAAATGATTTTTAAGCTTCTCCATGCATAACTCATTGATTTGGCTATCAGAGAAACTGGGATTCTGAAATTTGATAAGATTCTTCATCATATCGAAAGGATTTCCTGTATCCACATCTTCTGTAGGATTAATTCTGGGAGTCTGTTCTATGAATGATTTCAAATCATTCTCAATGCTGATGATGGCTTCATCTGTTGGAAAAGAAATCCACCATCTTGAATAGAATTTTCTCTTCAGGATGGAATTTTAAGGTGATTATATTCACAACTAAAATCCCACTTGAATATCCAAGGAATACCATATATGGTAAAAAAGGTCAAGGATGATAATCCTCTTGGCATCTTATCATTGCCTTTCAGCTGAGGATGATTGTCAGTCCATTTTAGAAAAATATCTAAAAGATTCTCCGGGAGAATATCCAATTCTGGACCAAAATACTCCCACCACTGAAAGATCCAATATGGATAGTCAGTCTTGATGGACTGTGGGCATAGCTTGATAAACCATGAGTGTTTCCTGTGAGAATTTCGATAGAAAAACACATTAGTAAAAGCCGAGATATAGTCCCAAAGAGTTATATAGGATATTTGTCTAACTCAATTTTCGACACTTGTTGGGGTCCAAACCCCACTCATTGTAAGAGATAATTCTCTTAAAGATTGCTTTTTTGTAAGAGATCGAACTATATTCGAATCGGGATGTCAGAACGCATTATGGTGAATATCCATCTTGGATGTAGCCGAAGCTAAAATTTCTTCATAGATATATCTATGTTTGCCGTTAACATGTGATATCTTTGCTTTGTGTGTCAAAATATCTTCTTTGAATTTCCCAAGGATCAGGCATCCACTGCTCATCACCTGGTTGAAGATAAATGACTGTTTGATCTGCCTTTTTATTAGGGACATAAGGAGTCAGAGGAGTAAGGACAGCATCTTTCATTGACTTTCCTTTTTGCTGTGATAACGGAGGAAATTGCTCCTTATTGTCAAGGAAATTATATTTTCCTTTGCTTTTTCCACGGCCTCTTGTGGTATAACCACGACCTTTGCCTCTCTGAGAGGTGCTCATGATCCCTGCAAGAATTCTCTAGTTAGAAAATCTGGCAAAGAATTAAAATCACCTTTGATATACTCGATGTCAAAATCAAAGGCAGAAAGATCCGCTTGCCATCCTGCAAAAATCTGTTTAGAAGCAATATTCTTGATATCTTTCTGTAATACCTGTTTAGCGGCACTACAATCAATACGTACCAAGAACTTTCGATTCAGAAATCATCCCGAATTTATGAATACACTTTACCAGGGACAGAATTTCTTGTTTAATAGTAGAATAATTAATCTGTGCTTTCTTCCAAGTTCCAGAAGTAAAACGGATTAATTCTTCTCTACTAGAGATAGGATTCTTCTGTTTTAAGATACCACCATAACCAATGTTAGAAGCATCTGTTTCCACAATTTTTAACCAATTAAAATTAGGCAAAGATAGGCAAGGTAATTGTTTTGCCTTAAGCTTAATTTTCTGTACCGCCTTAGTATGAGCTGTACTCCAAGAGGTTGGAACCTTTGTTAATCTGGAGTATAGAATAGAGGTATCCTGTGAAAGATTTTTATAATAGTCTGCCAAATAATTCAGACTACCAAGAAATCTTTGTAATTGAGTTTTATCTAAAATTTCATCAGGAAATTTAGAAGCAAACTCAATACTTCTGTCGATGGGAATAATTTTTCCTTCAGTAATGTTATGTCCAAGAAAACGAACAGTTGTTTGAAACAACTTCATTTTTGGAGCCGACACTACTAAACCATTTCGTTTAATAAGCTCTTTAAATATCTTTAAATGCTTAATATACTGTTCTAGAGATTTAGAATAAATTAGAATATCATCAATATAGACAATAGTAAAATCCGAATAAGGATTGCAAATCTCATTCATAATATGCTGAAATTCCGAAGGAGCATTCTTCAAACCAAAGGGCATTACTGTCCATTCATAATGTCCAAAGGGTACTGTGAAAGCAGTTTTATACCTATCTTCAGGGGCAATTTGGACTTGCCAGTAACCTGACTTAAGGTCAAACTTTGAGAAGATGATCGCTGTAGATAAACGATCTAATAAATCCTTTTTATTAGGAATAGGATATCTAATCCATTGTAAAGGCAAGATTAAGAGGTTTGAAATTAATAACCCAGTCCGGGAACACCTCTTTCTTTCTCACCGCTTTATTGACATAAAAGTCGCACAACTCCAAGGAGATTTACTTGGAGTAATCAACTTCTTATCCAGAAGACTCTGGATCTCTTTCTGGCATAAAGTCAAATATTCTGATTTCATTTGACTGGGTCTAGCCTTAGTGGGAATAAACTGTTCATTAAAGCTAGATTCATAGGGTAAAGAAACCATATGCTTCTTTCTTTCCCAAAAAGCATTGGGAATATCCCTACAGACTTCAGTAATAAATTGATTTTTAATTTGCTCAATTTTATTCTGAAACTCCTTACTGTTGAGTCTCTGCTGTAATTTTAAAGAAGTTATTTCTTCTTTGAGAAAGTTTAATTGACTTTCTTTAGCTACTAGATTTGTATTAATCATAGCAACCTGCTTTTGAACCGGAGGAGTTATGAACTCAAAGATAACTCTATTTTTATCAATAGTAGCATGAATACCTATATTAGTGATACTAGTAATAGACATGATAGAGTTAAGGAAAGGATTTCCTAAAATAGTATGCTGAGACATATCTTTCACCAGAAGGAAGGTAGTAGATAAACAATGTCCTTCTTTGCAGATGAATACATCTGTTAATTTGTATGCAACCTGCATAGGTGCACCACTAGCAGTAGAAAGATGTTGAGTAGATTTCTCAAAATATTTAGTAGGAACTAAACCCTCTTGGATACAATTCAGATCTGCTCCGCTGTCAATAAGGGCAACATGGTTCGTGAGAGTATATTCTCCTTTAATAACTAAATTTATATGGACATTCCATCTTTGGAATGTGATGTTATTAGCCTTATTATAATTCTGATATTCAGAATTGGCCACCATATTCTTATTGGTCTTTAAGGCTTTTATATCTGTTTTAAGGTTATTAACCTCATACTGTAGATCCCGAATACTAGTGATATGAGAATTTCCTTTATATAAAGTATTAGGAAGTCTCATATGATTATAAGAACCAAGGTTCTGTAAGGTCATAAAGTTTTGAAGATAATTAAGATCATAAACCTTTTCCTGTGGATTAATCTTGAATTTTCTTATTTTCAAAAGATTACTATAGTCTTGTGGTCTAGTAGAACACTGACTAGTCTTATGACCATGATGATCACACTTAATACAAAAACGAAGAGCTTTGGCTTTAGGCCTAAGTCTCTTCCAATGCTGCTTTTCTCTAAGACTTTTTGGTTTTTTATAAGTCTTAGAATCATTGATTTTAGTAACTAGTATGTTACTATCCTTTTCTTTTATTGGAGACTGAACAGTCAACATATCCTTATTCACCTTAGAATGTTTTGTTTCACATTCTAGCACTCCAATATAATTATTAGTAGGAGTAAAATTACTTTTTGTAATAGTAATATTCTCCTTGATAACAGGTGGAATATCAATCCTTTCCTGTTCTTGAATTACCTCTTTATTAGGTAAATTATTTTCCTTTTTAATTAAGGTATTTTCCTTAGGTAAATCTATTTTTACCTCGGCCATAAGCCTAGCCTCTTGTTTGGCTTTAAGAAAATCACTGATATATTTTCTCAGAGTTGCACGCTCAACTCTGCCATTCAGAATTTTATGATTCTGATACTCTAAGCAAAACCATTTTGTGTCGAGGAGTACAATTCTCTCGATGATAATCATAATAATCATCATAAGGTCTAAGCATAGGTTTCAATTCTGTAGGAGTAAAATATTTACTCAACTCTTCATATTTTAATTTATAAAATTGATAAGTTTCATAAGGTGTATAATCCATCTATAAAACAAAATCCATTTCTGATGCTGTGGGAGATTCCCTAGCTTGCTGTGTATAAATACCATGTGGTATTTGTTGATTAGAGATACTGATCTCTTCTACAGATTGATTATACTGTGTTGTAGATTCAGTTTCTGAAACTGAATGCCTAGAAGATTGTGGTATAGAGATCTTGTAAGGGGACCTTAAAGACAAACTTCTACCAACAAAAGGTTTCTTAAAGTTCAATATAACTTCATACATTTGTTTGGACTATCCGGTCTAAATCATTATTAATGATTGGCTGTGGTTGAACAAAGCGTTTACGCAAATCCATGTTTCGAAATTGAATCTCACTCCAAGGAATCATCCCGGGTGTTGCTACACTAGAAGTTAAAAGATTTGTGTCTATTAACACAGATCTTACCGGTGTAGTTTTATGTCGCGTACATTAGGTGTTAAAGTCAGAACACCTTGTAGTGAATTCTGTAAGTAATTCCTATCACTTCAGATCCGTAAAAAGTTATAACCTTTAGCCCTGAATTTGTAATGATCTGAGAATCATAAAGATTTCTATCCGATAAAGCTAAACTTAAATTAGGATAGACATTAAAATAGACTGGTCCATGACAAAGACTAGTCTCTACCGCCCCATAAGGGACGGTAAATAGTCGAGACACCTAGCATCTCTGAGTGTTGCTTGGATACAAGCATTCATACCCAAAAGGGTCAATGGTCCGAAAGCAACCTCAGATTAAGCCTATGTGAATAAATTTATAATTTTTCACATGGTGATATAAATCACGAGGGCTTAAAAGATTTAAATTATTACTCATGGAATTTAAACTAATAGTTTGTTCCATAGTTTTACCGCAATTTCTTGGTCAATTTTCAATCCAGGTTACCATATCTATATATGGTTTTGGGATCCATATTAGGGATCGCCCATTTATTCATTTTGTCCCGCGGTGTCGAGATCATACTCGATTAATTTTGTGTTCTTAATTGAACTCAGATCATCATTATTTGATGATTGTGCCATGGGGGTTGAGGTGTTAGTGCAAAACAGGTAGAGTATAATGAATTATAACTATACCAAACAGTATAAAAACTATTCTTGATGTAATCATTGACACATCGTCTTCTTCTCCAAATATTATAAACAGTATAATCAAAATCAAGTCTTTAGTGCTTATATTAAGTAAAACCACGTCTGTCAACGCTTTACGGGGAGCAAACGGCCTAAACGCTTTCTGCTAAACGGCACAGCATATACCCTACGCGACTTTGGTGACGTCCCAGAGTTACCAATATAAACGTAAAGAAACAATAATGACCTTTTGCCAATGCAAATAGTCTTATTTCAACAAGAATAAAATTAAGTAATCTTAATTTTATCTCTAATAAGATACTATTCATAATACTGGAAAGGAAGAGTCAACAGTATTTTAGGATCCAGGCGGACATTCTTGTGGTCGGAAAACCGAGCCTTTAAGCAAGTAGTCCTAAAGAGTAACCCTCATACCTTTTTCCTTAATCATACTTATATCTCTTACTTACATCTTTTCTTAGGAAATCATACAATTAAATATAATTGTAAAACATTTCCTCACCGTTATGCACTAACCTCAAATTAAGCTGCCATGGCTCTGATACCAAATAAAAAGAAAGAGATCAGGTAAAACACCTGATTAATGCGGAAGAAGATCAGTCAGCAGCAAGAACACTTGATTAAACTGAACTTTTATTTATATGGATGGATACCAGAATTATATATATAATTCTGGTATCTCTGATGTGATACCATATATATATATATATATATATAAAATAAAAATGTCAATATATTTACAAATCAATATATTTATTTTATTTGTAATTTATTTACTTATAATGTTATTAATTTGATGTTAGTAAATAAATTACAAATAAAATAAATAAATAAAACTTACTCATCTAATGTGTTCCTCATCCTTAGAACCGACTGATGAGTTTCACTATTCGCGTAAATATTAGATTGACCACGGTGTATACAACACCTCTTCTGCTTGATTTTTTTAATGAGATATTCAAAAAAACCAAAAACAGTAATGCACTCATAATTATATCGAGCATACGATTTTGCGGACCATTTGTCTTTTGGAGAACAAAAAAATTACGAAATTTACAAGAACAATCTCTACAAAACATAAAAAAAAAAATAAAAAAAATAAGAGAAATTAGTAATCATAACAAAAATAAACATTTAAACATAAAACAAAAATAACTCAACTTACACTTCCATTTTGATCAAATTGCAAGAAAACCTAAAAAAAAAATAGTACATTCAATATATCATGTATTTTATGATGTTCGAAGGCCAAACTAACTTAAGATTCTAATTATATTCTTCAAATTTGCACACAATTTGATAAAACTAAAAACTCTTTCTATGATCCACAAATACATATAAACAGTTATTATGTTTTACACGATTTGTAGATCAAACCACTTGACCAAGTAACTTATATTTTGTTGCATTTGTTCCCGATCCTTGATAGCTATGCTGCTAGCAATATAGGCACAGTTAATAAATTGATATATGTTACACCTTTGACTGCTACTTAGTGCATATATTGTTTTTATATCTTAAAAAAAATAGAAAAACATAAACTCTTCAAACAAAGTATGCAATGAATCATTAGCTATCAATATACATATATTATTTATTCAAGTGGACTTTAGGCTTTTGAGTCATTAGATATTTATGTAGCAAGTCCGGCCATAGGGCGGACCAAATGGCTAGTATATAGCTAAGCTCTCAAACGGACATACTTACTGCGGACTTTATAAAAAAACTGAATCTCACGTGAGAAAACAAAATAAGCCCACTTGCGCACCAAAACATAAAACCCCACCAATAAAAAAAGGAAATAAATCCCCTAATACTCTCTCTCCTTCGTGACCATTCTCTCTCCCTAATATACATACCATCTCTACTTCTCATGCAGTTTCTTCCTCTTGTTCTTTCTTTCCCCAAGCTTTTCTCTCTAATCTCTATCTCATATTCACAAAAGAGAAAATAAATAAAAACAACTTCGCCCGTTATAACATAATGATTAATAGTTTTTTTTTTCAACACTAGAAATTAACAGAGAATATAAAAGAATGTTGTTGTTTGATGTTGATAGGCAAATACTAGACTGTGAAGTGATGGTGAAAATGAGTTTTGGAGATTTATAGGTGGTGGTGGTATGGTCCACGAAGGCGTTTGTGGTGTCGTTTCTATGAAGAAAAGTCAATTGGTTCAAGTACCTCAAGTCCTCAACTAATTGAGCTAGTCCACAGATGAAAATTTGTTGTTCATGATTTAGTGGATGAATTCAATTTGTCATGTTTCATTGGCTTTGGTTTGCCAACTCTTAGATCTGCCGCATATGAGGAATGATCCGCCTTTCTCACCTCAATTAATAAGTTGATATTGCTTTACCCATGACCGCTTCATGTGCACCCAGAACCTGTTATTTGCATACAAATTAGCAAACAAATTAAGAGGTGTTTCTTTGCATATAGATTAGCATCATTGATTCAAAATCAAAATGATTTTATTGAAATGAATACATGGTTTGGTGTAATTGAAACAAGACCAACATGGTTGCGTAAGTACTACACATAAGTACTTAGATTAGTAATATGAATCCGAGACAAGCTGAACACCCTCAAATTGATGTTGGTTCTCTCTAACCAATTCAACCACCCAATCTCATCGCAGCCAGGATCAATTTGCAGAGTCAATTACTTCAATTCTTTGTTTACATCTCTCATAGTAGGAAGTGTAAGGAGAATGTTGTTTACATGTCACCATCTATAAATTGAAATTTTCTTTGTTGAAAAATAAAAGATCGTGAGAGAAAATGTTATGAAGAGAGAGACAGAGAAAAGAAAGAATAGGAGAGAGAGCGTGAGAGAGGAAAGAATATAGCAACTCAAAGAATATTAGGGAGAGAGAAAGTCAAGATGGAGAGAGAATGTTTATTTTCCTTTCCTTATTTTTCTCTTTTTTTTTTTTTTTTTTTTTTTGTATGAGTGAGTTTATCTTTTTCTTTCTCACGTGGTATCTTTATTTTTTGCCAAGTCCGCATATGTACATCCTTCAGAGAATATATATATATATATATATATATATATACGGTTTGTCTAGGGTGCCACTCTTAGAGTGCTACCCTTATCTCACTCTTCTCTTGAGCCGTTGGATCCGACCTCAAGATCTGAAGATCTCAATGAGGGTAAAAATGTATTTTCCTCATCATCTTCTCAAAAAACCAAAAAAAAAACCGATCTAACAAAAAAAACCAACCGATCTAACAAAAAAAAACGAAATTGGGTTCTCTCTCTCTACGGCTCTCTCGGCTTCTTCTTCTCATCATTTGGCAATTCGGTTTCTTCATTTGGTTTCTTCTTCTCTGACAGGTATCATTTGGCACTTCAACTATAGTGCACTTTTGGTTATGGTGCTTGCCTATTGGAACGTTTTAATTGACACTTGAATTGTCATTATACCATAAAAACTTGAATTTTGATTTAATTTAGGTTGCTATGATTATAGTTATGATTAATACCCTCGTTTAAAGACGGCGACAATTTCGGTGAACTCTGTCGTATTCTTCATGCCGATTCTCGCCGAGTTTTGAACTCGCCGAGTTCGTGAACTCGTCGTATTCTTCATGCCGATTGATACGCCGAGTTGGTGAACTCGTCGTATTCTTCATGCCATATTCTCGCCGGAGTTCGGTGAACTCGGCCGTGATTCTTCATGTCGATTCTCGTCGAGTTTTGAACTATGTCGAGTTCGGTGAACTCGTCGAAGTTTTGAACTCTTCGAGTTCGTGAACTCGTCGTATTCTTCATGCCGATTCGTCAGAGTTTTGAACTCGTCGAGTTCGTGAACTCTATCGAGTTTTGAACTCTGTCGAGTTCGTTGAAGTAGCATATTCGGTGAACTCGCCGAGTTTTGAACTCGTCAGATTCGTCGAGTTTTGAACTCTTTTTCGAGTTCGTGAACTCGTCATATTCTTCATGCCGATTCGTCCGAGTTTTGAACTCGCCGGGGAGTTCGTGAACTCTATCGAGTTGTGAACTCGTCGAGTTTGGTGAACTCTGTCGTCGAGTTCGGTGAAGTAGATATTCGGTGAACTCGCCGAGTTCACGAAGTTCACCGGCGTAGCATATTCGGTGAACTCGCCGAAGTTTTGAACTTTGTCGTATTCTTCATGCCGTGATTCGCCGAGTTTTGAACTCGTCGTATTCTTCATGCCGTGATTCGTCGAGTTTTGAACTCGCCGAAGTTTTGAACTCGTCGAAGTTTTGAACTCTTTTCGAGTTCGTTGAACTCTGTCGTATTCTTCATGCCGTGATTCGTCCGAGTTTTGAACTCGCCGAAGTTCGGTGAACTCGTCGAAGTTTTGAACTCTTTTAGAGTTCGGTGAACTGCCGTACTCTTCATGCCGTATTCTCGTCGAGTTTTGAACTCTGTCGAGTTCGTGAACTATATCGAGTTTTGAACTCTGCCGAGTTCGTTGAAGTAGCATATTCGTGAACTCGCCGTGATTCGCCGAAGTTTTGAACTCTTTTCGAGTTCGGTGAACTCGTCGTATTCTTCATGCCGATGATCGTCGTCGGAGTTTTGAACTCGCCGAGTTGATGAACTCTATCGAGTTTTGAACTCTGTCGAGTTCGGTGAACTGTCGAGTTCGGTGAAGTAGCATATTCGGCTGTCGAGTTCACGAAGTAGCATATTCGGTGAACTCGCCGAAGTTTTGAACTCGTCGTATTCTTCATCGTATTCTCGTCGTCGGAGTTTTGAACTCGTCGAGTTCGTGAACTCTATCGAGTTTTGAACTCTTTTCGAGTTTTGAACTCGAGTGAAAGTTTTGAAGTTTTCTGTCGAGTTTTGAACTCGTTAGAGTTCGGTGAACTCTATCGAGTTTTGAACTCGTCGAAGTTCGTGAACTAACATATTCGTGAACTTTGTCGGAGTTTTGAACTCGTCGAGTTCGTTGAATGACGAGTGAAGTTGTGAACTAGCATATTCGGTGAACTCTGTCAGAGTTTTGAACTCTGACAGAGTTCGGTGAAGTAGCATATTTGGTTAACTCTGTCAGAGTTTTGAACTCTGTCAGAGTTTTGATATTTAAGTTATTTACACTGTTTATGTACATTGGGATTTTGACCGTTTTAAGTTATTTATATTTTTAATTTTTCGATTTATAGAAATGGAGACAGAGACATCAATCAATATCGAAGAAGACGTAGTTGGGTCTTCGTCTACTAAAGCCCCTGTTCAAGGCACGCAAACATTAGCTGCTCCTTATATAGGAATGACTTTTACAAGTGTTGACGAGGCAAAGACTTATTACAAAGAGTATGGTCAACAAGAGGGATTTGAGACTCGTGTTGGACGACTTCAAGCAACAAAATCAGGTGGATTTGGTTAGTGGTTGTTTCTTGGTTTGCTCACGTGAAGGGGTTAACAAAGAGATGAAGTCCGATCAAGAAATACATCAACTATCCGATGTGGTTGCCAAGCTAGAATTAAGTGATTAAGAAAAGAATGCATGAAGAGATATATGAGGTCGGCGTTGCTCATAATGACCATAGTCACGGTCCGGTGACCCCATCGAAGAGAATTTGCATGAAAACTAACAAACATATGCCCGGGCGTTGAAGTGCTTGACCGAGATATTTAGTGATAACAGGTTTATCCGTTGGGGAAAGTGGCATCTGTTTTCCATGGAGAGGAAGTTGGGTTTACACGTAAAGATTGTTGGAACCATTATTATGGTTTGACCGAGAAAAGATGCCTAAAGAAGGTGATGCAACTGCCGGCCGCAATATTTTATGCGAGTAAGAGTGCCGAGGATCCCCGGTTCTATTACGCTATTGATTTAGATGAAAATGGGATCGCGGTGAACTTTTTCTCGGGTTCATGGGAGGTCTCGATGCCGCGATGAATATTTCGGGGATGTTGTGTCTTTTGATACCACATATCGCACCAATGCATATTCCCATGCCTTTTGCTCCTTTTTATCGAGTCAACCATCATTATCGGTCGATTCAGTTTGGTTGCACATTGTTGCTTGATGAGACGTAAGATACATTCATATGGCTATTTAAGGCCCGGCTTGCAGCCATGGGTGGTGGTGGCGGCGCCAACCGCAATCATCATCGACCGGATGATAGAGCGATGGACAGCGACCATTGCCAAAGTGTTTCCAAAATACTCGTCATCGTTATCGTCTTTGGCATATTATGCAGAAATTCCAAGAGAAGATGTCATTTACCAAATTTGAGACATTGGTAATTGAGTTGAAGAACACTATTTCTTTTCGTGATAGGATTGTTGATTTTGAGAGAAGATGGTGTACAATCATTGAGAAGTATGAGTTGTCCGAAAATCCTTGGTTTGATGAGAGATATATTAAATGCGGAGAAATGGGTTCCTTGTTATCTCGGTGGCACCTTTTTGTCGGTATGCACACGATCGGGTCGAAGTGAATCGATGAATGCTCATTATGACCGGTTTGTCAATTCGACGACTACGCTTTATGCAGTTTGTACATGGTAATGAGAAGTCTTTGGCTTTGCTTGCTAGGAAAGAAAGAGATTCGATTACCGCGACCGAAAGCATAGTTCACGGATTGTGCCTAACGATGCTTTCATCCTTATGCACTTGAAGGTCTATAATGATCTCAATATTCAATAAATTTAAAGAGCAACTAGAAAAAGCAAAGATGGAGTACAAAATTGATGGGGAACAAATTGACGTGTATGGAACCGAAGCTACATGGTGAAATGGAGAGACCCGGTGAAGAATTCTGTTTGGAGAGTGAGTTTCAATAGAGGAACCTTAGAGGGAGACTGCGAATGCAAGTACTTTCAGTTTATGGGTTTGCTTTTGTGGTCATATCTTAAAGGTTTTGCGCGCTTACTGAGATTGAAGAGATTCCAAACCATTTTAGATTGACGCTGTGGATGCAGAAGTCTAACACTTTATAGAGCGGAGTTTGATAATCTTTGGATTTGTGGTGGGAATGTCTCAAATGAACCTTTGAGAGTGGCTCATTCTATCAAGGTTGCTTCTCAAGTGGCTTTACGATCGTCGCATACTTTTGAGGGTTATTCATATTTTATTGAAAAGATTGGTGAAATGGCTATTGAAATTTCAAAGTTTAATGAGACTTCCTACAAAGGAGACGCTTGAAGTTTCAGAGCCTCGATTCCAGAGAGCCTTCGATACCTTCGGTTAATACATCACAGGTTTTTTTTATTTGAATGTTTAATTTGATATAAATTTAGTGTTTAATTGGGTGTTTAATTTGATATAAATATTTATTTTAATTCGGTCTTTATTTCAGCTATTGATTTTGAATCCCAACATTTCTCAAACAAAAGGGAGGGGAAGAAGAAAGCGGATAGATGGAAATCCCCAAAGAGATAGCCCTAAACAATTCAGAAGAAAGTGTCACGGATGTGGATGATTGCTAACCATGACTCGAGAAATTGTCCGGAGAAAAATAATACGTAACTGTCGATTGTGTAAGTATAGCTTTATTCAAAACTCTTTGATTCTAAATGTTCACTAGTTCTAATGATATTTTATATGGCGTCATGGACTTCATTGATGTCCGGACTTGTTAAGAGTGGTTTAGATATGGCAGCCTTGTTAGAGTTTTATCAAGTGTTGTTAAGTTGAACTGCGGTCGAGGGTTGTGTTCCATTGCATCATTATGTCCATTGGATAGTATCTAATGTTGTCTCGCTAGCTAGGCTCTAGATAGGAAACATCATAATGATAGACCGGTGCTTTTTTTGATAACTTCTTTATCCCTTTTTATTTTCAAAGTTCAATATTGCTGGTTTAGGTTATATTTGGGGAGTTTAATTAGACCGAAGTTCTAATCTCATTGATGTTGTAGAAAAGAGAAGTATGGCTCAAGGAGAAATGGAGAATCACGGAGGCAAAGCTTTGCTTTAGGTAAAAATACTGCCTACTCAAATTCATTTTTCAGCCCTCGACTTTGCATCGGTCGATCTTGATCTTTTCATCATTCTCTGCGGTTATGTTTCTGACTGCTACAGTTCCACAAGATGCCACAGTATCACTGCCACCTTGACTATGCACCATTCGAAGAAAGTGCGTCAAAATTGAGTTATTAGCTACAACGGGAGAAATTGTCGAAAAGAGCGAGAGAAGAAGAAGTGTTGAAAGAAGGTGGAGAAGTTGAAGAGAGCTGAAACTTGGAGTGAAAGGCTTGAACAAGCCAAAGCTAGGTGCAGGCAGGCTATACTTGTTGCTAATTCATTCTGATGTGCTTAAATGTTGTAATACAGAACAATAATATTTGAGATTGCATAAAGCATTTTGATGTGCTTATTATAAATGTTACTGTTGTTACACAAGCGTGCCCACTTGCAATTTTGTTCCGTAAGTTGATATGATGTATTGATGCAGATACTATACCACCAGTATAATGCCAACGTTTGTCAACAACAAATTTACCTCAACTCATATGATCATCAATGAACATCAACACAAACAAACCAAACTGATAGATTGCCAAAACATCAACATCAACGATATGGACTTAGTACGGCGATATCGTTTGGATACTACTGAATTTGGATAAAAAAAATGGCGTGTCTGTTTGGACTTTGTCCCAAACGGCATGGCCACACCGTTTGGCCTTAGTACCAAACGGTGTGGTGAGTTATTAGCTACAACGGGAGAAATTGTCGTGAAAAGAGCGAGAGAAGAAGCAGAAGTGTTGAAAGAAGGTGGAGAAGTTGAAGAGAGCTGAAACTTGGAGTGAAAGGCTTGAACAAGCCAAAGCTAGGTCTTGCAAAAGGCTATACTTGTTGCTAATTCATTCGATGTGCTTAAATGTTGTAATACGAACAATAATATTTGAGATTGCATAAAGCATTTTGATGTGCTTATTATAAATGTTCTTGTTGTTGTTACCTGGCGTGCCCACTTGCAATTTTGTTCCGTAAGTTGATATGATGTATTGATGCAGATACTATACCACCGATAATGCCAACGTTTGTCAACAACAAATTTACCTCAACTCATATGATCATCAATGAACATCAACACAAACAAACCAAACCGATAGATTGCCAAAACATCAACATCAACGATATGGACTTAGTAATGCGGCGATATGGACTTGAATTTGGATAAAAAAATGCGTGTCTGTTTGGACTTTGCGGCGATATCGCCTTTTGGATGAGTTATTAGCTACAACGGGAGAAATTTGGATAGAAAAAGCGAAGTGTTGAAAGAAGGTTTGAATTTGAAACTTTGTTGAACAAGCCAAAGCTAGGTGCAGGCGGGCTATACTTGTTGCTAATTCATTACGATGTGCTTAAATGTTGTAATACTGAGAACAATAATATTTGAGATTGCATAAAGCATTTTGATGTTATTATAAATTTATGTTGTTGTTATTGGCGTGCCCACTTGCAATTTTGTTCCAAAGTTGATATGATGTATTGATGGCAAGATAATGCCAACGTTTTGGTCAACTCATAAGATCAAATGGTGTGGTCATGCCGATTTGGGATCAAAATGGCGGCGAAACGGTACTGAATTTGGATGGCCATGCCATTTGGGGACAAAGTCCAAACAGACCGCCATTGTTTTTGCAAGTTCAAAGTACTAAGGCCAAACGGTGGTCATGCCGCATGGCGTTTGGGACAAAGGTTTGGCCTTAGCCATTTGGGACAAAGTCCAAACAGGCATTGTTTTTGCAAGTTCAAAGCAAACGGCATGGCGGCACCGTTTGGAACTCAAAAGGCCAAACGCTTTGGAACTAAGGCCAAACCGGAACAACTGGCCGCCTTAACGGAACTCGCTTAAGATACTACTGAATGAGAAACCAGGGCTATTTGAATCTGAAAGCACTCGCAGTTAGCTACTTGCCTCAGGTTTCACTATCGAGCTATCAAAAGAAAAAGTAGATCATACTCTTAGACGTTACGCTCCTCCCTCTAGATAGAGGAGGGACCTCGCTTCACTCCCCTTAGAGAACTGCAAGCTAGTTACGGAAGTGAGGCTACATCCTACTTCCCAAAAGGGAAAGCCCAATCTAATACATTCTTGTCTTTCCTTATCTGTTATAAACTTAAAAAGAGAAACTACAAACAAACTCCGTGAAGTTAATCTAAGTACTACAACTCACTAGGAACATCCATTTAAGAAGGAATAACCACCTTCGAGAGCTTACAGGCAATAACTAACAGAGGAAAGAAGAAGCGAAAATCCATAGGAAGATAGCTTGCATCTCCTTCTAGAATAGATGCAGTAAGGAAATGAAGCTACAGACTACACAGACTATAGGGAAGATAGAGAGATTCTCCTTGCTTGCATACCCTTTCTTACTTCTTTTCCTTTCTTACGCTCTTCGATAGCTGCAATCTTGGATTACATGAAGAACCAGATGGCTACATCTAATAGGTTAGAATCTATCCTAGCTTCCTATAAACCTACCTGTAGGAGGAAGATCTTGCTCTCCTAGGGGTGAGGAAGCGAGGGAAGAAGTCCGTCAACAAGAAGAGATTCGATCCTTCATGCCTAGCTACGAGGACTGCGCCCAACCAATTCTACAAGGACCCGCGCCCTATCTCAATCAAGTACTTATCTCTCCAAGGAGGAGCCTACTAGGCCCTTTCACTCCTGAATGGGTATAGAGATGTCTTCAACAAAGCATGTCCCCGAAAGACGACTTTTCTGCACCTACCCGCCCCTGCCTAAATTAGATATAAGTTCGGTGCGGGTTGGGGGTAAAGCTAAGCCAAACTACCACCTACCCCTCTTTGAGGGATGTTGTGAGAGGTAGTACCCCTTCTTGGCGAGAGCGTACATAAATGATGTGGTCCCCGGATTACAATATTATTAGTAACAAGAGATTGGTCTTTTGTAGTGTGATGAGTAACTATAGAGATCGAGGTTGAGATCAAATCACATACTTGTTTTACTAAGGCTTGGCGCTCGACCCGAAAGTAAGGCGACTCTTTTCCCTCTTTTGTTTTCATCCCGCATCTTTGGTATGTGCGCAAGACCCAGCTAAAGCTTAATATAATCCTCATCAAGTTCCCAGGGACTCTCTCTTTACTTGTAGTTAAGTAACTTTAAGGCAACGACAAACTGCGCCGGTGTAAGCACCGGTTCAACTGTGACTTAGAATCAGACCTTGGTTACGTTTTTGGAATTTTTGTACTTAAATCATACAAAAATGGGGTTTATTCAACAATTTTGAGTATATATGCCACTGTTTCCAGATGCAAGCTCATGACCTACGAGTCTCGAGCTCGAGCAGTCGAGCTTCACTCGAGCTTGTTTTGTAAAACGAGTCGAGTCGAGTCGAGCTCGAGCTAATTATAATTCAAATCGAGTCGAGTTTGAGCACAAAGTGGAGCTCGACATTGAGTTTGACCTCGGCTCGAACTCGACTCGAAAACTCACGAGCCGAATCTGAGCATGCCAATACTCAGCTCGCTCGACTCGATGACCACCCCTAATCAAAGGGGAACAACTGTTGATACTCGATTTTAAGTCTCTAACTCAAAAACTAAATTGAATCAAACATAACATTATATATATATAAAAAAAAAGATAGAAAGATAGAACAGTTACCTGAAACAGAGCTATATATTTATTTTGAATCAAGCAAGCAATTACTCGGTCGATATGGCCTCAAATAAAAATCTAGTGATACACATACACACACAAAAGAAAAAGAAAACTGAATAACTTTTCTATTAATTAGTGTATTTAGCTCTGACTTTGGAAAACTCAATTTTCTGCACTTTGTTGCTAAATAGTGGGATATTATGTATCAAGATTGTATTGTGTGGATAAGATTTTTGGGGTGTTTGCTTAGTTGGATCTGCTATTGGATTTCTCTTGTTCTCTATGTGTGAGTTACCTAAATCTACTTTGCTTAACAAACGTTTTCTTTACTAATAATGTACTAACATAAAAGAATGAGTGTTTACATTTGGTGTGTGAAAAGGATGTTGTTCTATGATATCCTTCCTCTGCCATGAATGCCAACCTATAACTGTCAGTGTGCTTTGCTAGAATGCTACCCTACATTACTGAAAATATCCCAAATAAATAATATATGTGATGTCGAATTAGTGCTCAAGTGGTGTCTTGTCATCTTTTCACCTTTGATCGATCTGTATGAACTCTATGTTGAATTTGGTATCGTTTCTACATTTCTCTTGATCACATCTTTGTTGGAAGATTTAGACTTTGGATTCGGTTAGCTTTTTGAGAAATATTTCGGAATAAGGTTTGTGACTTTGTACAACTTAAAGATTTAATTTAGTTGATTGAGATCGGTACCATAAACTAGTAATCTGATGAGAATTTGAAGAGTAGTAACCGATTAGTTACCTTTGAGAGTTTATCTGACGTTGAAGTGTTCGATTTACTATGTATTGGTGCCGATCGGGTTAGCTGAAACACAATAAGCATCTAAGTATATTGGTTGTATATAAAGCAATGACGCTTTGGCTTGATTCAGACAATGAATTGGTCATTAGTTCACATAAGGGTTTGTTGTACTTTCGTAGTACCTAGCTTTATTCACCGTTCCTGAGAAGGAAGTACGCCCAAGTAGCAGGATTGACTTCTCGCGATAAGCCAAAGTGATGACGAAACATTCAATCGAAAGTCCAAGATATAGCCCAAATAAGTCTAATTTGGATTGGCAGTCGGTTTGACAACATACGACAAAATGATCATAACTTTCTCTAGAAACCTTTGTTTTCTTGAACCGTAAATTTGGTTGGAAACTAGACTTCATGAGCTTTCTAGTGGTGTGTGTTATGTATGGAGAAACGTCCTATTCAGATTCAAGTTTGACTTTGAACTTAGAAGAAAATCAGGAATAGTTTTAATGCTTGTCTCTTCGCATCCGAAGTTTGTATTTAGCTATAAATTCTCTAAGACTTGTAATGGAAGTAGAACAGTATTTGAATGAAGATATAGGACTTTTATTGAGAAGAAGTGGTTCTTCTTGGTGAAACAACTCTTATCTCTTTGGTGGATTCCATAGAGTGGTGAGTTCTAGTAACACAACTCTTATCCCTTTGGTGGATTTCCATAGGGCAGCGAGTTCTTTGTTTTCTCTTAGTTTGTGCTTGTATTTACTTCCTATTACACCATTCTAAATGGTGTCACAAAGAGCTTGTCTAACTTCACTTCTCTGATTATCAACTGATTTATCCTTCCTGAGTTTGGTGAATGCAAAACTTCGATATCATTTGATGTGGATCTTACGGAACGTATCTATATATATCTGCTATACTTGCGAAAATATAAATTTTGTTATACTCGAAATCTTGTGAAACTTGTGTTAGATGGATGACCACTAGCTAGGTTCAGCTTTATTTTGGTTTTCATGCATTCTTAACTTCATTTTAAGAATGGGTGATATCAACAGAATGGGTGATATCAACAGGGAAAGTACAAAATGGGTGTCTAGAATTCAAAAGAATTGAATCAAACATAACATTATATATAAAAAAAAAAAAGATAGAAAGATAGAACAGTTACCTGAAACAGAGCTATATATTTATTTTGAATCAAGCAAGCAGTACTCCAGTCGATATGGCCTCAAATAAAAATCTAGTGATATCAACAGGAGAGACAATAAGTTCATAACTTCATTGTTTGATTTAATGATTTATTTATTTTGAACTTGGATAAACATAACATTGATGTCTCTGTCTCCATTTCTATAAATCGAAAAAATTAAAAATATAAATAACTTAAACAGTCAAAAATCCCAATGTACATAAACAGTGTAAATAACTTAAACATCGAAACTCTGACAGAGTTCAAAACTCTGACAGAGTTAACCAAATATGCTACTTCACCGAACTCTGACAGAATTTAGAACTCTGACAGAGTTCAAAACTCTGACAGAATTCAAAACTCTGACAGAATTCAAAACTCGACAGAATTTAGAACTCTGACAGAATTTAAAACTCTGATAGAATTCACCGAACTCTGACAGAATTCAAAACTCTGACAGAATTTAGAACTCTGACTGAGTTCAAAACTCTGACAGAATTCAAAACTCTGACAAAATTCACCGAACTCTGACAGAATTTAGAACTCTGACAGAATTTAAAACTCTGACAGAGTTCAAAACTCTGAGGGTGTGTTTGGAAGTTTTCCTTTGGAATTGGAATTGAAAATATAATTCCAAAACTTACAATTTTAAGTAGTTAAAATTCCTGAATATATGGAAATCTCAAGTTTCTACCCCTATAGAAACTTACAATTTTTTGATTTTGGGGATTTGAGGTTTCTATTCGGTGCATAAAAAGTTGCCAAACAGGTGACTCTTAATTTTGAAAATATATTATGAATTCCACCCTAAAATCTCGGTTGCCAAACACACACGACATTGACGAATTCACGAACTCCTCGATAGAATTCAAAACTCGGATGTCAATTCACCGAACTCGACGAGAATTTAGAACTCGACAGAATTTAAAACTCGACGAAATTAAAACTCGAACTCACGAATTCACCGAAGTTTAAAACTCGACAATTCAAAACTCGATTTAATTCACGAACTCCGAGAGAATTTAGAACTCGACGAAATTTAAAACTCCTCGACGAGTTCAAAACTCGACGTAACGGCATGAAGAATACGACAGAGTTCAAAACTCTGACAGAGTTCACCAAATATGCTACCGGTGAACTCGACGAGTTCACCGAATATGCTACTTCACCGAACTCGGCGAGTTCACGAATAGTTCAAAACTCGACGAGAGTTCACGGCACGGCATGAAGAATAATGACGAGTTCAAAACTCGACAGAGGTCACCGAACTCGAAGTTCAAAACTCTGACAGAATACGGCATGAAGAATACGACTGAGTTGAAAGCTCGACAGAGTTCACCGAACTCCTGAAGAATTACGCAAAGTTTACTTCCAATACAAAATACGGCAGAGTTCACCAAACTATATCGCGTTTTAAACAACAATATAAACAATTTCATACCCAATTCATACTTGTTTACTTGTCTAAGTTCATAAACAGTTGAACCAAGCGTTAACCAAGCGTTTTAAACTTGTTTACTTGTCTAAGTTCATACCCAATTTTGCGTTTTAAACAACAATATAAACAACATTCAAGAATAAAGTTTACTAGGTTAGTTCATACCCAATTTCGCGTTTTAAACAACAATATAAACAGCAACCACTGATAAAGTTTACTAGGTTATTTCAAACGAATCCAAGCTAATTAAATAACAAATCAAATGAATCCAAGCTAATTAAATAACAAATCAAACGAATTAAAAGTGGAAAAATAACTTAATCCAGAAGCTTGGTTCAAACTGGAGAAGAAGAAGCTGAGAGAGAGAGAGAGAGTACCCTAAACCCTAATCCAGAAGCTTGGTTCAAACTGGAGAAGAAGAAACTGAGAGAGAGAGAGTTTTGAATTTCGTGATTTTTGTGATTTTCGTTTTTTTTATTTTGAAATACCGCGAAATATTGAAATATTGGTTTATCAGTGGTTTGAGATCTTCAGATCTTGAGGTCGGATCCAACGGCTCAAGAGAAGAGTGAGATAAGGGTGGCACTCTAAGAGTGGCACCCTAGACAAACCGATATATATATATATATATATATATATATATATATATATATATATATATATATTTATTTATTTATTTTTTCTTTATTTTTTGTCTGCCCAACACGAAATAGAAGCTAGGTGCTTGTAGCGGAAGCCCTAATTTAATAGGTGTGAATGAATACTTTGGTTCTATAAGATTTCAAAGGATAAACTATAAAAAACTATTTGCTAAATTGATCCAGGGCAGTGACCGTATGTTCTATTTTTTCCACACACAAGTAGGGATATTATTGATAAAATATAATAATTACATGTAGGGATATCAGTCTTTGGGCTTGGCTATGTTGGTATTAACCAATTTAATTGTTTTCTTATGTTGTACCTTGTTGGGTTTTGCCTAATGGGGAAACAACCTAGTGTGTACTTGGCTTGCTCTTGGGGTGCTATGCATAGCCCCCAAAAATCTTGTATTCCTTCATTTTTTTTTCTTTTTAACATAAATTTCGCTCACCTAGCAAAAAAATAAAGTGAGTAGGATTTAAATAGCTAAAAGAAACGAGAATCTACAAGACATTCTATACAGATTTGTAGTATGACCTATAACTCCATAAGGACACTCCAAAGAAATAATAAAAGTGTTGGAAAATCTAAGTGTGAATATAATGTAGTCCCATATATGAAAGATGATGTACTTGAACAACTTTAAGAAGTTGGTCTAGTGGTACACATTTTGGAATCCAAGTTGGATGTGAAGGGTTCAAACCTACTCCCCAACAAAATAGACATAGGAATATATTGAATATTCTATGATCTATGATTGGGCCTTGGGGGTATTGGACTTGGACTTGTTGTATGGTTGGGAACATGGTGGCTATTTGAAGAGACACTTTCATTTTATTTAAACCCTTGTCTTGTTCATTCAAAAGACACTTGAGAAAGATCTCTGGAGAAGAGAAAAGAACTTTTGAGAGTGACAAAACGTGCATGTCTTTTCTCCTTGTCGATTTCTGAAGTTTCATTGAGAGTACAAAAATCCATTAAAAGGTTCGCTAGGGCTTTGAAGTTGTGGTGCTATGATTTCGAAGTAACTAATTGTTGTATCCTCGGAAGACGGCACACGAAGAACTGTGAGCACTCGGACAGGAGTGAAATTCGTCTTTAGGACATTGCATTTGCAAGCCTCAATCATCAAGAGTAATTATTTTTTTATTATTATTTGTTTTATTCTGTGAAACATCATCTTCTTCATTCATACTGTTATCTATAAAGTTTTGCTTTGTTAAATTTTTCCATATTGTTAAAGTGTGGTTCCAACAAGGTCTGGTAGTACTCCATTCTGTTTCTCCCATGCTTTGGGAAGAGCCTTTCTTTGCTACTGCATCTGCTCCAAAATTTGCCTCTTGTAATATATGTATGATACACCAGAAATCTAGCTTATTTGATGCTCTCAACCACTTTGTTTTTAACCTCCAAGGCACTTGATTCTTCCCAAAAGCTAAAGTTGCTGCCATTGAATCACTTTCAATCCAAAGTTTCTTCCAATTCTTTCTTACTGCTGCTTCCGCTGCCATGACAATGGCAGAACACTCTGCAGAGTAGTTTGTCCTGATTCTTCCCAAAAGCTAGAGCTGCTACCATTGAATCACTTTCAATCCAAAGTTTATTCCAATTATTTTTTACTGTTGCTTCCTCTACCATGACAATGGCAGAACACTTTGCAGAGTAGTTTGTAGTTTCTCCTAAGCCATATGCTAAGACGCCAATAACCACCGCCTTGTGGTCTCTGAATATCAAGCCGACTCCACCCATTCCAGGATTTTCCAAGGCAGAACCGTCAGTGTTAGCTTAATCACTCCCCAGTTAGGAGGTGTCCGTGCCACTTCCTTAATATTACTTACTTTTGCCCTTCCTTTCAAGTTGAAGAAAATTAAGAATCAAGTCTTAACCTTCCATGGTATTGAACATGGTCATCCATAATGGAACATAAAGTGTATTGCAGCAGAGTTCCAAAGTACAGGGCTTTTATGCTCTGCATTAGACGTATATTCTTATGCATTAATTAGAAGGGTAATTTCTTAATTAGACCATGATAATGTCAATTCCTTCTCAATTAGACCACGAGTTGTAATTTTAACTTTTCAATGATTTTTGGACATTTTTACACTTGCGCATACTTCCAGACAGAGCCATGTGGACCAACAAATTTGCTTTTGTCAGTTCCGTCTATTCCCAACGTGATTTGATTTGTGTTTATTAACAACCACACGATTACGTCGAGATGAAAACATTAAAATGAAGGGCCAAGATCGGTTTCACCATTTTTGAACAAATCAGAAAGTTTCATCGAGATACACAAAGGGCAAAATCATTTTCGCCATTTTTAACTGTATCTTTGAAAGTGAAGTTTGATGGTTCATATTAGAAAGTCATAAAATAAAAAAGATAATTTTCAAATGATGATAATGATAATAAACATATTATAGTGCAAAATGTATCAACAAGTGCAGAAGAAAACAAAACAAAACAACATAATAACAGAGAACATAACTAATGAAAATAAAACCTAAACAACAAAATAAGACCAGACAAAATCAGTATTCTTCATCATCATCATCCTCCTCATCATCAGCACCCCCATCATCATCGTCGTCCTCCTCGTCATTGTCCTTCTTCTTTTTCTTCTTATTCATAGGAATATCTCCAACATAGTAGGGATCCTGAAGCCAGTCATCTTCTTCTTCGTCTTCTTCTTCTATGAAATCATCAGTAGAGTAGGTCTCCCACTTGTCCGAGTTCTCTTCGTCAGAATAATCGGTTGTAGGAGGGCTGTCACAATTTGGGATGGATAGGATGACTGGAGGCCAGTGGCATTAGTAAAATCAACAGGAAGAAATTATTTAGAGACATGTTGTTATGTTGAAGGTAGTTGCTTACCTTTTGCAGAGAAGAATATGTTAATAGGTAAACAGATGTGGTGAATGTAGTTTCTACAGTGTTAAGTAGATGAAAAATTAATGGGAAAATTAAAAATTAATTGGGTCGGTAGAAAAATTAATGGTTCATACTTATCTATAAATCTATAACGTATATTGGAAATGTAATAGTCTAAATGCAATTAATTGTTGTGAATTAAGTTTGACACAAAAAATATCGAAAAAATATCGGAATAATAAATGAAATTTAGTTGTTGATAAAGTAAGCAATACAGTATGTCTACCATAGGTCTATAGTGGTTGCATTGATAAGTGTATTTTGGCGGGAAACAAATTTGGACATGTTTTCCCAAAAATTACCCAAAATTTATTAAGGGTGTTGAGTGCCACGTGTCAATCTCAATATATATCGAAATTAATTATATGAATTGAGGGGGGGAAGTTGCTATTTCAGATGAAATATGAAATTATAAAAAAAAAAACCGTCAAATTCGAAAGCCTAACTGAATTTAAAGTTATTGCCCACATTCCATATTGTTTAGTTTACTTGTTAGAGTTATTTCATAAAGAAATGAGGAAGCTGAATTTGACTTGTCGAATGTCACTACATAAAATGCACAAATTGTTCGATGCTTTTAGTGAGGAAGAAAAAGAGGATTTTTAGAAATTTTGCTGTGGGAGTTTTATGCAAATCCAGAGAAATATACACACAACAACTACACTTGTTTGTGCCATTTCTACGTACAAAGTTGGTAGACTTTGTTACCGGATCGGTAAAAAAAGATTTGGTGTTTAAAAAGAGCGATGTTGCTTTGATTATGGGTCTCAGTGTGAAAACCTATTGCAAACTCATTCTAAACAACATACGTGAAGAAGAAATCATCTGATTTTCATTCACAGTTTTTGAAATGAACTAGAACTGGTGAGAAAGAAATATTAGCAGCTCTACAAATGGCAAAATCCAATAGTAAGGATGATAAAACTGATATCTTTAGGTTTAATAGGTTGTATGTGTTGCTTCAAGTTGTTCTTTCTGGATCTGCTAGGACTATAGATGGAAGGTTTGTTGATCTTGCAGAGGATTTAGTTGCTTTTGATAAGTTTCCATGGGGCACTCCTTTGTTTGAGATGTTGGAGTACTGTCTAGATGATATTTACAAAAATGTTATAGCACAAAGGGATTCATATGCAGTTTATGGTTGTGTGAAATGCTTCGATGTTTTGGCATACCTTCACATCCCATCTCTTGGGGCTCGTAGGGAAATGAAAGGTAGATTCCCAAGAATACTTGAATGGGAAGAGTTGCCTTCCAAGAACTTACATCTCCAAAGTTGGAAGAAAAAACTCCAGCCTTTGAAGGGTAAGGTTGTAGCTTTTGACACTTTAGATATTGGTGAAGATGAAATTAAAGAAGATTTAGCAAGGAGGTTTTGCAGCAATAGGCCAGCCAAAGTGCTGCATCAATTTCAGATCCCTACAGTAGTAAGAAAATGTTTGAGAGACATGTTGAATTGCTCAAAGGCTTTGTAAGTGTAAAACTCTATGTGTTGGACGATTTACTAATATTTTCCTGAAGTTGATATATCAACAATTCTGTAGTATTAATTGCCTTACATATTTAGTACTCATATGATATGTTGTCTAACTTTGTATATTAGCAAATACAATTTATTTATATATATCTTTAAATGTGGATATTACCTTTGCAATGCAGGTAAGTGAGGAGGTTATGGTGGCTAGGAAGGAGATCAAGAGTGAAATAAGGGCAGGTATGGAGACAATAATGCAAGAGTTTTTTCAGACTATGAGGAAAGTAGGTAGTGTAGGTGAAGGTTCATCTGAGGGGGTTATGAAGGGACCGAGATCAAAGAGAACAAGGGGAATGAATTCAAGGTCTCCCATTGCTAATGTTGTTCTCTAAGAACCTAGTACAAAGCCTGCTCAGAATAAGGTTAAATCAGTTAAAAAAGAAGTTATCGATTCAACACCTGAGAAGAAGAAGTCATCATCTTCTAAGAAAGTTTCATTTGATCTTTCTGCTGAGACTATGGGGAAAAGAAAAAGACCATTGGAAAATGGAACACACATTGAAGTCGTCCAAGATGGCAAAATCCGCACATAGTTTAGAATGGTAAAGAGGAGGGGGAAATCAGTGACTAGGGAGCAAGTGAGAGTCCAACCATCAAGATCAAGTAAAACACTAGCGGTACAGGCTACCAAAACCCGAACAATTCTCAATAGATCGATGTGAAATAACTGAGAAAACAAAAGGAATGGAGATTAAAAAGAAGGAAGCAAAGAAACCAAAAAGAAGAAAAAATCTTATTCGTGCAGATGATTCAGAATATGAAAATGATGCAGAAGAAACTCAAGGTGAGAAATTTGCAGCTAATGTTTTGAGAGAGATTAGTGAAAAGATGTTCAAGACTGGAAGGGATTTTGATGATCATAGTCAGCAAGATAACGTTGATAGTCAGCAAGATTCACATGAGGAGATTTTGAAAGAACATGATGTTGATGAAGCTCTGAAAAATGATGTTGTTGAGGTTTGAAATAAGACGTGGTTTAGGAACCATCCAATGAGCTTTTCAATGATGATCAAGATGATGTTACACCATTGTCTTCCTAGGAGAATAATCAACTGACTACTTCAGATGATGTTACACTATTGCCTTTTGGACAATTGGTCATATTTGTTACTCCTTTGCAACAAACAATGCCCAATGCTATCTCAGATGTTGTTACTCCTTTGCAACAAACAATGCCCAATGCTATCTCAGATGTTGTTACTCGATCCTTAGGATACAACCATATATTTTCACTCAGATAATGATGATCTTGACGTTGAGGCAGTCCTTAACAATGAAATGGATAAGGTCCATTTCTCTACTTTGTTTTCTGCCACTGGTGACATAACCGTGTTGCCAACTTTGTCACTTACCAGAGGAACAATTGATGAAGATGTTGTGGACTATCAACATGAAACTGTTGCTGAGCAGTCCAAACATGATAATGATGTGGATGATGATGATGATGTTGTGGAGGATGATATGGTCGTTCCTTATGTGTTCAAGATTGAGACTCAAATGGAGGCTCACATGGAAAAAAAAACTGAAGAGACAAGCAAAAGAACTAAGAAGGGAAGAAGGGTTGGTCATGGCAAGAAACAATTGGAAAGGAATGTGATAAGTTGATCAAGGAAGCTTTGTCTTCAACCTTTATCATGAAAACCACAACCAAAGGCGAGTTGAACATACTCCAGTAATATTGGCGTTAGAGTGCATAGTTTTCATTCACTGCATGGAAGATAGTGGGTGGATGGTAAGGTAAGTACACAACCACCATGCCTTCATACACTAACTATGAGGTAAGTACGCAACTCACATGTACATTTGATTTCCTATTTAATTGGTTGATGTGATTTGTAGGTTATGAGCATATATGTGCAACTGTTGTCCAGGTGGTACACTCAACATTGTAAGGATAATGACATTCTAGAAAAAGAATCATATACTATCGTTCAGGATGTCTACTTTGTTGTAAGTTATCTCTCATTTCTTGATATTTCGTTTAACAAATTTTAGAATATAATAGTACTCTAGACATTGTTCATGAATTCATGAATGATGACTTTGTTGATGTAGAAATTCATGTTGAGAGAATATGATATCTTGAAGAAGAAGCTTAAAGAGCCAAGTTTTAGAGCAGCAACACCTGATCAGAGACTAGAAATTTTATCTTATCATCCCTCTGAAGTTGTTATAGAGCACCTAGACCCTTTTGAAGGAAGAATTAGAAATCAAGCGAAGCTAACCAAAGGCAAAGGTATTATCATTCCACTTCAAGTTCAACATAGTCACTGGATTCTTGAGGTATACAATTATTTTGAGGAAAAAATCTACACATATGATTCTCTTGGTGGTAAGAGTGTTGGTAATGAGCAACTAGCATTGGAGTCATGTCTTGCTTATGTGATCAAGTGTGCTGATCCATATTCAGATCATGATATGAACACCTCTTAGACTCGTGAGTTTGTGCATGTGAACAAACAACCAGATGGGAACAGTTGTGGCCTATTTTGCCTAGGTTTTCTGGATTGCCTTCTTAGGGGAGTGCCTGACCAAGTTAACAAAAGCGATATGCAGCCCCATCGAATGCGGAAGAGGATTGGAATGGATATCATTAACTGTGGATTGAATCTAGATAGTGTTTGTAAAAGCCGACAACAGGAATTGGAGAAGCGTTTGGTGGATGCCAGAGAAGCAGCTACCCACCATGGCGTAGAGGCCATTGAGGTGCACGAAAACAAGTGACACAGGCCATAAATTATCAATATTTTGAAATTTTGTTAAACTTGGTTATTTTGCTTGAATTCTGTAACTCCCATAAGTTGTTGATGGTATCTTAATGGGAGTTTGACTGTTCATGTGTCACATGGCTTGACATTATATGTGTTTAGCTGTGAGGATAAATTTAATGTTTATGTAGGATCTTACTTTGCTATATTAATCTTTCTTCATATATGGCTATATTTTGTGTGGAATCCTATGGCAACCAATTATATTATTTTGTTTTGTCTACCTTGGTAGGTAATTGCTGATGGTAACTTCAATGTAGTATGACCGTTACAACAAATGCTTAAGAATGATGTCATATTGGCGGGAAACCTTTTAGGCGGGAAAGCAGTTGGGCAGGAACATGTTGCTATATAAATAGTCAGTCAGACTTGTATTTCATTGGGTATTTCATTTCTATTTTCTGTGTCCAACAAAATGGGTGGGGGAGAAGGTGAAGGTTCTAGCAGTAATAAGCCAACTGTGGATTTAGCAAGATCAACATAAAATATCAATTGTTTTGGGTGCGGATCAATTGGCCATTGGAAAATCAATTGTCCATGGCAAAATATTAATAAGTGTCCAAGATTCTTCAAAACAAATATGCGGTATATAGTCAGTAAAAAGGAATGCAATATGGGGAGACGATATCTCTCATGCAGGCTTAAAGCAGCTAATGGTGCAATGGTGCAATGGTTTTCGATGGATTGATCTAGCAGGTAGAGAGACCAAGGATAAACAACATATTGGAAGTGTAATTGGAAAAGGACCTGTTGAGGACGACCACTTGATGGTCACCATTGATGGTCCAGTTAAAATGAACATCGAAGGCAACGTTCAAAATGTGAGCGAACTTGTTAAGAAGTTATCTATTAGAGATTAAGTTCATATATATGTACTTGTTCCTGATATTAATATTACAATAACATGTCAGTACATGTTAGTACATTGAACAATATGAACCCACAAAAAGATGTATGTAACTGGACCTGGTAATTTTCAAGTAACCAAAATAGCTGACATTGTCTTGCATTCTACCTACCTATTGCAACTCATAATCATATAAACTCTTCATATTCAAAATCTGGTGGAACTCCAGCTGAAAAATCAATCCATTCTGCATCATTAGTGGCCCTTGTGCACCAAGACCACTACAACGAGAACACCTTCTTCTTTGCACTGGAACCCCCTCTCCTTTAGATCACTTTCTTTTCTTTATTGGCCTACCAGGCATGACCTCATCTAAGAGTGGTTTGACCATGATTCCATCAAAAACCCAAACCCATTGTTCTTTACCTCTTATTATTTTCCACTCTTCTCAATAAGTGTCCATCATAGTTTCTTTTGTGTACCAATGCAAGCAATAGTCATATACAGAGAATTTACCGTCATTGATTGCCTTCATAGCATGGCTACAAGGAAGACCAAAATGTTGGAAGAAACCACAAGTACATGTCTTGTTAAATAGGTCTACAGTGTCAGTATGATCTATACTTACAATAGAGTAAACATACTCAGTTACCCTCGAAGCTGTGAACGGATTGACTAACGTATCTTGAACTGACTATCACATCCTCCCCATATTTGGTCAGTTTGCTCTTAAGCTTTAAAGTCATCACCCTATAGTCATAGATGTGTTTGATTATGTTCATCCGAATTCCGTTCATAAGAGATGTTACATGCATTGCTCGGTCTGGCAGTATCATCTTGTTCCAGCTCTCTATGTGATTTGTATAACAAATATTATACCTTCTCATTGGAGCAAATGCACAGGACCATGACTCTTTTGGAATCTTAACAAGTTTTACGTACCCCTTTAGATCGCTACAAGATATGTAACTCAGGATTCTAACAAAATCAGCTTTCTCATAAGTCTCAGCCACCCTCTTCACCTTCCCTTTTGTGTCTTCCTTACTGACATTGTTTAAGATGTGTTGTGCACAAAATCAGTGGGTAGCATTAGGAAGGATTTTAGGCATGGCTTGAAGAATGCTTTGATGCCTATCAAACATAAGCACAAATTTCTGCTCAGTCCAATGACATGGTCTCTCAACTTCTCCATGAAACCAATCCCAGTGGTCAATATTTTCTTTCGGGACTATGGCAACTGCAATTGGGAAAACATGACTATCACCATCAGCAGCTAGAGCGGCGAGGATAACTGACTTGTATCTACCTTTCATGAATGTCCCATCAATCATAATCAACTTTTGGAGACATCTTTTGTAAACACGAACAATTACCCCATAACACAAGAAAATGCATTCAAACCTGTGCTCTGAAGATGACGACGTCAATAGCTTGGTGTAACAATCTGGATCAACCCTTTTAAGTTATTTGTAGTAATTTGGCAACATTTGGTGATAAGAAATAATTTTAATATACTCCCAAAAACAGTAAATTGAAGGTGAAGAAATAGTAGATATTATCAAAATATGAAACTCTCTAAATCATGTGAGATAGGGAGGAGTAGTCGTGTTCGCCAAACTCTAGTTGTACAATACTTGGATGCGAGTCTAGATTAGAATTATGCTTTACTAATGAGAATCAAAACAGTAGATATGAGGTGAAAACAGTGAATTTAAATGATGAATAAAGATATTAGAAGGGGTTTAATCCGCCACGCGATTCGATTGACTAATAGTTAGTATCGAATCGCTTGTATTAATCCCTAGTGGAGACCAAGTCCTCTTGGATCAAGGTTTCACTAGCATGAGAGTGTAGCTCCACCACAAATCTCTTTGGTGGTAGCTCTATACTTTAGTTCTCCGTTATAAGCTCTATATCTAGTTACTCATAACGAAGAACTTGACGTTCTTTTATGCAACACAATAAAACTACTAGCTACTCATCCTCACATGGCTTCATAAACCTCCTCTAATGGAGGTTTAGGTTAGTGTCATAGGAATCATTACACTAAAACAATAATAAGGAGCCATAATTGAAAAGACAATAATTGAAATTAAACTAAAGCTTTTGATTGATTAGGAATTAATGGTGGCTACTAAATTATTCTAATAATCCTAAAGAAAGTAAAACTACTTAAAACTAAACTAGACTAATTATTAACTAAAAAGGGGAAGGAGATAAAGTGTTTAACCTTAACCCTCTTTATATAGGAGAGGGTTAGGATTACATTTTCGTGCATGGTCCAAAAAGGGAGACTTTGGGCCTCTAAAGTGAGCACAAAGTCCATTAGGTTAAGTCTAAAAGTGCCAATTATGTTGGAAATTATTTCAGTGCCCTTTTCGTCCACTTTTACAGCTCTGATTGGGGCAAGTCCAGGTCCATTGGAAAACTTATTCCATGCCGGTAGTTTTGACATAAAATAGGCCCAATTCCAAGGCCCACATCCAAAGATACGACCTGTTAAAGTTCTATTGACTTTTTTTTCCTTTTTTCTAGGGATGTCTAAATGGGTACCTGACCCGGCCCAAACCCGACTTTTCGGGTTTTGGATGGGTATCAGGTTACCCTAACCCGGACCAATTTTCAGCGGGTCAGGTATTTTGTTGAGAAGTGTGACCAAACCCTACTCTAACCTTATATTTTGGGTACCCATCGGGCTTGGGTTCGGATAGGATAAAGCCCGGTATAAATGAAGGAAGAAGACAATAAGAAACTTTAGTTGAAATATATATCTATATTTTATTCCTTCTTCGGCTATCCACCAATCCTTCAAATAAAATAAAACTTCTAATGAACTTGAAAGTAATTATCACATATACCCGGACATAATTATTTGATATGATTTAAAAATAGATAGACTCGGAATGAACTATAGACACATGATCACGTGTAATTACTAAAAAAATTGGAAATCCCGACATAAATTTTTTCATAATCCAATATATTAAATAACTCATCGTTGTAAACATGAATGAGATCATAATCCAAATATTTATCTAACTCATTCTTTTATATGAGATTAGTAGTATGCAATTGAAACCGGATTTGGGGTTTGATTTTGGTCTTGGTTCAGTTTCGGGGTTTTTAGCCTTTTTAACGGGTTTTGGGCTAAATTTTCGGGTCGGGCTCGGGTCGGTCTGGGTTTAGAGAGTGTGCCAAACCTTACCCTATGTATTTCGGTTTGGGTTTGGGCTCAGGTTTTGTCAGGTTTGGGCAAATTCGGTGCGGGTATTTTGTTCGGGTTTTGGGCGGGTTTCAGGTTTCGGGCAAGATGGACATCCCTACCTTTTTCTACCCGAATTGACTTTGACTTCCCAGCTTTGACTAGGCTTGAAAAAGGTTTTTCTCCATAATTCTCGGGCTTTAAATGTAGAACTTCCTTGGCAATCATCTTGACTCGTTTTCCATGCAAAAGTGCTGCTTTTAGTCACATAATCAACTCCAAGTCCGAAAATGTACAAAAACACGTAAACAGTACTAACTCTTATTTATTATAAACATAATTGGCCTAAGTAGAGTACTATAAAGTGGTTTAAACTACACTTTTGGGTACTTATCATGCCACCCCCAAATAGTATTTTGCTTGTCCTCAAGCAAAAATGAGAAATAAAAATAGATTAGTGGCAAAAAATGTGGTCCTAACTAATCTCGTTTCGCAGAGTGCGCGCGATTGCATTGACCATATGCAATAAGGCCTTAAACCACTAGGAATTCCCTAGTGGATGATTTATAGCCTCGTGAGAGCTTTCCAAAGAACGTACTCACGAACTTCATTTATACTACAATGACTAAGAGATAAAAATAAAATTTCCTAATTAATCTCAGATATCTATACATCTCTATAACAATATAATAAGAACAATGCTTCTGAAACCTAAGCTAATACACGCATAATAATCAAATCATCTAAAAATACACATGCATACTATGAACTATGTTATGAAATGCAATTGTAGGTCCGTTTCTGAAACTTTTGGAATAGTATCCTTAAGTAGGTCCTCACAATTTGTCAAGACAAAAATACTCTGATTTTTCCACTCAAGTTAGTTCACTCCAGTGTGTAGTGGGTACACGTTTTCTCACAATCTCAATGACGTCTAAAAAAGTTGAGGTCGATCAATCACATCTACCACTTACTATCACACCAAATTAATCCTAATTGAGCTAGATGTCTTTATTAGGTGATACGGGGCAGAGGTGATGGTTTAAAAAGAAACGGAATGAATATTCAAATAAACAAGTCTAAGATAATAGGGTCTTCAATTACATGTAACTAGAGAAAACCTTGTTCTTATTTTGCTTCTACACTTACTTAGTTTCCATCCTTAGCTTTTTTATTTTGGCTTTTTGACTCATTTTATTCTATTTTTCGAGTTTTTATTTTATTTCTATTTCTATTTTTCTTTTCTTTGGATGGAAACTTCTTTTCCTTTTATTTTCTGAAGCAACTAACTAATTTTTAGTTTTCCACAGGTCTTTCTCTTTATTTTCCTTACTCATCCTATTTCTCAGACTCATTCAAAGATGGGTAGGTTTATTTTTATTTTTATTGGTTTAAAAGATGGGTAAAGGATTTGTGGTTGCGAAAAGGCTAATAAAAGGCTCTTTGGGGTGACTAGCGGATAATTATTTATAGGTATGAATTTTTAGCTATATCGATCCAAAGAGAGCCTAAATTCTCACTTAGGATATGGTATGGTAATCAAGCAAGTGGATGTGTGATTTCTCTACTCATATTATATGTCTTATTTGTGTCATCACTTAGATACTCAGTCATATGAGGCTTTTAGCCTAGAATCTCACAGGATATGTAAAATTAAGTTGTCTAACCTAGGTCTCAGAAAAATATTGTCAAGTACACTCATACATGCTCATGCAAGATGTTAATGAAAAGATGCAATTATTATTACCTACGTATTAATCTAAGTTTCTAAAAACTGCGCTTAATTCTATTGCAACTTGAGATTTCTAGACTAATATCATCATGGAAAAGGAAATAATATCATTATATATCCTAAGTGCATAGTATAAACTATTTTTATGATTTTTCTATTTTTATACGATAATTAATACATAATATACAACCTAATATGTGCTTAAATATTTACATCGTGTTTCTATACCACCCCCAAACAGAATCATGTTTTGTCCCCAAAGTATGGAATGAAAATAAAGGATAGAGAATGCCATAAAAACGTGCTTGTAAATGGGAGCACCTATAAAAGAAAGTTAAACAATACAAATATAAAGAATTAAAATGCAGACGCAACTCCTATATTCCATCCATTATGGATATAACAGTAATTAAAAATCGCTTGGGACATAAGCGGACTCTAACAGAAAATTATAAATATTACCATATATAGGTTTTTTTTTTTTTTTTTTTCTAATCATGCATTTTCCTCCGGTTGCTCCTTACTTGTGAAATGAGGCTCCTTTAAGTCTTGCATATCTATGACTACTTTCCATGCCTTCATCCTGTTTTCATCTACCCTAGCCAACCTATTTAGTGAAATTTGGTCGGACGGGGTGCATGGGACTATTAGGTGAGGTTATAGGTGCCAGCCAGGCCAAACCATAGCACGTAAAGAACGGACTATTGCATTGGTCGTGCGCATTATATCAACCTTGCTGACCCAATCAGTGAAACGTGTACAAAATTCAAGGAAAAAGAATAGGATAATACGTGTGGTTGTGACTGGCATAAGAAGGTACTAATGCCTAACAGTATGTGCTCTTGCAAGGCCATCCACTATGGTTCTGGATATATCATAATACCAATGCCCTTTGGCTAAAGCAAAGAATGCGTTGCATGCGCGGGAATCCGCGGATTTGAAGTGCCAATCTCCAAGGACATTAAGCTTAAGGAAAAGCATAGCAAGGCCCGTATTGAGGGCCATGCTTCCTAAAGATACATTATGTTGGCCTTGGTGTTCTACTCGAAATATACCAGCACCATATGTCTCGTGGAAGTTTAACCAGTCATAATTGTTGTCATTATCAACTATATAATCAATGTGGGTATGTTGGGCAGTGGTTGGAATTCCTAATGAAAAAGCAATTAAGTACTTAGTCAATTCAAATGGTTTTTTGTCTGACATGACTCTGAGGGCTTGTTCTCCATGGGAGCGGTCAAAGAAGGTAATATGCTCATAAAAATATTTAGTAAGTGCAGGAGAATAAGTTTGATCATGTCTTACCAGTAGGGTCTCCCATTCATGCTCTAATATCATATCATCAAAGTATGCACCGTACTTATCATTGAGAAATAGGTCGTCAAAAGATTGTTCCGATATAATTTTTGGAATAGACATAGCAAACAAGTAATGAATAGAAGTAATGGAAATTAGAAAAGTGGAACCTGGAAATCCGAGCCTACTGTGTGGCGGTGAGGAGCTTTAGCTTTAAGATATAGTTTTGGTGGCGGTGTGCTTGGTAAGAAGAATGTCGATGAGGTTTATCTGGAGCGGTGTGCTTTTAAGTTTGCTCTTATGTGAGGCGTGTGCTTGCTCTGAGATGCAGCGATGTGTTTAGGGTTTTCAGTTATGGAACTACATGCTTAGAGATTGTTTTTATAGTGTTTGGTTGCGTAGTCTAAAACCGGATTGTTGCTAAAATAAAAGATGTGAAAAAACATATTTTTAGAATAGTTTCCTACACAAGAATTCTATTTCAGTTTTTAGAATTTCTATATATGATTAGCTTTCAAAATTCCCTGAAATTTTGACATTCCATGAAATTTTAGGTTCCTAAATACATTATGGATCTCAATTGAATAAAACAAGGCCCATGGGTTGCATAAAATAGGTTTCTATTTTAGATTAACTTATGAAATTCCGCAAAACTTTGGAATTCCTCAAAATATCAGGTACCTAATTACATTATGGTCCCAATTAAATTAAACAGGGCCCAAGGGTTCATATATTTTGGCCAAAAACTTATATAAATGTGATTAATGCATGCAATTTCATACGTTCACATATATTAAAATATACCATCCCCAAACAATTTGAAAGGGTTCATGATATTGATCAATTAAATTACCTAAACATGCTGAATATCAACATAAAAATTATATGGTAAAGAATATGTGATTAATCATGCATTTAATTTAACAATACGTGCATAGATAAATAATCACATAAATAAATAAATACTAACTACTTAACTAAAAATGAAATTAACAATTAATTAAACTAAAGTACTAAAATTAAAACAATTACGGAAATTAAATAGTTATTACAAAACAAAAAATAAATTCTAATCAATTCATCACAACAAATCAAAAATAAATAAGCTATCCCTGGGAAGAAGATGGTCCAAAACTATCAGCAGGACGACGACGACGACGCTCACGTCTCGAGTAAAAAAAAAAGGCGAACCTCCTAACTAGGGCAGACGTCTCAAGACCTCGGCCTGAAAAGCTGCCTGCGCCTCTTCCATATTCTCTATAGAATTAAGCATGTCGGCGTGGTTATCAGCTATGGTTCGAACATTATGATATAAGATGCGTTGATCACATTATATGGAACCCTGACGCTTCTGTATCAATCCAAAGAGTGTAGTTAGGTTTCGCTGATGATCATAAAGAGTACGCATCCTGCTATGGAGTAGTGAAAAACGTTCAAAATCAGAAGAAGCACGATCCATAACATTCTCAACAAAACAAACAGGATATTCATCCTCATCCTCATCCTGATCTATCCCATCGGCTCTCTCTTCAGGCAATGTCCAATCCTTTGGACACACTCACTATACGCCTTTGCGTTCAAGTGAAGCTTAAGATGAGTCCTATGTGACTCAGGCATGCAACCCCAAATAACATAATCTTAGTAACTAAAATAGGGAGAGGTGTAGTAGTAAGGCCTACAGCCATAAGCTCATCACGCAGAAAATCAATGAGGCAAAAACCATACCTCCTGTTCTGCAAAACCCAAAGAACGTGCAGGAATGAAAAGCTGATGTCACTCGGCTTTGAAGTGCTACAGATGTTCTTGCCTAGCCACTGTGTCATAGCCAGCTGATTAATCGTAAGCGACTGCTGCCTGGCACAGTGAGAACGATCATTATATCGACCCTCAAATAGCGTCTTTAGCATCAGTTGATGCACTCCATCAAACTGGGATTGTTGTAAGGTCAGGGTGACCTATTTCGCTGGTATCCCAGTGATGGTAGCGAGCAAATCATGAGTCACATCCATGTGAACTCTGTCCAAATCCACAAATATTCTCCCTAAAGGAAGTATCCTCTTATTCCGATAAAAACGCAACACCAAATCCTCATGGTAGTACTCCTCGGTAGAGTACAACATTCTATCCCACCCTCTAGCATGCATCTCCGTACCATAGAATGACTTGAATATCTCCGCATTAAATGCAAATTCTGGTCAGATTTTTACTGGTCGGGCCATTGTATGGTTGAAACTTGAATACGAGTAGGGGTTTAAGTAGGGGATGATGGTGGGAAGGTGCTGTAAAAATTGGGAGAAGGTCTGTTTCGATGGAGGCGCGGTGCCTGATTGGATTCAGTTTTGGATAGACGCGATGCACACTTGGATCGATTTAGATTAGATTGTATTTTGTTTGTGAAGATGAAGAAGTTGAGCCGATGTTGGACTTTAAATGGGATGGTCATTGGGGTATAAATATTGTGGGTTGGGTGGAAAGATGAATTTTGGCTCAAGCCCAAATATTTTCAATAATACCCATCCTGTCATGCTGCCTCGTAAACTTAAAACTAAGATTTTCGATTCGTTAGTAGTCCGATTTTTGCGAATGAGCTATGAAAATAATCAGCATTAAAAATGCTATCTAATGATCTAAGAAAAACTCAAATCTAATTGTGGGTGACAAATGATATGGTGGAAGAACGCCTCAAAATGTGTAAATGGCATAAGTTATATATGAGGGCGATTGAAAATCTAGAAAACTAGATTGTGTCACACGAATCTATACAACTTAAAAGCAGCATAAACAAAGATAGGAAATTAAGAGAACAAGGTGGGGTGATTACCCACCCCCAAACAAAATTTTAGAATAGGATGAAAAAAGTTTTATCTTGGTGAAAAAGAAAGTCTTTTAAAGTCAGATATCCTAGACTTTCTAATCTATCTAATATTTATGGGTTTTATATTTTCTAATTTTTATGGAAATGATTTTTGAAAAATACAATAATAAAGCAAGTACAAATATAAATCACTCCATAGAGAAGCACTACTTAAAATAAATGAGCAAAAGTGCAAGAAAAGAATGAGTGAATTACATGAACATGGACTAAAGATCTGGCACTTACAAACACATTCTGAAAGGAGGGTCTGGCTACCTTAATGGAGTACTCCCAAAATATAGAGTTTGGATAGGAAGTACACCAAGCATAGAGGGTCACTCCTCATAAATGGGGTCATGTAGAAGGGTTTCTTCTCCAGGGGGTGAACGTAATTCATGGAAATGTTTTAAGCATTAGTCATTTACTTAAAAGGTACTGTTGTCTTTGGGATTTACCAAAGTAATTACTCCTTGAGGAGTGACATCAGTAACCAGAAAAGGTCCAGACCAATGTGTTTTTAATTTACCAGGAAAAATATGCAAACGTGAGTTATATAATAAAACTTTTTGACTAAGGTCAAACTCTTTACGTAAAATATGTTTATCATGAATACGTTTCACGTTAGCTTTATAATCCTTCGCTAAATCGTAAGAATCGCTACGGATTTCTTTAAGCTCATTTAATTGTAATTTGCGCTCGACACCAGCAGCGTTAATGTTGAAATTAAGACTTTTAATAGCCTACAGGGCATGGTATTCCAACTCAACAAGCAAGTGACAAGGTTTACCAAAAACTAAGCGGTAAGGGGACATACCAATAGGTGTTTTAAAAGTTGTTCCATATGCCCATAAAGCATCTGTTAGGCATCTAGACCAGTCTTTCCTCTCAGGATTAACTGTCGTTTCTAAAATCTTTTTTATTTCTCTATTGGACACCTCTACTTGACCACTAGTTTGAGGATGATACGGAGTCGCCACTGATAATTATGACATTGAAGTGAATTGATGAATAGTAGAATTATTATGTCATGAATAGTAAATTATGGTGGAAAAATAGTAGATAAAACTCATCAAAATCATGTGATAAAGAGGAGAGTAGTCGTGTTCGCCAAACTTTAGTTGTACACTACTTGGATACGAATCTCGATTGCAAATATGTTTCACTAATAAGAATCAAAACAATAGATAGGAGATGAAAACAGTAAATTTAGATGATGGATAAAGGAATTAGAAGGGGTTTAATCCACCACGCGATTCGATTAACTATTAGTTAGTATCGAATCGCCTGTATTTATCCCTGGTGAAGACCAAGTCCTCTCAGATCGAGGTTTCACTAGCATGAGAGTGTAGCTCCACCACAAATCTCTTTGGTGGTGGCTCTATACTCTAGCGCTCTGTTATAAGCTCTATCTCTAGTTACTCATAACGAAGAACTTGAAGTTCTTAATTGCAGAACAATAAATACTAATGATTAATCATCTTCACATGGCTTCATAAACCTCCTCTAATGGAGGTTTAGCCTAGTGTCATAGGAATCATTATACTAAAGCAATAATAATGAGACATAATGGAAAAGACAATAATTGATATTAAACTAATTAAAGCTTTTGCTTGATTGAGAATTAATGGTGGCTCCGTGGGCCTCTAAAATGAGCCCAAAGTCAATTAGGTTAAATCTAAAAAGGCCACAATTGCTGGAAATTACTTCCGTGCCCTTTTTGTCAACTTTTATAGCTCTAATTGGGGCAAGGCCGGATCCATTGGAAAGCTGATTTCGAGCCGGTCATTTTGACATAAAGTAGGCCCAAGTCCAAAGAAATGGCATGTTGAAGTTCTATTGACTTTTCTATTTGTTTTTCTACCCGGATTGACTTTGACTTCCTAGCTTTGACTGGACTTGAAAAAGGCTTTTCTCCATGATTCTTGGGCTTTAAATGTACAACTTCCTTGGAATCATCTTTACTCGTTTTCTATGCAGAAGTGGTGTTTTTAGTCACATAATCAACTTCAAGTCCTGAAATGCACAAAAACACATAAACATTACTAACTCTTATTTATTATAAACATAATTAGCCTAAATAGAGTACTATTAAGGGGTTTAAAGTACACTTTTGGGTACTTATCAGCCACCTTATGGGTAACTCCATATTTCTTAACTAAAACTTTAATAACTCTATTACAAAAATGTTTTCCTCCATCACTAATGATGGCCTTAGGTATGCCGAAACGTGAGAAGATATACTCCTTCATAAAACAATACTATAGTTTTATGATCATTATTATGATAAAACCATGCGAAACAGGAAATAGACCCATGAAATCAATACCCCAGACATCAAAGAACTCCACTATAAGAATGGGATTTAAGGGCATCATATTACATTGAGTAATACGGCCAAGTTGTTGATATCTAATACACGTTTTACAGTGTGCATGGGCATCTTGAAACAGGGACGTCCAATAAAAACCGCATTGAAGAACTTTGGCGGCAGTTTTCTTTCCACTAAAATAACCCCCGCATGATTGTTCATGGCAAAAAAATAAGACTTCATTGTGCTCCCATTGGGGAATGCAACGACGAATTATCTGGTTCGCATAATACTTAAAAAGGTAGGGTTCATCCCAATAGTAAAATTTAACTTTGGCAAAAAATCTCTTGCGTTTATTTCTAGTCCATATATCAGGAATGATCTCAGACACTAAAAAATTAACAATGTCTGCATACCAAGGTGCAGAAAAAATTAAATAAAGATTCTTATCCGGAAAAGAATCAGATATCGATTCGGAATCACTGTCATCCTCATTAGTTAACCTAGATAAGTGATCTACAGCTACATTTTCAGCTCCCTTTTTATCCTTAATTTCTATGCAAAATTCAGTTATGAGAAGAATCTAATGGATCAATCTCTGCTTAGCATCCTTCTTCGTGAGAAGGTACCTAAGAGCAGCATGGTCTGTATAGACGATGGTTGATAAGAGCCCAAAATTGTAGTTTTAACCCTGTAACAGTTATACTTTTAGACCAATTATGTGAGTAATAATTAAGAGTTAATACTGATTACGTGTTTTTATGCATTTCAGGCTTCAAAGTCCATTATATGCAGAAATGTGCCACTTTAACGAGATAAAGGAGCAAAGGTCGGTTGCTAAGGAGTTCTGTGATTAAAGGCCAAGATTCAAGAAGACAAAGCCTTTCTAAAGCCCGGTCAAAAGCTGAAAAGTCGACGCGGGCAGAAATAGTACACAAAGTCAGCAGAACTTCCGAAGGCCGTATATTTGGACTTAGACCTCTGAATTGAGCCTACCTTATGTCAAAACGACCGGCTCGGAAAGAGCTTTCCAATGGTCTAAGCCTTGACCCAATCAGAGGAGTAAAAGTGGACGAAAAGTCTATTGAAGCTAACTGCAGCTGAAAAGACCTTTTTGGACTGAAAGAATTGGGTTTTGGGCCTGATTCTCTGGCCCAAAACATGGCTCCAAGCCCATGCACGATTTTTGGATCTGAAAGTATAAAAACAAGAGCTTGACTCTTTGTTAATGGTAGATAGTTAGACCTAGATTAAAAATTGGATTAGTTAGCCTCCATTAATTAGTTTTAGAACTTAGTTTTAGAATTTTAATTAGTTAATTAATTAGTTTTTCATATCTTGTTTTAGATCTAGTTTCATGTTTAATTAATTACTTTAGAACAAAGTAGATTATTAATTTAGTATTTGAATCATTGTTTTATTATTCATTAGATTAATAAAATAGTGTTCTTGGTAATCTAGTTTCATTTTCCATTTACTTATTTAGTTCAATTCTTAGATTTACTTATTTGTCATTATTAGTTTAATTCAATTATTGCATGAGTAGTTTTGAATTGAGTTTAAACAAGTAAAGTTCAAATCTTTATATCATGTCTTGTTCGAATTTGATTGGGAATGATAAGCGTGATGATTATCGGCTAAACCTCCATTAGAGGGGGTGAGAAGCCTTGATGAAAGCTTGATTCGATTATCGTAGAGTCGTCGTAATTTCCTTTCCACTCTAGAAATGATTAGTTCACCATGAGAATGGGTGTAATCGTTCACATGCTAGTTATGAATTGGTAGAAATGCCATGTGTAATTAGGGATTAGGAATAACTGCATTGTTTGCGAAGCAATTCAATTCGGATTCTTAATTTATTCGGGGTTAGTGGATTAAGTTGAGCTAAGGTGGAATCAATCCCCCTCTAACTCCTTATCATAGAATCGACGTAGTATTCCCATAATTGTTTAAAGAGTCGACTAGTTGCATCTTGTGGGTAGTTACATCGTAGTCTAGTTATCATTTCGTAAATCTCTCATTAGACTTTAGTTAAGATTATTTATACGTAGAGAACATTACTTTGCGGAAGGACTAGGAGTGGAACGAATCATCTACTCCACTATATCTCAATAGGATTGAGAGTAGAAATCTTTGATAAATTAGGCACGTAATAAGTTTTAGTTTACTTACGTTTTGAGTTTTATCGTTCATTTCGTAGGTAAACTTTATTCTTTTTACGTTTATCAAACTATCATTTTTTTGTTTATCAATGGTCATGGAACCAACTAAGTAGGGACGAAACTTATATAAGGCATAGACAACGACTAGAAATTCCTTTTCAGTAGCATTGTAATTACATTGAGCATCATTAAGGTTTTACTAGCATAAAAAATTACGGTAGACTTATTATCTAACTTCTGTCCTAGCACAGCACCAACGGCATAAACACTAACATCACACTTAAGTTCAAAAGGTTTAGATCAGTCTGGTGGTTGTATGATAGGTGCAGAGGTTAAAGCGGTTTTCAAAGTTTCAAAAGCCTGTTTGCAGTCATAATTAAAATCAAAACTGGCATCTTTTAAAAGTAATTGTGTTAAAGACTTAGCTATTTTTGAAAAATCTTTTATAAAATGTCTGTAGAAACCTGCATGGCCTAGAAAGGCTCTAATGTCACGGACAGTCTGTGCTATAGGCAGAGACACTATCTTATCTATTTTATCTTTATCTACTTCTATTCCATTTTTAGAAATTATGTTGCCTAAAGGTATATGGCCGGTAGACGTTCAAGCATTTGGTCGACAAAGGGTAAAGGAAAGTGATCCTTACGTGTCATAGCATTAAGCTTCCTATAATCGATACAAATCAGCCACGTTATAGGAATTCGGGTGGAAACTAACTCTCTATCGGCATTATGAATGATTGGAAACACCTAATTTCTTAGGGACTATATGAACTGTGCTCACTCATTCACTATCTGAGATGAGGTATATAATGCCAGCATCTGATAAGTGCTCAAAAAGTGCATTTTAACCCTTGATTATACCTCTTGTTTAGCCATTTTAGTGGACTAATAGTATTTGTAAGTTATGTTTTATGATTCTACAAGTGAAAAAGAGAGTTTTGTGGAATATTAGAGAAAAAGGGGTAAAACGGAGCAATTCGAAGCATTAAGGATCACATGGGAAGCCCGTGGACAATCATGGAGAAGGTCAAGAAATTGAAGCTATTAAAGATGCGACTTGAACCTATTTTAAAGCCTATTTTGAAGCCCAAGGCAAAAGGATTCGTTGCTTGGACCAAAGCCCTCAAAAGCTTGTGGACAAGTGTGTTCCTCTGTCAAGGTTATAATAACCCATATATCAGAACTAGTGGTTGGTTTTGCATAAATATGAAATGTACATCCAACAACGTTACACTTCATCACCACCCTTTCAGGAGCAGTACTTGCACGACACAAATCAAACATGTTTGCTATTTCATATGACTTCATGTCTTTGATGAGATCATCTCGAGTAAGGTAGTGTTGTCCAACTTTAGGAAGGATAAACTTCACCTGCAAATGAGCAGGAGTAATATCCAAACCAGTACCTTCAAGGGTCTTCAGACTATGGGAAGAGTCAAGATTCTGACATCCTTAATGTAAGTCTTCAGATTTCAAGTCAATAGGTGAAACTACCACAGCATCAACCATTCCCTCCAAATCAAAATCAAATTGAATTTGTCATCCTTCGCCATTCTTAGTAACTGTCATAGGCGTGCCTAAAAAAAAAAAAAATTCTTCACCACGATTCGGAGTAGACCATCGATCACCATCATCTCCATCCAATACCTGGACTTCACTATCATCATCATCATCATCTATGACTCCTTCTTAACCTACGGCACCTTCATCGACAATAGGTCCATCCAATACTACCACATCTTCTTCTTCTATTTCAACATCATGTAGTATTTCAACTTCATCTCCATCACCTACAATCTCATCAATAGTTCCATTGGTGGCAATTCTATATTCATCAGGAATGACCACTGCATCTCCATACGGATTTTGGCTATCAAAGTCATCATAATCAGGTTGATCAAGATCTCCAACACCAGTTTTACCAAAGTCCGCATTGGATTTTGCTGCAATATATTAGTGAAGAATATATCAGCAACAAGACTATAAGATACTTGAAACATAGAAACCACGTACCCTCAAACAAATTAGGAAGTATAGTTGCTTCTATTCTATCTAAAAAGGTTTCCGGTGAACTTCCCACTTCAGTTGACACTTCCTCAGGCCAAAAATCTATGTTTCAACCAACACTCAGTAAGTACATATACCATTATCAATAATATGTTCCTTAAGCACATGTGGACCAACTCTCACCTGCCATGATCTTTTTGAATATCGACAAGCTGTGAGGTTCAACAACTTCATGAATCTCATCATGTTCCACTTGATGAACACCACTTGTCTGTTGCATGTCCTTTACTATCACTAAATACAATATAAAAAAAATAGAATTATGAACATATTGCTTCGTTCATAAGCTGTAATGGTTTGGCATAGGTTTTTGTACGAGCTAACATCTTTTCTTTCAATGCAAAACAGTTTGCTTTCGTTGAGAAGGGCCTGTAGGAATCTCTTTTCCATTCATATGAAATATTTTCATTCATAGCTTCTCTCTGGGAAACACTTGTAAGGATCTGTTCTTTAAACAACCGAATAACTACTTTTTTCTTTTTCATACTCGGTGAACCAAGAGTAGATGTTGTAGCTCTTCATGGTCCTCGAGAAGGTGGTGTTACAACACACACTTCCTTGATAACCCAAACTCGCATAGCTTTGGTCGGGTTCTTTTTCTGTCTCGTAATCATGTTGGCATAGTCAGTTTGTTCGTCGATTCGACAAGGGCACTTGTTCATCAGGTACCGCAAAGAGAAACTCGACCACCTACTCGAACTTACAGCTTCCACAAGACTAATGAATCTTTCATAAGAAATGTCGACATCAGACACTCTCAATTTCACCTCACCTCCGACATACTTCATCACCCTTTGTTTGTCTACTTTCATCTCACCATTATAATGAAGAAGAACATCGAAAGAAGCACCTATAAGAGTTCTCACATTGATTACAATATAAAAGTTATCACATTTAATATTGTTACACTTTTATGACAATAATATTCTATAAAAACCTTAACAACAATGAAAGAATCAACATGGAAACCCGAGAACCGTTGAAACTAATAATATTTACTTGAAAATAACGATAGAACCTCAACATTACATTGAAACAAAACCCAACAAACCAAACTCTACAACCCAACATCCAAGACGAGATAGATAAGTTTTTAAATGGTAAGTTAAAACAAAACCCTTTTTATGTGAATGTGTGATGTTCTCCTCCATTTCAAACAGGAAGGAGGAAGAAAAAACCAAGAAAACCATAAACAAAAGTGATACTTGTCTAAAATTTTGAAGGTTGGACCGAATATCGAGGTTCATGTTAGGGTACTATTCCTATTTTTGTGAAACAAAAATAAGTAATGGGTATAAGTAATGTTGCTGATAGTAGTTATAACAATTGCTACATAATATATCAAACTTAGCTTCGACTACTTCATTTATATTTTTATCTAAATCCGTCGGCGTCACGTATCACGTGGGTAATCGAATGGCTAATTCGCTGTGGTCAGTCACAATCACCAAGTACACCCAGAGATTGCGTGTACCAGGTAGGTCAGAGAGTGTAGTAGTTCCACGTCGGTTTTGTCCCAAAATACAACAAAGGGCAAAAAAGTAAAAAAACCTTTGAATAAGTCAAAATATGTGGGCGTGGTCTAATTGAGAAGGAATTGACAGTATCATGGTCTAATTGAGAAATTACCCTAATTAGAAAGGACCATGTTATTTTCCCAAAGGGAATAGACAGTAAGTATTTGTACTCCATCGGCTAAAATCACTCTTTTTTCAATATGACACTTGACTTCTCATGGGTTTATTATGGACGCCAAAAATGTGAGGGAATAGTTATGCTATTCCTGGCTTTCCGAGACCATCCTCCGCCTTGACAGTTAAGTGGTCCAATTACTCTTGTATACCGTTAAATAGCACAGTCTAAGCCAATTATTAGTTGAAGTTATTTTGTTCATGAAATATAACGAGTACACCCACCTTTTTTAGTTCTCAGTCATCGTGACGTAAATGTTAAAGCTTCCTAAAATTATGAATGCCCTAGTTCCATTTTGGCAGTAAAGCTTAACGTAATATTTTGGACAGACAGGTACTATAAATTGTAAATAAATGCATGAGAGAAGGCTTTACCAATTTTAACTGAACAATACATGGTTGTCGAAGCAAACAATATCTCCTTAATTTCATATTGCGCACATAATCTATTATGCCCTCCATCACATTTATCAACTAGTATTAAATCTCTTTATTCGTAAATATCCAACAAAGAGCAGTCTCCCAAGCGAATTCCTTAATTAATATTCACTTAGAATAGCAAGAACATTGACTTAGAATAATTGATATGCCCAAAAGAATCTTAAATGATTGCTTTAATTGTGTAGGGAAAGAATTTTAGATGATTGTTTCAATCGTATAGGGAATGATTTATAAAAATTTGAACTGATAATGATTTAACCCCCCAAATACACAAAAAAAACACGGTCAATTCAAGTTGACTTTTTTTTTTGTACTTAAGGGGGAGACCCTAATTTCCCCATCTAGTGGGGTGGGGGGGAATTCTAATTGGCTCATCTAGTTGGGGGTGGGGGTGGGGGGTGTTAATACTAGTTAACCCATGATTTAATTAGTGAGTGATTTGATTTCTATGGGAGAAGAAAGGGAGTGCACCCCCTAGTCGGTTCGATACGTTCTTTACAGATTTGTTTCTATAAGGGAGACTCCACTTTTTTAGAAACAACTACATATGATTGTGCATACCTAAATCTCTATAAGAAAACCCTAATGACCTATCAAGCAATAAACACCCTTCTTCTCTAATGGACGTAGGAAGCCGCAATGGCTCCAAACCACTATACATCTTGTGTGTCATCTCTTTAATAGTTCTTCATTATTTTCTACATGGTATTAGAGCAGAGCATTTAATAACTTATCTTAATCAATCTCTTCTTACTTAAATCCAAACAAACAAACAAACAAACAAGCAAACAAACAAAAATAAAACTTGTGTAAAGGTATAATTTGGTCAGACCTTACAATTATCAGATAATTGGGGAAGAACGAGGTTTGATATGGATTTGACTGAGTTCATTTCAGATGAACTGCCTACGTATCTAACTCTCTCGGGGGGAGCCAGAATCAAGTCAGATGTAGTTCGTTGTTTGGATTCTATTATCGAATGGTCGATAGCGAATGTAGAAGATGGAGAGTGGAAAAGAAGCATCCCATCTCCTTCCCCTTGTTTGAGAGTGGAAAGGAAATATATAGAATTCTCTCCTCCCTTTGGTGCGCCATTGGTTAATGACATTTAGTATTGCATTGATATTAATGTTCATTTTGTAACCATTTGGTAACTCATGACTCTTAAGATGACCAATTGTAACGATCCACTAAGCTAGTCTCAAGATATGATCAATGGCATTGACATGTGTTGCAAATATATTGATGACAATATATGTCCCTCACATTGCCCCTTCTCGTTAGGTTGTGCTTTCTTAAGAATGATCTAACGAGAGAAATAGTTTGACACGTGTCCAAGTGGAACAGCTGTGTTCTCACTACAAGAAACAGGGTCTTTAGCAACAAAAATAAACGTCGCTAAATATTGATAAAACGTCGCCCATGATATTTAGTGACGATTTTTAGAGTGTTTCCACATCGTAGCCAATGATATAGTCGGCAATTATATAGAGCTGCGCTTTTTTAACGTCGCTAAATGTGGCACCTTCAGCGATGATGGTAACTGTCGCCATTGTCCGAATTTCGTCGCTAATTTATTTTTGCGTTCTCAATACAATAACGTCGCAAAAGGTGAATGTTTTGCGACGTTTTCCAAATTGTCGATAATGAGGCCTTACTTAGCAACGTTTCTATCGTCGGTAAATGCCCAAAAAATTTGAAAAATTTAGTATAATTGGCGACGTTTTGATCATCGTTACAAGTCCAAAAAATTTGAAAAATTGGTGTTATTAACAACGTTTTTATCGTCATCAAAGGTCTAAAATATTTGAATTTTTAGTGCTTTTAGCGACATTGTTATCGTCGTCAAAAGTCTAAAATATTTAAATTTTGAGTGTTTGAGCGACGTTTTTATCATCGTCAAAGCTCTAAAATATTTGAATTTTGAGTGTTTTAAACAACGTTCTAATCGTCGCTAGAGATATGAGACTATTTTCATTACTAATATTGTTGTTAATTTTGCACCATTTGTACAATTTTCACCTGTCCCCCCTCCCATCCAATTACCATTCAACAAATAAACCTAAAATAAAAAGACTAGAACATCAATTATTTAATAATATGTAATACACAACAAAATTTCAATAAATAAAAATGAGTCAATCCACTCAATTAGAAACTAAAGAGAGTTGCATCATCCCCTTTTATAATTTTTTTTCCTAAAGTCATCTTAATAAAAGTATTAACTTAAACAAACACAATTCTAAACATCCCTCAAGTAAGTTGCGAATGAAACCGTCTTCACAAAAAAATAAAAAATTGACCAATAGCATTTAGATTCATCGGAAGCCTCTTGCAATTCTTTATCACCATTTCTTCACAAAAAATAATACCACTTCTCTTTTGACGTAAGATTATCTGCACATTAAGATGTTAACCATTAGATCACCCAAAAAAAAATGTGAAACCAAAAATATAATAGTTTCGTCACGTCAAAATGAAAATCCAGTGAACATGTCTATACCTCAGGACCAACCCCATTAGCTCGAGAAGCTCCATAAAGTGAACTAAGCTCTTCAGCAGAAACTTGGTTTCCATACCTGGAGACAAAGTTTAAGAATTAACCGACATTATTAACTAGATAGCAAACGAGCAAGATGAATGAAAAGTAAAATATATTCTCACCTTACAGCGTCACAAAGAGATAAATTCAAGATGATTAGGATGAAGCTAAAAATGTAGTAGGTGGTAACCCGAGAGAAAAAGGAGGGTAATGACACCTATCTTCATCAAAGAAAGCCATGCAGTATAAATCAGATTATTGGAATATAAATATGCAATCTCTTGCACTTACGTAGCTAAATAGAAGACGGGTATCTGTTAGAAGAAAACCTACCTCAGTCACTGTGCAACCTAGCTCTTCCAAATGTGCAGCAGCTGCTTAAATTGTGGATGCTACTCCAACATCAACACCATCTACAAGGGTTTCACGGATCACCCCAACCCTTAGCCCCTTTAGAGGTTTAGATTCCAAAGATTTTGTTGGTACTAACTGAGATGCAAGATTCAGTACCTCCTGAAAAATGAAACAATCTGTCACAAAGAAGAATGTCATTCACCCATATATTAAAATCTAATCTATTGTACATACTCAGAGACTTAACAAAACAGGCTCAAAATTTCAATAAACAAGTTAGGCTGTAGAAGGATTGTTTTTTTTTAGAATGTTAAGGTGCCAAATTCTCATTAAATAAATAAATTACTGCCTCTAGATATACAAAAAGATGAGAAATTAGGATCCACCTCCACCCATCTTACATCACCCCAGTACCCCACCCCACCCCAAAAGGAATCAAACCCTACTTTTTTCCTCATTGGAGGAAAAAAACAAAACCAAGTGGGGAATGTTTCTATAGATGATTCTCTATTAACCTGCTATAGAATAACATGTGCACCCACCTGTGGCAAGATCTAGACCACATATCAGACACCACTACCAACCCAACCTCTGACCACTTAACTCCACACCACCACCCATTACAACTTTTTATGATTTTTCAACCCAACCAGAAAACAAGGCCTGAAAACCAAAGGGTTAGAAGAAAGAACGACCATTACTCTTTTGGATTATGAACCCACCATCACTTGTATGCGTGTTAATTCAGTTCTGAAGGACCTAGACCAGATCCACCCATCCCTCCTCCAATAATTCCGGTTGGTGAAGGAAAACATGTTCTGTCCGGGCCCCAGTTCAGTTCTGTTTCAATCCCCCAGTCCAGTTCTGCCCCGGTCCAGTTCGGAGGAGTTGTTCAGTTCAGTTCTGTTCTCGGGCGGTTCCAAGATTTGGAGTAGTTCCCTGCAGAACCGGCGAGAAGATGGAAAAGTACAAGTACCACTACTTGGATCGATAGCGATAATAATGGCAGCTCCACTAAAATCACAAGTTCCGGGACCTTGACCCTTCCTTTGGAAATAGCTGTTAACAAAGATAAGCTGCGATGAGCTCTAACAAGGTGTTTGGTTGGAAACAACTTCCACTTTGAAGGATGGATTGCAGTCGGCTCCACCCTCCACAAGCATAATCCAAAGCCTTTTGACAATTTGAATCACTTGCATCACTTCTACACACACAATAATTTGCATATGTCAAGAAAAGTTACGAATAGCCGGACATGGCCAAGATAAGCACAACAAGAACTAAAACAGCCATGGTTAGTTGGAAGCTTGGAACAAGATTAGGAGAAAAGAGAGAAGATATTGAGTGGTTTTGCTACCGTAAACTAGGGGAAAGAAAGAGTGGAAAGTAAGTTTTGCAGCTAGGTGGAGAGAAATAAGAGAAGGATTGTTACACACACATAAAGTCAACAAGATTCTCAGGCAAAGACCTCAAGAAAAAATGAGAAAACTTACACGCTCACTGCTAGTAGCATCAAATATGTCGTGACCAGAAATTGCTTCAAGAAGAATTGCAGTGTCAGCAACAGAACTAAAGCATCCAATTACATCTAATGATGACGCATATGCCATGAGTCCAAACCTTGAGACACGTCCATAGGTTGGTTTTATTCCCCACAACACCACAAAATGATGTTGGCTGCCTAATAGGAAAAAGACGTGCGTGGTGTCTTTTCTGCTCAACCACAAATGTTACAGGAGGAAAGTAGCCCTCTTCCAGAGAATTGAAGCACAAGCCTAGATAAGAAACAATGATTCATATTACTCATAGACCTTCTAAATAGAGTCCAACTCATAGAGTAGGACCTGGCTAAACTGTCCTTCACTAACACTATGCCAGAGATAAATAAGCCACATCCCCAACAATAAGAATCAGTAGGTAAAGTAACTTCAGCGTCGTCTGGAATAAGGCAAAACACATAGTTTTCATATGAAACCTACTTCCAAGTTTGCGAGCTGTATTATAAACTACTTCGCATTGTAGCCAAGTCATATGCAATTCATGCATGTAAATAGAGTAATCTTATTTCATCGTATACTAGGAGTAGATGCAAAGACTTAGAGTACATTTTAAATTGACTTGATGCTATTCAGCTATACTTCTAAGAACTCGTTGAAAACGTATCACAATTGAAAAAAAAAATCTCCTATTAAGATGTAATCAGGTTGGGACAATACAGTTAACTGACCACAAGTAACCTCACAACAGAAACAACATAGTATAAACCAATTACAACATTTTCATGTTTTGCAATTGTGCCCTAAATTTCCAAAAAATCGGTAATAATAAACATTTTGCTTCTTCAAGACCAATTCCTTTATCTTGATGTCGATGACATTCAATCTCTCTACTTCAAGCTCAGTCTAATAACTAATATATCGAAAAGTGACAGAATACATTAACTACGAAGTCTAATTAATTTCGAAATTAGAATTGAGTTGACAAACAAATGAAGAGATTAAAATAAAAATGAAAACTTACAGACTACGAAACTCTTTGCAGAATCCACATCTGAATTTGTGAACCAAAAGTATGGGTTCATGAAAAAGTAAAACTCCATCAGAAACGAGAACCATTTCTGAATAACGAGGTGAGAGAGGAGAGAAAGAGACGTGCTTTCCAGTTGCTTTGAGAGACTTCGTTGGAGTGACGGTGTTGTTTTCTTTCTTGGAGAGACGACGGTGAGAGAGGAGAGATGGTGGTGGTTTGTTTCCTTAGATTTTAGGTCTTTTTCTTTATTTTATTTTTCTTGTTTTTATGTGGCAGGGTATACTATTTTTATATTTTCTTTTTTTATTCAAATTATTTCGTTATACTACCAAAACAGAAGAAGGGCGCGAATACAAAATCCCAAGCGATCTAAATGTTTTTCGCAATGGGTGCGAAAGTTTTAACGACGAAATTTTGGTCCCAAAAACCATAAGATTCGCCATGATGTGTAAAAACCACACCAATGACTACGTTTTTAAATGTCGCCTTATGTCAAAAGATTTTGCCGACGCTCATTACGTCGCTGAAAACTAACTCTCAATTTTATTATTTTACAAAATTTGGATTATGACTTTTGGCGACATTAAAAACGTTGCCAGACATTGGTTTTAAACACTGTGACAAAAGTTTACTTGTGACGCTTCTAAACGTCGCCAAAGGAAATCATTACCTACGTTTTTCCAGCGTCGCTAAAACTTTTGTCGCTAAAGAACCAGTTTGTTGTAGTGTCTGGTTTTATATTTGTCTCGTCTCTTGGAAATGCCCAAATGGATTGTAGCTCGATAGAGCATTGGAGCTCGTGTGAGCATTCTACTCTAGTGAGTATTTCACACTTAGTTGGTCCTTGAAGGTCCTCAACTTAGTGAAAAGTTTAGCTCAAGAGAGAATTTTTTAGCTTGTGAGAGCGTTCTGCTCAAGTGAACATTCTGCTCGAATGAGCATAGGTCGAGGGACCACTTAGCGCATATGTAAGCGTTTTGCTCGAGTGAGCGTAGGTCGAGAGACCTTTTATCACTTATGTAAGCGTTCTGCTCTAGTAGGTCAAAAGACTTTTTAGCACTTATGGAAGCGTTTTGCTCGAGTGAGCATAAGTCAAGGGACCTTTTATCACTTATGTAAGCGTTCTACTCCAGTAGGTCAAGGGACCTTTTGTAGGAACCGCCTTACATACAATCTCATTACCCAACCCATCGAGTTTGTTGATTCACAAATGAATCTCACTCATTAATGATTTAAAACAATGTACAATGCACATAAGTGCCCGTTATTATATCCGGATTAAGAGGACAAACATCCATAATAACAGAGGTGTTTGTTCTCTTATATAGTCAGTATAAAGATAAACAACCTCACTTGGTCCTGTTCATTACACACAAAGTGTACTAGTGTAATCCTATAGTCAAGATAGACTAATACCAGATTATACTACAACCATACTAATGGTTTGTCCAAATCCATTTAGGTTGTGAACGTTTACTTATATTTTATGAGGTATTGATGATATGATCTTCTGTGTGTCACCACACACCATATCATCTACAACATAAAGTATTAGACACATGCATATAACTAATAACATATATAATATGCATAACATTTGCCCATATGATTCTCATTCAAAATATAAAGAATTGGAGTTAATACAAAAGTAATGCTTTTAGTATATAACCCTATCACCTTTTAGCGTTTATGGAAGTGTTCTGCTCAAGTGAGCGTAGGTCAAGGGACCTTTTATCGCTTATATAAGGGTTCTGCTCCAGTGAGCGTAGGTTAAGGGACCATTGGTGCTTAAGTAAGCGTTCTGCACTGAGTTGATCCTAGAAGTATAGGTCCTCAACTAGTGAGTGGTATTAGGGAGGTCAAGGGACCATTGGTGCTTAAGTAAGCGTTCTGCACTGAGTTGATCCTAGAAGTATAAGTCCTCAACTAGTGAGTAGTATTAGGGCTATGTAGCCTCTGAGCTCGAGTGGGCGTTTTGTTGTAGAGAACATTTTAGCTCTAGAGAGCGTTTGAGTTTGAGTGAGTGTTTCTGATTTGGAGGTTACAGCTGATAGCTAGCCTTGAATTGGCATGACTGTAGCTAGCTCCAGTTTTGGAGCGTGATTGACCTGTACAAAATGCGAGCTAACACCAAAGAGTTAGTACGAACTAACAGTAGTAATTCGAGTACGAACTAACAGTAGTAATTATATAATAACATAATTTAACATGTTTAGATGGCAATAATAAGCCCCAGTCCGGAGATGGTTGTGGCTAGCCCCCAATTTGGAGCTTGATTGACCTGTTCTAAAATGAACTAATACAAAAAGGTAATTAGAACGAAATAATTGGTAATTTCATCAATAAAATGAGAATTGAGCTCAAAAGTCTGGGTTATATCTGCGTGATATCTAGCTCCAGTTCGGTGTTGGTTGTAGTTAACCCCAGCTTGGAGTGTAATCGACCTGCAGTTGGTCGAGCTGTAGACATATAAATTAGTAGTATAATGCAAAGTCATTATATGGATGACCTGTGATAAGCACCCAAAAGTGTATTATGAAACCCCATTAAGACATATAAATTTGGTTAATTATGTGTTTAATAATCATGAAATAAATATGTTTTCATACTTTTGCAGGTATTTGCAGTAAACATGGAAATATTGGTTAAACCTGAAATAAAGCACGAGGAACGGCGTATATACGAATTCTCCCAAATCCACACAGAAGCATCAAACTTCCAAAGCTCCTACCTCTCGAACCAGGACTCCGAATGCGACACGAGAGATGCTCGGACAATCGTATGATGAACTCTACGATAGGCGGAAATTGTAAACACCAAAAAATACCGGACCGCCACTGGACTGCACATGGACCCACTATGCGGGGCCACAAGATTGGATGAGTCATCAATCATGGAGCATGTCAAGACAAAGATAACAAATTATTGGTGCAAAGTTGACACCTTGCATGTAATAAATTAGATTAGGTGTTAATAGTGAAAAAAAAAGGCAAGGTGTCACTTTGTTTTAATGTGGTGGATAAAAATTCATTAATGTGGTTTGATAATTCACGTGGGAGGAAATGAGATTTCTCTCAAATGGAGAAGAAATTAGACAAGGGTGGGGGACACTCCATTTACTCCCTTGACTTATTTTCCTCACATGGCATTATTTTAGTTCTTTAGTGAAAGAAATGTAAAGTTAGTTTTAGTTTTTTAAAAAAGATTGTAATAGTTTTAATGGAGGAACACTTGTTTCTTCTAGAAAAAAAATAGAAGTGAGTTTGATTGTTCATCTCTCTCTCTCTCTCTCTCTCTCTCTCTCTCTCTCTCTCTCTCTCTTTTCTTCTCTTTTATTTTTCTTAGTTTATAAATCCTTGTCCCAAGGATCATGAGCTAACTTCCCTTTTGGGGAGTTAATCCAACTCATGTGAGGGTAAACCAATTGTTGTTGGTTTGGTAGGTTTAGGAAGAACAACTAACTCTACATCCTATCCCAAAATGGTAGTTGGTGTAGAGTTTAGTTAGGAATCAAGCAATGAGCTTAGAGATAAGTCATTGTTTGGTTTCACTTGCTAGCATGTATGAGCTCTTTAGTGAGCCATGCATGCTAGGGATCAAATCTATTTTTCCGTTAGGGACTTGTCTATGAGTCTAGGAAGAATCAAAACCTTTTTCAAATCAACACTAATGATAATTTCACATGAGGAGGATTAACTCTCCACCTTCTCTTTCAAATCTCTATTTCGGTATTAAGTGAATGTTTTCAACGTTAATATTTTCTTAATGTTTATGTAGGAAGGAAAAATCTAGCATTTATATTATGACCTTACTCCTTAGTTTCCCTTAATTGTAAATTCCAATTTGTAGTTGTTCTAAGCTTTAGTTTAGTTCGAATCTTTATTCCAACTCTACGTAACGAAGATCATGAGTAAGGAACCTTGAGTGCTTTTGCATCAATTCTTAGAGATCAAAACTCTAAGTAGTAGTAAAGAGCATATATCAAATGGCGCCGCTGCTGTTCTAAAGCCATAGAACTTGTGCTAAAGATCGGAAGTTGCATCAAGGGGGAACTCCCATTCTCTTCATTCCTTTCCTTGTCGTTCGTGCGTTTTTTTTAGTTCAAATTCATATTTTTTACCTCGCAATAGACCTCTTCGATAAAAAAAATTTCGTTCCACTTGCAGGTACCCAAAGTTAGGACTGGGAAACAACACTACAGGAGATTATAAGACTTCCATAAAAAATTGAACTCACTGTGGATTACTTGACACGCGTGCGCGGGTGTGTAGTCGCTACAAGAGTGTGACCAGCGTCATGAAAGTGATTTTTCTTTTTTGCCTCCCTCTGTTCAACCACCAAAGCATCTCGGATCTACCTTGATCCATTTCAGGCCTAAATATCTGGTCCCCAGCACTGAAAAATTCGATAATCCTTTGGGATTAATCGCGATTTAATTGAAACGTTTGTTTCAAGGGCGAAAACGCGGGAAGCTACAGGTTCCAATTTTCAGTATTATTGTATTTTTTTTTTATTATGTTTTTCTGCATGTATGCCATGTATATAGTATTAGAAAATATTTATGGATTATTATTTAAGTTTTAGCCTCGAATTATGTATGAATCAAGTTCGTATACCGGTAAATATTTATATACGATTACTTGGACATGATTTGCATATTAATGTATATTGACATATTAATGGTACTGTTTTGCATGGGTATATGTCTTTCTACGTATAAATGTTTTTTTGTTACATGTTTGACATTTCTATACGTCTACGTACACGGTATTGTCTAATAAGTCGATTTTGTCAAGAAAGAGGAGAACATTCCAACGAGGGTTAAAATCTGAGTTGGGTAAGTTGTTTCTAAACCCTACGGGGTAAAGCTGCTCTCTATAGGACATTCGCAATCTCAATGAGTATTGTCGAAATCGATTTATTATGCAATACAAGAGTCGATTTTAGTTTAGGTATAATATTTTGCATGTTTAGTTTTGTCGTCTATTCTCGCGATGTATATCGTGATTAGGTATGCTAATGTATTTAGATAATGCATGAGTGATTCAAATTAAGCTACATTCTTGATATACGTTTACGTAATATCGATTTACAAATTAGCATACATATCATTATATTGATGTATATTTGCCAATGCACGTATGGAAATATTTATCGATGACACAAGCTTGCCTATTCAGATAGCTATAATTATGAGTAGAGTATCTTCACATGCTACTGCACTTAGTATTGTATGAGTAGATCGTATTTGCATGTTTGTATTTTAACCCTTGCATAAATCTTAAAAAAATATATAAATATATATATATATATTCCAATGGTGTCTAGGAAACTTGAAAGATTGAGGTTACTTAATTAGAACCGTGCTTGCACGGAAAGCCTCCCTAATATCTCTCTTATGACCTGGCTGTTGGTTTATGCACACGTATTCCTAGCTTCACTGCTACGTTAGCAGCAACTTAGGCATATGTTATTAAAATATAATGCTTAAGATAATAATAAAATTCGAGTCCTACTAAATTCCTTCTGCTTGCATGAGATTAAGGTCTGGTTCCACTAAAGAAATTGAACATACCTATCGTCGAAAAAAAAACGATAAGCAATTGCGTAAGTTCTCACATAAAAATTGTTCTTCTTTCGCTAATTACCTTCATCACAATCAATCCTTCGCCGCCATCAACTTCGTCATTATGGCTAACGATCCTCCACGCCAGAGAAGCCCCCTCTCGGACTTCTATATCTTGCATTACAGGAAGGACCTTCTTCCTCGTGATCAAACTTGAGGACATTGTCGGTGATTTTCAGATCCCACCAAACGTTTTCAGTTTGTTACCAATATATCATGGTTTGGAGCACGAAAAACCGCATAATCATCTTCGTGAGGCTTCAACAAGTGGCAACAACATTTCATCATCCGCCAGTCTCTAAGGAACAACTCTTGCTTCATTTGTTTCCATTCACTTTTAGCGGAAAAGCGTCAATCGGCTAGCGGGACAACAATCACAATCCATAGACACATGGAATAAACTAGTTCGGGCTTTCATGCTTCGGGTTTACACACTCGAGAAAAAACAACTGAAATGCTTGAAGAAAATTCAATTCTTTTCGTCAAAATCCTCATGAATCCTTTTCTGAAGCATGGAGTCGCTTTTTCTTGATCTTCGTTAGAATGTCCTCATCACCAACTGGAAAAAAGCTGTCCTTGTTCGTTCATTCTTTAATGGTCTTTCGATCATCAAAAGAAACTCTTGATATAATGAACGGCGGTTGCTTCATGGACAAAGGAGCTCTTGAAGCTTATACTTTTCTTGAAAAACAAGCGAAAAAAGGGTACTTTGGGGTAACACCGAAGTCGTCTAGGTCATCAAAGGACAATGTTACAAAGGCCACATCTATTTTTGAGGTAAAACCCGATCCGAAATAAAAAATTTGATAGAATCCCTAACTAAAAAGTAGATGCCCTTGCAGGTTCAAGTAAACGATTAACTACCAAAACCAGTCATGAACGTTGACACTGCCCCTTGTGTCCTTTGTCTTAGTCCTGACCATCCTGATGCATATTGTCCCTTGTTATATGCTTCCCCTACTCAACAATCGGAGGAGGCATGTGCATTCAACATTCCTAATGCACCGTGGAGACAACATCCGAATTTCGCTTGACGCCAAAATAACCAACAAATGGGGGCTCCTCCAGGTTTCGCTAATCCACCTGTTCACCCTACCAACAATTTTATTCCATACCGCCAAGGAAATAATCAACAATACCAACAAGGTCAATTTCCAAATAATTCCAATGCTAATTATCAAACCAGGTAGAAGCCTTGTTCTAGCTAATCCGGATCCCAACTATAATCAACAACTTCTAAGCAATAATTGAGAACTACTACTACTTTTGTAACAAACTGCGCCAACCATTACGGATAGGACAAATGAGACTTTCTTGGCTTACATGAACCAACAGGTCTCAAATTTTAACGTCTATCCAACAATCTTCAAGCAATTGGCGCAAGAAAAGAGTCGAAGGCGTGTTTCTGCACAAGCGGTTCCAAACCCTAAACCAGCAAACACGACCTTTGAACTGACCAATGCCCGGTACAAGCACCCCCAACCAAGGTGAGGTGCATGCAATCACTACTCTACGATCTGGAAAAAGCGTAGACAATCAGATAAGTATGCCAGATGATCAACCAAAAGAAAAAGAGGGTTCCAAGGATTCTATTTCTAATAATGAACCTATGGAAGATTCCCCAGATTCAACAGAGTCAACACCTCGAATGTAGGAAACAAGCAAGTAGACCCTTTTGCCAAATTCATACTAAGGCACCATTTCTGCGACGCTTGGCAAAGAATAAACGATGAGAATTTTCTTTGAAATTCGAGAGGCTTTTCAAAATTTAACAATCAACTTACCTTTTCTCGATGCCTTAAAATTATTACCAAAACATGCAAAATTTCTGAAAGATATGTGCACCACAAAAAGGAGAACTAATGTTCCTCAACAAGCGTTCCTCACTGAACAGTTTCCCTCCATCACCGAACACAATGGTATAGTAAAATACAAGGACCCTGGTAGCCCAACGGTTCTATGCACCTTAGGTGACAAATACACGGCTACTGCACTACTAGACCTAGGAGCTAGTGTGAACTTACTTCCATATTATTTATTTAAACAACTAGGTCTTCATGAGCTCAAACCTACCACCATGACTCTACAGTTAGCCGATCGTTCCATAAAGTATCCAAAAGGAATTGTGGAAAACGCCCTTGTAAAAGTCCAAGATTTTTTCTATATCCGTAGACTTTGTTATTTTGGATCTGAAGTTGCATGTGATTCCATTCCGATCATCTTAGGATGTCCGTTCCTCGCCACTGCTAATGCTCTTATTAACTGTCGAGATGGTTCCATGATCATGTCCTTCGGAAATCTTTCGGTCGAGGTGAATGTGTTCAAGTTGATGAAACAACTTCCAGAGCCTGACATTAATGGTGAGGCCAACAGGATTGACAGCATTCCGCAAGAGTATTTCACAAACTCTTTTCCTGAAGATGAAGTGTACCAATTTCTTTCCTTTAGCGAATCTAAATTTGAGGACGATGATTACACACAAGAAGTAAATGAGTTATTAGAGTCAGTACCATTATTTGACCCTACAACAGTGATGTCAAGTAACTTGGATGATCATCAATCTGTTTACTACATGGATGATGACCTTCCTCAAGAATCTTTAATACCCACTCTGCCCACCCCTGAATTAAAACCACTTCCTTCGGAATTAAAATACGTACAGCTTGATGCTGATGGTCGTCACCCAGTTATTATTTCTTCACAATTAACTGACGATCAGGAAGCTCGTTTAATTAATGTCATTCAACAACATCGTTCTGCTATTGGATGGTCCCTCGATGACATTAAAGGCATTGAACCTAATGTGTGCACCCATCGTGATACACCGGAAGAAAATGCTAAGGCGTCGGCGTGAACCTAACGTCGCCTAAACCCTACCATGAAAGATGTGGTCGGGGGAGGAAGTGTTAAAATTACTAGATGCGGGTATTATTTACCCTATCTCGATAGTGTTTGGGTGAGTCCCCGCATTACCGTGGTTCCAAAGAAATCTGGCATTACGGTTGTGCGAAATGATAAAGATGAATGCATTTCCACTCGTATCCCGATAAAATGGCTTAATATGCATTGACTATCGCAAACTTAATGTCGTCACTCGTAAGGATCACTTTCCACTTCCATTCATCGATCGGATGCTTTCGAGCGTTTAGCCGGTCATGCCTATTCTTCGCTTTCTTGATGGTTATTCAGGTTATTTTTAGATAGTCATCGACCCTGCTAATCAAGAAAAGACAACGTTCACCTGTCCATTTGGTACATTTGCATATAGACGAATGCCTTTTGGCCTTTGCAATGCACCTGGTACTTTTCAACGCTGCATGCTTCATATTTTCAGTGATATGGTTGAACGGTTTATGGAAGTATTCATGGACGACTTCTCAATTTATGGAGATTCTTTCGATAGCTGTCTATCAAATCTTGAAAAGGTCTTTACACGTTGTGAAGAGAAAAACCTTGTTCTTAATTGGGAAAAATGCCATTTCATGGTTACTAAAGGAATAGTTTTAGGACATATCGTTTCAAAGGACGGAATCGAAGTCGACAAAGCTAAGATAGAAAAAATTGCTTCACTTCCTATACCAAAAACAGTTCGAGACATTCGCGCATTCTTAGGACACGCAGGTTTCTATAGGAGATTTATTCAAGATTTCTCAAAGGTTGCTAGACCTTTAACCAATCTCCTGCTTAAAGATGTCGCTTTTGATTTGAGTTCGATTTGCAAACAAGCCTTTGAGGTATTAAAACCGCGATTAACTACCGCTCCTATAATTCAACCACCTGATTGGTCTAAACCTTTTGAATTAATGTGTGACGCGAATTTAACTATGCTATTGAGTCGCATCTACTAGGCAACGCCGAGAAGATAAGCCGGTTGTCATTTACTATGCGAGTAAAACCCTTAATGAAGCTCAATGTAACTATACCACCACCGGAGAAAGAGTTTTCGCCATTGTATATCGTTAGATAAGTTTCATCCTTACCTAGTGGGTTCTCCAACTATTGTCTACATCGACCATCGCGCACTTCGCTATCATTAGCGAAAAAAGATGCAAAACAAAGGTTGATCCGATGGATTCTCCTTTTGCAAGAGTTTACTCTCGAAATTAGAGATAAAAAGGTAGGGAAAATGTGGTTGCAGACCATTTATCAAGACTTGTCGATGATGTTGATATCGATACCGAACCTATCGTGATTCCTTTCCGGATGAACACTTGTACTCTATTTTTTCGTCCCCTTGGTACGCTTGGACATAGTAAATTACTTAGTTACCGAGGAAGTTCCTTTATCTTGGTCTCAGAATGACCGGAAAAAGTTTTTATCCTTTGAAATTCTATTTCGGGATGATCCCTACCTTTTAAAGTATTGTTCGCACCAACTAATCCGCCGTTGCATTCCCGACCGGGAACACAACGATGTGTTATCCTTCTACCATGAACAATCTTGTGGTGGTCATTTTAGTGGTAGAAAAACTGCGCCAAGGTTCTACAATGTGGTTTTATTGGCCAACACTGTTTAGAGATGCACATGAGCATTGCAAAGCATGCAATCGCTGCCAGCAGTTAGGTCGCATTACTTAACGCAATATGATGCCCTTAAATCCCATTCTAATTGTGGAAATCTTTAATGTATGGGGCATCGACTTCATGGGTCCATTTCCAAATTCTCATGGCTTCCTATACATACTTGTAGCAGTTGACTATGTGTCAAAATGGATTGAGGCATTGGCATGTCGTGCTAACGATCATAAAACGGTCGTTTTGTTTGTAAAAGAAAATATTTTCTCTCGATTTGGTGTTCCAAAAGCTATAATTAGTGACGGAGGAAAACATTTCTGCAATAAAATTTTTGAATCATTAGTAAAGAAATATGGAGTCACGCACAAAGTGGCAACTCCGTATCATCCTCAAACCAGTGGTCAAGTAGAAGTCTCTAATTGAGAAATAAAATCCATTTTGAAAAAAGCGTCAATCCATCTAGGAAAGATCGGTCTCTACGATTATCGATGCCTTGTGGGCATACATAACGACTTTTAAGATACCTATAGGGATGTCTCCGTGATCGCCTCGTTTTTTGGAAAACCTTGTCATCCATCGGTTGAACTTGAGCACCGCGGCTCTATGGGCCATCAAAACCTTAATTATAACACTAACGTGGCGGTAAAAAGAGAAAATTACAGTTAAATGAGCTTGAGGAAATTCGAATTGATGCCTATGATCTCGAAATCCTATAAAGCCAACATGAAAAGAGTGCATGACAAACACATATTGCGAAAAAGAGTTCAAAGTCGGTCAAAAAGTTTTGATGTACAACTCAAGATTACACATTTTTCCGGGAAAATTAAAACTTCGATGGTCTGGTCCTTTCTTTGTCTCTGGCGTCACCCCTTATGGGGCTATCTCTCGCGGAAAACGTAAATGATGGTAGCGAATTTCAAGTAAATGGCCAGCCTTTAAACATTATCATGAGTTGCGCTCTCCGGATGTCGAAGAGACTCTTCTAAATGATCCGTCTGCACGGACTAATAGATTATTTGGTGTACTTCTTTCCATGTATTTAAACGGGGAAAGGTATGCCATTAAGGTAGCCGGCCCTCTTCTATTTTCTTTTCTAAAAATCCCTAGAGTGTGTGGTTGGAAGCCTTAAACCTTAGTCCACAAAACTCTATTTCAGACCGAGTATAAATGTCTTCGATAATCGAGCAAAGCGTGCCTCGGGAAAACAATGGGTACCAAAAATTTCAACTCCTTCTTTCTCCTCTCTTTTCTATTCTCTTCCTCGCGAACTCCAACTCATCATTTGGTCCAAATCTCACCCATCTTGAATTGGTAATGGTCGTAGTACTTTTTGCTCGAAGCGGCGGCGAAAAGGATGGGGTGGTGTATGAACCGGCCAAACTCCTTCTGTCCGTGTCTTGATCTTTTATCCGAGATGAGCGGTATAAGGTATATTATTGTTCGACACCATTTCAGCCGGGATAAACTTCGTCGTCGTCCCGTTGCTCCCACAGGTTGGGATTCGTCTTGAGGATCTGACGTTAAAAGACTCACATTCGTCTTGAGGATCTGACGTTAAAAGACTCACATTCGTCTTGAGGATCTGACGTAAAAAGACTCAACATGTATATACTCGTTTTTTTTATTAGCACCCAGAATGGTGCCCAAAGAGAGTCGTGATATGCACCATCGGAATTTCCTAGTTCGTACGGGCAATGGATTCCACCAGGCCAACCCCGATCAGTTTTCTATGTGACTGTTTCGGGGCGGTTTGAGGCTATACCATATGTACTAAGGGTAATATTATTATTAGACCATTGCACATTGGTCAAGGATGGTACCGTCCTGAACCCTAGGCCCCCAAAACATAAAGGATAAAGCCACGGTCCGGCTGGATTGGGTTTGCCTTGAGCCGACATGAAAGTTGCCTCGAAGTTGCTTTTGTTGTGATGTGTTGTTTTATTTGGATTTCCGGTGTTGTTGACACGTTCTTCTAGATTTGTACATTTGTATATAAAAGTGTAAATAAATAAAAACCAAAGATTGTTAAAAAAAAAAAAATGTTTGAATGTGATTTTTTTTCATATTCTAGTGGATGGAATTTTTAATGCTGATCGTTTTGATATCTCATCCGTTCAATTTGGAGTTGAAACGAATCGAATTTCCACGTTTGAAATTTCGGAACATTTCGGGACATAAGGGGAATTTCTGAAATTCATTTGTACTTGGGCCAAAATTTTGACCCGACCCAAAAATCAAAAACCCGGGTACAAAGCCCACGCGTGGGGCACCCACGCATCCACCCCCCTCATTTCTTCTTCCACAAAAATCGGATCTTGGTCCCCCCACAATCCATTCGCGTACGGCGCCTACCACCAGTGAATTCGACCCGCGCACGCGGGCCAAACTCCACCAACCTCAACCCCCTTCCTCCAGCACCACCTCCTCCACCTCCTCTTGCTATTTGCACCATCAAAAGTTAATCTACAACGCGCTATGGCAGCACGAAGGAGAATCACAGTTGAGAGAAATTTCACAAATCTCTACAATTCGGGATGTTTCACCCATTTTTCGATGAGGAAATTGCTAGTAAAGAGTGGGAATATCTATTGCATCAAATTCCAGCTCAATATTCCAAAGAATTGGTGTTGAAATTTTACAACAATGGAGGTTTCGGGGGGTGGCGAATTTTGGATTACGGCGGATGGGTTGGAAGCGTGAACTCATTTGGAGTTGATTTGAATACCAGCAAGCAGATTCCGATTAACTCGATAGCCCGACCTGTTATTGTCGAGTATCCGACCACGAGGGATTTGATGTTTGACACGCTTCGAGGGGAGTACAACATCGCTCGAACTGCGTGTACCAAAGATTTCGCCGGCGTAACCAATTAGCCGTCACTCGATGGCGGGCGATAAACGTCATTGGAACTTCAAAGGCGTCGGCGTGAACAAGACTTTCTTGCACCTGCTGTGGATCCTGGGGAGAGGAAGCACACTTTCTCGTATGGTCCATTTCTGGGCCATATTCTTACGATCGCGTCAAGCGGGTCGGCTCCTCTTGCTTTGTACTTGTTACTCAACTTATGCTTAACTTAGGGTTCGATCTGCTACTCCTTTCATTGAAACAAGGTCTTTCGAGAATTTTGGGATTTTTGAGACTTGTGTTTTTAGACCATTGGGACCCAGTAGCTAGAGATGACATTGAGCATGATAACGCATTACCTCCTCCTCCTCCTTCACCACCTGATTTGTTTTTAATGAAGATACCATCGCGAATCAATACTCCTATGGATGCCTTGAGGAACATGAATTCTAGTATCGCGGGGATGTTTCTTCGCCAGGGAAGAGATGATTACTTCCGGAATGACTTCCGGAAGAAGAAATAAGAAATCACCAAGGCCAATTCGAGGAGAATGATGATGGCAAATCGGCAACAATTCAAGATCGGTTACTTACGGTCTATATAGGCCACATAATTCTAGACCGGTCACCACGGCTGAAGTTAAGTTAGGTGGCGAAGGCGTAGAAACCCCGGGTTCATCTTACGCTAACCCGGAGGATTCACGATAGGCTGTTTATTTCCTTTGGTTTAGAAATGACTATGTCATTTATTTCCCTTATGCATTGCATTTTTATTTTTAGTGATAAATTATTATATATCGGTTGATTTCTCATAATTTTGTATCTCCGACGGTTTGAATGAGAAATTATTTATGTTATCGCGAATATAGTACTTTCAAAAATATGAGTTTGCTCCTTGATTCATTGGGCCTACTCTCAAAGCCCAACGGTCGAACCCAACCGGACTGATCCAAGCGGTCCGGATGCCCAACGGTCGAAATCAAGTTATAAATACAACTCTCCTTTCCACTTTCACTCATTCCCTTCTCTCACTCTTCACACATTTCTTCTTCACAAATTTTCAATTTCTTGAACATAATGAATAAAATAGAGCGATGGGAAAAGGAGCAATCTTGAATGGGCTATCACATTAATTGTGATAACAGTGTTTATCATTATTCTCTTGTCACTCATGCACAACATGATCCGAACATCTAGATCTATGTAACGTTTTTTTTTTTTTTTTTTTTTTTTTTTTTTTTTTTTTTTTGTATATTAGTTTATGGTGTGTTATATTTGTGTATATTAGTTGTCTTTTCCTCTAAAAAAAAAAAATAATATATATATATATATATATATATATATAATAATAAAATAATAATAATAATAATAATAATAATAATAAGTAAATAAATAAACAAACCATAACAAAGAAAGGCCATCCAAAACTCACCAAAATAATTAATGGATACACATAGTGTTCAGAGAAAATCGCGCACGCTACAAGGTACACATAACACTTGTCACACATGCATTTCGATTATTCTATCCATATTCTATTCTTGAGTTATGATCATCATTTCTGAAATTACGTGTAAGTTTAACTACCCTGTGAAACTTTCCTCCGTATTTTCTAAACATTAAACCATCTCATTAATTGTATTTGGATATCTGACATGACAAAGACTTACTGTGGATCCCCTATGATGTTGTTCATAATCACATGGGTCATTAAATACACTTGGACTCAGATTGGTATAGCCTCATAGATTGCCTATAAATCTCTTCTTTTTTAAGCCATTCTTATTCATACAATTTTTCACTATCCTTCCCTCAGTAATGGCTCAACCAAGAAAAATAACGGCAGAGAAAGACTACCTAAAACTTTCAAGAGGGCGGTTTTCTCCTTATTTTGACACGAAATCATACATCAGCGGATGGGCGCCTCTTCTATATCATTCAGACTAGTTATTCAGAATTGGTTTTGATGTTCTACCAATTTAGCGGATATGAAGATGGAAAATTCTACTTCAATACCTATGGACAACGATTGGAATTGAATAAGGAAATGATCTCCGACATACTTCAAATCCCAATAAAAACCCAGGAGTCCCTTGTTCAAGAGTCATCATTCGATTCCGCAAAAACTTTACTGCGAGCTACCGTATCTCATGGTGACGTCGAAAATACACATCACATGGTTCTTCAACGCTCTTTGAAACAGAATCAACGTGTTGTGCTCCACTGGTTGGGACATAATATGGTAGGTACATCACACCAATCTGAAGTCACAAAGCCTCAACTTCACCTACTTTGGATTTTGCAAACTCAAAGAGATGACTTTTGTCTGATCCAACACCTCTGGAACGTAATCACCAAGAAAACAAGAAGGTTAGCAGCTCTACCCACTTTGGTTACGTAGATTATGATATGTTGGGGTTATCCAATAATTTCTCCAGAGACACCCCTTCAAAGAGCATATATAAAGGTACTTCAAACAGACTACTCCGTTGGTTTTGGACCCACGATACTCGATAGATGAAGCGAGAACACCCCAAGCTCAAATTGACCATTTATTTGATGAAAATGCCATCTTTGAATATTATTAATCCCATGAAAGGCATTAAACTTCTTCATCGGGGTTTGAGGGAACTACACGCTTCGTCGAGAATATCATCATCCCAACTCTTGGGGATTTCCAAGATCGTCAAGCAAACGCATGATGTTGAGCGGGGAGGAGATCTTGGAAAATCATTCTCAATTCTTGCAAAATCACGCTCTCCTAATGGAAAATCAAACTGTACTCTCTGCCAGCCAAGGGGACATTCAGATTCAGCTCGGCCAACAAATAGAAGACCTAAATAGTTTGGTGCAAAATATGCATCTCCAAGAGCAATATAAGAATCCATGATATTACTAAGTCAATAAGTATATAATCATATATGTTATTATGTTTTTTCGTCTTACTATGTATTTTGTCTTATCTTTTTGTCTTCTTTTGTATGCAATGCTTAATAGGATTGTCATCATTTCCATTGTGACTAATATAATTTTAACATGTGCTACAGGAGGGTCATTTTTCTTACATACTCATTTTTCCATCCAGTTTGCCTGTATCGTTACCCATTTCTTTACTTCATCCACCATAGCATCTTCATCAAACATTGCATCTTCATCATCCATGGTACCTCCCAAACTCATTCCTGAGCAATCCTTTCAGTCTATGATGGATTCCAATGTCTATGGCCATCTCTTCCATGATTACATCACAAACATTGGGTGGTCTTCCCTAATTCTTCAACGACCAAACTTATTCTCCGAGTTTGGCTGCATACTTTATGCTAATATGGATGACACACCAGCATTCAACCATGCGCATGGTTTCTACTTAGACGGGTTCACAATCCGAGTTGGTGACATACCTCATATCTTTTTTGAACAACAACTTGCCCTATCTTTGGACCTTCCATACCACGAACCCGCTGCATCTTGGCAGTACATCTATCATAATTCTTACCGTTCCTTTTCGATTGGCAAAGCGTTTAGCGACTCTTATGGTGATGGTCTTGAGATCAAACGAGAAGGAGATGGCCATGTGCCATGGCGCAACATCACCATTCCATTAGCAAGCATGACAATGAACATGGGGACTGCAATGTTATTTGTACTCCTAAACATTATGGGAGATTGGCATTTTTCTATTGCTAATGAGGCGCTATGCGTTGTATTGATGCACTAGCTTCGGGTCATGCATTATTTAACATTTTAGGTTGTGTTATCTCGGCTGAAACGAGCTCGCACTTTTCGGGATCGATATACTTTTACCGGTCACCGCTTGCGGATCATGAAGACACATTTTCCACGGTTTGCAGCCACTTTTCATGGTGGGTCAAGGTAGATTCCATGTGCCCGACAAAGCGAGAATCATTCGCTCATTGAGGTTTCGTCAATGGGCGTCCCTTCGATACGAGGCATGTTCGATGTTACCCAAAGGGCCGAAAAGATGAAGACCAATTTGAGGATCCGGAGACAAAGAATGGGCAAAAATTTGGCGGACTATTATCTATTGGGCGATGCTAAGGAAATGCATTTCCTTAAAGAGGGCGCCCGACCTTCACATCTATTTGGATGGTAAACTTGAGTTTGCCATTGTACATATATCTAGCTAAACCTTACGTTTGGTGTGCTATTGTTTTTCATGTTTCAGTATGCATATGGTTCATTATTTCGGTGTGCTATGTATCGTGTGCTATGTTTAGTGTGCTATTGAACATTTTCTTGTTCTTTCGAATAATATATTATGATCTCCAACCTCTCGTTCCAGCAATCTAGCCCTAATTTTGCTCCACGGTTCTCGGTACTTTCTCTCTTTAATTATTGATCCTTCGAGGACTAAGCATCATTCGTTTGGGGTGCTTTTAAACTCAGAGCAAAAATTAGGCATCTTGTAGCCTATATATAGTTTTTATTTTCATATTAATAATTGTACTTAGTGACAAAGTCTTGTTTCCTTTTCAATGATGAAAATTGTCTAAAAATCTCACATTAGTATCCGAATTAGGATTTGTTTTAAGAAACTTTAGATAATCGTATGCAATAGTTTATACATCTTTTCATGAATATTCATGTACTGAGTATCATTGATTGTACATAGCAGTAAGTTTCTGGAACCAACGGTTAGTTACTTAAACTATAAATCCTGTGAGAATCTAACCAAAAGCCTTGATATGAGTGATTTGTGTGTGATGACACGCGGAGGAGTAGTTTTTCCGATTAGAGGAAATTACGATCTACTTACTTGATCACCACCGAACCCAAAGAGAATTTAGGCCTTCTTTGGATCGACATAGCTAAAAATTCTTACATTTACAAATTTTACCGCTAGTCACTCCACTGAACCGTTCATCAAACCTTTCACTTTCACCAAAATTCCTTACCCATTTATTAAACCAAATAAAAGAACCTACCTAAGTGATGAGTATGAGAAATAGGATGAAATGTGGAAAGAATAAAGAGAAAGACTTGTCCCAAATAAAAGTCAGTTACTTGCTTCAGGAAAGGAAAATAGAATCATGTTCTTAAGCCCATATATATATATATATATATAAATCCTTAGTATCCAGAGGCTTAAGAACAAGGTTGGAAAAACTCAGTTAGAAGAAGGAAAGGAAACAAGGATTTCTCTAGTGTAAATATATGAAGAACCTATTCTCTCATACTCGTAAATTTTGATTATCCATTTCTATTTTCTTGTACACTATCACCTAAGCCCCACAATACCTAATAAAGACCTTTAGCTCAATTAGGAGTAGGGTGGTGTGATAATAAGTAGTAGACGTGATTGATCGACATCGGCTCCTCTGTTGTCATTGAGATGTAAGGAAAACGTGTGCCCACTGCACACTGGAGTTAACAAAACCTGAGTGGTAAAATTTTGAGTGGAATTGTGTTTTCGACACATACCCGTGAGAACCCATTTAGATGCACGCTCTCCAAGGGATCGAAACAACCACGCTAGTATATTTCAATGAAAAGTTCACTGCATGAATAATCATATGTAGATGTTTTAATTATTGAATACATATTAACTTGAGTTTCAAAGAAATCAATCCTCGTTCCCTGCTAAGGAGATGTATGGATATCTGAGATTAATTTAGGAAATGAGTTTCTGTCACTGAGTAGTTGTAGTATAAATGAAGTTTGTGAGTATCTTTTCTGGAAAACTCTCACGAGGCTATAACTCGTCCACTAGGGAATTCCTAGTGGTTTAAGGCCTTGTTGCATATGGTCAATGCAACTGCACTCTAAACGAGAATTAGTTTAGGACTACACATTTTTGGCCACTTATCTATTTTAGTGTCTCTTCTTTGCTTGAGGACAAGCAAAGTACTGTTTGGGGGTAATGTGATAAGCACCCAAAAGTGTATTATGAAACACCATTGAGACATATAAATTTGGTTAATTATATGTTTAATAATCATGAAATAAATATTTCATACTTTTGCAGGTATTTGCAGTAAACATGGAAATATTGGTTAAACCTGAAATAAAGCACGAGGAACGGCGTATATACGAATTCTCCCAAATCCACACAGAAGCATCAAACTTCCAAAGCTCCTACCTCTCGAACCAGGACTCCGAATGCGACACGAGAGATGCTCAGACAATCAGGGCGATGAACTCTACGCATAGGCGGGAAATTGTAACACTGCCCAAAATACCGGACCGCCACTGGACTGCACATGGACCCACTATGCGGGGCCACAAGATTGGATGAGTCATCAATCATGGAGCATGTCAAGACAAAGATAACAAATTATTGGTGCAAAGTTGACACCTTGCATGTAATAAATTAGATTAGGTGTTAATAGTGAAAAAAAAAAGCGAGGTGTCACTTTGTTTTAATGTGGTGGATAAAAATTCATTAATGTGGTTTGATAATTCACGTGGGAGGAAATGAGATTTCTCTCAAATGGAGAAGAAATTAGACAAGGGTGGGGGACACTCCATTTACTCCCTTGACTTATTTTCCTCACATGGCATTATTTTAGTTCCTTAGTGAAAGAAATGTAAAGTTAGTTTTAGTTTTTATTAAAAAGCTTGTAATAGTTTTAATGGAGGAACACTTGTTTCTTCTAGAAAATAAATAGAAGTGAGTTTGATTGTTCATCTCTCTCTCTCTCTCTCTCTCTCTCTCTCTCTCTCTCTCTCTCTCTCTCTCTCTCTCTCTTTTGTATTTTTCTTAGTTTATAAATCCTTGTCCCAAGGATCATGAGCTAACCTTTCCTTTTGGGGAGTTAATCCAACTCATGTGAGGGTAAACCAATTGTTGTTGGTTTGGTAGGTTTAGGAAGAACAACTAACTCTACATCCTATCCCAAAATGGTAGTTGGTGTAGAGTTTAGTTAGGAATCAAGCAATGAGCTTAGAGATAAGTCATTGTTTGGTTTCACTTGCTAGCATGTATGAGCTCTTTTAGTGAGCCATGCATGCTAGGGATCAAATCTATTTTTCCGTTAGGGACTTGTCTATGAGTCTAGGAAGAATCAAAACCTTTTCAAATCAACACTAATGATAATTTCACATGAGGAGGATTAACTCTCCACCTTCTTTCAAATCTCTATTTCGGTATTAAGTGAATGTTTTCAACATTAATGTTTTCTTAATGTTTATGTAGGAAGGAAAAATCTAGCATTTATATTATGACCTTACTCCTTAGTTTCCCTTAATTGTAAATTCCAATTTGTAGTTGTTCTAAGCTTTAGTTTAGTTCGAATCTTTATTCCAACTCTACGAAACGAAGATCGTGAGTAAGGAACCTTGAGTGCTTTTGCATCAATTCTTAGAGATCAAAACTCTAAGTAGTAGTAAAGAGCATATATCAACCTGCAAGGTGGAACACACTCAAAATAATGCCAAATGGCAATATGTGCTCTCAATAGTGAGTAATGGTACACTGATATACCATGTAATATGAGCAGCTAACACTAAATGATTTTTCATAGGACAATTCATTGTCTTCGTCAACGAAATATATTTGATTTTGTGTTATGGTAAGACTACGTCGAATAAGAGGCGACTTGTTTGGTAGGTGTATGTCCACCTTGTTGATTTTTGGCTTGAAATTCTGAAGCTCAAGACATTCAAGGAGGAAATTATGGCTGCCCCAGGAATACATTTGGGCTTGCGTTGAGTCGTCATCTTGAAAAGAGAAGTGAGATCACTGTTGCATTGTGATAAGAGCCCAAAACTGTAGTTTTAACCCCTTAACAATATTACTTTTAGACCAATTATGTGATTAATAACTAAAAGTTAGTACTGTTATCGTGTTCTTATGTATTTCAAGCATTGGAGTCGAATACGTGCAGAAATGCGTCCTTTTTGCGAGATAAAGAAACAAAGGTTGGTTGCTAAGAAGTTCTATGATTAAAGGCCAAGATTCAAGGAGAAAAAACCTGTTTAAAGCCCGATCAAAGCTGAAAAATCAAAGTCAACACGGGTAGAAATAGTGCACAAAAGCCAGCTGAACTTCCGAAGGGCGTATCTTTGAACTTAGACCTCGGAATTGACTCTACCTTACGTCAAAAAGACCGTCTCGAAAAGAGCTTCCTAATGGTATAAGTCTTGATCCAATCAGAGGAGTATAAGTGGACAAAAATGCTATTGAATTCATTTTCAGCTGAAAACCCCTTTACGGACTGAAGTAATGAGGTTTTGGGCTCGATTTTTCGGCCCAAAATATGGCTCCTCAACCCATGCACGAATTTGTGGATTTTGTATCCTCTATTTGAAGAGAGAAAGACTTAGCTCTTAAGATACTTAGGTTTTAGTTAGTGAGAATCCAATAGTTAGTTCTTTTTACTTAGCTTTACTTAGGCTAGATCCAAATAGTTAGTTTTATCTAGTTATTTTTCATAGATTCAGTTTGTAGAACCAATAATTTATTATTTATCTAGTGAATTATCAATAAATTAGTTAGAATAGTAATTTTAGTTTTTGGAATCCATTACTTAGTTCATTTCATAATCTTAGTTTTAAATATTGTTCATTTAATTCATTTTGAATATTAGACTATTGTTAAATTAGATCAATAAAGTTAATTACTTATTTAATCATTACTCTCATCATTGTTCGTTTTGTTTGATTAGTTGAATTCTATTTATGTCTTGATGGTTTATGAGTGGAACGAATCCGTACTCTTTATATATTGTATAATGAATTGAGAGTAGGAATATATATTGATTAAACACTTATTTAGTTAATTGATTATTTGTGTTTACGCATAGATAGTTAGTTTAACTAAATTTTGTCTTTAACAAATGGCGTCGCTGCCATCTTAAACTCTTTCAGGACAAGAATTCAATTGCTTAAATCCAAGGGGCTATCCCCCATTCTCAACCCACCCACCATTTTAATTTTTCATTCTTATTTCTTGTATTTTCGGTACTGCTCACTGTTTTAGGTATAGGGGCTGCAGATTCACAGAGGAAAACAATGCAGTAAAGGTATTTGTAAACTTCGAAAAATTCTGAAAAGTTACAGGCGTAATCCTTAAGGTGTTATTGATTTATTCTAATTGTTTCCTAGTGAACTAATACGATCTTTAAAGTGCTGCATTTCAGTTTTCAAACCGTAAGTTTTTGAAAAACAGACAAGTAGGGTTACTTACGCAGTTCTAAAAACTTTAAAATTTTTACAGGAGTATCTATCATAAGTCAAGAGTTTTCAGTAAAAATTTGATGAGTTTTTTATTTGTTTTGACCACCTAACTAGTGGATTGTTTTCAGTGTGTTTCTGCAGTTTTGCAAACACTTAATTTCTGAAACACTAGCCGATAAGGAGGGTTTGTAGAACGCCAATTGCTCTAAAAATATTACAAAAACACGTAGGTTCTGTCAAAAGTCTCCAGTAAACATTTGGCAATTTTTTGCTCTGTTTTGATTGGTTAACCATTCGGTTGTTTGTATTGTGTCCGACAACTGTTTCACAAACTTTGAAAGGCAGTAGAAGGACTTTCATAGCTCCGATTGATCTAACATTTTACAGGCTACTTGATAGACATCTTAAAAAACTACTGTAAAAATTTCAATTTTTTTGGAGCACAATAAACTTACTGGACATTGCCAAAGGCAAGAGCGCGACCTGCGCCCGTGTCAGGCAAATTCTGAGCGGCCCCCCACGCTCAACTCACTGGAAATCGCCTCTGGCACGAGCGCGACCTACGCCCTTCATAGGAAAATTTTGAGCGTTCCCCCCCCCCCCGCCCCCGCACTCAACTCATTGGAAATTGCCTCAAGCACGAGCGCAACCTGCGCCCTTCACAGGCACATTCTGAGTGCACCCTTCTGTAAGAACTGTTATTTTAGAATGTAAATTTCTACAAACTGTGAAAACCTTGCGCAGTGGAATTAATGGTTCTCACGATTTTGGATTGGAAAACATACCTTGAGATCGGCTAAGATAACTCTGAGAATCCAATAGCTATGAAATCAACAACCTCGTGATCTTCTGTTGTATTCCTATCAATAGATTGGGCGTTGTGTACGCAACGATCTACCAATCCCCTTCTTTCTCTCTTGGCCTATCTCACTCACAAAGCTAGAAATGAATCTACTTTTCTTGCCTCTCTTTTTCAACCAATGAATAGTGAATTCGACCAGGAGAGAAGGGTTTGTTTTTATAGGCTACAACAGGGACCATGAGGAGAAATTAGGGTTGGGCCTCCTGACGGGCTTGGGCTTCCCATGTTCGCCCAGAACACACGACCCAAGTCTATCAACAAATGGCTTATTCCACTAAAGGTCATTGTTGCACTACCGCCCTAATCCCAAATTACGTGTCAGCATTTATGGGCTCCATATTATATGCTCGTTGATCTCCCTGTGTTTAAAATATCGAATGCCCTTTGATTAAGTCAAGTTACTAACAACTACATTAATTAACTTCTTATGTCCTTGAGTAATACCACTCAACCTCATTGTCATGTTGGATCAAATCCACCTGCAGGGTTTACATGACAATCCTTATGAGCTCCTTAAGAGGACATCATCAGCCCTACTTCTTGCGGGACACGGATTCCTTCTATAATCAACAGCACACCTTACATACAGTGTCATTACCCAATCCATCGAGTTTGTTAATTCACAAATGAATCTTACTCATTGATGATTTAAAGCAATGTACAATGCACGTAAGTGCCCGTTATTATATCCAAATTAAGAGGACAAGCATCCATAATAACAGAGGCGTTTGTTCTCTTATATAGTCAGTATAAAGAGAAACAACCTCACTTGGTCCTGTCCAATACACACAAAGTGTACTAGTGTAATCCTATAGTCAAGATAGACTAATACCAGATTATACTACAACCGTACCAATGGTTTGTCCAAATCCATCTAGGTTGTGAACGTTTACTTATACTTTATAAGGTAATGATGATATGATCTTCTGTGTGTCACCACACACCATATCATTTACAACATAAAGTATTAGACACATGCATATAACTAATAACATATATAATATGCATAACATTTGCCCATATGATTCTCATTCAAAATATAAATAATTAGAGTTATTACAAAAGTAATGCTTTTAGTATATAACCCTGTCACCCTCACCCTCTTCTGAACAGCCCGATCTTCACAGGTTAGTACAAACTTCCATTTCTTCAAGTTATTCAATATTTCTAACTTGTTAAATAGACTGAGCTCGCGTATACAAGACGTTATTCATAAGCGTAGCAAGGAGGCATTCAGGTACTCCTTCTTACACTCCTCGCCTCTTCTGTCATATGAGTTTCAATTCTAGTATAATCAGGCTTGTTTTTTTTTGTAAACGCAATATCACAGGCCTTTCTAGAATTTCACACACTACACCTGCATCAATGGCTAAAGAACCAGAGACACCTCTTTCTGATTTTTATAAAGCATTAAATGATGCCCCTAAGTCGTGCATCATTCTTGCAGACCTAGTGGGGGATTTTCGAATTCCCCCGAATATATTTAACTTGTTACCGGTTTTCCATGGTTTAGCTCACGAGAAGCCTTATCAACACATGTGTACGATAGAACAAGTTCTCACTACATTCCATCATCCTAGCGTAAGTCTGGATCAAGTTAAACTTAGGGTGTTTTCATTCACCCTAGCCGACAATGGTTAACTGCCCAAACGCCAAATTCTGTGGACTCATGGGCTAATCTTGTTCAATTGTTCATGGAACAATTTTACCCACCACTGAAGACCGATGAAATTCTTTAAAAGATTTATTTCTTCCACCAGAACCCTCATGAATCCTTTTCAGAGGCCTGAAACCGTTTCACTGATCTTCTCATAGAATATCCGCATCATAACCTTGCAAAAGACACGCTTGTTCGTGCTTTCTTCAAATGGCTTTCACATTATCATAAAGAGGTTCTAGATATCATGACTGGGGGTAGTTTTCTTACTAAAGGAGCCTTGGAAGCTTATAAATTCTTAGAAGAATAATCTAAGAGGAACAACAATTGGGGAGGTAACGACTCTTCCCGTTCTACTCCTTCTTCTGAGGTTAAACCTGATCCCAAGCTTAAAACTCTTATCGATGTTCTCACTAAAAAGGTAGATGCCATCTCTGTTAAATAACAACCCACTCCTGTCATGAACATTAAATCTACTCGTTGTAATGTCTATTTTAGTCTTGAACATTCCGACTTCTATTGTCCTCTTGCCTATGCACAACCACCACCACAACCATCAAACTTCAACCAGTTAACTCAACCTCAAGGACAAGGAAACTTAAGTGACCAGAATAGAGCTTTCGTGCCCGTGACCCAGAACTATCAACATCAAGACATGAACGCTTAACAAGCCTTAATTCCAGTTCAACCATCTACAGACAAAGTAGTGGTGACCTTGTTGGAAAAACAAAATCAAATTATGCAACAAAACTCCAACTTGATGAAAGATCAACATGATCAAAACTCTAATATGATGAAACAAACGATGCAAATGATGCAGTCTTTGTGACAAAAGGTTATTGACATGTCTCCTAACCAAAATAATAACCAAAAGCGGTGTTTCAGTCAAGCGATTTGCCTAATCCTAAGTCAACAAACACCACCTTCGAAATAAACAGTATTCACTGTAATGGTAATATAAACCAAGGGAACCTATAGGCAGTCACTACCCTTCGTTCAGGGAGAGTAGTTGATAACAAAGTGACTATGCTTACAGATCACCCGCAAATGGAAGCTGAAAATGAAACCATACCGAATACTGTCATAGAAACTGAAGACCCTACAACTGTAGATATCCAGTCCCACCACAACAAAGAGGTACAAACTTACTAAATACCACCATAGGAATTGATGATCCTACACCTATAGAGGTTCCAATATGGACACCTAGATGGAAAATGGCTAAAAATAATGCAAAGACTAATAATAGTTTTGAACCTTATGCTAAATATAGAGATAAACCACCATATTCCCAGAGACTAGTTGGGTCTAAAAAGGACGAGAATTTTGATGAGATTAGGGAAGTCTTTAAAAATCTGACTATAAATCTACCTTTTCTAGATGCTATAAAAAGTCTACCTGGACATACTAAGTTTCTAAAAAATTTGTGCACTAAGAAGAGGAAAACCAACATACCTAATGAAGCCTTCTTAAATGAACAATATCTCTCTTTATCTGAACATAATGGAATTGTTAAGTACAAGGACCCTGGTCGTCCTACTGTACAATGCACCTTAGGTGATACCTTCATAACAACTACTTTATTAGACCTGGGAGCGAGTACTAACTTACTCCCTTTTTATTTATATAAACAACTAGGTCTAACAAAACTTCAACCAACCAAAATGACTTTGCAGTTAGCCGATCGTTCTATTAAGTATCCCAAGGGTGTAGTTGAAAACATTCTCGTTAAAGTTCTAGATTTTTACTCTCCAGGCGACTTTGTTATTCTCGACACAGAAGTTGCTCATGATTCCATTCCCATCATCTTAGGGCGTCCTTTCTTGGCAACCGCTAATGCCCAAATTAATTGTCGGGATAGCTCAATGACTCTTTCTTTTGGAAATCTTTCTGTGGAAGTTAACATGTTTAGAGAAAAGCAGGGACAACTAGGTTTGCCTGTAGAAGGAGAAGTGAAGTCCATTGAGAGTTTTGTACCTCACATTAGTGCAGCTGACGCTTTAGTCCCCACACTAGTAGATACCCCTCTTATGGAAGAAGACAAGGATCACAATTTCTACTCCCTAGACATAGATAACATCGAGGAAGATTTCTTTCGACTCTTTTGCAACCCTTCTTTGCCACCTCGCGAGTCCTCTCCTATTGACATCTATTCATCTCTTGACGCCATGACGGAAGAAGAATTTTTCACCCTCTATCCCAGTGATTCTTTTTACCCACCTATTGAGGAATGTCTTGCATATTTCAAGGCCTCTGATGATATATAACTAAGAACACTAGTTGAGCACCATTCACCCACCTCACATCCTCATATCACTTATTCACCTTCCATCACAAATGTTCTTCACCCTCTACCTTTTCAAAGAACCATTAAGTTTGTACTTGACCTTCTTGTTTTTCCTATGCTTTATAACTTTCTAAACCCATCTGGTGAAGAACTAACACCCAATGACAAGCCACCTGACACTTTTTCATTTTTTCCACTCCTTCCTTCCCAAAATTATCCACATCCCACGTATCTTCCACAACCATCCATTTTCTCATGTTCATTCACTTGGCATCCCTTTCATAGGAAGACAAAGAAGAAATTGTATGCTCTATTAGGTTCTAGATCCATTAGAATTCACTCCCATTCCACTAAACCACGTCATATGAAATCTTGGTGCTTAATTTTGTTTGATGGTGCTTTCCATGTTAACTATTTATGAAAAGATCTACAATTATTTAGATTATTGATATCTGATAAACTGCATGTTAATACATATATATCTCATTAAGTTTAGGGAATCTGACTTTAAAAGACCAACTTTTTGTACAATACCACTTTTCTGGAGTATAGGCCAAACAAAAATCTTCAAACTTAAAAAGAGTTTTCCAATTTTGTTTGGGGGTGGCGTATTTTGGTATTTCATTTCAAAACGTTTTGCCACCCATTGTCTGTCATGTTTACTCCAATTTAGTTAGTACGTAACAGTTTAATTATGCTTCATGTTATCATATCATCTTTTATAATATTTCTGTTACAGGTACTGCCAATTTTTGTCATGTTTCTATGGTAAATTCTTTCCTTATCTCTTTACACTTTGAGGACAAAGCGTTCGATTGTTTGGGGGTGGAATAGAAACATTTGCAAAAATTAGGCACTTTTAGAATGTAAATTACGCACTTTTCTTTATAAAAAATTAAAAATCATAATTATTTTTTATACTAGGCACTTAGTGATAATAGTATTGTTCCCTTCTCCATGATGATATTAGTCTAGAAATCTCACGTAGTACTTGAATTAGGATTTAATTTTTGAAATATAGATTAATACGTAGGTAATAGTCATTGCATCTTTTTACGAACATCTTGCATGAGCATATTTGATTGTACTTGGCAGTATTTTTCTAAGACCTAGGTTAGAGTACTTAATACATATCATGTGAGCATCTAGCCTAAAAGCCTCATAAGAGTGAAATATCTGAGTGATGACACAAGGGAGAAGTCAAATCCGAGTAGAGAAATCACACATCCACTTGCTTGATCACTACACCATATCCTAAGCGAGAATTTAGGCCCTCTTTGGATCGATATAGCCAGAAATTCACACCTATATGAAATTTATTATCCGCTAGTCGCCCCACTGAGCCTTTCATTAGCCTTTTCACAAACCACAAATCATTTACCCAATAAAACAAAATAAAAAAAATAAAATCAGCCTACCTATCTGGATAAGTATGAGAAATAGGATGAGTGAAGAAAAGAGAAGAGAAAAACCTGTGTAAACAAAAATTAGTTAGTTGCTTCAGAAAAGAAAAAGAAAAGAAGTTTCCATCCAAAGAAAATAAAATAAAAATAAAAGCTCCAAAAATAGAATAAAATAAGTCAAAAAGCCAAAATAAAAAGGCTAAGGATGGAAACAAAATGTAGAAGCAAAATAACAAGGTTTTATCTAGTTACATAATATGAAGACCCTATTTTCTCAAACTTGTCTTTTTGAATATCCATTTCCTTCCTTCTTTAACCAACACTTACGCCCTGTATCACCTAATAAAGACATCTAGCTCAATTAGGAATAGGTTGGTGTGATAGTATTTGGTAGATGTGTTTGATCGACCTCGGCTTCCTTGGATTATCATTAAGATTATAAGGAAACGTGTGCCCATTGCACACTGGAGTTAGCAAACTTGAGTGGAAAAATCAGAGTGTTATGTGTTTTGACACATTCCTTGTGAAAACCTACTTAGGCACGCTACCCAAAAGTTTTAGAAACGGACCTGCCATTGCACTTCATATCATAGTTTATTGTGTAATTGTTTATCTTAAGATGATTTGATTATTATTCATATATTAGCTTAGGTTTCGACTTGATTATTCTGTATTCATTACTAGTAAGATGTATAGATATTTGTAAAATAAATAAGGAACAACAGTTTTATTTCTTAGTCGTTGTAGTATAAATGAAGTTTGTGAGTACCTTCACTGGAAAACTCTCACGAGGCTATAACTCGTCCACTAGGGAATTCTTAGTGGTTTAAAGCCTTGTTGTATATGGTCAATGCAATCGCACTCGGCGAAACGAGATTAGTTAGAACTCCATTTTTGGTCACTTATTCTAATTTTTCATATTTGCTTGTGGACAAGCAAAATGTTGTTTGGGGGTGGTTTGATAAGAGCCCAAAATTATAGTTTTAACCCCTTAACAATATTACTTTTAGACCAATTATGTAATTAATAGGTAAGAGTTAGTACTGTTATCGTGTTCTTATGTATTTCAGGTATTATAGTCGAATACGTGTAGAAATGCGTCCCTTTTGCGAGATAAAGAAACAAAGGTTGGTTGCTAAGAAGTTCTATGATTAAAGGCCAATATTCAAGGAGAAAAAGCATTTTTAAAGCCCGGTCAAAGCTGAAAAGTCAAAGTCAACGCGGGCAGAAATAGCGTACAAAAGTGAGCTAAAGTTCCAAAGGCTGTATCTTTGGTCTCAGACCTCAGAATTGGGCCTACCTTACATCAAAACGACCAACTCGAAAAGAGCTTTCTAATGGTCTAAGCCTTGACCCAATCAGAGGAGTAGAGGTGGACGAAAAGTCTGTTGAAGTCATTTCTAGCTGAAAAACCCTTTTATGGACTAAAGTAATGAGATTTTGGGCTCAATTTTTCGGCCCAAAACATGGCTCCTCAGCTCATGCATGAATTTGTGGATCTTGTCTCCTCTATTTGAAGAGAGAAAAACTTAGCTCTTAAGATACTTAGTTTTTAGTTAGTGAGAATCCAATAGTTAGTTTTTTTTACTTAGCTTTACTTAGGCTAGATCCAAATAGTTAGTTTTATCTAGTTATTTTTCATAGATTCAGTTTGTAGAACCAATAATTTATTGTTTATCTAGTGAATTATCAATAAATTAGTTAGAATAGTAATTTTAGTTTTTGGAATCCATTACTTAGTTCATTTCATTTAGTTTGTCTTAAATTGATAATTAGTTATTCATAATCTTAGTTTTAAATATTGTTAATTTAATTCATTTTGAATATTAGACTATTGTTAAATTAGATCAATAAAGTTAATTACTTATTTAATCATTACTCTCATCATTGTTCTTTTTGTTTGATTAGTTGAATTCTATTTATGTGTTGATGGTTTATGAGTAGAACGAATCCATACTCTTTATATATTGCATAATGAATTGAGAGTAGGAATATATATTGATTAAGCACTTATTTAGTTAATTGATTATTTGTGTTTACGCATAAATAGTTAGTTTAACTAAATTTTGTCTTTAACACATTGATATAGTCTTTGTGCGGGTTGTTAGTATTGGCTTGATTTGGTCGCTGGAGATCAGGTCGCTCAAGATCTTTCTCTCGTACCTGTTCTCAAACTTGGACTGGATCTCAAGAATTGGGAATACATAGCATAGTGTAATGCTCATGGGTGGTGTGTGTAATTAACATATATGAATTTGTACTTATTTAAGCTAAAAAAGTACAAAGCATAGTGTAACGCTCATGCCAAAGCAAGACTTGAATGTGATAGGCAGCTGTTATAAATATTAATTGAGATTGAGATGGCAAATACCAAGCAACTCTATTTCACAATTAAATAGAGAGAGCTAACATCAAGAAACTTTTAAGTATAATATTTTCAACGGTCTGATATGCAAAAACTCTTAAGATATTATATTGGACGATGATTTTATGGAATAAAAGAAATAATGGCAACATGGGTATCAAATGATGCATGTGTATTAGCTGTTATTTGATTGTGTTTAACGTCAAGTGCAGACTGTAGCCGATCTGGTCGCTCAAGTACTGGAGTTTATGTGGTAGCGGGATAACAAATTAGCGAGGCATGAAGCCCCCAGCTCAGGACTTTAACGACTTACATTGCTCTTTCGTGTGTAAGGAATGGAAGAGACTTTCCAACTGGAGTGAACGATTCAATTGAAAAGTCTAGCATGGCATGTTCAACTATCAATATGAAATGGTATTGCATGCACGTATAAATACTGGAGATACAAATAAATATAATTTGGCAACTCTAGAATGTTATGTACTAATTGAAATCATAGATAATACTTTGAGGCATCTAATGAAGGGTGAATAATGAACCATGAATGAGTATAAATAAAATAATCTCCTTAAATATTGATAAAGTTTATAGGCAATTTGTTTGCTCCAGACTGTGTTGGTACTCATCCAAGTCAGTTTAATTCATGACCTGATGTGCGAATAATGATAGTAATTCAAATTGTAGAGGTTTGGTGTTTACTGAACAACGACATTATGATTTTTGTGATAGGGAATGGCTGCACTCTTCTTGGGATAAGAGTTTCCTGCGTATCAAGTTTCTAGGGGTAAACCTGAATCTAGCCTTACGTAGTTCATCTCTCTCTCTATTTATAGATGTTTGAGCTGACCTTCCTTATTTGCTCTAGGTCGTTATCAAGTGTAGATCCATATTTTGTGCTATCTTGATGATTTGACATTACTCTTGCTGTTACAAAGTAAATGTCTTATTGATTGGTATGTTAACTGAGCTCCAAGATTGTGCTAGATGATTTGCTTCTATAAATGGTTGTAACTGATGCTGGGGACGACCTGAGTCTGGGTCGTTGGTACGCTCTGATGGATAGATATGAGCTGATGGATTGGTACGACCTGTTATGTGGACACGTGTATTGTAGTGCAGAACAGAGGGTACTTACACAACCCCCTTTATTTTATCCGTTCTTTGGACAGTGTGATGTAAAAAAGGGAAGGGTAAAATAAAGTTTTAAAACACGTGTCGGACAACTGGTAGGTTTAATTGGCTTTTGAAAAATGTGTTGGAACTGTTGGGCTGGATTCGTGGGCCCAAAATCACGGCGATTTGTGGGCGAGTAATGATTGTGTTATGTGGGAACATGGAACGTTTTGTATTCTCTTGAGGTTTTGGCAGCTGAGGGGTTTTGACATGTTAAGGTGTTTCACTTCCTTATTTTGTCAATCTAGGAAAAAGAAGAGCAAAAGAAAGAAAGAAAGAAAGAAAGAAAAGAAAAAAAAAATCCAATCTTTGGTATCAGGTGCGTCTTTTGATCTTGCAAAATTTGATCTTTTGTTTATTTTTGAACTCGTAATGTCTACTACCAGTGATAGTTTGAGTGAGAAAGTTGAGGTTGATCAGTGGAGAGAGAGAACTTTGAGTGGAGATGATGTTGAAGTTAGGGTTCGTAGTGGAGATAGGGCTTCATCATCTTCTTCACTGGAGACGATGGTTGAGGAGGTGGGGCCTAGATCGCTTTATGCTGATCTGAAGGAGGAGTTCGGTTGGGTGAATGCCGACCTGGCCATATACGACCTAGGTGGAGAGAGGAGGTTGTATAACGATGACTATGTCCCTCAGGATGGAGGAGTCACTACAAGAGATGGGACCTTTTGCGACCATATTATTACCGACGCTTTCAAACTGTTGTTGATATACAGCATCTGCGACGAATTTAAGGGTAGCAAATAAATTTTGGTAGTGTACATTGTAGGGCACTAATTGCTACGCTTTTAACAGTTGGTAAAGATATTCCATGTTTTATTTTGTAAAGAAAATAGTTTATATTTTGTTAAAGTTCAATAGCTACGTTTTTAAGCGTCGATAATGATAATATTTATCAGCAACCCTATAAAGGGTAGCAACAGCTATAACATCGGCTACGCTTTCTATTACATCGGCCACGCTTCCGTATACGTCGCTGGTCTTCTTTAGGGTAAGTGCGCGCTGATAAATGTTGTCGTTTTTTTTCCCCCCATTTTAGTTATTTGGCCAAAATTTTCACTAAATGCGCCAAAATTTTCAGATATTTCACGGGCTTATGTTTTAAGGAAAGTTGAAAAATAAATCAACACACAACCAAAACTTCATCAGTTTGTCTGGCGCCGCCGATACAAAAACCAAATGCAAAAAAAAAGGTTGCAACTTGCGATTTCCTGTCTGTCTCACACCACCAGTAAGTCTCTCTCTCTCTCTCGCTCTATATATATCTCTCCTCTCTCTCTCTCTCCAATTGAGAATATTTATTCTCATCTTCACATTAGCAGTAATAGCGTGATTTTAAAAAAATATTTTTATCTATTTAATTAATTAATTTAATTATTTATTTTCAAAATTATTTGGACGATTTGAGACCGTGGGCACTGGTTTCGGGGCCCGAAGTTGAGTGTTAGGCTTGGGTTTAGGACCCAAGTATATAAACACACATTTTCGGAAAATAGGGTTGAGAGAATAATAAAATAATGAAAATGGAGGCGAGATGAAAATTTGGATTTCACGGAGGTGGAGCACGACGGCTCGGACTTCGGAAAAATTTAGAAATTTCGTTCATATAGGTGAGTAGCTATTTTGCTATTTCACCGAATCTGTAAACCGTTTTATTGTCCTATGTTTTCACTAAATTTTCTTGTTCATTATTCGGCGCTTACGTAGGTGTTGTTAAAACTTCGGAAATCGAAATTGAGATTTAACCGTCCAAGCTTTTATGGGCGGCGGTTAAAGCCCCATTAGAGAAATCGTCATTTTCCTTGTTTTCTCTCTGTTTTATACTCTTTTTTGATTTCTTGTGGGTTGAACTATGATGTTTTTATTTGTTTGAACTTCGTTGGTTGATGTCGGGTTTTCGAAGCTTCGAAGTCGAGGCTTAATGGCGCCCGGCGGTTGGGCTTTTTGGGTTGAATTGATGGGGGTTGAACTTCGTGATATAGCCGTGATTAAGATTGGTGGTTAGCATAGAGCATTTGGAAGCTCATTAAGAAGTTAATGGCGCTCGAACGCCATTCTTGCGGATAATTGAGGGGTTGGGTTTTATTTGTGATTTTCGTTGTTTGAACTGTGTTTTTGGTATTGTGGGTTGGCGGTTTGAGGTATGGGGGTAGTGAGGAGGCGTGAATCTTGTTTGGAAGCTTGAAGCCCGACCATTAATGGCGGCAAGAAATTCCTAGATCTAGTTTTGTGATGTTTGGATTGGACGATTTGGGCTTGTTGTTTTCATTAAAGTTGGTTGGGTTTGGATGGGGAGTCTAACCGACTTAATGGAATGGGAGTGGGTGGCGGAAAAAATTGGGTGGCGGTGGTGGCGGTTGGAGAAGATGAGCGTGGACGGTTTGGGCTTGGGCGGTTTAGATGGTTGGGCTTTGGGTTGGTTAGTTGGGTAGGACCATTAATTAGTTGTTGGTTTTGGGTGGTATTTTAATCGGGTAGGACCCACATCGGTTTTGTGTTGGACCAATTCTTTTTAGCCTTTGTTTTGTGGACCAGTTCAGTTTACAGTTTTTGGGCCGAAATCCAATTTTTCTGTTTTGGGCCGATATTAATCTTTTAAGCTTTGGACCATTTTAATTAAGTTTAGTTTGGGCCCAGTTTAAATTAAGTTTTTGGGGCCGATTTCAGTTTAATTTTTGGACCGAACCACTTAACTGTTTTTGGGCCCGTTTCTAATATTGCTTGGGCCATCCATATAATTTAATATAGATCCCATTTTGGGTTAGAATTAATAAGTTGGTTTTAGACTTTTCGGGTTCTAAGGTTTTGGGCTTGGCGGTTAGGTCCGAACCATTACCTTTAGTCACGAGAGCATGAGCCATGCACTTTGACCTTAGCCATGAACCATGGCTATGACCTTTTGTTTGTCGAACATGGAAACGACAGTTTGACTTTGACCATGACCTGTTGACTTTGACTTTGACCATGACATGTTGACTTTGACCAGGACAGTTTGACTTTGACCATGACCTGTTGACTTTGACTGTTGACCTTTGATTGTTGACTTTGACCGTTGACTTTGACCGTTGACTGTGGAATGTTGACTTTTCCAGTTTTTCACATATTTGATTTGTATGGACAAATATAGTAATAAAACATTGTCGATATTATATAACTTGGATGGTCATTATCTAATTTAGATTTGACGTGAGTAGTATGTAAAGCATATACATATTGGGCTTTGATTGTGGACTTTTGACTGTCTAATTGTGCTACGTTTTATGTTGTATATTATAGGGACATATGTAGTAATAAAATCTTTGTGGAAGCTTGTATATATTTGGTTGTCGAGTATCTAAGAAAGATTTGATGATGATGTTGTGTATTTTGACACGTGGCGATATTGAGATGTTAGGAGACATTATATTCTAATCTGCTTTATAAAATGTATGCGTTACGTTTGAAGTAATTGTGACATGATATAATATGCTGGGATATTTATATTAATGCAATATTTTGGAGAAATTTATATAAACGCTCCATTATTATATATGTGAGATGCTACTATGAGGTAGTATAGTATTGGTGAATATTTGCCCACGGGAGTGTGGTGTAGTGCAATAATATATTGGCACGTGAAAGAATGAAAGTGGTTATGAGATATAATTGAGATATTTCTAAATATTGTGGCTTAGTGCAATAAGGTAATTGACCTGCACGTGATATAGTAGAAATGATTATGAGTCATTAATGGATGACATTTGAATAAACTACGTAACGAAAATCCTAGAACCTAGCTACCACAACTCATGTGATTGGCCCTTCTGGCATTTCAGTTAAGCTGAATGGCCTTCAGGCGTAAGATGTGATTGGCCCTTCTGGCGTTTCAGTAAAGCTGAATGGCCCTCCTGGCGTAGCCGAATAGTGGCTTGATTATTCCGTTCGCAAAATAGAACGATGACGCGTGATATTTTATGCTGAATAGTGGCAGTACTTACATAGATTTGGCTTCCGTGTGAGGATTTACGGTGTCGCGGCATCCCATTTCGGGGTAGTTACGCATACGAAGTGACTCATTATGTAAGGGGAGGCATGTGGATGTACATGTTGTTGGGTAGGTAGTGATTGTGGTAGCCGGGGAAACTAGGTAAGACATAGATCTGACGTGAATTTTAGGGACACGCAAAGAAATCCTTAATAATATAATTATGGTAATATGTTGGTAAATGATATATCTCTAGATAGATGATTGTATATGTTTGGCTGGTTAGTAGTTTAGTTAGAACCTAAGGCGCCTCGTGGAGGAACTAAATGCCTTGTTATTATGCGTATGGTATGTTGTATTAGTTGTTGGAAGTTAAAGCCTCGATTGGAGGAACTACACTGCCTAGATTATTTATCTTAAGGATGTTGTATTAGTAGTTGGAAAGTTAAAACCTCGGTGGAGGAACTAACTGCCGTAGGGATTGTGTATATATATGTATAATTATATGTTGTATTTTAGAGCTACTCACACCAAAGCATTTTTATAATCTTGAACCGATTGCATGTTTGCTTTACCGGGTGTATTCATTCAATGAACATAGTTGATAAGTTTTGACAGGTTTAGTGATGAAGAAGATTGGTTTCTTTGCTTGTGGTTTCGTTAGCATTACATCTCGGGATGTGTTTTGTTTTCCTTAAGGTGATATAGGTTTTTCAGTTGAGGCAATATTATTTGTATTTTCATTTGTAATTTTAATTAAAGAGTTGTTGAAAGGAGATTTGTAAGTAATCAGTATTTGAGAATTTTTGAAATGAATAGGACTTTTGTATAATAGAAATTTTTATTGGTTTTTAATTATCCGCATATTTAAACTGTTTATGGGTTTTTGGAAGTGGAGAGTGCGTCACACCTCGGAGATCGAAGAGTCGGGGACAAATAATGTTTTTCCAAATTCTTTCGAAATTCGGGGTGTGACAGCAGGTATCCAAATTTCCATATTGTTGCTCGGGTATCTCATAATTTCTTAAGTTTTTATCTCGGAATTCCTATTGGCAGGTATTTTAATTATTTGATTATGACTTAAATTGTTACTAATTTTGGGTTTTGTTATAGTCTGGGGTTTGGTATATTGCAAATTATGCTTCGTGTGTTTTCAGTTTTGGGTTTGGGGTGTTTAAATTTTTGATTTTTTTTTGTTCTCTTAGTGTTGGTTATATGATCTATGAAGGGTAGTGAAAATTTAGACCTTTCTAATGTGAATTGTTTGCTTCATTTTGCTATAATGTGGGGTTTGTTTTAATGGAGTTTGTTTAGATGGGGTTTGGTTAATTTTGGGTTTTTTCTTCTTTAATACTCTAAAAATCAAAACTTTCAAGTTTATACTTCAATTGCTCTCTTTGTCTACTGAATACTACTTTGTTTAGATACTTTAGGTAGAAAAGTTAAGGCTTTGTTGCAACTGAAAAATTCGCTGAAACAGTTCTTTAGCGGAAAAGCTAAAAAGGTATTTTTTGGGGTTTTGTTCTAATCACGCTAGAATTTATTTTTGGGTTTTAAAAATCCAGAGTAAAAAAAGTTGCTTTTTGTGGAGGATAAATCCAGATAATTGAAAAAAACCACACGCTCACTCGCGATCTCAATACATAGAGATAAAGAATTGATTTTTATAAGATGGGTGGAAGTACAATAGATGATGATTGGGAGTTGACTGCTCCATCTAGTGATGTATGTACTTTGGTTTTAGTAGGACGTACTGGTAATGGGAAAAGTGCTACAGGGAATAGCATTCTTGGAAGGAAGTCTTTTAAGTCACGGGCCAGTTCATCTGGTGTTACAAGTACTTGTGAATTACAGAGGTCTATTTTAAGAGATGGTCAAATATTGAATGTTATTGATACTCCAGGTCTCTTTGATTTTTCTGTGGGATCTGACATTGTGGGCAAAGAGATTGTGAATTGTATTCGTTTGGCTAATGATAAGCACCCAAAACTGTAATATTAAACCTCGAGAGACATAGCATTTTGGTCAATTATGTGTTTAATAATCATGTAATAATTATATTTTCGTACTTTTGCAGGTTTCCGCAATTAAAATGAAGATAGCGATAAAACATGCATCAAAGTACAGGAATACGGGAATATTTGGAGTTTCCCACTCGACCCCGTGAAGCCGAAGTTTCCAAAAGAACAGAACCAGTGCGGGACGGGCCCACATATGAAGAAGCACGGAACTTCCGAAGCTCAAATCGGATAAATCTAGGTGCCGACGTCGGCTAGTGAAGCTGCCAAGTACAAGAAATACGGGAATATTTGGAATTCCCGCTCAATCTCAAATAAAGCCCAACAAAAAGCGACTAGAGCCGAAGTTTCCAAAAGAACAGAACCAGTGCAGGAAGGGCCCACATATAAAGAGGCAGGAAATTTCCGAAGCTCAAATCGGGTAATTCTAGGTGCCGACGTTGGCTAGTGAAGCTGCTATGGCGACGAGGCGGCGTACTCTGCAAGGACAAAAGTAGTAAAAGCGCCAATTTAGTAGCATGCCTGGACACACTAAGTGGACACACTCTGCGGGCCCGGAAGGCATGATGAGTCGGCATAGGCGGTGGCAATTGATGGTTTCAAATTGATACCATCTGTCTGTCAAAAGAAGACGCGTATCAATTCAAACCGGTGGTTTGAATTAACATAAACTAAAAACAAAACATTAAAATGGCAAAAGGACAAAACTTAAAACCGTTGAAAACAAAGTTTGGTTTGAACCATTCAATTAGCAAAAGAACAAAATCTTAAATATTCACGGGTCACTTTTGTATTGCTTTATATATATATGAAGGTTTCGCCTTCATTAGAAGGTCTTCGACATATTAATGCTTTAGCTTACGTTAAATTTCTTTCTTGATACTTACCTTCCGCTATTTTGTTTTGTGACTTAATACGATAAGTTATTTTACCTTAATAACGGTTATTTCTTTCCTTGTTTAATTTACGTCGCAATTATTTACTTAATGTATCTGACAAGTTTTATTATTCCTCTATGATGATGAGCTAATCCCCACCGGGAGGGTTATCTTTGCTTCGTGGTAAAAATCGGATTGACTTCGTTAATATTTTAGAATCACTACTTAGGAATTAGACATAGAATTAACATCCGGTCCCAAAAAATGGTGAGGCGTACAAAGTTAGAGTCGATGCTCGGGGACGGTCGTAGCGATGACCCAAAATGTCTGTAGCGACTTCTGCAGTGTCGAACTGACTCTCAATTCGTCCGGTGATGTGAACTGTGCGGGAGCAGAAATAATATACGAGAGATGAGGTATTATCGAAACTCCTTATGCTAGTGAAATCGACCTAGAGATGTGGGCATGCACTAGGGATCAATACTTTCGGCGTCGTCTCGAAGCGAGGCGAACTAGAGATGTAGTGATTTAGTAATAAAAGCTGTTGAAAAATGATTCTTGCATGAGCATGATTAACTCTCTCCCTGTTTCTCTACTTTTATTTACCTACATATAATCGTAGTAGTAATTTATATTATTTGCATTACCGTTATTTTAATTAAAACCAACTAAAAGAAACCTAAAAATCCTACTCACCTAAAGTTGTAACTCCGGTTGTGAACCTATCCGGTGCCTAAGGTTTGGGCGATCCCTTACTCGACCTATCCTACCAATCCCAGCGTGAGTAAGGTAACTTGACTAAAACATACGACAATACGGACGTTGGACTTTGGACTTTGGACTTGTGTATGGACCGGACTTTGGATTTGTGGACCTCGGACTTAAGAAAATAAATGCTTGAAACCAATAAAGCGTGTGTAAAAAAGCGTTTTATCAAAATGGCCGCACGCCGAAGGACTCTGGACTTAACGTAATAAGCTGGAATACATCCATAAAAAACCCTCCCTTACCTCATCATCTTTTTAATTTTCATTTACATTTACAATACTAACTCTTTACCGTAATTTTTTTTCTACTAACAAATAGCGTGAGCCAAGTTTGTTTATTTTCATTAGCCGCAGTCTAAGTACTCCGTAGGATTTTGAAGTACTAAACGGACAAAAGAGTCTCGGACGAGGCTGAATTAGTAAGCACCTTGAAACTAACACGGAGTATCAACACTCCGGTTTTCAGTCTGAGCCACTTTCCTTTTCGATTACTCTTTTGGGCTCTTTGGTCTGTTTTTTCTAGTAAGCATAAGCTTGGGGAGTAGTCGATCGCTATCACGAGGAATCGCGGGGGCCTTGAGTTTCAAACTCTTAAACTCCTCAAACTTTGTCGAGGATATTATTTGCTATAACCTGTTTTACCTCGTATATTTGTATGTTGGAATGAGAACTACGTGCATGTAAAGGTGGTTCGTCATCACATATTCACGTAACCACAATTAATATGATTCGTATATATATTTTGATATATCGTAGCACCAAACCACTTGCTTAGAATATTTTTGTATGTGTATGTTACATCAATTCACATCGCGGTATTAAATTGCATGAGTTAGTTCTTGACATTCCCTAACTCACGTATATAACTTACACATAGTTACGCATATAGGTAATATAGATTTGCATGGGTAGACTTTTCTGCGTAAACTAGTATATGTTAGTTAGTTTCTATTTTGGCATCTATCGTTTTTTAATTGCATATTTAGTAATCAAGTCTCCATAATACACTAATCATTAAATTAAAAAAAAAAAAAAAAAAAAAAAAAAAAAATTAAAATTTAAAAAATTAAAAAATAAAAATTAAAAAAAAATCATAGTAATTAAAAATTTCATCTAAATCATCTTAATAACACCCGCATAATACACCATCATAAATCATCATCCTATTCCATCGATTGCCTAGGAAACTTGAAAAAAATTGAGGTTGCCTAATTAAAGGAGCGTGCTAGCACGAACAACCTCCCTCGATTCTCTCGGGTAACACGGCTCTTTGGAATATTCACCGCGATTATCCTAGCTTCCTCGCTTTCGAGGTTAGCAGCATTTCGGGGAAGACGTGCTTCAACTTCCTCCTTCCTAACTTCTAAAAAACTCCAGTCATTATTCGTTCCTTATGAGCACTAAATTAAAATTCATATTTGTATGAGACTACGGTCTGGTAAACATAAGGAATTAGAACTTACATATCATCGTCGAAAATACAAAAAACAACTGTTTATGTTATCTCCTAGGCATAGTTCCTCCTCCGTAAATCAACCTTGTCAAACATCTCCGTTTCCATTATCCCCTTTAATTATGGCTGAAGAAAATCTCACAGTCGAGAAACCCTTTCGGTTTCTATATCGCCTTCTGGGGAAGGACACGCTTCTCGCATTAAACTTCGATCGCGATTGTAGGTGATTTTTCAGTATTCCGCCAAACATTTTCGGTTTGTTACCTGTTTACCATGGTTTAGACCATGAAAAACCATACAATCATCTTCGTCCGGATGCAACAAGTAGTCACCACTTTTCGCCATCCGACCGTTATAACGAACAAGTCTTGCTTAGGTTGTTTCCCTTCACCTTAGGCGATAAAGCTTCGGTTTGGCTCGCCCGGACAAAGCGCCCGCCAATCCATTGACACATGGGCCAAACTTGTTCAAGCATTCATGATAAAGTTTTATACTCGAAGAAAACTACAGAAATGCTTCAAAAGATTCAATTCTTTTCGCCCGGCACCCCGGGAATCCTTTTCGAAGCGTGGAGCGATTTCTTGATCTACTTCTCGAATGTCCCCATCATCAACTTCGACATTTGTATTAGTCCGTTCATTCTTTAATGGTCTCTCGACCATCAAAAGGAAACATTAGATATCATGAGCGGCGGTTGTTTCATGGACAAGGGTATTCTTGAAGCATACACTTTTCTTGAGAAGCAGGCCTCACGAAGCACCCATTGGGGAAACGATTCTTCTAGATCTTCTAAAGACACTCCTACCAAAGTTACGTCTATGTTGAGGTCAAACCCGATCCGAATTAAAAACTCTAATCGAGGACCTTAAACAAAAGGTCGATGCTCTTTCGGTACAAGTAAATGAACAAAAACCCAAGCGGTCATGGCTGCCAACGCTTCCCCATGCCCTCTTTGCTTAAGTCTTGAACGCCGATTCTTATTGTCTTTGGTATCACGAAAGTGTCCTCCCCAACCTTACGAAGAGGCTTGTGCTTTCAACATTCCTAATGCACCTTGGCGACAACATCCGAATTTAGCTTGGGCACCCCCGTCCAACAACAAGCTCCTCGGTGGCAACAGCGTTCTATCGACCACCCGCGAACTACAATTCCTATCGTCAAGGGAATCCTCCACAATTTCAGCAAAGGGCAAAGTAATTTTCCCAACAGCGCAAATATGGGATACCAAAACAACCGCAACCTTGTTCCGCTAGTCAAGGATATGGCTACCAAAATCAACCCGTGAATAATAACCGTGAACTAGTTCTGCCGCTCCCTTTGGTACAATCCACGGCCCGATAAAGCGGCTGAAACTTTCGACATACATGAATCAACAGGAATCAAATCCTAGCTTCTATCCAAGCGGTCTCTTCGGTCTGTTAGCTCGGGATAAAAGTCAAAAGGCGTGTTCCCTGGCCAAGGTTCAACCCCTAAAGCCTACAAACACTGCCTTTGAACTCAACAATGCACGGGACCTAGTGATCAAAGCCGAGGTGAGGTAAATGCCATTACCACTCTTAGTTACGGCGAACCATCGACAATAATATATCATTATGCGGACGAGGAATCGACGGAAGTCACGACCGCGTCCTTCCAACTCCTACCTCGCCAACCTATAGCGGACGAAGTTGTACCTTCAAAATCTACACCTCGTCCTAGGGAAAAGATAGCGATCCCTATACGGCGATTTCGTCCCCAAAGCTCCGTTCCCGCCCGTTTGGTAAAGAACAAACCACGGCGAACATTTTGATGAGATCCGTGAAACCTTCAAAAATTTGACCATAAACTTACCTTTCCTAGATCGCTAAAGCATTTGCCAAAGCATGCCAAGTTTTTGAAGGACATGTGTACCACCAAGCGGCGTCACGAATGTCCCTCAACAAAGCGTTCCTCAGCGGCGGTTTCCCTCGATTACCTACCACCAATGGTGTGGTAAAGTACAAGGACCGTGTCGACCAGCGGTACCACCATGCGTTGGGCGACAAATATACCGCTTGCGCTTTTAGACCTAGGTGCGGTGTTAACCTACTTCCTACTACTTATTTAGCGGTTAGGTCTTCATGAATTGAAACCTACCAATATGACTCGCAGCTTCGCGGATCGGCTCCATCAAATACCCAAAAGGCATAGTAGAGAGCGTTATAGTAAAGGTCCAAGATTTTTTACTATCCGGTTGATTTTGTCATTCTAGATCTTTGAAGTAGCTTGTGACTCCATCCCTATCATCTTGGGGCGTCCTTTCCTTTGCAACTGCTAACGCTCTCATAAATTGTCGGGATGGTTCAATGACATTGTCTTTTCGGGAACCTTTCTGTCGAACTTCAGCGTATTCAAAATAATGAAACAATTTCCGATCCTATAATGGGCGAGATTAGCTTTGGTTGATAGTGCGGAACATGATTATTTGATAAACTCTTTTCCCCAGACGAGATACACGGTTTCTTTCTTTTGATAATCGGAGTTTGGCGATGACTTCATACATAAGGGATGTCCATGCATTATTAGAGTCGATTACCACTATATTGACCCTAATCGTCGGTGCAAACTAATTCGGAAGAACCGGATTAAGCTCTTTTCCATTGAAGAGATGATCCTCGCGAATCCTTGATCCCCAATCCTCCAACTCGGTTTAAAACCTCTACCCCTGATTTGAAATGCATTACATCTCGATCCCGATGGTAGTCACCCTATAATAATTTCTGCTCACTTGACTCTGACGAAGAGACCGCGTTTGATTCATGTCATTCGTGAACACCGCTCCGCTATCGGATGGTCCTTAGATGATATCAAGGGAATAGACCCTAGCATATGCGCGCATCGTTATACATCTTGATGACGGCACAAAGACATCCACGAGAACCACAGCGCCGCCTTAATCCCGCTATGAAGGAAGTAGTGAGAGAGGAAGTTCTCGTTTACTTGATGCGGGTATCATATATACCTATCTCGGATAGTGGTGGGTTAGTCTGTCCCACGTTGTTCCCAAAAAGTCCGGCATTCAGGTTGTGCAAAATGAAAATGGTGAATGCATCTCCACTTTCGCATTCCTTTGAAATGGAGAATTTGCATTGACTATTGCAAACTTAATGCGAGAACCCGTAAAGATCATTTTCCTCTCCCCATTCATTGACCCGGATGCTAGAAGCGTTTAGCGGTCATGCTTACTACTTGTTTTCTTGATGGCTATTCGGATACTTCCAAATTGTCATCGATCCCCCGATCAAGAAAAAGACAACTTTCCGTGTCCCTTTGGAACCTTTGCTTCTGAGACGAATGCCTTTTGGTCTTTGTAATGCCCGGGCACTTTCAACTTTGCATGCTTCACATTTTTAGTGATATGGTGGAGCGTTATATGGAAGTCTTCATGGGCGACTTTTCCATTTACGGAAATTCCTTTAACGATTGTTTATCCAACCTTGCCAAAGTCTTAGCTTGGCGTTGCGAGGAGAAAAATCTGGTACTCAATTGGGAGAAGTGTCATTTCATGGTTACCAAAGGACTTGTTCTAGGTCATATTGTTTCAAAAGGCGGGATAGAGGTTGATAAAGCTAAAATTGTTAAAATTTCTTAGCTACCCTTCCCGCACGCGATTCGGGATATCCGTGCCTTTTTAGGCCCTTATTTGGGTTTCTGAGGAGATTCATTCGGGATTTCTCTAAAGTTGCTTTCGACCCTTAACCAATCTCTGCTTAAGGATGCGATTCGACTTCAATTTCAATTGCAAACAAGCTTTTGATACACTAAAACGCTCGACTACCGCTCCTATTATTCAACCCCCGATTGGTCTCAACCATTGGCGATGTGTGGCGCTAAGCGACTTTGCTATTGGTGCGTGCTAGGCCAGCGGACGCGACGACAAACCCGTTGTCATTTATTACGCTTAGTAAAACTCTTAACGACGCTCAGCGTAATTATACCACAACCGAGAAAGAGTTCCTAGCTGTTGTCTATGCTTTGGATAAGTTTTAGCCCTACCTAGTTGGAACATCGACCATAGTATATCTTGACCATGCCATGATTCGGTACTTACTCGCGAAAAGGGCCTTAAAACAACGATTGTTCCGCTGGATCCTTCTCTTACAAGAATTCACCACGGAAATCAAAGACAAAGAAAGGAACGAAAATGTAAGTAGCCGACCATTTATCAAGGCTGGTTGGTGACATCGATAGTGATTCGAAGCTATCGGTGATTCCTTCCCGACGAATACTTGTACTCTATTTTTCATCTCCATGGTATGCGGATATCGTTAACTACCTGATTCTTGAGGAAGTCCCCTCCTTTTGGTCACGTCGATCATAAAAGTTCTTATCCAGCTTTGTAAAATATTATTTTGGGATGAACCCTACCTCTTCAAGTATTGTTCCGACCAACTCATTTCGTCATTTGCATTCCGGTGGGAACACACCGGCGTATTATCCTTTTGCCATGAACAATCTTGCGGAGGGCATTTTGATGGGAAAACTGCGGCCAAAGTGTTACAATGTGGTTTTCTTGGCCTACCCTTTTTCGCGATGCACATGAACATTGCGTAGCTTGCATTCGTTTGTCAACACCTAGGTCGAATTACCAAGCGAAATATGATGCCCCTAAGTCCTATCTTGATTGTGGAAATTTTTGATGTTTGGGGCATTGATTTTATGGGACCCTTCCCTATTTCTCAAGGTTTTCTATACATTTTAGTCATTTGTAGACTATGTGTCCAAATGGATTGAGGCACTTTCGCATGTAATTTCGAATGACCATAAGGGTATCGTGAGATTTGTAAAGAAAACATTTTTTTCTCGTTTTGGTGTTCCCAAAGCTATCATCGTGATGGGGGTACACATTTTGTAACAAAATTTTTGGGTTTTAATGAAGAAATATGGAGTTACTCACAAGGTTGCTACTCCATACCACCCACAAACAAGTGGCCAAGTGGAAGTCTCCAACGAGAGAGATAAAGTCTATTGCGGAGAAAGCGTCAACCCATCAAGAAATTTGGTCTCTCCGCTTATCGGATGCCTTGTGGGCATACCGAACAACATTTAAGACACCTATAGGGATGTCTCCTTACCGCATTGTTTTTGGAAAACCTTGTCATCTGCCAGTTGAACTTGAGCATCGTGCCTTTTGGGCCATCAAAAGCCTCAATTACAATATCATCGAGGCAGGTGAGAAGCGAAAACTGCAATTAAATGAGCTTGAGGAGATTCGGAGTGATGCTTATGATCTCTCGAAATCCTACAAAGCTAATATGAAAAGAGTGCACGACAAGCACATTTTGCGTAAGGATTTCAATATTGGCAAAAAGTTTTTTATTGTACAACTCAGATTACACATCTTTCGGTAAATTGAAAACACGATGGTGCGGTCCTTTCATTTGTCAGGTCGGCTGTGAAACATTATGGGGCAATCTCTTTGCTTAATCAAAAGATAACGAGTGAATTTCAAGTCAATGGACAGCGCCTAAAACATTACCACAAATTACGCTCACCCGGATGTTGAGCGGACTCTTCTTTCTTGAACCCATTATACAGCGACTAGATGTTTTCGTTTGGCGTACTCAATCTTGTTTCTATAGAGTGCACGCCATTTTGGTAGCCGGGCCATCTTCTATCTTATGATCTCAAAGTTCTTTGAAGTGTGTGGTTGCTGGCGGAACCTTAGTCCGGAAACTCTTTTCTGAGCGGATTATAAATGTGATACGCAACCACGAGCAAGCGTGCTTTTCGATAAGCGATGGGTACCTAAAATTTCACCTCCTTCCTTTTCTTCCCTTTTCTACTCTCTACCTCGCGAACTTCAGCTAATCATTTGGTGTAAGTCTCACTCATCACGAATAGGGAATGGTCGTAGTTCTTTTGCTTTTAAGTAAGCGGCGTCTTGCGAAGGATGGGCTGGTGTATGCATTGCCAAACACCCATACGTCTAGGCGCTCGACTTCCTATCCGATACTAGCGGTTTTAAGGTATACTTTTGTCTAACACCAGCTGCAGCGGGATAATCTTAAATCGCGCGGCGCCGTTTCTCCTACTGGGATGGGATTCGTCTTGAGAATCGACAATAAAAGACTTCGATTTGTCTTGAGAATCGGCGTTAAAAGACTCAATTCGTCTTGAGGATCGGCGTTAAAAGACTCACCTTGTAAATATGTTTATTTTGTTACCTCTTCCCTTTGCATTAAGTTTTGCACAAGGGATTCGTGTCAAACCTCGGATGTTGCATACTTGGAACACAAACGGGCAATGGATTCCACCAGACCAACCCTAGAATTGGTTACTTTGAGTCACTTGGGGCGGTTTGAGGATAGCCGTATGTAAAAAGGGCAATTTTATTAGACCGTAGCGCGCCGGGTCGGGATGGTACCGATCCGCCCCTAACCCCATAATACATAGAGGTGAAGCCACGGTCGGCTGGATTGGGTTAATCTCGAGCCGACATGATAGTTGTCTACGATTTAAGATGGTGACTCCACGGACATTCAGTGTTTTCACGCATTATATCTCCCTTGTATGTAAATAAAACCCTTACAAAAAAAAAAAAAAAAAAATTGTGACTTTCAAGAATGACTCATACAATTGGATAGAATTTTTCGTGCCGATCATTTTCGATATCTCATTAGATCCAATTCGAGACCCAAGCGAGTCATGGAGTGCGCATTTAGATTTTTAGGTTTAAATCGGGCTTTAGGCTTGATTTGGGAGCCGAAAATTTTGGCCCAACCCAAATATCGATTTTCGGCCCATTTAAACCCAACCAACCCGATAACGCAGCGTCACTATTCCACGATTCGTCTCCCTAAAAACCGGATCTTGCCCCTCTCGCATCGGTCGCCGCGAGATAGGCCCACACTAAAACCGGGTCTCGTGGCGAGAGACCCTCACAGCTCGATCAAAATTTCCTTCCGTCGGATCATCACAATTCTCCCCTCATCAATAATCCATAGCCATCCTCCCTCTTAGATCAACAATGGCTGGAAGCGACGGATTTGTGTGGAAAAATTTTGGAAATTTGTTTGAAAGCGGGATGTTTGCTCCATTCTTTGATCCACGAAATTCACTCTAGAGGATGGGAGAGTTTGTTATATGCCAATGGAGGGCTTTATTCTAAGGATTTGGTGATGAAATTTCTACGACAATGGAAGCTTTAATGGCGACCATTTTTGGATCACCGTCGAGGGTGTGCGACCGCGAAGTCACACGGTGTTGCTCCGGGATCGCGGGCATTCCAACTGGTCGACCCCGGATTTGACTTCGGCGATCGATCCGTGTACCCACGGACTTACGACCTAATGCTCGACACGCTTATCGAGGGAGAGTACAACATCGATGGAAAATCGCGGCGTATCGGTATTTCGGTCGCGGCGAAACCAGCTAGCGATAACTTCAATGGTGGGGACTGAGCGTCATTGGCACCTCGAAGCCTTCCGACATCAACAAGACCTTCCTCCACCTTCTTTGGATCCTCCAGGGAGGCGAAAGGGTAACTTCTACGCATCGTTACCTTTCTTTTTGATATTATCACACATGCCACTCTTAGGTTACGCCCCCTTGCCGTTTCTAGTAGCGCAAGTCATGATTAATCACGGGATTTTTTGCGCCACCCCACTACTCCCTATACCACAATATGAGAATATCTTTGGTGTTTAAGAAATGCATACAAGACCCTTGGGAACCCACGGCACCTAGGGCAGCCAAAACACGCTAAGCGTAGGATCCTCTCACCCACCATACTTTGATGAGACTGCCATGAGTAAGATCACCCAACCCATAGAGGCCCTACGTGCGGTGAGCGGTGGTGCGAGAGACATGTACACTTTCGCCCGGTGTATCGATGAGGCGTACCTTAGGCGAGTTAAGGACAGATATGACCACTTCGCCCGAGTCGATCGATGATGACGGCATGGGTGAATTCAGCGAGGAGATGAAAGCCTCCATGACTACATTTCGGGGGCCGGTATGCTTTTCGCCCGGAACCGGTTTATTGAATGTTCATGGCGAGCGAGCATCGATTTCGAGCTTTCGGTGATGGATACTCTTGGTGATATCGGGGCGGTTAGCATCCGCGGGGGGCTCGTCTTTGCCGCGGCGTCGGGGACTCACGGTTCTTCTTCGCGGCCCCGAGGATTACGCTTTCTGACACGAGGAGGATCATCGGTAGCTAGTTTTATTTATTCGGTCTTGTATAATATTATATCGGACATTTTATTTACGTGTTTGTACTTTCTAGCTTAATAGAGATAGTTCCTAAAATATTTTTATTTTGACATATTAGCTATATCTAATATTATAGTATATAGGTAGGAACATATATTAGTAGTAATAAATTATATACATATATATATATATAAATATATTTCATATGTCATACTTAAACAACAAATTTTAACGTAACTAACACGCGTTGAAACCAATAATGAAAGCAGCATCTATAAAAGCGATTCGAAAAGCGGTCATGAACCACATCTAAAAAGCGGTCGAAAAGCGGTCATGACCACATCTAGAAAACGGTCGAGGAAAAAGCGGCAATTTTCTTTCTATAAATAAGTTCAACTCTTCCTCCATATTTCACTTATATTCTTCCCTCTACACTTCTTATTCTACAATCCGTTTTTGGATCACTCCAAGCTCAAGATTCATGGATGCACTAGAAAAGTTTGGCGACAACGGCTTGAATATGCTACTCAAGTTTTCATGCTTTCGGTTGTTTTATTATAGTCATGTTGTTAATGTGGCATATAGTTCTATCTAATATTTAGGTTTGTAGTTAAGTCATCATTATCATTATGTTGTGTTTCCATACCATTTATGCGTTCTTACATCCTATTGTGATAATATATCTCGTTTTCCTTGTCCTTCTACGTTTACGTTTAAAAAAAAAAAAAATAATAATAATAATAATAATAATAATAATAATAAAATAATAAAAAAAAAAAATAAAAAAAAGGGGCACTCCTTGTCATATGCCCCATTCTTCTTATCCACACTTCATCCACTTTTTAGCATATCTTAGAAGATACCGTGGTCTAACTACCCCTGTGACACCTCGTCATTATCTTTTACATTTTTCGGATGGGTGCCTATTTATACCAAGGATAGACACCTCAAAAATTTAACTTCCCTGTTTCCAAAATAATTTTTCACCACTCCATCTTTAATGGCCCTCACTAGAAGTTTAGATTGCACGAGCAAAATTTTATGGAAAATTTTTCAAAATGGTCTTTTCATCCTTTCTTTGACTTTGAAATATTACGTAGAGGATGGTACCCCTCTTTTACACCATAAGCAAACATTTTATTCGGAGAATTAGTCTTGTTATTTTATAAAAGCGGTTATTTCCAAAGCGGACAATTCTTTGTCCGTGCTAATGGATCTTGGCGTGAATTGACTATGGAAATCATCTCGAGGTACTTCAAATTCCTATTACAAACCAAGGAGTACACCTTCCGAGGATTCACCTTTTCGATAATATCCGGCATCGATGTTTGCAACTATCCTTCGCGGCGAATACAACCCGGAAGAACCGTATTGTTTATCGGCGATCCTTACAAAAGAACCAATTATCTGTGATCAATGGGTAGCTCATAATGTCCTAGGCACATCTAAGACTTCGAAATAACAAAACCACTCCTCCATTTACTCACGGGTGTTGCGGACTAACTGCAATGACTTTTGCATTATTAAATTTCTGCGGAATGCGATTTGCGTGCTAGGAAAAAGCAGCTCCTTTACCAACCATTGTAACACTTATCATGATAAATTGGGGTTTTTCTAGCAGTTCTCCTCATACACCTCTTGAGCGGCTAACATTCTTACCATTCACTTTCGGTATGTAGGAGCGGATTACGGAACCCGGCGTTGCAAAGAACCATGTCGATGCGGGGACCAAAGCGGCGATTGTTCCACCGATAACATTTTTACTGAAAATGCATTATGCAGCGTATTTAATCAATGGAAGGGCTTCGCTTAATTCAACAAGGGTGATGACATTATTCAAAGCGTCGAACATTATTATCACCCGGCCTTCTTGAATTTCGGGACTGCGGACAATAAGCGAAGAGGAACAAAGCACAATTTTTGCCGCCACAACCGGTTCTTGGCAAATCACACTCTCATAATGGAGAACCACGCCAAGATTTACCAAAGCGAGAAAGCAAAATGTTGCAACGGAACATTTGCCGCGGATTAACGGCATAGAAAATCTTATAAGCGGATCCCTTCCACAAGCGGGATCCTAGCCGTTACTTGGGCCAATGAAACCATTTAAATTTTGAAATTTTATATTATTTATCATTTTCTTTTTAGTTTTTAATTTTAGGTATGGTAAATTGTTTCTCGTAATTATTCTCATCATGCTCTAATATTTGTTTAATCAGGTCACATTTTTCACACAATGGAAGCTCAAAGATGATTCGAACAATCCTTCCATTCATTGTTGAATTCTCCGGCATATGGACATCTTTTTTCGGGGACTACATCACTCAAGTTGGGTGGAACTCTCTCATTTACACGGGGCGGACATACTCCCCAGGTTTGGCGGTTTATTTTTATAATAACATGGAAGATCTACCACTGTCGGGGTTTCCCTTTGAATGGATTTACACTCGTATTGGAAACACGACCGACCGCTTTTTATGAGCCAGCGGTGGCTATGGCTCTAGACCTTCCTCCTCTCCAGCCGGACCTCCCCATCAATACATGATAGAGAATGACCTTAATGACTACTCTAGGGAGGATTTTGCTTGCCGCTATGGCGATGGCCTTGCCCGCGTCAAAGAAGCGTGCGAAGGCGGCGATGGCGAGAATTCACTATTCCACTAGCCGGTATGACCATGAATGTAGGAAGCGCCATGTTATTTATTCTTACGAATATCATGGGAGATTGGCATTTTTCCACGGCATCAAAGGAAGCGTGTAAGACATTCCATGCATTGGCCCGATAGCGTACCACCGCCGACATTCTGAGAACTAGTAATTGAGAATCTTAAGAAGGCTAGGTCTTTTCGGCAAGACTATATCACCGCACCCGATTCTGACATGCGGATAGTGAGGACATACTTCCACGAGTTTGCAGCCACCTTTCAAAGGCTGGGTAAAAAGGTCGACTCTATGTGTCCAACAAACAAGATAATTCGTTCCTTGCGATTTCGGACATGGACATGCAAGGGTATCAAGAAAGTTCGTTCGTTCCCCTAATGATGATAAAATGATAGCTCATCTAGATAATGCAAAGAAAAGGAAGTGGAGTGAAGTCACGGAAAGCTATGATAGATTGGCGGGATGCAAAGGAATGGCATTTCTCTGAGGGGCGAGGCAAGGAAGGACTATCCCCGGTTCAATTTTGGGGCAATGTGAGTTGATGCATGTACATATTTGTTTTATGTTTTGATGTGAAATAAATAAGTGACCCCTAGTGTGATTGTGCTACTCTAACGGTGTGCTTCTACTTTTATGATGTATAATATATAGTGTGTTACAATAAATTTCGTGGGCGATGTCGACTTTATTTTTTTGCTCAAAGCCTCACCGGGTATACTCTTTCTTCCTCTTAAACACTTTGAGGGACCAAAGTGTCCATTTGTTTGGGGGTGGTGAGAACCTTTTGCAAAAATTAGGCATGCATAGTTGTATATAGTTTACTTAATATCTAAATAAAGCGTATTTAGTGACAAATTCTCGTTTCTCTTTCTATGATGAAAAATATTTAGAAATCTCACCCTAGCATCGAATTAGGACTTGTTCTTAGAAACTTAATTTAATCATTATGCAATAGTTTTTACATCTTTTCATGAGCATTCATGCACGACTATCATTAAATGTATCTGGCCCGATAAGTTTACGGGACCCAAGGTTAGACAACTTAGTTTCCATATTCTGTAAGAATCTAACCAAAAAAGCCTCAAATGTATGATATATGAGTAATGACCGAGGAGGAGTAGTTCTTCGAATAGAAGTTCACACGTCTACTTACTTGATCACTACCCAAATCCTAGGCGAGAATTTAGGCCTTCTTTGGATCGATATAGCCAAAAATTCGCACTGTAAAATTTTTTTTTACCGCTAATTAAGCCCATTTGAACCTTTCATTAATCCTTTCTACTTCACCAATAAAATCATTACCCATCTAGTAACCACAAATAAATAAGCCTACCTAGATGATGAGTATGAGAAATAGGATGAAGTCTTGAGAAAAATGAAGAGAAAAACCTTGTCACAAATCAAAATCGGTTACTGTTTGAAAAAAAGAAAAAGAAAATAGAAATATGTTTCCAAAATCAAAAGAAATATCAAGGTTAGAATTTCCCCAAAGATCAAATCAAAAGGGAATACAAAAGCTTGAAAAATCCAAGTGTGGAAACCATGTTAGAAGCAAGAAAAAAAAAAAAAAGGATTTCTCTAGTATAAATATCTAGAAGACCTTATTCTCTCATACTTATCATTTTTTGAATTTTCCATTCCGGTTTCTTTTTACACTACCACCTAAGCCCCATAACACCTAATAAAGACCTCTAGCTCAATTAGGAATAGGATAGTGTGATAATAAGTAGTAGTTGTGACTTCTCGACCTCGGCTCCTCATTTGTCATTGAGTATGTGAGGAAGCGTGTGCTTGTATTTTGACTGCTTGGAGATAGCAAAGCTTGAGTGGAAAAATAAAGAGAAATTGTGTTTCGACACATACCGTGAAAACCTACTTAAGGGCGTTATCCAAAGGATCGAAACGGCCCTGCTTTCGTACATTTCATTATTTAGATCCTTTGCATGCATGCTCATACGTAGATGTTTGATTATTGTATGTATATTAACTTGAATTTGAAAGAATTAAATCCTTGTTTCCCTTGCTAGTGAGATGTCTAGATACACGAGATTAATTAAAGAAACAAGCCTTTGTTCTTGAGTCGTTGTAGTATAAATGAAGTTTGTGAGTATCTTCTCGGAAAACTCTCCGCGAGGCTATAACTTCGTCCACTAGGGAATTCCTAGTGGTTCAAGGCCTTGTTGCATATGGTCAATGCAACCGCGACTCTGCGAATGAAAGATTTAGCTTAGGACAACACATTTTTGATCACTTATCGTTTTAATGTCTCTTCTTTGCTTGAGGACAAGCAAAGTCTTTGTTTGAGGGGTGGTGTGATAAGCACCCAAAACTGTAATATTAAACCCGAGAGACATAGCATTTTGGTCAATTATGTGTTTAATAATCATGTAATAATTATATTTTCGCATACTTTTGCGGGTTTCGCAATTAAAATGAAGATAGCGATAAAACATGCATCAAAAATACAGGAATACTGGGAATATTTGGAGTTTCCCACTCGACCCGTGAAGCCGAAGTTTCAAAAGAACGAGAACCGGTCGCGGGGGCGGCCCACATATGAAGAAGCACGGAACTTCCGAAGCTCAAATCGGATAAATCTAGGTGCCGACGTTGGCTAGTGAAGCTGCCAAGTACAAGAATACGGGAATATTTGGAATTCCCGCTCAATCTCCGTAAAGCCCAACAAAAAAGCGACTAGAGCGAAGTTTCCAAAAAGAACGAGACCGGTCTGAGAGGAAGGGCCCACATATAAAGAGGCAGGAAATTTCCGAAGCTCAAATCGGGTAATTCTAGGTGCCGACGTTGGCTAGTGAAGCTGCTATGGCGACCCGGGCGACGTACTCTGCGCAAGGACAAAAGTAGTAAAAACGCCAATTTCGGCGCCGCCACTGGACACACTAAGTGGACACACTCTGCGGGCCCAGAAGGCATGATGAGTCAGCATAGGCAGGTGGCAATTGATGGTTTCAAATTGATACCATCTGTCAAGAAAGAAACACGTATCAATTCAAACCTGGTGGTTTGAATTAACATAAGCTAAAAAACAAAACATTAAAATGGCAAAAGGACAAAAACTTAAAACCGTTGAAAACAAAGTTTGGTTTCGAACCATTCAATTAGCAAAAGAACAAAATCTTAAATATTCGGGTCACTTTTTGTATTGCCTATATATATGAAGGCTTAGCCTTCATTAGAAGGTCTTCCGACATATTAATGCTTTAGCTTACGTTAAATTTCTTTCTTGATTACTTACCTTCCGCTATTTTGTTTGTTTTATTGACTTAATCTGATAAGTTATTTTACCTTAATAAGTTATTTCTTTCCTTGTTTAATTTACGTCCCGCAATTATTTACTTAATGTATACACAAGTTTTATTATTCCTCCTATGATGATGAGCTAATCCCCCGGGGAGGGTTATCTTTGCTTCGTAAAAAAATCGGATTGACTTCGTTAATATTTTAGAATCACTACTTAGGAATTAGACATAGAATTAACATCCGGTCCCAAAATGATCGAGATCGTACAAAGTTGGAGTGCTCGATGCTCGGGGACAGTCTCGGCGCGAATCTAAAATGTCGCGCGACTCTGCAGTGTCGATGACTCTCCAATTCGTCCGGTGATGTGAACTGCGTGCGAGAGCAGAAAAATAATATACCGAGATGAGGTATTATCGAAACTCCTTATGCTAGTGAAATGCGACCTAGAGATGTGGGCATGCACTAGGGATCAATACTCGGCGTCGTCTCCTCAAAGCGAGGCGAACTAGAGATGTAGTGATTTAGTAATAAAAACTGTTGAAAAATGATTCTTGCATGAGCATGATTAACTCTCTCCCTGTTTCTCTACTTTTATTTACCTACATATAATCGTTGTAGTAATTTATATTATTTGCATTACCGTTATTTTAATTAAAACCAACTAAAAGAAACCTAAAAATCCTACTCACCTAAAGTTGTAACTCCAGTTGTGAACCTATCCGTGCCCTAAGGTTTGGACGATCCCTTACTCGACCTATCCTACCAATCCCGTGAGTAAGGTAACTTGACTAAAACGCGTCACGACAACAACGGACGTTGGACTTTGGACTTTGGACTGTGGACCTCGGACTTTGGACTGTGGACCTCGGACTTAAGAAAATAAGTAACTGAAACCAATAAACGTGTGTAAAAGAGCGTTCTATCAGCTAAGGATGGGATCCATGCAGTTCTTGCTGTTTTTTCTGTTAGGACTCGTTTTTCACTGGAAGAAGAAGCTGCAATTCAAACTCTGAAAAACTTTTTTGGAGAGAAAATTGTGGATTACATGATTGTTGTTTTTACTGGTGGTGATGAACTTGAGGATAATGACGAGACCCTGGAAGATTATCTGGGTCGTGAGTGCCCTAAACCTTTACAGGAAATTCTTAAGTTGTGCAAAAATCATGTTGTGCTTTTCGATAACAAGGCCAGGGATGAAAGTAAGAAGGATGAACAGCTTAAAGAACTGCTATCCCTTGTAAACAAGGTCATAGCTGAAAATGGTGGGAAGCCGTATACAGATGAGTTCTTTGATAAACTAAAGAATGGAGCTGTGAAGCTGCGCGATCAACGAGAGCAGGTTGAGTCTTTAGCGGGTTACTCTAAACAGGAAATTTCGGAGTTAAAGGAGCATATGTACGAGTCATATAAAGATCAGCTGAAACACATAACTGACATGGTTGAGCTCAAGGTTAAGGAAACCACACAAAGGCTTGAACAACAATTGGCGTAAGAGCGGCCGACGTTTGAAGGCGAAAAGTTTGCACTAGCGGCACAAATGAAATCTAATGATGAAATCCGTGCACTTAGAGAGAGTTTGGGAGAGCTTAAAAGGAGACCGAGATCTTTGCGCGCAAGCAAGCCGTAAGCGGAGGATGTGCTATATTGTGATTTATTTATATTTGTCCGCCCAATACATTTTAGTGGGGAAAACCTTTGGAGTGATTACTTGATTTGCTTTCGGTCAAGTATCCTATGCTAGAAAGTGTTTTGCAAGTTTGACCTCTATACTTAATATTTTCACAAATGATTTTATGTATGGACCAAGTCGGTCCTTTTTTTAAAAAAAAAAAAAATCTAGATAATTGGCCTGTTGGACACTTATCTTTGTACCTATGAAGTGTATATTAGTTTGCACTTTGCTCATACTTTAAACGTTGATGTCTAATGAGTGATGAAAGGTACCAACACGGTTGATTCGATGAAGTTAGTAAAATACATATAGCTAATGAATAAATCTTTATGAAAGTGGCTTTCACTAACTATGAGTGGTTTATCGATCATAACTAGAAGTCATGTAGCCTTTGCCCGCGCAGGTTTGAATCCTGCCGTCCACGACCCTCACGTAGAGTCAATTGTTCTTTCCTTTTATTTAAAGTATAAGTGGTGTAGTCTGAGCTTGAAATCCCATGCCCATATTTTATTTGATAAGGAATTGTTCTTATATTTTTTTTCAATTTTTTTTCTGTGTCCATGGATATATATGGTTAGACCATTCACACATATATTGATGTATTGGTAACACATTGCAATATCAAGTCTCAAGAGTGGAAAATTTGATATTTTAAGCCTTAAGATGTTTACAAAACCGAAAATTCAATTCATGATACCTCAAATCTTCTAACAATCTAATGCGCGCGTGGCTGTCTCTGTCTCGTTCTAATTAATATGCCATTATCAGTCATCTAATCTGTATTTTGAGATAAAGTCAGATAAGCATCATTAGATTTATGCTTGTAATCCCAGAATCATTAAAAGAACTTGTTAATATATGTTCCTTTGTCAAATTCTGCACATGCCCACTTTCTATCACACTCTCTTTTGTTCCATTATTACTTCTCCCACTCTCTCCCCTATCTGCTACATTCTTTTCCTTATTCCTATCAACAAAACTACTATTTGGACTATTTACTTCTCTAGATAAATTCCCTTGATAAGTTTTATCCACAACCATTACTGTTATATTTTTCTCATTTCCAGTAAAATTCTCACTCTGGGACTTGTTTGAAACTAAATTCCCATCATTAAAAGCAGTAAAGCTAGAATTTTTACTCACTTCTTTGAAAATTCCTTCTTGGGCAGTTTTATTCCTACTTGAAAACTGGAATGGCCAAGAAACAAGAGGAGATTTAGTACTACTAAAGCCTTGAACAACAGGGTATAAAAGAGAAGCCTTTAAAGGATGGTTAAGAAACAAAACAGTTAACAAAAGAACAGAAGCTATAACTCCTAAACCAAAACCAGAAAACACTCTACTTTTTATAGTTATAAACTGTTCTGATAAACCAAGTGACCTTAGAAACTTTTTCAACTCCATTGTACTACACTAGTATGTATAAGCATGTATGTGTTATGTATATAACTCTTTGTATATAACAATGTAGATAAAAATACGGAGATTACTAAGATGGGTTTGGAGTTTGAGAATAGTTAAGTGGTTGGGTTTCGAGAAAAGCAAAGAATGAGTGCGAAGAAACAGAGGTGAATGGAGAAGAAGAAGAAGGTGAAGAAGGAACAATTGTTATCATTAGAAAAAAAAAATGTAGTGCGGTGATTAACTTGAGTTCGTGCACCCTTGAATGTTGGTAGTAGTGTGCTGGCTTGGTCAATTAGAATGCCCAACATCTTTTCCAACTCTGCGTTTGTTCTAATTGAATATGTATGCCCTCTTTCCTGTTCATGTGTCCCTCACACCCTTATTTTAGAACTGGATTAGATACTAGAATATAAAAGAAGAAAAAAAAATGTACTCATTGGGGTGATGAAATGGTCTCATGGTATTTTCGACTTGGGTCTTTGTATAACTTGCGTACTATATACTACGAATGGTTCAAGTAAGAGATTCTCTATAGAAAAAAAAAAGTTCAAGTAGGTGATCCAACTAGATTGCAAATAAACTTAAATTGTTTAAGCTTTGAAATCTGGATCATCGTCTTGTATTCTTCGTTTGTTACTTTAAGTGTTCAATTTTATAAATTTAGTCTGTTTGATATATGTCAAAGGGGCTACAAGATATTTTCATTAAATTAGTAATATATACCTTTTCTGATGCACCCATTATGTATCAGGTTTCAAATATTTGATACAAATTGAGCCTTCACCTATAAGACATAGCATTCAAGATGAGCTTTAAGATACAAATTGTAAATACTATTCTAGATGAGCTTTAAGATACAAATTTAGAATACTAAGATTGCTCATTCTCACATGAAGCACTTTGAGATGGTAGCTTTGCATCTATTCGGCCCATGCTTTTAGTTCTCTTGTTTATCTAACATGACTAGGTGTTGAAAATGTGAAAAGTTTAAATAATTGCAGTTATGATTTTGACTAAATTTTCTATTAATTCTCTATAATTCTTAGTGTAATTATAGTTGGGTTCAGCCTAGTATTATAGAAAAATTATAGGCACTTAATCAGGAAATTTAGTGCATACTTTATTGACAACCTTTTTTGAGTGTATAATTGTATGTGCATATTGTATCGATAAATTGGAATATATAGCAATAATAAGAAGTGAATGTTAGTGTTTTATTTTAAAATATTGTTTAAATTGGTGGACAAAAACTAGATTTGTAATTTGACATTGCTACTTTTTTTGTCCATTTTGCAAGTGTAGAAGTAATCTAAGTATTTGATTTTGAACTTAAGTTTGGTCCACTTTATAATTTTTTTTCTTCCTTTTTACCATGTTTACAATAAGACTGAGCATTCTTTTTGCGACAAACTCATGAATGTCAATTGATCTAGGATTATTATATTCTTAGCACCATCAAACTTGATAACGTCTGATAGTATCATCTATATGGCTAACACGTGATAATGGGATAAGCTTATAAATATTTTGTATGATTTGTTGGTCTGTTTGAACCCTTCGACTTGTTTGGTTGAGTTTTGTTTAGCTAGTTTTGGATATGGTTAACACGTGATAATGGGATAAGCTTATAAATACTTTGTATGATTTGTTGGTCTGTTTGAACCCTTTGGCTTGTTTGGTTGAGTTTTGGTTAGCTAGTTTTGGATCACGAACACCTTTTGAATTCAAATTGATTTTGTTCAATGTGGGTCGATGTAGGAAGGGTGCAGCTCCTTAGTACCCTTACAAGTAGTCTTTTTCAATTCAAGGTTCTTGAGAGAAGCCACTTACATGTGTGTATCTTGCTATTAACATATTGTTTTCACTTACAATGTATAGCAATTGCACGTAAATATGGACAAGAGTTGGATAAATCTGCGGATCGGTTTGACACTCAATTTATTGAAGGCGTTGAGGCATTCATTGTGGTTGCTACTGATCATGCAGACAGCGCTGGTAGGACTCTTTGCCCTTGTAAAATCTGCAATAATAGGTACTACAAGCAAATCAGTGAAGTAAGAGATCATTTGCTTGAACATGGAATGGACAAGCATTACACTTGTTGGCTCCATCATGGTGAAGGTTATGAAGAGCACCTTGCTGATGACGATGATGATTATGATGATGTTGGTAGTGATGAAGGAGTTCGTTTTGATGGGTTGGAAGACTTGCTTCACGATTTAAGAGGACCGACTCCTATGGATAATTCTGTGCCAGACATGCAATATGGGGGTGGAGATAATTATACTGCCACAACATAACATGCAGATACCTCTTCTGGTCTTAATAGGGGTAATGGCGATGGGGGTAATGGTGACGATCCGAATTTGTTTGATAAACTTTTGAGTGAAGCGCGACAGCTTTTGTATCCAGGTTGCCAAAAGTTTTCCAAATTAGATTATCTCATGAAGTTGTTCCATCTGAAGGTGATTAATCGTTGGAGTAACAAATCATTTGATATGATTCTTGAATTGATTAAAGCTGCATTGCCTGCGGGTGAGACGCTGCCAAAGTCCTATCACGAGGCTAAGACATTAATGCGAGAACTAGGACTTGGGTATATTGCTATACATGCATGCAAATACGATTGTGCTCTTTTTGGGACAAATACAAAGATCTTCAAAGTTGTCCAGTATGTGGTGAACCAAGGTATAAAGCTTCTGAAGGCAAGTGTAAGAAAATACCACATAAGGTTTTGCGCTATTTCCCACTTAAACCAAGGCTTCAAAGGTTGTTTAAGTCAAGGATGACTGCTGTAGATATGAGGTGGCACAAAGAAAAACGAGTCCCGGAAGAGAATGTATTCAAGCACCGAGCAGATTCTAAAACATGGAAAGATTTCGACAAGGAGTATGAGTGGTTTTCCAATGATCCTCGCAATGTCCGCCTCGGCCTTGCAAGTGATGGGTTCAACCCTTTTGGTGACATGAGTACCTCTTATAGCATGTGGCCGGTAATGCTTGTGCCTTATAATTTGCCTCCTTGGAAATGTATGAAAGATCCTTTCCTTTTCATGTCGCTTCTTATTCCTGGTCCCAAATCCCTAGGAAATGACATTGATGTATATTTACAGCCTCTAGTAGATGAATTGAGAGATTTGTGGGACAATGGCGTGGAGACATACGATGTTGTGACCAAGCAAACATTTAAGTTGCATCTTTGCGTTATTGTGGACCATAAATGACTTTCTGCATTCGGAACTTGTGCGGTTGGAGCACTAAAGGCAAAATGGCCTGCCCAAATTGTAACAAAGACACGGTCTCTATGTATTTAAAAATGGCCACAAATTATGCTATATGGCCCATCGTCGTTTCTTGCCACCCGACATTCTTGGCTAAGGCGTGGTAAAAAAATCTATTCGACGGGAAGGTTGAAAACAGACCAAAACCAAAGGATTTGGATGGGGCTGATGTGTTATCACAAGTTGATTTGGTCGAGGAACAAAAACTTGGAAAGAATCCGATTAACAAGAAAAGGAAGCGTACCGAGTTTGAGTTAAATTGGACAAAGAAGAGTGTATTTTTTTATTTACCATATTGGCCATCCCTTGAGTTGCGTCATAATGTTGATGTGATGCATGTTGAAAAGAACGTTTGTGAGAATGTGTTGGGAACATTGTTGAATATTGATGGTAAAACAAAAGATTCTTTTAAAGCTCGACTAGATTTGGCTGAATTGGGTATTAGAAAGGAGTTGCATCTAATTCCGAATGGTAATAAGTATATCATGCCGGCTGCATCCTATACAATGTCATCTACCGATAAAAAGGCATTCTGCGAATGGCTGAAATCAATGTGAAATTTCAGATGCTTATGCATCAAATATATCTCGATGTGTGAATGCCAATGAGGGTAAAGTATCAGGAATGAAAAGCCATGACTACCATGTGCTTTTACAACGTCTTCTTCCAGCTGCAGTACGTGGTTTCTTGTGTAGTGATGTAGCAATTGCATTGATTGAGTTGGGTGTGTTTTTCCAAGAGTTGTGTTGCAAGACACTGAGGTTAGAAGTGCTCGAGAATATGGAGAAGGATATTGCCATGATACTTTGTAAACTTCGAACAAATATTTCCACCGGCATTTTTGATGTAATGGTTCACTTGGTCGTTCACTTACCACACGAGGCACCTTTGCTTGGCGGACACATCATGATATCGGTGGATGTATCCCATTGAAAGGTAACATGTATATCATTTGTAACTTTTAATATATACTTTGTTTTGCTTTCAATTAATATAATTTGTTAAACAGGTTTTTACACACTTTAAAACAGTATGTCCGAAACAAGGCGCGTCCAGAAGGTTCAATTGCGGAAGCATACATCGATAACGAGTGCCTCACTTTCTGTTCCATGTATCTCCAAAATATTGAAACACGCTTCAACCGTGAAGAACGGAATTTTGATGGTGGCCAAGAGAAACAACCCACGGGGCTGCTTGTTTTCTCACAGAATGTGCGACCATTGGGGGCTTTTAAAGTTATCAGCCTAAGCTTAAAAGATTATGACAAGGCCCGTTATTACGTGTTAAATAATTCTGAAGAAGTATTACCATACCTTGAGTAAGTACAGCTTTCAGTAAGACACAATATATACACATTATTATCATGTTTTCTTATATATACAACATTTTCTATATGTAGTGAACATAGGGCAGAGCTTATTAGGCAAAGTCCACATAATTTGGAAGAGAGGCGGGAACTATATTTTCTGAATGGTTTGAAGCGACAAGTTTTCACAGGAAATACCCCTTGCTGTTTTTCATTATTATTATATTTTCTATTGATTGTTGTTCATTTTGTTGATAGATGCATGAATTGCGATCTCAGAATTCCCCAGAAGCTACTGATGAGTTATATTCATTAGCTTGTGGGCTTGATCCTCGTGCAATTCGATATAGTGGATGCATTGTGAATGGGATCAGATTTCACACGAAGGATAGAGAAGTGAATCTTCGAACACAAAATAGTGGTGTTGTTGTCGAGGGGTGTCACCAATCAAAAGAGATTGATTTCTATGGTGTTTTAACTGATGTCATAGTCTTAAACTATTTATCTTCCAAGAAAGTTTATCTTTTCCAGTGTGATTGGTGGGATGTCGGCAACGGAAGGAGTGGAATACAAACAGATGGCCATGTTACTAGTGTTAATGTCTCACGAACTTGGTACAAAGACGACCGATTTGTGCTAGCTACCCAAGCAGGTCAAGTCTTTTATGTGAGTGATACTAAACTGCGTGGTAGTTGGCAAGTTGTCCAGAAGATAAAGCCTAGAAATGTGTATGACGTTGCTGAGAGAGAGGAAGAGATTGTAGCAAGGCATGGCGTCGCATTTCAAGAAAAGGAGCAGGATGCAGTGGATGGCATTGTCCAACACGATCAAACACTTGAAGAAAGTAACAATGATAATATTCAAACGGAAGAACTTGCACCTGTACTTTTGAATAGGGATGATTTGATCCCAACTGAAGTTGATGCGGATGTGGTCTTGACCAATATAAATAGAACCCAGATGGATGATCATTTCATTGTTGATGACGAATCTGATGAAGAAGATGATACGCTCATAAACTATTGTAGTTCTGAAGAAGAGAAAGTCATATCAAGTGATGATGATACTGACATAGATTAAGTTTAAATGTGTTCTCTAAAGTGTTCTCTAAAGTGTTCTCTATGTTTTGAATTCCTTGTTAGTAATGTCAGTAGCTACTTCCTATCTACTTGTTTGTATTTGGTTTTTTGTTTTTTTCAGTTTTAGTGTCAGGCCACACTTGGGAGAATTGAATGCAGCTATTTACACTTGAAAAATGATTTACATTAATTTTCTCTTTGGTAAGTATATATTTCTTTTACAGTCATGGGCCCAGGTAGAAGAACCACTAGAAGCTCTAATGCACAGCCTCAGCCTCACCCTCAGCCTCAGCCTCAGTCTATGCCAAGCTCCCAATCAGCAAATGCTTCTCTTGGTGGTATGATATCAATTTTTAGTCCATCTAAATTATAGGTTATATTGAGTTAAAGACTTCCAACTTTTCTCTCCATGTATATTTTTTTGTAGTCATGGAATCTGGTGGTCGTACTGCAAGTTCTAGTACACTGCCTCAGTCTAGGCCCAATGTTTCTGTAGGATCGTCTAGCGGGTCTGGTGCTGGTAAGACAATTTTTTTTCCATACAAACAGCACAAATGGAAGAGGTAAAGCAAATAAGAAGTAAAACTTTTAGCTTTTTGCGGCAGACTGAGTTTTTTTTTTTTTTTTTTTTGCTTATAAACAGCTTCGACACCATTACTCCCCACTAAAAAAAGAGGTAAAGCAATGAACACAACTCTAATCAATCATAAAGCAAGGATACGTCCGAAACCGAGAATTAAGATTCCACCAGGGAGGTCAAAACCTGTAGGGAGTTGGAGTGAACAATTTGCTTATGAAATTGGCATAATTTGCCGCAAGTATGCACCTCTAGCAGTTCAGAACTGGAGAACGGTGAAGAAGGAGTTCAAGTCAAAAGTTAATACGATGCACGAACATATAATGGTAATAAAATATCATTACTAGTTATATTGTTTCTTTATTTATTTATTTTAACATTGTATTGCATGCATAACTTGTTTGCAAAAGAGCTTTGACATTGATATCCATCTGCCGCATGTAGAAAGGGTTGTTAATAAGTATCTAGGACAGCGCCTCAAAGAGTACAGGTGTAGGCTGCACAAATATTACAAGGGTCTCCCAAATTACCAACGTAGACGGAAGCCATATGAGGGGATGGTCGCGCAAGGGGATTGGGAATTGCTTTGTGATTGGTTTGAAACAGAAAAATTCAAAGTAATTTATATGATTTTTTGTAATTATCTTTTATTGTATTTATAACTAAATATTTCCTATGGTAGAAACTCAGCACAAAAAACAAGGCAAATCGTGGGCAGAAGAAGGTTAATCACCGTGGTGGTTCGAGGTCCTTTCTAAATCACCGAGCAGATAAGGTAGTATAAATTGTTTATTATTTTTTAGTAGCCTTCTTTTCATCTGTTACTTTTTCTACTTTAAGATTTTGTATCAACATATTGATGTATCTTTCTAAGCTTGTTACAGGTTAATGCAGAGACTCAACAAGAGCCCGGAAGGATTGAATTTTATCGCATGATGTACTATAACCCGCAAAAAGTGGTCGGTCGGCCTTAATGGCTCAAGAAAATTATGTAATGACCAAGTTTGGTTTTTCTTATTTGTGTGCAATTCTAGTTTTATAAAGAGCATATTCATTTAATACGTGTGCCATATTTCAAATCATAGGATAAAATGCTGGAGATGCAGACTCAGTCCCTACAAGAAGGCTCTACCTCTATGACTGAAGATGAAATTGCTGACAAAGTCTTAGGTACAAAACCTGGTTATGTCATGGGTCTTGGACACGCCATGGATCCACTGTCATCCTCCAGTTACAATAATCCAGAGGTTGAAGACCTTAGGAGGAGAGCTGAGGCAGCTGAGAGACAGGCTGAGGAGTATGAGAGACAAGTGCAAGAGCTCACAACTCGCTTGCACGAAAATAAGGGTAGGGTTGAGGAGCTACAGAATTGGAAAACGGCTTCTGAAGCTAAATTGGAGTTTCTCATGGCGCACATTGGGGCCCGTTTTTCTGTGGTATGAATTTACATACAAGTGTGGTGATCTTTATCTTTGTCTACGCTATGAAAGTATATTGAGGTCTAATAGTGGTCCTAGCTTTTAAGAAAGCGGAGCGGGGCCAATTTCGTACTTGCTTTCGGTGTAGTGTGCCCTCCTTTTGTCGAAAGTGCCCCACCCAGTTCATCTGGGGCTGTTGGCCTACCAAGCACTTGCCCGCTGCTCCTGCAGCCCGTTCGCCGGCGGCGAGCACTCATTATCCTTATCTTGTTTCTCTGTAGCCCCCTCCCATTGCTCTAGCCATAAGCTATGGCAGCTCCATTTCGCACCCGCGGGGATGCCCTGCAGGAGGCCGAGTGGGCTCGCGGTCACCCTTATTGAATTCCGTTCACGGGGGTCTTTTCGCTTTTGCCGGATCTAGAGAGATACTACGAGTCTTCCGTCCCGATTCCATCGCCAGCGGCCATCGGTTCATCGGTACTACCAAAAGTCTCATGCTTACGCTATCAATATCGATGTAAGTATTATCTCGGACCATGAAGACCACGGTCATGCTTCTAGTTTCCATTCCCATCATCATATTGATGATAAATCTCTGGTGCTCTGCCATAAGAATTTGGAGTCCTTATCATGGTGAAGGTTAGGTAACGCTGTGATTCTTGCTCAAAAACACCGAACACGTTCGAAGTTATTGGCTCATCCGACCGGCAAAGCATTCATGAGTCGCTCGTTCAACCGTCCCCGGGCGTGGTCGAGAAGTGCCATGCATGGTCCCCCGTCCTTTCTTTCTCTCGGTCCCAAGCAAGAGAAAAGCAGAAGTGCGCTCCTACGCCGGGGCCGAACAACCCCCGAACGTAGAAGCGCTTAGATGTTAGTTCCATCAAGGCGCCAAAAGCAAAGCGTAGCCCCGATGGAACTACATTCCATCGTGGACGGTCACGGAATTCTATCTAAGTCACTACACCCAACAAGTCTTCGCCCCCGAAGTATCTTCTTTCTCAGGTAGTGTACCGTAGTTTGCTCCCTAAAGACTAAAGAAAGAATGGATAAAGGGGGTGTAACACTTAGTCGAGCTAGTTCAGTGAGCACCATCGCAAGAATCTACAATGTCATGATCACATTGGTTACCCTTTTTTCTTTGGTAGAGCCAAAGATTCTTCCCCGATCGAGAGCACCGATTACCCCGAACCGTTCAAGATAGTTACCACCTATCATACGGCTTTCTAACTTCACTTCTTTTTCTTTTAGCTAGGTAACACTCAGTCCTAGCCTCTTAGCTAGGTAACACTCAGTCTTACAGCCTCAAGCAATTCATGAAGACACAAACTCACAGAATTATACATAAAAGTATATACAAAGTTCAAGAGTTTACCTGGTGCTAAGCCTCGACATATAAAATTTTAAGTTTGCCTATTGCCAGGACTTCCACTCGGCGTTGCCTGCGGTTCTGACTGTGATGGTCAGTATATGTCGGTTATTACCGAACATCGACCCTCGAGCAAGGTTAGCTCGGGGCTAGATGCCTTGTGTTCCAACCAAGTGCCTTCCCAGGGCCGGACAAGATCCCGGTCCTCTAGGTGAGGTTTGGTGGCCCTTCTGGACGCTGCTGAAGAAGGAACAAAGGCAGTGGATGCCACTGAAGCCAATACAACACAGGATCAGCTGATGAAGCTAGAAAGGCATAGCCAAAGTTCACTAGGATGAGCAGAGCGAAGTCGTGTTGTCAATGGATTTCCTTTCGCTAGAAAAGCAGGATGGGGGCTGTAGAATGCCTTTCCCTGTCTGAGGAAAACATGAAGAATTGTCGTTCCGCCCCCTGTCCCCGAAGATGGGTAATATGTTCTCATACAATGTTGCTCCAATCTGACCTAGCTGGCGGCGATCGATCCGCCATGGCAGAGAACGGGAGGGGCATTCGATTGGGTTGGTGTTCAGTGTCAGTGAGATTTGAACATCGGTCAGTCCAACTCAAAACCCCGTTGGGTAATTCTTCCCCAGCCCCTTCCGTTAAGGGTGTTAACCGGCTTCTCTCCTTTCGGTCGAGCCTCTCCTCGATTCATTTTAGTAAATAGCGGAACCAAGAAAACTGGAAACAGCTTTTTTTCTTTCAATAGCCGGCCAAATGACTCTGAGGATCATCGGTCTACTCTACCTCAATTCACCATAACCTTTATGTGAGATAAGGGTCTGTGGTGGTTGGTGAGTACGTAGTTGTATATGCTTGATTGATGTGTAAGTACGTAGGACTAAAAGATAATTTTGTGGATGGTGTGGTGCTGTTTTTTGGCTTTTGAAGGAAGTAATATACATACTTAGCTTAATGGCGTGTCGAGAACTCAAGAAAGAATGGTCTGCAGTGGCCTAGGACTTTTTTTTTGATAATTGGCGGTTGGGTATATTTTGCACCATTCTAGAAATATTAATTGGAACCATACAAACTTTGGAAACTTTGGAACCATACAAACTCAGGTATCACTCGACCAAGAGTGGTGATGAGTTGACTAGTTTGAAAGATTATGTGACTAGGATGAAGGAAGGCTAGAATGACATCTATTACATCACTGGTGAAAGCAAGAAGGCTGTGGAGAACTCTCCTTTCCTTGAGAAGCTCAAGAAGAAGGGTATTGAGGTCTTGTACATGGTTGATGCTATTGATGAGTATGTTGTGGGTCAGTTGAAGGAATTTGAAGGCAAAAAGCTTGTCTCTGCCACAAAGGAGGGTCTGAAGCTAGATGAGAGTGAGGACGAGAAAAAGAAGAAAGAGGAACTGAAGGAAAAGTTTGAGGGTCTCTGCAAGGTGATCAAGGATGTTCTAGGTGACAAGGTCGAGAAGGTGATTGTCTCGACCGTGTTATGGATTCTCCCTCGCTGTTTGGTCATTTGGTGAGTATGGTGGACAGCTAACATGGAGAGGATCATGAAGGCTCGTGCACTTTCGAGGGGATTCAAGCATGGCTGGCTACATGTCTAGTAAGAAGACCATGGAGATCAACCCCGAAAACTCTATCATGGAAGAGTCGAGGAAGAGGGGTCGATGCTTCGATAAGAATGACAAGTCGATTAAAGATTTGGTTCTATTGCTCGTTTGAAACCGCCCTTCTCACTTACGGGTTGGGTTTTGATGAGCCCAATACTTTTCGCAACCGGATTCACGGGATGCTTAAGTTGGGTCCGAGCATTGACGAGGACAAATACCGATCTTGAAGCCGACACTAACATGCCACCATTGGAGGATGTTGATGCCGAGGGAAGCAAGATGGAGGAAGTTGATTAAGTCTTCACCTATCTCATTCTTGTACTTGACATTTAGTATTTTTTGGATATTTGGTAGTTTTCTTTCTTTCTGTTGGAGTGTTGAAACAATAGTCTCAATGTCAGTGATTTTGGATGGTCTGCTTAGTGAAAAAAAAAAAAACTTTGGAAGCTAGTTTCATAGTTAGAAATCAACACAGGTTCTTAGCGAGTTTTTCTCGAAATGACTAAATAGAATATTGGTTATTGGTTATTAGTTGTGTGGAATTGAAAATCATTTTTAAGCGTATATTTTGTCACTTAAACTCTACTTGCCATTTCTTGGTGCCCTCATATATAACTAATTTTCTTTTTTGGAATTGCAGAATGGTTCAACTTCGTGAGTACTTTGCAAAGATGGACTGTTGGGGTTGAAAAGGATCGAAGACGATCATAAATGCAATACTTATCCCCAGAATTTTGAATGATATATTTTTTTTTGCAAGCTTAGGAAGGATATGTGATTATTGTAAACATACTAGCGAGGCTATGTGGAAATTATTTTGGATATTGTGACACTTTTCTACATTTAGAGCTTATGAAATTAAATATTTTGTTAGTTAAATGTTTTTGAGTGTGTAAAGTTTTCTTTAGGCCCTGTATGAAAATTGTAAATTAGGAAATCATATCCGGAGAAAAGATCTCTCCAACACATGCAAATGGTTGCAAATATAAAAGTGTAATTGCTACGCTTTTGAAAAGTGTTGTAAATACATAACTCATTTTACATGCAAATAGTCCTTTTACAACCCTTACAAGCGTTGCTAATACTATTTAAAGAATAATATCAGCGTATGCAAATAGTACAAAAAATAGTTATTCACCAACGGTACTAAAGCGTAGCAAATAGGAACCCATCACCAACGCTTGTAAACCGTAGCCAAAATAGACAATTAACAACGGTTACGAAAACGTTGCAAATATGGAACCTTTTGCAACCCTTAAAAGCGTCGGGAAAAATTAATTAATACAAATCATCAAAATAAGAAAAGAAAATAATCAGCAACGCTTTCATTACATTAGCAACGCTTCAATACGTAGTTGAAGCATATTCTTTTTGCTACGCTTTTATTCGTCGTTGGTTATCATCTGCGTCGGCATCAATTGCAACTACACATCAACGCTTTATAAACCGTTGCTAATAAGCTTTTGCAACGCTTTGGGTTTCTATTGCTACGCTTATAAACGTCGCAAAAAGTCTCATTTGTTGTAGTGAGTGGTGGTTTGTTATGGGCAGTTGAAGGCTGGGATGAGGTTGCCGCTTTCCCATCTTACTGTTGAGGTTTTGAACTATTATGGAAAAGCCCCATGTCAGTTCGTAGGGAATAGTTAGAAGGTTTTCCATGTGTTGGATTTGTTGAATAAGCTGGGTTATAATATCCGCTTAGGAGATGTGTTGGAGCATTTCTCTGTAAAGAGATCGGTTGCACTGAATTTTAGTTTGCAGGTTGTAAGAGGGAAGTCGGCTATAATTGTGGGGGTGAGTAAGGAAGACTGGGGGCGTAGGCCTTTGTTGGTTGTGGGTAATTACACCCCCTCTGGGTGTGAGCTAGGGGTGGGAATTTGGCCCTAACGACCCTAACCCGGCCCTGACCGACCCGATCCTAAGCCCTATAAAGCCCTCACAACTAAAGCCCTCACAGAGTTTAGGGCAGGGCCGACCTGACCCTAAGGCCTTCTAGGGCAGGGCTAGGGCTAAGGTTCTAAAACATAGGCCCGACCCTAATTCAGCCCTAACCAAACCCTAGTTATAGTTTTACATTTTCACTATAAATACACGTACCATAATTGTCCAACTCTTTGTTAAATATTTTAAATTAAAATAACATTGTCCTTTGTAATTTATCACTTACACCCAAGAGTACTTCCAATAACTTGTCTTATATAACAAAAACTTGTCAACCTATATAGCAGCCATGAAGAACAATGAGCACTAGCCTAATAAAAAAATAAGACTTTATTCCTTTGATCATCAAATCAAAGTCTAGAACTTATTATTCTCAATTTATTTTTCCACTTACTTCTTATAAATTATATTTTTATTCACATCCAAGCCAAGTCTAAAACTAAAGGTTTCCGTCCACACCATTAAAGCGAAATATAGAGCAGACATTTGTAACACAGAAACCAAAAAAACAACTTTTGTCTGAAAAATGGCATTTGTAAAATGAAGAAAATATATAGGCCCGACCCTAAAACCCGACCCTAAAACCCAGCCCTAAAGCCTTTAAAGAGGGCTTAGGGTAGGGTCAGGGATTGAGATTTAGACTTGTGACCCGGACCGACCCGACCCTATACTAACTTTAGGGCCGGGCCGACCCAGCCTTAATATCTAAAGGGCTTTTAAATGTTTAGGGCCGGGCTAGCCCGACCCGGCCCATTGCCCACCCCTAGTGTGAGCTGAGTACCCACTCTGTAAAGTGGGATGGTAGGTAGTTATTTTCTAGGTCGTATGCAAGTATTGTATTTGATATGTTGTACATTCTGATGTTTTTGTTTCCTTTTGTGTAGAGGTTTCCATTCGAGGTCGTCCTCAGCTTGACGTTGTAGAGAAGTTTGCTTGTTTGAGTTGGGAGGAGAAACGAGCTATCTTGGGGGAGGTTGCCCACTACTTTAAAAAGCGTGGAGGGGAGAAGATCAATCGGAAAAAGGTGGAGCAAAAGAAAAGGGCTCGTAAGCTCGTTTTTGACATCTCTGATTCTAGCTTAGACGGTGAGATGGAGAGGGAGAGCCAGAAAGTACGACCTATTTCTAGAGTGAGACCGGCTAGAGGAGCTGTTGATAGCCGTTCTGCTTCAGTGAGGACGTCTGGAGGGACTGCAGAAAGCCGTTCCACATCCAAACGCTCTGAATTGGGTGATGTTGAACATTCTGCATCCAAACACTCTGAATTGGGTGATGTTGAACATTCTACATCCAAACGCTCTGAAGTGGGTGATGTTGAACATTCTGCATCCAAATGCTCTGAAGTAGGTGATGGTGAACGTTCTAGTCATGGTGGTGGGACTGCTAGTGGTAGTGGTGATGCTCCCACTCGGTTCCAAAGGCCTAATTTGAAAAGGCGTTCTGAAGTGGTTGAGACAGAAGGGTCGAAGAAGTCCCAAACTGAGTCTGAGGAATGATCTAGTACTGGTGGAGGTCGCTCTTCTATAGGTCGGGCTCCATTGAAAAGGATGGATCTAAAGGAGATTGATGTTGATGTAGGGGTTGCTGATACCCGGGGTAAGAAGAAGGCAAGTGAGAATGAGCTAGTTGCTCAAAAGTTGAAGGGGTCGGGGAGTACAGCCCCAAGTGACAAGAGTACTGATGCCGTTCTGGATAGGCTTGCTACTTATGAAGACCCCATGAGTGGGTTGAGGAAGTTTGTGAAGAATGGGGACTGTAGTTTCAATAACTATTTGGTTACTGGAGGGTTGCTGGAGAGCGTTACCCTGGATGGAGATAGGCACCAGCTGGAGACTGGGAAGGACTTGGGGGTGAACATTAAAGACATGGATCGCTCCCTGTGCTTTGTAAGTGCCTCTCCGACTTGAGCATTGTCTTGTTTTTCACTTTTACTGCTTTGTGATTTACTTTGTTTGTTGTCAGGTCCTTGCTATGTATAGGAAGCTGAAAGAGATGGTCCTTATCTCCAACCTATACAAGAAGGAGTTGGATGCTGCCAAGGAGGCCTATGACAAGTTGCTCGCTGTTCAAGAGGTGGAATGAGCTGAAATGTCTGGGCTGAGGTCGCAGGTCGAAGATCTTGTTGGGAAGGTGGCCTTGTTACAACCATCTCTTGATGCTTCAAAGGTGGAGGTACAGAACTGGATTGGTGAGTGCAAGAATGCGCAGGTCGTTGCTGAAAGGGCTCAAAAGGAATATAACTACCTGGTCAACTTGGTAGAAAGTGGTGATACTTACGTTCTAGTGGATGAGTTTCTGGAGCTAGAACGTAAGTATAAAACCCTGAAGAGGTCGGTTGAAAGTGGGGCTGCAATAGTAGCTATGGAAAGTACTATTGTAGATGCTAGTAGACTGCCTGATCTACCCTCCGACCTTGGTGCTGCTCCAGCCGTTCAGCCAACTGAAGAGGTCTCCACAAAAGTTGTGAATATGAGTGCCGATTTAGCTGGGGGCCCTATTGGTGAAAAGGGTGGCCCACTGGAGCCTTTGAATGTGCAGAATCTTTTCTGTGTCCTCTGACTGTGCCTTTTCTCTCTTTGTTATTGATATGTTTGAATGATGATGAACTATGTTTTCTCACTTGCTGTGGTTAATACTAATAACTGATATTGATAACTTTGACTTTTTATGATGGGGGTGCTGAGGTCGTTTTCTTAAGATAACCTAGGGGCCTCTAGTATCCAATCAAATTTTGTACGTAGTAAAGTATTTAAATTATTTACTTGTTCTGCCTTGATATTGTCTTTGAATTTTTTGTGGATGTGATTGTTTTTATTGTTGTTTGATTTGTTGTATGACGACCTATGCTGTATAGTGGTAGTCTTGTTGACTTGTCATTGGACTATGGTAGATTGTCTAATATCTGAAGGTCGTAATTGTTTGGCGCCTTTTTTAGATGATCGTAGCTGTCACCTAGGTCGCCTTTTGTGCCTTCCTTTTGGGGGAACTCCTATTGACTGATAACTAGCCTTTGATTGGTAGTTATAGTTGAACCAGGCTTAATCCTTTTGAAAAGGTCTTAAGTTAGTTTTGGGTCCTTTTGGAGGTCCCATATGTTTGAAATTGACTGATAATTTAGTGGAATTTACAGTTGAATTATGTTTAACCCTGGCGTTGGTGTTAAGTTGATTTAAGGTCCTTTCGGGGGACCTTGGGTTGGATTGATTGATAAGTAACCACTGCGTGGTAATTGTAGTTGAGTCGTTTTTAACTCCGTCTTTGGTATACGACCTGACATTGTGATGTCCTATGTCGGATAGCGTAGTGCAAGTTGCATGGTACTCATGAAATGTAAAATATGACATGTGTACGTAAAATGTTGATGAAATTTTATTCATATTGACTAATACGTCTGGAGAAAACTTATTGATAAAAATGCTTGAGGAGAGCTGTGTTCTAAGGTCGGGGAAGCACATCACCGAGCTGAGTTTTGATCCAGTATGCTCCATTTCCAACGACTTTGTTAACGATGTAGGGGCCTTCCCATGTTGGGTCAAGCTTAGTTGGAGCTAGTGTCTTTTTGAGAACTAGGTCGCCAACTTGAAAAAATCTTAGGACGACGTTCTTGTTGTAAGATCGTTGGATTGTTTGGTGGTACCAAGCTAGGGATATTGTAGCTATTTTTCTTCATTCTTCTAGTAGATCGACTTCTTTTGCTAAGATGGAGTCATTTTCTCCTGATTCGACAATGTCAGAACGTGTGGTTATGATTGTGAGTTCTGATGGTATGACTACTTCTGTTCTGAAGCAAAGTGTGAAAAGAGATTCATTGGTACTAGCTTGGGCTGTTGTTCTATATGCCCATAGAATGTTCTCAAGTTGTTCAGGCCATTGACTTTTCTTGCTCTCCAACTTCTTTTGGAGATTTTCCTTGATTGCTTTGTTGGTAGCCTCTGCTTAACCATTGCTTTGTGCATATCTAGGTGTAGAAAATGCTTGAATGATGTGCCAATTTTATAGAAATGCCTTGACTTGTGACCCAGCAAATTGAGTTCCGTTGTCTATGACAAGGGTGTTGGGTAGACCAAATCTTGTGATGATATTGGTCCATATGAAGTTGATGATGTGGACTTCTTTGACTTGGACTAGTGGGACTATTTCAACCTATTTGATAAAGTAATCTGTGGCTGCTAGGACATATTTGAGTCCTATTTTCTTTTGTACGATGAATGGTCCCATGATGTCTAGCCCTCACATATGAAAGGGCCATGGGCTGGCTATGTTGATAAACTCTCTTGCTAGACTCAGATGGTTGTGTCCAAATATTTGACATTGGTGGCATTTGAGAACGTATGTCTTTGCCTCGATGTGCATGCCTAGCCAATAATATCCTTGGGCGATTGCTTTGTGAGCCAGAGATCTTGCTCCTACATGGTTGCCACATTTCCCTTTGTGAATCTCGTCAAAGATAAGTTGGCTTTCACGTGGAGTTATGCACCTTAGGTAAGGTCCTCCTGCGGATTTGCAGAACAATTGTCCGTTGATTACGGTGTATCTGGGAGCTCGGAATTTTATGGCACGAGCGTTCTTTGCTTTTGTTGGGAGCTCCCTATGTAGGATAAATTGCAGAAATGGGCCCATCCAAGATTGAGTGATCTCTTCTTCGGATAAGGGCTGAAAGTTTGTGAGGTTGTTGACACTTTCTTGCTGGTATATAGGCCTCTCCAGGATGTCAATGTAGACTGTGGTTGGACATGTCTCTTGGGTCTTCAAGGCTAGGAAAGCCAGGCTGTCTATATGTCTGTTGTCCTCTCAAGGAATGTGTTCTAAGGAGAATGTTTTGAACGAGCTAATGATGTCATTAACAACCTGGGCGTATTTGGCCAGGTTTGCTCTGTTTGTTACATACTCTTTGGTGAGTTGCTTGACGATTAGCTGTAAGTCACTGTGAGCTTTGATCTTCTAGACTTGTAGCTGTTGTGCCATGCGAAGGCCTGTGATTAATGTTTCGTACTCCGCTTCATTATTGGATGTTGCAAAGTCGATCTTGATTGACTTTTGTAGCTGTGTTCCATCTGGTGAAGTTAACATAGTCCCTAGTCCACTAACGATGTTGTTGCATGCTCCATCTACATAGAGGTGCCATGTGTCTGGGGTGGATGGTTGGTGAAATGAAGTAATTGGCTCGGGTTCCCAATTGACATCTTCAACGGGGAAATCCACCAAGAAATCAGCAATAACCTGACCTTTGTGAGACATTCTAGGAACGAAGTCGATGTGATGTTCTCCGAGTTCTTCAGCCCATTTGGCCATGCAGGCTATTTTGTTGTTTGAACTCAAGACCTATTTAATTGGTACATTTGTGATGACCTTGATGCTGTGAGCCTGGAAGTAAGGTCGGAACTTCCGAGCTGAGTACAGCAAAGCTAACATTGTTTTCTCCATTGGGGAGTAATGTTTTTCTGAGTTGGCCAATGTCTTGTCGGTGAAGTAGACTGGCTTTTCGATTCCTTCGTGTTTGCGAAAGAGAAACGAGCTGATAGCAAAGTCGGTAGTCGCAAGGTAAAGCCCTAGTGTCTCTCCTTCTGTTGGTTTAGACAGGATAGGAGGAGTTGATAGGTAAGTTTTTAGGTCATTGAAAGCTTTTTGGCATTCGTCTGTCCATGTGAATGCTGCTCCCTTCTTCAGTATTTGCAGGAACGGTCTGCACGTGAGATGAATCTGTTGAGGACTGAGACCATGCCAGATAACTTGTAGATTTGTTGCTTGGAGGTCGGTTCTAGCATCTCAAGGAGAGCTCATATCTGTTCTGGGTTTGCTTCGATGCGCCTTTGTGAGACAAGGTATCCTAGGAATTTCCCTAAAGCTACCCCAAATACGCATTTTGCTGGGTTGAGCTTCATTTTGTTTTGGCGTAGTCTTCCAAAGGCTTCTTGTAAGTGAGAAATATGATCTTTAGCCTTTTCACTTTTGACTACCATGTCATCTATGTAGACTTCCATAGTGTCACCCTGCAAGTCTTTGAACATCTTTGTGACTAGTCTTTGGTAGGTCACGCCTACGTTCTTCAAGCCGAATGGTAGGACGTTGTAATAGAACGTTCCTTGTTCGGTTATGAAGGACGTCTTTTCCTGGTCTTCCTCTGCAAGTGGTATTTGATTGTACCCACTGTATGCATCCATGAACGAAAGGAGTTCATGGCCGCAAGTTTGATCTACCAATATGTTGATTCTTGGCAGGGGGAAGCTGTCCTTGGGGCAGTGCTTGTTGACGTTGGTGAAGTCTATGCAGAGTCGTACCTGGCCGTTCTTCTTGTGAACGGCTACGATGTTAGCTAGTCAGGCCGGGTACTCGACTTCTATGATGAATCCCACATTTTTGAGATTTTCTATCTCTTCATTGATGGCTTTTTGAAATTTGAGAGCCAGTTTGCGAGGTCATTGTTTGGTAGGCTTTACATTTGGATTGACATTTAATTTGTGGCAAGCGATCTGTGGGTCGATTCCAGGCATATCAATATACGACCAAGCAAAAACATCTTTATTGAGAGATAAAAATTTGACAAGTTGCTCCTTGAGCTTGGGGTCTAAATCAGCCCCGACATAGACAAACTTTGGGTCATCATTTTTGCCCAAATTGACTTTTTCTCCAGGTTCTATTTGTACGTCTTTCCCTTTGAGCTTGTCTGCTGCTGCTGGTGGAGGGCTGGAAGCTTGAGGATCTTGCTTCTTTAGGACGTCCTTGCTATCGACAACCTGAGGCTTTGGTGTGGTTATTGTGCTAACTTGATTATATCGATGAGCTTCTAGTTGGTTGCTTCTGAGCTCCATGATGCCTCGGGGTCCGGAGAATCGCAAGACCTGGTGTAGGGTTGATGGAATTGCTTGGATCTTGTGAATCCATCGGCGTCCTAGAATGGCAGTGTAGGACGACTTGACATCGATCACACTGAAATGTATTAAAGTTTTGACCATGTCTTCCTTTTCTCCAATGGAGACTGGTAGGATAACATCTCCAATGGCATCTGTGTGATCTCTGTTAAACCCATAGAGCGATGCATTTGATTTTATCATCACCGAGTCTGGCAGGTGCATATCCTTGTATGTTTGATAGAAAAATATGTCGCAAGAGCTTCCTGGATCGATGAGGACTCTTTTGATTGTCCACCTGTTGATTTTGACGTGCACTACCAGGGCATCATTATAGGGTAGACACACCTTGTCTAGATCGTCCTTCGTGAATGTTATAGAGGTCGTTGACTGAGAGCTGGTAGGAGTGATGAATTCAGCTTTGTGGAAGAGATGGTAGATCTCCTGAAACGCTCCTACCCTTCTGCGCTTTTCCCGACCTGAGGTTTCGTCGTTGGAGGTATCAGTAATCATGTTAATTACCTTTTCCTCGTCATTGTCGGAGTAGTGTTGTCTCCTGTTGTGTCTCGACCAACCTGGAGATTTAGATCGTCTGACCGTTTCTCGCTCCTACTTTGTTGCGGTCGTTTGTGGTTTTTGCGGGTTGCGCTTCGCTTTCGTGGTGTTTGGCATCCAGTTTATACCTGAGGTCGCTTTCTAGCAGGAACTCTTTCAATTTGCCCTCCTCGACTAAGTCTTGGAGGTATTGTTTAAGGCTCCAACATTCATTGGTGTCATGGTGGTGGAGCTTGTGAAAATGGCAGTATGGACGTTCTGGTATGGCGATCACCTTGTTGATGTTGGGTTTGAAGTATGGTGCTGTATAAATCTTCTTCAGGATCTGGCTTGATGTCCTGGAGAAGTTAGAGAATTCCCTTTTTGTGTAAGAGGGTTTGTGGGAGTTGGAGCCCTTGTTGTTGTTGATGTTGTTGTTGCTGCCCACGTAATGTTTGTTTTCTTTGGGTTCTCGCTTGTTGTTTACTGTGAGAACTTCTTTGCCCTTGCACTGGGCCAGCCATTTTTCGTACTTGATGTACTTGTCAATTCTGTGGTACAGGTCGTCTAAGCGTTCTGGCTTGTTGCGCATCAGAGATCCTGCTAGGTCAGAGTCATCCAGGAGAGCGTTGGTGAATTCAGAAGTTGCAAAGCTATCATTTAAGCCTGGCTCCATTGAGAGGAGGTCCTTCTTGAAACGTCCTAGGAACTCGGGGATCGTCTCGCCATGTGCTTACTTTAGTTGAAACAAGGAGTCCAGGTCGGCTTGTTTCTTCCTATTGTGGACGAACTCTGCGGCGAACGTCTCAGCTAGCTTGTCAAAGTTGCTGATTGAGTCAGGAGTGAGCGTGTAGAACCATTCTAAAGCTTCGTCCTTCAGGCTGGCTGGAAAGAGCTTGCACTTCAGGTAGTCGTACTCTGGAGCGCTGTAGAGTGTGAAAGTCTTGCTGAAACGAGCTAACTGCTGGCCTGGACACAAGCTACTGTCGTACAGCAGTAACTTTGGTTGGATGAACTCTGAAGGAGGTTGCTTGTGACTAATCTCAGTTGTGAATGGTGACGCCTTATACGTCTGGAGTATCTTCTGAGAGATTTAGATCGCGCTTGTCTTGTCGTTCGACTTTTCCAACCTTTGTGTGAAGTCTTCTAACCTTTGATTGGTGGTGGTAGTGAGAGCTGTGACGACGTTGTTCTACACTGCGTCTGGAGTGTCGTTGTTGGCATTGGAGGTGGCTTGTTCGCGCATCATTTGGTTTTCTTACTGTAATGTGATGAAGGCCTCCTGGAGCGCCTTCATCTGTTCTGCTAACATCTGAAGTGAAGGGTCCATGGTGGTTTTTCTGACCAGCTTCGTGGGCTTGAGAAAGAGTGTGTGTTCTTTTCTTAAGCAAACGAACCGGCAGACGGCGCCAATATAGAGGTTTGGTGTTTACTGGACAACGACCGGATGATTTGTGTGATAAGGAATGGCTGCACTCTTCTTGGGATAAGAGTTGCCTACGTATCAAGTTTCTTGGGGTAAACCTGAATCAAGCCTTACGCAGTTCATCTCTCTCTATTTATAGATGTTTGAGCTGACCTTCCTTATTTGCTCCAGACCATTATCAAGTATAGATCCATATTTTGTTCTATCTTGATGATTTGACATTACTCCTACTGTTACAAAGTAAATGTCTTATTGATTGGTATGTTGACTAAGCTCCAGGATTACGCTAGATGGTTTGCTTCCATAAATGCCTGTAACTGATGCTAGGGACGACCTGAGTCTGGGTCGTTGGTACGCTCTGATGGATAGGTACGAGCTGATGGATTGGTACGACCTGGTATATGGACACGTGTACTGTAGTGCAGAACAGAGGATACTTACACAAACCAAAGGAATGAACCAGCCATATGTTACGTGAATTCATAAGTGAACCATACATAGTGAACTTGAACATAAATAACCCATCTGATCATTTGAAGGGACCAGTTAAGAAAATATATAGTATTATACCACACATGTTAGATAGTGGAAAAACTTATCTTTCATGTATTGATTAATTCCGTAGGCAAGGCAAGCTTTCTGATTGATCTATTCAGAACAACCATCACCATGCTTCGTGGGCTTGAGAATAACAAAAGAAAAATGTAGTTTTCTAAAGAACTTCGACCTGCAAACGGCGCCAATGTAAAGGTATAATTTGGTCAGACCTTACAATTATCGGATAATTGGGGAAGAATAAGGTTTGATATGGATTTGACTGAGTTCGTTCCGAACGAATTGCCTACGTATCTAGCTCTCTCGGGGGGAGCCAGAATCAAATCAAATTTAGTTCGTTGTTTGGATTCTGTGATCAAATGGTCGATGGGGAATGTAGAAGATGGAGAGTGGAGAAGAAGCATCCCATCTCCTTCCCCTTGTTTGAGAGTGGAAAGGAATTATATAGAATTCTCTCCTCCCTTTGGTACTCCATTGGTTAATAACATTTAGTATTGCATTGATGCACGTATTAATGTTCATTTTGTAACCATTTGGTAACTCATGACTCTTGAGATGACCAATTGTAACGATCCACTAAGTTAGTCTCAAGATATGATCAATGGCATTGACACGTGTTGCAAATATATTGATGACAATATATGTCCCTGATAATCAGATAATTTCCAGTTTGGGTTTTATACTTAAGTCCGAAGTCCACAGTCCAAAGTCCGAGGACCAAAGTCCAAAGTCCAAAGTCCGTTAGTCGTTCATTTAGTCAAGTTACCTTACTCACGTGGGTTTGGTAGGATAGGTCAAATAAGGGATCGTCCAAACCTTAGGGCTTGGCAAGGTTTACAACTGGATTTACAACTTTTGGTGAGTAGGATTTTAGGTTATTTAGTTGGTTTAAGTAAATTAACGGTAATGCAAGTAATGTAAATAAATAACGGTGATTTTGACGTAAATAAACAAAGATAGAGAAATAGGGAGAGGGTTAATCGTACTCATGCAAGAATCATTTTCAACAGTTTATAATACCACATCACTACAGCTTTAATCCGTCTCGAGTTCATAGACAGACCCGAGGCGATGTCGAGTATCGATCCCTAGCGCAATACACACATCTTTGAGCGCATCTTACTAGCATAAGGAGTTGAACTAATATTTCATCTCTGGAATATCATTTCAGCTCCTGGTTCGATTCTACATCAACTGGACAAATTGGAGAGCTGTCTGACACCAGAGAGTCGCGCGCGAGACATTTTGGGTCTCTCGCGAGACTGTTTTGGAGCATCACCACTCCAAATTTGTACAGTCTCAATCATTTTGGGACCGGATGTATAATCTACACCTAATTCTTAAGCAGTGATTTTAGAACATTAAAGTGTCAATCCAGATTCTTACACGAGCAGCATAACCCTCCCCCTAAGGGGGGAGGGGAGGGGGGGATTAGCTCATGGTCATTGGAGAAATAATTAAACTTGTTGTATACAATAAATAAGTAAATGCATAACATGAATTAAACTTGAAAAGAAATGACTTTTATTAAGAAAGAAGACTTACAGTACTGAAGCTGCTAAGCTACTAGAAGGAGAAATTGACAGAATGAAATTGCATAATGGAAAGCTAAACTATCTGCTAAAACTAAACTAACTAATGAGCAACAGCTAAAGCGTAAAAGCTGAAGAAGAAATATTGAAGACCCCCCTCAATATATATAGGCTGGTCTCCCTCGTCAAGCCTTTTAATCTATTTCGTCCTTTTGTTAAATTGAATCCTTCAAAACTTTGAAATACAAAGTTTTGTCTCGAACTGTTTTAATTTGATTTTTGTCTTCTTGTCCCATATCAAACCAAACTTTATGTTTTGTTTTGTCCTTTTGCCCAATTCAATTCAAAACATTGAATTGGTACGTGTCTTCTCCTTTTGCAAGGTGGCACCAAATTGTGATCATCACTTGCCACCTGCCTATGCTGACTCGTCATGCCTTTTGTGCCCACAGAGTGGGTCCACATGGTGTGTCCAGTGGCGGTACTGATTTTGGCATTTTTACAACTTTCTGTCTTTGCGTAAAGTTCGTCGCCCTAATTGCTCTGGTAGTTCACTATCCGAAGTCGGCATCCAGGTTTGAAAGATGTGAGCTTCGGAAGTTTGCTGCTTCTTTACATGTGGACCCGTTCTGCACTGGTTTTGTTCCTTTGGAAACTTCGGCTCTAGTCAGGCTTTGTTGGGCTTCACTGGGGCTGAGTGGGAAGACTTCAAGAATTCCAGTATTCTCGTACTTCGATGCATGTTTTATTATCATATTCATGTTAACTGCGGAAACCTGCAAAAGTATGAAAATATAATTATTTCATGATTATTAAACACATAATTGACCAAAATGCTATGTCTCTCGGGGTTTAATATTATAGTTTTGGGTGCTTATCACACCACCCCCAAACAGCACTTTGCTTGTCCAAAAAAGAGACATTAAAATGATAGTGGCCAAAGATGTGTTGTCCTAAGCTAAATCTTATTTCGCAAAGTGTGGTTGCATTGACCGTATACAACAAGGCCTTGAACCACTAGGAATTCCCTAGTGGACGAGTTATAGCTTCGTGAGAGTTTTCCAGAGAAGATACTCACAAACTTCATTTATACTACAACGACTCAGTAACAAAGGCCCATTTCCTTAATTGATCTTAGATATCTATACATCTCACTAGCGGGGGAAACAGTGGCAGAAACAGTGGCTATTGTGGAAGCTGTACACAAGGCGCTGGAAATGGGATGGAAGTATATATGGGTGGAGAGTGATTCGAAATCGGTAGTCCAAGCTTTTCAGGAGAATAAATTACATTGGAGAGTCCGGGAAAGGTGGCAATCTATGAAGGAACAGGCAGAATGGATCAATGTCACAGTCACTTGGAGAGAGACCAACCTTGGAGCCGATAGCTATTCTAAACATGGGGCTAACTTGGTTCAAGGTGAAAGGAAATGGTGGGATAGTAGACCACTCTTCATGAAGAATCTAGAGAATCACTACACCACTTATTTCCGCTTTGTCCACTAGAGCAATCGATGTTTTTAGGAATGATACATCTATGATGTAGCCTTCTGTAAGCAGTTCTTAATATGTATCTGACACTTTTGTAATCCTTATTCTTTATTAATCAATTACCTTTAACAAAAAAAAAAACTAGCGGGGGAAACAAGAATTAATTCTTCCGAAATTCAAGTTAATATATATACAATAATCGAAACACTTACATATAAGCATGCATGCAGTGATCTTTATAATGAAATGTATGAGCAGGGCTGTTTCTGGATCCTTTGGATAGCGTCCTTAAGTAGGTTCTCACAGGTATGTGTCAAAACACAATTTCTCTCTTATTTTTCCACTTAAGTTTTGCTAACTCCAGTGTGCAGTGGGCACACGTTTCCTCACATACTCAATGACAGTTAGAGGAGCCGAGGTTGAGAATTCACATCTACTACTTATTATCACACCACCCTACTCCTAATTGAGCTAGATGTCTTTATTAGGTTTTATGGGGCTTAGGTGGTAGTGTAGAAGAAATTGGAATGGAAAATTCAAATAATGATAAGTATGAGAGAATAAGGTCTTCGAGATATTTATACTAGAGAAATCCTTATTTTCTTTCCTGGTTCTAACATGGGTTTCCATACTTGGCTTTTTTAAGCTTTTGTATGCCCTTTTGATTTGATTTTGGGGAAATTCTAACTTTGATATTTCTTTTGATTTTTGGAAACATATTTCTATGTTTCTTTTTCTTTTCTTCTGAAGCAGGTAACTGATTTTGATTTGTAACAAGTTTTTCTCTTCATTTTTCCGCACTTCATCCTATTTCTCATACTCATCATCCAGGTAGGCTTATTTATTTGTGGTTAATAGATGGGTAATGAATTTTTGGTGAAATAGAAAGGGCTAATGAAAGGTTCAATGGGGCGACTAGCTGTAAAAGTTTTTTACAAGTGTGAATTTTTTGCTATATCGATCCAAAGAAGGCCTAAATTCTCGCCTAGGATTTGGGTAGTGATCAAGTAAGTAGACGTGTGAACTTCTCTATTCGGAAAAACTACTCCTCTGTGTCATTACTCACATATCACACATTTTGAAGTTTTTTTGTTAGATTCTTACAGGATATGGAAATTAAGTTGTATAACCGTGGGTCCCAGAAACTTACTGCTATGTACATTTAATGATAGTCAGTGCATGAATGCTCATGAAAAGATATAAAAACTATTGCATGCATATTAACTTAAGTTTTTAAGAACAAGTCCTAATTCAAATTCTAGGGTGAGATTTCTAAATATTTTTCATCACAGAAAGGAAACGAGAATTTGTCACTAAATACACTTATTTAGACATAAATAAAACTATATACAACTATGAATGCTTAATTTTTGCGAAAGGTTCTCGCCACCCCCAAACAGTCGGACGCTATGTCCTCAAAGTGTTAAGAGGAATAAAGAATATACGTGAGAGGCTTTGAGCAAAAATATAGCTGACATCTTCTACAGAAATTTATTGTAACACACTATATATTATACATCATAAAAGTGAAAGCACACTATTAGGTTATTTATTTTTCATATCGAAACGTAAAACAAATATGTACATCAACTCACATTGCCCCAATTACGAATTAGGGGATGGTCCATCCTTGCTTCGTCTTTGTAGAAATGTCATTCCTTTGCATCACGCCAATCTATCATAGCCTTCTAGACTTAGCTCCACTTCCTCTTCCTTGAAGTGTCCAGATGAGCTATCATTTTATCGTCATTAGGGAAGCAACGAACTTTCTTTAGATACCTTGCAGGGCACCGCCATACCCAAAATTGCAAAGAATGAATTATCTTGTTTGTTGGACACATCGAGTATACCTTTACCCAGTCATGAAAGGTGGCTGCAAACTGTGGGAAGTGCATCCTCATTATCCTGCATGCTGTAACTATCAAAGTGACATAGTGCTGCCTAAAAGAGAGAGACCTCTTAAGGTTCTCAATTACTAGGTATATGATGTCAAAGGCGGTATGTTGCTGGGCCAGGGCATGGAACGTCTTACAAGTTGATTTTGAGGCAGTGGAAAAATGCCAATCCCCTATGATGTTCAAAAGAATAAATAACATGGCAGTCCCAACATTCATGGTCATACTGGCTAGTGGAATAGTGATGTCTGGCCATCGACCAGCTTCTGCACGTTCAATGACTTCGGCTAGGCCATCGCCATAACGGGCAGCGAAATCTTCCCAAGAATAGTTATGCAAGTTGTTTTGTATCATGTATTGAATGGGGATGTCTGGCTGAAGGGGAGGAAGGTTCAAAGCCATAGCAACTGCTGGCTCCTAAAAAAGGTGTCGGGTGTTACCAATACAGATTGTAAATCCATTCAACACGAAACCACGTACAGCAGGTAGATCCTACATATAATCGTAAAAATAAGTTGCTAAACCTGGAGAGTATGTCTGCTCCGGGTATAAAATAAGAGAGTTCCAACTAACTCGCGTGATGAAATATCTGAATAGATGTCCATATGCAGGAGAATTTAGCAACGAATGGAAAGATTGTTCTGGAATCATCTTTGGAGATGCCATTGTAGAAGACGTGTGAAGAAAGATACCACCTGTAGACAAAGATAAACAAAAATGAGAATACGATGTAAATGACTAAGTAAAAACAAATTACATTTATAACCATAGGAAAATTGCACTATATTAACAACTAAAAAGAAAATGACAAAGAACATAAAATTGCAAATTCTAAATTGTGCCATGGGCCCAAGTAACGGCGAGGATCCTTTTGTGAGAGAAATCCATTTATAAGATTCTCGATGTCGTCAATCCGTGCAACAGCCCATTGCAACATTTTGCTCTGTGTCTGGTAAATCTCGGCGTGGTTCTCCATTATGAGAGTGTGATTTGCCAAGAACTGGTTGTGGCTGTGCAAGAATTGTGCTTGTTCCTCTTCTTGTATTGTCCGCAGGTCGTGAAATTCAAGAATACTAGTGATGATAATGTTCTGACGTTTGTATAATGTCATCAGTCCTTGGTGAATTAAACAAAGGCCTTCCATAGGTTTAAATACATTGCATAATGTATTTTCAGTGAAGATGTTGTCAGCGGAACAAGCTTCGTCGGTTTCTGCATCGACATGGTTCTTTGCAACGTCGGGATTCCAGAAACCGTTCCTACAAACTGAGTGAATGGTGAGAATGTTAGCTGTTCTGAGAGGTGTATTAGGAGCAGTAATAGGAAAACCCCAACGCATCATGATAAGTGTCACAATGGTTAGCAAAGGAGCTGCCTTTTTCCTGGCACGTGCGATCGCGTTCCAGAGAAATTTAATAATGCAAAAATCATTGCAGTTAGTCTGCAAGACCCAGAGTAGGTGGAGGAGGGGTTTTTTTATTTCGGAAATCTTAGATGTGCCGAGCACATTATGAGCTAGCCATTGGATCACAGATAATTGGCTTCTTTGCAAGGATCGCTGATAAACAATACGGTTTTTCCGGTTGTATTCGTCGTAAAAGATAATTGCAAACATTAGATGCCTGATATTGTCGAATGGTGAATCTTGAAGGTGTACCCCTTGGTTCGTAATGGGAATTTGAAGTACCTCGGAGATGATTTCCATAGTCAATTCACGCTCGCATCCGTTTGCATGGACAAAGAATTGCCCGTTTTGGAAATAACCATATTTATAGAACAACAAGACCAATTCTCTGGAATAAAATGCCTTCTTATGATGTAATAGAGGTTACCATCCTCGACGTAAAATTTCTGTGTCAAAAAATGGATGAAAAATACCGTTTTGGAAACTTTCCATAAAATTTTGCTCGGGCACGAAAATTCGAGTGAGGGCCATTAAAGATGGAGTGGTGAAGAAAATTTAGTGGAAAAAAGGAAGTTGGATTTTAGAGGTGTCTATCCTTGTTATAAATAGGCACCAATCCGAAGATGCAGAAAATATGAATCGAGGTGTCACAGGATAGTTAGACCACGTGTATCTTCTGAAACATGGCGCAAAAATGGATGTAGTGTGGATGAGAAAAATGGGGCATGCGACTACAAGGAGTGCCCTTATGTTTTTTTTTTTTTCTAGCGTAAGTAGAAGGACAAGGAAGATATAAATATAATATCACAATAAGATGTAAGAACATACAAAGGTGTGGAAACACATCATAATGACACGGGGAATAAAATACAAACCTAAATATTATATAGGACTATATGCCACATTAACAACATTACTATAATAAAACAAACGAGCATGAAAACTTGAGTAGCATATTCAATTTGCAGCTGCTCAAACTTTTCTAGTGCATCCATGAAGCTTGAAATTTGGAGCGAACTGAAAAACGATATTTAGAATAAGAAGTGTAGAGGGAAGAAGATGAGAGTGAATGTGAAGGATGTGTTGAACTTATTTATAGAAAGAAAATTGAGCCGTTTTCTGACCGTTTTTGGATGCGATTTCATGACCGTTTTTTGTGCGTTTTAATGACCGTTTTCTGACCGTTTTGCAAAACCTTAGTTGACGGTAAAATTTGTCGTTAAGTGTGATGTCAAATATATATATATATCTATTATATATATATTATTATATATGTTTCTACCTATATAATATAATATTGGAGATAACTAATATACTATTTGACAAGGCAGAAAATTTTGGAAAATGTAGGAAATAACAGACATCCAAGGTTGGAAAATAAAATGCAAACACGTAAATAAAATATCCGACATAAATAATATACAAGACCAGGAAAAGAAACTTGCTACTGAGAATCCTCAAGGGCTGCAGAAGAAGAACCAGGAGTCCTGCGACGGCGTGCAGTACGAGCTCCCATGGAGGCTAACTGCTCCTGGATATCACCTAGAGTATCTATCACCTGAGCTTGAAATTGATGCAAGTTCGCCATGAGCATTCGCTAGAACTAGTTCTGGCGAGTAGTCATATGTTCCTGAAATGCATTCATGGAAGCTCGCATTTCCTACTGAAATTCGCCCATGCTGTCTGTCAGCAACTCGTGGTGAGTGGTCATATCCGTCCTTAACTCGCCTAAGGTATGTTTCATCGATACCTGGTAAGTGTACATGTCTCTCATGCCACTGTTCATAGCATGTAAGGCATCCATAGAATGGCTCATCTTACTCATAGCAGTCTCATCAAAAAAGGATGGGTGAGATGGGCCTACGTTAGCATGTTCAGCTACCATTGGTGATGTGGGTTCCCAGGGGGCCAGTATGCATTTCTTGAAAACAAGCATATTCTCATATAGTGGCATAGGGAGTAACGGGGTGGCAGACAGGAAACCCAAATTAATCATAACTTGCGTTACAAGAACGGCAAGAGGGGCTGACCTGAGGGTGGCATGCGTAATGATATCAAAAAGAAAGGTAACTATGCAAAAGTTACCCTTGCACTCCTAGAGGATCCAGAGTAGGTGGAGGAATGTCTTGTTGATGTCTGATGTCTTCGAGTTGCCAATGACGTTCTGTCCCAACCATTGAGTCACGGCCAGCTAGTTCTGTCGCACCGAACGCTGATACGCGCATTTCCCATCCATATTGTACTCGCCCTCGATTAGCGTGTCGAGCATTAGGTCGTAAGTTTGTGGATACACGGACTGCTGCTGAGTCAGCACGTGGTCAACCAAAGGAATGCCCGTGATCCCGGAGATCAAAGCGGGTGTGCCTTCGCGGCGCACATCGTCGACAGAGACCCAAAAATGGTCACCATTAAAGCTCCCATTGTCGTAAAATTTTATCACCAAATCCTTTGAATGGAACCCGCCATTGGCATACAACAAATACTCCCATCCTCTAGAGTGTATTTCCGAATCGAAGAATGGAGCAAACATCCCATTTTCAAATAGTTCTCCAAAAATAATCTCCACCGAAATCCGCATGTTTCCGGCCATTTTTTATCATAGGAAGAGGATAGATATTGATTTGAGATGAGGGGAAGAATTTGGAGTTGCTGACAGAAGGGAATTGGTTTCTGAGCTGTAGGAGTCGCGCGCAAGACTTGGTTTTAATGTGGGCCTGTCTCGTGCGAGACTAAATCGAGAGGGAACAAGATCCGGATTTTTGGGGAAGAAGAAAAATGAAATTGTGACACATGGGATGGGTGTCTCAGGTTTAAATGGGCCGAGAATAACGAGATTTGGTTGGGCCCAAAAAATTTCTCAAGCCCAAATCAAGCCTAAAGCCCAATTTAGGCCTAAAAAAATCTAAACGCTCACCCACGACTCGTTCGGACTCTGAATTGGATGAATGAGCTATCGAAATGATCAGCACAAAAAATTCCATCCAATTATATGAGTCATTCTCAAAGGTCACAACAGTTTTTGAAAAGGAGGGGTGTTTTATTTATAAACAGAGTTTTTATTTATATACAAGGGAGATATGCGTGAAGAATACTAGATGTCTAGAAGAGCCACCATCTAAATTCATAGGCAACTGTCATGTCGGCTCTGGAGCGAACCTAATCCAGTCAGACTGTAGCTTTACCTCTATGTATTATGGGGCTAGGGGCAGGACGGTACCATCCTGGACCATGTGCGCTACGGTCTAATAAAATTACCCTTATTACATACGGCTATCCTCAAACCGCCCCAAAAGGAACTCAAAGTAACCAATTATAGGGGTTGGTCTGGTGGAATCCATTGCCCGTATGTGTTCCAAGTATGCAACATCTGAGGTTGAACACAAATCTCTATGTGCACAACTTAATGCAAGGGGAATTTTTAAAAGGCAACAATATATACATATCTACAAGGTGAGTCTTTTAACGTCAGATCCTCAAGACGAATCGAGTCTTTTAACATCAAATTCTCAAGACGTTTGCAAGTCTTTTAACGTCAGATCCTCAAGACGATTCCCAACCCGTGGGAGAAACAGCACGGCGACAAAGTTTATCATATGCAGCTGGTGTCAGACAAAAGTATACCTTATACTGGTTAGTATCGGATAGGAAGTCAAGACCTAGACAAAAAGGTGTTTGACAATGCATACACCACCACATCCTTCGTGCACGTTGTTTATGAGCAAAAGTACTACGACCATTACCTATTCGTGATGAGTAAGACTTACACCAAATGATTAGCTGAAGTTCGCGAGGCAAAAAGTAGAAAAGGGAAGAGAATGAAGGAGGTGAAATTTTTGGTATCCATCATTTACCAGTAGGAATGTTTGCTCGTGTTGCAGAAGACATTTATACTCAGTTTTGAAATAGAGTTTTTGTGGACTACGGTTCCGGTGCTTGCAACCACACACTTCAAAGAACTTTTGAGATCATAAAAATAGAAGATGGCCCAACTACCAAAATGGCGTACCCTCTACAGAAACAAGATTGAGTAGGCCAAACGAAACATCTAGTCTATGTAGACCGGATCTTAGAGAAGAGAATATTCAACAGTTGGGGAGCGTAACTCGTGGTAATGTTTGAGGCATTGTCCATTTATTTGAAATTCGCTGTTATCTTGTGGATTAAGCAAAGAGATTGCCCCATAATGAGTCACAGCTGACACAATGAAAGGACCAGACCATCGTGTTTTCAATTTACCAGGAAAAATGTGTAATCTGGAGTTGTACAGTAAAACATTTTGGCCAATTTTGAAATCTTTACGCAAAATGTGCTTGTCGTGCACTCTTTTCATATTAGCTTTGTAGGATTTCGAGAGATCATAAGCATCACTCCGAATCTCCTCAAGCTCATTTAATTGCAGTTTTTGCTTCTCGCCTGCCGCGTTGATATTGTAATTGAGGCTTTTGATGGCCCAAAGGGCACAATGTTCAAGTTCAACTGGTAGATGACAAGGTTTTCCAAAAACAATGCGGTAAGGACATATCCCTATAGGTGTCTTAAATGTTGTTCGGTATGCCCACAAGACATCCGATAAGCGGAGAGACCAATCTTTTCTTGATGGATTGACAGTTTTCTCCATAATGAACTTTATCTCTCTGTTGGAGACTTCCACTTGGCCACTCGTTTGTGGGTGATATGGAGTAGCAACTTTGTGAGTAACTCCATATTTCTTCATTAAAAACACAAAAAAATTATTATAAAAATGTATACCCCCATCAAAATGAGAGAAAATGTTTTCTTTTACAAATTTCACGACAGTCTTATGGTCATTTGAGCGACATGCTAGTGCCTCAATCCATTTGGACACATAGTCTACAGCGACTAGAATGTAGAGAAAACCTTGAGAAATAGGGAAGGGTCCCATAAAATCAATGCCCCAAATATAAAAAAATTCCACAATTAAGATAGGATTTAGGGGCATCATATTGCGTATGGTAATTCGACCTAAGTGCTGACAACGAATGCAAGCTATACAATGTTCGTGTGCATCACAAAAAAGGGTAGGCCAGTAAAAACCATATTGTAACACCTTGGCTGCAGTTTTCTTCCCACTGAAATGGCCGCCGCAAGATTGTTCATGGCAAAAAGATAATACGTCGGTGTGCTCCCAGTTGGGAATGTAGCGACGAATGAGTTGGTCGGAACAATACTTAAAGAGGTAGGGGTCATCCCAAAAATAAAATTTTACAATGGATAAGAACTTTTTAAGATCAGGACGTGACCAAGAGGAAGGAACTTCCTCAGTAACTAGGTAATTAACGATATCCGCGTACCATGGAGAGGAGAAAATGGAGTACAAATATTCGTCTGGGATGGCTTCAAAATCACTATCAATGTCACCAACCAGCCTTGATAAATGGTCGGCCACGATATTTTCGGTTCCTTTCTTGTCTTTGATTTCCAGGGTGAATTCTTGCAAAAGAAGGATCCAGCGGAACAATCGTTGTTTCGCGTCTTTTTTCATGAGTAAGTACCGAAGTGCGGCATGGTCAGTATATACGATGGTGGATGATCCAACTAGGTAAGGGCAAAACTTATCCAAAGCATAGACAACATCTAGGAACTCTTTCTCAGTTATTGTGTAATTACGTTGAGCGTCATTAAGAGTTTTACTAGCATAGTAAATGACATCGGGTTTGTCATCACGTCGTTAGCCTAGTACGGCGTCAATAGCAAAGTCGCTAGCATCACACATCAGCTCGAATGTTGAGACCAATCAGGGGGTTGAATGATAGGAGCGGTAGTCAGGGCGGTTTTTAGAGTATCAAAAGCTTGTTTGCAATTGAAATTGAAGTCGAATACCGCATCCTTAAGCAAGAGATTGGTTAAGGGTCGAGCAACTTTAGAAAAATCCTGAATGAATCGCCTGTAAAACCCAGCGTGGCCTAAAAAGGCAGGGATATCACAAACTATTTGTGGGAAAGGTAGCAAAGCAATTTTAACAATTTTAGCTTTATCAACCTCTATCCCATATTTCGAAACAATATGACCTAGAACAAGTCCCTTGGTAACCATGAAATGACACTTCTCCCAATTAAGTACCAGATTTTTCTCTTCGCAATGCGTTAATACTTTAGAAAGGTTGGATAGGCAATCGTCAAAGGAATTTCCATAAATGGAAAAGTCGTCCATGAAGACTTCCATATAACGTTCCACCATATCACTGAAAATGTGAAACATGCAGCGTTAGAAAGTACCTGGGGCATTGCAAAGACCAAAAGGCATTCGTTTGTATGCAAAGGTTCCGAAGGGACATGTGAAAGTTGTCTTTTATTAATCGGCGGGATCAATGACAATTTGGAAGTAGCCGGAATAGCCATCAAGAAAACAGTAGTAAGCATGACCGGCTAAACGTTCTAGCATCTGATCAATAAATGGAAGAGGGAAGTGATCTTTACGTGTTCTGGTATTAAGTTTGCGATAGTCAATGCAAATTCTCCATTTTAATGGAATGCGAGTGGAGATGCATTCACCGTTTTCATTTTGTACAACTTGAATGTCGGATGTTTTGGGAACAACATGGGCAGGACTAACCAAGTCACTATTAGAGATAGGGTATATGATACCCGCATTAAGTAAACGTAAAACTTCCTCCCTCACCACCACTTTCATGGCGGGGTTAAGGCGACGTTGCGGTTCTCGCGATGTCTTTGAGCCGACATCCAGATGTATACGATGTGTGCATACACTAGGGTCTATTCCTTTGATATCATCTAAGGACTAACCGATAGCGGAGTGGTGTTCACGAATCAAACGTGCTTCTTCGTCGGTAGTCAAGTGAGAAGAAATTATTATAGGGTGACTACCATCAGGATCGAGATGCACGTACTTCAAATCAGAGGGTAGAGGTTTTAAATCCGGAGTTGGAGGATTGGGGATCAAGGATTCGTGAGGGGCAGTCTCTTCAATAGAAAAGAGCGAGTCTGGTTCTTCTAAATCAGTTGGCAACGCAGCAATAGGGTCAAATAGAGGTACTGATTCTAATAATGCGTGGACATCCTTAATGTACGAGTCGTCATCAAACTCAGGATTATCAAAAGAAAGAAATTGGTGTACCTCGTCTGGGATAAAAGAGTTTGTGAAATAATCATGTGCCAGACTATCAACCAAGCTAATCTCACCCTCCATTATAGGATCGGGAAATTGTTTCATTAATTTGAACACATTGACTTCGACAGAAAGGTTCCCGAAAGACAATGTCATCGAACCGTCCCGACAATTTATGAGAGCGTTAGTAGTTGCAAGAAATGGACATCCCAAAATAATAGGAATGGAGTCACAGGCTACTTCGGTATCTAGAATGACAAAATCAACTGGGTAGTAAAAATCTTGGACCTTGACTATGACATTTTCTACTATGCCCTTTGGGTACTTGATGGAGCGATCCGCGAGTTGCAAAGTCATATTGGTAGGTTTTAATTCATGAAGACCTAACTGCTTAAATAAATAGTAGGGAAGTAGGTTAACACTGGCGCCTAGGTATACTTGTCGCCCAACGTAGGTTTTAATAGTAGGTTTTAATAGTAGCGGTATACTTGTCGCCCAACGTGCATAATACAGTTGCACTACACCATAATAGCTTTTTTGTGACAAGGGCTTTTCCCAATTTGTGACACCAAATAGGCATCAGAAAATTTGTGACGTCGAAGTGCCGTCAGTATTGTTGTTTGGCGTCACAATAAATCTAAAAATTAGTTTTACTTTATTTATGAAATTTGTTGAAAACTTAGTGACGACAAGGAGGCATCACTGTAATAAAGATCCAAAGCACGTGTTTGGCAGGTGCGACAGGAAGAGGCGTCAAAATCCAATCTTTGCGATTTCTTCTCGACTCTTTTTCTTCTCAACACAGCGAAGAGAAACCCCATCCCACTTTTCTCAATCTTCTTCTCCACTTTTCTCAATGAATTCGAATTCCACTCCGTTTTCCGTTCATCTTCTCCAAATTTTGATGAAAATGAACTAAAAGAGGTAGTTTGTTCATCTCAAAATCTTCATCTTATGACAAAGGTACCATCTTTCCGATCTTTTAAGGTCAGTTTGTATAAAGATTTTTTTTTTTTTTCGCGATTTGGGTTTTTGGGTTTGCAATTCTTGATTTCGTTTTCTAGGGTTTATAATTTTCTTGGTGAATGAGTTTGTTTATAATAGTTGGTTTCCAAGTTAGACTTACAGTGAACATGCCACTACTTTACACGATTTCCCTTCCAGCAAGGTTTGACATGATCTAATAATGGAATTCCTTGCAAACACATTCTTGTTTATGCATCAAAACAGTAGTTCTACTATAGTTGGATTCCAGCACACAATTGGAGGATCTTCCACTAGAAGAGACAAGTGAGTGAGCTAAGGGGAAACAACAACAACAACAAAAGGTAATTCTTAGGGCATTAGATTAGCAACAGATTTTTTTTTTTTAAATGATCTGTCTAGAGACACCTTATTCATTATTTCTGTTACCCCTAGTTGTAGGTGTTTAAGTTTACGTTGCTTTATTACTGATGACGCAGATTGCCTTAACAATTAATTAGTAAAGCTATCTAAGTGAGTTCTCGAGTGCGGATTTTTTTTCTCTGTTTCCTCATTCTATATTTTTCATATGTTCTAATCACGCTTTTATATTTGATACCCAAGAACCTAAAATTAGTTTATCGCTTCTTTATATGGGGGCTAATCACGACCATGTCGAGAGTTATGCACGTGTCTAATCTATGTGTTGTTGGTAGTACTGAATTGTGGTCTACCTTTATAATGAAATTGTAAATTGTGCTTCAAAGTTGTGTCTAATCTTATGCCTTTGTAGATTGTACTTGAGATCGTGTTCACGGAAGTTTTACTGGTGGATCATAAGAATTTGTTCCTGTAACTTCTGAACTTTCTCATTTTTAATATACTTGAGGGTGTCTTCTTGCACATGATCCATAGTCAATGATATTCATTAGCTCATACTCATAAATTTGGAGTTTTGAGCAATCATGAACAAAGGTGTTGCTTGAGGGATCATACCATGTCTATGATTATTGTGCTTGAAAGCATTCTCAAGGAGATAAGTTTTCTATATATTTAATTGGTTGACCTGGGTCTTTGCATTTAACCATACCATTGGTAGTAGTAATCGAGAAAAACTGCTCAGTAAGGAACGCTTGTTGAGGAACATTCGTACGTCGTTTAGTGGTGCAAATGTCCTTCAAAAACTTGGCATGCTTGGGCAAATGCTTAAGCGCATCTAGAAAAGGTAGGTTTATGGTCAAATTTTTGAAGGTTTCACGGATCGCATCGAAATGTTCGTCAGGTTTGTTCTTTGCCAAACGGGCAGGAAATGGAGCTTTTGGGCGGAATTGCGCATATGGATCAGTGGCATCTTTCCCTAGGGACATGGGTGTAGATTTGGAAGGAACAACTTCGTCCGTTATAGGTTGCGAGATAGGAGTTGGAAGGACGTCAGCTGCGGCTTTCGTTGATTTGACGTCTGGCATACGTATATGATTGTCGATGGTTCGGCCAGAACGAAGAGTGGTGATGGCATTTATCTCACCCTGGCTAGGATTACTAGATCTTGGTGCATTGTTGATCAGTTCAAAGGCAGTGTTTGTGGGCTTAGGGTTTGGAACTACTTGGCCAGGAAACACGCCCTTTTGACTTTTATCCTGTGCTAACAATTGAAGAGACTATTGGATAGATGCTAGGATTTGATTATGTTGATTCATGTATGTCAAAAAGTTTCAACTATTTTATCGGCAGTGGATTGTACCAGTGGAGCAGTAGGAACAAGTTCATGGTTATTATTTACGGGTTGATTTTGGTAGCCATATCCTTGATTAGCGGGAACAAGGCTACGATTGTTTTGGTACATTATATTCGTGTTGTTGAGAAAATGACTTTGCCCTTGCTAGAATTGCGGAGGATTTCCTTGATGGTAGGAATTATAGTTTGCTGGTGGTTGTACAGGAGCATTGTTGACACCCAGAGGAGCTTGTTGTTGGACATGGGGGTCTAAGCCAAATTCGGATGTTGTCGCCAAGGTGCATTAGGGATGTTGAAAATACAAGCCTCTTCAGATGGTTGGGGAGGGCACTCATATACCAAAAGACAATAAGAATCGGCATGTTCAGGACTTAAGCAAAGAGGACATGGGGAAGCGTTGGCAGCCATAACCTATTTGGGTTTTTTATCATTTACTTGAACCGAAGGAGCATCGACCTTTTTTGTTTAAGGACTCGATCAGAGTTTTTAATTCCTGATCGGGTTTGACCTCGAACATAAACGTAACTTTGGAATGTAGTAATAGATTCGGTAGCCTTGAAACAATTTCAGAGATTTTGCCAGATACTACTGCTGAAGAGACAACACCACCTACAGAAAATGAGATACCTTTCTGTAGAGAACATGGTATGTACCAACTTTTGGTTGAAGAAGGCAATGATGTGGAGGACGACATCTCGGAAGGAGAAGCAGAGATTTTTGGGGACCAAATCCAAAAAACTAGCATTAGTAACCCAACTGATGCTACTTTGAAACCAACACAACCCCCAAAAAGCAAAAACAACAAGAAGTATTCACCTCCAATAGCTCATTACAAGAAGAAGTATGTCTCCACGAGCCAAAAGGGAAGGACACCCCACCTAGCACTGAGCGGATTGTCAGAGGGAAGCCCAATGGACGGGGCAGGGGTAATCAATAACCTGTCTTCATCTATCTATGACGAACTTTTGTGTGTGGAACATCATAGGTCTTAATAACCCTACAAAAGCAAAGGAAGTTAGGTTGTTTAGAGAAGCTAATAAGATTAGTCTCATGGGCTTACTTGAAACTAAAGTTAAGCAGGATAAATATAATTTTTTGAGCAAGTTATGCTGGCCTTCGTGGAAATCTATACATAACTATAGAAGCAACATCTCTGGTAGAATATGGGTTGCTTGGGATGACAGTGTTGTTAATATTGAAAAGTTTCATGAAACTTCACAGTTGATGCACTGTAAGGTTTTTTTCCTTCATAATCTTAGCAGTCTCATATTAACTGTGATTTATGCAAGCAATGAACCTAATGACAGAGACCTTTTGTGGCATGATCTTTGTTCTTTGAGCAGAAACATTAAATCCCCATGGTGTGTGTTAGGGGATTTCAATAATGTCTTATACTCTTTTTTGAGAGAAATAGGTACGTGAACCGGTGCACCCCAAAGAAACTGAACCCTTTCTTTGCATGCCTCACCTCTACCGGGTCTATATGATATTAAAGCTCTGAGGTTGTTTCTACACTTGGACAAACTATAGTGATGCTTCTTCTAGGAGATGGTCCAAGATAGATAGATGCCTTATAAACTGTGAATGGAGTTCCTCGTTTCCCAATTCACAAGCTGAGTTTCTCACCCAAGGCCCATCAGATCACTCACCCATTCTTCTATCCATCCTTGATGCTGAGAGAAGCAAACCACCCTTTAGATTCTGTAATTCATGGTCCTTACACCCAGAGTTTGAACCAATCCTTCTAAGCTGTTGGAGCACACCTCTGCAAGGTAATCCTAGTTTCATTCTTTCAAAGAAACTCAAGATCTTAAAAGGTTCACTAAAAGGCTGGGCAAAGGTACATTTCTCTGATTTCAAAAGGAAGAAAGAAGCAGTACGAACTAAACTCAATCTGGTTCAACTACAACTGCAAAGTAAACCACTGGATCCAACACTATGTGCTTTAGAAGCGAGAGCTAGGGGCAACAACCGAGCTTACTCATTGAGATGGAAGCAATGGACCTTGCACAAAAAACTGATTGTGATTGGATGCTAATGGGTGACAGATGCAATGAATACTTTTACAACTCTATAAAGGAGAAGAAGGGTCGGAGGTCAATCTGGCACATCACTGATGATCAAGAAAATAGGATTGAAGGACAACAACCAGTTTCTGAGGCCTTTATCAGATTCTATACTGAGTTGCTAGGATCTCCCTCAACTGCTTATTGTACGGCTGAATTAATAGAAGGGATTGAAGTCAGAAATGTCATAGACTATGTCACTGCAGAAGAAATTACAAAGGAAATTAGTGGAGCTGAAATCCGAAATGCTATGTTTTCCATAGAAGACAACAAAGCTCCAGGGGTTGATGGTTTTAATGCTTTCTTCTATAAGAAGTACTGGGCTATAGTTGGTGCTGATGTGATTAAAGCAGTGAATTTCATGTTCACTACAAAGCATATACATAAAGGTACCAATTCTACCATCTTGTGCCTTATTCCTAAGAAACCTAATGCTTCAAAAATAGGGGACTTTAGACCAATTTCATGCTGTAATGTCATTTATAAATGTGTGGCTAAGATTCTTACTTGCAGAATGAGCTCCTTTATTTCATCTTTGGTTTCCCTGAATCAATCTGCTTTCATCCCTGGAAGAGCAATACAAGACAACCTCCTTCTAGCTCATGAGCTCATTCGAGGGTATAACAGAAGTCATGGTACAAATAGATGTGCTATTAAGGTGGATCTCACAAAGGCTTATGACTGCATTAGTTGGCAAGCACTTGAACTTATGCTCAACAAGTTCAAATTTCCTAGCTTGTTTGTGGATTGGCTCAAGATGTGTTATATGACTCCCACTTTTTCAGTTCTTGTCAATGGCACCCCTTATGGCTATTTTGAAGGAAAAAGAGGGTTGAGACAGGGTGACCCAATATCACCCTACCTCTTTGCTCTAGTCATGGAGGTGCTAGGCGGTCTTTTGCAAAAGAGTGCACACTCTAGAGGCATTAAATTCCACTCGAAATGCAGGAAACTCTCTATAGTACATCTCTGCTTCGCTGATGATGTAATGGTTTTCTGTAAAGGTGAGGTGGACTCTATTCTGGCTATCAAAGATGTTCTCTCCTCGTTTACTAGTGCTACAGGACTGGATATAAATGTTAGTAAAACCACATTGCTAGCAGGGAGCATGAGTGATGCAGGAGGCAAAGCACTTGCAGACTTACTTGGTGTTGCAATCATAAAGCCTCCTATAAAGTATTTGGGGCTTCCATTGACCTCTACAAGGCTTGGAATTAGGGAATGTCTACCCTTGGTGGAGAAGTTAACTTCAGAATATCTAAGCTGGAAGAACGGGGACACTCTCTTATGCGAGGAGACTCAATTGGTACAATCAGTACTATCATCTTTTCACACATATTGGGCACAATCCTTCATACTCCCCAAAACTGTGTTGAAACATGTCTCTAGAGTTTGCAACAAATTCCTATGGGCTGGTCCAACTCTTAGAAGGAAGACGCATCATGCTTGCAGTGAAATCCTTAGACTCAACAAAGATGAAGGAGGCCTTGGTATCATTGATGCCAAAGTTTGGAATAGAGCTGCATACTGTGGACTCATATACAGGCTGGCGAGTAAGGAAGACTCTCTATGGGTCAAATGGACTTGGATGCATCAGATAAAAGAAAAACATTTTTGGACCATGAGAATGCCTGCTGATTGTTCTTGGGCATGGCGAAATATCTTAAAGTATAGGACATATGCTTTAAAGTTCTATCGAGTCCTCATTGCAAATGGCGAAAATACATCCTTCTGGCATGACCCATGGTGCTCAGAAATTCCGCTTCTGTCAAATGCTCAAGCAAGATTGCAATTTGCAGTAAATGACACAACAAAGGTTGCAGATTTCATTGTCAATGGTCGATGGTCCAATATCATCACCGATTTACCTCAATGTGAGCTCAAATCTATGATAATAGGAACTCCTATTAATTCTTTGCTACCAAATGATCAGTTAGTGTGGACTGTTACAAGCAATGGAAAATACACTATCAACTCTGCCTATGCAGCTCTTAAGGCTATTCGAAGGAAGGTAAAGTGGTTCAGCGTTGTTTGGGGTAAGCTCGTCATTCCCAAACACTCCTTTACTACTTGGCAACTTTTTGCAGGTGCGCTTCCTACTAAAGATAAACTGATGCAGAGAAATATCTTGAATCACTCGAGTTGTTGTTTATGTGATAGTAATGCCAGAGAAAATTCACATCACTTGTTTTTCGATTGTTCTTTCTCAAAACAAGTGTGGTCATATGTGAAATCTCTACTTGGTTGGGGATCAGTGGTTAAAACTTCTGTGTCAGAATGGTATGATATCTTTAGAAGGTGTAGGGGTGCCTCTAAAGAAGGTGAAATTGCAAAAGCCTTGATATGTGCAACGGTCTACTGGATTTGGCAAGAAAGAAATGCTAGGAGGTTTAGAAATCAGAGTACTACGCCTCAATTACTCTACTGGAGAATGGTCAAGACTATGAAGTCAGATTTGCAATGTCTTGATCAAGGGACGAACCGATAGTATTGGTACAAGAGAGTTTATGCACGAGAATAGGTTTGCAAGTGAACCACGTCCCCTCAACGTTCATTGAATGCTCATGGATCAAACCGAGAAGATGAAGTTATGTTGAATCCGGATGGATCGATCCACTTCCAGCAGGTTGTGGTTATGGAGGTGTCCTACGGAATAGAGAAGGAGCTGTTCTTGGTGCTTACACAGGGAGCTCACTCAATAGATCAGTCACGTTTCAAGAGCTATTGGCTGTTGAGAAAGGACTTGAGTGTGCACTTCTTATGAACCTTAAGAAAGTGAGAGTAGCTACTGATTCGTACAGAGCAATGCAGATCATTCAAGGTAAGGAAACCATTCCGTGGTATTGCCTAAACCTTCACGCATCCATTACCCTCCTCATCAGCCGACTGGAGAAATTCAGTATACAACACACATACAGGGAATGTAACAAGCCAGCAGACTACTTGTCAAAACTATGTAATATCAATTATGTAGTTTTTATGTTTATCAATCACCCTCTTGATGCCCAACTATCAGAAATGATAGATGATGATGCAAGAGGCACCATGTACCAAAGGTTTCAAAGTTAATACAGGTTGGGGTCTGCCTAACCCCGTAACCAATCAAAAAAAAAAAAAAACTTTGGTAAGAGTATCTTTAGAAGATCTGGAAGAATCAGTGTTTCCCTAATGGGTGCTTTGTGAAGCATGTTTGTCAAGAAAAGTGTATGCTTTAGTAACGCCTTTGTCCATGAAACAACCATCGTTCATTATATCTAATGTTTTCTTTTGATGGTTAGAGAGACCTTTAAAGAATGAACGGACTAAGACAATGGTGTCGAGTTGATGATGAGGACATTCGAGAAGCATATCAGTAAATCTACTCCATGCTTCTGAAAAGGATTCCTAGGGGGTGCTAGCGAAAGAATTGAATCTTCTGAAGCATTTCTATAGTTTTCTTCTGAGTATAGAACTTTATCATGAATGCTTGTACGAGTTTGGCCCATGTGTCAATGGATTGCGGTGCTTTGCCTGTGAGCCAAACTGAAGCTTTATTAGTGACACTTCCTCATTTTTGTGTGTAGATGGTGTATGGATGATGTAGATAGATGATGGTCGTTGAACAAAATAGAAGCGTATCAAAACCTAATTATCCCTCAATGAGTAAAGGATGAGTAGGGTATCGTTCCACTTTTAAGTGTATGTTTATATGAAGGACAGGATTGGAAAGGGGGTTTGAGGGATTTAAAACTATGATTATAGATATTGTAGATTCTAATGCTAAACTAAACTAAACTAACTAAACTTATACTAAAGCTAAGAATTGGAAATAAGGAGAGAATATGAGAGAGATAGATTCAAGATATTCAAATCCACCAATGCTTTTGATTCAATGACCTTTTGCTTCATGTTGTTCTCCAAGTGTACTACAATCGGGCAATCGAGCGAGTGTCGATGCCTTTTTGGGTGAAACATCGTTAAACAATTAACTCTACTTAAGGTTGCTCCTATGTTCATGTTACTAGTATCTTCTTTCCTTTTATGTGAGCTTGGGCAGCTATTCAATGAATCACCATCTAAAGCAAACACAAGGAATACTTCCCTTACTCTAAAACACTACACAATTAGAAGAAAAGTAGAGAATAATAGTATAATATTCAATTACAATAAATAAAACTCTATTCTAGCATTATATTCAATTGCAATAAATAAAAGCATGTTACTAACAAATATTCAATTGCAATAAATAAAATCCTAAACTAGCATGATATTCAATTGTAATAAATAAAAACCTTAATCTATACTTCCATCCCCTGGTGTGGGCAATGGAACTAATAACTAAAAACATAAAGAACTAACCTGATTGAAGAACACCATAAACCAAAAGAATCATTAAACCTTAAGCACCGGCTTCATCTCCTCCCTTGAAGGAGAAGATTAGCCTTCCATATAGAAGGAAGAACACGAAGAACGAGAAGAAGAAGAGTCGAAGAACATAAGACTAGAAAGACTAATTTATTAAGACTTCGCCTAGTTAAAACCGATCTTTTATTATTAATCTCTCTCGCCTCAAGTTAAGGAGACAAGAATATAAGTGAATTGGCCCATTACATGAGGCACTTAGGTCCTCTATTTATAGGGGTTACAATGAGCTCTAGAAGCATTCCAAACCGTCATTTGTTTCCTAATACAAATAGACTTCTTTCAGAGTCCAACTTCATCTCCAAAACTGAGAAGGAATTGGCTACAGTGCCGATTCATGCGTCTGGACTCATTATCCATGCGTCTCGGACTCAAGAAATGCATCCCGGACTCACGATCTATCGTCCCCAATCGCGAGCATTGAGTCCAGACTCATGATCCATGAGTCTCAGACTCAGAAGTCTATTTTCCCTCTTTTGCTCCATCCTTCTATCCTCTTTTGTGGGCTTTGGTCCAAGCAACGAATCCTTTGGCCTTGGGCTTCCAAATAGGCTTTAAAATAGGTCCAAGGCACATCTTTAATAGCTCCAATTCCTTGGCCTTCTCCATGATTGTCCACGGACTTCCCATGTGATCCTTAATGCTCCGAATTGCTCCATTTTACCCTTTTTTTCTATAATATTCTACAAAAAACTCTCTTTTTCACCTGTAGAATCTTAAAACACAACTTATAAACACTATTAGTCCACTAAGATGGCTAAACAAGAGGCATAATCGAGGGTTAAATAGCACTTTTTGAGCACTTATCACAACTCCCAACTAGCCATTTGCTATTCTCTTAGCAAATAAGATAAAAAATAGATAAGTGATCAAAATCACATCCTAATAACAAAAATAAAATCCTAACTCATTTTCACAGGCATCGCGATGGCATTTACCATATGCAACAAGGCTTTAAACCTTTAAGTTCCCCAAAAAGGATGAGTTATAGTCTCGTGAGGGTTTTCAGGTGATATACCCACAAAATCAATCAATAGCATGTTCAAGAATGATAGTATTTTTCAGAGAGAGAAATTCCTTACCCACTTAGTGCTTACTCCAACAGACGGTATCCATTGCTAACTACATTGCTGCAAAGACTCATAGATTATGATGGGAGATAGTAAAAATTGACAAAATTCTCAATCAAGGCTTATGTGTGTACTTAGTCAATCTCCTATACTCTCCTATCCAAGAAACGGAATCCCTAATTTACCATAGGTAGATAATCTCGACTTTCAATCCTCACCGGTCATACTCTCAGAAAAGAATCTCTTAGAAGATGGTCTACTATTTTACCTCATGTATGTGGGGAAAAGAATAATGCATTTGAACATCCCACATACTACTTTGAAAAACAAACTTCTGAATAAAAGTAGTCTCATGGAAAGAATGTCAATCACATATGAAGTGTCGGGTCCTTCACTTTAGCATCCTCTCACCTATTCTAGACTTCGTACCATACTGTAGTGATAAGTCATGGGTTGTAACTTGGCTTGGATATTGGTTTATGAAGGAAAGGTAAAAAGGATTCTAAGGTTGTTTCTGAGAACACTAAGGGTTTTGCTTCTTTTTTTTTGAAGATTTATTCAAATTCTGTATTGCAGAGAAAATTCTTCCTTTGTCTTAGCTTTTCCATCCATTCTGTTCAACTTTTTTTTTTTTACTCAGTGGTATATCCTTGATTAATACTAGATATACTTGTTTTCCACTAGCTTCTTTCACTTTGAATAGAATGATGGTCTTCATTGTATCTCTCTGATATTTCCTTGTAATCTTCCTTTTGTGCTCTTTCTTCCTCCTTGTGCCCCTCGTATTCTCAGAAACATATGGGTATGGCTGATAAAGATTTTGGCTATACTCCTTGTCTGGAGTTAGGTAAAGGGTAGAAGGTTTTATGAAAGAAAATGGCTTATTATAAGGCGCAAAAGGGTTTAACATAATGGTCCTACTAGGTGGGATAAAGGCTGAATGGGTTTACTACTTGACTTATCAAGATGATACTGTTTTGAATAGACTACAAGACCTAATGGCTATCTCCCCAGTTGATGTCGCTTCGTGATTAACCAAATCAACAAAATAATGAGACTATATTACAACGACATAAAGAACTGAAAGATGTTGAGTCACTAAGACTCGGATTTTTCTCGTAAGAACTCTCCAAAAAATGGGTATAAAGCTCAAGTCTCACAGGCTAAGTCTAAAAACTCTACTTCCAGTTTACTAGGAGTTTAAATCTCTCTTCTAGCAAAAGTACACAAAACTGACCAAGTACTATGGTGGTGCCTTGATAAATAATTCTATCAACAAGAACTATGTCCGAGCATAATAAGTAGTCTAAGCGGTAATGAAATCAATAATATCAACTATCTATCAAACTCAACACTAAGTAGTATAAAATATATATCCCATACTCATCATTAAAATTCATTTTTCTCATGCTGCTGATATAGAAACAAAAAATTTTTTGTTTGTGAAAACTAATTTTCAAAATTCATTTCTCAAGTACACCCTCCCCCAACTTAACATATGCATTGTCCTCAATGTATAGAAATTAAGTAAATGAACTGAATGAGAAAAAGGGAAGATGTTACCATTGATGCCAAATTTTTAGGTCTTTTTACGTCAGATCCCTAAGACGTAATGTGAGTCTTTTAAAGTCAGATTCTCAAGACTTTATATCATGCATTATCAATTTGGAGTGAGGAGATCAGATTTTCTCACCCAAATCTGACAAATGTTTGGAGGGCGAGGAGGTCTCACCTTGTGGGTCATCAAAAATACTCCTTGATATGCTGGAAAGATTGTTGGTGAAGTTGCTTCTCTACCTTGAACTATTTCAGGTCTGATGATTGTGTGATAGGCCTTGTGGTTCCCCTTTGTAGAAGGTTGACGAAAATCTCTCTTTCTAATAGGACAATAGTATCTGATGTGCCCTTTACCACCACAGTAATGATAATGGATGTCTGGCTGACTACGCTCAAGGTGGGCAGTAGACTGGTTCACATACTTCTCTCGTTCAGACAATAATGGTGTAGAAGAAGCTTCAACAGTGTAATGCTTCTTATCAATATGGTTCACTTTCTGCTTCAGAAGACTCATTTCAGTTTCTAGATTCTATTGTTTTTCAAAAACTTCTTTAAGCTGATTCTCTAGTAACTGATTTTTCTGGGCAGAAGTATGTTGTTCATCCTGAAATGTAGAGTTCATCTTCTCAAGGTATGATACTCTCTCTACCAATTTTCCATTATGCTCACTTAAATCCTGAATTTTCTGCAGAGATTTCAAGAACATGGCTAGCAACGCCTCTGTGGTGGGGTTCTCATGTTCATCACAGTTTTCTGTAGATTGAGCACTTTCAATTGTATCTTCGAATGGGACGAATTCTTGTATCATGCTATCAAGGAAGTACACCTCTCCACCTTCGGTGTCATCACAATCCTTATGCAACAGGTGAAAGATATTTATGTCCATGGACATCTTACCAAAGTTTATCTTCATTTCACCGTTGTGACAATTTATCAAAGCTTTTGAGGTAGCAAAGAAAGGTCGGCCTAGAATAATAGGAATTTTATCAAAGGCCTCTTTGGTGTCTATCACAATGAAATCCACTGGATAGTAGAAATCGGCTACTTGAACAAGAACATCCTCAACTATGCCTCTGGGAATCTTGGTAGAACGGTCAGCTAACTTCAATTTGACTTTTGTAGGCTTTAGGTTCTCCAGGCCCAACGCTTGGTACACATGATATGGCAAGAGATTAACACTAGCACCAAGGTCTAAAAGAGCATTACCCGTGAATTTTTCTCCTATCTTGCATGATATTGTAGGACTTCCTGGATCTTTGAGCTTGACTGGAGCTTGCTGATGGATAATAGATGTTGTTTGTCCAGCTAGAAATGCTCGCTTTGGAACATGAGTACTTCTCTTTATGTTGCATGCATCCTTCAAGAATTTGGCATATGATGGCAACTACTTGATCGCTTTGAGAAAGGGGATATTGATGTTATCTTTCTCAAATGCCTCCTTCATCTCTAAAATTGCTTGTCCTTTTGCTTTGAGCAAAAAAATATAGGAAAAGGTGCCTTCGGTACAAACACATCAGCATGTGTCTGCTCTTCTTTCTCTTCGGCATTCTTGCATATCTTGTCTTGGTTGTCTTGACAAATGGGAGTTGAAAGGATTTCCCCCACTTTCTTTTGAACTTCATTTGAAATCTTGACCGATTGCTCTGTAGCAATGTCATCATGAGAAGGTAAGTCAAACTTGTTGTCTATCTTTAATCTTGATCTGAGAGTATTAACTGAGCTAACATGATCATGGAGGTGATCAATACTAGAAGTTGTCCCAATGTGGCATACATCTTCACTCTTCAATATTGGTTCCAATAAGCTAGGTTGAGTGGCTTTTGTCTTTACAGACAAAGCATTGGTGAGTTGGTCGACCTTAGCCTCTAGAGACTCCATTCTAGAACATTGACTTGCCTGAGATTGCTGGAGATTGAAAGGAGACGTGCAAGAAGCTCTAGAACACTTTCAAACTTCTGATTTTTCTCGTGATAGCAAAGTAATTGCATTCTCCGGTTGGCAGGTGTGGCATAATTTCTCCTAGGATCGGCACTAACTCTCCACTTGTATTGGAATTTTGTTGAGAGTATAATTGTTGTTGAGGGACCAACTGTGAAACTTGACTTGTCTCGTGGAATATAACTTTGATCTTGAGAACACGGGGGTCCAAAGATTTCTCTCCAATAATTACCTTGAAAGTTATTACCACCTTGGTTGGGCTTCGAAATGAGTTTATATTGTACTCTTCAACCGATGCATGTTGATAGTAACCGTGACATTCTAGAGTTGCATGAGAAGTGTCGAACAGACTTCGCGAGATTGGCTAGCTTGCATGACCGGGAGAGATTTAACTTGAGACTTGTTGAACTTGGAGGGATTCATAGAGAACTGATTAAATTTCTTACTCGAGTTTCAATCTTTGGTGGCCAGCCGCCAATGTAGACTTCAGTTCTTGATCTGATTGTTCATGTGCTTGGTAACCAAATTGCTTTGGCTCCCCCTCCATGCTAGCGACATCCTCGTTGCTAGTAGTCCATTGTTGTGTTTCTTCAGCTAAATTCTCGAGAAAGTTGTAAGCTTCCTCTCCATCCATTGATGTAAACTTGCCTTTGTGCATTGACTGTATCATCTGCTTGTTCATCATCGAGAGTCCTCGATAGAAAAAATGAGCAAGTGTGCTCTTATCGTATCCATGATGTGGACATGAGACTAGCAGATTATTGAATTTCTCCCAGCTTTGATGATATTCTTCAGTCACCTTCCCTTTGAAATTGTTGATGGCTTGCTGCATGGCATCTGTCTTCTGGGGTGGGTAGAACTTGTTCATAAACTTTGTTCTCAACTTCTCCCAGTTGTCTATTGAATTGATCGGCTGTGCAGTTAACCATTCAGATATTTTACCTTCGAGTGAGAGTGGGAACAGAATGATTTTGATACTCTCATCCCTGATATTCTAGTTCTTGAAAGTTCTAAGGACTGATAGAAATTTGTTCATGTGAACATAAGGCTGAACATTGTCTGAACCGTTGAACTTTGGAAGCATAGAGATTACTGATGTTCTAAGCTCAAACTGGTTAGCTTCTGTTTCTAGAAAAACAATACTGTTGGGTGGGTCTCCAATGATTGGGGAATAGAAATCGCTCAACTTCTTCCTCTGTTGTGCTTGCATGGGTGGGATAGCTTCAGGATTATTGGTGTCCAAAACACTTCCATCATTGCGTGCGTGCATTATATCAATCCTGTCTAGTATTCTTGCTATGCGAAGATGATGAAAACTATCCTATTATGCTTGAATGCAATTAAACTAATATGCAACTATTCTAAATTATAGTAATATGCAAAACTACTTTTCTTCAACTTGGTTGGGCTTTGCAGCTAGTATCCCGCCCGTTGTCTAAAGCTGTCTCTTCTAGGGTTATGGTGAATCACTTGGATTGCTTAAGTACCACGTCCCACAGACGATAGTCCGTTTGTCAAGATTCAGACAAGAAACACTAGAGTTTGATATTTCGCTGTGTTGGCTTACAACTTCAATTGTTGAAAAGATCCTAAATGCAATTATACTAGAAAGCAATAAAACTAAACTATGATGCAACTATGCTAAGAATGAAATAAAAAGAATGAAGATTCGACTAACCTGGATGGTAGATCTTGTCTTCGAGATGTCCTTCAAGCTTCTCTCTTTCTCAAAAGGTTGGATGATGCGACTAAAATTGCCTCAAGATCCAAAGTTCTAATCTTGAAAGAAAACGTTAAACATAAACAACTTAAAACGGCAGCAGCGCCATTGACACTGCCTCTTTTTGTGTGTGAGATGTGGTATGGTCGTTGAACAAAAGAGAAGCGTATCAAAACCTAATTATCCCTCAGTAAGTAAAGGATGAGTAGGGTATCGTTCCACTTTTAAGTGTATGTTATGTGAAGGACAGGATTGGAAAGGGGGTTTGAGGGATTAAAAACTATGATTATAGATATTGTAGATTCTAATGATAAAATAAACTAAACTAACTAAACTTATACTAAAGCTAAGAATTGGAAATAAGGAGAGAATATGAGAGAGATAGATTCAAGAGATTCAAATCCACCAATGCTTTTGATTCAATGACCTTTTGCTTCATGTTGTTCTCCAAGTATACTACAATCGGGCAATCGAGCGAGTGCCGATGCCTTTTTGGGTGAAACATCGTTAAACAATTAACTCTACTTAAGGTTGTTCCTATGTTCATGTTACTAGTATCTTCTTTCCTTTTATGTGAGCTTGGGAAGCTATTCAATGAATCACCATCTAAGGCAAACACAAGGAATACTTCCATTACTCTAAAACACTACACAATTAGAAGAAAAGTAGAGAATAATAGTATAATATTCAATTACAATAAATAAAACTCTATTCTAGCATTATATTCAATTGCAATAAATAAAAGCATGTTACTAGCAAATATTCAATTGCAATAAATAAAACCCTAAACTAGCATGATATTCAATTGTAATAAATAAAAACCTTAATCTATACTTCCATCCCCTGGTGTGGGCAATGGAACTAATAACTAAAAACATAAAGAACTAACCTGATTGAAGAACACCATAAACCAGAAGAATCATTAAACCTTAAGCACCAACTTCATCTCCTCCCTTGAAGGAGAAGATTAGCCTTCCATATAGAAGGAAGAACACGAAGAACGAGAAGAAGAAGAGTCGAAGAACATAAGACTAGAAAGACTAATTTATTAAGACTCATAGTTAAAACCGATCTTTTATTATTAATCTCTCTGCCTCAAGTTCTGGAGACAAGAATATAAGTGAATTGGCCCATTACATGAGGCACTTAGGTCCTCTATTTATAGGGGTTACAATGAGCTCTAGAAGCATTCCAAACCATCATTTGTTTCTTAATACAAATAGACTTCTTTCAGAGTCCAACTTCGTCTCCAAAACCGAGAAGGAATTGGCTACAAGATGTCGATTCATGCGCCGGACTCATTATCCATGTGTCTCGGACTCAAGAAATGCGCCCGGACTCACGATCTACGCTCGCCCCAGACGCGAAAGCATTGAGTCCGGACTCATGATCCATGAGTCTCGGACTTAAGTCTATTTTCCCTCTTTTGCTCCATCCTTCTATCCTCTTTTGCGGGCTTTGGTCCAAGCAACGAATCCTTTGGCCTTGGGCTTCCAAATAGGCTTTAAAATAGGTCCAAGTCACATCTTTAATATCTCCAATTCCTTGGCCTTCTCCATGATTGTCCACGGACTTCCCATGTGATCCTTAATGCTCCGAATTGCTCCATTTTACCCCTTTTTCTATAATATTCTACAAAACTCTCTTTTTCACCTGTAGAATCTTAAAACACAACTTATAAACACTATTAGTCCACTAAGATGGCTAAACAAGAGGCATAATCGAGGGTTAAATAGCACTTTTTGAGCACTTATCAATTAGCTAAGGTGAAGGGAAACAACCTAAGAAAGACTTGTTCGTTGGTAACGGTCGGATGGCGGAAAGTGGTGGCTACTTGTTGCATCTGACGAAGGTGATTATACGGTTTTTCATGGTCTAGACCATGGTAAATAGGTAACAACCCGAAAATGTTTGGCGGAATGTGAAAATCTCCTGCAATCTCATCGAGTTTAATACAAGAAGCAGGTCCTTCCTGTAAGGCAGTATAGAAGTCCAAAAGGGGTTTCTCGATTGTGGGATTTTCCTTAGCCATAACTAAGGGAGATAATGGCAATGAAGATACTTGACGAGGTTGGTCGGGCTAGCAACTTCGAGTTTGTGGGCCTGGAAGGGATGAGACGTGAGCTACGTATTCCTCATCCGCCACAGCCTGTTTACAACCCACAACCCTCGAATGCATATCGGCCCGACTCACGTAATCCGCCAAGTAATCCTCGGATGTTTGTCGTGTGTGGACTGATGGGGAGCCTACTTATATTTCCATTCCCGAGGTGCCTCATGCTCGTTTCTCGAGTTAGAGCCGCGATATTGATCAAGATACCATGGTGAGTTTAATTATTTTATTTATCTTCTTCATTATATATATATAATATGTACTAATTTTTGTATTTTCTTGGATTTTCAGGCTGAGGTTTAGGAAAGATATGAGAACCAGGTTCTTATGTTTGATGGGATGAGGACTGCCCTGTATCATTATAGCCAAGAAAGATAGGGGGCATATTCTCAGACATATCAGCAATCTCAGCGTGCGTATGATGAGACTCGAAAAGCGTATGAGGATATGAAGCAAGTGTACACGCAGCAACATCAGGGATATGAGGAACTTCAGGCTGAAGTAGTTAACCTCCGTGCAGACATAGAAGATCATCAGTCTCAGATTAGGAACTTAGAGGAGCGACTTGAACGCCCAAATAGAGAGGAGATGGATCGAGTGGTAAGGGGCGTAAGAAGAGAGCTAAATAAATTTGATGTAATATGATAGGTTTTGGATTATTTTGGATATTATATGATTATATCATAATCATAGATTTTGGACTGCATAATCATAATCATAGGTTTTTAATTTCTTTAATTTTTTTCAATTTTGAATTACAATTCTTAATTCCTTCAATTGTACAAATGTTAATTTCTTAACTTCTATGCACAACTCATAATTTTTCAAGTTCTATGCACCATAGTTCTAATTTTCAGAAAAAACGCACGCGGTTTTGGCAAAACCGCGCCCATTGAAGCCCAAGCCCACGCGGTTTTGCCAAAACCGCGCCATAGAAACCCATTTAGCAGCTCAAGCCCACGCGGTGTTGCCAAAACCGCGCGATTTTGGCAAAACTGCGTGAGTGATTTGATACAGCACCAAACCTGGAACCAAATATTGGTCTATTTGGTGTTTGGTTTGGTGTTTTTTTTTTTGTTTTCATCAATATGTAGTTCTCCTGAAGTTGAAAAAACACCAAATTCTTGATGCTAGGTTGATATCACTGCTGAGATGCTCTTATAGTGGTGATCCATGACATGTTGATGCAAGACATGTAAAACTTACTAGAACACCGGCCTGAGCAATATGAAAGAATATTTCGAAGTACTCAACATATATATATATCATATGTAATAATATGGGAATATTTCTGAAAAGACCAAAAGGATCGTCATCTGTGCTCCCATCCAATCTTTCGATGCCTATAAGTAGTGCTAATAATTCCCAAAAAAAAAAAAAAAAAAAAAAAAAAAAAAAAAAAAGAAGCACCAATCGTGCCAGTGGGTCTAGGAGAAAATTTGTGATTTGAAATGGATATTCTAGAAATTTTGATTTAACAATGTTTTGGACACTGTAGATGAGGGTGTGTCTTAAAATAAGACTGGCCAGTTGGCAACAGCTATATTTATACCTGAGAACATGGATCGACTTGTTCAAGTAATCAGTTGAATATGGCTATTCGAGTTCATCTGGTCTTAGGCCTTTTTATGGTTGCTATAGTGATCACCTTAGCAGCACATTTTGATTCCTCTACATTTAATCGAAGAAGTTTTCCAACAGAATTTGTGTTTGGAACAGCTTCTTCTTCATACCAGGTAAGTACATAATCGACTTGCATTGTTGTTGTCATTCGTCAGTGCATTCAATTTGTTCATTGTGTTAATATGCTTCGCTTTCCTTTCTTTTATAGTTTGAAGGTGCTTACAATGAAGGCGGTAGAGGCCCAAGTATATGGGATACATACACTCACAAACATCCAGGTAATGAGCTGTGATGTGTGCTCGTGGGAAATTTTCTTGATCTTGGATTATTGTCTTTTTTAGACCTTGCATTTTTTGCAACTAATTGTGTTTCCCAATACCAAGTGTAATGGAATTAGGATTTTCCAAAACTAAGTTTTTACTTTTATTTTTAGTAACAATTCTGATTTCTGAAGATCTTGAAGTCCTATTTTAATTCTTGAGGTATTATCATTTGGTGATGGTGACACAGAAAGAATAGCAGATGGTAATAATGGAGATGTAGCCATTGATCAATATCATCGCTATAAGGTACGTAGAGTATGAAACTTTTCTTTTAAGTTTTTTGCCTTTTCGAGTACATTCTAAATTGTAAAAAAAAAATTGCATTTAACAGGAAGACGTAGTGCTTATGAAAGACATGAGCATGGACGCTTACAGATTCTCCATCTCTTGGTCAAGAGTTTTGCCAAGTAAGTATATCAATCATATAATGTACACATTATATGAATCAATTGCTCCAAATGTACGTATGGTGTAAAACAAATTCTCTGTATAATGCGTTCTATGAAATGGTGAGTGTCTGACTATCTGGAGTTATACATCCTCAAATGAAGATTTTTTTTTTTGGTAACTGCATTTCCTTTTTTTATTAAACATTGCGGAAAGTACATACAACAGTTATATCATTGAAAACTAGATTAACAATACTAGGTGGTGGTCTATTACACCATACAAAAGTATGTCTCAGGGACAAAAGTTGTAGAGCTTCCGGCAAATTTGTTCTAGCTACTGTAGGTTGTAACCACCATTCATTACTATTAGCCTGAGTAGAGCCAAATTTTGCAAGACCATCAGCCACAAAATTTCCTCTCTATAAACCCATTGGAGTTTAAATGAAGTGTGACAGAGAAGGAGGCCCTGAACATCCATGATTATCGATCGTATTTCCCATGGTATAGCCTGCTTGTGCTTTGCAATGCATTGAAAGATATATTGGGAATTAGTTTCAAAGATAATATTTGTTAGTCCCAATTGAGCAGCTAGTTGAATACTAGTTTGCAGAGCAGTGGATTCCGCATATATGGTATCAGATTGGTGTAGAGAAACCCAACATAAAGTCACCCAAACCATTCCTTAAAACACCACCAGCGCCTACTAGACCAGGGTTACAGAGAGAGGATCCATCTACATTGAATTTGAGATAGTGGAGAGGAGGAGAAGTCCAACAAATTGCAATGGAAGTACTACTATGTTCAGAGAATTTCATACTAGAGTGCAGATTCAATAACTCACTAGATAGTTGTTGAGCACTGCGAATGACATTGAAAGGATTGGGTGGCTGTGTTGTAGGTTGAAACCGATATTTGTTCCGCTCTAACCAAATCAGCTCAGCCACATAGTCATAGGAAACAATATAGTCTGGTATTGAGATCATTTGATGTGCGAATCATAGAGAATATATCCAATAGCCAAAATTTTATGTGATTTCTCCTTGAAGCATTTATAGCTTGCAAAAAATTAAGTCCAAACCAAACCACTCAACCAAAAGGACACTGATTAAAAAGATGTAATTGAGTTTCCTCCTATTGTGCACATAAGTAACAAGTAGGATCCACTAAAAAAGATTTAGTCACCAAAAAATCTGCCGTTGGAATGACCCCTTGAGAGCCCTGCCATAAGAAGAAACGAACATTGTATGGCACTTTTAATGTCCATATTTTCAAATATAAAGAAGAGTAAATATCCCGTTTAGGATTAAGAAACCTCATCACTGTTGTATAGGCACTCTTGACTGGTATATGCATGCCATGCGTGTCAGGTGCCCAGAATTTGGAATCCTCATGAACCACGATACAAAGAGGCAGTGAAAGTATTCTGTTACTAATGAGTAAGAACAAGCTCTTCATTCCAGCATCGATTCACCGGATCAATAAAATTTGGCACACAGTAACCAGTTGGTTGTGGAAGTAATGGGAGTGGACAAGGTGTGTCTGGCACCCAGGAATCTAGCCATGCTCGAACAGATAAACCATCTCCAATATTCCACCGAATACCATGCGCAAGGAGATGTCTAAGTTTGTATATTGACTTCCAAACCAATGAAGCAAAAGATGGACATCTTGCTCTAAGAAAATTGCCACGAGGAAAATACTTGTCTTGCATATATGTCGCCCACATAGACTTTGGATTCAATAAAGACCAAGCATGCTTGCCTAATAATGCAACATTTTGAACCTCCAAGTCTTTATTAACACCTAACCCTCCTTCTTTGAAAGGTTTGCCCACAAGGTTCCAACTGAATTAATGTAATTTACGCTGCCCTTCTCATGCCCCCAAAAGGAGGATTTCCTGTACTAGTCTAACTCCTCAATGATATGGACTGGAAGTCTAATACATGACATAATATGAGTAGGTAATGCAGATAAAACAGAATTAATTAATGTAATCTTACCACCCTTTGCAATTGATGTCAAAGAAGACTTCCAGCCTGCCAATCTACTTTGAAGTCTCTAAATCAAATTAGAATATTGATCCATGGTTGCTTTACCTACCAAGTATTGATGGGACTCCTATATAATTAGGAAAAGAAGTAGTACAAGCAACCTTATATACTCTATGCAAGATAGAAATAGAACTTCTTGAAATGAAGATTAATTGAATTGATGAAAACATGTAGTAATGCCTTAATAAGAGTTTCCGAGAGTAACTGCATAATTCCCTCCTTTCCAAAACAGGGCAAAGCGGCCTCGCCCAGCTTCTGTTAAAACAGTTCTAGCTAAGATTGGAGGCTGGAAAAATAGAGCGAGGGAGAATACTCAACTCTACCAAGAGTTGAGTAGTTTCCTATTTATATATATCTTATATATAATGGGAAAACTTGCCCCGTTTATTAGTCCCCGTATTCTCCATTTTACACCAAGCTTTTTAATCACAAGGGTACCCGAAAGTTTCACCCTCTAAGTTTTCGGAGAGCTTTAAATGAAAGGGTATATTGGCCATTGTACGCACTGAATTATTTCACACCCGTTTAATCGAAACAGTGCGTCTCTTATAACAACTCTAAAACTCAATTCTGTCAATTTCTTCATAATAATTAATAAAACTCTACGAGGTTGCTATGGTTATCCAAATTAAAACTTCAAGTTTCATTGCGCACACTTCAAGAACCCCAATTGGATAGAGAAAAATAAAAGGTTCGTCTTCTCCATTCTTGACCCTGCATGATTTATTGTAAATACATAGATATTTATTTTAGTTTACTTATAATGCCAAAACCTGATTTCCTCAACAATCATATTTTCTTTCAATCTGTTGTCTGAGACTTTTGTATGGTGTTTTTCTGTTGTTGCGGTTTTGAAGGTATATTTCTGTTTTGACTTTCTCCTCAACAATCTGTTGTCCCCACGACGCAAAGGTATGGTCTTCTGCCTCTTTTACAACTTTCTGCCTTAATGGCTTCACAGTTATCTACAAATCCGAGTTTTATTCCAAATTTTTGTTTAACGATTTCTACTATAATAGTTGGTATACGATTTCTACAACTTTCTTTGTTTATACGACTATAATAGATTGTCATACTATATTGTTGCTTTTGTTCTTCATTTTATAGTTGGTATCATTATTCTGTTTCATCGGTAATTTACATCATTCCCAGCATGACTATAAAACTCAACGTCTTCAGAAAACAGACATAGACACCGTTTCCGTTTTCCCAATTAAAAAAAAAATGAAAACCGTTCGTTCATCTTCTCCGTTCCTGATATTCCCAATTAAAACCCGTCAAGTTCGAAATTTCAAATCAAACACTTTGCAACCAATTCTATGAAGATGACCAGTCGATCAGAAAAATTCCGAAACCAATCGATTATTCCGGTGGCATTCTTTGCTTCGTTATAAATGCAAGTGAGTAAATAAAACTCTTCGATACAATTCTCTGTTTCCAATTTGTAGGAAACCACACTAAATTCTTTGCACCGTTTCAACACCGTTTCCAGATTTAACAAAGAAAAGTAAATCATCTTAATTCATGTAATTCATTATATATAAAGCGGATACCAGATTTCCCAATTAGTTCCCGTATTCCCGGTTTTACACCAAAGTTTTTAATGGGAAGGGTACCGGAAAGTTAGACAACCACTTATTTTTTGTTCTTCATTGAAAGGGTACATTTGTAATTAGCCTGTCACCCGAAAAATAACCCAAACAGACGCACCGCTTTGAGCAGTTTACCAAAATTAGAAAAACTAAGTTGTTCGGTCATCTTCTCTAAACCAATCTCTTTCTCAACTCTCTATCTCTGCGCCTTCACATTTTTTTCCATAATCGATTGATGCATCAAAGAGGCGATTCTTTGAGATAAATCCGTTTCATGAATAACTGCAATACCAAAACTCGTTTCGAAGTTCGTTAATCTGCAACGAAATTTCTGATTACTTTCTTATCTCTCAACAAATTTTCTTTGGATTCTTGGTATGTTTTCCCATTATAATTTATTATTTTGTTTAGATCAGATTTGTATTTAGAGTGATTTTGTTGTACTTTCATATTGCAATAGCACTATCGGGCTATCAACAATTAATCCAGGAGTGTGTGTTCTGCGACTCCCATTTTTCAGGTGTGTTCCATTCAATTTTCGTCGTTGGTGATTATCTCGAGAGTTTAGTGCATTCTTAAGAAATAAGTACTACTAATTTATTATTAAGACTGATTCTGTGTGAACCAGAATGGATTTCCATACTATTGTTGCTTATGTTCTTCATTTTATAGTTGGTATCATTCATTATGTTACATGTTGCTCGTTTGTTTCCCCCCAAATAATAATATTCTTTTTGCTGGGAATGATTTCAGTGTGCTCCATATATAAAATTATGGTCTCTGGATTATTTGTTTAATATATAAAATTATGGTCACTAGGGTGTCTGCTACATACCGTTCTTTTGTGGGTCTTTAATTTCTATATCTCTTAAGTGTAGACTCACAATGTAATAAGACATCTCTTTGGATGCATTACTTTTGACATCATTTCAATTTACCAATCTTAAATGCAGCGTAGCCAAAAAGTTCGCCCCTTCTTTACCTTTTATAGTCTGTAGCCTATTTAACTTTTTCCTTCGTTTATGGCTACTCACTTTTACATTTATATTTAGCGATGCTGTTGTTCAGACTAAATTGTTGTCTAAGTTACTGTATATAGTATTCTGTGGTGCTTAGTTTCCCTACATAAGGTTTTAATTTTTAACGTCTCATCAATTATTTCAAACAGAATTCACATTTCGTCTATTTTTCAACCATCGGCTATGCATTTTGTAGTTTGTTCAGATAGTTCAAACTGCATTTCACGGTAAACAATTGTAGTTTAGTTCAATTCCCAATGTACTGTGATTTTCCTCTCTTTGTTGGCGTCTTGGTGTATGTTCAAGGTTTATGAGGACGAGTCCAATCAAAAGGATCTTCTCCCTCTCAATTCCATCCACTCCTCCAATATTCTTTTTAATGTGTATTTCTTAATATTTTTCTAATGTCACAGATTTAATAATAATTACATTATTAATAGGGCTATTTTAACACCGAGGAATGATGTTGTTGATAAACTTAATAATTAGATGATAGGAATGTTCCCAGGACAAGGAAAAAACTACAACTCATTTGATATTGTTCCACCTGATCTTCAGAACTTATATCAACAAGAATTTTTAAATTCTATTGCACCAGGTGGCTTGCCACCACATCAATTAACTCTGAAAAAGGGATGTTCAATCGTGCTTCTTAGAAATATTAAACCGAGTATAGGGTTCTGTAATGGTACTAGATTAATTTGTCTTCATTTCTATGATAATACTATATGTGCTGAGATTTCGACTGGACAGTTTAGAGGTAAAAGAGAGTTTATACCACGGATACCTCTCGAGCCAAATAAAAGCGAACACATGCCGTTTACTTTTATAAGGAAACAATTTCCAATTAAGCTTAGTTTCACATTGACTATTAATAATCACAAAGACAGACTATTCGTGATGTTGGTATAGTATATACCTTCCTGATCATGTTTTCACTCATGGCCAACTATACGCTGTGCTATTAAATCGGCGAGTACTCAGCGAGTACTCGGTGAGGAATCGCTACTCGGTACCTAGCCGACCCGACCAACCAATTACTCCCCATAAGTGATCGGGGTCCAAAAATCACCAAGTAATCGGCCGCGTTGCCGATTTATGACGAATCGGAATCGGGCGAGTTACTCACCATAAATCGGTATATAAAAGAAAACCGAGATTTTTCTTTTTTCTAACCACGAAATCAAGTTAGGGCTTTTCTCCAGCCGCGAAAACAAGCTCCAATTCCAGGTACGTTTTTTTCTTTTTCTCCACTTTCTCCACTTTCTTTTTTTCTTTCTCTCTGTCTCTCACTCTCTCCAGTCTGTTCTTCTCTACGTTTTTTTCTTCCTGCTCTTCTCCTCTCCAGTCTGCCACTCGCCCACTCTCCACTCTCTTTATAAATGCAAAACGTCAATTTTTTTTTCCCCGATAATCTTCACAAAATATGTTCAGTGAACACTATGTGGTGTATTTTGACTGAACACTATGTGGTGTATTATGATTTTTGAGAACCTACTTGAATACTTGATGACAACTTAATATAAAAAAAATAAAAATAAATGTGCTAACCCATGTTTTGCATTTGTAACTATGACAAGTTAAAGAAAAGAAAAGATTGAAAAAACAATGATATTGATTTGAAACTTTAGTGGTCAAATAACTATGGACAATGTCAACATTTCTATAGCATATTGATAGCAAAATTTTGTACCATGTTGTATGCCACATTGCCCGTCAATGTACATGCTACATATAAACATAAAAATTAAGACATCTCGAGTAATCCCGATTAATCCCGACCGAGTAGACCTATTTCGCTACTCGCCTCCTCCACCGAGTAGCGACCGAAAGTAGCGGTTTAAAAATCGCCGAGTAATCCCGATTAATCCCGACCGAGTAGACCCTTTCGCTACTCGCGACTTCCCCGAAAGTAGCGATTTAAGCGATTTAACCGCCTGACTATACGTTACATTGTCGAGGTGTGTCTCAAGAAATAACATAAAGATTTTAGTAAAAAATGGAACCTTAACTAAACGTAGTGGAACTTACACTAGAAATATAGTATATCGGGACGTGTTACTTAAAGATAATGATGATGCTTTGGATGCTTTACATTGAACTTATTTTCATGTCATTATGCTATCATGCAATGAATTGTTATTATTATTATTATTTTTTTAATAAAAAAAACTCCCTGATTTTCGTCTGTATAATAAAATCTGATGTATTCCTGCAGTACCTTTTTAATTTGATTTATTTGACGATTATTTGTCTACCGCCGTTTAAATAAACAACATGGTTAGTTCGGGATACCCACCCACAACTAATAGTTGCAATTAGGCATACCTCATCCCTACTACTCCCCACCTCCTTAGACAAAAAACATAAAACTGTTCAAAAAAAAAAATGGTGATACCCCCGCAGTTGAAAAATCCACTAGCGAAGATTTTTTTTTTACATGAACAAGGTTTGCTAAGCTTTCCTTTTGTTGGTACAATACATGGGTGCCTTTTGTTTTTACAATTAAGCCCTTACTGTAAACAAAGCAAACAGCCAAACAATAAGAATAACAACTATTAAAGGGAGGGTATCCACGAGTGACCCAAAACATTTTTAACTCCGCCAATGCATTTTGCGTTTTTGCGTTGCTGGTCCCAAGCCCAGATAAAGGAAGAGGGAAAATAAATTTATTTTGATGTTCTCTGCTCTTAGTTATTCTTAGTCTTGATAGCTCATTTGGGACTTTAAACATAGCATGTCAGGCTCTCGAAATTTTCTTAGGAAGTGCTTACTATCCAGCTGTTAATTCCTGTCATTTCGTCCTTTTTCCATTTCAGGTTCTACATGTGGTGGTGGAGCAATCTAGATGTCACTGAAGCTGATTTTAGTTTTTGCATGTGGTGGTGGAGCAATATACATGTCGCTGAAGTTGATATGCAAGTACAGGTTAGTAAATGTGCTATACAAGATGTGCAGCCATTATTGGGTCTATAAGATTAGGATTTAAGAATTTAACTCTATACAAGACTATTTTGTTTTTGGATTTGATTTATGCATTTTCCCTACAATCTGTGGACTGACCTCTTTTGGAATTCAAGTGAGTATAGTTCTATTGGCCCATCATTGGACCAGTTTTCCTGATATTCTACACGTGCTTACCTCTTTCTTTTTATCTTCGCGCAGTTTGTTCAAGATATACAAGTAATCACGTCTAACTTTTGTTACATTAACAATCGATTGTGACTCTGAAGAGGTCCAATAGAGTCAATGGTGTCGCAAAGGATGGGATACGGACAGTGTTTTCAGGCTGAACAAAATGCAAGGCTAGGTGTTGCCGTCATTGTGATTAAACTTTAGATGATGATGAATATGTTATCACTCGAAAGAAGTCGATGGAAAGCCAACATCCTTCTTAACACATGAATCATAGCATCGATATACATTGGCATCGCTCTCATCAATGCAAGATTCCTACAAGGAAGGAACATTACTCTACTCCTACAACCGTGTTATGCATGGCTTTAGTTCGAGGATAACACCATCTCAGCTATCCGAGTTGCATCAACTACCAGGTCATCATGTTGCATACCGTGAGTCATATGGAAAGCTATTCACCACTCGCACCCCCAAGTTCCTTGGCTTAAAACACATTTCTGTTTTATGGTCTGCAGCTTCATATGTTAAAGATGTAATTATCAGATTACTTGACACTGGCAGGTTGCAGTAGTTTCAATGACAAAGCAATGACACCAGTGGCAGAGAGATGGAAAGGTAACTGTGAAAATTGAACAACATTCAGCCCTTTCAATTGCAACTTCAAGCTCATAGAGGCTATGGAACGCACACATCCTCAACAGCTGTAGATAAATCTGTAATCACTGCAGCACATCCCGCATATGCCAAGGGAACATTAAGAGGAGTCACCCCAGGTGCACTCCTTGGACTTGATGTTGGAACCCCTTAGCCAGCTGGTTTTGCAAAATAAAAAACAACTGAGTCAGTGAAAAGAAATGACAGAGAGGAGATATTTGAGAGAAATTTCAAAGAAAAAACAAGTCTGGAACACAGTACTGAAAAAATGCCGCTTGATCACAAGAAAACCCAAGAATTTTGGAGCTCAGGGAGTAGCCCATGTGGAAGGAATCAGTAGGGAGAATCTTAATGAAGAAACTCCTTATTCTAATCTCTTGCTGATAAATCGTACTGCTAGCCCTCTTTCATGGTAAGTTCATTTTCAATGTTGGTATTTGTCTTTAGTCCTGTATTGATAGAAGGGTTGAGCAGATCCTAAACAGTGTAGTTTGACCATAATCAAAACCGACTTTGATGTGAAGCTTGAGATTTTTTAGACCTAGGATTTGTTTGACTTATAGTGCAAGTTTTTCATTTCCCCTGTCAACTCGGTTGGAATATGTGTATAGGCGTAACATTGCTAGCTTCTGTTATACATCGATCATAATTATCAAAACTTAAAACTAAAATAAACAAACAAAATAAATAAAAGCGATCGTAATTGCCATCCGGGTTTATGGAGTGCAAGGATAGAAACAACCGCAGTGCTATAATGCTATCATATTCATTTCTCCCTTCTATGGCATCAAGGAAACTAAGAAATGCAGCAGAGAAGGTGTGTTGGTCTGTAAAATCTATTTGTATACACATTATTTGCTCAGTGTATCTTCTTTTTTTCTATTTTTTTATAATGGTTATGCTCTCTAGCCAAGTAAAAACTGGTGGACCATGTTACATGCAAAATTCTGCTATGAGTATTGCCTGGTTAATCATCACTGAAAGTAGCTGTATTTTCTTTGTCCACACATGTGATGTGCAATGTGTAATGTGTTGACGTAACATGTTAAAACCCGTAAACCGATACCCCTTCATTTTGGGGTGAGGTGTACGGGATACATCAACTACATCTTTTTTTTTTTTTTGATGCAAATCATACTATATTATATATTTAGCAAAAAGTTACACAAAATGGGGTGAGCAGCCAGATTCTGAAATACACACTGGGAGATCAGATGGTTCTAATTCCTGGTAAACCCACGCAGCTAGTGAGTCTGCATCACCATTCAAGTTCCTGCTAATCCATCTAAAGGCAAAAGAGCTAAGCTCAGATCCTAAACTGAAAATATGATTTTTTATACATTCCCATTGCCATCTACATGAGCTGCCTTGTAAAGCTCCAATTACTTCAGCATTATCCCCTTGTATCACATAGTGGTGTCCTCCAAGACGACGTGCGGCTGACATTGCAACCGGTGACTTCGACTCCGCTCGCTTGCTGCTTCCAAGGCCCTGAATCTCCTAACCGCAACCCCAACAATAGCACCCTCACTATCAACTGCAATAGCCCCAGCTCCAGCCCACCCTTGTTGCCTGTGGAAGGAAGCATCAAAATTAATGAGTATACTAGCATTAGGTATAAGTGGAAAGACAGACTCCAAATTTATATCATCATAAGCTAGAGCAGGGTTAGTGTGAGGATGTGCTTCACTATATGCCAGATAGCACTTCTCTGCCAGCCTGCCGCTTTCTCTGACCAGCCTTTCACAGTTAGTCTTTCTCTTCTCAAACTTCAAGTGATTCCTGGCTTGCCAGATCTTGTGAATCAGGACAACAATGTGGGTTCCAGCCAGCCTAAGCTCTTCATCAGGACTACAGCACCAAGTCAAGAAGAGGTCTAGCCTCTCTCTTATGGAAGTCTGTTGTTTCTTGTGCACTTTCAACCCAACCTGGGATCCAAACCATACCATCCTTACCCATTCACAGGTGAAGAACAAGTGGTCTGCAGATTCCATCTCTTTGAAGCAGAAGGGGCAGGATAAGTCCCCCTTAATTTTCCTCACTGCTAGGACATCACCTGTAGGTAGGATCTGCATATAAAGCTTCCAGAGGAACATTTGTATGTAGGCTGGGAGAGGAGCCTTCCATATATGTCTAAGGGTGAGGTGGTTACAGCTAGAGCTTTGTCCCATCTCTTGTTTAGGCTTAAGAAAATTATAGACAGACTTGACTGAGATGTTACCACCTCTTTCCTGTCCCCATTTCATCTTGTCTGTACTATTTTCTTCAGGTCTTATCTTGATATCCAGAACCTTCCTACAAATGAAGTGATTAAGGTGAAGACTAAGTTTAGTCTCATCCCATCCACTTTTGTCTGGCAGAAACAGATCTGAGACCACACTAGAATCCAAGGTGGGTGCTACCACCCCCAACTCCTCCAGCGTACTGGGCTTGCCATTGCAGAACAGCCAAGGGTCCTTTATTGCTGAGATAGAATTCCCATTTCCAATGGCCCAAATCAGACCCCCACTTATGTCATTAAAAGTTCTATGGATCCCTTTCCAGAAGTAGGATGCTTTGTCTGGGGGTTTTTTTACATCACCAATCCAGTGTTTACCATATATGCTGAACATAGTCCTAGTCCATAGGGACTGTAAGTATGTAGCAGCTTTCCATGGCAATTTAGCCAACATGGCTACATTCATGTCCCTAGCCTTTCTCAGGCCAAGTCCCCCCACATCTTTGGGCTGACATATGTGCTCCCACCCAATGGTGTGGACACTTTGAGATTGTTCCTTTCCTACCCACCAGAAATCTCTACATGCCTTGTCAATCTTAGTGCAAGTAGAGCGCAGTAGCACATAGGTTGACATGGCATATAGGGGGGTAGATTGAACAACAGCTTGGATAAGAGTGGTCCTGCCAGCTTGGGACAGGACCTTTGCTCTCCATCCCTTGATCTTATTTTGGATCTTGTCTACCAAGTAGTCAAAATCCTCCGACTTCTTTCTTGATAGCATGATAGGAACACCAAGATACATTTCCTTAGGACCAAAGTTCCTAACTTTCCAGAATCTTTTCAGTCTGAACTTTTGTCTATAAGTTACATTTCTACTGAAGAAGATACTAGTTTTTTCAAAGTTCACTTTTTGGCCAGAAGCCTCACAATACCCATCAAGGATTCTCTTGAGGTTTCCTGACTCTACCATATTAGCCTTAGTAAAGAGGATTAGGTCATCTGCATATAAGAGGTGAGATAAGGCAGGGGAGTTTCTTTTGATTTTAATACCATGTAGCTCCTCTTCCTGTTCAGCCTTAGCAATCATTCTAGACAGGGCCTCAGAGGCAATGATGAACAAATACGGAGATAAAGGATCTCCTTGCCTCACTCCTCTTTCAGGGACGAACCTCTCCAGAGGGGAACCATTTAGCATAACTTGGAAAGAAACAGTGGAGACACACTGCTGAATCATGTGTCTCCATTTCATATTAAAACCCAGCTTCTCAAAAATGTTATCAATGAAGGTCCACTCAACCCTATCATAGGCCTTTGCCATATCCACCTTAAGAGCAATCCAACCCTCATTTTTTGATTTCATGTTCTTCATATTATGGAAAACCTCACAGGCTAGCCCCACATTGTCCCCTATACTTCTGCCTTTAATGAAAGCCCCTTGGAAAGGGGAGACAATTTTATTAATCAAACCTTTAAGTCTGTTGGCAAGAATCTTGGAGATGATCTTGTATCCAAAGTTGCACAGGCTAATAGGTCGAAACTTGGAAGCATGGTCAGGATTAGCAATTTTAGGAATCAGGGCTATGTGAGTCTCATTCAACCTAGGATTCAGACTCCCTTGGTGGAAAAAGTCCTTTACAAGGTCTATCACATCAGGCCCTATGATGTCCCAGCATTTTTGGTAAAAAATGCCTTGAAAACCATCAGGCCCTGGGGATTTATACCCACCCATCTTTTTAACCACTCCCCATATCTCCTCACTAGTAGGGATGCCTGTAATGATCTCATTTTCTCTGGCAGTGATGCAAGGATGAAATAAGTTTAAAATCTCATCATTTCTGTGGGGGTGGTCAGAGGTGAAGATCCCCTGGAAATATTGGTTCAGGGAAGCCCCCACCTCAGTCCTACCCTCCTTCCAATCCCCTTCATTGTTTCTGATTTTCTCTATAGTGTTTTTCCTTCTCCTGAAGATGGTGGAGAGGTGAAAAAACTTAGTGTTTCTAGCCCCATCCTTCAGCCAAGATTGAGATGACTTCTGTTTCCAGAAGTCCTCTTCTTTGTCATACCATTCTAGCAGCTCATCCTTAAGCTTTTTGGCCTTATTATAGTTACTGATGCTAAAGGGTTTACTTAGCACAGTATCAAGATTGGCTTGTGTAGCCTTAATATTGGTAAAGATGTTACCAAAAACATGTTTATTCCATAGAGCCAGATCCTTTGTTGTTTTCTCCATCTTTTTTATGAAGTTACTATCAGGTAACTCATGAGAGATCGAGTTCCAAGCCTTTTCTATGGTCTCCATGCAAGTTTCATGTTTCAACCACATATCAAAGAATTTAAAAGGTCTGGGCAGTTTCTCCTCTTTTTTTTCTAGATTAATGAACAGGGAGACATGGTCAGAGGTGGCATTAGCCCATGTTCTAATCTGGGCATTAGGAAAGGAGGCCAGCCACTCCGGTGTTGCCAGAGCTCTGTCCAGCCTTTCCAGAATATGGTCATATGGTTTTCTATTGTTGCTCCAAGTGTATTTGGGGCCTTTAAACCCCAAATCCACAAGACCAAGATCATTTATGAAATTATTAAACTCCTGCATGCTCTTAGTGATTCTACTCCTCCCACCTATCTTTTCATCTAAACTTGATATGGCATTGAAATCCCCAAAGAGGCACCAAGGGCCAGGGATTAAGGGAGCAACATCCTTCAGCTCAGCCCATACTTTATTTCTATTATGGGCTATAGGGTTCCCATACACAAAAGTGAAGAACCAAGGCTCAATATGAAAATAATTTGAGAGCTTACCAGTCACTTGGTTGCGAGATGACCCTAGAATTTCCAACTCCACATCTTCTTTCCACAAAATAGCGAGCCCACCACTAAGACCTTGAGCTGGAACCGCAAAAAAGTTGCTAAACTTGAGTTTCTTACTTAACTTACCTATTCCTTCCTGACTTGCCTTTGTTTCAGCCAAACAGACTAGATCTACACTAAACTTCCCAATGAGGTCCTTTATTTGTTGAACTGCCGTGGTGGTACCAATACCTCGGCAATTCCAGGCGTGGATCGTCATGGATACCAAGGCAGCTGTGAAGGGACAGCTACCGCGAACCCTGGAGGAGTTTGTGACAGACCCCCACTGTTGTCTTCCCCTTTTTGGACCTCAGCTTTCTGGACTTGTTCAGAACTCTCTTTCTGACACACTTCCTGACTTGTTTCCCCTGGATCTTTCCCATTACTTCCTTCGTACTTGATCACTTTAAAAACTGTGGAATCATCCATAGCCAATGGAACTACATGCCTTCTTGCTATCGGTCTTTGCCTTCTGCTATCGGTCTCATCAAACTCATCCCCACCCAGTGAAGCTTTCTCATACTCCATGGGAGTCTTCTCTGGATTCACAGCAGAACTCTCCCCGATACTGTGATACTTTCCTTTGAAAGAGACTCTTCTCGTAACAAACGAGTCATCCACTGCTAAGGGTTTAGGTTGCTTGGCCAAAGAGATGTTGTCTTCTGAATCATATCCACCTTCTTCAACACTCCCTTGCACCAGATCCCCTGGAGCAAAATCCAAAGCTACTTCCTCTTGCATTGGTACATTCTGCATATCCAAACTTGGGCCCCTCTCTTCAGAGTATGAGTCCTCTTCCCATTCTGTGAAGGCATCCGAAGGAATTTGGTCTTCTGGGATGCTATGGTCTGAGAGATCAGAGGGTATGTTGGGGTTGAGAGACCGGCTTGAGTTTGAGGGGCTTGAGTTGGAGGGGTCTGTAGATGCGCCAGTGTCACTAGAAATATTAATTACTGGAACCTCTTCTGGGATTAACATATGCCCTAGGCCTAGTTTCCTAAGCTCATCAGCCTCCTTCTTAGCCCTCTTAGATTGTTTTGCTACCGCCTTCAAACAATACCTTTCCCATTCTGCATCATCCATGTTTTGTTGTTTTCCGGTAGATCTAGTAGCAAAGGATCGCTTCTTTCCTATCCTTTCCTCTTGACCAGCACCTTCACGCTTCTTAACTACTACTCCCTTTCTCTTACCTCGAGATGCCACCGTTTTAAGACCCCTTCCACGTGTAGGCAGTCCTGTGAACTTGAAGCAAGAGCTCTCTCCTCCAGCTGGTGAGGTGAAGTGTTGAGATCCATCAGGCGTGGTGCTCTCACGACTTTGTATGATGATATCCGACAAAAGTAAAATAGAGGGCGGCGTAGCCTGTTCAGCCACAGAAGATGGTCCTGTTCCCAAGGACTCATCTATTAAAGCTATCTCGCCTGGTTCTCCAGCTGTGTGATCTCGAAGAGACTGCCTATGCTCTTGTTCTTGATTGCAGATATCTGTTTCGAGACCCTTACCTTGGTCCATATCCATCATACTCGAGCTTGGGCTCCAGAGCACCAAGGCCTCACAGGCCTCTTCTATTCTCTGATCTGGGTCCATCGAACCAGCTTTTGCCCCTGAGTCATGGGCCTTTTCCCTATCTGTCATATCCAGGTCCACCCCTTTGTTTGAGACAGTGCCCAGCTCAGCCATTCCAACGGTTACTGATTCCGTGATCATCCAGACTGATGTATCCGTTCTGTGTTCTGTCAGAACCTCTGAAATACCCTCTGTACCCTTTGGCCTGACCTCCACACTCGCCACCACCGAAAGCCGATTGGTGGTAACCATATCCCATCACTCTTCCACAGCTTCTTTCCAGGGGGGGTTCTGTTCCTAGCTGGAATTTGATCCATCCTAGGTTTTTTAGGGGAACCAAAAAAAAGTAATCGATTTTGGGATTGGCACAAAGCCGTTGTTGTAGAAGACATTTGCTCTTAGACCAAAAGAGAAATTATTTTTTATATCTCTAGGAGAGCCTCCCAGCTTCCTCATCTCCAAGCTATGTTTTTCTCTGATACTACAGTAATGTATATCATGCCCAATACATCCACAAAAGTAGCAGAAGATTTCTAGCTTTTCGTATTTGAAGGAGACACAGAGGACTTCGCCCAATTCCGTACTCAACTCAATACCTTTTAGCAATCTCTCTTTGATGTCCATTCGCACTCTCACCCTTGCAACAGGGTTTTTGAAAGCAGATGAACACTGAAGATCCATCCCCTTAACTTTGCCCAGAGTTGAGCCCACTTTGTGCACATTTTTCTCATTTATGCGATCTCTTGGGAGTCCAAAGATCTGCACCCAGAAGTCCACTCTATCAAATCTTCTGTCTTCTTCCATGCTTCCCAAGTCATCTACTTTCTTTACGGATAGGATAAATCCTTGGATCACCCAAGGTCCATTTTCCTTGACATGCTTATAGTCTTCTACCTCCGCAAAAACCATTTTGTAGATACCTTTTGAAATGACTTCTATCTTGGTCTCCCCCTTGATTTGCCAGCATCGATGTACTTCATCTGCAAGATCTTGTAGAGATATGTGCTTTCCCCCATATAGCTTCCCCACCAAGGTCGTGTGATCTGTAAGTAATTCTCTGGGGTTTTTGCAGCCAATCTTCACCACATGTTTCTCCTTAGAGCAAAATAAGTTTTTTATATCTTCTTGGAGTTTCTCTATTCTGTCCCTTGAGAGCTCTCCTTGCTCATCGTCCCCTACTACACCTCTATCTGTCGATTCCATCAACCAGAACTGCTTAGTCTATCAGAGGCTAGATTACCAGATAACTAACAACAAACTAAACCTACTAAAAAACGTGAAGCAAAAGAAAAAGACAACTGAAAACTACTCCGCATAAGCTGGACTCAGTAAAGGAAAAAAGAAATTTGAAATTTGAAATGTGAGAACAAAAAGGGGGGAAGAGTTTGGTATGTGCTGCTTTGAGCCGCAGCAGAGCTGTTTAATGGACATAACAGTTGAAGAAGATGGTAAGTGATCTTCTCAAATTGAATAGGATACATCAACTACATCAGCATTAGACTTTGGAAAACAACATAAAAATTAGGTGCATGTAGAAAATCTGGGAATCGTAATTGGGATTTGGTACAGCCGTACAAGTCATTTCTTACTAATTGTGCTTTAGTTATATGCTAAATTACTTATGACTGCCTTGGTTGGCTACACGGACTTCGCCGAATGGGGATCGATAGACTCTAGAGAATGGACACTTATAGACGCACAATTGACTACACTTGGTCCGTACTTTTATCTGAAGCATGACCAGAGATCTTCTAGAACGTTGCCCTATCAATTTCCACTTTCTTTTTGCTCTTCGCGGAACGGATAAATATGTAATTACATGGTCCTCGTACTCTTTCAGTTAGAATTGTAAAATTAAAATACTCGCAAAACATACACACCGTTCCTCTTTCCCTACTTTCTCAATTACAAAAAAAAAAAAAGACGTATCTCCATGGCATGCGCTTCTCTCCACTGAATTCTGCCGATTTGCTACAAAACCGTCGATCTCCTCGTCTCTCCTCCTCCCAAACACAACCAAACACGGAAAAAAAAAACAAAAAACAAAAAACAAAAACAAAAAAATAAATAAATAAATAAATAAATAAAAATCAAATAAAACTTTGTGGAAGAAGCTAAGTGAACTATTTAGAATTAAACTTTCTTTGTTTCCACTTTGTAGGAAACCACTTTCAATTATCTTGATTTTGTTTTGCAGGCAATCACAACTATTATCTTATGTTCCTCAATATCCTAGGTTGCACCAGTTTGCCGCAGAATGACTAAATCAATCAGAATATGGTCGAAAAATAATGGTTATTATCATACCACTTTAGACGCAACTCAAATACCATCACATAATGAAGGTTTCATATTGATGACAGAAGGATCATTTGACAATACAGCCCTCCTAATGAAATATCATATACGTCTCATCGTCGACTTTTGTTTTCATTCTAGATTGGAAGAGTATGAAAGTGAAGCAAAAGTCATCTTCAACTGTTATTTCTTTATCGGATTGGAATGAGAATACTTTTTTTCTCTTACTTTCACTTTTTTTGGATTTTCAATTTGCCATTTGATTTATTAGTTGCAGGATACTACTTTCTTCCATTGAATGAAAACCAATAGTTAAATACCTTTTCAATTATATTCTTACTTTTGTTCCTTTATAACTTTTTTAGCCATGTGGTTATTTCTTCATCTTTTATATCCCCCATCTCATTCTTAATTAAACCAACTCTATTGTTTACATATCATGTTCCAGCATTCAAATTCATTTCCAAACAAAGCATTTCTATGTAAAGACTCAAATTTTTTTTACTGAACTATTCTTTTTTACGTTTGCTAAGCAATTATTGACATTGACATCTTTCAAATAAAAAAATTAACTATTTTTGCAACACGTGCATCGCACGTGCCCTTTTACTAGTATATATAAATAGGAAACTACTAGATACGGTTCGGACTTTCACACCGTATATACAAGACACAAAGGATAGGCGCCCTCCCATGATAGTTCAACATCTAACTCCATTTGTTGCTCACGCCTATATATAAGGAACATATAATAAGTGCACGCCCATACATATTTCAACACTCCCCCACAAGCTGTAATTATATGAACTGTGTATATTACATCTTGGATTGGATTACATAAATAAATGATAAGAATACTACTCTTCCTTTCTGATAGGACTGTCTTTAGTTGAAAAACTCGAACAACTGTGGAGACATTCTAGAAAGTGAAACTATCAATTTGGGCAATAGCCTAAACTACATATTGAAGTTGTAACACAGTCACAAATTGTAACAATAACACTTGTTTAGTGGCGCGTTGTTTGGCTGCTACTCACTCCATTTTCTACTATGGATGTCATAATATAAATTGCAAACAATAACACTGATTTGATGTGTGTTTCTTGGCTGTTACTATCAATATCACTGTTGTAGTCAACAAAATATTGCTCTGAATACTCCTGAATACTGAATATTGATGCAGTTTAAGCATGATTGCAACCTGAATACTAATACCAACTGATGCAACTTAGGCATGACTGCTACCTGAAAACACGAGTGCAATTTAGGCATGATTGCTGCCTGAAAGCCACTGAATACTGTTGCAGTTAAGGCGTGACTGCAACCTGAACTCATACTCTTCCACATACATCTCCATATTCTCCCCATCAAGTTGGAACATTCTAAGTCTTTTGTATATTCCAACTTGACCAATATCTGCAATACTATAGAACACGATGCAATATAAACTCATGAGAATATTGGAGAGCTACCATTACTACTGGTGGAATTCCACTTGCCTCAAATACTACTATACTCGATGTTCTCATACTCAAATACTACTCAATGTCACATATCTCCATATTCTCCCCCTCAAGTTGGAATATACAAGTCTAAGTTAGAACATACAAAGACTTGTCTATTCCAAGTTGAACTTGAAACATAGGAAACCAAACACCAATGCAAAAAAAACTAGTCATGCCCAAATTTATACAACCAACCAATGCCCACTTCAAAGAACAATACTGCGTTCCCCAATAACCATATTCTCATAACTTATAATAATTAACAAACACCGAAAGAGATCATGTACGCACACAATGAAGCAAAACAAGAAATACTTTGAGTAAGTGGAAAACTAGCACAAAACATAGTTGGACATTTTAACAAACACTTGGATGCGGAAACAGATGACAAATATTTTGTTCACTAATACCAACTGAGGAAGCTAGAAACTCAAACATCTATAACAATACCAACATCAAATTGTAATACTTGAAACTACTCAACGAGCAATACTACATGGATACCAAAACTACTTCATATATACTTGAGGATAAATTCAAAGACAGATAATACATGATCCTCTTTGCAGTATACCTCATTAAAAAAAAAACTTCAAACTTGTTCCCACAAAGATGAAATCAAAACTAATACTCATAAAATACTGGATAGATCACCTCAATCTAGTTCCTTCAAAGATGAAACTGAAACTAATTAATAATATTCAAAGAATACTAAATAGATGAAAATACCACATACCGGACAAATTAAAACCAAACTCATCACTCTTGGCTCGTAACTGTAGAAGCTCGAGTCCACCGCTTTCATACTATAGGCGCGGGCCTATGGTTGAGGGCAAAAGTATCGGTGCGCGAATTGAGACGGGAGAACTTCAAACTTTATCAGTTTCCTTAGATTACCTTCTTGTTTGGCTTTTTGAACTCGTATGCAACAATAATCTTTAATACAACTTGATACTTGTTTCTTCTTGTTAAACTTGAATACTGAAAACTGAAAAATTGATTTTTTTTGTTTGTATACTTATTTTGGGAGATACTTCTCCTAGCATACCATCAAACTTAGATTTCCCATGTTAGTGTCTTAGCGGTGATGTTATGAGAGTTGTAACATTATTGAGAAAATACTCAACTCTGCCAGAGTTGTGACATTATTGAGAGAATACTCAACCCTAATACATAAAAATAGGAAACTACTAGATACCGTTCAGATTTTCACACCGATAGGCATGCGCCTATATACAAGACACAAAGGATAGGCACCCGCCATGGTTCAACATACTTCTAACCATAGTACAAAATATCAGGATATAGGTATTTATCGATATTCAATTTCTGGATATGTATCGTGGATATATCCTCATCTTTGGGGATATTTGACATTGTTTTACATGTAAATATCGTGGATATATCCAAAATATCGATAAATATTGTAGATATTGTGGATATTTATTGATATATCATGATAAATTATTTATATTTATTTGAAATATAATGGTAAATATTAAATAAAATTGTTATATACACAAAATATCACAATATATCCCCAAATATCACAAAATATCTTCAAATATTATAAATATCGTCAAAATATCACCGATATTTACAGTCGTATATATCTCTAAACATATCGTGATATTTATATATCTTTCTCTAAAATCTGAATAGATATCTCCAAATATCGCGATATATCGGGATATTTTGTACTATGCTTCTAACTCCATTTGCTGGCTGACTCCTATATATAAGGAACATATGATATGCGCACGCCCATACATACTTCAACTAGATTTTTGGACCCGATCAACGAACGGGGTCCGTTTTTATATAATTTTTTTCATTTTATTACTATATATCAAAAACTTACTTCCAAACTATAATAAAACTCATACAGTAAATTAATTGGTCAAAGTTCCCAACGCCAATTATTTACCAGATTTCATTCTAGACTTCAAATAATAAGGAAAATGATAAACAATAAAGAATTATGCAAGACATTTATATTTTAAGAGAAGAAGCTCTTGAGTCCACACTACAAATAAAGACATATAACCACTAAATGTTTATAAGTATTTCATCTTAATTAACACTTTCCAAAAACTACCGTGGTTACTTTCCAGTAGTTCAAATCACCTACAACCTATGCAATCTCTTGATCTTGCAATCTCTTAATCTCTTAGAGTTTCATAAGAGTAGTGTTCTATGAAATTATATACGCAAGCATTGGAACTATTCACTATCCAAAAAAAAAGAGCATTGGAACTATGTTGTATTGTTAAATATTTGAGTTTGACTCCAACATGAACACAAAGATGTCTATTATCTTTGCTAAATAACGATCTTATGATATCGACTATCTTTTATTTCAAGTAATTAGATTTCATGGTTGAACAATGTATTGCCATTCATATAGCTCTATATATTTGGGGAACACTAACGTTGACATTTCCAAGTACTAATATCTTGTGTGCCCAAATCCTAGAGGAAAGGATTTCATTGATTGTAAAATAAAATTTTGCACAATCAATTTAAAACCATATGAAAGCTTACAATAACAATTTAATAACACACAATTGATCTTCATAGAACCCTCCATTCTAAAATGTAGATATGGATCATTGCTACCCCATAAGAAAACAACGTCTCATGTCGTATGCCAAAGTTAAAACCAAAGCCCTTTCGGAAGGAAGATCGAAGACTTGTATTGACTATTGGTTGTGTTGTACAATTTTTTTAAACAACTAAAATAATTAAAGCATCGGGATATGACTATTGAACTAACTACAAAAACAATAATGGCAAAATATGTCTATTGTTAAATAATAGACAAAGATGTCTATTGTTAAATAAGTTGACTGGCTTTAGAACACATTCATAAAAAAAAAGCTGCTTATCCCATTGACTTCATCGTAACTATAACTTCAGTCTGGTATAGCAGGAGTGCACTCATCGATGCTTTTACTTCCAAATGATTGCCCTTGCTATGTCAGAAGCAATAATGAGGGGAAAATGGAAAATGTTAGCAAGCTAAAAGAAGGCATGCAGACACACATAAAGGAAAAGGAAAAGCTAAGTATACCTTTAAAAGTTTGAAGGTAGTAAGGATGTGATTTCACTATCCGGCAAGTCCCCGCTTCAAGGTTCGGACATAATACTTGTGTGTATAAAAGCAATTGTGATCGCCAGAAAGGTAGCAGTTTCTAGTTCGCAACATCCCCATGCAAAGCAGTATCTCTCATATTCATCCACACAATAGCATGTGCTGCCCTTAGGGCAGGAGATCGAGAAGGGGAGGGGGACATGAGTACGTGGGAAAAGAAGGATCGACCCTTCCTTATGGGGTACAAATCCAGGTGATCCCACACTTGCTAGTGATATAGCTAATACCAACTACATTACGTACGCTCTAAATAAATTTACCCATTTTATCCCTATAGTTGGCTCCCAAGCTGATTAATATGCCTCAAGTGCTAGAATTGTGCATGACATTAGAATGCTACAATGAGGGAATATAATTTAAACTTGAGACAACCATCTAGAAACTCAGAAAGGGACAAAAAATTATACTGATTTCTATTAGTATATTGCATATTTCACTAATCATGTGATACACATGAAAAAATAATAATTGATCTACACAGAAAAAATGAAGCAAGCAATACCAACCATACTTACTTGAGTGTTGGTGAAGTGTATCAAAGAGCGCTCCCTCAAGAAGTACGTTTGTTTGCAGGCTTATTAATTAGAAACTTGATATTCTCCACCATGGTAATTGTGTTGTTCTTCAACTCTTCTTGTATCCAAGAATTGAAAGGATGATCAATATGAATATTTACGTTGGGCATGACATGGACGATAATACAAATCATTAACTATCTCATCTTACTAAACAAAGGCATACAGAGAGAGAGAATAAGTTAAATGAAATATTAACAAAAATACCTCAATAAATTAGTAGAAAGTGTCGTGGCCATAATTCCTTTTGGGTTGGCACTATAATCTCCTCGAGTATGTAAAGTTGAAGCTTCCTTTGTCTGAAAATTCATGTAAATAACCAAGTGAATGACCTGAGAGAGAGAGTATATGGCTAATGAAAGCATGTAGTAGATGTAGTGAGGAATCTAATGAGAATGAAAGCAAAATCAAGTGATTGAATGTTAGAAACAAAAAACTCCTAAAGACAAATAGTTACTAAGAGCCTCATCTTGGAAGTCTGTCTGCCATGACCTATGAGTTTCAACCACGTTTACAATCCAAACTTGAATAATGATCTAATGATAAGGAATGAGATTAAATCAGACCAAGTCTTCTTATTACTTTCCAAAAGTCAACTATTGTATCTTTCATATCTAATGATTCACTCTACATAAATTACCACGTCCCTTGAAGTTGTCTTAACCCTGAGTCCATCCTTAGGATGCCTAGGAATTTATACGGAACAATTTTAAAGTTTTCACCCAATGAGATCTCAACAGTGCAGTCTTGTAGCTACTGAACTTACCATTGAGTTTCTTTCATCATAGGGCATGACATGCATTGTCTATGTACAAAATTCTATATGTAGCTTATTTTTGAACAATTATTTTGAGAAACAAAATGCCACATCAGTATTCTTGCATAACTGAACATTTAAGAAACAAACTTTAACTTTAAACGATGGCAATCTAAGGTACTTCATTGGGGTTTCGTGGGCACATCAATCATAAAAGTTTTCGATAGTCTTTATAAGAAACCAAATAATTGACTATTCGATCATGGTATCGAACATGCTGGTAGAGTCTTAATTAAATTGACAATGAAAATGAAGTAGTAATCAGAAAGAAATTCTCCCAATAAGACAGAACAAAACTATAAAATGCATGTAAAGCTTGTCTTGGACAATTGGCTTGTTTAGACTTGTAAATTGTAATGCCATTGGAGACAAGATGACAAGATTTAGTAGACACGATTCACTAAACAGTCACAAATGCCCTGAAGCACTACATGGCGCATGCTTACGTAACATAGTGTTGAAGTTTAACAATTGTTAATACCTACACCAACATACATACGTTTGCCACCAAATGTTCCATTAAATTTCTGAACACCTTAATGAAGTCCTTCATACAACATCTTCCATAAACTAAACTTCTCTTTCTTTAAGGCAAACACACCATGAAAAACCATTCCAGTTAACATTCTAGATCCAGGTTGTACAGCTCCTTGATAAATTTTCCTTAATATTCTGTGACCATCTATAAACTGATATTTATAAACAATCAATATACTTCGTATTCAACAATATGAATATAAGTAAGTTCACAAAAATTCATCTGCACTAATAGTTTAATAACTAATAGTTATATTCTTGTCATAAGGACTCTGAGGAAGCACATTTATGTTAGTAAAACTATTCACTTCATTAAAATATTTTAAGAAATGACACCGACCATTAGCACATCTCACCCTACACAATTTGCAAAGGTGCAAACTGAGGAAGCCAAAACCTAGAGGCATGATCCGATCCAAGCACATATTTAGCTTAGAAACCTAACTTATAAAGAAATTAAAGCGACCAAAAAACTGTAAGGAAAAAAATGCTTCAATTGTAGTTAAAATACCTATTGTTGTGCGAGTTTAGTCTACGCTTGATTATATTTAAATGCATTTAATTGGCTGTAGAAAAGAAGATGAAAAAAAAAAGATGAAAACACAATTAAATTTTATAGGATTTTAGTTCAGTTGGTGCATATGAAAATTCAATCTAGATCATTGTAATCACAACATTGATTATTTATAGTAATTTTGCAACAAAATCGAAGGTAAGCAAATTAAAGGGGAAAAAACATAAATTGTGCAACCCCTAACCTCAAAAAGAAATCATGGGTTTTCACAGAAATTGAGTATTAGTATTGAATTTTTTTAAGAGATTGAGAAGTTGATGAAGATGGTAAATATGGTGATCAAACATCTTGTTCTAGAAAACCTTAACAGTCGAAATTCAAGTACCTTGATACATGATCAAAGAGAGAAAACAGAGCAAAGAGAGAGAACCACAGCACATTATCAAGCCAAAAAAAAAATCAAATGAAAAACTTTGGACTGTTTGATTAATCTTCATGGGAGGGGAGAGGAGGAAAAATAATGGGTTATGGAAAGAGGTACGGTGGGTTTATTAGATAGTATTTTGTTTGTTGTGAGTTTTTTGTAGCAATTTCTCTATTGCCTAGCTTAATACTAATCTCTTAAAACTAACATCGTATTTGTAACACTTTTAGGATGTCAAGTTTCCTTCTCTAACAATTATTGGTGAAGAAAACAAAGGTCTTCTACTTGATCTTACCAAATGGAATGCACTTTTATTACAATATGATGCATTGATAAGGGGAGAAATTGAATGTTCGTTAGATACATTAGTGTATTTCAAAACTTGATAACATTGAATAGACTTCCAACGACCTGATGGTTTGTAGTTATGAATAGAGGATTACTTGAGCTGTAGGTGACCCACAACTTGACACTCCCAAACAAAATCAACATAGCACCGAAATCCCAATTTTTTATTAGCTAAATCAGATCTAAATGTTCCATTTTCTATTCATTTATAAGAACCCAAATAAATCCTAAAAGTTCAATCCTATAAAAATCCAATCAATTTCAATGAAAAAAACACCTTAGTGGAGCTGGAGAATGTGATCGAATACCCTGATTAAGATGTTGGTTTAATTACAAAACATAAATTTTATAAAGAAAGAAGAAAACGCATACCTTGACTTAGAACGGTAGTGAGAAATGCTCCAAATGGATACACATCAATATGTGCACTTGCTTTGCCAGTTCTAGCAAGTTTTTGTGCAATATAATCGAGAGCACCTGCATGGCAAGAAGTTTGAAGATCAACTCCATGATCACATAATTTAGCAAGGCCGAAGTCCCCTAACTTTGGGAGTAGTATATTACACTTTTACATCTCTATGAATAACCACTTATAGCCATTGTTGATGCAAGTAAAAGGGCGCCAAACTTAAGTATAGGCTTAGATTGATCGAAGGGGAATTTGTCGAGATTACCATCGGACAGGAAAATTGTATACCAACAAAAGCTCTCACTTAAGTACCTATTAAGATATTGTATGGGTTTTAGTTAAATTCTCTCGTGGAAATCGTGCTCATTTGATTCCTTCTTTTTATTTTTCCTTATTTTTCTTAAAAAGGTAATAAAATATTAGTCATATGATTTGTAGATCCTTAGTAGTACTCATAAGATTTGTAGATTATTAGACTATAAGTGCCTAACTTCCATTCTCAAAGAATTTGATTCCTACTTTTCCTTCTTTTTTTTTTCTTTTATATATACAAACAATCAAGAACAATTGGCACAGTACATGGCCTTGTATCCGGAAAAAGAAACAATGGAAAAAGGCTTAAAAAAAACAAAAAAGGAATTGGAATATGTGTTTATAAGTTTAGGGTAACCAATTTTTGAGTGACACACTCAAAGTATTAATTAATATCACTAAGAGTTAATTGTGGAAGGACTCATTGTGGAACAAAGTAGTACTGGACAATTAGATTCCAAATTCCAAATATTAAATGTAGAGTGTGGAGTGTGGAGTAGTGGAGTACAATGTGGAAAGTTATAATGGTGGAGTATAGGGTTAGCCAGGTAACCTCAACCCCCTCGGCTCCGCCAGCTGCGTGAGTGGAACTCTTTTTTTGGTAATATCCCTATGCAACATCATGAGAGGACAATTTCTGCATACAATTAGATAAATAACTATTGCCGGGCAGGAGGGCAAACAAAGATGAGCCTATAAGTCGTATATTATAGTTTATGAAGACAACTTGGTATTCCATCCTATGCTCATCTATGTTGGGATTCTTCCAAGCTAGGTCAGCTTTGCATATCTATTCTTGCTAAACCTGGGGAATATATCATTTAAAAGGGAACTGGATTAAGAGTTTATTACATTTCCCACAACCTATTGTAATAGAACTTGTGCAAGATATGGTGTGTATACTTCAATAGAAAAGTATGCACAATGTTATACAATTTCAGGTTAACCTAAGCATTTGTCAAAGCATATTATTATACTTTATTAAGTGTTAAAACCAACTTAAATACAGCAAGAAAGTCGAGCATATCGTGATACTTTATCAAGTGTTAAAACCAACTTAAATACATCAAGAAAACCAAGTGTTATTACCTTCTCTTTCTCTTTTTCGGAGATTAACGCACTTTGTCGAAAGAATGTTGTTCCTGAGCAGACTACATACAAAAATACAAATAATCACAATTCACAACCAACAAAACACCAACTCCATTATTTAAATAAAACAGTTGGGGAGCTAATTTGGAATGGTGCATTATGATAATTTGTTTAGTAAGTTTAGAGTAACCAATTTTTTAGTGACACACTCAAAGTATTAATTAATATCGCTAAGAGTTAATTGTGGAAGGACTCATTGTGGAACAAAGTAGTACTGGACAATTAGATTCCAAATTCCAAATATTAAATGTAGAGTGTGGAGTAGTGGAGTACAATATGGAAAGTTAGAATGGTGGAGTCTGTGGGGTTAGCATGGTAACCTCAACCCACAGCTCCGCCACTGCGAGTGGAACTCTTTTTGACTGGTAATATCCCTATGCAACATCATGAGAGGACAATTTCTGCATACAATTAGATAAATAACTATTGGCGGGCAGTAGGGCAAACGGTGAGCCTATAAGTCGTATATTATCATTTATGAAGACAACTTGGTATTCCATTCTATGCTCATCTATGTTGGGATTCTTCTAAGGTCAGCTTTGAGCATATCTATTACAGCGAAACCTCGGGAATATATCATTTAAAAGGGAACTGGATTAAGAGCTTATTACATTTTCCACAACCTATTGTAATAGAACTTGTGCAAGATATGGTGTGTATGCTTCAATAGAAAAGTATACACAATGTTATACAATTTCAGGCTAACCTAAGCATTCGTCAGAGCATATCGTATACTTTATTAAGTGTTAAAAACCAACTTAAATACACAGCAAGAAAACCAAGTGTTATTACCTTCTCTTTTCTCTTTTTCAAGATTAACACACTTTGTCGAAAGAATGCTTGTTCCCGAAAGCGATTTGCATATAAAAACACAAATAATCACAATTCACAACCAACAAAACACCAACTCCATTATTTAAATAAAATAGTTGTGGAGCTAATTTGGAAGGGTGCATTATGATAATTCGTTTAGTTAGATTCCTGCAAACGCGTCTCCGACCGGGCTTGAGTTAAAGTGTTCAAATTCCGATATATGACTAATGCGCAATTAAGTGATGGCACAATTCTGTAGTGATAGCACATACAATTCTGTAGTGATGCAAATTCAAACCTGTCAACAGATGCAATCATGACAACTAAAAAAAATAACCCCTGTCAAAGAAGAGAAAACCCACAACCAAAAACGCAAAGTTGGGGAAAAAAATAAAAAATAAAAAACTTGCTTTTACCTCGCGATTAATGGAAGCAGTGTGTTTAGTCCCTGCAAGTTATACGTGAATATTTAAGCCCGCCATTATCAAGTTAATTCTTAGTAGATTAATATTCATGGGATGGGAGAGGAAGAAAAATTACGGGTTTTGGGAAGAAGTATGGTGGATTAGTTATTAGTTATTAGTTAGTGTTTTGTTTACCGTGGATTCATTTAATTTGTAGGTTTTGTTTCCATTTTTCGTCCCCTGATTTCTTGTGTGCGCAAACTTCCTTTTTTGTTGTTGTTGACGAAGGCATGCAATGACACACTAAATTGTAAGGAAACCCCAACACCTTCCTCCTACATGAGAAGTGATAAAACATAATTAAAACTCATTCAAATATGAGAATTAAAATCCGCAGGAAGGCAACCACTGATTGAAAAGAAAAATACCAAAACATTTATTTATAAGGATAAATTGTTATCTAAGTTCCGAATGTCGACAAAGATCTTTGACCATGTAACCACTACTTGACCCAAGACATCCTAACTTGGGATCGTTAGGTAACCTTATTGCAATTATATAACCTTGTAGTTTAGAATGGTGTACTTGCTTGGTGGTAAGCATAAAGTCATCTTGTAACCGATCTGAGGGAATATTACCATTGGGTGATGAGACCGATGGGCACAAAGTCTAGATTTTCCAACGCTTTTAAAGAAAAAAAAGAACAGAATCAGAAATAAACCAAATTGAAAAGCTCAGATATAGATTTAAGGTAATGCAAGTGAAAACATTTTTTGATTCAATAGTGATAGTACTTGTTGACATTGTGTCACAAAACAAAGAAGACACATGCATTGATATTTAATTAAGTCTAGTCATGAAACTTATACAGTGAGCACGGCTAGTCAATAACTAACCAATGTGTGCATGGCCACCTTATAAACTACCCATGCTATGTCAAGGCAATATGGAAACCTCTAAAACTTACTCTTGAGAAGAATGGTCTCACGCAATATGGAAACCTCTAAAACTTACTCTTGAGAAGAATGGTCTCACACTTCCTCATTTTCTAATGTATCTAATTTAGTTCAAGAAAATGCCATGACCTGAGCAGTCCTTCCTAAAGTAGAGAAAACAATCAATAAGGGCACAACAATCACCATACATTTTGGTCTCATTACCTCTAACTACATTGGGTGAAACCTTAAAGTACCACAGTGAATTCAGCTAAGGGCAAAGGCTACACTAATTATCAATCAAAACAGAAGAGAAAATAGTCAATATGGAGGAAAATAAATTTAATAGTGTAGAAATTGATTGATTATAGGGTCAAGCTAAAAGTTTATTGAGGTGACACATAAACTTTGGACGTCCTATCTCAAAATGAAATCACAAAAAGAACAACATAAAGTTTATGAACAAATCAAAGTCGTTCTTACTTCTTCTCAAAATAAGAAAACGCATATGCATTTAATCTCTTCGATCTTCCAGGATTTAGATGCCTTTGAACTATGTAGAAGAACTGTAGCATCCCTCATATCATTAAAGTTGGAAAAAAAAACATTTATGCATGAACTTCCGCTTCTTAACAACGTTTCAGCTTTAGTAGAAATAATAAATCACTGACTTAGTTCTGATGTTCCCTTCTTTGTTGTTTTTTCTCCTACTCAGTGAGACATTGTCACAAACACTTAGACCCAAATCAATTCAACACAAACAATGATAAAATCAGAACCCATAAAGGCTACAATTTTACACCTTATAACATCATAAAATAGGGATAATGAATCTAAAATGAGAATACTAAATATAGTATGTTGCACTATTTGGTTCGAAGAAGAGGACCATACCTAGTTGCTAGTTACCCAAGGGAGATTGAAAGAGCACAAACCAACAAACACACCTAAATTTTTTTTCCGAGATGGGTTTTCGGGTTTGGTATTGTCCGTGGATGAATTCAGGAGTACGTGTGAGCATGTGAGGTACCTAACACAATATTAACAATAATTGATAAAGGTTTTATCCCTTGTCGTTTCGTTTCTCATCACCACATATTGAAGCATCATTACCAAAACAAAACAACTATAACATTTATAAAGAGATCAAAAAAAATAAATAAGAATCGGATCATCTAAAGTATATACAATGCTTCTCTAGTAGCTAGCTTGTTCAACCTATTTTTCATCAAATCATGTACTGAGATTATATATGCTGCAAACACCTAGGAAAATAAAATAAAGATAAACATACAAAGATGGCCTCTTTGTATATTTTTTTTCATTTATTTAGCAGCTTAACTAACTTAAAACAAAATGTATTAGCTTGGAAAAGTATCCAACCATGTGGCATCCTCGCTCATCACATTCACATAAAACATTATGGAGAAACAGATCGACATCATAATAAAGAGTCTTGTGATCAAGAAACAATTTTGCCAAAAGCGGCCACATTCTCGCCATACACCTTGTTCTTCTTGCCATGAACTTGCTTGAAAATGTTTTTAAGTTTTAGAGACCCACACACTAAATCATTTGCATAATATGATTTCAAGCAAACCTTGGTTGAAAATCACTTAAACCTGCCAAACTTTAAGGGGCACTTCATGAAATTGAGAAAAAAATCACTGAAGTACAACTTTAGAGAGTCATTGTATTCTGGCGGGAAATGGGAGAAATACCATGTCTCGGTCTCATTTAGCTTTTAAATGGTGATTTGGACTTGAAAAACTGTTTCGTTAACAAAATACACAACTTTTGAAATGAGTGACTTTTCGTCACTCATATACCTAGATATGCCACCAGAATTTTCCATATTGATTCTTGAAACTTTTATCATTTAAGTCCAAGTAGTTTGTGAAATGACACTGAATTCCATCAAGAGTTATACCGAAAATAGAAAACCTCAAGATTTAATTTATTTTTTAAAAAAAAAGGAAAAGAAAACCTGAAAAGTAAATCATTGCAATTTAGAACTACCTTGGTTATGATCTATCAAGTATCGAAGAGAGCACCTTCAAAAGTAGAGGTAGTAACCGATCATTTCGGATTGATTTTTTGTTTGCTATTTGAATTTTCAATTTATCTTTTTGAGAGACCGACAAACTCATGAGTTTTTTTTTTTGGTTCTTTGCGTAAGCTGCCGTACTATTAAGTCAAGTTAAGATGATTTAATGTCCCATAAACTTGCATAAAACACATTTGAAAACGATAATCGTATGACACCATTTCAAACCTGCACTCTCATAAGCTTGCAAAAAGAATGACGAACTACCTGAAGAATCAGTTTTGGCATTGGCCGAGAGATGTCAGATAGGCGTGAAGACTTCTTGGATGAATCACCAACATCTGAAGAAAGCCTAGGATGTATTGGAATTACTATTATTCTAATTAAATATGATGGTGGGTGAATAAACATGTTCATGCAACTTTGCAAAAATGGTCGAGCTCAAGTATGTACTTAGTTATTGAAGGCAACCATAATGCATCTGTTGACAGATGTGTGAATGGTGTGTAGGCATACCTGCAACTGGCTTTGGCTTTTAACATATGCAAGTATACCCCTACTTGATCTATCATCTAGTGCAACATATGACTGGTTAAATAAATACAAATAAGTAGTGGTTTATGCAAGCTTATGGTGTCAATATCATTATCTAATACTGAACATTGCAACAATATATTATTTCAGAATAGTCAAGCAAAACTATCAATCACTCTGCTAAAAGTAAAACGTCTGCTTTCTAAGGAAACAACTCACTTTCTATTATTGTCATAGTAACCAAGTTCTAAGGAAATTTCATAACCAAGTTCTAAATAAAATGCCATAGCCAACACTTTCTAAGGAAATTTCTTAAAAAGCTATTAAATTGTCTAAAAAGGTTTCAAAATCAAGTACAACCAAATAACAACAACAAAATATCCCATCAATTACATTTTTCGGGGCCAGGTATAGTTCCTGTAATGATCTGGGTTTAGTTCAGATTGATGCCATCATATCCCATCAATTACATAGTTAGAATCATTCTTACAAAAAGACCAATAGAGTTCTAGGTTTAGCTCAGACTGATAGCATCGTACTTCACGAATTGTACACCTACTAACCTAACAATAAAAGTTTAGGTGTTGACATAACATTTGTCTAATGGCTTCGCATTATTCTACGTTAGCGCTCTTTTGTTAATGCCAGTGAACCTTTTTCCCCATACTTGGAGAAGACATCTGCTAGAATAGCCTTCTCCTTGACCTTCAATCTTCACAACAAACAGGAAATGTGAAGAATGTGTTCCAGACCTATAGTTAGCATTAAGAACTGAACACGACATGTATGCATAGTCTACCTCTTTGCTGATCCAGGAATGTTCGACTTTGGAGACTTATGTGATCTTCCTTTGACAGTTGGCTTTTTCTTAATAGTTGGCTTTTTCTGTTGTTGCTTCACAGGCAAAGGGTCAATTTTATCTGCTGCTTTTGGTCCTGCATTTTCATTGTCTTCATCTCTGCCAAGGTTATATGTGCAACACCCTCTTCTATTGCTTGGGAGGTTGCTGATATAGACTCATTAACCTGACCATCAGTATCAACAGAGGAGCTTACGTCACCCGAGTCCAAGGAGATATCTAGCGGGTCAGAATCTGCATAAGAGTGTGGTTCCATACTTGGAAGCAATTGTTCAGGAGCAGATGTATGAATATCATCTGCTGAATGTTCAGAAAGGTCGGAAGATTTGGGTGGACTTGTTATCTCACACGTTATCTGCTTTTCAACTTTACCAAAAGTTATACATCTCCCGGAATAAGTTTGGACGAACCTACAAAATTAGAACATGTGGTTAATCACCTGAAGTTTGAACTGAGCTTGTATTTCCCGAACCATCACTAACTAAAGCTGAGTGCCCAGAGTTCTGACTTGATTGCAGATTGGTTTCACTAACCTTGCTTGTGCTTTTCCAATTAGCAGGGGCGAGAGCTCCTTCACTGCTCCTTGTGAAATTTGACCCACTACGTCCGTGCTCATTAATGCCTCTAGAATTACTATTATGAGATCCATCAAATCCTCCAACTCTACTATCATCATTCCGAGACTTCCTGCGGAAACTTTCGCCTTCAACATCATTGGTTATAAACTTTTAAAAAAAGAGATACAGAGAATAGTGTTCCGAGTATTTATGATTAGGGAATGGTTTTTCTTTTCTTTAAATGGTTATACCAAATGAGTATTATAGTATTTAAATGGTTTGTTTGCTTTAGATTTAAAACCTCTTCATATATATCTTTGGTGGTTTCGAAATATTATATTTATATAAAATAATATAATTATATTTTGAATAAATATATTAAAAAACAGAAAATATAAAATGAACCTTTCGGATAGAGAAACGGTATTCAATTAATTAAGTATATCTAGATCAACCGAACCCCATTAGATTTAATTCAACTAGGAACATTATCAAAAAAAGGGTAACTTCTTTTTTTCCGGTTTGGTCAATCAATAGGGTTATGAAGCATTTCGACTTAATTTATCGCTTTTTACATAGAATGGATTTACCTGGACCAATACACTACTTTCTTTTTAGTATTTTTGGGATTGGGTCTTATAGCGGAGGTCTAGGAGTGGTATTACTTACCAATCCAATTTTTCTGCCTTTTCATTGGGATTGGTTCTTGTTTGTACATCCTTATTCCATATTCCATCGAACTCCCATTTTGTAGCTGCCGCACGGCTCCTTATTTATGTGGGAGCAATAAATGTATTAATTGTATTTCTTTGTGATGTTCATGAATGGTTCAGAATATTACAAAAATTTCCATCTTTGGGCCGTTGGAGATGGAGCCACTTCACTGGTTTGTGGAAGTATTTTTTTTCACTAATTACTACTATCCCGGATACATCATGGTGCGGGATTATTTGGACTACAAGATCAAACCAGATTATAGAACAGGACTTGATAAATAATGGTCAACAAATTGGGATTCATTTATCAACAGATTTTTTTTCTTCCATTTGAACTTATTTCGATAATTCTTTTAGTTGCCTTGATAGGTGCAATTGCTATGGCTCGTCAATTACTAAATACTTAGAAATAATAAGAAAATAATAAGTACTTGTCTTGCTATGTCTTATACCATAAATTCTATTTAATTTATTGTTCATGTATAAAAGAAAAATGCTCTTAGTTCAGTCTATTATGTATTACCAATACCTTCCTTTATTACATTACTTTTTTATATTCTTAATCTTAATATAATATTATAATTATATTTTTTTGGTCAATCGAATCAATTGAATTGTTGTTCATATTGAAATGAATCGAGATTGGTGAGGAGTTGGTCAATGATGCTCGAACATGTACTTGTTTTGAGTGCCTATTTATTATCAATCGGTATCTATGGATTGATTACAAGTCGAAATATGGTTCGGCGATTATGTGTCTTGAGCTTATCTTGAATGCAGTTAATATGAATTTTCGTAACATTTTCTGATTTTTTTGATAGTCGCCAATTAAAAGAGAGACGTTTTTCGATTTTTGTTATAGCAATTGCAGCATTTGAAGCAGCTATTGGATTAGCTATTGTTTCATCAATTCATCGTAACAGAAAATCAACCCGCATCAATCAATCTAATTTGTTGAATAAATAGTACTAATAGTAAATCATCTAAATAAAATCCACAAATAAAATTTGTATGTGCGACATAAGCATATGACGCTGTTTGCTAAAAACGTAATAAATCAAAGTATCTTGGCCCTCTTTCATGAGCGGATCCAAAAGTAGGTTGATTACGGTAAATCTAAATCATTGATTCGTCTGGTGTCTACAATATATAATTAATTTACTACTTTACTAGATCGAAAAATTTATGAATTTAAAAATTTAGAGATCCAATGTCACATTCAGTAAAGATTTATGATACATGTATAGGGTGTACTCAATGTGTGCGAGCCTGCCCTACCGATGTATTAGAAATGATACCTTGGGACGGGTGTAAAGCTAAACAAATTGCTTCGCTCCAAGAACAGAAGACCGTGTAGGTTGTAAAAGGTGTGAATCAGCTTGTCCAACGGATTTCTTGAGTGTCCGGGTTTATTTATGGCATGAGACAACTCGTAGCATGGGTCTAGCTTATTGATACGTCCAGAAAATTCCACTTGAATCCATTTTTTTTTATCTTTATCGACAAAACCCGCTCAAAAAAATTATATATTTTTTCGAAGCGGGTTTTTCTGGTCAAAGTGTATCTTGCCTTTACCACGAATAATTTTCCTTGGTTAACAATGATTGTTGTTTTACCGATATTTCGCGGGTACTTTCGTTTTCCTTTTACCTCATAGAGGAAATAAGGTTATTAGGTGGTATACTATTTGTATATGTATATTAGAACTGCTTCTAACGACCTCGCATTCTATTATCATTTCCAATTGGACGATCCATTAATTCAATTAGAACAGGATTATAAATGGATAAATTATTTTTATTTTCACTGGAGACTAGGAATCGATGGGCTTTCCATAGGACCCATTTTACTCACGGGATTCATCACTACTTTAGCCACTTTAGCGGCTTGGCGATTACTCGAGATTCAAAATTGTTCTATTTCCTCATGTTAGCAATGTAAATGGGTCAAATAGGATCATTTTCTTTCGGGATATTTTACTTTTTTTATCATGTGGGAGTTAGAATTAATTCCTGTCTACCTACTTCTATCCATGTGGGGAGGGAAGAAACGTTTGTACTCTGCTACAAAATTTATTTTTTGTACACCGCGGGGGTTCTATTTTTCTCTTAATGGGAGTTCTAGGTATGGGTTTATATGGTTCCAACGAGCCAACATTAAATTTTGAAACATCAGCCAATCAATCGTATCCTGCGGCATTAGAAATAATATTATATTTTGGATTTCTTATTGCTTTATCTTTGTAAAATTACCGATTATACCCTGCATACATGGTTACCGGATACCCATGGAGAAGCACATTACAGTACATGTATGCTTTTAGCGGAATCTTATTAAAAATGGGAGCATATGGATTGGTTCGGATCAATATGGAATTATTACCCCATGCTCATTCTATATTTTCTCCCTGGTTGATGATAGTAGGCACAATTCAAATAATCTATGCATCTTCAACATCTCCCGGTCAGCGCAATTTAAAAAAGAGAATTGCCTATTCCAATTCCAAAAATATTTACAATGTTCAGCAGCTTCTCGATGGCTTCTCTTTCATTGCCTGGAATGAGTGGCTTTGTTGCAGAATTGGTAGTTTTTTTTGGACTCATTACGAGCCAAAAATTTCTTTTAATGCCAAAAATACTAATTACTTTTGTAACGGCAATTGGAATGATATTAACTCATTTATTCTTTGTTAGGTTTTAGTAGAATTTGTATAAAGTTTATTTAATTTGTTATTTTTTTAAAAAAAAAATTGAGGAGTCCATAAAAAATTAAGAATAGATTAGGGAGATTTAAACAAATCTAGGGAGGTGTCACTAATTATTATTCCATTCGATTTTTTAGGAGCCAATCATATTGCTCTAGGTGCAAAATAGAGTGATATGGTGAGGAGAGAGAATGTGCGCGAGCTTTTATATATATATATATATAGATAGTAAACAAGAAGTAGGGGGGCGCTGTCTTCAGGCGTGAACCTCTACCTTAATTAAAATGCAGAAAGTATTTTTTTTTTTAACTGACCTTTAATTCATGGGCAACCCCCAGTTTTCATTGAGATATATAGTCTACCACCTGATTAATCAATTTTGTATCTCACTGAAGATTTTGAGATGGAATTTTCTCAATAAAGTGTGATTAATATGTTTAGGTTAGGGATTTAGGCCTGGCAGCTGTAGTAAGCGCTTTATATTCTTTGTGATATGACAGATTGCCTGCACCTAATTACATTAGAGGTTTCTGACTTTTAGGTGGTTTGGGCAGCAGATAGGTAATTACATACCCTCCCAGATGCAGGTGATCTGTATTCGTTGAATTGTTTCTGTGTAGAATGATCCATATGATATACGTTGAGTATGTAGGCGCTATACAATGATTTTCATCTTGAACAGTTTAGAAATGTTTTAGGTGGAAAACTCAGTGGAGGAGTTAACACCAGAGGAATCCAATATTACAACAACCGCATTGATGAGCTCCTCTCGAAAGGTTATAATTCTATCTCTACGTATCTGTTTACATATTTATACGTGCTTGTGAACCATTTCGGCCATGACGCACAGGTTTGCAGCCTTATGTGACTCTTTTTCACTGGGATGTACCACAACACCTTGAAGATGAATATGGGGGATTCTTAAGTTCCCTAATTGTGTAAGTAACTATCATCAGCTGTAATGTTACATAATTGGGTCACAGAATTACGAAAATTCTAACTCACGGCACCCATATCTTAATGTTGTCCTGTAGAAATGTTGCGTCACAAAATTATGAATATTCTAATCTTATTGTTGTTTGATAGAGTGTGGAATAACATGTGACATGTTCACTTTAGTTTTGGTTCACTTCACCATTAAGTTGTTTTGAATGTATACACTTCACCGTTAAGTTGTTTTGTATGGTAAACAATGAAGTTTAAGGAAAGACGGGCATACAAGTAAACAGCCGTTGATTGGGTGTGACTTCCAGTCAGCAAGGGTGTTTAGAAGTTAAAACTTGGCCAGTCTAGCTTTAGGACCTAACCTTTGGTACACATTTTAAGTACTCTAGCTTTTATGGACATACGCATCACAGTAGCTGGATAGTTTTGGGGTAAAAGAGGTTTTGGTCCAAAACAGATTGTTGCAAACTTTGCATTTATGTCCAGATACGCCAGCAGGCTTCGACACAAATAACTGGTTTTATTTTTATGGTATTCAGGCAAGATTTCCAAGAATATGCAGAGCTTTGCTACAAAGAATTTGGTGACCGAGTGAAGCACTGGATTACCTTGAATGAGCCATGGACCTTCAGCAATGTTGGTTACAACTTAGGCTTTTTTCCGCCACACCGATGCTCTAAATCAGTCGGAAACTGCAGTGCCGGGAACTCTTCAACAGAACCATATATTACGGCCCACAATCAACTTCTTGCTCATGCAGCTGCAGTGAAAGTGTACAAGGAAAAATATCAGGTGAAAAATTGTGGCATGCTAATTAATTTTGGTGTATATTGTTTAGTAGTTTCAATTGATGTGTTGGGCTTTTATTCTCTCATAGCTAGTACGTAAAAGACAGTATAATGCATGGTGGTAATTGAGATCAAAATGGTAGTAAAACAGACCATGCTTGGATATCCTATTTGAAGTGATAAATGGGGATATATGGAACTTGTGCAGACTGCGCAAAATGGGAAGATTGGTATAACTTTGGTGTGTCACTGGATGGTACCAGTTTCTGAAGCCAAGATTCACAAAGATGCTGCCCAACGTGCTATTGACTTCATGTTCGGATGGTAAGTCCTGCATAAATCTAAATGGAATCATGTAAACCAGAATAATGGAAAAGTACTCGTGGATATTGCCCAAGCAGAGAAATATTGCGGAGGCACTTAATTAGCCCATGTTTTTGCGGCTAGCTTTGCTCCAAGGTTGAGTCCGACAGTGGTTAGGAAGTTGTCCTAATTACTTAGTACAAGTATAATGAAGAAAATATTAATGTGAAGGCCTTTTTAGAGCACTTGGCACTTGGTCCCGTAATCCCATATGAATTCTGGAGATGAGCAAGCTCAGGGAGGAGCAATTTCAAGAGAGTCACCTCTTGGGAAGTTCAGTCAAGAACAAAATTTTGACTGAGAGCCTAGGGTGCATGGATCACTGGATTGTTATTATGGTGGCAGGCTTGTGATACACTCATACACATAGAGTTACAGTTTATGGATATGAAGTTGTCAGAGATCTTAGGTGTACTGTAATAGACTACCACTTACTAGTTTCAGGGATTTTGAGTTTTATGAACCTATCCCCATGGCGATGGCTTAGTGGAACAGTATCGAGCATGTTAAAATCCTATAAAATCAATCACCTAATCTGATGGATGGACAAAATTTTACATTGCATACAAAATAGTCTGTTTGGAATTTACTCATTCTTTTGTATATAGGTTTATGGATCCCTTGACCTATGGCAATTACCCAAGCATCATGCAGTCACTTGTCCGAAACCGATTACCAAAGTTTTCTGAAGAACAATCTCGTATGGTAAAAGGATCATTCGACTTCCTTGGGCTAAACTACTATACTGCAAATTATGCCGCAAACGCTCTGTTGTCTAAAGAAATCCCACCAAGCTATCTTACAGATTTTAATGCTCATCTCTCCTGTAAGTTCAAATACATTCAAATTGCATTTCATTCTTATAGTCAGCATAATGATTTGATTTCAGTTATATAATGATTAATGATAATTTTTTTTGGAACAGCTGAGAGAAATGGGGAGCAAATAGGCCAAAAGGTGAGAATTTCTAACTCGATCAATGTTAAACGTATTAGAATCTTGCAAAGTTGCGATATAAGATTTAACTACTAGTTTTCAATAAGCGAATAAACTCAAGGAACACTGCAACATGCACACATGCACTTCCAGTACATAGCTAGTTATTCTCAAAAAATTGTATATACATATTGCTCATTGTGTATGTACTCTGTAATCAGATTTTCTCAAACGAACCATTTTACAGGCTGGTTCGCCTTGGCTTTATGTGTACCCAAAAGGGATCCAAGACGTATTGGTTTACACCAAGAACAGATACAACAATCCTATCATTTACATAACGGAGAATGGTAAGAATCAATCGTTTTCTTTAAATCAAAATTATGATTCATGCCACATGTGTAACTAAATATATGTACGTTCGAAAACATACGTGCCCATGTTGATATGTAGACTGTTGTAACTTGGAACTAAATGTTCGGAGGATATTTGTCACAGGTGTAGATGAGGTTAGCAATAGTACGTTATCTCTTGAGGAAGCATTGAGTGACAACATGAGGATAGACTACCATCATCATCATCTCAAGTTTCTATTGAGAGCCATCAAGTGAGTTATTCTGTTAAATGATTTCAATATGTTCCAAATAGTATTAGATGATGAATCCGCTTCTCGAAACTTAAATTAGCTGCTTTTTTAGACAAAAAATAGTCTGCGGATTGAGGTGGCTTCATTAAAAAAACTTAGAATTTAGAATAAATGGTACACACTAGATTATAGCATAGCAATTGAGTATTTTTTAATTTGTCACTAAATCGTTTTATTGTTTTCAATTAAACTCTTACTACATTCAAGCACTTATCATAAACAGAGTAATGTGTTGCAACTCAACTTGGGGACTTGATTTCTTCAACAATTGCCTTACACTACTTTTGCGATTAATGGCCTGACATTGATCCACTATTTTGTAATCTATGAAAACCGGTTTTTTAAACTAGTGTGAGAAATGTAGTTGCCTCATTTTATTAATCTCATAAGATATAACGAGAATTTACAGCCAGTACGGCAGTACTATTTGATCTTTTTGTATTCCATTAGATCATTAAAACTTAATGAATCTAATTACCGGTATTAGTGAGTACTAAAGATTTAGGCATTCTTCATTCTTTTACAATATTTTTTTCTCAGCTCATAGAAGATCAAATAGATTAATACTGATGTGGCCTCTCGAACTACTTAGATTTCTTGTATTCACTACCGTACTCAACTTCCGTAAAATATAATCCATGCTAATCCTTGTGTTAGTTGTGTATACGTTTTTTTTTTTTTTTTTTTTTGATAAACATCCTTGTGTATACTAAGAATGCGTACAACTTCCTATCCATAAAAACTATGTACATCTTGCGGTGCACGTACTATAACCAGTTTTCTGCTAAAAAAGGTAAATTCATGTCATTGCATTGTAGCTAAGTAATGTTTGAATATCTGTTTTACAGTGAAGGCGTAGATGTGCGAGGATATTTTGCTTGGTCATTTTTGGACAATTTTGAATGGGCTGATGGCTATACAGTTCGTTTTGGCATTAATTATGTTGATTTTAAAACTTTGAAGAGATACCCTAAGCACTCATCCATTTGGTTCAAGAAATTTCTCCTCCATTGATCTAGAATTTTCCTTTTTCCTGTGCAAGCCTGTTCTTACGAACTCCATATTATGGAGCCGATACTTTGCATGTAATATTTATGCGAGCTCTTTCTGGTGTTGAGCTTATAGTTAGGAGTTACGAGACAATATCTGAAACGGTGCCCAGATAGAATAGGCTATGTATATAAGAGTACTTTTACATCATATTTTGAAACCTCTGTACCCTGATTCCACCCTAGACGCCAAAAACTATTGTAACATAATCGAGGCCTGCCTACTGGGCGGCTCAAGACAATTGGGGCTCTAAACAAAGTTCGAATAGGGAAGGATTTTCTATTGTTAATACTAAAGTTCGAAATATCAAATTAGAAAATAACAATTAGTGTAAAAAAATTATCCTAACTTTTTCTATTTTCTTATTTGAACTAACAAATTTCAATAGATTATTACAAATAGAGACTAGAGAAAGAGAATAAAAAGAATTCTACACCAAAAATATAGAAAGAATGATAGATTATAGAGAAAAACTAAAGAAGGCAATGAGAGATGATAGAAGTAAGATTGTATAGTATTTTTTAGTATTATTTTATATTTGTTAAGAGGTGATAGGTGAAAAACTTTTATTAGTTATGGATAGCGAGGAATTTTTGTTGGAAAAAGATGGAAACGTGGAGAAGACAAGAGAAACAAATGGTTTAATATTGTATTTTTGTAGTTTCCATTATAAAAAAATTTCTAAACTTTATCTAACAGTTAAAAAAAAAAAAAAAAAAAGGCAATAGTATGCTGAAATATATAGGGCCCTAAGCAGCTGCATATTTCTATATATGGTTGAGCCGGCCTGCTATGAGTGCTACTCAGGGACGGGTTTTCAAAAATTTAGAGTGTTTGACGTACTGCGCACACTTCGTAGACACTCCATTTCACATAGGATTCATTCATAAGCTTGCATTTTGTATGCTATTTAACATGCATGTAAGAAGTAGGCTCTCTATCGTCCCAATCATTTGTTTTCGCTCCTTCACCATATCTTTATTTCAAGTCGTTTCATCGAAATCAATTCCCACTTTTAAACGTAATTACATTTTCTAAATTATTTTCAAGAATTATTTTAGACTCAGCTCATTATTGGATTCTCAGTTTTATTAGATTTACGATTGAAATATAGTACCATAGCATCTGTAAATACCAAAATGAGCTTATTTTGGAGTCGCTCTAATATTACACTAAATGTGATTAGAATTAGGCTAATATATGGAAAATGGGGAAGGTTTTGGGTGTTTGGTAATGGCTGCTCTTCTCAGTGAAAGATGTCTACCTATCAAGTTAGAGAGATGGATCTAGAATCAAGCCAATATAATCAAATGACAAGGGATGAGTCATAGTCGAGAGTATGGTTGAATAGTGTAGTTAGAGGAGAAGCATGGTATGATTGCTGTAGTTAGTGGAAATGAAATGATTATAGTTGCAAAAACTTGACATTTCTAAATTATTATATTTCTTTTTAAAGATGACAACTATTTTTGCCTAAGTTAGAGATTTCCAAATAAGTTGAAATTTTGTAGAGGTGATTTTTATGTTGAATAGAACATATCTACAAAAAATTAGGTTTGAATTCATTTTCTATGTGAAATTTTACTTACGTACTTATTTTAAGTTAAAATAAATATGTATTTCTAAGAGCCGGATTGTATATATATGGGTTCTTTGCTTTTTATTCCTGTTGAATGATGTACTTGCTCGTCTGGCCCAATTTGGTTTTGTGTTGTTTTGGCCGAGAAGATGTGCGTAATAACTTCTGTTATAAACGTACGAAGTGGAAGTGGTGGTGTTTTGAGGGTGGAAATGATCTTTTGGTGGAGAGTTGATCATAATTATGGCCCTTTGGTTATGGCGACTGTGAGGAGGTTATGATGATATGTCCTCTTATGCATGGCGGAGGCATGTTATCCGGGTGGGCCTATGTGGTCAGCCGCACGTACTAGATAGACGATGCTTTTCAGGGATGGTATTTGTGGGCACCATTTTTGTAAGGTGTTGGATGCGCTAGTGTATAACCGTTCTTGATGGTAATCCAGTGGACGAGTTGTATGTGATGTCTGGATTCCTTTGTAACGACGCTGGTCTTCGAGATGTCTAGCTGATCGTTCAAAGACAGGACAACTTGCAACTAATCACTGTTCAATCGAGTATTCAGTTGTAGAAGTCGATACTGCTGCATTGAGCTTGGTCGGAGTGGAGTGAAGAGCGAGGTTAGTGGTGGTAGGTTGGATATCAATCTTGCAAACCTCCGTATGGGTTTGTTTGGATATTGTACGTGTTGATCCACCTATGACTCTCCATGTCTTCTGCTTTCTTTGACGCCTCTATTGGCGATAGTGTTGTGTTGCATGTTGTTCCTGTGGTATAATCTGCATTCTAAATAGGTGAGAGAGCGCCCAAGTGAGAATGTCACTGTAAAGGAGAGACAGAAGCACTAAAGACAGAAGGGGGTGGATCACCATTAAAAAAATATAAACCATCTTTTTCATTCCCCAAACCAATCACCATCATCGTCTTGAGATCTTGAAAAACACAGTCAGAAGAGGTAAATGTTATTGAACACTGGAGGGATTTAATTGGTAAGTTGACTAATGGATAGTAAGTTGGTAGGAAAATCAGGAACAAACAAACCAAATCATTAGACAAAGAAAGAGAATGACTGGGATGAATAGTGTCAAAACCATAAACAGTGCGAGTAGAACCATCAGCCAAATGAACAACAAACATAGAAGCCACAAAATTAGAGAAGATAGATGGTATACCAAACATATGTGTTCTAGCACCATAATCAATAACCCAAGCAGGGGATGGTGACGCTACACATGCAGAATTACCTGAAGCAGCCAACGTTGCCATATATAGAAGAACTACCAAGAGTCAAGTTATTAAGTTTGTGCAAAATCTGACTGAGCACATCATCTTGAGTAGAAACAAACTAAGAATTACTAGAACTCGGCTCTTCAGAAGGAGGATAACCATTCTTCTTATAACAAAAACAACTCAATATGACCAATATTTCCACAATAATCACAAAGCCAATTTTGATAAGGTTCACGACCTTCTCGTCCGCCACGAGGAGCACTACTACGACCACCATGACCTCGACCACCTCTAACAGAGTCACCACGACCATTTGAAACAAGAGCAGCAGATGCATCTTTGGAGACAGAAGGTGTATAAGCAATAAACGTTCGCTGGAGGCGAGAATAAGCATTAGCAGCGCACTAGGAAATGACTCATTAACTAAAATTTGATCTTTAAACACAACATAATCAAGATTTAAACTGAATAGAAATAATGCACACTTAAAATCCTCCCTATGTTTGTGCTGAGTCTCAACATCAGGAGTTATAGCTAGGCTGATAAATCAATAACTCTTTCCAAAGGTTGCGAAGAAGAGCATAATGCTCATTCAATGGTTTGTCAACCTTGCTTAGTAGAAAACATCGTTTCAGAAATCTGATAAATCTGAGAAACATTAGAAGTATGAGAATACATCTCCTCAAGGATGTTCCATATCTTCTTTGCAATATCAAGAAAATGAACAGTGGAACCAACAGAAGGTTCCATACTATGCCATAACCAGGTCATTACCATAGACATCTCATTCCACCAAGTTTCAGCACTAGGAGAATTCTCATCAGGTGGATCATCAGTTAAATACTTATGTTTCATTTTAGCATGAAGAAAAACCCTAACAGCTTATGACCACGATAAATAATTTTTACCATCCAACTTAATTAATAGACGTAATTTGTTTACCAATATCATCATGAAAATATCGAGGGGGTTGGTTAGAGTTGGAACTCTGAGCACCAATAACAACAGACGAATTTTTACCAGTATCAGACAGATCATCCATAATTCAACTATACTGAGATAAACCAATAACAACGAAAATACACAGAGATCAATCAGTATAACAAACAAATAAGAATTACCAAATAAATTGAGATTTAGCCGAGAAAAATCACAATCCACCACAAAATTTAGACGAAATTAACTCACAACAACAATAAAACAAAATAACTCCAATACTCGAGCCAAACCTTCAAACAAATATTGATCAATCACTGAAACCCTAGAATATAGGGTTAAAAAAAAAAAAAAAAAAAAAAAAAAAAAACAACAACAACAACAACAATGAAATTTAGGGTTTCCTTAAACTCCAATCAAACCAGCAAACTTGTAGATTCAGAAAAGAATGAAATAACACATACTCTTACTAATACCTACTCAATGTGGGACTAAACCACATACTAGAACTTAGATATATCTCAGCATTTTTCAAGGGACCATCTAGTGGATCGGGCTGATAATCGAAAAAGTCGGCCTGATTGGAGTTGCAATTTGGACAGCTTGCATTTGGTTTTAGGAGGATATCTCACTTAACCAATAATGGGGTCAATAGCTTTTTCTACGAGGGGTACTTTTCTCGTAATTTCCTATTCACTTTTCCAACTGTAAAGACAGGCTGGGTAGAAGAACTTGGCTATCGACATCCAGTTATGTGACCTGTACAACAACATGTGTTCGCATAAAGGACATAACTCCATTGCAGCTAACTGTTATGAACAATTGCAATGATTAACAGAAACAAAGTTTTAGCTTAAAGCCCACAGTTCCAATTTAATTATGGATAAAAGAAACCTAGTTTTTTTTATTTATGTGTAAAGCACACCCAGTTGACTTTTTAGTTAGATTACTACTTTGCCCCTTAAGACAAAACAAATAACGTTAAATATGAAACCGGACTTAGATTTCTCTTGTGAACTTTGTTTCGAAATTTTGAGAAACTTCGATTGGTAATTTTGTCCTTAAAATTTTCTCTCGATTTCTCTCCCAAAATCTCTCCTCCCCCCCTTCAAACAAATACTGATCGATCACTGAAACCCTAGAATATAGGGCTACAATAAAAAAAAATAATAATAATAAACCAAAATTTAGGGTTTCCCTAAACTCCAATCAAACCAGCAAACTTGTAGATTCAGAAAAGAAGGAAAGAACACATACTCTTACTAATACCTACTCAATGTGGGATTAAACCACATACTGGAACTTAGATATATCTCAGCATTTTTCAAGGGACCATCTAGTGGATCGGGCTGATAATCGAAAAAGTAGGCCCGATTGGAGTTGCAATTTGGACAGCTTGCATTTGGTTTTAGGAGAATATCTCACTTTACCAATGGTCAGTAGCTTTTTCTACGAGGGGTACTTTTCTCGTAATTTCCTATTCACTTTTCCAAGCTGAAAACAGAATTTTGGGTAGAAGAAGAACTTGGCTATCGGCATCCGGTTATGTGACTTGTACAACAACATGTGTTCGCATAAAGGACATAACTCCATTGCAGCTAACTGTTATGAACAATCGCAATGATTAACAGAAACAAAGTTTTAGCTTAAAGCCCACAGTTCCAATTTAATTATGGATAAAAGAAACCTAGTTTTTTATTTTTATTTTTTATTTATGTGTAAAGCCCACCCAGTTGACTTTTTAGTTAGATTACTACTTTGCCCCTTAAGACAAAACAAATAACGTTAAATATGAAACCGGACTTAGATTTCTCTTGTGAACTTTGTTTCAAAATTTTGCGAAACTTCGATTGGTAATTTTGTCCTTAAAATTCTCTCTCTCTCTCTCTCTCAAACAAATACTGATCGATCACTGAAACCCTAGAATATAGGGTTACAATAAAAAATAATAATAATAAAAAACCAAAATTTAGGGTTTCCCTAAACTCCAATCAAACCAGCAAACTTGTAGATTCATAAAAGAAGGAAAGAACACATATTCTTACTAATACCTACTCAATGTGGGATTAAACCACATACTGGAACTTAGATATATCTCAGCATTTTTCAAGGGACCATCTAGTGGATCGGGCTGATAATCGAAAAAGTAGGCCCGATTGGAGTTGCAATTTGGACAGCTTGCATTTGGTTTTAGGAGGATATCTCACTTTACCAATAATGGGGTCAGTAGCTTTTTCTACGAGGGGTACTTTTCTCGTAATTTCCTATTCACTTTTCCAACTGTAAAGACAGGATGGGTAGAAGAACTTGGCTATCGGCATCCGGTTATGTGACTTGTACAACAACATGTGTTCGCATAAAGGACATAACTCCATTGCAGCTAACTGTTATGAACAATCGCAATGATTAACAGAAACAAAGTTTTAGCTTAAAGCCCACAGTTCCAATTTAATTATGGATAAAAGAAACCTAGTTTTTTTTTTTTTTTTTATTTATGTGTAAAGCCTGCCCAGTTGACTTTTTAGTTAGATTACTACTTTGCCCCTTAAGACAAAACAAATAACGTTAAATATGAAATCGGACTTAAATTTCTCTTGTGAACTGTCTAGAAATTTTGTGAAACTTCGATCGGTAATTTTGTCCTTAAAATTTTCTCTCAATTTCTCTCCCAAACCCACCCACCCCCCTGCAACATGGATGTTGCACTATCTATTAATATTACAACAACCACTGTCTATTACTACTGTAATATGGATATTGCACTGTCAACCCCCTACTGCAACACTAGACTGAAGTCATAAGGTGCATTCTCACATTATGTACACTTGATGTCGAGTTATTTTGTCACATAATTAACTAAGATAAACAATGCAATGTTCTTCAAGTTTAGAAATTAACTGAAATATTATATCAAAGACTAAAAATACACAAAAACAACATATATTCTATTGCCTAGAAGCAGTATCATTTATTTGTGGCTACAAATTTCGATCATAACACATACAAATGCTATTAACTGTACATATACTACCATCAAAACGAATATTGATCAATATGGACTCGAACAATCACCCTCACACTTAATGAGCGCTCTTCCCTTTTGAGCATACGGGTTATTTTATTATACTCACACACTAATGGACATACTTAGTAGAAATTTGTCGCAAAGATATGGATTAAAACAGTGATAGAATCAGTTGCAGTATTAAAGGCTCCAAACATGAGACATTCTACGAATGATAATTTGAACATGAGGAAGGTACTTGTAACAAAACATGGTATAAACTCAGAAAAATAAAAGCCTGATTATTTTTTTTAGTATAAAACCAAAAAGAGATGTTAGCTTATTCAATAATGCATTTTTTTATAGAAGTATCAGGATCACTAATTTTCTTGAGGATGACTCCTGCAAGTTCATACAAGTTTCTAGGGTAAATAAGCCTTGCTCGCAAAAGATTATCCAAGACTGACGCAACACAAGACCTCACTTTTGGCTCCCTATCTTGAAATGCAATCAAAATCATAGTAATCAAATTATCACTTATATTAACAAACCCACTTTCTTCATAATGTTTTTTTTACCAAACTCACATCCCCTTTTATAATTACCACAACGTTGCAAAAGCTATGAACCCATTGCATGGCTTCTAATTTAACCGCGAGAAGAGAAAAAGCATGCTATGGAGAGACTTAACAAGGAACGTGTTGTACTTCTTTAAATACTCAATAGCCACACTAGAAGCTACATTCTTGGAAGAATAATGACTGACAAACTTCTTAGCTTCAAGACCAGCATGTGTCTTCTTGCTTAAATTTTTTCTTACAAATAACTTACTTAAGAGTTCAACTTCACTAAGCTTGTTTGAGGTCCTCAAAACACTGACTTGAACCTCAGTGCAATCTCGAATTGGTAACTCGAAAGGATCAAGCTTTTCAAGAATACTAGATGCCATTTTCACTAATCTCTCACTATAACATGCCGCAATCTATGGCTGCCCCAACAAGCTCCAATCACCACTTCCCAAGGAAACACTGCCCTACAAGACCTTCAAATCAAACTTAAACATGATTGAACTCTTTTTCATAATTCAAACTTATTTGAAGCAACAACTTTAATATATGGTCCTGTCTCCTCAATCAATGATGAAATCGACTGTTCGACAACTTCATTACTCCCATGCTCAAGCAAGAACAAAGACATAGCTACACAACCCTTTGTCACAAAGTGATTTGGATGCAAACACAACTGACTAACATTCGAATCTAACAACAGTATTTTCGATCACCACAACCGATGGAAAAATACCAAACTTTTGTAAAGAAAGTAAATGCAGATTCGTCTCCAAAATATCATGAATCTCAACAAACGTAACCTTATTAGACTCAATTATCAAAAAATTGACAAAAATATAGAAAGAGATCTGGAAAAATTACCTCAAACTTACGAACTCTAAAAAAAGATCTCAATAACAAAGTCAAAAGAAAAGAGCGAAATCACAACCACAAAAATATCATTAAATCACATATCACGATCTCAAACTCAATAAAAGAGCGATATTTCGAAGACGAAATTACGATAAGAACTAAATAGATAAATTGAGAAGAATTAATCGAGAAGAAAATGGTAAATTTGGTATTAGAAAAAACTCCAATTGCCTCAATGACCTCATTCCGCAATTTGTGTCAATACTTTTAATTCACAATTTAAAAAAAAAATGTGGGCTTTAGCCGTAATTCAAAAAGTCAATGGGTTTTAGGCTAATAAAGATCGGAATAAGGGTTTTTACCCGTAATTCACAATTGAGAAGAATTAATCGAGAAGAAAATGGTAAATTTGGTATTAGAAAAAACTCCAATTGCCTCAATGACCTCATTCCGCAATATGTGTCAATACTTTTAATTCACAATTTAAAAAAAAATGTGGGCTTTAGCCGTAATTCAAAAAGTCAATGGATTTTAGGCTAATAAAGATCAGAATAAGGGTTTTTACCCAAATTTTATGTAAAATAAACTAGAAAAACCAATTTCATTTTGAAAACAAGAGTTAAACTGGAAAAGCCGAAAAGGCAATAACCAAAATAACCTTATATTGCCCATTTGAGTTTACCATCTTAACCCTTAACTAAAGTCCCCCAACCTAAAAATAAGCATTTGATCCTTAGGGGTAAAATTGGTTCAGTAATTTGATTAGTAAATATAGTCCAAAAGAAAAACTTTTACTAAAAAACAATTTTGCAAACTTCATAACTACAAAAAAATCAATATAATCATTAATGAGTGTTAATCCATTTTCCTCATACTCATAACCCCTTTCCTCAAAACTCTCTCCCCACAACTTTTAATAATAACCAAAAAAGATTGTTTTTTTTATTTTATATATAATAGTATTGCCATGGAAGCACTTTCAAGCACTATTCACCTTCAATCTTCACAAACATCTTGTTTTATCAAACCAAACGTTAAACCAACAAAAGGGTATCTCAGTTTTGATTCTAGACGTTTTTCTGGGTGGGATTTGAGTGTTGAGAGACTTGGGGCGTTGTCTACTTGTGGGGGTGGTGTTATAGTTAGAAGTCTTGCTAGGGAAGTTTCTGATGATGGTGGAGATGAGAAAGGAGGTGTGGAGAATAATGAGTTTGGGTTTGTTGATGATGAGGGTGGTTCTTCTTGGTTTGAGGTAATAATTTTGTTATGGAAATTTTTATTGTGTTGAGAAATAATGATTTTTTTATGCTTTGGTTTGTTTTTCTGTTTGTGTAATTTGTGAAAGAGAGTCTGAACATCGATATAAATGTGTTAATCATATAGCTTTGCTCTAAATAGGAGAGGCAATTGAATTACCCTGCATTTAGAGTGAAGCTAGTTTTCTAATTTAGCTATATTGTTCATGGGCGAACAAGGATTTTAAGGGAGTATGTTTACGTAAAATTCAGTGTCGATAGGCTTGGTAAATACTGCCAACATCGATAAGCCTGCCTAATTTTATGAAATCCGGGACGTGTGTCCAGAAATAATTTGGTTGGAAAATCAAACAGTTTCTGTTAGATGGTGGTGGTCAGTGTTGCAATTTTAAAAGTAATTTTGAAGAGGATGATGTATTTATTCGTAGATATTCTTGCCCTCGTAACCTTGAGCAGAATGTCATGGAGCTTCAATTTAGCTCGTAGTTTCGGTACAGGCATTTCACATGACCATCCTTCTTGTAATTAAACTCCGTGCACTTGTTTCTTGTAAAAGCTTAATGTATAAAGTTTTGTTCAGTGAATCTCTAGATTATACTTTGCTAAGTGCAGGTTTTCGTTGTTAGCTTTGTTAAAATCTGGACAACTCTGATAGACTTCAGTTGCTGTTGTTTCTGTTTCTTTTTCATGCTTATTCATCTGAATGCACCAAAGCCAAGAAACAGACCAAAGCGTCTGGCTTTGATGGTTATTAGAGTTGTACTACCGTAATGGTGGTAACAAGCACACCCAAAAAACGTTAGCGAAGTGTAACCAGGAGATTTGGGGAAAAATATTTATTACCTACAGATAAGAATGGAGGCTGTATGAAAGGCTTATACCAAAATTGGAATGACATCGAAGCACGAGCCTTTAGAGTAAAAGCTGTTTCAACAGCGTGTCCATGTTTGCTTTAGGAAGTCCCATTTCGCTTGTGAATATGAGGACAGCAAAATTGGTGAATGCCCTGCTCCTCCATACCTTTTTCATATTTGCAACTCATCACTAACTGATTTTTTTTTTTTTTTTTTTTTCCTTTTCCGAACATAATAATTCACTGACTCGTGTTTTTAATTTACAAAAGTAGGAAAAGCATAACGTGATTAAGTTGACTCCTGTCAGTTTTCCTTCCCAATATGTGAACTGATGAATGAAGGGAATATACCACAGGAATACAGTAGTTTTAAAGGAGAAACACATGGCCTATCCATTGTAATGTGTTGAGTACTAGGCACAGGGTAAGGAACCCATATATCGAAATGTATTAATCCTAAAGGAGAAGTACCTGGACTTTCTATTTTATATCTGTTTGCGTAGATACACCCTCAACTCTATAGCCCGATATTTTCGGAAAATTTCCACTATCAGGCATTTTCACAAATAAGCACATGTGGAAGTTCCAATGTCCTATAGATCATATGGATCCACAAAGAATCAAAATATCGATTTTCTCCCTCTCTTTTCCCTTCATAGATGGATCTATTTGAGTGTAATATATGGTCCGCTTTATTTGTTCTTTCTATTGAGATTGTGTATTCTGAATGACTAGTCATTTAGACTACTAACAAAGTTCTCTGAAGTTGTGTTAGCTTAACCTCGTCTATATGCCCGGAATATCTTAGCTCTTGTTGCTTGGTAGATCCATTCGTAATTCATGTACTTAAGAAATTTCGTTTGCAATAATGTAGACATTTTTGTGATGGAGTCTATCATGTTGTGAAGGGTAATTTGAGTCAAAATGGAGGTAACAAAGAAGTTGTGAAAGACTCAAAGACGGTAACACCCCTTGTGGTTTCCAGTGGAATTGGAACAAGTGGAGGATCAAGGGCTGGGCTCTTCAGAACACCAATTTCTGGCGGTGTGCAGAGTGCTACCTCTGCTCATGGTCTGCCTCGACCAGCATTGGCTGTTCGCAATCTAATGGAGCAGGTAAAGGGGTGTGTTCCAGTGGCAATTATGTATATATTTTGCTTTCCTGTTCTTCATGGGCAGTTGAATTGGATATTTAATTTACAGGTTAACATATCTTGTTGTCTCTTTTTTTTTTTTGCTTGGTAATGTATCTTGTTGTCATTTTACTCTGTTCATGATTCAAGGCCAGATTTGCTCATTTGTGCACTTTAATGTCTCGGATGCACCACCGTCGAGAGGGATACCCATTTGGTTCGCTTGTAGATTTTGCACCTGATCCACTAGGCCGTAAGTCATATAGATTTTCATTTCTTATTGGCAATTTTACACAACCCTTAAATTAGACAGTAATCTCCTCTCCCCCACCACACACACACACACACAAAATGTTTGAAATTAGACATAACTCCCCACTGGAATTTCAAAGGCAGATCTACTCATGAATTTACGGGTTCTGGGTATGATCTCCTCGGATGGTGATCACTCTAGAAAAAGGAAAAAAACTCATTTTGATATCTCTAACCTTGCCTAAAGCTGCGTCAAGTGTTGGATGGTCCACAATCTTTCAACTCTTTTGATAAGGTTAGACATTTTCAGATGAGGTACATTTGTTTTCTCTGAAGACGATTTCCATGATGAGGGAGTCACATATTCAAAATATCTGCCCATAATTCATTTTGTAGGTCCGCTTTTGGAATTGCTGAGGCAAAGATGTTTAAAACATTTATAACATAATTGATGTATATAGAAACGGTAGAAAAGTATGGTCAACCTAGAATTAGCTGTATAAAGATTAAAGAGTCTCATTAACAATTTTAACATTCTGTATTTGTCTTGATGAGGCTGGACAATTGAATTTTGTCATCACCTTTTCACATGTTTACTATCTTGATGATCATGCAATTCATTCTTTGGTTTGTCTGATTGCTATGCAGACCCAATCTTTTCATTTTCACCATTAGCTATCCACACACGGAATCTGTTGGCTGATCCAAAATGTACGCTTGTTGTTCAGGTTAGTGTTATAAGGTATAAGATGTTTTGGTTTCTGTTGCTTGGTTCTTTACGATGTTGACTTGTTCCCTTCAATCGTAGATACCAGGATGGAGTGGATTGTCAAATGCTAGGGTAACACTTTTTGGCGATGTTTTTCCACTTTCTGCTGATGAACAGGTAGGTACCTACTATACTGGTTTCATTTGACATGTTGTATACTTATCTAAGGGAAGTTTGGGTACCTATCTTTCATGGTTCCTAACTAGGGTATTTTCGAGGATGGAAATCTAATTGATTTGATGATTTTGAGCGCATCACTTACGGACTAATTTTTATGTCTATGACAAAGAAATAGTTGTGCTGTTAATGTGATGGTTAGGACGTGTTTGTAACCTAGGGGACATACCTTAGTGTTACTCAGCTTACTGTGAATGCACTCATGCATAATATGTGAGAAAGATGGGAACATTCGTTTGTCATTGCATGGATGTGTCTGATGTTTAATTGTTTGTGCATGCTATATTACCAGGAATGGGCTCATAGGCAGTATGTTGCAAAACATCAACAAGGGGCTTCGCAACAGTGGGGTAACTTTTACTACTACAGGATGCACAACATAAGGTTTGTTCAATTAGCCTGTACCAATTTGATTGTGTATGTGCAACATGTGCTCTATTTACAGTGTATATGCTATAGCTGGCGCTGTGGGGCTTGACAGTGGTGTGTTTGTTGAGCAACTGCTGAAATTCCTGCACACAGTCAATGAATTAAGCTCTGGTGTCTTTCTCCTTCTTCTTTAGGACTCACAAATGCTGATGGAATGAAATGCCTTTCTAGAGTCCTGCAGAAATATTCATTACAGTCCCCTTTTTTTTGGGTACCCACAGAGTGCTTGTAATTGAGTTCAAAGCTTATTCAGTCAAACATTTTACATCTGCTGTTAGTTGTACTGAAAAACAATTTATGGATGCGCATCCCTGACCAGTTGACCTTGCAGAGTGTACATGGTTCGTTTAATGAAGCCCAGACATTTCTTGTCGATCAGCCCTTGTATGGATGGCTCTCAGGAAAACAATAGGACAGCCTTAGAAGCTAATGTTTTTCTTCTAATTAATGGCTGTACATTCCCAATTAATGTACACAATGTGAAAAAGTTTTCCTTGTTCTTTTTTACCAGTTTCCACTACCTATATCTATTTCTTAAACAAGTTTTTAACTTCTTGTCTCAGTGACATATATTTCATTGGAGGTTTTGGTACTGTGGCTTGGGTAGATGTAAAGGAATATGAAACAGTTCAACCTGATAAAATTGCAGTAAATGGAGGAGAGCAAAATCTAAAGGTGAGCTTTCGATCGCATATTTGTTCAAGCAGATTGTATCATGTTTTCTGTTTCTATTTCTAGTTTCGATTGGCTAGCTGTTAGGAACTGCAAAATCGAAATGAACCTTTTTTTTTTGGAATCTTCAACTGACACTGATGACTAGAATATGTCAAAATTTCTAGGAACTGAATGCAAAGTTCTCCAAACGGATTAAAGAGCTTCTTTCAACTGAAACAGAAATAGATGATGCAGCTCTGATATCAATAGATAGTAAGGGAGTCGATATTCGAGTGAGGGAAGGTGCACAGGTACCACTTTCTGTGTTTCTCTCTGATAAGACAATAGGACACACATGCAGTCACTTCCACTTTCCTACCAACCTTTATCTGTTTTCCTGCGAGTACTTCTTTTTCCTTTTTCTTAAATGGTTCATTCTTGGGGAAATCCCCACTCAATTGGAATTTCAATGTGTTCCAGAATTTCTCTCTTATACAGAGCTAGAACTTCAGATTTTGAAGTACTCTTCTGTAAGCCCTTTTCGCGTTCTTTCTCTCTGCAGTTCAACGTTCAGAGAATATCATTTGATACTGGGCTTGCAGTAGAAACATTGGAGGAAGCAACAGCAGCTCTGCAAAAACTAGTAAGCAATGATAGTAGGCTAAGATTGCACAACCGATGCTGAATTGCTCATGAGCCGCCTCTCTTTCTTCCCTTGCAGTGCAACAGAAAAGTTTGATATTGTTTTCTAATGCCTGTCGCCAGTCGGCTTTGGGGCACTTGAGATCAAATGAAAGGCTCATTAAACTTGCTTTCGCCCTTAAGTTCTCATGTTAAATCCAGTTATGAAGTAGCTGATGCGTGCTGTAAAAGCAACAAAATAAGTATCACACCTGCCTTTGTAGTTAAGTTGTCATGACTTACACCCCATGTCCGGACTGTACTATTAATCGATGATGTTTTATATTTTTCTTGAAGTGCTTAGTTAATTTATTAATGAGAAAAATGATAGAGACCCGGTTGAGTCTTCGGATTTGGTATTAGAGCAAATTGTAAATCCCTTTTTCTCTCTTTTGCATAAAACATGAACTACCAGGTCATCATTCTTTATATTCTGCTATACATACTACAGAGCTTCCATGAATCTTGGTCTAATACTGCTTTCACGATAATTCATCAATGTGTGAGAAGAAGTGCATGTATATGTTCTCTCGAAGTCCATTGATGGGCTAGAATGTAACATATAAAAATGAAAAATTAAATAATAAGTTTTAATTTAATATGCTGTATTAGATAGATTAAATAAGATTGAGTTTTATAAGACGAATTTATAAGACAGTTTTCAGAGTGCTGCTTCAGTTATAAGTTATAACCATGCATTGCCTAGATTTTGGTCTGCTTTTGTCAGAGTATTTATATATATATATATATATGCAATATTTGCGCTGTTATTACTTAACTCTCGAGAAATATATAGACAATATATAGGTAAAAATTAACTGATCCTATATGCAGCCATGACGCTTCGTGTAAAATACGTTACATTTCTAGTAACCCTTGTTGTTAACGGCATTACCGCAAGCTAGAGTACAAAAGTCTTCTGGAAAATCCTTTCACATCTATTATTGACTGAGTTTTATGTATCAACCATTCCACCTACGCCAGGGTCAGGGTACGTGTCTGACACGAGCACTAGCAAAATTCCAAAAGTCTACCTTTCATTCCAGCATGCAATGCATTATTCCAAATACGCTGATACTCCTGGTGACATCTAGTTTTCGCTGCTTCCATTATTCACCTCCTGGCTGTCATTTTTTATCATTCATATTGCTGAAACCACGACAGAAGATTAACATTCTTTATCTCACCGTACAGTCATACATGATACAGGGGGTGATAAATTTCAATAAACATTTTGTTGATTTAAAATGGCAGCAAAGTTTTGATTGAATTTGCATAATTGTCGACTATTTTGACCAGGCAAAGTTTGCTAACAAAGTTTTGTTCAAGTTCAACACAGCTGCATATGTAGTAGATAAATTAAAGACTAGGGAAACAAAAACAGTCACTACCAACCTTAGATAGGGACTAATAATGATGATTCGTGATGACAGATAAGGATGATGCTAATATTGATGATTATATAATTTTATAAAGAAACCACAACTTTGGATAAGTAACTATGGTGGTCGATGAGTGATGACTTGATGATTATACAATGACACTTTATTTTATGTGAAGAAATCAAGAAAAACTTTTCCTTGAACTTCTTTACATTTCCTGATAAGTTTTTTAAGCTAATCTTTCTTTCTTTTCAAAATGTTCCTCTATCTATCTTTATATTCTTTGACTTCTTGTATATGTTTTTTTGCAAAGAGAAAGAGAAGTTTAGGCATAGGTCGTTGTCCTTAAGAAGAAAGGCAGGTATTTGAAGCAAGCTCAACTTGTTTCAACTTTCAAGTAATTATTCTTTTCGCTTGATTGTCGATTTCCATACCTGACAGTGGTCAGTTTGTGTAGAACTTGAGAAATGCTATGCAAAATACCCTTTTGGAGTATTGCACTGTGAAATTGTGAATACCAAGAGATAACTAAGCAATGGCCTCGTTGCACGCACAGCAATTGTCATCACTGATGCATACTCCCAAATGAGTGAAATGCAGGTAAAATTCTCTCTAGTAAAAAAATGTAGACACCTATATTCATTATAATTTATAAAACCATAAAGGAGATTTCCACAAATCATTGCTGGCTGATGACGTCTAAAAGCATTCCCAGTGCAAACAGGTTTAAATGGAAATAATAACTTGTCACTTTTATGAACAAAAAACAATGCCTATAGTTTTTCCCTAAGTTATAATGAGAATAGCACTTGCTATTAAGATAGTTGTCGATTTGTGATATTTGAACGGAACTTTTTGTTCTGTCTTGCGTGTTTTATCAATTTTTCTCATTTTTTTTTTCCGAACAGGATATTTCATTTTGTCCCGCGACTTTTTTCGATTGTGTTTTTCTTCTGGATGGGATATTTCATTCGGTCCGATATTTTTTTCGATATGTTTTCATTTTTTACCGTCCAAATTTTAAATTCGTCTTTGCATTGGGCAACTCGTGCCACACGTTGTTGCTTTCATTGGTAATGCTCTTCTAATGGCTCTCATTGTCTCCTTGTTGATTGGGGCGTAGGAGCTTTATTACTGTTTTTGGAGAGGTTTTTGACTGTGCAGGGTGAAGAAACACAGTTGTTTTCTGGGCTTTAATTAATGAGCTGGTCTTTAATTAATGGGCTGTTGGATTCAGTACTTGGTCCATCACCCCTTGCATGAGTGGCCCAGGGCGTATGGTGCGCCCATGGGGAAATTAAAATGGCATCACGGGGCATTAGCCCATGAGGAAATAAAAGGTGATCAGAAGAAATCCTCAGATTTTGACATCATTGTCTGACTTCCCACTGTTTATCTCATCTCATCTAACTAGTAAATGACTATTCTACCCTCCCTTCTCTCCCTCTCATCACACTCTCTTTCACCATTAACTCACCACCACCATTGTCATCACCTTCTTCATCATCTTCTATACAAGAAGAAGAAAAGTATGACACCACTCTTTTCTTGTCATGCACTGAAGTATACAGTACAGTTCAATAACATCTCACTATAAGAACCACTCAAAACTTCCATGGCAGAGAACTACAGTAGCACCAGCACTACCAATACAAACATGTCTTGCATATCAAATATTTCCCATGACCACCTTTTCTCAATACTTCTACTTCTTCCTGTAGACTCAGTCTTATCTTTTTCCATGACTTGTAAAAGATTTAAGTCTTTAGCTTACTCTGAGACTCTTTGGAAATCAATATGTAGAAGAGACTGGGGAATATTTTTTGTTAACGTTGATGCTATCTTGGGTTCTTGCTCTTCTTCACAAGATATGAGGCATCAGCAACTCTCATGGAGGAAACTTTATCAGAAGATATCTCAACTGGGATCTGTTAATTGCCTTAGATTAGCTGTTGTGGATGATAATTTGCTTCTTCCAACTCCTAGAGCTTCTCACTGCCTCAATTTTGTTTCAGATTGTCTTGTTTTGTTTGGCGGAGGATATGAGGGGGGTAAGTTTTTTGGACAGACACCCTTCTTTAGTTTTGGATTCTTCATTCTGATTCTTTGTTTTCATGACGATCTTGGGCTGTATTCTGTTTTTACTCCTTTCTTAAAAATATTGAGCTGTATTATCTTATCAATGGGTTTATCAACCTTATCGGGAAAAAAACAAAAATCAATGGGTTTATCAATATGCTGATTCTTTAATCTCATGGTTCTTGGGAGAGTCCACTTTTGGTGATAACTACCTTATACATTACTTAAGAGGATCTTGGCTTGTGTTTTGGTTTCTTATTTCATTTGTAGAATCTTACTAGAAGTGGTTTCTTTTATTCTGTTTTCTCTGTCCTTGTGTTTTCTGTTATACCTTATAGAGCAATTTTGACCATTGTGATGCATCTGTTACTTATTAAACTACTTCTAAGTATATAAACATACCATGTGTTACTATACGATTACTACTATTGATATGCAACTACTATTTCCATGAGTACTTCATGGTGTCCTGTATCATTGCTTGTTTTCATAACTCAGAAATGAAGTTAAGTAGCTACTACTTCCGTTTTTGTTTTGTATGGCAATCCCAATTGGGAGTACTTCATTCAGTGGTTTCTTCGGATGATGGATTGCTTCTAAGAGCAGTTTTGATGCGTATTAAGGTTCCTTGTGGGTTGTGCATGAATATTGTTTCAATAGCTTATTAGTTCCAGGACTGTGAACTAGAGAAGGATACATGTGCCACGTCACCAATCCTGCTGTGTATCCTGATCCTTCTCATCAGTCGGCTCATGCTAGGCATACTATCCCCTGTGGGAGCCACTGTTTTGTATAGAATAGAATGGCGGAACAGGCTGCTCAGTTAGTTCAAACATTTGGTTTCGGGTGGTGTTTTTTATATGAATAGGTTATTGTAAGAGGATTCTTGACATAATCATTATGTAAAAGCAAAAAAAAAAAAAAAAAAAACCTCTCAGAGCGTTGCGGGAAAACATTGCCACAAAGCTGATTCCTAGACGCTTGAATTGATCAATCTCGTTCAGTGAGTGAACATTGACAATGAAAAAGATTCTGTGAAATGTCAGGAACAGGACACACTCTGGGAGCCGATCCTTATCTTTGGAGGAGATCATCGTTGCGTTGAAAATTGAAGCGGTTGGTTTTCATTAGTCGAAGGCCTGGGAGGAGTGAGGGGCACTCCGTTTGGTAGTTTTCTAGTCAGATGGACCACCTCTTTCATGGGTAGTGTGTAATGTGGGTTCTAGTGTTGTTTTCAAGTTCTAGTGGCTGCTTCTTTTTTCTTCCTCTTTGTTATCTTGGAATTTAATCTAACGATACAATATATCTACCTTTACCTATTAAAAAGGAAAAAATGTCAAGAAGCCAAGGCCTCCAAGAGAAACCTGGAAAATGTTATGACATTTATGTGATATTTCGCCTATCGCACATTGTGGTTAGACTGGTAGGTTGCCTCACTTCCCCTTCCCTGGTATATTGGGGATGTTGCCTCTTTGACGCAACCCGTTAGGTGTTGCTGCCAATATTGATTATTGAGTGAAGTTCAAATCCCTTGTAAGTGATAAAGTTCTTGCAGTGCATTATTTGACACCCTCGAATTTTATTGCTTCATTGCTTTTGTTTCACAACTGATCCAGAGTGTTTTCTTCCTCTATTATACCAATTTAATTCATTAACTTGTGACAAGTCCCAAGTGTCTTTCCTTGGAAATCTATTTTGTAATGTAAATTAAACTAGGCTTCTTTGGATATATATTATGATACTATCCCATATATCTAGCTCGTGTTGTAGATTTGATATATTGCATTGGACTTTGCAACACTTGATGGAGGTAATGAGGGTTGGACTCACAAATACTTATGTTGGTTATAGGGAATGCTAACCCTAGTTTAAGTGTATTGATTTTCTTGTTCTTAATCACATAGTCAAGTGTGATTTATAAGTGACCTATCTTGGTCAATTTTCTCTGCAATTTTGTTTTCCTCCCTGCAATATCTTGGTTGTTGCCTACTGATGAGAAATGTCATCCAACAGCACTCGAGCTAGTTAACAAAATGGCTTTTTATTTTGAAACACTGGGATATTTGAGGAATCATCTTAATGTTCCGACAATAGATTGGTGCAAAGGCCAATTCCTGTATATGTGATTTTCTTTCTCCTCTCTTTTTTTGTATAGGTCGTCATCTTGATGATGCATGGGTGGCATATATTGGTAATGAATTTAGGATGGTTCCGAGATGGCAAAAGATTAACTCAGGCACTCCAAGTGGGAGATTTGGACATTCGTGTGCAGTTGTCGGTGAAACTCTTGTCCTCTTTGGTGGGATTAACGACCATGGGATCCGTCAGAATGATACATGGCTGGGGCATGTTCTGCGGGATGAAATATTTGGAATTGAACTCTCATGGATGCTTCTTCATGTCGGTTCTGTTGCACCACCTCCTCGTGGAGCCCATGCCGGATGTTGTGTCAATGACAAAAGGATGATTATTCATGGAGGAATTGGTCTAGATGGCCACAGATTAAACGATACATGGCTCTTTGATCTCTCAGAAGGTCTGGAATCTACCACATGGAGTCAGATAATTACTTACCTGTCACCTCCAGCTCGGTCAGGACACACGTTAACATGTATTGGCAGCACCCGCATGGTTCTTTTTGGAGGGAGGGGTGTGGGTTATGAGGTGCTCAACGATGTTTGGCTCCTTGACATCAGGGAGGAGTATGCTGAATGGATCCAACTACTGTACAACTTGCCTAGTATCCCAAGGGGTGTACCCCCACCACGTGTAGGACACTCGGCCACACTCATCTTAGGAGGAAAAATCTTAATTTATGGAGGGGAAGATTCATATAGACGCAGAAAAAATGACTTCTGGGTGTTGGATGTTAATGCTATTCCAAGTGAGAGAATGCGTTCTGACACGGTAGATACACAGTTACTATCCAAGAAGATGTGGAAGAGGCTGAAAGCCAAGGGCCATCAACCTGATTGCAGATCCTTTCATAGAGCTTGTGCTGATCATTCTGGCTGTTATGTTTATGTGTTTGGTGGAATGGTAGATGGGATTCTTCGACCAGGTGAAGTAATTGGTTTGAGATTTGATGGAGAGCTCTTTCTGGTGGAGCTTGGTCTTCACCAGTAGAAAGAAGTGAAGGAGTGTATAAGGGGGATGCCGGATGCACCATAGGAAGCTATCTATTTGTCCTTTGTAAATGGTAGCTGCACAACAGTTGAGCTAAATAACTAGTCTATTATATCTTCCACGATATGAGGTGATCTGTTCTTAAAGATAAACAAGTTATATCAGAATCTTAATTCATGTTTTACTTCTTTTCCTTTTCTAGTTTTTTTCTTCGGACAGTACTTCGTTTCTTGGTGAGAAGTAAACATTGCCCTTGTTTATTGAAATATTTGGAGAAAAAAACAATGGTTGCAAGGGGGTTCAGTAGCCTTTCCATTCACTGTTGCAGCTTCTTCACTCTCATGTACAGAATTTCCTTGAGCACATTTTCTTAGTATGCCTACTGTGTACACCTCATGAGTTTATAAAGTGTAAATGACTAGTCAATATCAGGCATTATTTGTTGTTCGTTCTAGCTTCCTCCAACTTGTTTTCGTCCATGTCGATTTGGTATTAAAATCTCCAAGGAACTTGAATGCTAGGCTACACTTGGGTATATTCTCTGAAGGTAATATGATTTCAAGTTTGGTTCCTTTCACCATCTTATGGCGGATATTGCTAGATAGCAAGAGTTTGTTGTTCTTGTGGTCCAAACTGTGGAGCTAAGTGATGTTTGAGTATTTTGTTTTTAGCTAGGTAAAATTATTACGTTTTAATGTGAGAGACAGACTGGGAGTGGGGTTGTTACTGAAGTTCCCTGGTCTATTTTTGTGCTCTTGCGGGTACTGTGGTCCGTGGTCGACCTATTTGTTTCTTCGTTGCCATTAAGTGAATGAATGCATCGATTTTAATCTGATACTTGTTGCAATACATGGACGCCCAAAACCTTTTTCATTATTGCATGCAGACACACTGACACATACAATTCAAAAAGATAAATGAAGATTTTACTCGTTATGCGTGATTCTTAATTGAAAATTTATAGTAGTGCAGTAGTGGTGTATACGGAAATGGAAATATGAAGATTTTACATAACCACGTGTGCATCATTTTGTTAATCCGGATATTGCAAGTACATCTGATTCCATATTGGTAAGGTAAATTTTGGTTAAACATGTGTAACTTGAGAGAAGCAGCCAAGAGATCTTTAGTTTACTGCAGTGTGGAATATAGGTAGGAGACTAAGGAGCGGAATTCAGTGAAAGTGGGGATGCAATTTCTCTGTATTTGATACAAGGTTCTCTGTTGGGGTACCTGGACTGGAACCATTGCCTAGAAACAGGACTATTCAACGATTGTTCCTTGGATTTCAGTTAAACATAATATAGATTGGGCCCTCAGGACGGAGAGAGAAAGAAGGCATCGAATTGACAGACATAATTCGTGCATAACTCTTGATGTTCACATTTGAACAGTCTCCTAAAGATATTCTGGAGAAAGTAATGTTTTGATGGTACAGTCACTTGATATAATAATCACATGGAGTCAAGCCGGCTCAGAACTTCAGAAGCAATTTGTGCAGGAGCAATAACATCATCTTAAAACATCGTCTCCAGAGTCCAGACAACCCAATATTTCAGATTCTAATCTTCTTGGCAGGCCAATTAACAGAGTGATAGATATATTAACACAAACGAGTATCAATGCATGTAAATACACGGTAACAGTATAAATTGTAAGAAAGACAATCATTGTTTTCAATATAAAAGAAACCTGTTCTATTTTTAAGAAGCTTACAGAGTCACAGGAGTACATTCATAAATCCAACGGCTCTAATTATGGAGACCCACATTGTGAAGTTGGGCTGAAATTCGTAGAAGCAATCCACTAGCCTTGAAATCTTGTTCCAGCATTTCGGAAAGATTGATCCATCATGAAGTAGGGGCAAATTCAAAAAGTTGAGCCATTGAACCCAAAAAAAGAACGCTTCACCAAAAACAATACAGTGAGAATTATCAGTACCAGGGATTAGGTTGTTTAAGGCAAGGTCGTCATACAAATACAATGCAAGCTGGTACAACAAAAGTTGCATCAGGAACTCACATAGTAAGAGACAATACTAAACTGGATTGAGGTTTAAGAGACTGCTTTTCCTACCTGAGAGATGTTAGCTCTCTACAAAGAAGATACACTCATTCGTTTCTTCTCCTCCTCTATGATCTTAATCCATTTATCTTAAAAGTGCAGCTAATTATGAAACACATTTCTCTCATATTCTATACCTCTGTTTAAGTGCTGCTTTGACAAAACATTCCATTACTTGATCATCAAAACAATTATAGCATGAAAAAGGATAAGTGAACAGGGGGTCAAAAGCGTTTCTATGCCAAAAATGATGAACATTCTGTGCTGATGTCTATCCATATTTACCTAGTGTCTAAAGCCCTCGTAAATTATTCTTCCACCTCAAGTTAGCAACAGACTATTTCTTTCACCCCTCTATTCTATTCATAACTGTGGAAAATCCTCAACTGCACACATAAAAAAGGGGCAAACCTAGAAAGTATGATTCTTTCTTTGACACGGTCTGTATACTGCTAATTTTCACGTCTTGAGCGATGTGACATGACTTGAGTGTAAAACAGATATAACAGATAATGTCGCTTGGTTCTGATATGGATCTGAATGTCATGTCCATAACCACTCTAGATGATATACTCATATTCCACACGTTACTTATTTGGGTTCTGTAACATGACAGGCAACTCTGCTAATGTGATGAAGATATGTATTAGTTGGGTAGAAGTGATAGAGCTACAACATGCCATAGCTGGAGAACATAATTATTACAGAATCATCCAGCCTAGGTAATGATAAGAAGGTATGAGATATACATCAGAACCACTTGTCCTCCAAATAATATTGATTAAACACCACCGCCAGTGAACCATCTTAAGTAGCACAATTCATGACCATTATTATGCTCACTAGGCGAGAGATAAAAATCCGCACAGCTGAAGGGGGTTCTCTCAAGTACCGAAAGACTCGTTTAATCTGAAATCACGATTGATAGGAAAGGTGACCATGTGTGGTAAAACACTAAAGGCTAGTCCGTCCTATTAATTAAAACAGATAAAAAGTCAATTTATTGGCTTACCTCAGCATCATAGAACTTGATATAGAATCTGGAGCTATCCAGGGAAAGCTTTGCTTCTAGAATTTCTGCTATTGTTGCGCTGAGCTTTCCATTCACACTAGGACCTAGGCCTCCTATGGATATCAGTTCTCCATAAGCAGCTGGTTCTTCAGTTCCAGCAAATGCAATAGGTACTCCTTGATTCAGCAAAATCATCACATACTGAAACATAATTACCCACGTCAGTGAACATTTTAAATACTTAGAAAGAATGAAAATCCTGTAAACAAGATGACTGAATAAGACAAGGAACCCCCTCAACTCAAAAATTAAGGGACTGTAAGCCATTTACATATTCATTGATATCAAAAGAAGGAGAGGGGGAAGAAATCAAACGTTCCATAAGAAGAACTCCTGTAAACTGTATTGTCGATGCCACACAGACTGCAGTGAAAATAGAAAGGAAATCAGGAAATTCTCAGGACATACTACAAATCTAGCATGGGATGGTCGGTACCTAAAAAGAGAAGACGAATAACACTTGAACGTTGTGAGATTGATGGTCTAAGGCATTCGTGGAAAACAAAAGTTTCACAAGATACGAGAAACTAATAGTAATTATCAACATCCAAATAGCAAATGTGACCAATTTAGCTAATAACCACCGTTAGAACACACTGACTACAAATTACATAATGTAAACTTAATTCAACTAATTTAACAAAAAAAAAAAACATAACAATATGTACTTACAAGAACAATTATGTGTAAAAAGAAGAAGAATTAGCTAATAAAAAAGTATTCCCAATAAATAAATCATATGAAAAATAGAAGGGAACCATTTCCCCATCCTCTTTTCCTCATGAACCCTGAGCCTAGCTGCCTCGCAGCTCTCGCTTAACACAATCATGCCTATAGATTTTACTCATACCCATTCTTGCTTACACTTAAAAACCACATCATTCATACAGAAAATTCATCAAACATTTCATAACCATAATAAGTTCACAACAAATACAATAAATTAACAAAAAAAAATAATGGGACTAAAACAGTTAACTTACAGATTCAGGTTTTCCAATAATCTTTGCAACAGCTTTAGTTGCATCTCTTAATATATCAGATGCCACCACAGCATCCACTGGTAAATTAGTGTACAAATTTAATGTCGGCATTTTCTTATTATTTCCCCCTGCTTCACTAACACAAATAAGTCTATATATATATAAATGGATAATGTGATAAACTATGAAAACTTATTCTCCTTCACAAGTTTTTCTGGCGCCAATAAATACCGTTATAAGTTATAAGTTATAACTAACTTACGGTCTTCCAAACACTTTAACTGGGCCAGTTTAAATTAGCCCAAGCCCAATGGACTAAAACCCGACTTCTGTTAACATAACTATTTCGTGTCAGTTGGAGAAGAGGGAACTCAAATTTGCTGTTTTTTCTCTCTCTGAACTATAGTAATTGAAAATAAAGATGCCCACTTAATTATTTTTAAGTTTTATAGTTTTAGTAGTGTAAACAAGTTTATATGAATGACTGAAATTTTTTGACCTGACAAAGACTAGTTTTACAGATACTTTTATTAACATGAATCAAGTACATCAAAGTTTGGTTGAGATTGAGACCGAAGCGGAGAATCTTCTTTTGGCGCGAATTCAGGTACCGTTTTAAGTTCTAATATATTGATTTAGAGTGAGAACATGTGTTTAGAAAAATTATTGTGTGTGATGAAAATGTAGCTTGTTGAGAATGATAGAGTGAGGAATGGGAATAGAGAAGCATTAACGGCTCTAAGGAAGATAGCTCGTACTACAAAAACAAGTGTCCCGTCTCCGTTTGAGTCGATAATGAAAGAGATAGAGGGTATTGGATCAAGGCCATTGGTGAAGGAAGTATGTCCTACCTGCGGTAATCATGATCCGAAGGAGAATACATGGATGATGTTCCATGGAACAGATGTTTTTGCTCGCGTTCCATTTCATGCAGCTCATACCATCTTGGAGGAAGGTAACTTAATTCTCTGGATCTTGGTTGTTATGTGATAGTTACATATTGATGCCAGTGGTCTTCTTTGTAAACTTTGATACTTTATCTGATTAAACAATTAGGTTCTACGTATTCAATGTTAGATATGAGTAGGAGTCTTCATCACTTGTGTGTCTGTGTACTGTGTACATACGTGAATATGAGATAGTTCTATAGTACAACTTAACATCAATATATCATGTGAACCATAATTTTTCTAATTGGTGGTCGACACAACTAGAGTTATCTATGATATATGTCTTTGTACAAACTTATGTTATTTGTTTTCTTTGAATACGTTATGTGATGTTGAGTGACAGTGTGGCACATATATATAGGTGAATTAATTGTCATTTATTCGTGAACTGTGAGAAGCTCATTATCATTCTTATTGTATGATACAATATGCTTCTTTTTACTTCAATGTAAATTTGGTTCATCTTATACTGATTTCCAATTTTCCATTCTATGCACACCTCATCACCCATGTTTGCAATTTGAGATTGTAAGCTATGTAACAATGATTCTCTTCAATTGGGACAAGGGTGGGGCTGAATTAGGGTTGTTGCAGTTTCTGTTGGGAGATTAGGGCGTGTTCATTAGTCAGCAGTAGCTTTCCGAAAACAGGAAACCAGGAATAGATATTGCCCTAGGATGAGCTTGAGATGAAGTGATGGATAGTAAAAAAGTAGTTCTGAAAGTAGAACACTACAAGTTGGTCAACGGTGAAGTGGTGAACTGTCAAAAGAGGTAAACAAGAGAGATTTTTTCGTTATCACTAAAAAGGAAATAGATACAAGAAGAAAGAAAATTATCCAGGCTAGAGCCCGTACTTCAGTTTTTGGGACTACTTATTTATTTATTTATTTTCCTTGTTCATTACTTGATTCTTTACTTTATCGAGTGAAAAGTTGTATATGTATGATGCTGATGTGTAGGTTTTGGGTAAAAAACTAATTTAATTGGCCATCCTTGTTGGATAGTTTTGGATTGGTAAAGCTCAATGGACATTGTTTTCTGACAAAATATACTTTATATGCAAGTATGCATCAGTATGTGGCAGAAGCATTGGTAGTTGGACTAGATACTTGATAAAGGCGGGGTTCATAGGGAATTAGTCTGGATGTGGGACTCCTGTCTAATTTGGTTTTCCTCTTCTCTACCAGATATTATGTAAAAACATACAAAAAACAAAAAATTCCATCAGATTGTGATAATTTAGGATAGGCAGTTGCTTAGGATTTTGGCTTCCTAAAGACCATGACTTATTGGTGGGTAAATCTTGCTACTTATCTAAAATGGTAAAATTAGGGTTTGTCGAAGTGAATTCTACTTTGATACTCACAATTTATGTCCAAATTAAATTCCAATTCCGATGGCTTGCAACATAAAAGCCTTGATGGCATTGGCAGACAGAAGTTGATATGAAACTAGTGTGACAAGGTTATGGGAGATGGATATGTAGCTCGCCTTAGCCCTTAGGTATCACGTGGCTGGAACATGTTCCGTTGTAGTTGTTTGTGCTTTAGTACCACCTCATATGAGGCAAGAAAGTGTAATAACTTGTTAAAGTACAAATCACCATGATATATAAGAGAGAAAGCAATGCTGCCAAGGAGGATCTTAATTTGAATGCCTATATACTTATAGTAGAAGTAGCCAATAGTGTTTCCTTAGCAGGGACCACAATAGATGGAAATAATGCCCGTCCAGTCAGGCTTGACCTTGTTTGAATACAAACCTCAAGTGTCATCTGTTCAAGCTCTTCAGTCGATTGTGATTATAGACCACAGAATGACAACTAAAATGCAAGTTCTCTCATTATATATGGTCATAATGATGATGATAATTGGGAAAAAGGGAAATTATCAGGAACTAAATGGAGCCCAACGTTGTGTGTGCACACAGACTTGGCTCTCATACATACAGCCATAGCTATGGTTACGATAACCCAGTTTACTGTGTGATCCTAAAAGAACTAGAATGGTTTCAGTACAAAATACCTTGGTGGAGGTTTATAGAATTCCTGAAATGAAGCGACTATCTTCTTTAGTACGGGGTCTTGGAGGGCTAGTTAGATTATTATGGTAGCAAAGAAGCAGAGTTCTGTTTTACAAAGACTGAAAGGTAAGAACAATAGATGTAGGGGGTAGGAGGGGGGGGGGGGAGGGATTGAAAGCATGAGTCTGCATGGAGAACTGATGGATGGAGTTGTAATTGAGTCTGAAATTGTTATAGAAGCTAAAGAATTTGGTTTTCTTACTATTGATTCCATAACCCTTACCCACAGTACAAATGTTATGCTTCAGTAAAATGGAATGACCATATGTCCAGCGTACCTCCCTTTCCACCCCATATTCTTAAGTAAAGAACTCCCGCCACAACTTTCTGAACACTCCAAAGCACCAAACGGCAGGCCTTATTAAAGGACATCAGAACTCTAATGTTAGGAATTTAAACCTTGTCCTGTAATTAAGGTTTTCTCCTCCAAAGCCCCAAATAGGGCTCTCATAAGCCTGTCGAGCTTACCCAATGCTATTTAGCGTGGTGAAAAGGGAGAGATATTATATGGGTCTTTGGGCGTTAACTAAGCCTCCCGAAAACGGTCGTAAAAATTTCTGCAAAATCTATTGGCGCCTTAATCACGAGAATGAACCAGGAGGATAGCTCTCACCAAACACATTGATAACGTTCTGTAGCCTTATCTTTTTGATATTGCCGATATTTTTTGATTGAGGAACGCTAGCAGGAAACTCAAGTTGTAAGTTGCTGGTTGCTTATATGCCTTCCAGCAACTTACAACTTGAGTTGCCTGCTAGATTCCTCTTCCTTATTATATGCCTTGTACACGATGTTCTGAAATCTGTTTGTAGTCTATAATTTTTGAGGTTTCCTTTTCCTAATTAATTTGAATTCTAACCATTTTTCTGTCTTGGTAATCTCGTGAATCGATCTCGTCCAAATTTAAGACTCCTCTATTCATGATTCTTTATTTCGTGTAGCATAAGGTTTTTTTTTATCGTATCTTAACTTTTTTCTTTTTTTTTGGGGGGGGGAAGGAATGCAGATCAAGCACATCTTGACTTCGACTCAAAGAAATTGCAGAGTTATGTGAAAGAGAAAACTTTCTGGATTTCTGAAAAAGGGGTGATTGCTGACAAGATAAGTCCAGGTGTTCTCAGATCTATGGTGACTTTAACGGACAAGTCGAAGTGAGAAGCTAATTTAATTTTTTTTTCTTGTCACTTCAGACTGGGGTTGCCTTCGGTTTGTGATAATTGATATTTACTAGTTACTGCGAATTTTATCTTCGTATTATACTATACTATCTGAACTAGTCTAAAGCACCAATCAATTCACACAAAGTTGTAGTTGCTGTAGTGTTGAAATTGACATATTTCACCTCTCTGGAAACCATCGAACTGATCAGTTAGCTGACTTAGCTCTATTCAGTTGGGTATTCAATCTGACTATGCTTTCCGAATATTATAGGATGAGTACAAACTTTTTTACCTTACAAATTTTGGTGGGAGGATAGATTGAAGGAGAGACCTAGAAAAGCCACGTTCTTCTTCCCTGATTCACACTATGGGTAAATAATACCTGGTATTTGTAATTAACTACTTGAAAATTTATTATTGGAAATCAAATTATAATCTTTATTAATCCAAAACCCAAATACACAGTTTCAACTCTGTCCGCCTCCACTTCAACACTCAATCTATACTCTACAGGTGGAATAAAGCAACAAGTTTGCTCTACTACAAAATCACCATGCTTATAGGCATGAGGTCAGCTGCTTGGTTATTAATGGAAATAAACTAGGTTACATAGACACGCCATATTTTGAAAAAAAATCGTGTCGGACATATATTGTATGTAATTTACTTCGAATTTTGATATTTTGCTGTGTCCGACAATTTGTATCCGTGTCTGATACGGACACACCTATCCGTGTCAATGTAATCTAGAAAATAAATAAATTGAAATGGATGATTTTGTCTTGGAACCTATAACTAACTGGGCTACTATTATCAAAGGCAACACAATATAAGAGCTAAGTTACACGTATTTAACTGCTCTTGGTGGAAGAGAGGACACTCTTTTGTTTAGTAGCAACTGTATCTCTGTATGAAACCTTTTTTGATTGATCTTAATAAAAAATTTTATCAATCAAAAAAAGTAATTGCCTACACATTGACTGGTTGATTATATCGTGGAGCAGAACAACTTTGTGAGCTGTCCACAAGACAGCAAATGCTGATTGGTGGAGTTGGTGTCCGAGAAAACTATTTATTCTGCCCAAAAAAACTGTTTATGTGTTTGAAAATAGTTTAGACCAATGAGAAACTGCTGTTTGTGTACAAGCGAACTTTAATTATTTTTATCCCTGTAGCCGTAATTAATTTCTAATTTGTGTGTTTGGGCCTAATTTTGTGAGCCCAAGATTTGATAAATGGGCTTATAGAATGGTAAATGACCCAAAGATGAGATGAGGCATGAGCATGAGCAGGTTCAATTGGGCTTGTCTCACCTGCTAAGCACTCACCTCTAATTCCTCTGAAGTCACATATCCAATACTTACTCAGCAAGGGTGAGTTACTTTTTTTTTTTTGAGTAAGCAAGTCTATACGCACTTTACATTGAAAAAACCCATACTTAACCAGTCAACCGGCATGAACTAAATTCAGCTAACTTACTACAGCGTTTTACCATTGAATCATAATCATCATCGTTAATATATAATAAACACATAACCAAACAGCTTGAATTAATATTACATTTCTTAATTCCTTGAACCGATCATTATTGTTACATAGCTTTTGAAGTAATCCATTAACTTACATATAAAAACTGAGAAGTTTTACGAACAGAAGGTAATGAGATAGTTGGCTCCAGTAGGGCAAGATAGTGTATTGTTATCATCATGGGCATAGGTATAAGCTTGAGGACAAGCATTCTTGAATATCTTCGAATAATACGTTGGTTGGCATGTTGCAGTACTTTTAAACTGGCCTGTGCAACAATATTTCGGTTGACTGAAAGCAGCGCATGCACTCTTGCAGGCAATGGTATTCCCATCAGAACCCTTCGCACTCAATTTAGCCGGGCACACAGAATTCACATCAGCTCCACAAGAAGCTGACTGGCAACCTGATCCCGCCCCTTGTGGTGTCACTGACAAGGGTAAGTTAAACCCATCAACAAGACTAATGTCATAAAAATCCGTATTGCGATTATCACCACCATTCAGAGTCATCTCAACTAATGACGCGGGTGGAACGCCACCAGCTCCATTACATGCAACTTGACTCGATGCACAATCGGCACTTCGGCAGTAGCACATGTGAATCTTCCATTATTCGTGCAACCTGGTCTAGCCCAAAAACGACCGGCCCATCTTTGGGCATTGAATGATTGTGATGCTCCCTTTTGAAGTTCAAACCCCGTTGAAGGAAATAATGTTGGAGAGTCATTATTTTTCAGTATGCCTGGCCATACCGTGTATGGGCATTTGTTTTGGAATGTAATTATAGCAGAAAATGAACCTGCAATCCAACATTAATTTTTTTTGTCATGTTCACCTTTCTTTGTACTTGAATTTTTGTCTAAGCTAATTAACGTGTAAGTATGCATTAGGTCCAGGACCAATAACAGGGATTGTTACCAATAACATTGTTTCATGTTTCAGATCAGTATCAAATTCACGCTCTACTTGAACCAAATATTTGGAAGTGATTAAATGTTCGGTAAAGAGAGCGAGAATTCTTTATATGGAAAACTGCAAATGCTGGTGGGAGAATATTGTTAAAACATATCTACATTTTTTTTTGTTCTAAAATTTCTATTCTAACTTTGTCGAGTCCCGACACATTTGGAACTCTCTCTTGGCAACTTGGCGTTATCACCTTTTTTATCAGGGAAAAAACGTTATATTATATATAGTGTATATAGGGTTGTGTTACAAACTGGTGATGGCTCTCCATGGGTCAGTAGTTAACACAACCCACAACGAGAATGGAAGAAAACCAATATATACAAACCAGAAATCATGATGAAGGCCAAGAGAAGGATGAGTAGAAATTTTGTTTCCATGAGGACTGACGACTGAAAGCTTGCTGGTGAGGACTTGAGACTGTATGTATGTTCCACGCAAATATATAGATTGGAGCTTAGTTTGTGTAATATAAGACTTGCAAAGATGGGATTTATATAGGTGTAGTTGCTACGTGATCGATGGGGTGGTTTTTGTAGGGTTTTGGACTTCTGGCGCGATGTGGAAAAAGGACGACGAGTCGACCATAAAAGTAAGATCTGGGCTACCACAAGGATATCCCTATAGGGATGAGTGTTTCGAGACCGTTGGATCCGAGATCTAACGGTCTGAAAATAAAAAACAAACCTTTTTATTTTCAGACCGTTAGATCTCGGATCCAACGGTCTCGGCTGGCGTCCCTATAGGGATATCCTCGTGGTAGACGAACTCTAAAAGTAAAAAACACCGGCCTACAAATATAATAAAAAAACCACATTATGAACCCACACATTACAAATCTATCTAAATCTAAACAGTATAGATTCTGTTACTGTCACGGTGGCAATTCCGTAAATAATGTCTATTACATGGGTAAAGTTGTAAGTCCTTTTTTGAAAAAAAAAAAAATGGGTCAATTTCATAGGCTTCACTCAACCATCTAAAACGTGGTTTTGCCACGTGCACAAAACTAGCACAAATAGAAACAAACAAAAAAAGTCGACCAAACCCAAAAAAACTCAAAATGATGTTAAAGAAGTGAAAGAACAAAACCCACTTGCTCTACCTTTAGGCCGCCACATTCTACAATATGGGCTTTGCGCCACCAAAATGTCAGGGCCGGCACTGACGATACATGACCTCAATTTGCAAATATAAGAAGAGTCGTATATATATATATATATTTTTTTTTAAGAAGAAGAGTTGTGTATAAAACTAATTTAAAGATTTCTCACCATTCAGATGCCTCTGAATTCATAATTTCGGCATTTATTATAATTTGTAAATTTAAGAGTTTTGGGGTTTTCTCTTCCAAAAATATCTTTCAATTCACTTGATTAACGAAAAAAGAAAATAGGTCCTAATTGAAGGCAAACATTTTGTTTTGTTTTGTTTTTTTTTTTTTTGAAAACAAACGTTGATAAGACAAAACACTCCTTATAAAGGATTATGAGTCTGAGTCCTACTTAGATTGTGTTTGACAACTGAGAGTGAAAACTACTTAGGAATAGAATGGAGTTGGAAACCATTAGATCGGAATGGAATCCACTAGAATAGAATTTGATTCCAACTTACAAGATGTGTGTTTGTCAAACTTTCATAAATCATTGGAATTCAATTTCTATTTAAAGTTTTGTGTTTAATAGTCACATAGTCCACGATTCCGTTGGATTAACAAGGGTCTCTCAGCAAAGACTTGATAATAGGAGTTGGAGTCTATTTAGAATTCAATTCTATTGGATTCTAGGCCTCCCAAACACGCCAAAAGTGGGTGGTCAACTAAGGATTCTATTTAATTCCGCTTCTCAAGTCCGATTCCTGGCAAACAAACGCACCACCATATACATAGTAATTAATAGAGTTAGTGGGATGAAGTAACCCAACCCAATGGTTCAAAATCCATCCACCATTTGTCCACTCCGAATGGTGAGTAGCTAAAAAAAATGAATTGTTAGACCCCGATCCCACGATTAAAGGAATAAAATAGCATTAACATTAAGATTTGTATTGAGAATGAATAAGCGATTAACATGGAATTGATAAATGGAGTATATGATTGAGTTTGGAGGTTTTGGTGATGGTTGCTCTTCTTGGGAGAAGATGCCTACGTACCCTGGTAGTTTCAGATAATTAACCAAGGATCAAGCCAACTTAGTTCTGGATAACTTTATATAGGTGATGATGTATCATATATGGTAAGTACGTCTTCATTAATGGTGCGACGTTACAAATGGATCGGAGGTCCTAAAGGGAGTCGTCTAAATAGATTTAGCGCCAAACGGATGTACTCCAACTAGCGGTACTTTGTAACGAATGGATTTTCGTTAAGTGTATTGACCTGATCGCCTATGAACAATAAAGATTGCTATTATCACAATGAAGATAAGGAAATTTTACAGTTCAATAGCTAAAAGGATGGAGAAATCATTATTGAATCGAAGGAAAATTTGCTATTTAATAAACCCAGGACTAAATCCAATTTCCTTTCAACACAACTATCGAGGCATAATATTCAGTCCTAACAATTGCAACCACTTTAGGATGAAATTCTAGCCGTAGGTTATAAAAACAACCATGTTTTGTTATATCGACGAGTACGAAAGAAATATAGTGACGGCAGGGTTTTTCTACTAATGAGTCTAAAAAACAAACTGTAACCAATTTGTTTAAGTTGTATGTTATATGGAAAAAGCCATTTAATTAGTCATTTATACAAAATGATAAGTTTGTTTTTTTAGGTCACATAATCTTGTGTACATGTATAGCCTGCGCATCCTAGATTTTGGATTTTTTTCTTTTTAGACCATGAGAGTTACTTTATCACAAAATGATGTCGATATGTACTTTTTCTTTTTAGACCATGAGAGTTATTTATCACAAAATGATAAGATGTCAATGTGTATGCGTACGCACAAAAATGTGTACCTAGGTCTATGCAATTGATTTTAGAGTCGTCACTAACTTTATTAAGGAAAAGTTGAGTAAAACCTATGTGAAGGACAACCCTCAAAACTAGATGATTATTGGGTTCGAGAGTCAAGATACGATGTGGGAAGGTGTTAGGCACCCACACTCGCCTGGTAAAAACCAGCTTTACTTCTATTGAGGTGTAATGTATTAAGATAGGTGAATGAAGAAAACTTGAAATTTTATTACTAAATTGGATGATCTTCACTAAATTATTTAAAAGCAAATGATTATATGCTATAGTAAAACTAAAAAAAAAATAATCCTAATATGCAATACTAATTAAAATAAAAGAGAAAAGAAAGATGTCACCTTGTTTGGAATGTTGCCTCATACTTGATTGTAGAATGATCGATTAATTGATGATAAACTTGATCTTGAATTGACAACTGTGATTTTTGGATTGAAACAGGTGATTTGAGGAAAAAACAACTTTTGGTAAAAAGAAGTTTCTACTCAAGATTGACGAGAAGAAAAGAAGGCTAAAATGAAAAACTAGAAAGAAAAAATGAAGAACACTGAAGAAAAGAAAGCTATTAGCTCTGAATAACTAGGTCCAGATTATTAACTTCGAATTCCTAGCTCCAGATCTTTTTTTGTGGGTGAATGAGACCCATATTTATAGCTTTTTGGGATGGATTCAAATATGGTAATAAGTTTGATCCAATGGCTGAGTGTTGATGAAGAAAAATCCAATGGCTTGATATCTTTCTGGATGCACCTCCTAAATCTGGCCCTTGATTCAAGAGGTGGGATAAGGGGTGCGATCTTGGCCCTTGATCTTTGGATCTTTTAGATGGATTAGGGCAAAAAAACAAACCCTAGACGTCGTCAATGAGCCCATAATCCAGGGTTTCCAAACATGGCTCCAAAATGACATATTCTCTAGAATATTCTTAATTTTAAGGATCAAATCAAATCAAACAATAAAAGAAGGTTCTCTAGGATTTTGGAGGCTTGAAAAATGGGCTAGAAACCCTAATGAAAAGGTCCAACTCGAGTTAGATCCACAACCCATGAGCACATGTCCAAATCCAACAAAAAAGGCCCGTTTTGACCATTTTCTTAACACTTCAAATTCCCTTTGACCGGCTAAAAAATTAGGCAAACTCTTCTTCACAAAAATTGTTAATTAATCCATTAGTAAGGCCCATGAACTCTTAAAAATACCCTTGAGTCGAAATCTTACTCCAAAAAAAATATTGCACTCAACAGTGCGCACAGCGGGCAGGAATGGGATAGGGTAAGATTAGGGTTTCTGAAATCCAAAAGGAACCTAGGCAAGCTTGTACTCATTTCAAAGGGAATTCAAATATGAAATAATCTCATCCACAGACAGAGTGGAAAAAACGAGATTTGGGCTCCAAAGGGTTACATGGGCATTTTGGTCATCTTCAGCTCAAAACTCAGAAAGCAACGAAACTTCAGCCATAGCTAGAACATGATGAGGAGAGTCTAAAGACGCTAAAAGAAGATGAAAAGAAAGAAGTTTGATGTAGAAATGAAGACTCTAGAAAGCAAATCTCCTTATATGATCATATTTAATTCAAGACAAAATCGTGAATGAATTATGCTTGGGGTGCAAAAATGGGGTGTCTACAGTATGTTATATGGGGGAAAAAAAGCCATTTAATCTGTCGTTAGCATGGAAAATGACATTTAACATGGAAAATGCCACAAAATGATGATATCGTGGTAGTTAGAATGCAAAGACTCGAGACTTTTCAATGTGATAGAAATCATAAATCCAAGGGACGTCATACTATAGTAGGCCGACCTTCCATGAAGTCGACAAGGTATTCATTGTTGAGTAAGTTATTTAGAAAGGTTAGCCTGATGAGCTAATCCATCATGCCAATTATCTGGGGGCGCGGTATTGACACCCCACAAAATGGGGCGGGATTAGCACCCCATAAACTATGTAAATATAAATAGACGACATATGTGAATACGAATTTACATAAGTAAATATGAATTTTCATAGATTTTTTAAAGCAAAATAGGCTATGTGAATACAAATTTAACACTGAAGGTGCCAACCCCATTTTGTGTGGTGTCAATACCACCCCCCATTATCTAGTGACCCAAAATCTTTATCACAAATCTCTAGGCAAAACTTTTTCAAATGGTTCTTAATATATAGTTAGTCAATCTAGTCTTTGTGGATTGGAGCTCAATTTCTCTCTATATAAAGGACTTCATATGTTACTGATTAAGTACTACATATATTTCAAGTTTCTTCATCTTCTTTTTCATGGCTACAATCTCTAAAATATACAACACTCACTCCATGGCTCTTATAATGCTCTTTGTTGTGTTGGTAAGGGCAAGTCTAACAATAACAGGTATCACGTGCAAGGTTGAGCCTCTGACCCTGTGTCACTGGGTTGATATTATGCTCCTGATATATAGTATCAGTTTATGAGTTTATCACATATTGGTCTTGAGATTGTATAATGTGAAATATTATTTCTAATCACATTACGCAATTCATTATAGTATTCTCTGGTAAAATTCACAAGCCCGACCTGAGAATGGGAGGTGCGGATAGTGTCGTGCCAAATCATTTTATGTAAACTATCGAAGAAATAAAATATCATTTTATGTACCGTTGGCCTAAACATGTCAATCTGGCATTCTTTCGCTAGCAGACCATAGTTTGGATATTATTTTTAAGCTTTAGTAAATAATTAAGCGAAATGCAAATTTCAAAATGGTGATGTGTTTAGCTAAATTAGTTACGTTATGGCAAAGTCATTGTCAGTGAACCACGAGTATCCCAGTGACAGAATTGCTGCAGTAAAGTCAACTGAAATGCTAGCTTTTGCTATTGACACTCCCTCATGCGGCCAAATTAGTTCAAGAGTCATTTTCCTTCACAAATTATTTTTTCAACTTTTTGTTAAACTTGTTTTGGTGTTAACTAGTTCTTGATGCAGGTGCACAAACTACTGGCATTTGTTATGAATGAGTGGTACAGATTTACCACCACCACCAGAAGTTGTAGCGCTATATAGGCAACGAAACATAGGAAAAATGAGAATTTATGATCCCAACCAACAAGTTTTAGAAGCTTTTAAGGGTTCAAATATCGAACTTTTGCTAGGTGTTGTCAAATATGTTTTACTGAATATTTTTGATAATGTTTATTGATGTTTCTAGTTGTATATATACATAAATACAAAGATCTCCTAGATCCACATATCTAAGATGGTGCGTGGATATGCACATGCCCAACTTGAAAAGAAAAGAGTAGCGGCTAGATAGATATGCCCTGGACAAGGATCTTTTGTCTTGACGAACCTCCAGGAGAGTAAGCGCGCCACACGCTCGATTTTGCCTGGCCAAGGGCGCTCCCCGCGCCCTACCTTATTTCAGCACCCCCTCAAGTTGGTGCGTAGATATTGCACATACCCAACTTGACAAGAGAATCATTAAACACCTTGCTAGCCACTGCTTTAGTAAGGACATCTGCTAGTTGGTCTTCAGACTTTACAAATGGAAAAGTAATAATTTCAGTTTCAAGTTTCTCTTTGATAAAATGTCTATCAATCTCCACATGCTTTGTCCGATCATGTTGAACATGATTATGAGCTATTGTAAAGTCCTGAATTCTTATTAAGGGTAACTTAGTAAAAGACACATGAACCTTAGGGACGATTACATACGTGGCCAGTCGGATAGACGTTTAGCCAGACGTAACGTAAATTAATTTAACACCGACTGAGAAACCAAGTTAGTTCAGGAAAACCACTTGAAAAATTCTAAGGTTTCATATCACTGGTTACTTAGAATATACGAAGATCGAAAAAGAAGATAAATAATAAGTGATAAAATAATTCGATACATGGTAAATTTGTGTGCGCATAACTAAATACTTGCAGAGTCAATAAGAGTCTATCGCCAGTAAATCGAAAACTGTAGAACTGGACAAGTTATGTGACGACAACGTTGCAATTACTGTATAACATGAGCAAACTTGGACGTTGCACGCAAGAGCGTGTGATCAAACCCTTGCTTGATAATAGATTACAAGGTAAGGGTAGGATGGTCTTTTTACCTAAACCTTAGAATTATCCCAAAACAAAAAAAAATCGCACCAAACCAAAAATCACACCCAATTTCTTTCTTCTCCATTTCGCCACTTAGAACACTAGGAGAGAGAAAACCAATTCGCCCAATTTCTATCAATTCAATCCTAAAGGTTTCACACCCAATCCCTTAGAAACCTTAAACTCAAGTGTGAGAGTTCGAATTTCCTCGAATTTTCAGCGTACCAACGGGAAAGGTGAGTTAGTCTTCTTCCCAATTAGCTAGTTTAAACTCAATTTCAATGGAATTGGATATATTGATGAAAAATCATTGAATGGGGTGTTTTAAATTTCGGCAGTAGCTATTTGGAGGAGATATGGCTTAGCGAAATGAGTAGAGAAGGAAGCTAAAGGATATCTTTGCTGGTTTGGTAAGAATCGTTATTATCCACTCCATTTTTGAGGAGTTCATGTTGGTTTATACTTGTTTAAGATGATGTTGATTATTGAGTGAATGAGGAGAAACACCCACTTATTTTTTTTAATAGATTTAATGTGAATTGAAGGGGGTGGAATTTGGTCGTTGTTGGAGTTGGGAAAAATCTTAATCGTTAGTGGAATTGATAGGATTGGTATTGACATAAAGGCTCAGGAGACTGGCCGAAGCTTGATGCTAGAAATGGCTTGTAAGCGGCTATTAAATGATAGTTATAGGAAAAGTTATCTAAAATCAAATTCTTAGCGTCGAGATTTTTTCTCGGCTTACGTTAGATAAGAATTTCTTGTTAGTTTGATAAATTATTATAGCCTACTTATGTATATGATGTTATAGGAGTTAAATAAGAGTGAATTCGGTTAAGTGGGGCTTGAGGAGAACGGAGCTGGCTAAGGTAGGAACTTACATACTAATATCTAGCATACTTATTTTTCATGCATGATTTGATTGGTTTAAATTAGTAAAAGATAGTTGTTTATCAACCATGTATATATATCTGATATTCATGTTTTGCATTCGTATTTTTCCCTGATAAAAAAAAAACTAGATATATAGATAGCTTTTGGGTGAAAAAATGAGTTTTGTGAAATCTGGATAGTGGGGATTGTTTTCTTTTGTTAAAAGAGCAAAACTGGTTTTGGGAAGGGCTCTCGTCTCTTGTCTCAGTAAGGAGACAGAGAGATGGATTTTGTAATGTGGGTAAGGATTACCCGGGTGTTTGTAACTATGTGTGAGGTTCTGAATTGTTCCATGGATATAGTTCGTTGTTATTTTCGATGATTCGCCGTTTGGGAATCATCAGTTGTCATTTACTATGACTGGCCCATTTGGGAGTCATAGGTTGTATTTAATCGGTTGTTGGAAATCCAGGAACTCACACATACAGAACTAGCAGTTTTAAAGGAAAAACTAAATATGTATTTATAGTATTTGGAAATAACCGGTAATACGAGTATATATTACTATGCTTATTACGAGGGGATTTAGAAAAGAAATTGTGATTTCTATAAAGAAGGAATTGTTGTCGCATATCCAGAGACGACAGTTCATTCTAGGATTACAACTGTGGTGTACACCTTTCGAGGTGGTGGGCCATTTTAAAGGGATGCATCCCAGGATGTAGTCCGGGAATTCCTTTTCTACTTTTCTAGATAACCATGCTTGTACGTGTCACGTTATATGGTGCTTAGCTTGTGTGAGGTTACATGTTACCTCGATGAGGCTTAGACGCGAGGAGTGAGAGTTTAGTCCACTCCTGGACGTGTGTCAGGATCCTGAGCAGTCTGCAGTCGTAGAACAGTTGGCCACCGTAAGTTAGGTGATAGCCCGTATGGAGGTCGTGGTTACAGGGCCCACCTGAGCCCTAAAAGCTTTGGGTTTTGTGTGTACGAACACAACAACGACATTTCAACTCCCTGCCGGTAAAATCAGGAAAACAACGGTGCATGGTTCATACTGGAAAGTACTGAACGGAGATATGCCTGGGACTGGGGCTGAGTACCAGTTGTACCCTCACCATTCTAATAGGATGCAGCGGCCACAATAGTTGTATGATGATTGTGAAAACTCTATTTTGAATATTAAAGAAGCATGCCGAAATGATTTCTGCTAGTTAGTGATGTATTATATAGTCACGATATTTTGATATTATTATGGAAATCCTACATGTTTTAAATGGTGATATAAGTAGACTATTTATTGGTTATGTGCGTTTCTACTAGGCATAGTTGTTTTGCTCATCCTACATTAGCATTTCAGACGAACCAGTTGCGGAGGAGACTATCCCTACCACTAGTGAAGATGGTTATGGGGTTTTAGGTGGTTTTGCTTATGCTTGACGAGGGACAAAGTCAAGTTATTTTGTTGTATAGGGCGAATCTAGCTCATTTTGTTGTATAGAGAGAGCTCAATTCATTTTGATGCAATACTTGATATATTTGAGTGACGGTTACACTTAAACATTTTATGGATATGTATATATACATCACTGTTGTATATGAAGTTAGTTTAATATATATATGGTTGTTGGGAAAGATGTAGCATATGATTTCTAGGTTATGACAGGTTGTAAGTATACGAAATGTTGATTAAACAAAGGAAAATCTGCTGAAATTTCAATAGAATTGGGATAGCGACTGCCTCGAGATTCATCTCCACGTCCTCGGGATGTGTGATGGGTCTCGAGGCGTGATAGAACGTGGTATCAGAGAGTCCACTATTAGATCCGTCTGGGAGCGATTAGTTGGGAACTTTGTTGCGAAGAGTTTCGAAAGTCTTAGTCGGAATCCAGTAAAACTCTAGGTAGGGATACACTACCCATTAGTTTTTTTTTTTTTTTTTTTGAACTAACTAGGGGTTAAGGATACCCCGACCTTTTATTTAATGGCAACCTCGCAAGTACATTTTCCCTTCTTTATCCCCCTTGATCAGTTCATCAAGTTTTTGATCCATAGGAGGAATAAAGTACATAGTTTCATTTACACAATTTCTACTTACTTTTGCTAGATAGTCGGCAGCTTGATTTCCCTCCCTAAATACATGCTTAAAATTGACATGTACAAACTTTGAGACCACTTTTTTTAGCTGCGCAAAAACAAGTTTCGCAGCAGCATCAAGGAGGCTCTTCTTTGGAGCTCAAAATCTGAATGGTTCTCATAGAATCCGATTGCACTTGTAGCCGCTGAATATTTAAGTCCGCAGTTCCTTCCAACCCTTTCAAAGACTCCAAGAAGCTCCCGATAAAGCACTGCGGTATCTGTCTTGCCGAACTACCACCAAAAGTCATCAAAGACATCACCATTACAATCTCAAACGCGCCCATAGCTAGCACTTCCCCGCCTGTACCGATCCATCGCATTCGGTGTTGGTATCTCGTCCTCCGCTCTGTTCCATTTTACCCATGTCTCCTCCTCGCGTGTAGTTTACTCCAATTCCTAGCGATCTCAAAATCCTCTTTGTTGCCTCATCTTCCTTTACTGTTTTCATCGACTTTCCCAAATAGATTTTCATGTTATTCAATACCTTCAAACTCACATCATCAGCCGATCTAAACCTCTGTTTCTTTAGTCTCCAGTTCCTCTCTGTCCAGATTGCCTGAACTGCCGCGCAAATCATTAGTTTGGCAATGTCGATATGTTAAGCGTTAATATTAGTTTGGCAATGTCGAAACGTCGCACAATTATTTTTCTTATCACAGTGGAGAGCGCGGTTACTTGCCGGAAAACTTTTGGCGAATTGGACACTATATATTAGAAGTTATTTTTTTTATGTCCCAGTGGAGAGTGCGACCCGTGCTCTACCCAAGGCATGGTGGAGCACTAACCGCGCTCATGTCGAGATGAATTCCAGGGATTTTAGTGCACCTCGCGCTGCGACCTGTGCCTCTTACCTAACTTTGAAAACTCTCTCTCTCTCTCTCTCATTTATCAAACACTAAGTTGGCTCTTTGTATATGTGCAGAATAGTTACCATGGATCCGGAAAGTACTAGTGGTGATGATACTACGGATCGTGGTCGGGAGGACCGAATGGATAGGCTCCTTGCTATGATGAACCAGATGACTCAAGCACAAAATGAAATGAGAGCAGAGATCGAAATTTTGAAGGCTAGTCGGAATGAGCCCCAACCTCTTCTAACATCCGTTATTCTACCTGGTTTAACACCAGAGGTAGCATCCCCAACCGTAGTGGGAGTTACGGAGTTCAGGCCACCAGTGCAAAGTCAAGCGGGTTTTCTGCTTGCAAACTTCGTCAGGTTACGTCCACCTGAATTTGTGGGGTCTTCCGAAGTTAAAGTAGCCGAAGACTGGTTGTTAGAGATGTCTAGTATGCTGGACTCCATGATGTGTACTGATGTGGAACGGGTTACTTTGGCTGCCTTTATGCTTAGAGGTGAAGCCAAACACTGGTGGATCAGTGTTAAGGATGTTGAGACATTTCCTATGAGTTGGGCTAAATTTGAGGAACTATTCCTTTTGAGGTATGTTACGGAGGCTGCGAGAGCAAAGAAGCGAATGGAATTTCTCAAATTAGAACAAGGAAATATGATAGTGGGACAGTACGAAGAGAGATTCACGGTTCTTTCACGATACGGGAAGGAGTTGATTTCCACTGGAAAAGCTAAGGCTAAGAAATTCATTGATGGGTTGAAACCGTATATGCAGAGCAAGATGTCAGTTCTTCAGATCGATTCTTTTGCTGAGGCTGTGAGAAGGGCTCAAGGAATTGAAAGGGTTGATGAGTAGTTATTACTCAATAAGCAAGAGGCGGGAAAGGTGAGGCAACCAATGTTTCAAGGTAGGCATGATACGGGAAAGAGGCAGGTCTACCAAGGTATTGGTTCAGGGTTACAACAGATGTATAGGCCGGTCATTCAGCAGACACAACAATGGAGGGCACCAGCTGTACATAGGGGTTTGAATGTGGTTAGGCCAGCACAAAGTCTACAAGTTGTGAGACCGATAAGTGGATCACAGATGGCACCGAGGGTACTTGCTCCTTCTCAGACCAGATCACCAACACGGAATTTGAGGCCTCAGGGTTAGAGAGCTAGATTGCAATCTGTAATACCACAGAGTACACAGTCAGGGCGAGAGAGTGTGGTTTGCTACAGTTGCGGTGAAGCTGGGCATATCAGGCGGTTTTGTCCCAAGTCCAATTCGGGGGTGGAACAGAGACCACATGGCAAGGTGTATTATCTAGTGCCAGAGGAAGAAGTTGTGGATCCTGCTCCAGTCCAAGAGGAAGCCACGGTATATAATGCGATGGGGGCAGATATCAGCGCTACCGATCAAGTGGTTGAAGGTATGATATGTCTGTTTACACATAAGGTGCATGTCTTGTTTGATACGGGTGCTACTTATTCCTTCATTGCTAAAAATATGGTGGAAATTCTTGGTTTGGATGTAGTTAACACCGGGAGAAAGCTTATTTTATCCACTCCTTTGGGAAAGAAAACTATGTTTTTCAAAGTGTGTCACCATTGTGTAATAAAGATAGGTGATAGTGAGATGGTAGTTGATCTAACGGTAATGGACCTAAAAGATTTTGATATTATAGTAGGGATGGATTTGTTAGGAAAATATCATGCCCAGGTAGATTGTTTTGCCAAGACGGTGACGTTTAGAGTACCGGGACAGTCTGAGTTTGTATTTAAGGGGATTAGAAATACGGTATCTCGAATCATGAAGGCCAAGTCTGATTTTCAGTATGATAGATACGGATTGTTAGTTGGTCTTAGCCTCCAAGGGCCGAAATTCGAATCTCCCGAACATGTTCCCGTAGTTCGTGAGTTTGTGGCAGTGTTCCCAGATGCATTACCGGGATTGCCTCCCTGGCGTGAGATAGATTTTGTAATAGATCTAATGCTGGGAACGTCGCCTATTTCGATGATTCCTTATCGAATGGCTCCTCTTGAAATGAGAGAACTCAAGTCCCAATTAGATGGATTGAAAAGATTGGGGTTTATAAGGGAAAGCCAGTCACCTTGGGGAGCACCGGTGTTATTTGTGAAGAAGAAAGATGGGTCGTTCAGGTTATGTGTGGATTATCGGAAGTTGAATAAGGTGACTATCAAGAACAAGTATCCGTTGCCTAGGATTAATGACCTATTCGATTAGTTAAGGGGTGCTAAGTATTTTTCGAAGATAGATCTCAAAAAAGGTTACCATCAGATGAGAATTCGAGAAGAAGATATAAAGAAGACAGTTTTCGAACACGGCTAGGCCATTTTGAATTTTTGGTATTACCATTTGGATTGACAAATGCACCAACCGCATTTATGGATCTCATGCACCGAGTGATGTGGAAATACTTAGATCAATTTGTTATCGGATTCATAGATGACATATTGATTTATTCCAAGATTAGGGCTGAACATAAGGAACACTTGAGGATTGTTTTCCAAACATTAGTTGATCATCAGCTTTATGCCAAGTTTAGTAAATGTGAGTTCTGGTTGAATGAAGTGAAGTTTTTAGGGCATGTTATATCGGAGAATGGAATAAAAGTTGATCGTTCAAAGATAGAGGTAGTGAATAATTGGCCGAGACCGACGTCAGTGACGGAAATAAGAAGTTTCTTGGGACTAGCAGGTTATTACCGTCGTTTTGTGGAAGGATTCTCTAGTATAGCGTCGTCTTTAACTAAACTGACACAAAAGGATGTGAAGTTTGAATGGACGGAGGCATGCGAAAAAGCATTTCAAGAACTGAAAATTCGATTGATAACAGTGCCAGTTTTGACTATCCCAATCCGGAGAAAAGTTATGTGATTTATACTGATGCCTCTAACACCGGGTTAGGATGTGTTTTAATGCAAGAAGGCCAAGTGATAGCGTATGCGTCTGGACAATTGAATGCCCATGAGAAGAATTATCCTACGCATGACCTTGAGTTGGTTGCGATTATTCATGCTTTAAAGATATGAAGACATTATGTGTATGGTGAAAAGTTTGAAATATTCTCTAATCACAAGAGTCTTAAGTACTTGTTTTCGCAGAAAGATTTGAATATGAGACAGAGGAGATGGGTTGAGTACATGGAGGACTATACGTTCTCATTGCAATACCATCCGGGTAAAGCAAATGTAGTTGCTGATGCATTGAGTAGGAAGCGAGAACATGTTTGTGCTCAGATGATGATGAAGGAGTGGCAATTACTTGAGTCTGTTGCTTCTTATGGTTTTGAACTCACTAGAAATGGGAGTGGAGATCCTCGGAAGTGCTGTTATTTAGCACAGATGACAGTGACAACAGAAAACACACTAGTTCAGGATATTGTGGATGCCTATAATACATCGAGGGATGGACCTAGGTACCGAGGATATGTGGATAATGCTGAGGATGTTGATTGGGAAAAATACGGAGACGAAAGTATCAGATTCAGAGGAAGGATTTGGGTACCTTTTGATCACTCTTTGAGGAATAATATCTTGAGTGAAGCACATAGATCGAAGTATACAATACATCCTGGCGGTACCAAAATGTATAGAGATTTGCGTCGTCAGTTTTGGTGGCCGGAAATGAAGCGACACATTAGGGAATATGTTAAGAAGTGTGCCACATGCCAATAGGCGAAAGCTGAACACCACAGACCACCTGGTCTTCTTAAACCTCTTGAGATTCTAGAATGGAAGTGGGAGCATATAACCATGGATTTTGTATCCGGGTTACCGAGGACCAGTGAGGGAATGGATTCTATATGGGTCATTGTTGATAGGTTGACCAAGTCTGCCTATTTCATACCTGTTAGGACTACTTACTCTGCTGAAAAGTTAAGTAGAATCTACATGTCAGATGTACTGAGGTTGCATGGGGCACCATTATCGATAATTTCAGATAGAGGTACTCAATTTACCAGTTCATTTTGGAGAAGTCTTCAAAGGGAATTGGGGACCAAACTGAAATTCAGTACAACATTTCATCCGCAAACCGATGGGCAATCGGAAAGAGTCATTCAAGTCATAGAAGATATGCTTCGTGCTTGTGTTATTGATTTTGGGGGTAGTTGGAAGACTCATTTAGCGTTGGCTGAGTTTGCTTACAATAACAGTTACCAATCTAGTATTGGTATGGCACCGTTTGAAGTGTTGTATGGCAGACCTTGCAGAACACCTCTTTGCTGGACTGAAACCGGAGATAGTATTATGTTGGGGCCAGAGATAGTTAGTGACACCACTGAGAAGATTAGAGTGATACGGAATCGATTGCTTACAGCCCAGAGTCGTCAGAAAAGTTATGCGGATAGGCGTAGACGTCCCTTGGAGTTTTATGAAGGGGACATGGTATTTTTGAAAGTATCTCCGAAGAAGGGAATTCAGAGGTTCGGGATGAAAGGGAAACTTGCACCTAGATATGTGAGACTGTTTTCGATTATTCAGAAGATCTCGGAGTTAGCATATAAGCTTGAGTTACCGGAAAGGCTATCACGTGTCCATAATGTGTTCCGTATTTCAATGCTACGCAAGTATGAGCCTGATCCCAAACATGTTGTCAATCTGGAATCGTTGGAGTTAGAAGAAGACATTACCTATCAGGAAGGGCTAGTTCAAATCCTAGATACGAGAGAAAAGAGATTGAGGTCAAAGGTCATTCCATTGGTAAAGGTCTTATGGAGGAATCACAATGTGGAGGAAGCAACATGGGAGAAGGAATCAGATATGCGGCAATAATATCCAGAATTGTTCGAGAACTAAGGTATGATTTAATTTCGAGGACGAAATTTTTGTTTAAGGAGGGTAGGATGTAAAGTCCTGAATTCTTATTAAGGGTAAATTAGTAAAAAACACGTGAACCTTAGGGACGATTATGTACGTGGCCAGTCGGATAGACGTTTAGCCTGACGTAACGTAAATTAATTTAACACCGACTGAGAAACCAAGTTAGTTCAGGAAAACCACTTGAAAAATTCTAAGGTTTCATATCACTGGTTACTTAGAATATACGAAGATCGAAAAAGAAGATAAATAATAAGTGATAAAATAATTCGATACATGATAAATTCGTGTGCGCATAACTAAATACTTGCATAGTCAATAAGAGTCTGTCGCCTATAAACCGGAAACTGTAGAACTAGACAAGTTATGTGACGACAGCGTTGCAATTATTGTATAACGTGCGCAAACTTGGACGTTGCATGCGAGGGCGTGTGATCAAACCCTTGCTTGATAATAGATTACAAGGTAAGGGTAGGATGGTCTCTTTACCTAAACCTTAGAATTATCCCAAAACAAAAAAAAATCGCACCAAACCAAAAATCGCACCCAATTTCTTTCTTCTCCATTTCGTCACTTAGAACCCTAGGAGAGAGAAAACCAATTCGCCCAATTTCTATCGATTCAATCCTAAATGTTTCACACCCAATCCCTTAGAAACCTTAAACTCAAGTGTGAGAGTTCGAATTTCCTCGAATTTTCAGCGTACCAACGGGAAAGGTGAGTTAGTCTTCTTCCCAATTAGCTAGTTTAAACTCAATTTCGATGGAATTGGATATATTGATGAAAAATCATTGAATGGGGTGTTTTAAATTTCGGCAGTAGCTATTTGGAGGAGATATGGCTTAGCGAAATGAGTAGAGAAGGAAGCTAAAGGAGATATCCTTGCTGGCTTGGTAAGAATCGTTATTATCCACTCCATTTTTGAGGAGTTCATGTTGGTTTATACTTGTTTAAGATGATGTTGATTATTGAGTGAATGAGGAGAAACACCCACCTATTTTTTTTTAATAGATTTAATGTGAATTGAAGGGGGTGGAATTTGGTCGTTGTTAGAGTTGGGAAAAATCTTAATCGTTAGTGGAATTGATAGGATTGGTATTGACATAAAGGGCCTGGAGACTGTCGAGTAAGTACTTGGTGCTAGAAATGGCCTCAGTAAGCCAATAATGATAGTTATAGGAAAAGTTATCTGAAATCAAATTCTTAGCGACGAGATTTCTTATCGGCTTACGTTAGATAAGAATTTCTCGTTAGTTTGATAAATTATAATAGCCTACTTATGTATATGATGTTATAGGAGTTAAATAAGAGTGGATTCGGTTAAGTGGGGCTTGAGGATAACGGAGCTGGCTAAGGTAGGAACTTAAATACCAATATCTAGCATACTTATTTTCATGCATGATTTGATTGGTTTAAATTAGTAAAAGATAGCTGTTTATCAACCATGTATATATATGTGATATTCATGTTTTGCATTTGTATTTTTCCCCGATAAAAAAAAAACTAGATATATAGATAACTTTTGGGTGAAAAAATGAGTTTTGTGAAATCTGGGTAGTAGGGATTGTTTTCTTTCGTTAAAAGAGCAAAACTGGTTTTGGGAAAGGCTCTCGTCTCTTGTGTCAGTAAGGAGACAGAGAGATGGATTTTGTAATGTGGGTAAGGATTACCCGGGTGTTTGTAACTATGTGTGAGGTTCTGGATTGTTCAATGGATATAGTTCGTTGTTATTTTCGATGATTCGCCGTTTGGGAATCATCGGTTGTCATTTACTATGACTGACCCGTTTGGGAGTCATAGGTTGTATTTAATCGATTGTTGGAAATCCAGGAACTCACACATACAGAACTACCAGTTTTAAAAGAAAAACTAAATATGTATTTATAGTATTTGGAAATAACCGGTAATACAAGTATATATTACTATGTTTATCACGAGGGGATTTAGAAAAGAAATTGTGATTCCTATAAAGAAGGAATTGTTGTCGCATATCCGGAGATGACATTTCATTCTAGGATTACAACTGTGGTGTACACCTTTCGAGGTGGTGGACCATCTTTAAAGGGATGCATCCCAGGATGTAGTCCGGGAATTCCTTTTCTACTTTTCTAGATAACCATGCTTGTACATGTCATGCTGTATAGTGCTTAGCTTGTGTGAGGTTACATGTTACCTCGATGAGGTTTAGACGCCAGAAGTGAGAGTTTAGTCCCACGGACGGGCGTCGATCCCGATCTGGCGATCTAGTCGTCGAACGGTTGGCCACCGTAAGTTAGGTGACAGCCCGTATGGGGATCGTGGTTACAGGGCCCACCTGAGCCCTAAAAGCTTTGGGTTTTGTGTGTACGAATACAACAACGACATTTTAGCTCCCTGCCAGTAAAATCAGGAAAATAACGGTGCATGGTTCACACTGGAAAGAACTGAACCGAGATATGCCTGGGACTGGGGTTGAGTATCAGTTGTACCCTCACCATTCTAATAGGATGCAGCGACCACAATAGTTGTATGATGATTGTGAAAACTCTATTTTGAATATTAAAGAAGCATGCCGAAATGATTTCTGCTAGTTAGTGATGTATTATATAGTCACTATATTTTGATATTATTATGGAAACCCTGCATATTTTAAATTGTTGCTATAAGTAGACTATTTATTGGTTATGTGCGTTTCTACTGGGCATAATTATTTTGCTCATCCTACATTAACATTTCAGACGAACCAGTTGCGGAGGAGACTATCCCTACCACTAGTGAAGATGGTTATGGGTGGTTTTCCTTATGCTTGACGAGGGACAAAGTCAAGTTATTTTGTTGTATAGGGCAAATCTAGCTCATTTTGTTGTATAGAGAGAGCTCAGTTCATTTTGATGTAATAATTGATGTATTTGAGTGACGGTTACACTTAAACATTTTATGGATATATATATGTACATCACTGTTGTATATGAAGTTAGTTTAATATAGATATGGTTGTTGGGAAGGATGTAGCATATGATTTCTAGGTTATGACAGGTTATAAGTATACGAAACGTTGATTAAACAAAGGAAACTCCGCCAAAATTTCAATAGAATTGGGATAGTGACTGCCTCGAGATTCATCTCCACGTCCTCGGGATGTGTGATGGGTCTCGGGACATGACAACTATCTCTATAGTTTACGTATTGTCACAATACAGGTTCATTTCCACTTTTGGTGTAACACCCAAGTCTGTCAACAAGTTTCTCAACCACAGTAACTCACATACCCCATATGCCATACCTCTATATTCAGCTTCAGCACTTGATCTCGATACTACTGGCTATTTTGTACTCCTCCAAGTCACAAGGTTTCCACCTACAAAAGTGAAGTATCCTGAGGTAGACCTTCTGTTGTCAGTTGAACTTGCCCAATCTGCATCAGTGTAGCCTTCTACTTTTAGGTGATCATATTTCGAGAACAATAAGCCTTTACCCGGAGCAGATTTCAAATATCTCAATATGCGCTTTACAGCATCCATATGAGGTTTACATGGGTCATGCATGAATTGACTCACGACACTAACCGCATACGCAATATCTAGCCTGGTATGCGATAAATAGATCAGTTTCCCTACGAGCTTCTGATATCTACCCTTATCGGTAGGAGTTGCATTCAAACATAGAAACAGCTTGTGGTTCTGCTCAATGGGAGTATCAATTGGCTTACATCCGAGCATTCTAGTCTCAGATAATAAATCAAGAATATATTTTCGTTGGGATAAGAAAATACCATTTTTTGATCGGGCTACCTCAATCCCAAGGAAATATTTAAGGTCTCTGAGCTGTTTCATTTCAAACTCAGAAGCCAGATACTATTGTAAACTAGAAATCTCCTCATGATCATCACCAGTCACCACCATATCATCAACATAGATAATCAAAACAGTAATTTTACCTCTTCTGTGTTTTAAAAACAAAGTGTGATCTGAGTTGCTTTGTTTGTAGCCGAACTTCTTCATAGACTTGGTGAACCTGCCGAACCAAGCTCTTGGAGATTGTTTTAACCCATATAATGCCTTCTTTAGTTTATAGACCATTATTGTACTGAGTATTCTGGTATACCTGGGGGAGGATCCATATATACTTATTCAGTTAGATCTCCTTGCAGGAAAGCATTTTTTACATCAAACTGAAGAAGAGGCCAATCTTTGTTAGCTGCTAATGACAAAAGTACTCTCACAGTATTAAGTTTAGCAACCGGTGCAAAAGTTTCTTGATAATCTACACCATAAGATTGTGTATACCTTTTGGCAACCAGCCGAGGTTTGTATCTCTCAATAGCCCCATCTGCTTTGAGCTTGACTGTAAATACCCATCTGCACCCCACTGTCTTCTTTTCCTTTGGTAAGATTACAAGTTCCCAAGTGACATTCTTTTTCAGTGCTGCCATTTCTTCTGCCATAGCTTTGGTCCATCTAGAATCTGCTAAAGCCTCCTGCATTTTACTAGGAATAGAGATAGATGATAACTGGAGTACATAAGATGCATATGACTTGGATAACTTGTGGGATGACACATGATTGCTTATGGGATATTTCACTTTAGCTTTAGGATCAGGTTCATATTTAATTGGTGGTTGGCCACGGTTAGATCGAGGTGGAAGATGATATTGAACTCGTTCAGAATTAAGACTAGGTAGGTTAACATCATGAATATTAAGACTAGGTAGGTTAACATCATGAATATTAGAATCAACAATAATAGAGTCAGGTGATACCTCTAATGGGTCTTCTGGAGAAGATTGGATTAGTGGATCTGTTGTAGGAGGTAATGTACTATCATGAATTTGATCTTCACATTCTTCATTTGAGCACTCAGTGGAGGTTGCATCGACTTATTCTATTGAGTTTTTATCACTAGGTGATTATGGTCCCGATAAATCAAAGACCATTATATCATCATGATTCTGCATTCCATTTCTATTCTCCCCCTAAAGTGAAGAATCAGTGATCTCTGTATAAAAAAGGTCGTGTTCATGGAAAATGACATCCATTGAGACAAAAAAAAATTTAGACGATGGATGATAACACTTATAACCCTTCTGAGTTGAGCCATACCCAACAAAGACACATTCAATGCACGTGGATCAAGTTTGGTGCGTTGTTATGTATGTAAGTGAACATACACCACACACCCGAAGATATAGGGTGCTAAATGAACAATGAGCGGAAGCGTACAGTGATCAGAAAGCACATCTAAGGGTCTCCGAAATTGGACAACACTAGAAGGTGTACGATTCATTAAGTAAACAGCAGAGGTCAAATCCTCGCCCCATAAGTGAGATGGGACATGACCACCAATTAATAAAGATCGAGTGATCTCCAAAAGATGTCTGTTTTTTCGTTTTGCAACCCCATTTTGCTGAGGGGAATAAGAGCAAGAGGTTTGATGTAGAATACCAGCCGAATGTATAAAGCCAGTTAATTCCTTTTTGAAATACTCACCCCCATTATCAGAGCGAACAACTTTTACAGAGATGCCAAACTGTGTGAGCACCATCTGATGGAAAAGGGGAAAAACGGTATAGACATCACTTTTATGTTTTAAAAAATATACCTAGGTCATTCGAGTGCAGTCATCTACAAAAGTAATAAACCATTTCATCCCGTTATGTGTAGGACGTGGGGCAGGACCCCAAACATCTGAATGAACTAAAGAAAAAGGAGCATCAGCTTTATTATCACTCGAAGAGAAAACAGTACGATGGCTTTTCACCATTACACAGGTTTAACAAGCAAAATCAGAAAGACTACAACCATTAAATAAAGATGGAAATAATCTCCTAAGATAACCAAATGAGGGATGTCCTAGTCGTCTATGCCAAAGCCAAATCTCACATTTATTTTTATTAACCTTAGAGTCACTCATAACATGAGCGTGGACTCCTTGATTGGACCGTTGAAAACCATTCTCTAGATAGTACAATCCTCCACTTTGTTTACCATTGCCAATCCTCTCCTTGGTAAGGGTGTTCTGAAAAATACAGTGAGTAGGAAAGAACAAGGCAACACAATTAAAAGATTTGGTTAATTGGCTAACAGAGAAAATGTTACAATTTATTGATGGAACAAATAAAACATCATGGATAGATAAAGAAGGAGACAGAGGTACAGTGCCAATACCAACAACTGGAGATGACACACCATTAGCATTAGTAATGACTGATTTGGAACATCTAGAGGAGAAATAGTTAAATTTATAGCAATCGCAAGTCATATGATCAGTAGCACCCGTGTCAATTATCCAATCACTATTTCCAGTAAAAGCAATAAGAGCAGAGTTAGATATATCTAACTGGGCAACAAATCCGACAGCAGTGACGAAGTGACTCTTCGAGTTAGAAGACATGACAGTGGAATCGTTATTGGAAACGGAATCAGTATTAGTAGGTAAGTTTGTCATTATGATATAGAACACAAACAATGAACTAGATCAATAGACAAGAACAAAGAGAGTAATAAATACAATCTGATATAATGTAACAGATTGTATTATATGACCAGAAAAAAAAAATCAAAACACCAAAAAAAGGCTCCGATTCCTATAGTAATGGGGTAATGGAAAGGAAATCGAAGTTGGCTCTTGATACCATGTCAAAGATGTTTTACTGAATATTTTTGATAATGTTTATTGATGTTTCTAGTAGTATATATACATGAATACAGAGATCTCCTAAATCCACATATCTAGGAGAAGATAATACTCTTACTAAATACACAAGATACTTCATAATACTAAATATAGTAACAAATATTCTAATAGGTGTACCCAACGAAGACCTTCCAAAACTATCTGATCCCTCTGCTGAAGTCAGTGGGTTTAAACTAGGGGTATCAATGGTCCGGTTCTTAGTGTTGTAAGAACTAAAAACATTTAATTTTGCGGTTCCAGTTATTTACGGTTCTTAAAATTTTGGAACCTTACCCATAACCACTAATTCCTAGCGGGTATTCCCTGTTCCGGTTCTTAAGATATTCACTATTTACACACATTTTTTATTGGTCTTATTAAAAAATGTGTACTAAAAACACAAAATTACTGCACGAACGGGTCGCTTTTTAAATATTGATATAAGTAATTATGTCATTCAATAATAAAGTTAAGTAAAACCATATATTTAAGGTTGTAAGCTATAGTTAAGATTGTAAACCATATTATTTATAGTATTAAATAGCATGAAAACTACATATTACACTAAAAAATAAAATAAAATAATATATAAATGAATGTTTTGAGTTTTTATATACTTTATTTAAATATTTTTTATGTTAAAAGTACGATAACATTCGGTTCTGGTTATAGTCCGTTTCTTTTGTTTAAAAAACCATTCAGTTCTGGTTCTATATGGTCCGATTTTTTTAGCACCCATTTTTAAATGGTTTCCTAATATTAGGAACCGTAACTATGATTGGTTGTGGTTCCGGTTAAACGGGTACCCATTGACACCCTTAGTTCAAACAAATGTAAGAAACTTCTTTCCTGATGTAAGAATCAAGTATATTGCAGTAGGCAACGAAGTCAGTCCTATTAGAAACTCCCAGTATGTTCAATTCCTTGTACCTGCCATGAGAAACGTTTATAGTGCGATTGTAGCAGCTGGCCTACAAGGACAAATCATAGTGTCTGCGGCGATTGACACTAGTGTGATAGGAACACCTTTTCCACCATCAGCAAGTGTATTCAAAGACGAAGTTCGTTCTTTCTTTGACCAGATGATTGCCTTTTTAAAGGAAAACCGCTAGCCACTTTTCGTCAATGGGCGTATCCATATTTCGGTTACACTAGTACCCTAAACTTGAAGCTTTCATATGCTTTGTTCAGTAATCCATCAGCAGAATTCACGGATAATAATGCTAAACTTCCTTACGTACCAAAATCTTTTCGATGCGATTTTGGACGGTGTCTATGCTGCTCTAGAGAAGGCGGGTGGATTCTTTTTGGAGGTTACTGTTTCAGAAAGTGGTTGGCCATCAGCTGGAGGGGGCACTGCTACAACAATTGAAATTGCGCAAACATACAAGAAAGATCCCGAGTATCAGAGAAATTTTGGGCTATTCTATCCTAACAAACAAACTGTATACCCAATTAATTTATGACTAACTAATTCGCAAAAAAAAAATATATATATATATATGCTAGTAGTATCTCCTATAACTAATTTGGGCCCTTAAATCCATCCGGGTATTTTTCTTACGCATAATACCCCTGGATGAATAATTAAATCAAATACCTAGATATTTATTAATGAGGACTATTTGGTATGTTTATGCCTTTGTAAATTCTTAGTACCGATAATGTCCTTAAATTAAAATGTTGTTTGACACTTTAGAATAGGAGTAATCGGTCCTTTCATGTGGCAGTGAATTAAAAAACCAAATCTACGCCATTTTGAATTGTGTGCCCCACCATAAATGGGCATTTAATTAGCGACAATTAGTAATAATTGGGTAATTTAATTAGACGTTAAAGAAAATGAAAAGTCTAGGGAGAGAATGCGAAAGGATGAAACCCAAATATTATTTTCTTCTCGCCCTGCCCAACCATTCTTTTCATTGAAACCCAACTATTTTTTGTTCTCATTATTTCACATATTTCACAGTTTCCTCACATGTCCATCTAACAATTTTGTCGTTTTTTTGTTTTTATAGGTGGAGAGTGCGATCAGTCAAGTTCAAGAAGTGGGCACTGGCGTTTTGGATTTTTCTAAGAATGTTATTCAAGGATTTAACAGATTAGTATTGCCTATCTTGCAAAAATCTGGTGATCAAGTGGTGAAGATTGCTGAACCAGTTATGAAGTGGCTTCTAAGAAGACCCAAGAAGCAATTGAGATCTCTGGCATTGATACAAAGCCAATCCACAAATTTGTTGAGGTTTTACTTTTTTCTTTTTATTATCCATCCATGATTTTTCTTCATAATGATCCTATTTTAGCTATTTACTTCAAGTTAATTATTTCTTGATTGCGTATAAATCTTGGATAAAATATGGATACCCAAATTAAACAAGCACTCTACAAATTAGAATGTGATTACTGATGAAGAATTGTGAAAAAAAATTGCAATTAGTCCTATTTTAGTTATACTGAAATGTAGATTCATGTACTTATAGTCTTAAAATTGATTTGATTGGATACAATTTTAGTCTAGAAACGGAGTTAGTGAAGATATGATTGTCTGCATATAATTTTATGCAATGTGATGTAAATTAACAATTTGAGGAGCTGCACATGAAAGATAACTTGAGTAGAAGTTGAAGCAGTGAGAGAGATATTGGAGGTGTGATTCTCACAATGATATAACGAGGATCTTAACCTCCTAGGTGCGAGGTTATACTTCAAAGGTTCCATATATCTTCCGGTCTTCGAATTTAGGGCATTAGTTGAAGGGTAAAACTTCATAAGGTTGTTGTGGACAAATGCAGCTGTAGTTGTAATATAGTAGAACAACCACATTCTTATGTTTAGTTGTAATATAGCTAGTGATTTGATGCTATATTGGGGTATTGCCAAAATTAGAATATTCAGTGTTATACTCAAAACCATTTCTAGGCGTTTAAATAAGTTTTTGTCAGATTGTGGGGGATATTGCGCACCTGACCATCAAAGTGATTTATGAGGTTAAACCTATTGCTTCGTCAGCATTGGAGATCATCATAAGAGCAGAGCCAATTGAGATTTTGGAGGCATCTGGAGGGTTTCTTGTCAATTATCTCATCTTTCCACCAATTTGGTCACTGATCTCTTTCAGTTTTCGTGGTTACAAAGGTTTGTTTCTTGCAACCAGATTTCGATTGTTAACCCTTTTTTTTTATTGCATAACCATATTTGAATCACTATAGGTGTAAGAATCCCCTATTTACTTCATATATATGTATTGTACACTTTTGAAACTTAGGCTGCTGTTTTTGGTTTTCTTTCTCACTAGGTAAGTTAACTCTTGCGCAGACCCTTGATATGTTATCTAGACGAAATTACCACATGATCGATATCCGGTTAGAGAATGACAAGAACAATGCTATCTTAAGAAAGTTCATATCTCAATCTATCGCTGGTGATCTGAATGGATTAGAAGCTTTCGAAAATCATTCTATTTGAATTCTTTGGTTTCAATTTCATAATATCAACAACTGGAAGACTTGGTATACTCTCTATCATTACTCATTAGCCCATTTTCATTCTTTGTTTGTTTCTGCTTCTAAACTTTGTTAATGGTTATATATATGTGATACCCATTTTTGTTATTTGGGCTTTTTCTTTGTTATTTTGGTTTTGTGAGTGTTAATTATTGAGTAACTTGGATTTGAGTATTTCTTAACGTAGTGTATGAACAAATTCCTTTGTTGGAACTATTTTTATTACAAATGCATACTCAAAAGTAAAAACAAATGATATGAAGTACATGAAAATATAGATATTTTAGTGATTGTAACACACACAACATCTATCTTGACGAGGAGGACCCCACGTTCGTGTTGTTGTTTTGGGTGGGTGTGGTGGTCTATTTTGTGATTATGCTATTAGTATTCTAGACAGCCGAAAATGTACTTTAGGGTGTTTGCACTATAGATCCAGATAATCATTTTAGTAACTAGCTCATGTATAGTTGGACTTGTAACATGTTGTAAGTACACAAATAGATGCTCGAGTTGGTCTTCTTGGATTGAGTTTGTTGTTGTGGTTGGAGTTTGTTGGACTTCATTAATTATCTCATGAACTGTATTAAGTTTGCCAATGTTAAGCTTGTTGTTGGAAGATTCCAAGTGTCTACTAATTCAGGTGTTGGCCATGGTGAGTGTAGTATGTCCATTAACTTTTTTTTTTTTTTTAATATGATCATTTGAAAGGGAAATCTTGAACAATAACTGGTGCAGCCATGTTGGGAACAATGTTATAATGATATATAGATACTTATTTCGAAATAAAATGAGGCTTTTCATATGGAATAATACAGGAAATGTATTGATGCGAGCACAGATGCTTATGCATTTGATGTGTTACTGAAAATGCAAATGCACAAGGTTGTTAGCGGGCCATAACTCCATGTCAATTGTGACTCTATAACAGTAGTGTAATGTATAATTTAATATCTCTTTCTCATTGGTTGCGCACTTTAATTTCCATTGCATAGTACAATAAACATTTTAGTAGAAAACTCTGATTTAATCGGGTTAAATTGAGAATTACAAGACTTAAAGGTTGGAACTACTCTAAGTATATCCAAGCTGTTGCTAGCCAATTGGGAAGCATAACTATCAACATGATGGATACATCTTATAGTAATATGGTGCATATATGATTTATAGGCCATCTTATGTATTGCTTCAGTCAAGAAATAATTATTTTTAGACGACTTTTCCTGCTTTACTCATGTATTACCATTTGTTATTTACTAATTTTCGTATTCGTAATTAGGTTTCTCGCGTATTATTTTTTGTATATTAAAACTGTTGTGTGAAAATTTCAAGTGCGTTATATGCTATGACTCTAAGTTTATTGCATGCATAATAAACTATATGATATTCTGAAGCCTATACTATGTGGAACTTTGGTGTTTCAGGTGCCAATTTTGCAATAGCTCGCAAGACCAAGGGAACTCCTGTCATTACTATTTCACTTGATAGACTCATGAATTCATCTGCTAATGATCTTTGTCATCATAATAATATCTTGGCAGATTTTCGAAGCATCCAGAAGCAGGCATGATCTACTTGTAAAAGGTTGTAACTTCTGTTTTTCTCTCATTCATAAATCTAGACAATATTGTCATTTTTGTCTCAACTCAAAGCATTTGGTCTGCAAGTAGCTACCCTTGCCTGCCAGTGTTGCAATTCTACTTCATCAAACTGCTTGTTGATGTTACTTGCTTGTTCTTACATTTACATGCTAGAATTATTTTACTTCTTAAGTGGCAATGGTAATTATATTTATATTAGAAATGAAGGCGTTGACTCGACAAAACCATTTTTTTCCTCATACTAGCTTCAGGTCATAATTTACGTTATGCTTAATCTCATTCATTTCTTTGATCCGAAATGTGTTATATCACTTCATTTTCCAGGCGGGTCCAAGGGACTTTTGAGTGCACAGTTGCACACTTACGAATGGTGGGTTGGTGACTATTTCTTGCTAGATTACTCTGGCTTATTCATTATCCTAGGGTTATATATATGAAACAATTTTTATTTTTTTTTCCCGATAATCGGTTATATGAAATACTTGATAGCCCATATATAATGGTTTTAACATGACGCCACCTGTGTTTGTGAAGCCTAATTTTTCGTTAGTGAGAGGACTATGCACATTGTTGTTGCAATTTTCATACCTTCATATATAGAATATTGATACATCAGTTCACGAAACAAGTTTGGAGTATTTTAATGGAGGCATAACAACAGTCTTCAATAATTAGTGTATAAAGATGTTACAATTCGAAGGATTGAAAGTTGCTGGGGTTGAAGTGTCTTATGTGCTCAATGAACCTGCTGCAACAACTCTTGTGAATTGAAGTTCCCGTCTTTGTCTGTCCCTCGTGAATTCCTTTGTCCAATCACACTGGATATAATGAATGCACCCCATTATTGTTGCTTCCATACAGGTAAACCTTGGCCATTATGTTTTATCTTTTGTAACAAGGGCATCCCATCGCTTAAAAGAATTTCTATGTCACTTTTTAAGTTCATTTGTCTCTGTTCAGTACCTATAAGATACATGCTATAATGGGGAGGGTCTTTATCTCTGCATATATTTTTTTTGCTCTTGAACAGTACGTTAAACTTAATTGCCAATAGATTTAACAAAACAGTATAGGTCCAAAAGTTAGAAATACCTATTTTGCTGGCATCTCCATCTCTCAAATCAAAACATGTTAAACCAGAGTAGTTAACAGATGGTTTAACGGTGAGAATAAGAAGTGGTAAAAGAAATAGACGGTTATTATCTCTAACTACCCGCGTAACTGGAAGACTAAATAGAGGTACTAATCAGACACTTGAGTTAATAGTAGGAGGGTTTGCTTCTACTTAAGTAGACCAAGGAGCTTACAAATTTGTTCTCTAAGATAGACACATATAAGTAAGTTTGCTGATACATCTTACAAATTTTTAACGACTCAACAACATGGTTGATAGTCCAAATTGGGGTTATCTAAGAACTCTTTTAAATTAGGTGTTGGGTTGTAATATAAGCAATGAAATGTCTAGACTTCACATATAGGTCAATCATCTCCCACCATTTTCTCTCATTTTGAGAGAGGACGGAGCTTCTATTGCAAGATTTATCAGCTCTCTCCATGCTCTAGAGACGCAGTCGAAATGTTTGATACTTAGCTGTCAGTAGACTCTCATCTAGCTCTTAATGCGAATTGCTAGATTCGAAAACGTGTTTTTGTAAAGTGTTAGGACAAGTTCTTGATGTATATGGACAATATAATGCAACATATCAGCTAATCCATCATCGCTTGAGAGGAGTAGCTGCTTACGAGTAGATGGTTACAACATATCAACTATTATAGTGAAGGACAAGTGAGAGCGACCAACTTCTTTTTGTTATTGGTGTATTTTAATTCTTATATTGATGTAATATCCTATGTAGACTGAGTATGATGTTGTGCCGCAAATGCCATTGTTACTCCATTTTGGATGAATGATTAACAAACCAAATGACTAAGCTTTGGAGGTTATGTTCCATTCTTCCAATTTAATACCTACAGTTGTATATTACCTATTTACCTAAGGTTTGTATATATATTGATTTCAGTGAATGACGTTACAGAGATTCTTTTGATGCACTAACATTTTGTCTTCGGTTTGCAACTTGGACTTGCTAGGATGAGAGGCTCAAAGTACTTGTGATTTGGAGATATACTTAAAAGTTTATTGCTTACGTATGTCTTAAAATAAAATAGAATTGGAGTTCCCTTTAAGTAAAGTTTTAAACGGCTGCCAATGCGTATGCTCAGGCATAATGTGAATTGTCAGTATGCTCACCTAAATTATGTTCACACTCTTCAGTAAGTTTTTTTTTTTAAAAAGTTTAGATGTTATGGTCGACCTCAACATATATTAAGATAGTCTCTGAAGTATATAGTTCCTTTCCTGTCCTCTTCTACAAATTAGTATAACTTAAAGTCCAGAGGAGGGGAAAAAGAAACCACCTCTGTGTTGGCTTTATCCCTCACATGAGGAGGAAAGGAATTCATTTTGCGTTGAGATGTCAGAGCGTGACCCACGCTCAGATTGGTTTTGACCAAAGCGACCAGCGCCATGCCATGCCGAAGACCTCCAAGACTTTTAGCGACCAGCACCAAGTCTAATTTCGTGGGCCGCATTTCAAGAATGGTGGTGAGTACATTGGACCATTTGAAGAGTATTGCCAGAGTCATGGGATTCGTCATGAGCAGACCGTTCCCAAGACACCGCAACAGAATGGAATAGCAGAGAGAATGAACCATACCATTGTAGAGAGGATGAGATGCATGCTATCTCACTCTAAGCTACCTAGAACCTACTGGGTAGAAGCAATGCGTACAGCTGTGCATGTGATCAACCTATCGCCATCGAAGCCTCTGAATAGTGACTATCCAGAGAGAGTATAGTCAGGCAGAGATGTTGATTATGGATACTTGAGGGTATTTAGGTGCAGGGCATTTGTGCATATTCCGAAGGATGAGAGATCCAAGCTTGATGACAAAGCCAAGCAATGCATTTTTTTGGGTTATGGAGATGAAAAGTTTGGTTACAAACTCTATGATCCGATTAACAAGAAGGTAATCCGAAGTCGAGATTTTGTGTTCCTAGAAGACCAAACCATAGCAGACTTTGAGGAGGGTGAGAAGCTACAGGCTTTCACCAATGATCTTGTTGATTCAGAACCAGAAGTTCCTACTGTGGAACGTGCAGAAGGCATTGAGAATGCAGAGAACCATGAGCCTGAAGCTCATGATGAGAATCCTATTGCTCATGATGGGATAAAACCTATTGGTATAGAAGATGCAGATGAGATGCATGAACCACCACCAGAGCAAGCAGAAGTGCATCTTCCTGAGGCACCAGCAAATGGGGCAAGGAGGTCAGACAAAGAGAGACTAGCTTCAACCAGGTATCCACCACATACATACGTGCTACTATCAGATGGTGGAGAACCTATGTACTATCAAGAGGCACTTGAGGGTACAGATAAGGAGAAGTGGTTGAAGGTCATGCATGACGAGATGGATTATTTGCATAAGAATCACACTTATGAGTTAGTTGAGAAACCGTAAGGATGAAAACTTCTCAAGAATAAGTGGATATACAAAGTCAAGCATGAGGAGAACAATCCTCACCCAAGGCACAAAGCTCGCCTTGTTGTGAAGGGATTCGGTCAAAGGAAAGGTATTGACTTTGATGATATTTTCTCTCCTGTTGTGAAGATGACTTCTATCCGGGTGGTATTGGGTATGGCTGCAAGTATGAACCTAGAGGTTGAGTAGCTAGATGTTAAGACAACTTTTCTTCATGGAGAACTTGAAGAAGATGTCTACATGGACCAGCCAGAAGGGTTTGAGGTCAAAGGCAAGGAGCACCTAGTATGCAAGCTGATAAAGAGCTTGTATGGGTTAAAGGAAGCACCGAGGCAGTGGTACATAAAGTTTGATTCCTTTATGGCGAAGCAAGGATACAAGAAGTCTGCTTCCGATCATTGTGTGTTTGTTCAGAGATTTCCATATGGGGATTTCATAGTGCTATTGCTGTATGTGGATGATATGTTGATAGTTGGCCCAAACATCAACAAGATATCCAAGCTGAAGAAAGACTTGAGTAAGTCCTTTGAGATGAAGGATTTGGGTCAAGCAAAACAGATACTTGGGATGCAGATCACTCATGACAGAAAGAGTGGGAAGTTGTGGCTTTCTCAAGAAAGCTACATTGAGAAGGTGTTGAAGAGATTCAACATGGATCAAGCGAAGCCAGTCAGTTGTCCGCTTGGTGGCCAGTTCCGCATGACTAAAGAGATGTGTTCAAAGGGTGAGCATGAGCAGAGTCAGATGGAAAAGATTCCTTATGCATCCGCAGTGGGCAGCTTGATGTACGCAATGGTGTGTACAAGACCGGATATTGCTTTCGCCGTTGGCGTTGTAAGCCGTTTTCTGTCAAATTCGGAGAAAAAGCATTGGGAAGGTGTTAAGTGGATATTGAGATATCTCAAGGGCACTTCCAAATCATGTTTGTGCTTTGGTGGAAGTAAGCCCTTACTTGAAGGCTACACTGATGCACATGGCGGTGATGTTATTTCGATGAAGTCCACCTCCGGTTATCTGGTTACTTTTGCAGGGGGAGCAGTTTCTTGGCAATCAAAGTTGCAAAAGTGTGTTGCCCTCTCCACTACAGAAGCTAAGTATATTGCAGCCACTGAGTGTTGCAAAGAGTTGCTATGGATGAAGAGGTTTTTCGATGAACTAGGGCTAAAGCAGAAATAGTTTGTAGTTCTATGTGACAGTCAGAGCGCCATCCATTTGACCAAGAATCCGAGTTTTCATTCTAGATCCAAGCACATACACGTGCGTTATCATTGGATTAGAGAAGTACTCGAAGACAAGCATATGTGTATCGAGAAGATCCATACCGACAAGAACGGGTCGGATATGATGACCAAAGTCTTACCAAAAGGTAAGTTTGATGTTTGTGGTGCTATTGTCAGAATGGCAGCACACTCCTCCTGTTGATTTGGAAATTGCATGGTGGTATCCCCCCTCACTGTTTAGGAGGGGGAGATTGTTGGCTTTATCCCTCACATGAGGAGGAAAGGAATTCATTATGTGTTGAGATGTTAGAGCGCGACCCGCGCTCAAATTGGCCTTGACTAAGGTGCGACCCGCGCCCATGCCGTAGAAGACTTCCAGTACTTTCAGCGCGCCCTGCTCTCAGATTGGTCTTGACCCAAGCGCGACCCGCGCTCAAGTCTAATTTCATGGGCTTCGCTACAGTAACTGCGAAATTTGTTTTTTCCTATAAAAACAAAATCAAGGTTTTGAAAAAAAAGGACAAATGCAAGCAAGCAACCAGAGAGAGAAAACCCAATCTTGAAAGCTATCAAGATTGAGAGAGATAACCTTTACAGGGAGATAACCCTGTAAAGAGATAAGAGTGATATAGTAAGGTGAGAGACTGAAAGGAGAGATTGTAATCTTCCTTCCCACTTTATAAAGGATCTTGTGGAAGTAGGTACCATTGGCCGAACCACGGTAAATCTTTGTGTTGTGGTTTGCTTTTATTGCTTTACATTATTATTTGTTGTTAATAGTTGTTTAGCGAGTTGGGCATGTTAGTATAGGTTGTAGGTGATGTTTAGAATTTGTCTGGAGTTGAATTGTGTTCATACAAGTTATCTCGTAGTGGGGGAATCGATTGGAACACTCTGCACGTGACTTCTTCGGTAAGTTTTATTTGACATCACGTGCAGAGGTTATATACCTGGGTCCTTTTCATTTTTCTAGTGTCGAGCAACAAAAGCTCTAGCTAAGAGTTGACATGCACCCCATAAACCCAAACAACCCTTGTTCAATAGAAATGCATGTTGTTGCTCGACATCCCTTGCTCTCTATTGTTCTTCTATTGTTTTGCAGATTATGTCAATGAAAGTTAAGAATCTATTGAATATGAACTATGTACTCTTACCATAACATATCATACTGTCAACAAAAATTTACAGCAAGCCATCCATGCTTTTCAAGGGAATGTTCATTTCAAGTTCTACTAATGAGTTTAATTTCTCTATGAATTTTGTTTTCACTTAGACTTAAACGCTGGTTATTGGTGCAAACAAATGTAACCGAGAATTTAAGATTTAATCGAATAAAATGATATATTTATTACTTATTTTAGATTTTAAGTTATATATTGCTCTTACGTTTTATTTATTTTTGTTTACAACATGCAGTTTCAAATTTGATTCTGAATTGAACGAAAGGCGGAGCTGATTAACGACATTCTGTAAATGGATTTGTTGATAATTTCGTGAATAGACCGAGGCGTTTGTTTGGTAGTCACATTTAGAGGATTTGAGTTTTTTGCCGATTATTTTGTGAATAGTCTGCATTAATTTTAGCCAGTTTTGTAATCTAATTTTCTTCATTGAGATTTGACAACGTTTAAATAGCGCACGCTCTATCCGTATCTAATAAATTTTGTTCTGTGTACGTTCATATATAAACGATCATATATATACTATATTCGGTAACTTTTATTTGTTATTCACGTGCAAGCAGCCGAGCACGTGCATTTTTGCTAGTATATCTAATAAGTGGGGCCAAAAACTAAATAACCGTATCAATTAATTTCACATTCAATAATATGCAAGGCTTTAAACCAAGTAAGGGATTGATATGATTATTACGATCAATATAATTGGTTTAGTTTACATAGTAACATGATGATGTAATAGAATTAATAGTTTTTTTTTTGTCGACCGAATAGTGACGAAGGCAATTGATTACCGTGGATAATTCGCATTATGTAAATGACAAAATTTTTAACTTTTATCATTTCATCGACACGTGTGAATTGCGATAGTATGTATTTCAATTGTAGTCCAATGTAACTTGTTTTGATATAATTATCCAGCTACAAGGAAAGACGTGTATAAGATCTATCTAAACAAGTCTTTTGTGTTATTTACTTTAACATTTTTTTTTCCCAGAGAAAGTAATAGAACATAATTTTTAGTCCTAAATTAAAATAGGCCTATTTAGCTTTTGGGTCATTTTTTAATCATATAATTTGCAGTTGGTCACCAATTGATTGTTTATTTGCATTTGGGCCAAAATTGATGGTTGCCCATCCATATTTTATATATTGACATATTTACCCTTATGACCTAACCCTAATTTACAATTAAAGTTTGGGGCCAAACCCTAATTTTGATATAAGACTTGAGCATTTAATAAAGGGCCTAAATTTGTTATAATTCCAATTGTATGCTCTAATTATGATGCATCTTTCATGTAATTGGTAGTTGACCATAAATACAATAACCAACTTTAAATTGACATAAAATTAGCCGCTAATTGGGGTGTACAATTTTATGTTCTTGGTACCATTAAACAATAACTTTAGAGTGTTAATATTCTCTCCTTATTACGTCTCTAAACTCACCATTAACAAATTATATTATCTATTATACCACTCTATTCTCCCACCTCCCCCATTAGTATAAGCTCACCGCTACCTCCTTAAAAGTTAAAAGTCTCTAATTTGATAGACTGACCACTCAAATATTCACTCTCTTTAACCAACCTTTATTATATTCTAGTTTATACCTAATGATAGCGATTGGATCAACAATAGATTGTTCAACCCCATGACTAACAGTGGTAATAAATCGTATGAGGTGTTCTGCAATTGGTTATCTTTATATAGATGGAAGGATCTTGTTCAAATTTAGGCTTGAGATAGTCCAATTTGAACAATACCTCACAATTATTTTAGTATAAAAGCTAATGAAAAGCAAACACCTTCTAACCTCTAAGTAGAGCAATTGAATTCTCACAACCCCAAACGTGTTCATAATAATATTCGTGAAGTTTTGTTTTCCTCTTACCACAAAAAAATCTATGTAATGATCGAGACTATTTAATTCGTACAATTATGCAAAAATTAATAATATGCATTTTGTTTTGCTTCCACCCATCACTTTTGGGTCTTATTTGCGTGTGTATGTTAATTAACTTGGTTTAGGTGCAGGATGTAAGTTGGTTAAGTTGTGGTCGCAAAAAGATTCTTATATGGTCACTGAATCAAATCTTAGATCTTGTCAAGTGTCTGACTATTATTGGGAATTTTTAGCATTTGGTCATACTGTTAATAGTAATATTTGTGTTTGGTCCACAAGTAAGTCACGTGTATGGCATGTGCAGGGCACTTTAGCCATTTCTAGAAAATTATAGATAGAACAAGACGGTCAACTCAAAGTCAAGACAGTCAACCATCAATTTTGGCCCAAACGTAAATAAACGATCAATTGGTGACCAACTGCAAATTATCCAATTAAAAAGTGGCCCAAAAGCTAAATAGCCCATTAAAATAATATAGTGACACAATACCGAATAATTTTTAGTCCTAAATTAAAACAATATAGTGACACAATACCATTTAACCCAGTTGATTGTATCATTATGGAGGACAACACTCATCCTTAGTTCCCGGGATACAACAGTGAGTAAGTTGTCGGTTGAACCAAGAATTGGAAAGTACAACTAAGACAGTAAGTATGACTCTGATGGTACTCTTAATGTTTTCCATTCTCTTTGTTATAATATGGATTATTCCGCTTCGTTTTGGGCGTTTTAACTGTAGTGTACTTCCCAAAAGGTCGTCAATGGCACCTATTTGTGTGACGTACGGTTCACTCTTATAATCAAATATTCTTATAGTATATATATAGTAATCATATCTTTTTGTTTGGAACGTTTATGAATTCATAACGACCACATTTATTTTTGTTCTCTTCAATATTGACGAAACATGTGTCATAACTAAGGGGTAATTATTCGACAACCTCAATATTTCGATCCCCTAGTTAGTAAATTTTAGAACGGGATTTATTTGGGACTTGAAACTATTGGGTTTATTTCAGTTCGAATTTTAAAAAAATCAAAGAGAATTTCTGTCAAACATTCATTTATAAGTCAAAACCTTATAAAATCAATTATATTAAGTGTTTTAACTAAAGTAAAACATCTTTAAAATGAAAATTCTCAAAATTGCTTTTGAACCACACCTCTTATCCAAAAAAAAAAAATGGAAATATTATTATTATTTTTTTAAAAAATTTATTATTAAAACATCTGATTTTTCCAGCCAAATTTTTCCGGTATCAGAACTACACCCATTTAGAACGTTTCATTCTAGAATTATTCTCGAACCCGAATTATTGCTGTTTTATTTGTTTTTAATTAATTATACTTCAAAAAATCGTGTTTAAAACGTGAACAATTCGCGAATCTCAATATATATCATACTAGGATTGGTTCTAACTGGCCAGTACAACTAGGATTGGTTCTAACTGGCCGGTACAGCTAGGATTTAATATGAGGAAAGCTAAGTGGTGGTTGAGATTGAATCTCATGCCTCAAGATTTGTATTCTAAAAAGTAATAGGAATTTGATAAGGAATTAAATACTTAATAAGTTAATAACATCTAAAAATGAAGAAACTAATATTTTCCCAAAATTTAGCTATCAAATTGGTACTGAAGAGCCCTAATTCAAGTTTTACTAAAACGTACCCCTAATTAATATGAAATTTTAATATCTCACCTAATTAATAAAAAAGTTTAAACTCCAACTTTGATAGTAATTAATAGGAACGAATTTCAAAAATGTAACTTTTTTTTTTCAATGGGGTTTCTTCAATTAGAGATGCATGCATTCAAAGTCTTACTAATTTTACTTCAAGTTTCAAAAAAAAAAACGTCTATTTATTCGTCGAAGTTAAAATCTCATTAAGACAAGCATTTTTTTTTTGCAGTGAGGTTTCTTCAAGTAGAATGGTGCATACATTTTAAGTCTTACTAATTTTACTTCGAGTTTCAAAAAAAAATGTCAATTTATTCATCAAAGTTGATATCTCACTAAGAAAAACCATCATTGAAGAAAAACCATATGCCATGAAGCAAACACCATACCCATTTTAAGAATTGTAATTTGCGCCTCTTGGTGTGTTTGGACCGGGTTTTAGTGGGAATTCAGAATATATTTCCGATAATTAAGAGACAACGTTTGTGCATTAGAATGGAAACCCCAACACCCTAAAATCAAGGAATCATAAATTTCTATTATATTGGGGGCAGAAACTTCATGATTCCAAATTTGAGGAATTTTAACTACTAGAAATTGTAAGTCTTGGAATTATTTTTCAATTCTAATTCCAAAGTTCAATTTGATAATACCACAACATGTTTTGGAAATCTTGAATATATTTGTCACGAGTAAATTTGAAATAAATAAAATATATGTTAGAAAATCATGTAGGTATGTTAATCATTTAGGTGATAAATTTCGAACATAATTCATTTTGTAAATGGAGTAATGCGTATTGACTTGCTAACGGTAGCGTGATGAAGTCAAGGGCAATTTGTATTTTAGTAACATGGGCGCATCTATCTCCTTACATTTCCTTTATTTATAGATTGCACCTTCCCATAATACATTGAATGGTTAACCAGATCTTAATGGAGTTGAGATAATGCATAGGACCCTCACAGTAAAACCAAAACCAATAGCCCTGTTTTGCTTTCAAAAGACAACAATAGTAACCAAACTAAAAAAAGAAAAAAGAAAAAACAAGATCTAGAATAAAAGCCCATTCCCAAAAATAAAAATAAAACGCCCCTTTCAATACGTGAGATTGCATAGGACCTTTTGAAACTCGGTCAGGGTGGCCTTGTCACTACTTCTTGAAGTACTTTTCTGGGATTATGTAGTACACATATCTTTATGTTCCTATATATGGTCTCTTCATCTCTTGTTTCGTTTTGCTAGGGTCGAGTGCACTACACGTAATCAATGTTTATTGTACATACTATTGTGGAATTAAGAACTGGCTTGGTTGGGGCCCTATTTTTGAGCAAAAGTTTAATGGCCAGCCAACCACCTGTGTCAGTGCCGGTGTAGGACTCTCTCTCTCTCTCTCTCTCTCTCTCTCTCTCTCTCTCTCAATTGTATGCTTAATTTTTTATATCTCCTTTTGAACTGTCCAAAATTTTATTTTCTTTCTATTTTGCGCTTAAAAGATGAATAAATGAAAATGGTGGGGTCAAATGCTTAATATATACCTAATAAGTGGGGCCAAAAATTAAATAACCGTATCAATTTCACAGTCAATAATATGCAAGACTTTAAACCAAGTAAGAGATTGATATGATTAATACGACCAATATAATTGGTTTAATTTACAACATATATAGTAACATGATGTAATAGAATTAATAGTTTTTTTTGCTGAGCGAATAGTGACGAAGGTCGTTGATTACATTGGATAATTTTATATCATGCATTTCATTGACACATGTGAATTGCGATAGTACATACTTCAATTGTAGTCCAATATAACTTGTTTTGATATAATTATCTAGCTACAAGGAAAGACGTGTATAAGATCTATCTAAATAAGTCTTTTTTCCCCAGATAAAGTAATAGAACATAATTTTTAGTCCTAAATTAAAACGGTATAGTGACACAATACCAAATAATTTTTAGTCTTAAATTAAAACAATATAGTGACACAATATCGATAACCCAGTTGATTGTATCATTATGGAGGACAACAATTATTCATAGTTCCCGGGATGCAATAGTGAGTAAGTCGTTGGTTGAACTAAGCAGCGGAAAGTACAACTAAGACAGTGAGCATGAATCTGATGGTACTCTTAATGTTTTCCATTGTCTTTGTTATAATATGGATTATTCCGCTTCGTTCTGGGCGTTTTAACTATAGTGTACTTCCCGAAAGGTCTTCAATGGCACCTATTTGTGTGACGGTTCACTCTTATAATCAAATATTCTTATATAGTATATATATAGTAATAATCATATATTTTTGTTTGGAACATTTATGAATTTATTCTTAAATTCATAACGACCACATTTATATTTGTTATCTTCAATTTTGAAACATGTGTCATAACTCAGTGGTAATTATTCGACAACCTCTTTCGATCCCCTAGTTAGTAAGTTTGGGAATGGGATTTATTCGGGACTTGAATCCATCGGGCTTAATTCGGTTCTAATTTTAAAAAAATCAGAGAGAATTTATGTCAAACATTCATCTATAATGTAGTTCTGTTGGAATAAGTCGGTGCATCAAATTGGAAAGCACCACACGGTGTTTTTGGCTAGCTTGTTGCCAAATTTGGTTTGGACTTGAACCGCCACCATGACACCTCCTAATTAGTATTGAGTAATTGTTTTAAGAAACCAATTACTAAATTGTAGTCACACACGCTTTTGGTAATCATTGAGCCTATATATACCCATTGATATGTGTGTGTGTGGTAAGCTAGAAAGGAGAGCCATGTGAGGAGAAATTGGTGAGAGAGAACTTGTGAGTTCTATTAGGGCTCTTGGGTATTGGTTATTGTTTGTAATTTGTTCTCTCTATTGGTAATTGAATCTTCTTTTGTTGGTGGACGTAGGTATTGCTGAACCACATAAAATCTTTGGTCTCTTCTTCTTTTCTTCTTGTTGGTTAATTACATTGGTAAGTAGCTTGTTTAATTTTATTTACTACTTTTGGTTAGGAGTTTGGTTGTTTGTCGATTTCATACACTGCTATTGTTGGTTACACACTTCCACCGCACTCGTTGTTTGTTTATCACTTACATCCGTTGCATTATTGGTATTGGCGTGCCTCACTCGTATTGGGGCACAACAAGTTCGTGAAGAATTTGATATTCTCCAATAAAAATTTGGTAAGACATTCATATACATAAACCATATCTATCTCACAAAATATAAGTCAAAACCTTACAAAATCACTTATATTAAGTGTTTTAACTAAAATAAAACTTTTTTACAATGAAAAATCTCAAAATTACATTTGAACCACACATCTCATCCTAACAAATGGGATATATATATATATATATATATATATATATATATATATATATATATATATATATATATATATATATATATTTTTTTTTTTTTTAAATCTGAATTTTTTAGTCAAATTATTCTGGTACCTGAACTATAACCATTTAGAACTTAGAGTGTTTCATTCCCGAACCCGAATTATTGTCGTTTTATTCGGTTTCAATTATACTTAAAAAAAAAATCCTATTTAAAACTTGAATAATTTATAAGTTTATTAATAAGGGAGCATCCCTATCACACATACATTTCCTTTATTTATACATATGGGTAGCACCTTCCATAATACATTACATGGTTAGCCAGATCTTAATGGAGTTGAGATAACGTTTTCTAGCTCATTCTACGACACTTACAACTCAAGGAAGGTCTAGGGACTATATTGTCTAAACTCTTGCATACGGTCTCCACAGCAAAACCAAAACCAAGGCCCCTGTTTTGCTCTAAAAAGCCAACAAAAGTATCCAAAACTAAAAAAAGAAAAATAAGAAGAAGAAAGATCTAGTATAAAAGATCGTTCCAAAAATAAAAATAAAAGGCCCCTTTCAGTACGTGAGCCTACATAGGACCTTTCGAAACTCAGGGCGGCCCTATCACTACTTCTTCAAAGTGCTTTACCTGGGTTTTGTAGTACAAATATCTTTATTTTTCTAGGGTCCTCTTCATCTTTTGCTTTGTTTTGCTAGGATAGACTACACTACTCGTGATTAGTGACCTCCATAAACCCAGGTAAAGCACCGCATAAACCCCATAAACCCAATTTTGTGTAGTCTTGGTGAAGCATCTGTTGATACTTGCGCATCTGTTGTCATGCTTACCACACATATGCTTTATTCCAGTTAGGCAGAATTTCGTTTGGACCTTAAAGCAATGGATGCTTTCTCTCTCCCTAACTTTTAGATTATATATCCATATTTTTGCTTTTTACTGATTTGCCCTCTTCCATCACTTTTGAGACACCTCACACTTCACTTTTACTTTTGCTTTTTGACTAAGGTAGATTTTTGAGAATGCCATATTTTCAGATAAGGGCCTCCATCTTTGGTCTTCTGAGTTGAGGACTTTGACCTTTGACTTTGACCGTTGACTGCCTTTTTTTAGTACTTTTTCATAGCAGCTTCTGGTCTTCATAATAAACGTGATTAAGGCTTCTTTAGGTGCTAAGGCGCAACCTTTATGATAAGTGGCCTGAAATTCTCTGAAACTTGAAAAAGACAATAAAAGCTATGAGTTGTCTTTTCATTAAGCGTAAGAAGGGTTGTAATGTAGTAATATAAGGATAATAAAACACACATTTGGGAACTGATCAAGCACCTACTGTATGTACCTGCCACACTGATATTTTTTCTTGAAAACATTCATATGATTAAGAGTAAACTTCCAAAGGATTCAATATGGAGCTTACCCCGGCCTTGAAGTTAAATACAAAATACATATTCCCCACACCTAAGCCAGTCTGGATATGTCACTATTATCGTTCTAAAACTTAAATTATTAGATTGGTCAAGGTGCACCCTTATGTTGGCTTTCCTAGATTGGTCTGGCCTATAGAACATGATATCTTTTCGCTCAAAATTTTGATGGATGAAAAAAAATGATGTTTTCAAAACGTTGGCAGTGAATTTGGCAAGACAGACTTTACTATTCAACGGTCAAAAAAATAAATAAAATAAGAACGTAATAAAATGTAATGTATATTTAGATAAGTCTGAGAGTAGATTTTTTTCACTGTATTAAAGGTATATCGAAAAATAAAATATTAGGTTATACAGGTTTCTAAGAGAATAGTTTCTATCACACATAGCAAGCATATATCAATATAGGATATGACGCTATATAAAGTAGAACATTGTATAATAGGAAAATAAAATAATAGTGAAACTTAAAAAAGAGTACCTAAAATTTTGTAAAATCTGTTCTCCAAATGGAAGGCAACCTGCAAGGCCGCAACAGTAGTGCACTGAATCAAATAGAGAATCAACATGAGGAATCTGAAGATGCGTGATAAAAGATAAAATTGATAGTTTTACCTACGAAATAAAGCGATGAAACTCTAAACGTAAGTAAAACTAAAACTAGATTATGATCCTATATGCTTTATCAAAGATTTCTACTCTCAATCCTATGAGATATAGTGGAGTAGAGTGATTCGTTCCACTCCTAGTCCTTCCGCATGCTGTGTTATCACGTGTAATTACTCTACTTAAGGTCTAATGAGAGATTTACAAAAAGGCAACTAGACTACAATGCAACTACCCAAAAGATGCAACTAGTTGGTTATCAAAATAACTAAGGGAATGCTACGTTGATTCTATGATAAGGAGTTAGAGGGGGATTGATTCCACCTCAACTCGACTTAATCCTATTAACCATTTAATCGTAAGTAATCGAATTGAATCGCCGCTTGAGAACAATTTGGTTCTTCCTAATCCCTAATTACACATGGCATTCCTACCAATTCATAACTAGCGTGTGAACGATTAAACCCATTCTCATGGTGAACTAATCGTTTCTAGAGTGAAAAGGAAATTACGACGATTCTACGATAGTCAGAATCAAGCTTTCATCAAGGCTTCTCAACCCTCTCTAATGGAGGTTTAGCCGAGAATCATTACGCAATCATTTTCGATTAAATTTAAACTAAACATGATATAAAGAATTGAAATTTACTAATCTAATTAATAACTAAGAATTGAATAACAAGTAATAAATGAAATTAGATCTAACACAAATGTAAATGACAAGAATCGAAATTGACAAACTAGCTATTTTATTTATCAAACTAATTAAGAACAATGATTCTAATAATTTAATCTAAAACAAGAGTTGGATTTGAAATTAAACTTAATTAAAAACAATTAAATAAAAACTAGATCTAGAAGCTATTTTAATGGCTACTTTTTACTCTAACCTATCTACCATTAACTATCTACCATTAACAAAGAGCTAAGCTTTTGTTTTTATACTTTCAGATCCAAAAATCATGCATGGGCTTGGAGCCATGTTTTGGGCCAGAGAATCAGGCCCAAAACCCAATTCTTTCAGTCCAAAAAGGCCTCTTCTTCTGCAGTTGGCTTCAATGGACTTTTCGGCCCCTTACGCTCCTCGATTGGATCACGGCTTAGACCATTCGAGATCCGAGTCCAAAGATATGGCCCGGAAGTTCTGTGCGACTTTGTGTCTTTGTTTACGCCCGGCGTCGACTTTTCAGCTTTTGCCCGGGCTTTAGAAAGGCTTTGTCTTCTTGAATCTTGGCCTTTGATCACGGAACTCCTTAGTAACCGAACTTTGCTCCTTTATCTCGCTAAAGTGGCACATTTCTGCACATAATGGACTTTGAAGCTTGAAATGCATAAAAACACGTAATCAGTGTTAACTCTTAATTATTACTCACATAATTGGTCTAAAAGTATGTCTGTTACAGGGTTAAAACTACAGTTTTGGGCTCTTATCAATGCGTGATTCACCTAAAAAATCCATGATTTAAAAAAGAGGAAAGGAGTCATAACTCAAACTCAACACAATTGCTACTGGTGAACATTCATTAATAGTCATCTTGTTCACTTGACTCAACACCAACACTTGGACATTAATATTAATTAGCAACATCGGATGTGTAACTTTTCGATAGCCATCAAAAAAATAAAAAATCATTCGGCCTTAATCAAGAACAACAAATACATAATAGACAAATAGTATGAATCAATCAAATGGATGAATACAAAAAAACTAAGAAAACATTTTAAGTTGTGTCATGATTTTCAATACTTGATAATAGTTATATTCGGATTAAAATGGTATGGATGGGAATAGAAATTTGAAATTTAACAAAGTACCATGACTTAAAATTTGTTGTACCTCAGTCAAAGATTGTAATATTCAGTTCGAAACTCTTGTGTTATGTAGGCAAATTTTTGTTGTACCTCGTTCTGCAGACATTTCATGCTTCTTAAAAAAATCATAAATCTTCAATAATAATTAGAGGCCAATAGAATGAAACTAACCTTCCTCCCAAAGTATAGCGAAATAGTTGGAGATCCTCGAATCAGTAGTCTTCAATCTATGAAATTCTTGAATGGGTTAAATGAAATTTTGTGTGTTCGCTACAAAATTGTAAGAAATTACCTCAATCCTTTCACAATTGGTATTGACCTTTGCATACAGACTCTGATTGCTTCGGATTAAAATAATGTCATATCACAATTGGTATTGACAATGGACTTTGTTGGACGTCCTGGATCCCAAATAAACCATGCCAAAGTTCGAGAAAAAGCAGCACAAATTGTCCATGATCAATGGCGACTCAGGCTATCCAAAAACTTACAGAACTTGAAAGCCCAAAATAGAAGACCGGTTCAAGTTATGAAGCCCAGCGTGCATGGTCGGCGGCCACTGCTGTGGGTGTATCCAATTTAGTTAGATTGACCAATATATGTAACCATACAAGATTGTATAAACGTGATGTTTTTTAATGATGACATATGCAAAGGAAAACTTTGTTCACTTTTTTTGTTCTTTTCTTGTTTTATTATCTGTACTCATATATAAATATCCCATTATCCCTGTCAATTGATTTTGAGGTACTTATATAATACCCTAATCTACAATGTTCTGTATCGCGTTACAAGTTTCCAACTTAAATTTATAGTAGTAAGTGTACAAAGATACAGAGTTACCTTAGGTCGTTACTTGAATTTAGTAGAATTCCTTCACTCTTGATCTGTATATGCTTTATTATGGCAGAAGGAGGTCAAAGAGGTGGAGCTTGAAGAAGGGGAATCTCAGCAGCTCACTACACCCGCTGATGCTTCTCATTCCAATCAATTAAAAGAATTGGATGGGGATGCTAATGGCAGGCCTTCCAACCCGCCGAATGGTGAAGAAGAATTTGTTGATGATGATGGAAGTATTTTGGGTTAGCGAGAAGAAAATAAAATATAGATGGGCTTACTTCGTTTGTACTTTCTCCCTCTATAGTCTTTTCATTTTCTAAACGTCTAATTAATTTCCTTATTTAATTACCCAATTAAATTGCTAATTAATTGTATTTATGGTGGCGTACACTTCAATTTGATTTGATAGCGTGGATTTGGTTTTTTAATTTACCACCACATGAAATGACTGATTACTCTCAAAGGTGTTAAGCAATACTTTAATTTAAGGAGAAAATGGGTACTATAAATTTACTAAAGGAGAAAAAGACCAAGTTGTCCATCTAAATAGTATTGGGGTGTTTTAATTTAATTATTCATTCAGGGGTATTATGCGTAAGAAAAATACATGGATGTATATAAAAGCTCGCGACTTACCTCTCTTCTCACCATATGATTATATGAACTCCACTTAAAATGACTCCAAAGTTACTCCACCACTAAATACAATGAATTAGAAGCTGATTTTTGGTAGAAATGTTCTTCACACAATAGAGATCATCCTCACAAAAAATCAGTTCATTTGAACATGTACAACCTCGTCAAAAATTGTTTAGAATGTTATGAAATTATCTAACGACCCAATTTTTTTTAATTTTATAACAACTTTTGACAAGGTTAAACATATTCAATTGAGCTGATTTTTTGTGGGGGTGTTCTTCATCATGTGATGTATATCTCTACAAAAAATTAGCTCTCAATTTATCTTGTAAGTCTACTTTTTGGAGTGGAGTAATATTGGAGTCACTATAAGGTGGAGTTCATATAACCATCCCCATTTCTCATTGACTCCTAAAAAATCACCAATTCCATTTATTAGTTAGACCTCCCTCGATTTGTTACTTTCTCCTTAATCTATTCTCTAATTATAATCACCTCCCTAACACACGAAACTTTTTCGCCTTTAAAACACCGAAAAGATTTGGAAGTAACAAAAAAACCCTACGTATACTACTTTTCTCTTCTTCACTATTGGAAAATTTGGAAAATAAAAATGGAGATAAAACCTCTCTTGAAAGTTGAAACTGAGAAAACATCTCTTCTGGCCATGCCGCTTTCTCCTTCTTCTAAATCGATAAAATCTCCATCCTATGAGTGTGGACAGCTCCACTACTCTCAGGTAATATCTCTCTCATTTTAATTTGGTTGTTTTTCTTTCTCTTCATATCAAAGGGTTAACCAAAATAGTATGTCGTCAATTAAGAAAAGAATCATTTGTAACTCCTTGACTACATCCATGATGTTCGCTTTTAGTTTGTAAATTACCACTGGAAACCCTCAGCCCAGGTGATTTTTCTCCAGCCTTCATTTCTTACTCCTCAAAGTCTCTCTTCATCCACTGCGTAAGTTCTTCATCAATTGGATTAAAATTAATCCATCCAGAGTAGGTCTCTCTTTGACTTCTTCCTCATACAGTATAGAGTAGAAATCCACGACATAATTTCTAATAATATTCTCACCATTAGTCAACTCCCATCTAACTTTTAGTTTTGAGATACAATTCGAATTTGCAATTCTGTAGAAAAACCCAGTACATCTTTCACCATCTTTGGCCCACTTTGTTTTGGCTCTAACGAACCAGTACTCATCTTTATGATCGAGGTAATCATGTAATTTCATCAATTTTTAATTCTTCAAATTCATTTCAGCTAAAGAATCTTAAAAGGAATTATTGCTTTTGGATATATCACTTGAAACCTATTCAATCGAAGGACCTCCTACTACCCAATTTTAGCCTCAATCACCTTTTTTTTTTTTTTTTTTTTTTTTTTTTTTTTTTTTTTTTTTTTTCTTAAATAATTAACCTCGGTGTACCTTTCTGTATGGTTTCTATTACAAAACATTTGAACCCTATAAATGTGAAGATTGCTGAGCTCTGAGAGGCATTGAATTTTGTTATAGCGGAGCAAACGTACCTTAAAGTGCGTGATGCTTGATAAGCACCTAAAACTGTAATATGAAACCCCATTGAGACATATAAATTTGGTTAATTATATGTTTAATAATCATGAAATAAATATATTTTCGTACTTTTGCAGGTATTCGCAGTAAACATAAAAATATTGGTTAAACCTGCGTTAAAGCATGAGGAATGACGTATATATGAATTCTTCCAAATCAGCCATGTAAAGCCCAACAAATTAGCACAGAAGCATCAAACTTCTGAAGCTCTTACCTCTTGAACCAGGACTCCGAATGCGATAAGTGAGCTGCTCAGACAATCAGGGTGATGAACTCTACGCATAGGTGGGAAGTTGTAAAATTGCCAAAAGACCGGACCGCCACTGGACTGCACGTGGACCCACTATACAGGCCCGCAAGATTTGATGAGTCATCAATCATGGAGCATGTCAAGACAAAAATGCCAAATTATTGGTGCAAAATTGACACCTTGCATATAATTAATTAGATTACGTACTAATAGTGAAAAAAAAGGCAAGGTGTCACTTTGTTTTAATGTGGTGGATAAAAATGAAGTAAATGTGGTTTGGTGTTTCACGTGGAAGGAAATGAGATTTCTCTCAAATAGAGAAAAAAACAAAACAAAGGGGACAATCCATTTACTCCCTTGACCTTCTTTTCCTTTACCATGTATTATTATAGTTCCTTAGTTTTAGATAGTTTTTTAGTTTTTGGTTTTGGAACAAAAGCTTGTAATAGTTTTAATGGAGGAAACTTTGTTTTCTTCTAGTGAAAATAAAATCTAAATACAAGTGAGTTTTTATAGTTAGTTTTTTATTTTTGTTCTCTCTCCCTCTTTTTACATTCTACATTAGTCATCTTTTAGCCCAAGGACCATGAGCTAAACCTTTCCTTTGTGGGGAGTTAATAATACTCATGTGAGGGAAAATCTTTGTTATTTGGTTTAGTAAGTTGTTTAGGAAGAACAACTAGACCTACATCCTATCCCAAAATGATAGTTGGTGTAGTGTCTAGTTAGGGATCAAAGTGATGAACTTAGAGATAAGTCATTGCTTTGGTTTTACATGCTAGCATGTATGAGCTTAGAGATGAGTCATATATGTTAGGGATCAAGTTTTCTTTTATTAGGACTTGTCTAAGAGTTCTAGGAAGATTAGATGCACTTACTAAAATCAAATAACAAAAGTTATCTTCACATGAGGAGAATTAACTCTCCACTTTTGTTTTATTAAAATTTTATCTTGTCTTAGTTGCATGTTTATGTAACTTAATGTTTTAAATTTTTGTGTAGTAAAGAAACCAAGTATTTAGTATTTATACAATCATAGCTAAACTTACTCACTAGTTTCCTAAAAGAGTAAAACCAAGTTGTAAGTGGTCCTAGAATTTAGGTTGGTTCGAATCCCTACTCCAAACAATATGAACACGAAGATCGTGAGTAAGGAAAAATATCTTTGAATTCGTACTTTGGCCAAAGAAGAGATTCAAATCTCTAATATAGCAAAAAGGTGAATATTAAAATGGCGTCGTTGCCATCCTAAGGACCAAAGGATCTTCCCTTACAAGCTGGAATTGCTCCAAGGGGAACCTCCCCCCATCTCTTAACCTTCCATTATTTCGTTTTTGTTCGTTTCGCTACTGATCCGTGTACTGTTTTTTGTTTCGCTTACAAGATCCAAAAGTTAGGACCTTGAGCCTAATCTACACCCTGACATAAGACTTATGTGAAAATTTTAGCCTGCTTCAAACGATTACTGCGCGTGCGCGATACTTAAGTCGCGTTCGCTAGCTAACCCTCGCGCGTTGGTTGATTTTCTCCGTTCTTGTTCAATTTTTAATAGATGCAACTCCTGGACATATACAGTACAAAACCGGGCCTAAGTTTCTGAACCTGCAATAGCTACTTAAAAATTCCCTTTAGAGATAGGGTACACGCGGGTTGGACCGAGCGGTTCTTTATTTTCTAAGGTGGACTAGCGGGACGCTACAGGTTCCAAATTTTTACTGTTTTTGCATGAATGCCATGTACGTAGTTATTATGTGCTAGTTTCTGGATTATTATTTACGTATTAGCCTAAAAATATGCATGAATCATGTTCATATACCTGTAAATATTTATATACGATTAACTGGGCATGAATTGCATATCAATGTATATATACATATAAATGGTACTGTTTTGCATGGTTATATGTCTTTCTACGTATAAGTGTCTATTGTTGCATGTTTAGTATTTCTCTACGTATAAGTACACGTCTTGTATAATACTTCGATTTTGTCAAGAAAGAGGAGAACATTCCAACGAGAGTTAAAATCTGAGTTGGGTAAGTTGTTTTTAAACCCTATGGGGTGAAACTGCTCTCTATATGACACTCGCAATCTCAATGAGTATTGCCAAAATTGATTTATTATGCAATACAAGAGTCGTATTTTAGTTTATGTATAATACGTTGCATGTTTAGTTTGAACATTGTCGTATTTATATGCGTACGTATACTATATTCGCATGCTACTATATTTAGATATGTATGAGTGATTCAAATTTGTCTGTTACTGTTGATATACGTCTATGTAATATCGATCTACAAATTAGCGTACATATACGTATTACTGATGTATATTTGCCTGTACGTATGGAAGTATTTATCGATGATACAACTTTGCCTATTCGTATAGCTATACGTATGAGTAGAGTATCTTCACATGCTACTGCATATAGTATTGTATGAGTAGATCCTATTTGCATGCTTGTAATTTCACCCTTGCATAAATCTTAAAAAAAAAAAAAAAAAAAAAAAAAAAAAAAAACGACCTTGCATAAATTTTAATTCCATAAATCTTAATCATATTCCAACGGTGTCTAGGAAACTTGAAAGATTGAAGTTACTTAATTAGAACTATGCTTGCACGGAAAGCCTCCCTCATATCTCTCTTGTAACCTGGCCGTTGGTTTATACACACGTATTTCTCACTTCACTGCTACATTAGCAGCAACTTAGGCCTACGTGTTCAACTCCAAAATCTTTAAGAAAATCATAAAATTCAAGTAATAATAAGTTCCTTCTGTCAATTAGATCTAATTTTATGCTTGCATGGGATTAAGGTCTGGTTCCACTAAAGAATTTGAACATACCTATCGTCGAAAAAAATACGATAAGCAACTGCGTAAGTTCTCACCTAAAAATTGTTCTTCTTATGTTAATTACCTTCATCAAGTTCCTTCGTCGCCATTAACTTCTGCAGTTATGGTCGACGATCCTCCACCAGCTGAGAAGCCCTTGTCGGACTTCTATACTGCATTACAGGAAGGACTTTCTTCCTGCATCAAACTTGAGGACATTGTCGGTGATTTTTGTATCCCACCAAATGTTTTTAGTTTGTTACCTGTGTATCAAGGTTTAGATCACGAAAAACCGTATAATCATCTTTGTAGGCTTCAACAAGTGGCCACAATATTTCACCATCCAGCTGTCTCTAAGGAACAACTCTTGCTTCGGCTATTTCCATTCATTTTAGTAGAAAAAGTGTCAATTTGGCTTGCAGGACAACAACCACAATCCATAGACACATGGAATAAACTTGTTCAAGCTTTCATGCTTCAATTTTACACTCAAAAGAAAACTACTGAAATGCTTCAGAAAATTCAATCCTTTCGTCAAAATCCTCATGAATCCTTTATGGAAAATAGAGTCGCTTTACTGATTTTCTTTTAGAATGTCCTCATCACCAATTGGACAAAGCTGTCCTTGTTCATTTATTCTTTAATGGACTTTCTTATCATCAAAAAGAAACTCTTGATATAATGAACGACGGTTGCTTCATGGACAAAGGAGCTACTGAAGCATATACTTTTCTTGAAAAACAAGCGAAAAAAGGTACACACTGGGGTAACATTGAATCCTCTAGGTCATCAAAGGATACTGTTACAAAAGCTACATCTATTTTTGAGGTAAAACCCGATCCTGAATTAAAAAATTTGATAGAATCCCTAACTAAAAAAGTAGATGCCCTTGCAGTTCAAGTAAACGATCAACTACCAAAACAGGTTATGAACATTGACACCTCCCCATGTGTTCTTTGTCTCAGTCCTGACCATCCTAATGCTTATTGTCCCTTGTTATATGCCTCCCCTTCTCAACCATCAGAAGAGGCATGTGCATTCAACATTCCTAATGCACCTTGGCGACAAAGATCAAAATTCGCTTTGGCGGAATAACCAACGGTACGGGGCTCCTCCAGGTTTAGCTAATCCACCTGTTCAACCAACCAACAACTTTATTCCATACCGCCAAGGAAATAATCAACAATACCAACAAAGGCAGAATCAATTTCAAAATACTTCGGATGCTAACTATCAAACCAACCGTAGCCTTGTTCCAGCCAATCCAAATCCCAACTATAATCAACAACTTCTCAGCAATAATCGTGATCTAGTACCTGTTGCACAACCTGCACCACTCGTTACGGATAGGACAAGTGAGACTTTCTAAGCTTACATGAACCAACAATCTCAAATTTTAACGTCTATCCAACAATCACTTCAACAATTAGCGCAACAAAGAGTCGAGAAAAGGTGTTTTCTCGGACAAGCAGTTCCAAACCCTAAGCCAGCAAACATTGCCTTTGAACTCACCAATGCACCTGGTACAAGTACTCCTAACCAAGGTGAGGTGCACGCAATCACTACTCTTCAATCTGGAAAAACTGTAAACAATCAAATACGTATGCCAGATGATCAACCAAAGGAATCCGACGGTTCAAATGAATCTATTCCCAATAATGAACCTACAGAGGATTCACCAAATACAACAAAGTCAACATCTCAGAATTTAGGAAACAAGCACGCAGACCCCTTTGCCAAATTCCGCCCTAAGGCACCGTTTCCTGCACGCTTGGCAAAGAATAAACCTGATGAGAATTTTGATGAAATTCAAGAGACTTTTCAGAATTTGACAATCAACTTACCTTTTCTCGATGCCTTAAAGCTATTGCCAAAACATGCAAAATTTCTGAAAGATATGTGCACCACAAAAAGGAGAACTAATGTTCCTCAACAAGCGTTCCTCACCAAATAGTTTCCATCCATCACCGAACACAATGGTCTAGTCAAATACAAGGACCCTGGTAGACCAATGGTTCCATGCACCTTAGGTGACAAATATCACGACTCTTTCTTATTTACTAGACCTAGGAGCTAGTGTGAACTTACTTCCATATTACTTATTTAAACAACTAGGTCTTCATGAGCTAAAACCTACCACCATGACTTTACAGTTAGCCGATCGTTCCATTAATTATCCAAAAGGAATTGTGGAAAACGTCCTTGTAAAAGTCCAAGACTTTTTCTATCCTGTAGACTTTGTTATTTTGGATACAGAAGTTGCATGTGATTCCATTCCTATCATCTTAGGACGTCCGTTCCTAGTAACTACTAATGCTCTTATTAGCTGTAGGGATGGTTGTCATAAGGGTGGAATTTGAGCCGAGGGCTCGGAGCTCGGCTTGGGCTTGGCTCGTTTAAGCTCGGCTCGAGCTCGCTTGTTTACTATATGAGCCGAGCTCGAGCTCAAATAAAAGCTCGTGTAACAAATGAGCTTGATGAAGCTTCGCTCATTTAGTTCAAATAGCATATTTATAGTGTAAAATAACCGAGGGCTCGGAGCTCGGCTTGGGCTTGGCTCGTTTAAGCTCGGCTCGAGCTCGCTCGTTTACTATATGAGCCGAGCTCGAGCTCAATTTAAAGCTCGTGTAATTAGCGAGCTGAGCTTGAGCATGGTAAAGCTCGGCTTGTTTAGCTCGAATTCCACCCTTAGATGGTTCCATGACCATGTCCTTCGAAAATCTTTCGGTCGAGGTAAATGTGTTCAAGATGATGAAACAAATTCCAGAGCCTGACATTGATGGTGAGGTGAACAGGGTTGATAGCATTGTGCAAGAGTATTTAACAAACACTTTTCCTGAAGATGAAGTATACCAATTTATTTCCTTTAGCAATTCTAAATTTGAGGACGATGATTATACACAAGAAGTAAACGAGTTATTAGAGTCAATACCATTATTTGACCCTACGACCGTGATGTCTAGCGATTTGGATGAACATCAATATGTTTACTCTATGGACAATGACTTTCCTCAAGAATCTTTAATACCCACTCCACCCGCCCCTGACTTAAAACCTCTTCCTTCGGAATTAAAATACGTACATCTTGATCCAGATGGTAGTCATCCAATTATTATATCATCTTAATTGACTGATGATCAAGAATCCCGTTTAATAGATGTCATTCAACAACACCGCTCTGCTATTGGATGGTCCCTCGATGACATTAAGGGCATTGACCCTAATGTATGCACCCATCGCATACATCTTGAAGAAAATGCTAAGACGTCGCGTGAACCGCAGCGTCGTCTAAACCCAACCATGAAAGATGTGGTACGAGAGGAAGTTTTAAGATTACTCGATGCAGGTATTATTTACCCTATATCCGATAGTATTTGGGTGAGTCCAGTACACGTTGTTCCAAAGAAATCTGGCATTACAGTTGTGCGCATTGATAAAGATGAATGCATCTCTGCTCGTATTCCAATGAAATGGCGAATATGCATTGACTATCGCAAACTTAATGCAGTCACTCGTAAGGATCACTTTCCACTACCCTTCATCGATCAGATGCTTGAACGGTTAGCCGGTCATGCGTATTACTGTTTTCTTGATGGTTATTCAGGATATTTTCAGATAGTCATAGATCCTGCTGATCAAGAAAAGACTACGTTCACCTGTCCTTTTGGTACATTTGCATATAAACGAATGCCTTTCGGCCTTGGCAATGCACCGGGTACTTTCCAACGTTGCATGCTTGACATTTTCAATGATATGGTTGAACGTTTTATGAAAGTATTCATGGACGACTTCTCAATATATGGAGATTCTTTCGATAGCTGTCTATCAAATCTTGAAAAGGTCTTTACACGTTGTGAAGAGAAAAACCTTGTTCTTAATTGGAAAAAATGTCATTTCATGGTTAAAAAAGGAATAGTTTTAGGACATATCGTTTCAAAAGACGGAATCGAAGTCGACAAAGCTAAGATAGAAAAAATTGCTTCACTTCCTATACCAAAAACAGTTCGCGACATTTGCGCATTTTTAGGACACGCAAGTTTCTATAGGAGATTTATTCAAGATTTCTCAAAGGTTGCTCGACCTTTAACCAATCTCTTGCTTAAAGATACCATTTTTTACTTCAGTTTCAATTGCAAACAAGCTTTTGAGACTTTAAAATCTGCCTTAACTACCGCTCCCATAATTCAACCACCTGATTGGTCTAAACCTTTTGAATTAATGTGTGACGCAAATGACTATGCTATTAGAGTTGTACTAGGGCAACGCCGAGAAGATAAGCCAATTGTCATTTACTACGCGAGTAAAACCCTTAATGAAGCTCAACGTAACTATACCATCACTGAGAAAGAATTTCTCGCCATTGTATATGCCTTGGATAAGTTTCGTCCTTACCTAGTGGGTTCTTCCACAATTGTCTACACTGACCATGTGGCGCTTCGTTACCTATTAGCGAAAAAAGATGCAAAACAGAGGTTGATCCGCTAGATTCTCCTATTGCAAGAATTTACTCTAGAAATTAGAGATAAAAAAGGTTGCGAAAATGTGGTTGCAGACTATTTATCAAGACTTGTCAGTGATATTGATACTGATACCGAACATATCTGTGATTCCTTTCCGAATGAACACTTATATTCCATTTTTTCGTCCCCCTGGTACGCTGACATAGTAAATTACTTAGTTACCGAGGAAGTCCCTTCATCTTGGTCTCGTAATGACCGAAAAAAGTTCTTATCCACTGTGAAATTTTATTTCTGGGATGATCCTTATCTCTTCAAGTATTGTTCCGACCAACTAATCCGTCGTTGCATTCCCGACTGGGAACACAATGACGTGTTATCCTTCTGCCATGAACAATCTTGTGGTGGTCATTTTAGTGGTAAAAAAAACAGGCCAAGGTTCTACAATGTGGATTTTATTGGCCAACATTGTTTAGAGATGCACATGAGCATTGCAAAGCATGCAACCACTGCCAGCAGCTAGGACGCATTACTTAACGCAATATGATGCCCTTAAATCCCATTTTAATTGTGGAAATCTTTGATGTATGGGGCATCGACTTCATGGGTCCCTTTCCAAATTCTCATGGTTTCCTTTACATACTGGTAGCAGTTGACTACGTGTCAAAATGGATTGAGGCATTGGCATGTCATGCTAATGATCATAAAACTGTCATTTTTTTTCGTAAAAGAAAATATTTTCTCTCGATTTGGCGTTCCAAAAGCTATTATTAGTGATGGGGGAAAATATTTTTGTAATAAATATTTTGAATCATTAGTAAAGAAATATGGAGTCACGCACAAAGTGGCAACTCCGTATCATCCTCAAACCAGTGGCCAAGTAGAAATTTCTAATAGAGAGATCAAATCCATTTTGGAAAAAACTGTTAATCCATCTAGAAAAGACTGGTCTCTATGATTATCTGATGCCTTGTGGGCATACAGAACAACTTTTAAGACACCTATAGGGATGTCTCCTTATCGCCTCGTTTTTGGAAAACTTTGTCATATGCCGGTTGAACTTGAGCATCGTGCTCTATGGGCCATCAAAAGCCTCAATTGTAATACTAATGCGGCAGGCGCAAAGAGAAAATTGCAGTTAAATGAGCTTAAGGAAATTCGGAGTGATGCCTATGATCTCTCGAAATCTTATAAAACCAACATGAAAAGGGTGCATGACAAGCACATATTGAGAAAAGATTTCAAAGTTGGTCAAAAAGTTTTGTTGTACAACTCAAGATTACACATTTTTCCAGGAAAATTAAAAACTCGATGGTCTGGTCCTTTCATTGTCTCTGCTGTCACCCCTTATGGGGCTATATCTTTGAAAAACGTAAATGATGACAGTGAATTTCAAGTAAATGGCCAACGCGTTAAACATTATCATGAGTTGTGTTCTCCAGATGTCGAAGAGACTCTTCTCAAAGATCCAGTCTACACAGACTAATAGATTCACTGGTGTACTTCTTTCCATGTGATATAAACAGGGAAAGTATGCCATTAGGGTAGCCGGGCCCTCTTCTATTTTCTTTTCTAAAAATCCCTAGAGTGTGTGGTTGCAAGCGCCGGAACCTTAGTCCACAAAAACTCTACTTCAGAATTGAGTATAAATGTCTTTTGTTAATCGAGCAAACGTGCTTTCTGGTAAACAATGGGTACCAAAAAATTCAACTCCTTCCTTCTCTTCCCTTTTCTATTCTCTTCCTCGAGAACTTTAGCTCATCATTTGGTGTAAATCTCACCCATCTCGAATAGGTAATGGTCGTAGTACTTTTGCTCGAAAGCAACGGGCGAAAAGGATGGGGTGGTGTATGAATTGTCAAACACCTTTCTATCCAGGTCTTGATCTACTATCCGATATGAGCCGATATAAGGTATATTATTGTCTGACACCAGCTCAGCAGGATAAACTTCATCATCGTCCCGTTGCTCCCATAGGTTGGGATTCGTCTTGAGGATCTGACGTTAAAAGACTCACATTCGTCTTGAGGATCTGACGTTAAAAGACTCAACTTGTTTATACTCGTGTCTCTTATTTTCACCTTTGCACTAAGTGTTGTGCACAAAGAGAGACGTGATAGGCAACATCGGATGGTCCCTCGTTCGCATGGGCAATGGATTTCACCAGGCCAACCCCGAATAGTTTTCTATTTGATGACAGTTCGGGGCGGTTTGAGGCTATACCATATGTACTAAGGGTAATATTATTATTAGACCATTGCACATTGGTCAGGGATGGTACCATCATGAACCCTTGGCCCCCAAAACATAAAGGTTAAGCCACAGTCTGGCTGGATTGGGTTCTCCCCAGAGCCGACATGATAGTTGCCTGATTTTATAGTAATGATTTTCTTCTTGAAATCCGGGTTGTTAACATGTTCATCTCTCCTTGTACATTTGTATATAAAATTTGTAAATAAATAAACTTCCTTAAAAAAAAAGTGGGGGTTTGCGTTCTGTTTTTACAAGATTCAAACCCCCCAAATAAAAATAAAAAGGTTTGAATGTGATTTTGTCATTTTCCAGTGGATGCAATTTTTAATGCCGATCGTTTTGATATCTTATTCGTTTAATTTGGAGTTAAAACGAATCGAAATTCCACATTTGAAATTTCGGGACATAAGGGAAATTTATGGAAATCATTTAGGCTTGGGCCAAAAATTGGACCTGACAAAAAATCACGGATCCGGTCACAAAACCCAACCTGCAGGCCAAACCACGCATCAGCCTCTCACTTTTCTTCACCCCCAAAATCCAGATCTTGGTCCCCCTAATACTCCTTCGCGCACACGGCATCACAGCTCCAATTTTTGCCCTGCGCACACGGGCACTACACCACTGATTCATCTAATTTTTTAACACCAACATCCCCTCACTCCGCGCAACCAATATACACCCTCAAAAATTCATCTCGATCCCTCTATGGCTGGAAATCGGAGAATCGCAATTGAGAGAAAATTTTCTAATCTCTATAATTCCGGGATGTTTCATCCCTTTTTCGATGGGGAAATTGCTAGTAGAGAGTGGGAATATATTTTGCATCAAATTCCAGCTCATTATTCCGAAGATTTAGTGTTGAAGTTCTATAACAATGGAGGTTTTCGGGGGAATGAGTTTTGGATTACTGCGGATGGGTTGGAACGTCAACTCACGTTGGAATTGATTTCGACAACGACGAATATTCCAATCAACTCTGATAGTGCGACACTACTGATTTCGGAGTATCCAAATACAATAAAGTTGATGTTTGACACGCTTCTCGAGGGCGAATACAATGCTACCTCGTACTGCGTGTACCAGCACTTGCTCAGACGTAACCAACTAGTCGTTATTTAGTGGTTGGCTTACAACGTCATTGGAACCTCAAAAACGTCTGACGTGAACAAGACATTCTTACACCTGCTGTGGATCCTCCAGGAGAAGAAGGATACCTTCTATATAGTCCATTTCTTGGGCCATGTTCTTACGTCTGCGTCAACTAGGTCAGCTCCTCTTGCTGTCCTTGTTACTTAGCTTATGCTTAGCTTAGGGTTCCAGTCCGCTAGTCCTTTAACTCCAACAAGGTCTTTTGAAAATTTTGTGATTTTCGAGACTTGTGTCATGGATCACTGGGACCCTATAGCGAGAGATGATATCGAGCGTGATAACGTACCTCCTCCTCCTCCTTCACCACCCAACTGTTTTATTGAGGATACCATGTGCTGAATCAGCACTCCCATGGAAGCTTTGAGACACATGAACACTAGCATGCGTAGGATGTTTCTTCGTCAGGAAGAGATGCTTACTTCCCAAAATGACTTCCAGCAAGAAATGGGTAATCGCCAATGCCGTTTCCAGAGAATGATGATGGCAAATCAGCAACAATTCCAAGATCAATCTATTCTGATCTTTGGGCCACATTCCAAACCAACCACCATTTCGCCAGAGGGAGCCGTAGTGGTCGATTTAAGTAGAACTCCCCTGGTTCATCCTCTGCTAACCCTGAGGATTCCTAGTAGTTGTTTATTTTCCTTGGTTTAGAAATGACTATGTCATTTATTTCCCTTATGCATTGCATTTTTATTTTTCTAGTGATAAACAAAAATTATATATCGTTTGATTTCTCATAATTTTGTATCTCCAGACGGTTTGAATGAGAAATTGTTTATGATATGAAATTATTGTACTTCGTAATATATTAGTTGTTCCTTGATGCACTGGGCCTACTCTCAAAGCCCAACGGTCAAAACCCAACGGACTGATCCAAACGGTCAGATTTCTAATTATAAATCCAACTCTCCTCTTCCACTTTCACTCATCCCTTTCTCTCACTCTTCACAAATTCCTCTTCACAAATTCTCATTTTCTTCAACATAATGAATCAACTTGAGCGATGGGAAAAGGAGCAACGCGAATGGGCTGTCACAGTATTCGTGATAACCGTGTTTATCATTGTTCTACTGTCGCTCATGCATAACATGCTCTAGAATATCTAGATCTATGTAACCGACATCTTTCTTTCCCTTTGTCTCTTTGTATATTACCATGGTGTGTTAAATAATTATCCACCATTTGTACGGGTTAGGTATTAAATGGAGAAGTTCTGTATTAAATATTTGTGTGTATTAGTTGTATTTTTACCTATTAAAAAAAAATCAACAACTAAGAAAACCATAACAAAGAAATTACCATCTAAATATCACCAAAATAATTCTATCTCTACTCATGGTGTTCAGAGAAGATCGCGCACGCTACACGGTACGCATAACATTTGTCACACACGCAGCTCGATTATTCTATCCATATTCTATTACTGAGGCATGATCATAAATTCTGAAATTATAGGTAGGTCTAACTACCATGTGAAACCTTCCCCCATACTTTCTATCATTTTAACATCTCATTAATTGTTTGTGGAAATTTGACATGAAAAGAGTTACAATGGATACCGATTGTTGCTGTTCATAAAAGTCGGTGTCACAACAACACATGAGTCACTTGTGTTTTCATATATTAATTTTGGATTTAACTAAACTTGGAATCCTGTTTGGTACTGACTCATAGATTGCCTATAAATCTTTTCTTTTCAGCCATTCTCTTTCAAGCATTCTTCACTATACTTCCCTCCGTAATACTTCCAAATGGATCAACCAAGAAAAATAATGCCTGAGAAAGACTACCTGAATTTTTTTGAAGATGGCCGGTTTTCTCCTTATTTTGACACTGAAATTGTACGTCGAGGATGGACGCCTCTTATATATCATTCAGCAGCTGGTTATTCCTAAGAATTGGTTATGATGTTCTGCTAATTTAGCAGAACTGAAAATGGAAAATGCTATTTCAATGCCTATGGACGACAATTGGAATTGACTAGGGAAATTATCTCCGACATACTTCAAATCCCAATAAATACCCAGGAGTTCCTTTTTCCAGAGTCATCATTTGATTCCGTCAAAACTTTACTACGAGCTACCGTATCTCATGGCGAAGTCGGAAATAGACATCACGTTGTTCTTTAATGCTCTTTGAAATAGAATCAACGAGTTGTGCTCCACTGGTTGGGACACAATGTGGTAGGTACATCACACCAATCAGAAGTCACAAAGTCTTAACTTCACCTACTTTTGGTTTTGCAGACTCAAAGGGATGATTTTTGTCTAATCCAACACCTCTGGAACGCGATCACCAGGAAAACAAAAAGGTCAGCACCTCTACTTACTTTAGTCACGCAGATTATGATGCGTTGGGGTTATCCAATAATTTCTCCAGAGACACCCCTTCAAAGAGCAAATATTAATGTGCTCCAAACAGACTACTCCATTGGTTTTTGGACTCCTAACACTCTAACAGATGAACAGAACGACCCAAGCTCAAACTCTGAACTTTTATTTGATGAAAATGCCATGATAAACATTTTTAATCCCATGGAAGGCATTCAATTTCTTCATCACGACATGCGGGAACTATACGCTCGCCAGAATATCATCATTACAACTCTTAAGGAATTCCAAGAACGTCAAGCAATGCATGATGTTGAACAGGAGGAAATCTTGGAAAATCATTCTCAGTGCTTGCAAAATCACGCTCTCCTAATGGAGAATCAAACTACACTCTCTGCCAGCCAAGGGGACATTCAGATGCAGCTCAGACAACAAATTGAAGAACTAAACACTGTGGTGCACGATATGCTACTCCAGTAGCATCATAATAATCCATGATTTTCTTATTGAATAAAAATGGAATAATAATACTAAGTGAATAAATAAATAATCGTATATATTATTACGTTTTTCGTCGTATTATTAATTTTGTTCTTATCTTTGTGTCTTCTTTTGTAAGAAATGCTTGCTAGAATCATTTACGTTGTGACTAACTAATTTTAACATGTGATTTGCAATGTCATTACAGGAGGGTTTATTTTCTTCCATACTCATTTATCCATCCAGTTGCCTTTCTCATTGCCCATTTCTTTACTTCATCCACTATGACATCTTCATCAAACATGACACCTCCAAAACTCATTCCTGAGCAATCCTTTCAGTCTATGATGGATTCCAATACTTATGGCCATCTCTTCCGTGACTACATTGGGTGGTCTTCCCTAGTTCTTCAACCTGACCAAACTTATTCTCCAAGTTTGGCCGCATACTTTTATGTTAATATGGAGGACACACCAGCATTCAATCATGCACATGGCTTCTACTTATACGGGTTCACAATCCTAGTTGGTGACACACATCATATTTTTTTCTGAACAACAACTTGCCCTAACTTTGGATCTTCCATATCACGAACCGGCCGCATCATGGCACTACATCTATCATAATTCTTATCGTTCCTTTCAGTGGCAAGTGTTTCACGAAACTTACAGTGATGGCCTTAAGATTAAACGAGAAGGAGATGGCCATGTACCATGGCGCGACATCACCATTCCTTTAGCAAGCATGACCATGAACATGGGGACTGTGATGTTGTTTATACTCCTGAACATCATGGGAGATTGACATTTTTCTACTGCCAATGAGGCTGCCTGCGTAGTATTCAGTGCACTGGCTCAAGGTCATACATTATTTAACATCTTAGGTTGTGTTATTTCCAACCTGAAACGAGCTCGCACTTTTCAGGATCAGTATATTCTTTTACCTGTAACCGCTTGCCAAATCATGAAGACACATTTCCCACAGTTTGTAGCTACTTTTCATGAATGGGTCAAGGTAGATTCTATGTGCCCAGCTAACAAAATCATTCCCTCATTAAAGTTTAGGCAATGGAAACGTCCCGCTCGGTACCTGATGCATATTCGTTGTTACCTGAATGATGAAAATATGAAGAAACATTTGAACAAATCCGGAGACAAAGAATGGGCAGAAATTTGGCAGACTATTATCTTTTGGCGCTATGCTAAGGAAATGCATTTCCTTATTGAGGATGCTAGATCTACACATCCTGCTGGATGGTAAATTTGAGCTTGCCATTGTACATATATCTAGCTAAAAATTATGTTTCGTGTGCTATTGTCTTTCATTATTTCGTGTGCTATTATATATTTCATTATTCCTTTTTGTATAATATATTATGTTCTCCAACCTTTTTGTTCCAGCAATCTAGCCCTAATTTTGCTCACGGATCTCAGGTAATTTCTCTCTTTATTTATAGATACTTCGAGGACTAAGGATCATTTTGTTTGGGGGTGCTTTTAACCTGTAGCAAAAATTAGGCAACTTGTTGCCTGTATATAGTTTTTATTTTCTGGTTAATAATTGTACTTAGTGACAAAGTCTTGTTTCTTTTTCAATGATGAAAATTGTCTAGAAATCTCACATTAGTATCTGAATTAGGATTCGTTTTTAAGAAACTTAAGATAATACGTATGCAATATTTTATACATCTTTTCATGAACATTCATGTACTGAGTATCATCGAGTGTACATAGCAGTAAGTTTCTGGAACCAACGGTTAGTTACTTAAACAATCAATCCTGTGAGAATCTAACCAAAAAGCCTCGATATGTGTGATATGTGAGTAATGACATAGAGGAGTAGTTTTTCCGATTAGAGAAAATCACGCGTCTACTTACTTGATTACCACCCGAACCCTAGGCGAGAATTTAGGCCTTCTTTGGATCAACATAGCTAAAAAAAAAAATTCTTAGCTGTTACAAATTTTACCGCTAGTCACTCCATTGAACCTTTCATCAAACCTTTCACTTTCACCAAAAATTCCTTACCCATCTATTAAACCAAATAAAAGAACCTACCTAAGTGATGAGTATGAGAAATAGGATAAAATGTGGAAAAATAAAGAGAAAGACTTGTCCAAAATAAAAGTCAGTTACTTTGCTTCAAGAAAGAAAAATAGAATCATGTTCTTGAGTTTTTATAGTTAAAAAAAAAAAAAAACAACAACAACAACAACCATCAGTATCTAGAGGCTTAAGAACAAGGTTGGAAAATGCAGTTAGAAGAAGGAAAGAAAACAAGAATTTCTCTAGTATAAATATGTTGAAGACCCTATTCTCTCATATTATAAATTTTGATTATCCATTTCCATTTTCTTATACACCATCACCTAAGCCCCACAATACCTAATAAAGACCTCTAGCTCATTTAGGAGTAGGAAGGTGTGATAATAAGTAGTAGACGTGATTGATCGACCTCGGCTCCTCTAACTGTCATTGAGATGTGAGGAGACGTGTGCCCACTACACACTGGAGTTAACGAAACCTGAGTGGAAATTTTTTGAGTGAATTTGTGTTTCGACACAGACCTGTGAGAACCCATTTAGGGACGCTCTCCAAAGGATCCAGAAACAACCCTGCTAGTACATTTCAATGAAAAGTTCACTACATGCATGATCATATGTAGATGTTTTAATTATTGAATGCATATTAACTTGAGTTTCAAAGAAATCAATCCTCGTTCCCTGCTAAGGAGATGTATGGATATCTGAGATTAATTTAGGAAACGAGTTTTTGTCACTGAGTCGTTGTAGTATAAATGAAGTTTGTGAGTATCTTCTCTGGAAAACTTTCACGAGGCTATAACTCGTCCACTAGGGAATTCCTAGTGGTTTAAGGCCTTGTTGCATATGGTCAATGCAACCGCACTCTGTGAAACGAGAATTAGTTAGGACTACACATTTTGGCCACTTATCTGTTTTAATGTCTCTTCTTTGCTTGAGGACAAGCAAAGTGCTGTTTGGGGGTAGTGTGATAAGCACCCAAAACTGTAATATGAAACCCCATTGAGACATATAAATTTAGTTAATTATGTGTTTAATAATCATGAAATAAATATATTTTCGTACTTTTGCGGTATTCTTGATAAACATGAAAATATTGGTTAAACCTGCGTTAAAGCGCGGGGAACGACGTATATATGAATTCTTCCAAATCAGCCATGTAAAGCCCAACAAATCCGCAAAGAAGCATCAAACTTCCGAAGCTCTTACCTCTTGAATCAGGACTCCGAATGCGACAAGTGAGCTGCTCAGACAATCAGGGCAATGAACTCTACGCATAGGCGGGAAGTTGTAAAATTGCCAAACGACCGGACTGCCACTGGACTGCACGTGGACCCACTATGTGGGCCCACAAAATTTGATGAGTCATCAATTATGGAGCATGTCAAGACAAAAATGCCAAATTATTGGTGCAAAGTTGACACCTTGCATGTAATTAATTAGATTAGGTGTTAATAGTGAAAAAAAAGGCAAGGTGTCACTTTGTTTTAATGTGGTGGATAAAAATAAAGTAAATGTGGTTTGGTGTTTCACGTGGGAGGAAATGAGATTTCTCTCAAATGGAGAAGAAAACAAAACAAGGGGGGGGGACAATCCATTTACTCCCTTGACTTCTTTTCCTTTACCATGTATTATTTTAGTTCCTTAGTTTTGGATAGTTTTTTAGTTTTTGGTTTTGGAACAAAAGCTTGTAATAGTTTTAATGGAGGAAACTTTATTTTCTTCTAGTGAAAATAAAATCTAAATGGTAGTGAGTTTTTATAGTTAGTTTCTTCTTTTTGTTCTCTCTCCCTCTTTTTACATTCTACATTAGTTATCTTTTAGCCCAAGGACCATGAGCTAAACCTCCCCTTTGTGGGGAGTTAATAATACTCATGTGAGGGAAATTCTTTGTTATTTGGTTTAGTAAGTTGTTTAGGAAGAACAACTAGACCTACATCCTATCCCAAAATGATAGTTGGTGTAGTGTCTAGTTAGTGATCAAAGTGATGAACTTAGAGATAAGCCATTGCTTTGGTTCTACATGCTAACATGTATGAGCTTAAAGATGAGTCATATATGTTAGGGATGAAGTTTTCTTTTATTAGGACTTGTCTAAGAGTTCTAGAAAGATTAGATGCACTTACTAAAATCAAATAACAAAAGTTATCTTCACATGAGGAGAATTAACTCTCCACTTTTGTTTTATTAAAATTTTATCTTGTCTTAGTTGCATGTTTACGTAACTTAATGTTTTAAATTTTTGTGTAGTAAAGAAACCAAGTATTTAGTATTTATACAATCATAGCTAAACTTACTCACTAGTTTCCTAAAAGAGTAAAACCAAGTTGTAAGTGGTCTTTGAATTTAGGTTGGTTCGAATCCCTACTCCAAACAATATGAACACGAAGATCGTGAGTAAGGAAAAATATCTTTGAATTCGCACTTTGGCCAAAGAAGAGATTCAAATCTCTAATATAGCAAAAAGGTGAATATCAATGCTCAGCATCGTCGTAGTAAGTTTCTCTTACTATTCATTTTGGCATCCACTAGCAATTACTTTTCAATCATTATTTTCTTACATTTTTTTAGAATCCAAACTTTTCAACAAGTCAGGTGTGAATGAGTTAACTACAACCTACAATTTTGGTTGCTTAGTCCAACTCATTGATGATATAGGTTAATCCTCTTAGCTCATGTGTTTCTTAACTATGGGTCTGTTTGAATCTTTAGTATCCATATCAGGAAGCTACTTAATAAGGATCAAAGTAACTTATATCAGAGAATTATAGGTGAAAACACTAATAAATGGGTGACTTATACTGTATGCATTTTGATATTCGTAATGTTGTGGACATCATTGTAGGTGGTTTATTCCTCAATGAAAATGCATTTCTTTGGGCTGTGTGTTAGTGAAATCTAATATTAGCTTTTAAAAGTAGAATAGGTATTCAAAAATTACCTGTCACATTCTTGCTCAAACAACCAGGTATCACCCAGTTTAAGGGGGGCCACACGAAATTCAGATATATCGGCTTGAGAAAAATATTTACCTAGACTTAGTGTGGTGGGTTTAATTCTCAAAAAGGCAAACTTAGTTTGATATGGTCACTTATTATTGCATTTATCATTGAAACATAAAGTTTTGACTAATTTAAAGATGAAATGGACGGTTTGAAGTTGTGCATTTGTAAGGATGTTAAGCAAAAACTAAATATGAGAACTATGAAGCTTCCTACTTCAGTTTAGAAGGGGAAGAAGTCACGGGGCCAGTACGTAAGTTCCATGAGTTTTTATATAACCTCCTAACAACAAGAAGAATAACCCATGTATTAGGCCTTTTCAATGTTGAATATATATAATATGTGCATGATGCTCAACTTGATTATTTTGCCTGTTCAACAACGCGGGGTCATTTTATAATTATTTTCTATCCATGGTTCACAACCCTATCTGTTTTGAGCTCTTAACTATTTTCTCCTCGGTTCATTGATGGAATAAGTGAACAACTAATGGACTTGAGCAAGGTTGAGAAACAAATTGCATGTGACTTGCAAAGGATGCTCATGCATGTATTCTTCCTACAGTTGTAAATGTAAGTTTATTGTTTTATGCCAAATTATAAAGTGTATGTCGTGATTTATTGGGTTGGAATTGGTTGGGACATTCCAAATAATAATTAATATTGATTCTATCAAATGAATATTGATTCCAAAGAATCCATTTTTGATGACTCAAGCTTCTTTTACTCAAGACGTTCTCCGGTGAAGGTTATCTTTTCTTGGATAGTTACAGGGTTATCTTGGTACTTGGCATTTTGATTTGCATGCTGATATATTATACTGTTTTGTGAGGTGATATATATCCAAATTCCAAAATATCGAATTTGATTTGTGAACAATTCATTACATGAGGTTTAGATTTCATCTTTTTGCCCCTATTATCTTTTTGATTCCCGACTACTAAGGCCTTGAAGGATTCTAATTGTTTGTAGCATGGAACGCTAGCATAATGGGAAAGAAATCAAGGTATCAATTTAACCTTGAATGAATGTTAAAATTGTTTTAATCAAAATCTAGCTCTTATGTGAATAGCTGAGTTGTTATGTGGGGTTATTGAGCATTGCCCATTATATATATATATATATATATATATATATATATATATATATATATATATATATATATATATATATATATATATATATATATATATATATGATTTTTCCATGTACCTCTCTTGCATGCAGTCTCATGATTTGGGCAATAGATTTGGCATTGTTACATCACTCCAATTTATTATTTTTTTATTTATCTTTCCATGACTTTTAGTTCATCGGATTAATTAATTGGTGAGAGTTTGAAGAAACACCAAAACCGATTGATGAGAGGGTGGTTATAAAGGAGGGAGGAGGGAGAATTCATGGTGTGATAAGTTTTTCAGGTGTGGCAACAGAAGCTGTAGTAGAAGAGAAGGGTTGAGAAACTGATGAAGAGCTTGGAAAAAGATGGGTACAAAGTGATTGGAGACTATTTGATAGCAAGGTATACCTTGGGCATTGCCTCCTTTGAGGACTAACGAAATCATGATACCCATTGAGCTGGTGGAGAGTACCTGAGTTTGTCTTTCTTTTCTTTCTTTTTGGGTTCTGTTTTGCACCTGTAGTTTGCTTGCTTTTTATGCTTTGTACCTGTAATTACCATTAACACTAAAGCCATGCATATACTAGCTGAGTAGCAGTTATCTTTACATCATTTTGAATAATGCATGTCGGATGCATATTAGAGTTTTCCACGGGCCGGGGGAAAGAAGTCCCAGATTGCACACTGCATGAAACAGTAGTATAGCGTAGGGATTTGAATCAAAAGGTAAGCACCAATTATGGCCTGACTGGCTTAAGACAGTCACAAGTTTCATACGAGATGGGCCTGAAGCATAATGTTTGTTGCATGAAGTGGGCTGACTAGTAACCAAACCTATAAAGGAGAAGGATCATAATATTAGGGAGGGTAACAAGTATACTTCTGTCCCAATTTTTCAAAGCATCAGTACAATAGTTATACAAGTTAAGAAAATCTTCGATGTACTGAAGTAGGCTCTCCCACCTGTGTAGCCAACTGGGTTGCCTTCATGTATTCCGAAAGATCCGATCAAAAGGGGGTTACTATTGGCACATTAGCTATTAAGGGACAAACTCTCTTCAAATGCTACTGGTGAGAACAAGGATAATTTGAGTGCGACGCCAGACAGTACAACTGTATGAGCCAGAATCCTGACTACGGACATCACAGGTAAGAGGAGTGATAGAGAGACGAATGGGTTTCAGATGGTATTGGGCCCAAGAAATTGGCCCAAAGATTACAAGTGGGCCTCATGTAAAATTAGGCCGAGGAAATGGGCCCAAGAGAAAAGGGGAAGGACTTTAACCTAAAAGAGGGAGGAGGCGGCTAAAAAGAGAGGAGAGAGAGAGGGCTAAGAGGTTCGGTGGTCAGCCAGTGGGAGCGAAACTTAGGGAGGAGAAGCCACACTTGTTGGATGCGGATTATCGGCTTTATCACGACAATGGCGGTGTTGCTTACCTGGCTATTGATAATTTTATAGAATTAGTTATGTAATGTTTTGTTGGTCTGATGGAGCTGATCACTGAGGCGTATAAGTCCATCCACGAATCACAACCTGATATTGATATTGTCAACCTCCCGCACAGCGATGATGCTATTTATGCGTTGCAATATCCCTCTGTTGCTTTGACCCGCATCCATGAAGTTCTGCTATCTCTCATCGAATCAGGGATGGAATTGAACTGCTTTCCAAACTAAACCACATGCCGGTTGCATATCGCAGCACTATTGTTATCCAGCAACAAGCTGTCGAAGTGCCACAACTTGGAGGGGAGACAGGTCAGCTGATGTATGGTGTATATCTGGTTCTCAACGAGGTCATGAAGCAAATGGGAAGCGGAGGATCTCTCGGCAGTAACGGGTTGGTTGATTTGTACAGCGGTGCTGTTGTTGTTTATGGCGGAAAGGGAGGAGGAGAACTACGGCCCGACTTGATCCTCCGAGAAGGGCTTGGGGGTACGTAGGCAGCCAAATGGGTTCAGGTGATGAGTTCAATAGGTGAGGATGTCTCATCTTAGAGGAGAGACTGAGGAGGGAGATATAGGAGGTTAAGGGGTATGAATTGAGTTCATACAACAACAATGAAGAATTTCCTGTTAAGTACACAGATGCAAAAAAATTCATTATAAAATCTTATAGTGAAGATGATGTGCACAAGAGCATCAAGTACAGTTTGTGGGCCAGCACTCCCAATGGAAACAAGAAATTGAATGCTGGATACCAGGAGGCTCAGGAAAAGTCGGGTGATTGCCGTGTTCATGCTGTTCTCTATAAGTTTTGTGCTTCATATTCTAAGGACAGCTTTCTACGTTCCCTGTTCAACATTTTGGTTTAATTAGGTCTCTTCTCCAATTTTCAAGTAAACACCAGTGGGCAATTTGTGGGTCTCGCAGAGATAGTGGGTCCAATTGATTTTAACATGAGGCGTGAGTACTGGTATCAAGATAAGTGGAATGGATGCTTCCCTATCAAGTGGCACATTGTAAAGGATGTACCAACAGTTTGTTGAAGCACATTACTCTTGAAAACAACAATAACAAGCCTGTGACAAACAGTCGGGATACCCAAGAGGTGGTTTGTGCTCCGACAACTACTTTTTAAAAAAAAAATTGAGTGAGCCAGATTTGCATGTGTATATCATTTTCACCTGATTTAGTGTCTTGGAATGACAATATGTAAAAATCAAACTTAGGCACCTATTTTCTCGAAAAAACACGCCTTATATATATATATATATATGAAAGCAGTTATCGAATATGTTCAGAACTTAATTGGTGGTTATCTTGGTAGGGAGGTGAGATTTTTGACTGCCCAAATCTTTATTTTTGTTTGAATTTGATTCATTTATTAGATTTGTATAATTTGTTTATAAGTTTTTGAAGCAATAGAAGACTTATTGATCCTTGAAAACACTAGCTAGAAAGCTTCAATGGGAATATATTTATTGATCCTTCAAGTGCAGAAGGTGTGTCAGGTGGTCCAAGATACTGACAATGTCATATGTGGATGCCTAGAACTATTTTTAGGTTGAGAACTTTAGGCATGTCAAGTGAAGATCTATAATTATTGTTATGCCAAAGTTTATGATCTACTATTTTCTGCTTGCTACAGATCTACACAGATAGTGGTGAGACTTCAAGTACCTTCAATGGAAGACCTAATGACATCCTATGGCCATCAAGGTACTTGATACTTGCATATATTCATAACTCAATTCAATTGCTTCAACAAGAGAGAGTAGTATTGTTAACTTGAGTTTGGTATAAACTTGAGTTTTGAACTTGTGCTTGAAAATGTCAATTGGTTAAAATCAACGTAGAATTGTTTTCATGTGCTTTAAAGCAGTTGTGTGGGTTCTTTTATTATGTAGTTTTCTATGTGCTAGAGCAAGAAACCATGACTTGGTGGCTGGTGGCCACCTTCTTATTTATCCAAGATTTTTTAAACACTTTTTTCAATTAAAGGAAACCCCTATTATTTATATTGCATGTTATGCTTATATATGTATCTCAAACTGGATCTTTAGGAGTTTCATGTACTCCTCAAGCATCCAGGCGTTGATGGAAAATGGTTCTTAAGAGGTTTACTGCCAACTGATTTGGAAAGGTAACGTCATTAGTATTTGACGTATCGATCACTCAACACTCCCCATTTGACATGCCAATTTCACAAGGGATTCACATTCTCTGTTAGAGAAATTCAACAGGTAAGTATTCTCCTCACTTTTGCTTCCCTTAGCGAATTGGATAGCCTTGCATGCCTGTCCAGCCATGTTCTGCATGTGTGTATTGATAGGGTTATTTACTAAAAGCATTACTTTTGTATTAACTCTAATTCTTTATATTTTGAATGAGAATCATATGGGCAAATGTTATGGATATTATATATGTTATTAGTTATATGCATGCGTCTAATATTTTATGTTGTAGATGATATGGTGTGTGGTGACACACAGAAGATCATATCATCAGTACCTTATAAAGTATAAGTAAACGTTCACAACCTAGATAGATTTGGACAAACCATTGGTACGGTTGTAGTATAATCTGGTATTAGTCTATCTTGACTACAGGATTACACTAGTACACTTTGTGTGTATTGAACATGACCAAGTGAGGCTATTTCTCTTTATACTGACTATATAAGAGAACAAACACCTCTGTTATTATGGATGTTTGTCCTCTTAATCCGGATATAATAACGGGCACTTACGTGCATTGTACATTGCTTTAAATCATCAATGAGTGAGATTCATTTGTGAATCAACAAACTCGATGGATTGGGTAATGACATTGTATGTAAGGTGTGTTGTTGATTATAGAAAGAATCCGTGACCCACAAGAAGTCGGGCTGATGATGTCCCCTTGAGGAGCTCATAAGGATTGTCATGTAAACCCTGCAGGTGGATTTAATCCGACATGACAATGAGGTTGAGTGGTACTACTCAAGGACATAAGAAGTTAATTAATGTAGTTGTCAGTAACTTGACTTAATCAACGGGCATTCGATATCTTAAACACGGAGAGATCAACAAGCAAATAATATGGATCCCATAAACGTAACATGTAATTTGGGATTAGAGCGGTAGTGCAACAATGGCCTTTAGTGAAATAAGCCATTTGTTGACGGACTTGGGCCGTGTGTTCTGGGCAAACATGGGAAGCCGAAGCCGAAGCCCATCAGGAGGCCCAACCCTAATTTTTCCTCATGGTCCCTGTTATAGCCTATAAATAGAAACCCTTTTTCTTCTTGGCCGAATTCACTATTCACTGCTTGAGAAAGAGAGGCAAAGAAAGAGAGAAAGGGCTAGGAGATTGTTGCCCACACAACGTCCATTTTAAGGATAAGAATACAACAGAAGATCAAGCGGTTGCTGATTTCGTAGATCTTGGATTCTCAGAAAAATCACAGCCGATCTAAAGGTATGAAATTCTAACCACACTGTGAACACCTTTATTCCGCTGTGCATGGTGTTTCGCGGTTCGTAGTCATTCGATGCAGCCATAATAGTTCCTACACGTATTTGCGTCATGGCTATTTTTCAATTGCCAACTTCCATGCGCGGGGCATAACATTGGATGCCACACACACTCCAAAGCATATAGACACTTTGTAATGGCATCAATGGTGGATTGATGTTCTTCGGAAAATTCCAAAACTTTTGCAATTGTTATTAGGAACTCTATATGGTAAGGGTAGTGGTATCCTAAAATACTTGCTATACCATTCAGATCATGAATTGCTTTGGCAGCTTCAAATGCTCTTTGGGCTTGGCTATAAGAAGATGTGTGTGCATATTGGCAGGCAAATTCATACCATTCCGAGTGTCCTAGAGTGGATCTTTAGCTCAATGGAAGAGCATTTAAGTGTGTATATACATCTCAAGAGATGGTGGTTCAAATCCACCAAGGTCCTATCCATAATTACTCATTTTTTTTTTTATATGAAATTAGGACTTCCCTTGCTTTAGAGTTGACTCCACTATTTTACCATGCCATTATTTTGAGTTGCACTCTAACGTAAACTCATGATCCCGTGCTCTGTCTCAATTGGTCTAGATTTTACGTGGAACTTAAAAAATTCATCATTGCTATTTGATGTATTTATTATTTACTTTGAGGAAAAAATGAAACTATGTATATTGTAAGAATTATCCTGTTTAACTATTAAAAAAAAATATGTAATACCGTCAATTCTTAGTTCTATTCTTAGCATTTAATTACAATATTTTTTTTTATAAAAATGCAGTAAGAAATCTTTGATAATCCCACATAGTGAATCATGTATAATTTTTTATTTATGCCATGTTTGCAAGGACACTACAGAAGGATCAATAGAAGTTGGTATTACACACCACCTTAGATAATTAATGAAAAATTAGAAATTGGATACAAATGTCCTGAGCTAACGTCAAAGAACAGTTAACCAGAAATCGAAAATTGGATGCGAATGCATTGAACTAAACCCAAAGAATAAGTAACCGGAAATCGGAAACTGGATGCAAATACATCGAACTAACCTTAAAGAATAATTAACGAGAAATCAGAAACTGAAGCAACTGTATTGAACTAACCTCAAAAAATAATTAATGGGAAATTAGAAACTGGATGCAAATGCATTGAACTAACATCAAAAAATAATTAACGGAAAATCAGAAAGTGGATACAAATGCATTAAACTAACATCAAAGAATAATTAACTAGAAATCGGAAACTGGATTCAACTATATCGAACTAACCTCAAAGAATAATAAACAGAAAATCTGAAACTAAACTAACCTTAAAGAATAACTAATGGGAAATCAGGAAGTGAATGCAAATGCATTGAACTGATCGCAAAGAATAATTAACAGGAAATCAGAAACCCAAATGCATCGAACTAACTTCAAAGAATAATTAACAAAAAATCAAAACTAGATGCAAATGCATATGCATCTCACTAACCTCAGGAAACTCAAATGCATTGAGCTAACCTCAAAGAATAATTAACAAAAAATCAAAACTAGATGCAAATGCATATGCATCTCACTTACCTCAGAAAACTCAAATGCATCGAACTAATCTCAAAAATAATTAACGACAAAATGAAAACTCAAATGCATAGAACTAACCTTAAAGAATAATTAACGGGAAATCAAAAACTGGATGCAAATACATTGAACGAACCTCAAAGAATAATTAACAAAAAATCAGAAACTGTATGCAAATGCATTGAACTAACTTAAGAGAATTTTTAATGGGACATCAGAAACTGGATGCAACTACATTGAACTAACCTGAAATAATAATTAACGGGAAATAAAAGATTGACAATTGGAAACTGGATGCAAATGTATCAAACTATAACCTTAAAGAATAATTAATAGAAAAATTGGAAACTAGATGCAACTACATTGAACTAACCTCAAAGAATAATAAATGAAAAATTGGAAACTAGATCGAACTAACCTCAAAGAATAATTTATGAGAAATTGGACACTGGATGCAAATGCATTGAACTAGCTCAAGAGTAATTAATGGAAAATCAGAAACAATATGCAAATGCATGGAACTACTCTCAAATAATAATTAATGGGAAAATCATAAATTGTATGCAAATGCATCGAACTAAATTTAAAAAATAATAAACCGAAAATCAGAAACTAAAACCTCAAAGAATTAATTAACGAGAAATCAGAAATTGAACTAACCTCAAAGAATAATTAATGAAAAATCAGCAACGGGATGCAATTGCATTGAACTAACCTCAATGAATAATTAATGAGAAATCGGAAACTAAATGCAATTGCATTAAACTAACCCAAAAGAATAATTAGCGGAAAATCGGAAACTGGATGCAAATGAATGGAACTAACCTCAAAGAACAATTAACAGAAATTCGAAAAATGGATGCAAATGCACTGAACTAACCTCAAAGAATAATTAACGAGAAATAGAAAACGGGATGCAATGAATAGAACTAACATCAAAGAATAATCAACGGGATATTGGAAACTGGATGCAAATGTATTGAACTAACCTCAGAGAATAATTAACGGGAACTAAAAAACTGGATGCAAAATGAATTGAACTAACTTCAAAGAATATTAACAGGAAATAGGAAACCGGGTACAAATGCATGGAACTAACCTCAAAAAATATTAAGTGCAAATACATCGAACTAACCTCAAAGAATATTTAATAGAAAATCGATGGATGCAAATGCATTGAAATAACCTCAAAGAATAACTAACGGGAAATCTAATTAAGTTCATATAATTTATTTGATTTTTTAAAATATTTTATAAATTTAATTTTGAATTATTATGTACCAAAAATTTTTATGGACTAAAACAAATATGTTAGAGATATATAATTATGGACATAAGAAGACATTTGAAGGAGGTGGGAAGTTGTAGAATGGATAAGCTATGACATGAAATGAAATGAAATGAAATGATGAAGGACATAAGATAACATTTGGGATTAGCATTGTTGAGGTGAATAGTATAGGTTACACTTTAATTGATTGGGAATATGATCGAGTCAAGTCTATTGAAGGAACCAATTTCACATACAATTGCAACCATGTAACCAAATGAGCTCAGAGGAGTCCTATTAGTTGAATATTACACGCTCCCTCCCTTAATTCAAATTACGTGTTTTAGATAATTTAACATGAAACAATACTGTGTTGGTGTATACATTACCAAATTTGAAATGGTTGTTGAAAATGCATTAACATTTAATAGGTAAAAATTCACTACCCAAAAAAGAGTATCCAATTTTCTAATTCCAATTTTCCCGAATTTCTTTTTGATTTATCCGATTCCAATTTTTCTGAATTCAGAAAAGAAAAGAAAAAACCCAAAAAAAAAAACGGACATGTTTCCGAATGCCCTTGATCCAATCCGATCTGAAGTCACTCCTAATACTAATTCATAAACTTTTATTATAAAACATTACCAAAAATGAAACAAATTATATAAAAAAGGTTTCATCAAAATTTTAATCATTGCAATATTCTATAGTTAAACTTTTTTGGTACATAATAATTCAAAAATTAAATTTATAAAATATTAAAAAAAAATCAAATCAATTATATGAAAACGGTCTCCGTTCGTTGAACATGCTAAAAAATTAGTGCAGTGTAACTATAGAAGACTGTTGCTCATGTCATTGAAGGATAAGATATCCCCACCATATGTCCATATATATGTAAGTTCGTTTAATGAACTTCTATTATGAATAAAGAACAATTGAAGCTAAATTGGTTCAGTTTGTACACCAATAAACACTCACTAATCTTTAATATATAGAAAAATATGGGGTCGAGTGAATAGTGAATGTGTGTGGACGTAGGGGCATTTTGGTAAATTCATATTTTTTTTGGTTATTTTATAGGGGCAAAATCTTAATTTACAATTTTTTTAGATTAATTTCTTATCATAGTGGGCCCTTATGTTTGGAAAAGTTAGACATATGGGGGTAGGATAGTCTTTGTCATTCTACAAGGGTATAATTATAACTTTAATTTTTTTGAATATCTAAACTTTGCCATTTGTCCTCATTGGTGGGTCTCCTCGTCATGTGAGAAAGTTGAGCAACAGGCACAGTTCAATTCGTGCACAGCACGTGCCTTTAGCAAGTATAATCATTGTCACCAAATACGGTACGGGTTTAAAGCGGTGTACTTGAAAAAAACTTAGTTCGTGTTTTAAACGGAATGTCTCGGAAAAAAAAATAGAAAAAAAATGTAAAAAAACGTGGGGCATAAAAAACAGGTTTAAAACGGTAAAACGAGTTTAAAACGTATAATACGTAAAAGAAATGGTAAAAACCGATGATAAAGAATACGATAAATAAGGAGTTTGATTTTTTATAAGAGTGGAAAAAAGAATAAGCAAAGAAAATAAAAATAATAATAATACAAATGAAAGAAAGTTAAAATACATGAAAGTATCAAATTATCAATTACTCATCCAAATACTATAAGTTTTAGATTCAGTACCAAAACACGACCCTAAATAAGATACTACTAATTACCAACCATAATTGCATAATCAAGTACTACAAATAAGTGAATAACTTTAAAATTTCCAAGTATTAATAGTCCAAAGCAAAATAGAATTGTCTCAATAAGTCAATCTAACGCTCACTCTTCAAAAATGTAAACTCAAAAACCCATTTTTCTTCTCACGTTTTTTTTAGATTAAACAGAAAAAAAACTTTTAATAAAATAAAATAAAAATAAAAATAAAAATAAAGAGAAAATGATAAGGGTGTGTACTTCATCTTCGATGTCTTTGATTTTTTGGATAATGGTTGCCATCTTTGTTCAACTTCTTTAAAATAACTGAAGTTTCGCACAATTTCGTCTATTTCTCACTTTTGGTTTTGGGTTTTCTCTCTCGTAATTTCGTTTGATTAAAACAGAGAAGGGTAAAAGTGTGATTTAAATAAAATAAAAAAGACCAGGTCAACTAATTTTGTCCTTGAGGGTTATTATAATTTAAAAACTAGGTTCGTGGGCTATTTAAACGTGAAAATTGGGTTTGTGAGTGATTATAAAAAACCCATGTCCTCTAGAGTTGTTTTAAAACGAAATTGGGCCTTGGGACCAATTTCTTGTTAAATTATATTAATCAAAATTGAACCTTGTCTTTAGTAAACCAAAAGTCAACAAGAACGAACCAAGCACAACTAATAAGAACCAAGCAAAACACATATTCAAAGCAAACCAACCGCCAACAATAAGCAATGCAAGCAAGCAATTAAGTACTCAAGCAAGTTAGCACAAGTTAATGAACGGTAGTCTATTGTAGTTACGATTTGAAGTGAAGAAATTTTACCAGAAGATAGATCAAAGGTGAAAGATAAACAAATATTCAGTATTCCACAGCCACCGATTAGAAAAGAAGAAAAATAAATCTTTCCTTTCAACAGTAACTTCGTCGAGTGGAGAGAAAACCCGATTAAGTAGTGAGATTGGACCGATAATGGAGAAGCTAAGAGAGAGAAAAGTACGTAGCGGAAAAGGAGGCGGCTAGGGTTTTTGCAGCCGAAGAAGAATCTACCTTAAACTGATACCATGTAGAGAAAGATAATTAGATGTATTCTTCTCTTTCAGAGGTAATACTTATACATGAAAATCTTGATATACAAGCTACGTATAAACGGAAACAAATCACAATAATATATTGGAGAGATTATGACCCAAAAATACAACGAACTTTGCACTTGGTTTCAAAACAGACAACATACTTTTTTTTTTATTCAAATAAACATTGTACTTTCAACAAGTTTCAATTTAGTCATGTCGTCCAATTAATTGGATGTCCCGCTTACGTGGACAGTTAAAATTTTCCCCAAATCTAATTTGCATATGTGGCATTAGTTTCAACCTTGAGGTGGCATCCACATAACATTTCAACTGAAATATATTAAATAAAAGTTCAGCAACAACAATAAGGTGTATATTTCATCGGCACATTGTCTAACACTTTGCCCTCCAATTATTAATCACTCTTCCTGCCATTTTGTGCAACTTTTCCCTCCATTTTCTCTTTGCTTGATGTCGTTAGCAATATATGTCGTATTTCTATTTTGTGATGATATATGATATGTATCATTCTTTGTCAAAAAACTGATACATGTCATATATCCATCATTTATAGAAGAATGTTTCTAGACTATTTTGTTAGTATGCTACATGTCTTGTATCATCATGTTAGAATTAAGGATGATACATGTCATATATCATCCATCATTTTTAGGAGAATGTTTTTTCGAACTCTCAATTAGAATGATGTATGTTATGTATCATTCTCTGTCAAAAGGCTGATACATGTCATATATCCATCATTTATAGAAGAATGTTTCTGGACTATTTTGTTAGTATGCTACATGTCTTGTATCATCATGTTAGAAGGATGATACATGTCATATATCATCCATCATGATTAGGAGAATATTTTTTCGAACTCTCCATTAAAATGATATATGTTATGTATCATTCTCTGTCAAATTATATATTATATATTACATATGACATCATCTAAATAACGAAATACGTCATATGTTGCTAACGACAGCTAGCAAACTAATAGTTGCATTTGGCATTAGTTGTGTTTGCCAAAAATCCTAAAGATAAAAACACTGTCATACCATTAAGTTCTCTTGTTTCAAATGTCATAAAGATAACAACACTGACAAAATAAAAAACATTGACACTTCACAGACTAAAAAATCATAAAGTTTAGGTTCCATAATCCAAAACATCATCCAAATCCAAATATATATTCCAAATACATAAGAGAAATCCAAAATATGTCCAAAACATCACACATTGTCATAACAAAATGAGATCAACATGTCAAACAAGCGACATTACTTCCAAGGTGCCCTAACTGTTAGTTTTAGCTGTCGACTTCTTCAAACCCAAAGTCTTAGTCCTAGGTTTAGGTTTAGCTGCTTGGGCATCAGGTGCTGCAATTGGTGCTGCATTATCCTTTTCTGGTGACTCCATCAACAAAGCTGGTAACCTCTTTCTAGCTTGAGGGGTTAGATGGTTGTTGAGGTCTAGCTCTGGATGGTGTACACCTTACTTCAAGAGGCTTAGGTTGAGCTCTTCTAGGTGGTGGAGTCCTAGTTGGTGAATTAGCAGTATTTCTTCTTGGTGTAGACCTTGTTGATGGTTGACCTCTACTCCTTTTACTTGAGGATGAAGCTCCTGGGGCAGATGACATGGTAGTTGAAGCCTGCGTACCTTGAACCACTTGAGTATGATCAATGTTAGTAGTAGTTTGGACACCAGGTTGTTCATCAATGTTGACAGGTGGTCTTTGTCCTGACATCTGTTTAAACAACAAAATTGAAACAAGATAGTGAGATGTTTAAAGAGATGTTTAAATTTGACTTCCAATAAAAATAAAAGAATACTAACCATGTAAGTATTCCCAGTTTGGGGGTCATCAAACACACCAATTCCATTTGGTAAACCTTACTTCCTCTTGTATTTCTACAAAAGAATGGAAACAATTGCATAACCAAGAGATGAGCTTCAATCCTAAATGATAAACTAACCCTCCTGCTTGTTGATGGTGCATTGTTGTTCTTTTTAGGTCTCCTATATCCCCCTTCCTCTACCACTCTTGGCTTGTTCTTTATCTTTATTTAGCATATGTCTCCCTCTTGTTTTTCTAGTGCTCTTTTTATGTGGAACATAACAACCCCTTACTCCAAATAATGACTTAATGAAGAACAAATAAATAGAATATAATGACATAAAATCTTAAATGAATAGAATAGAATAACATAAAATCTTACAGTTTTAAGTACTAGTTCTTCTTCAGTGTTTGGGCATCTCTTTTTGTTGTGTCCTGGCTTGCTGCAATGAGTGCAAGTCATAACCCTATGGGTCTTGCTTACTTGAACTTTAACATGTCTAGGTGCTCCTGGTTTCTGGCCGTTGGGTTGTTCATGTATTTCCCTTCTCCTTTGCTTCTTAGGCCTTCTGGGCATTCTTCTGTGTCTTGGAGGTAAAAACTTCTCACCACTACCCACTGGCCATAACAATTCACCATTAATGGGCTGCATGAAATGTCCATAAACCTTCAAGTTTGTCTCCTTAAACCAGTGTTCCACATAGTCATCAGGGTCCATATTAAAAGTGTACATGCATGAGATAGCATGAGGGCAAGGTATGCCACTCATTCCCATATCCTACAAGAACATGTTCTCTTATGCAAATCCACAACATACCCTTCCTCTTTATACTTCACCTCAAACTTTTGTTGCCCAGTGTGAAATGGTGACCAAAACCTATGATCATCCTTGTTCTTTTCAAGCTTCTCTCTGATAATTGGACAAATTTCATCAGTCCATGAAGCCATTATCTCCCTTCTTTCCTGCATTCTTTTCATAACATCCATCCTTATCTCTTCAAGCATCCCAATGATTGGTTTGAATCTAGCATCTACTATAGAGGAATTAAAACTTTCTAATAAATTGTTTTCCCTGAGTCACAAGAGGACATGAAGTTGAAGAAAGCTCTAGACCATGCATGAGGAGTCTTTCCCATTATTTGATCCCTAGCCCTGAAGTCAATGGCATTCATTTTAGCCATCACCTTGTCAAATTCCTGAGGTGTGGAACTCTTGGTAGACTCCCAGAAAAGAGACTTCAGTTATGCACCAGGGTAGGTTTTCCTGAAGTTAGAATAAATATGTCTTGCACACATTCGGTGCTCAGCAAAAGGGAATAAGTTAGCTATGGTGTGCACAAGACCCTTCTGCTGATCAATACTAAAAGTGATTCTGGTTCCATCACCTAAATCCAATTCATTGTCCAAGTTCAGTAAAAACCACCTCCAACTGTCATTGTTCTCACATTCAACCACTGCCCAAGCAATTGGAAACATTTGGTTATTCCCATCTCTTCCAATAGCAGATAATATTTCCCCCTTGACAAAACTTTTCAAGAAGGCCCCATCTAAGCCAATGATGTTCCTGCATGCCTCCTTCCACCCATTCTTCAATGCATGGAAACAAACATACATTCTATGAAATCTACCCTTTCTAGTTCCATCAGGACTCTTTTCAACTTGAATTTTAACAGTACTACCTGAATTGCTCTTCCAGCTTCCAACATGGATTAGCAACAATTCTCCTAACATACTTTCTACACAACCACCTTGAGTTTACAATTTTTATCTTGAAATGCTTGATACATTTATGTTCATTGTACAAACTCTTTATCTGAAAACTCTTCTCAGCTTGCATATAAGTGGCCCATAACCTCCACTTGCACTTTTTACCACACTCTACAAACAACCATTTAGTAGAGCTCCTAGTGAACCTAAGATGACAAAGATTGGCCACTCCATAATCAATAAGATACTCCTTAAGTTCTTCACAACTACTAAATCTCATTCCAAGAATAGGTTTCATCTTCATTGAGTCATTCTTTTTATTGAAAATAGGAAACCTTGCTCGATTCCTCTTAAGCACACCATCCTCATCACTTGTAAGACTATCATAATCATCAGAATTAAAATTTTCATTTACATCAACTACTACATGATCAGTGACTTCTCTTTTGGTATCTTCTTCTTCAACAATTACTTCAGGTGCCTTCTTCTTAGGTATCTTCTTAGCAGCCTTCTTAGCTGCATTTTTTTTTTCAATTTGGGATCTCCTATAATTAATCAGCACCTCATCAGCATCACTACAATTCCCCATGCTATGAATCGATCTCTAACTCAGTCTCATCAGAGTAATAGTCATCAATCTCATCATCATCATTATCAGTCTCGATCTGAACAAACATCCCTCAAAATTTCCTCTTTAACGCTATTCTCAACATAAACTTCAATTGCTCCTTGTTTTTTAATTTCGTCAATCATCAAATTTGTGTCGACATCATTGGAAACTAGTCTAAGACCATTTTCCAAAGATTTCCAAGGAGCATTGTAATATAGAGAAGTGAATGTATGATAACCCAACTCTTTAACTATGCCAACAAGTTCAAAATATGATAACTTATCAATCTCTAAGTCGTTATAATACATAGTCTTCCCATTTTCATAAAATAAAATAGGACAATGCACAAAAGCCCCACCATGGTGCAACTCTAGTGAATATGTATCATGAATCACTGCAAACAAGTTCAAAATATACTTTAAAGAGACTATAAACAATGTTTCTGGAGACTTTAAATATTGTTTCATACGCATCGAGTCAATATTTTAATATAAACCCCTAAACAGAGATAATGCTTTCATAAAAAATATATGCTTTAGAAACAATTCAAGCTTTATAAGCAATTCAAACAGACAAACAAACAGGAATCTGCTTTATAAATCAAACAAACCTAGAAATCAAACAAATCAACCAAAACAATTTTTTATTCAAACAATTCGTGCATCATAAACAAAAAAGGAGAGAAAAAGCTTACTCTAGAATGAAACCAACGCAATCCACTTTGAAATTCCCAAATTTTTCGGCTACTCACCACCAACCAATTTAAGGTTTAGGACTGGAGTTCTTTAAAAAAGAGGGAAGATGAGTTTCTCTGGTTAAGTGTCAGGTTTTATTTTTATCTCGCCTTTTATTTCGAATTTCAATTTCAAACATCTTAAATTTCGATTTCACTACAATATCGGATTTTCAGTTGACATTTTAGGAATTAGTGTGTCAAAATGTTATGTGGATGGCTCAAGGTTGAAACTAATGCCAGATGGGCAAATTAGATTTGGGGAAATTTTTAACGACTCACGTCAGCACTCCATCTAATTAATTAGACGGTATGACTAAATTGAAATGTTTTGAAAGTACAATGTTTATTAAAAAAAAAAGTACGTTGTCTGTTTTGAAACCAACTGCAAAGTTCGATGTATTTTTTTGTCCTTTTCCCTATATTGCATATATATTACACAATATGATACACATGATCTATGTCACATGTGTATCCTTAACAGAGATGAGGTGCTCATTGAAGACAAAAACGAGCACCAACAATACCACCTGATATTAGGAATTGTAGAAGCACATGAACAACTACTATAGATATGAAGTCTTCCTAACACAAGTCTCCGACAAGTTTAAAGAAGTTATATTAGATTCTCAACTTAGAAGTTTAATACAAGTCTCGGGCAAAAGAAAAACAAGTGACTTGCTCACTTTAATCCGAACTGAGTTATGTTGCCCCAAAGTTTGTTGTCCTGCTATCCAAAATAGATCACAAATGCTTATATAATGCCTCGAGATTTACACTCAAATGTCCGTGTGTATTTCAATGCAAACCGACGGTACACACTGAGTCTGGACAGCTAAGACACAGTATTATAGGATAGCAAAACCGGACTCCTTTAATCCTATAGGTATGAGGGCCTTCCGTATGGACTAACCTACTTTAAAAATGGGGAAGGGGGCTATCATACAATAGTCGCCAAAACTTTCAAGATTTCTTCTCTGGATGGCTCTTAATCATTGGATATGAAGTCAAGTTTCAAAATGGTTGAACTGATCAGTTAGCTCTATTGAGTTGGTTATTCGATATGACTATGCTTTCCAAATATTATAGGATAAGTACGAACTTATTTACTTTACAAATTTTGGTGGGAGGATAGATTGAAGGAGAGACCTAGAAAGGCCATGATCTTCTTCCCCGATTCACACTATGGGCAAAGAATACCTAGTATAAGACTATAAGTAACTAACTAGTTGAAAAATCATTATTTGAAAAGAACTTATTGAGTTTAATGCCTTAACAACTTAGGGTGCTATAATCTTTATTAATCCAAAACTTTTGATACACAGTTCTGACACTCCCTCTTTTTGTGTGTGTAGATGAGATGATGGGTGATGTAGATAGATGATGATCGTTGAACAAATAGAAGCGTATCAAAACATAATTATCCCTCAATAAGTAAAGGATGAGTAGGGTATCGTTCCACTTTTAAGTGTATGTTATGTGAAGGACAGGACTGGAAAGGGGGTTTGAGGGGTTAAAAACTAATATTGTAGAGATTGTAGATTCTAATGCTAAACTAAGCTAAACTAACTAAACTGTTGAGAATTTATAAGAGAGGGAATTCAAGAGATTAGAATCCACCAATACTTTTGATCTATGACCTTCTGCTTCATGGTTGTTCTTACAAGTAGACTACAATTAGGCAATCGAGCGAGTGCCGATGCCCTCTTGGACGAAACATCGTTAACAATTAACTCTACTTAAGGTTGTTCATATGTTTATGCTATTAATATCTTTTTTTCCTTTTATGTAAGCTCGGGCAGCCATTCAATGTATTACCAAGAGCAACATCAAGGAGTATTTCCTAATAGGGCGGCCATTCAATGAATCACCACTTAAGGCAAACACAAAGAATACTTCCCCTAGGCAGCCACTCCCTGAGCTACCCCTTCTAAGGCAATACAAAGAATACTTCCCTAACTCTAAAGAACTATACTACTAGAAGAAAAGTAAAGAACACTAGCATGATATTAATATTGCAAAACATAAACCCTATTCTATACTTCCATCCCCTGGTGTGGGCAATGGAACTAATAACTACAAACATAAAGAACTAACCGATTGAAGAACACCATGAACCAGAAGAATCATTAAACCTTAAGCTCTGGCTTCATCTTCTCCCTTGAAGGAGAAGATTAGCCTTCCATAAAGAAGGAAGAACAAGAAGAAGAAGAAGAGTTGAAGAACATAAGACTAGAAAGACTAATTTATTAAGACTGACTAGTTAAAACCGATCTTTTATTATTAATCTCTCTGCGCCTCAAGTTTAGGAGACAAGAATATAAGTGAATTGGCAAATTACATGAGGTACTTAGGTCCTCTATTTATAGGGGTTACAATGAGCTCTAGAAGCATTCCAAACCGTCATTTGTTTCCTAATACAAATAGACTTCTTCCAGAGTCCGACTTCGTCTTCAAAACTGAGAAGGAATTGGCTACAGTGTCGATTCATGCGTCACGGACGCATTATTCATCGTCGGACTTAATCAATGCGCCCGGATGCTCGATACATCGTCCCGGACGCATAATTTTTTTTCTCTCTCTTCGCTTCTATCCTTCTATCCTCTTTTGCGGGCTTTGGTCCAAACAACGAATCCTTTGGCCTTGGGCTTCCAAATAGACTTTAAAATAGGTCCAAGTCGCATCTTTAACAGCTCCAATTCCTTGCCCTTCTCCATGATTGTCCACGGGCCTCCCATGTGATCCTTAATGCTCCGAATTGCTTCGTTTTACCCCATTTTCTCTAATATTCTACAAAACTCTCTTTTTCACCTGTAGAATCTTAAAACACAACTTATAAACACTATTAGACCACTAAGATGGCTAAACAAGAGGCATAATCGAGGGTTAAATAGCACTTTTTGAGCACTTATCAAGTTCCAACTCTGTCCACCTCCACTAGCTAGAACACTCAATCTATACTCTACAGGTGGAATAAATTAACAAGTTGGATCACTAGTTGGCTCTACTACAAAATCACCAAGCTTAGATATTTGCTTCTCTAAAAGAATGCTGGAAAGTTAACCTCTCAAAGAAGTTAACCTTGGTGTCTAATTGTGGGATACCCAATGCTAGAGGTATGGGATACCCAATGCAAATAGACGAGGGAACTCTTAACAGGGAATACGGGTATTATGCTCGAATCCTAGTGGATGTGGATCTATTAGAAGCAATACCAGACCAAATATATGTTAAGACCAAAAAGGTGCAATTCTAGCAGTCTGTAGAGGTTGGGAAGCTTCCCAAAATGTGCACACATTGCAAGATAGTTTGCCACTTGGTCACAGAATGTCGGAAACTAAAAGGGGCTATGAATAAGGACAAAGAGGTGATAACTGACTCCACTCCCCAAAGGAATATAGAGCGGCGAAAGCTCGAAGGAAAAGAGGGAGGCAACAGAAACAAGGAGAATCCAGTAAGCAAGGTGAAGCAATTTGGATGCCGAAATAGACGGAACAGCTTACGAAAACTCATGTACAAAACAGATTTGCGGGGCAGGAAGTGGAGGAAATCCATGAGATGGCGCTTGGTGAGAATCAGGAAGCAACAGGAGATGTAGAAATCATGGGAATGAATGAAGTGCATGAACCAATCCATGTAGAGGAACAGGAACCTATCGATGTCAAGGAACAGGAGCCTATCAATGTCGAGGAACAGGAGCAAAGTACTAGGCATGAAAATCAGGACGACATGAGTGCGGAAGCACAGGGGGGAACAGAACCATGAACAAGGGAATGCGAAGTATGTTGCAAGAAAGGGAGTTCAGGAGGATGCACAAGAGGTGGAAGTAGGGACTCTGAGAAATACTACTACACAGGACAAAGATTCAGTGCCTACAGTTCCTATAATCTAGGTGGAAGATACTAGGGCAGAAATAGAGGCAGGGAGAGTGTTGCAACTTATGGCACACAAGCAACACGCTAGGGACGAAGATGATAAACCACCTTATCCAGAATCGACAAATTTTACAAGATGGGCTGATATAGTAGCATGGGCAGAGGAGGATCAAAATGGCGACCGCTCACAAGATCAAGAGGAAAACTCCCAGGATTCGAAATATGGTAAACCAAAATGGCAGCTGCAACAGTCAAAAACCCCAGCGACCAGATCCAGATCAAGGTCTCGGACTGGAAGAAGGGAGAATTGATAAAGGTGTTCTTCACCATTTCCCACAATAAAACTTCTATATTCTCAATGAGGTGCATATTTTGGAATATTAGAGGAATTGCAAATGACAAGACACAGAACAGGCTCTCGAAGCTCATCAATAAATGGGATCCCGACATAGTTGGAATCGCTGAACCTAAGATAAATCCCAGAGATATTTCAAGTGCTTATCTCCAGTCTTTGGGAATGAGTGCTTCTTTTCACTCCAATGATAGACAGAATAGTGTTCCAAACATCTGGCTTCTTTGAAAATCTACAGTATCCACTCCCATTCTTCTACAGCAGTTTTCTCAACAAATCACAGTAGAGGTGGAGGGGTGTCTAATTACAGTAGTACATGCCCACTGCATATATGTTCAGAGAAGACATCTGTGGAATGAAATAAAGCAAATAAGTTCATTCAATCTGCCATGGCTTGTTCTAGGAGACTTTAATGCCTATTTAAGTATTTTGGAAAAATGTGGAGGAAATCGGCCAACGGCACAGCTTTGAATGATTTTCGAGATTGTATTAGTGAATCTCAACTTATGGAGATCCCAAACACGGGATTCTTATATACTTGGTGGAACAAGCAAGTTGGCAGATTCAAAATCATGGGGAAACTAGATAGAATGTTATGCAATGCGGAGTGGTGCTCTAAATTTCAGGGATGGAATTACAAAGTAGGTAGTAGAATCTGCTCAGACCACTCTCCGATTATGGGATGCGGCATCAATGTTCCAAGTCCCGGAAACATGCCTTTCAAATTTTTCAATAGGTGGTGCACCGATCCTAATTTCAAAGACATTGTGAAAGCAAGTTGGGAAATTCCCATCTGGGGGCACTCAATATTTATTCTGACTCAGAAGCTGAAAAGATTGAAGGCTACTCCGAAGAAATGGAACAAAGAAGTATTTGGAAACATTACTTCTAAAGTAGAAAAGGAATCAAAGAACCTGGAACGCATGCAGAACCAGTTCGAGATGGAAACAGTGACAGAGGAATTCATTGAGATGATGGTGGAACAGGAAAAGAAGGTGGAACTTCTTCTGCAACAAGAATAGATGTTTTGGAGACAGAAATCAAAAACTCAATGGGACAATGACAATGATCGCAGCACAAAATTCTTTCATGTTATGGTTAACAGAAACAAGAGCAAATCCTTAATTTCAGAAATGAAAAATGAGGATGGTTTCAAGTTGGATTCGCAAGAAGAGATTGGCAGATACATAGTCAAGCATTACTCAGAAAAATTCAAAAGGGTGGAACACGAGATGGACTGGGAACTGATACAGAGCATGCCTAATATGATCTCGGAGGAAGAAAATGCAAATTTATCAAAGCACCCTACTGTAGAAGAAGTCAAGGCAGCAGTGTTCCACCTGAAGGCAGACAGCTCTCCTGGAACGGATGGCTTCAGTGGATATTTCTTTCATCATTGTTGGGACATAGTGGGTCATGATTTAGTAAGGGCAGTGCTATATTTCTTTCTGAAAGCTAGATTGCCCAACGGATTCAATGCCAATTTCATAGTGTTGATCCCGAAAGAAAAGAATGTCAATCAGCTCAATAAGTATAGACCGATATGCTTATCTAACTTTGTGTTCAAAGTTATTACCAAGATTTTGGCCAAGAGGTTGAGTCCGATTGCAGAAAGAAGCATCAGCAAGGAACAATATAGATTCATAGCTAACAGGAACTCTCAGCAAGCCGTTGGGCTAGCATCAGAACTAGTGAACGAAGTGCAAACACCCAGATATGAAGGTAGCATTGGCATCAAGCTTGATATATCACAGGCCTTCGATACCATCGATTGGAACTTTCTGTGGGCAGTGTTACAGCAGGTCGGCTTCAGTGAGAAATGGATACCATGGCTAAAAAGAGCTTTTGCGAGCAATTCTATGTCAATCATGCTCAATGGAGGCCCTATTGGGCTTTTTTCTGCAGAAAAAGGTCTAAAGCAAGGCGACCCTCTATCTCTTATGCTCTTCGCATTTGCAGAGGACTGTCTCAGCAGAGGTATATCGAAAATGGTTCAAGATGGAAAAATCTAGCATATGGTGGTCAATGCCAAGTACTGTAGCCCTTCTCACCTTATGTTTGCGGATGACATTTTCTTATTATGCAATGCTAATATGCAGCTTCTAAACCGATATCAGGACACTTCTGGCCAGCTAGTAAACAAGGGCAAATGCAAAATCTTTTTAGGCCCTATGACTCAAAGCAGGAGAGTGCGAATACAGGAGACTCTGGGAATAAATGAAGGTACTTTGCCAGAAAAATACCTTGGTGTCCCCCTCATTACAGGAAGAGTGACTAAAGTGGCTCTTGCACCTCTAGTGGACAGAATAAGAAGAAAGGCTTCAGGGTGGGCAGGAAAGATGCTATCTTTTCAGGGCAGAGTGGTTCTAGCAAGATATGTGCTTAACAGCATTCCTGTCCACAACATGGCTATTTATAGATGGCCAAAATCAGTCCTGAAGGAATACGAGAGCATCATCAGAAACTTCATCTAGAGCGGCAATCCAGCCGAGAGAAAAACAATAACAGTATCTTGGGATAAGACATGCAAACCGGTGGAGGAAGGCGGGCTGGGGATAAGACGATTGCAAGACATCAATCTTGCAATGCTCATGAAACAAGCTTGGTGTCTACTAACAGAAGACGGTGACTGGTCATCATTTATGAAGGGCAAGTACACTAACAGAGTTGGGGGATGGTCCAAATACAAGTCATCAACAGTGTGGCTGGGAATATGATGGGCCCTCACGGAAATGGCTCCTTTTCATGGATGGATAGTGGGCAATGGCAAGGATATAAACATATGGAGGGACAACTGGCTACTGAGGAAACCTATCTGCGATTTCTTTCAGGAGGACAGAAAGGAGATTATGAAGATTCAAGCAACTCTGGCTGATTGCATACATGGAGAGGATTGGCATTTTTCTAACAACATGGCTCAAGTGCTAAATCACATTGGCATGGAAGAGGCAGAAATTCAACAACCACATAGCACCCGAGAAGATGAAAGAATATGGATATCAACGCATAATGGACAATTCACTGTCTCGGCAGCGCATGAGGACATAAGAGCCAAGGCCCACAAGCCCGTATGGTGTAACTTCATATGGAGTGCACATATCCTACCAAGGACGCAAGGAATAGCTTAGAAGTTGGCTCATGGTGCCGCAAGAACAGATGAACAGCTAAAAAAAAGAAAATTCCAGCTGGCCTCGCGATGTAGCATCTGTAGGGAACAAGAGGAAACATTGGATCACATTTTATTCCAATGCGAACTGGCAAAGAGGGTGTGGCAGTATGCAGGGCAGTGCTTCGATCTCACCCAGAGCATGGAATCTCTGAACGATATTCAGCAACAAGGTAAGCACTACAGCTCATTAATTCTGGATATGTGGAAGGCATGCTCCCTGACTAGCCTAGTGAGTCTATGAAAGAATCGCAACAAGGTAATGTATGACAGCAAGAGTTCCAACTTCAGAGAAATCTGTTTCTTGATTCGAAGGGCAACAGTAAGGGATTATCATAAGTCCTCGGGACACTTGGAGAACTCGATGAGAGATCTGAAGGTACTTCGAGCATTCAAACTCAGCCACAAACTTCGAAAATCTCCAAAAATCTTTGAATGTTACTGGAATCTTCCCCCGCCTGGAATATTAAAGATGAATGCAGATGGAAGTTCTAGGGGTAATCCGGGCATCTCGGGGGTGGGGTCTTTGTTTATAGAGATCATAATGGGGCTTTCCTTGGGGCTGCAAAGCGAAGTGGATTGGGAGTTTCTACCAACTACATGGCGGAGACATATCGCGATTGTGGAAGGAGTCACAAAAGCTATAGAAATGGGATGGAGGCATATATGGGTGGAATCGGACTCTTTCAAGATAGTCCAAGCTTTTCAACAAGGTAATATGCATTGGAGAGTCAGGGCACGATGGCAGCTATTACAAGTGCAAGAAACATGGATTAATATCAACTCAATCTGGAGGGAAACTAATTTGGGAGCATATTGATGTGCTAGACATGGAGCAGGGCTAACTAAAGGGCAAAGTGTATGGTGGCAGACTCGACCTCCATTCGTAAGACATCTTGAGAACCACAATACTACGTACTTTAGATTTACTCACTAAGTTAATTTGTATTGAGAAGGGTACATGTTTGTTTTATCCTTCTTAGTCCAGTCATGTCATAATGTTCTTATTTTTTCTTCTTGTAACCTTTATTCTTTTAAGTTAATCAATTACCTTTTAGCAAAAAAAATTGGTGTCTAATTGTGGCCGCAATGTTTCTGCACATCCAAGGAGAAGCTTCCACCACTCACCATTGCCTAAATGGCTGGTAACTTGCAAATTGTGCAACTTCTAGGGATGACTCTTGGAATATCAAAAGAAGAATACTACAGTAGAAACAAACAATGAAATTTCCAAGTCGAGTTTCATCTCATGCAACAATTTCCTTCCTTATTACAGTGTGCAATATGCCTAGATCATTGTCGGGGCCAGATTGAAATCAGAGAACCGGCCCATAGGACAATATTGAGTTATAATTTTGGTTTTAGTTAGTGTTGGCATATAATTATGGCTCAAGGACATTTTTTGTTCAATGACATTTCTGCCCTCCACTTGATGATTTTGGGCAAAAACATGTCTCCACTTTGTTTGACCGCTTTTCTCTTTTCTTTCTTTATTCATCTCCCTCCACCAATTTTAAGGAATCAGATTTAATTACATACAAAGAATGAGCGATTTAGATTTTAGCAATGAATTTACATGCAAAGAGGTGTATGCATGTTTTAATACACATGCATTATGCATAATACTGTTTGCACGTGTGTTATACATATGCATAATGGTGTATGCATGTGTGATATACACATGCATATTTACACATGCATATTAGTGTTTGCATGCATGTTATACACATGGATAATGATGTTTGCATGTTTGTTATACAAATGCATAATTGTGTGTGCATGTTGGTATACACATGCATAATGGTATTTGGATGTGTATTGGACCACTACTTGTAACGCCCGTATTTAAAATACGTATTTATTTATTAATTTATTAATTAAATTATTTATTTAAAAATCGGTTGGATTGGATTTGGGATACGTAGGCCTGATTTCTGGGTCTGAGTCTGTGTTGGGCTTGGGTTTCAAACCCAAGTATATATTCGTATTGTTCTGGAGAATAGGGTTCGGAGATAATAAAATAATAAAAATGAAGGCGGCTTGTTTGCTCGAGCGTTGGAGCGCGACGACTCGGACTATGATGAATTCGTAGGAGCTGTTAATACAGGTGAGTAGTTATTTTTTTTTTTTCATTTTCATAAAAAACTAGAGTTTTAGAATAAAACATTTCTGTTAGAGTTTTTGTTCTCGCTCAATTTCTATTTTTTCCTATGTCGGGTTAATTTTTCTCATCCTGCGAATTCCTGGGGACTGGTTAGATGTTAGTATAGTTATTCATTAAATCATTGAAATCCTTAATTGAACTGTTGGAGCTCTGTAGTGGTCGTTAATGGCGGCCAAAGCTACAACCTAGAAATCACCAGTTTATGCTTTGAACTATTTTGATTGAAACTAGATAATGTGTTTTATGTTGTAATATTGGTGGGATGATGTTTGGTTGTCAAGGTTAGATTTGGGTACTGTTGGAAGCTTGAAGCTTTGACAGGCGTTAATGGCGTCGCCCATCCTCCTGTTCGTTGGTTTGAACTTTTTGGTGGTGAGATTAGATTTGTTTGGTTGTTAGTCGATTGAATGGGGTTATGGAAGCGTGAAGGAGTGTTAAGGGGTGCTGTTAAAGCTTGGAAATGGCTTTAATGGTGGCTCGCCCAAATATCCTCTGTAAAATGGTTTGAACTGTTATTTGGTTGATTGTGTTGGTTGATGGACGATTGGTTGTAGTGGGGTAGTGTAGTGTGTGAGGGCTGTCAAATGGGGGCTGTTGGGAGGTTGAAGATGCATCAATGGCGTCGAGAATCCAGATCTATGGTTGGGGGAGTGTTTTCGAAACTTAAGATTTGGAGTTTCTTAGTGAATTAAAGTTATAGGGTTTTTGTTTAGGAGTGAAACCGTGGGGTTGAAAGGGGAGGATGAGTGGTGGCCGGACTTGAGGAGCTGGTGGTGGTGGTAACTGATGGAGAAGATGACCGGCTTGGGCTTGTGCCTTGGTTGGTTTATTTGGGCCCGATCTTATTTTGTTTTGCTTGGGCCGGTCCATATTAGTTTAAACTGTTTTGGGCCAGTTCTATTTGTTTTGTTTGGGCCGGTTTGGTTTAAAGTTTTTGGGCCGGTTTCAGTTCAAAGTTTTTGGGCCGGTTTAGTTTAAGTTGTTTGGGCCAAAACTAATTAATTTTCTTTGGGCCAGTTTCTAATTTTATGTGGGTTGGTCCTTATGTCCCCAATTGGGTTAGGTTGAATAATAAGTTGGCTTAGACTTTTGGGGCCGGGTTCTAAGGTTTGGGTTTGGGCTTGGCTAGTTGGGTCCGAACCATTTCCTTAGTCATGAGCCCATGAACCATGCACTTTTGCCCTTAGCCATGAACCATGGCTATGACCCTGAACCTGTTGAACATGGAAACGACAGTTTGACTTTAACAATGATGTGTTGACTTAGACTTAGACTTTGACCGTTGACCACTGACGGTTGACTTTGACCTTTGACCGTTGACTGTGGAATGTTGACTTTTTCTAGTTTTTCACATATTTAAGAATATGGACAAATGTAGTGATAAAATATTGTCGAAGCTTGTATAAATTTGGTTGTCATTATCTAGGAAAGATTTGACATTGATATTGGGTATATTTTGACACGTGACGAGATAGAAACTTTAGGAGATATAATATTCCTAAAACGCTATAAAAATGTTATGTGATACGTTTGAAGCAATTGTGACATTATATAATATGTTGGGATATATATATTAAATGCAATAGTTTTGGAAAAATAAATATATAAACGCTCCATTATTTTATATATGTGAGATGCTACTATGAGGTAGTATAGTATTAGTGAATATTTTCCCACGGGATTGTGGCTTAGTGCAATAATATATTGACACGTGAAAGAATGAAAGGTGTTATGAGATGTATTGAGATATTTCTAAATAGTGTGGCTTAGTGCAATAATTAATTGGCATGCACATGATATAGTGAAATTATTATGAGTCATGAATTTATGACACTTGAATAAATTACGTAACGAAAATCCTAGAACCTAGCTACCACAACTCATGAGATTTGGCCTTAGTGATGGGCGTATGTGATATGATTGGCCCTTCTAGCATTTCAGTGAATCTGAATAGCCCTATGGGCGTAAGTAATTTGATTGGCCCTTCTAGCGTTTCAGTGAATCTGAATGGCCCTTCTGGTGTAGCCAAATAGTGGCTTGATTATTCCGTTCACAAAATTAGAATGAGATGCGCGATATTTTATGCCGTATAATGACAATACTTACATAATGGCTTTTGTGTGAGGGTTGCCTGGTGTGCGGCATCCCGCTCAGGGTAGTTACGCACGGAGTGATTCATTATGTAAGGGGAGGCATGTGGATGTACATGTTCGGCGTTGGGAAGCAATTGTGATAGCCAGGGAAATTATGTAAGATATAGATACGACGTGATTTTAAGGACATGGAAAGAAAGCCTTAATTAATATAATTATGGTAATATGTTGGTTAAGGATATATCTTTAAATATATTATTGTATATGGTTTTGCAGAAGGGTGGGTCAAACTAATTACTTGAGCAGAGACGACCCACTCTGTAATTGAGCATGAAATGAGGTAAGTATAGAATATGCTTGGCTGGTTATTAGTTTAGTTAGAACCTAAGGCGCCTCGTAGAGGAACTAAATGCCTTTTTATTATGCGTATGGTTTGTTATGTGGTTAGTGGGAAGTTAAGGCGCCTCAGTGGGGGAACTATCTGCCTTACTTATTGTACTTAAGGATGTCGTATTAGTTATTGGAAGTTAAGGCGCCTCGGTGGAGGAACTAACTGCCTTATTTATTGTGTAAATATATGTATAAGTATATGTTGTATTTTAGGGCTACTCACACCAACATTTTTATAATGCTGACCCGATTTGCATGTTTGCTTATCGGGTGTGTTCATTAAATGAACATAGTTGATAAGTCTTGACAGGTTTAGTGTTGAAGAAGGTTGGTTGCTGCTTGTGGTTTGCGTTAGCGTTGCATTTCAAGATAGGTTTTGTTTTCCTTTGAGGTGATATAGATTTTCAGTTGAGACAATGTTATTTGTATTTTCATTTGTAATTTTAAATAAAGAGTTATTGAAAAGAGATTTGTAACCTAATCTTATTTGTGAATTTTTGTAATGAAGAGGACTTTTGTTTAATTGAAATTTTTATTGGTTTTTAATTATCAAAGATATTTAAAACTGTTTATGGGTTTTTGGAAGTTGAGAGTGCGTCACACCTCGAAGATCGAAGAGTCGGGAACAAATATTGTTTTTCTGAATCCTGTCGAAATTCGGGGTGTGACACTACTCTTTAGTCACAACTAAAAAATATCATCGACGACAACAATATTGAAATCGAGATAAATCACACGATTGATTAACATAAGATTTGAAGATTTGAAGAGAAAATTCAATTGTTGTTCAATTACTTGTCGAACTGGTGTCAAAATCGACCCAATTATTCTTCAATCAACAATAACCTAGAATTGAAAAGTGAAAATGTAGATTGCAAAGTGAGAAGAGTGTTTGTCATGAGAGAATAAGATGTTTTCTCACATCTTAAATCACTAATCACAACCATAGTTCGAGATTTCGGAATCTTCAAAATTTCAAAATTTTGGAAAACCAAAATTGACAATATTTCGACCCATGTTATAATTTTGATTTCGACTAATTTCATAATCATCAATATTTTGACCCTATATTTTTTTTTTTTTTTTTGAAAAACTGAAATATCCGGCGGAATTCCGACATTCCATTCGAAATCGTGAACAGTGATCACAACACACAAATCAACTAGCTCAAACATGAAAACAACTAGATCTCAAAAAAATTTACAAGTTTATAGTTGATTTTTTTTTTCTAGATGGAGAAGAAGGTAGATGTTTGTCATGAGAGAATAAGTAATTAATCAATAAAAGTGGAATAGAGATTTGGGAAATAAGGGTTTGCTCACATGAAAATTGGGTTAAGTCCGAAAATTTTCAATTTCTATTATGTATAGGAGGAGAAGGTTATTATTGGAAAAAAATAAAACAAAAATAGAAATTTGTGTCCTAGAAACACTGGCCCCATTAATTTGTTCAGGAACCATAAATAAAAGTAACTCGGTACTACAAGTCTCGGTATTACAAGTCTACAACCATAATTATTCTTCAATTTGTGAGATTGAGCCTAATTTTGCAAGAAATTCTTGATGTAGATAACAAAAATTGGAATAATCATGATTCCCATTAAGATAGCCGTAATTAATTGGGTTGTGTGTCTGGGCCTAATTTTGTGAGCTCGAGACTTGGTAAATGGGCTTATAGCATGGTGTGAGCCCGAGACTTCGTAAATGGGCTTATAGCATGGTGTGAGCCCAAGGATCGGTACCGTGGTGTTTTTCTCATCTGGCTGATGACTCACCCAATTAGGTGAGTTGCTTCTTTTTTTTTTCGGTAAAGCTGTCAATACTCACTTTACATTGAAATTTGAAAACACCACCCGTACTTAACCAGTCAACAGGCATGAACTAAATTCCGCTAACTTACTATTACTACAGCATTTTACCATTGCATCATAATCATCATCATCGTCAATATATATAATAAATGCAGAACTAAACAGCTAGCTTAAATATTAAATTTTATTCCTTCAACCGATCTTTATTGTTACATAACTTTTGAGGTAATCGATTTACTTACTTATAAAAACCTGAAAAGTTTTACGGACAGAAGGTAATGAGATAGTTGGCTCCAGTAGGGCAAGTAAAGGTGCTGGTCCTATCATCATAGGCATAGCTATAAGCTTGAGGACAAGCATTCTTGAATATCCTCGAATAATCTGTTGGTGGGCAAGTTTCTGCAGTCCCAAACTGGCCTGTGCAACAGTATTGCGGTTGATTGAGAGCAAGGCATGCACTCTTGCAGGCAATGGTATTCCCATCAGAACCCTTCACACTCAATTCAGCCGGGCACACAGAATTCACATCAGCTCCACATGAAGCTGACTGGCAGCCTGATCCCCCTTGTGGTGTCACTGACAAGGGTAAGTTAAACCCATCAACAAGACTAATGTCATAAAAATCCGTATTGCGGTTATCACCACCATTCAGAGTCATCTCAACTAATGACGCGGGTGGAACGGCACCAGCTCCATTACATGCAGCTTGACCTGATGCACAATCGGCAGTAGCACATGTGAGTCTTCCATTATTCGTGCAACCTGTTCTAGCCCAAAAACGACCTGCCCATCCTTGGACGTCGAATGGTTGTGATGCTCCAGTTTGAAGTTCAAACCCCGTTGAAGGAAATGTTGGAACGTTTGGATTGGTCAGTATGCCTGGCCATACCGTGTATGGGCAGTTGTTTTGAAATGTAAATGTAGCAGAAAATGAACCTGTAATCCAACATTAAAATTTTTTGTCATGTTCACCTTTCTTTGTACTTGAATTTTTGTCTAAGCTAATTAACGTGTAAGTATGCATTAGGTCCAGGACCAATAACAGGGATTGTTACCAATAACATTGTTTCATGTTTCAGATCAGTATCAAATTCACGCTCTACTTGAACCAAATATTTGGAAGTGATTAAATGTTCGGTAAAGAGAGCGAGAATTCTTTATATGGAAAACTGCAAATGTTGGTGGAAGAATATTGTTAAAACATATCTACATTTTTTTTTTGTTTCCAAAAAACGACTAAAAATGGTATCAAACTTTACACGTTTTGACAATATGGGGACCAAACTTATTTTCTTGACAGTTTGGATACCAAATGTTCGATTTTTCTAATTTGGAACTTCCGTCAAATTTCTCTGACACCATTTCTAATTTGTATTAATTTTTTTTTTCGAAAAATAAAAGACATGCTGTCAATAAACGGTGTTAGAGAAATTTGACAGAAGTTCCTACATTGTAAAAATCAAACAGTTTGGAGGAAAAAATGTTTGGTCCCATATTGTCAAAATGTGTAAAGTTTGATGAGACTCTCATCCTTGTTTCAAAATTTCTATTCGAACTTTGTCAGTCTCGACACATTTGGAATTCTCTCTGGCAACTTGGCGTCATCACACTTTTTTTTTTTTTTTTATCAGTCAAAAACGTTATATTATATATAGTGTATATAGGGTTGTGTTACAAACTGGTGATGGCTCTCCGAGAATGGAAGAAATCCAATATATACAAACCTGAAATCATGATGAAGGCCAAGAGAAGGATGAGTAGAAATTTTGTTTCCATGAGGACTGAGGACTGAAAGCTTGCTTGTGAGGACTTGAGACTGTATGTATGTATGTTCCACGCAAATATATAGATGGAAGCTTAGTTTGTGTAATATAAGACTTGCAAAGATGGGATTTATATAGGTGTAGTTGCTAAGTGATCGATGGGGTGGTTTTTGTAGGGTTCAGGCACGTTTTGGAAAAAGGACGACGAGTCGACCAATGACCAAATCGCAACAGACGATACATGACCTCAATTTTCAAACGTAAGAAGAGTCGTATATATTGTTTTTTGGTGAAGAAGAAGAGTCGTGTATGAAACTAATTTAAAGATTCCTCACGTGTACGATAAACTCATCTTTCACCATTCAGATGGCCTCCGAATTCGTAAATTTCAGCGTTAATTATAATGGCGAAAGTGAGAGTTCTGGGGTTTTCTCTTCCAAAAATACAACTGCAGTCCTTTCAATTCACTTGATTAACCAAAAAAGAAGGCAAACGTTGATAAGACGAAACACTTAAAGTGGGTAATATGGCATATATCGATGATTATGAGTCTGAGTCCATGCCAATACATACCTATATACATAATTACATAGTAATAGATAGGGGTTTGGAGGTTTTGGTAATGGTTGCTCTTCTTGGGAGAAGACGCCTACGTACCCTGATAATTTCAGATAATTAACCAAGGATCAAGCCAACGTTTGTAGTTCTGGATAACTTTATATAGGTGATGATGTGTCATATATGGTAAGTTGTCATTAATGATGGGACTTTACGAATGGATCGAAGGTCCTAAAGGGAGTCTGAATATAATATATAGATTTAGTGCCCAATGAATATACTATCACACTCCGAATTTCGACAGAATTCGGAAAAATAATATTTGTTCCCGACTCTTCGATTTTCGAGGTGTGATGCAATTTCAACTCCCAAAAATCCATAATCAGTTTAAATACGCAGATAATTAAAAACCAATAAAAATTTAAGATAACCAAAAGTCCTCTTCATTTCCCAAGAACTCACAAATATGATTAAATTACAAATCTCCTTTCAACAGTTTTTTAATTATAATTACAACTGAAAATACAAAACAATATTTGTCTCAACTAAAATCTATTACACCTTAAGGGGGAAAAAAAAACATATCCTGAATGCGACGCTAATGTAAACCACAAGCAACAACCAACTTTCTTCAACAATAATCCTGCCAAGACTTATCAACTATGTTCATTTAATGAACACACCCGATAAGCAAACATGCAAATCGGGTCAGCATTATAAACAATGCTGGTGTGAGTAACCCTAAAATACAACATATACTTATACATATATTTACACAATAAATAAGGAAGTTAGTTCCTCCACCGAGGTGCCTTAACCTCCAATAATAAAAATAATCATATCGATATGTACATACAACATGTAAGGCAGTTAGTTCCTCTAGTAAGGCGCTTTAACTTTCCACTAACCACACAACAAACCATACGCATAATAAAAAGGCATTTAGTTCCTCCACTGAGACACCTTAGGTTCTAACTAAACTAATAACCAGCCAAACATATTCTCCAACAAAACAACAACAAAAGTAAGTTAAAGAAAACAGTATGATTCCTGAGCTCGCGTCGCCATTAACGACCTTCGGAGCTTCAGCCGCACCATTACAGCCCACACACATACTACAATCAACTATGAACCCATCGATTTTAATCTAGATAAAAGCCCTACAACTCTAATTAAACCAAAAACAACCCAATCGAGTTTTCCCAAAACTCTCCCTCGACGCCATTGACGCCATCTTCCACCTGCAACAACACCCACCCAAACACCAATTCAACATACCCAACACTCAATCGACCAAACATCCACCCTTAATCAACCAACACAACAACAGTATAACTGTTCCAAACAATATACAGGACAAACGTTGGTTTGGCTCGCGCCGCTATAACTGACCTCTTCCGAGTTCCAACAGTTCAATAAAGAATTTCAATAGTTTCAATAAAATTAAAAGATATCGAGAGACATAAATAAGTAGAACAAAAACTGACCGGAAGCACTCAACAGTAAAGGTTTTTATTCATAGACGTAAAACTCTAGTTTCGATGAAAAAGAAAAACATAACTACTCACCTAAATTAAAAGCTCCACGAATCCCTCTTAGTCCGAATCGTCGCGCCCTAACGCTCTAGCAATCAAGCCGCCTCCATTTTATTTTATTTTTATCTAAAAACCCTATTCTCTGGAAAAATATGAATATATACCTGGGTTTGAAACCTAAGCCCAACACAGACTCGGGCCCAGAAATCAGGCCCACATATCCCAAATCCAATCCAACAAATTTTAAATAAATAAATAATTAATAAATACAAATTACAAATATGGGCGTTACATGTACTCCAACAAGCGGTACATACTTTGTAATGAACGCATTTTCGTTACGCGTATTGATGACCTGATCGTCTATGAACAGTAAAGACTACTATTATCACAATGAAGATAAGAAAATTTTACAGTTCAATAGCTAAAAGGATGGAGAAATCATTATTGAATCGAAGGAAAATGTGCTATTTAATAAAACCATGACTAAATCCAATTTCCTTCCAACACAACTATTGAGGCATAATATTCAGTCCTAACAACCACGCACTTTAGGATGAAATTCCAGTCGTAGGTTATAAAAACAGCCATATTTTGTTATATCGATGAGTACGAAAGAAATATAGCAAAGGCAGGGTTTTTCTATTAATGAGTCTAAAAAGCAAATTGTAACCAATTTGTTTAAGGTGTTTGTTATATGGGAAAATCCATTTAATTATTAGTCTTTTATATGGAAAATGCCACAAAATGATAAGTTTGTTTTTTTAGGTCACATAATCTTGCGTACATGTACATCTTGCGCACCCTAGATTTTGGATTTTTTTTTAGACCATATATGAGAGTTACTTTATCACAAAATTATAAGATGTTGATCTGTATGTTATAGGGAAAATAAAAATAAAAAACAATAAAAAAAACAAAAAACAAAACTTGAGACTTTTCAATGTGATAGAAGTCATAAAATCCAAAATCTAATTTGTTTTCAACATGGAAAATGCCACAAAATGATGATATCGTGGTAGGGTACGGTAGAATGCAAAGAGTCGCAACTTTTCAATGTGATAGAAGTCATAAATCCAAGGGACGTCGTACCATAGTAGGGCGGCCTTCCATGAAGTCGACAATGTATTCATTGTTGAGTAAGTTATTCAGAAGTAGGCGTCGACGTACTAGCAAAGTCGGTAAAACATTTAGGTGATAATACCAGAGGTCTGGGGCTCGAACCCTGCCTTATCTGGGGGGCGCGGTATTGACACCCCATAAAATGGAGTTAGCACCCCCATATAAATATGAATATAGACATGTGTAAATAGGAATTTACATCTGCAAATATGAATTTTCATAAACTTTTTTAAGCAAAATATACTATGTAAATATAAATAATATACATATGTCAAGACAGATTTACATATGAATTTACATATACACAGAAGGGTCCCAACCCCATTTTGTGTGGTGTATTGGTGTCATTGTGTCAATACCGCCACCCATTATTTGGTGACCCAAAATCTTTATCACAAATCTCTAGGCAAAACTTTTTCAAATGGTACTCTTAATATATAGTTAGTCAATCTAGTCTTTGTGGATTGGAGCTCAATCTCTCTCTATATAAAGGACTTTATATGTTACTGATTAAGTACCACATATATTTCAAGTTTCTTCCTCTTCTTTTTCATGGCTACAATCTCTAAAATATACAGCACTCACTCCATGGCTCTTATAATGCTCTTTGTTGTGTTGGTAACAGCAAGTCTAACAATAACAGGTATCACGTACAAGGTTGAGCCTGTGTCACTGGGTTGATATTATGCTCATGATATATAGTATCAGTTTATGAGTTTATCACATATTGGTCTTTTTTTTTGATATTATACCACAGTACATATTGGTCTTGAGATTGTATAATGTGAAATATTATTTCTAATCACATTACGCAATTCATTATAGTATTCTCTGGTAAAATTCACAAGCCCAACCTGAGAATGGGAGGTGCGGATAGTGTCGTGCCAATCATTTTATGTCAACTATATCGAAGAAAAAAAAATCATTTTATGTACCGTTGGCCTAAACATGTCAATCTGGCATTCCTTCGCCAGGAGACCATAGTTTGGATATTATTTTTAAGCTTTAGTAAATAATTAAGTGAAATGCAAAGTCCAAAATGGTGATGTATTTAGCTAAATTAGTTACATTATGGCAAAGTCATTGTCAGTGAACCACGAGTATCCCAGTGACAGAATTGTCGCAGTAAAGTCAACTGAAATGCTAGCTTTTGCTATTGACACTCCCTCGTGCAGCCAAATTTGTTCAAGAGTCATTTTCCTTAACAAATTATTTTCTCAACTTTTTGTTAAACTTGTTTTGGTGTTAACTAATTCTTGATGCAGGTGCACAAACTACTGGCGTTTGTTATGGAATGCGTTGTACCGATTTACCACCACCAGCAGAAGTTGTAGCGCTATATAGGCAACGAAACATAGGAAAAATGAGAATTTATGATCCCAACCAACAAGTTTTAGAAGCTCTTAAGGGTTCAAATATCGAACTCTTGCTAGGTGTACCCAACGAAGACCTTCCAAAACTATCTGATCCCTCTGCTGCAAGTCAGTGGGTTCAAACAAATGTAGGAAACTTCTTTCCTGATGTAAGAATCAAGTATATTGTTGTAGGCAACCCCATTTTGCCGAGTGATCTCCAAAAAATGTCTATTTTTTCGTTCTACAACCCCATTTTGGTGAGGGGAATAAGAGAAAAAGGTTTGATATAGAATACCAGTCAAATGCATAAAGCCAGTCAATTCCTTTTTAAAATACTCACTCTCATTATCAAAGCGAACAACATTTACAGAGATGCCAAACTGTGTGAGCACCATCTGATGGAAAAGGGGAAAAATGGTATAGACATCACTTTTATGTTTTAAAAAATATACCCAGGTCATTCGAGTGCAGTCATCTACAAAAGTAATAAACCATTTCATCTCGTTATGTGTAGGACGTGGGGCAGGACCCCAAACATCTGAATGAACTAAAGAAAAAGGAGCATCAGCTCTATTATCACTCGAAGAGAAAACAGTACGATGGCTTTTCGCCATTACACAGATTTAACAAGCAAAATCAGAAAGACTACAACCATTAAATAAAGATAGAAATAATCTCCTAAGATAACCAAATGAGGGATGTCCTAGTCATCTATGCCAAAGCCAAATCTCACATTTATTTTTATTAACTTTAGCGTCACTCATAACATGAGCGTGGACTCCTTGATTGGACCGTTGAAAACCATCCTCTAGATAGTACAATCCTCCACTTTGTTTACCACTGCCAATCCTCTCCTTGGTAAGGGTGTTCTGAAAAATACAATGAGTAGGAAAGAACAAGGCAACACAATTATGAGATTTGGTTAATTGGTTAACAGAGAGAAGGTTACAATTTATTGATGGAACAAATAAAACATCATGGATAGATAAAGAAAGGGACATAGGTACAGTGCCAATACCAACAATTGGAGATGACACACCATTAGCATTAGTAATGAATGATTTGGAACATCTAGAGGAGAAATAGTTAAATTTATAGCGATCGCAAGTCATATGATTAGTAGCACCCGTGTCAATTATCCAATCACTATTTCCAATAAAAGCAATAAGAGCAGAGTTAGATATACCTGACTGAGCAACAAATTCGGCAGCAGTGACGAAGTGACTCTTCGAGTTAGAAGACATGACAGCGGAATCGTTTTGGAAACGGAATCAGTATTGGTAGGTAAGTTTATCATTATGATATAGAACACAAACAATGAACTAGATCAATAGACAAGAATAAAGAGAGTAATAAATACAATCTGGTATAGTGTAACAGATTGTAATATATGACCAGAAAAAAAAAATCAAAACACCAAAAAAAGGCTCCGATTCCTATAGTAATGGGGTAATGGAAAGGAAATCGAAGTTGGCTCTTGATACCATGTCAAAGATGTTTTACTGAATATTTCTGATAATGTTTATTTATGTTTCTAGTAGTATATATACATGAATACAGAGATTTGGGAGAAGATAATACTCTTACTAAATACACAAGATACTTCCTAATACTAAATATAGTAACAAATATTCTGGGCTCGTGCTAGACTAGTCACTAAAACCTGGGGAATGTCATATAAGTAACGTCCCTTAGCTAAAGCAAGGAAAACGTCACCAGCGGCATGATTTTCAGAAGTTAACCGCCACTCCCCTAAGAAATTCATCATGATAAAGAGTGTCACACCCCGAATTTCGACAAAATTCGGAAAAACAAGATTTGTTCCCGACTCTTCGATTTTCGAGGTGTGACGCACTCTCAACTTCCAAAAACCCATAACAGTTTAAATATGCGGAAAATTAAAAACCAATAAGAATTTAGCATTAAACAAAAGTCCTCTTCATTACAAAACTTCACAAATAAGATTAGGTTACAACTCTCATTTCAATAACTATTTAATTAAAATTACAAATGAAAATACAAAAAACATTGTCTAGACTGAAAATCTATATCACCTCAAGGGAAAACAAAACATATCCTGAAATGCAACGCTAACGCAAACCACAAGCAGCAACCAACCTTCTTCAACACTAAACCTGTCAAGACTTATCAACTATGTTCATTTAATGAACACACCCGATAAGCAAACATGCAAATCGGTCAAGATTATAAAAATCTTTGGTGTGAGTAGCTCTAGAATACAACATATACTTATACATATACATATACAATCCATAAGGCAGTTAGTTCCTCCACCGAAGCCTTTAACTCCCAACAACTAATACGACATTCTTAATTACAATAAGTAAGGCAGGCGGTAGTTCCTCGAGGCTTTAACTTCCCACTAACCACCACAACAAACCATAACGATAATAAAAGGCATTTAGTTCCTCCACGAGGGTTTTTAGGTTATAACTAAACTAATAACCCGATAAACATATTCTATACTATACTTACCGCATTTCATGCTCAATTACAGAGTGGATCTTCTCTGCACAAGTAATTAGTTTGACCCACCCTTCTGCAAAGCCATATACGATCATCTATCTAAAGATATATCATTAAACAACATATTACCATAATTATATGAATTAAGGCTTTCTTTCTGTGTCCCTAAAATCACGTCGTATCTATGTCTTACCTAGTTTTTCTGGCTACCACAATCACTTCCCAACGCCGAACATGTACATCAACATGCTTCCCTTTACATAATGAACCACTCCGTGCGTAACTACCCTGAGTGGGGTGCCGCACACCAGGTAACCCTCACACGAAAGCCATTATGTAAGTACTGCCATTATACGGCATAAAATATCGCGCGTCTTGTTCTAATTTTGCGAACGGAATAATCAAGCCACCATTCAGCTACGCTAGAAGGGCCATTCAGATTCACTGAAACGCCAGAAGGGCCAATCACATTACTTACGCCCGAAGGGCCATTTAGATTCACTGAAACGCCAGAAGGGCCAATCATATCACATACGCCCATCACAAAGGCAAATCACATGAGTTGTGGTAGCTAGGTTCTAGGATTTTCGTTACATAATTTATTCAGGTGTCATACCTTTATATCTCAGAATAATTCTTATTCTATCTCATGCCAGTATATTTAATTGTATTGAAGCTCAACGTTTCTCGTTATAATACAATCCACATTATCACGTGCAAATACTATTCATTGCACGATATCCAAATATCTCTATATCAAATCTCGAAACTTATTATTTCACGTGCTAATTATATATTGCACTACACCATATGGAATATCTCAGCCTTCATACATACTACAATTCATTTAAGTAGCAACTCATAATAATAATCAATCATGAAATCTATTCGTTCAATATATTTATGTGAACTCAAGTCACCCTCAAAGCCTAATACTAAAGTCCATGAATCTAAGTCCGTATGTAGTTTAATTCTCATAAAAGCGTATATATCTAAGTCTTATAAGAATTCTCCTCTTGTTACGTGCTAATCTTATATTCTTTACACACTACTCACGTCAAATCTTAATTAGATAATGACAAACAAAGTTATACAATTTTCGATAATATTTTATTACTACATTTGTCCATATTCTTAAAGATGTGAAAATCTGGAAAGAGTCAACATTCCACAGTCATCGGTCAACAGTCAATGGTCAACGATCAAAATCAAAGTCAACACGTCATTTCCATGTTCAACAAGTTTATGGTCATAGCCATGGTTCATGGCTAAGGTCAAAGGTGCATGGCTCATGGGCTCATGACTAAAGTAATGGTTCGGACCCAACTAGCCAAGACCAAACCCAAACCTTAGAACCCAAAAGTCTAAATGTTGAAAGACCCATTTGGATCTTTATTTTAAGTCCTATGGACTGGCCCCAAACAATATTAGAAACTGGTCCAAAAACTTAAATTGAACTGGCCCAAAACACAAATGGGTTCAGCCCAAAAATTGAACTGAAACCGGCCCAAAAAATTTAAACTGAACTGGTCCAAAACTAAATAATAGAATCTGGCCCAACCACTAACTCATGTTTAGGCCCAAAACAATAGGAATAGGAATGAATCTGGCCCAACTAACAAAACCAAAAGGCTTTGGCCCAAAGCCCAAGCCCAACCGATCATCTCCCTCACCAGCTCTCTTCCTCCACCGCCAGCCACCACTAATCAGCCACCCTCAAAATTCCAAACCTAATCGAAAATGAGCAGGGGAAAAACCCCAACCACTTTAACAAAAGCAAAAACTTCAATTCTTAAATTCCCAATCTTCACCAAAACTAGATCTGGGAAATTTCTGGCCGCCATTAATGGCTTCTACAACCTCCGACTGCCCCATCCGACCCATCATTCAATCACCCATCACTAATCAAAACGTAATTCACACATTAAGATTTAAAATATATATATTACTAATCCTAACTGGCGATCTCGGCCATTAATAGCTGTTCAAGCTTTTACCAAGCTTCAACAGCCCACCCAACTCTCCAATACTCCAACACCCACCAATACAAACAACATAATAAAAGGGCAGTACGATCCATGGGACTTGCGCCTCCATTAACAAAGCTCCAGAGTTTGAACCGTTCCAACAGTTCAATACAATTTACAGACAATACTATCGGTGGGGCTTTAGCCGCCATGAACAGCGCATAAGCTTCCCCCAAATCGCGACCACCAATAATCTATACATCGACCTACCAATCTATTAACAGTGGACCTGTAATCAATTGAGTACTCACCTGTTATCAAGGGGTCGGGACAAGATTTCCGGAGACAGTGTTTTCTTCAAACCATCAAAGCGAATATAAACACAGTTAACACTAAATAGAATACAGTGCTAAAACTAAACCAATACTAAATCAAAACACAACACAGACCATTTTCCAACATCGTAAAATCGACCAATAATGAGAATTTTTTTATATAAAAGAAATTCAATAAAATATCTACTCACCTTAATTAATTAACACTCGAATTCCTCCTAGTCCGAGTCCGAAGTAATTCACGGCCTCGAGCCGAAAGCAAACAAGCCGCCTCCATTTTTATTATTTTATTATCTAAGAACCCTATTCTCCATAACAATACGAATATATACTTGGGTTTGAAACCCAAGCCAAACACAGACTCGGGCCCAGAAACCAGGCCCACATATCCCAAATCCAATCCAATCAAATTTTAAATAAATAAATAAATAAATAAATAAATAAATAAATAGATAAATACGTATTTCAAATACGGGCGTTACAAAGAGCATGGTAGTGCCTACGTTCAGGGACAGGCTGCCAAGGGTAGGGATGTCCATCTTGCCCGAAACCCGAAACCTGCCCAAAACCTGAACAAAATACCCGCACCGAACCATGTCTGAACCCGACAAAACCCGAACCCAAACCCAAACCCAAACCGAAATACATAGGGTAAGGTTTGGTCACACTCTCTAAACTTGGACCGACCCGAGCCCGACCCAATAATTGAACCCTAAACCCATTAAAAGGGCTTAAAAACTCGAAACTGAACCCGGACCGAAATCGAACCCCAAATCCAGTTTCAATTGCATACTACTAATCTCATATAAAAGGATGAGTTAGATAAATATTTGGATTATGATCTCATTCATGTTTACAATGATGAGTTATTTAATATATTGGATTATAAAAAAATTTATGTCGGGATTTCCAATTTTTTCAGTAATTGTACATGATCATGTGCCTATAGTTCATTCCGAGTCCATCTATTTTTAAATCATATCAAATAATTATGTCCGAGTATAGGTGATAATTACTTTCAAGTTCATTAGAAGTTTTATTTTGTTTGAAAGATTGGTGAATAACCGAAGAACGAATAAAATGTAGATATATATTTTAAATAAAGTTTCTTATTGTCTTCTTTCTTCATTTATACCGGGCTTTATCCTACCTGAAACCCGAACTCGAGCCTGATGGGTACCCGAAATATAGGATTAGGATAGAGTTTGGTCACACTTCTCAACAAAATACCCGACCCACGGAAAATCAGTATGGGTTCGGGTAACTCGATACCGTTCAAAACTTGAAAAGTCGGGTTCGGGCCGGGTCGGGTACCCATTTGGACATCCCTAACCAAGGGCAATGTTATATTGCCCTTGGTCCATTACACGAAAAACCCCTCCCCTATAAGTCTCGTGAAAATAGTCATAGTTATAAAAGTATACATTATTAGTCAGATAGCCCCATGAGGTTTTAGGAGCAGGCATAGGCATTCCTATAGCAAAGGCAACCAAAAACTTGTTGAAATCCATTGTCGTATCATTAACTATGATAGAGAACACTTGTTCTCCATTTGGTTGATAAAAGAACTTAGAATTATTATAGAAATATTCAGTAAGTTTAGGTGAATACGAGTCATCAGGACTTACCAGTAGATTCTGCCATCTTGACCGCACGATCTTGTCGCAAAACCATCCTCCATACGAGTCACTCGAGAACAAGTCTTCGAAGGACTGCTCCGGTATGATTGTAGGAGATGTCATCACAACAACACACTCTAGTACTGCTAGAAACAGCCTTGGAAGAACAAAACAAACAAAAAAAATCGGAAGTGGCTGTGGAGGGCAAGGCGCGGGGCGCGCTCAGGAATTGCCTATGAAGAGCGCGGGGTGCGCTCTTGCCTTACTCAACTTCCAGGCAGTTGGGCACAGGGCGCGCTCCTGCTTGACTCGACTTCTAGGTACTTGAGGGCGGGGCGTGCTTAGGAATAAGCCAACTAGGGGGCGCGCACGCTCTGTGTACTTTGAGTGCCCTGAAGTGTTCTGATGAAAAATAAAAGTGAGAGAAAAAAGTGTGAGTTGCAAAGTGAGAGGTGTGATGTGAAATTGAGAATGAACCTTGTATTTATAGAGGATTAATTTTTAATCTAAATTCCATAAGTTGCCCAAATTGTCAAGGCAACTTGATGGAAACAGAATATTTCTAAATCCAAAACGGAAACAGGCCAGATGCATATTCCAGAATCAAACCAATAGCTTTTTGGCTGAAACTAAAATAGAAAACATCTAATTTCTATTCCTTGAGGTTGCACAAACTTATATTAGCTATTTCTAGCGACACCAATTTAGTAGCATGCCCACATAATCATATTCTCACAATTTTTCAAAGATAACTTCCAAAACGGTGGATAGAGTAAAACAACAATACTAAACAATTAATGCCACCCCCAAACAAGTTGGGAATGTGGGATTCATGAAAAACAATAGCATGTTTGAACTAAAATTTTAATTAAACTTAAAATTCAACTAACAACTAAATATTCGAAAACAATTACATAATCCAAATTTAACATGCTACTTGACTAAACAACAAAAAATAAAATTCTACTAAAAACAGGGAAATTTCCTAAACAACACAACTAAACTACTAGCCACGAGATGAAGATGGGACAGAGTCATCAGTCCTGCGTCGACGACGCTCATGCCTCTCGGTGTCATCAAAAGTAGAATCCTAATAAGGTGGCAAGCGTCGTAGCACTTCTACTTGAAACTTCCGTTGTTCCTCTATAAATTTCTAACACTCCTTATCACACTGGACTAGGGTCCCCAAGTTAGCCTGGAGCTCCCGGTTACTAGCACTGAGCTCCTCAAAATTCTGATGGATGTTAACCTGCCTAGTCCGGAGATCCCCACAAATGGTATTAAGAGAACGCAGGCCACGATGTAGTAATGACATGCATTCTATATCAGAAGTAGCTTTTTCCAAGGCATCGACCTCAAAACATGTCGTATCTTCCTCATCATCATCATCCAAATCAACAACCCTATCCTCAAGCAACCGCCATATCTTCTGAATACATTGCGTGTAAATACTTGCATTTGCATGCAACGTACTTCAACATAATCTGATCAGATTTCGGTTTAGCTCCAAAATACAGCATAATCTTAGTAATCAAAACAAGGAACGATGCAGTACATTTTCCAACGCCTCTAATCATATTTAACACAAAATTGAGGATGCAAAACTCATACCTCTTCTGCTGCAATATCCAGAGAACGTGTTGACAGTTCAAACTAATATCACTGACTTTCGAGGTGCCAATGATGTTCTCACGAAGCCACTGAGCTACAGCCAGCTGGTTGGTTCTCAGAGACGCCTGTCGAACACAATTCGATTTCGCATTGTATTGTCCCTCCAATACAGTCTCTCTCATCAATGCCTCAATCCCACCATACTGAGATTCCTGCAATGTAACTATGGGGTGGTTGTTTGGCTCAACACCCAAAATCCTAGACAACACACCTGTACACATTTCTCTCTTCAAATTGTTCACCTTCACAAAAATCTTCCTACCCTCAATCTCCTTCTTCTTATAAAAATACAATACCAAATCGGTGTGGTAGAAATCATTCGTTGAATACCACAACTCTTTCCACCTCCTACTAATCATCTCATCACTATAAAATGGTGTAAAATGGTCAGATTTGAAAGCTTGTTCTGGAAGAATTGTTCGGGTTTGAGCAGATATTGAGGTTTTTGAATTCGAAAATGGGGTTAGGGTAAGGTGGGGCAGAGGTAATGACACAAGAAATAGAAATTTGGTTTGAGTGCAGTGGGCGCGCAATTTTTTTTTTTTTCGTTCGGTTTTGCTTGAACTGATGGAGGCGCGAAGAAGATGAACACGAAGGATTTTTGGCTATTTTGGAGACTCACGTGCGAGGCACGTGACCGCGAGGTTTTGGGCCCAAGCCCAAACAAATTCAAAAAATGCCCATTCTGTCCTTATGCATGCCAACTTAAAACTGAAATTCTCGATTCGTTAATGGTCCGATTTTTGCGAATGAGCTATGAAAACGATCAGCATAGAGAGTACAATCCAATGATCTATAAAAAAAAACTCATATCTAACCATGGTTGACATATAAAAAGATGAAAAATGCCTTGAAGTGCGTGAATGACATGAGATATGCGAACAAATGAAATCTAAATTCATAGATAGTGTCAACCCGAATCAAAATACGACTAAACAGCATAAGCAACAAGAATAGAAAGTTAAGCGATCAAGAATGGAAAGACCAACACCCCACTGATAAAAGTAAAAATTTGAATAGTCTTACCTACGAAATAAAGCGATGAACTCTAAACGCAAGTAAAACTAAACTTAAACTTATGGGTCTATGTTTTATCAAAGATTCTACTCTCAAGTCTATGAGATATAGTGGAGTAGAGTGATTCGTTCCACTCTTAGTCCTTCCGCATGCTATGTTCTCACGTGTTTGTATTATCTACTTAATGTCTAATGAGAGATTTACGAAAAGGGCAACTAGACTACAATGCAACTACCCACGAAATGCAACTAGTCGACGATGGAAATAACTAAGGGAATGCTACGTTGATTCTATGATAAGGAGTTAGAGGGGGTTTGATTCCACCTTAACTCGACTTAATCCTATTAACGATTTAATCGTAATCCGAATTGAATCGCCCGCAGAACAATTGGTTCTTCCTAATCCCTAATTACACATGGCATTCCTACCAATTCATAACTAGCATGTGAACGATAAACCCATTCTCATGGTGAACTAATCGTTTCTAGATTGGAAAGGAAATTACGACGATTATACGATATTTGGAATCAAGCTTTCATCAAGGCTTCTCAACCCCCTCTAATGGATGTTTAGCCGAGAATCATTACGCAATCATTTCCGATTACATTTAAACTAAACATGATATAAAGAATTGAAATTAGATCTAGGAATGGAAATGACAAAATCGAAATTGATAAAAATACTACTTTATTGATCTAATCAAAATGAAGAACAAGATTCAAAGGTTTAATCTAATACAATAATTGAAATGGAACTAAACTTAATTAATCTACATGAAAAACTAGATCTAGAATTCATTAATGGAGGCTACTAATCTAATCTATTTCTAGGTCTAACTATCTACTATTAACTATCTACCATTAACAAAGAGCTAAGCTTTTGTTTTTATACATTCAGATCCAAAAATCGTGCATGGGCTTGGAGCCATGTTTTGGGCCAGAGAATCAGGCCCAAAACCCAATTCTTTCAGTCCAAAAAGGCCTCTTCAGCTGCAGTTGGCTTCAACAGACTTTTCGTCCACTTCTACTCTTCTGATTGGATCATGGCTTAGACCATTGGAAAGCTCTTTCCGAGCCGGTCGTTTTGACATAAGGTAGACCCCATTCCGAGGTCTGAGTCCAAAGATATGGCCTTCGGAAGTTCTCACGACTTTGTGTCTTTGTTTTACGCCCGTCGACTTTTCAGCTTTTGACCGGGCTTTTGGAAAGGCTTTGTCTTCTAGAAACTTGGCCTTTAATCACGGAACTCCTTAGTAACCGACCTTTGCTTCTTTATCTCGCTAAAGTGGCACATTTCTGCACATAATAGACTTTGAAGCCTGAAATGCATAAAAACACGTAATCGGTGTTAACTCTTAATTATTACTCACATAATTGGTCTAAAAGTATGCTATTACAGGGTTAAAACTACAGTTTTGGGCTCTTATCAAACCACCCCCAAACAGCATTTTGCTTGTCCTCAAGCAAAGATGAGAAATTAGAATAAGTGACCAAAATGGAGTCCTAACTACTCTCGTTTATTTGAGCGATTGACATTGACCATATACGCAACAAGGCGCTTTAAACCACTAGGAATTCCCTAGTGGACGAGTTATAGCCTCGTGAGAATTTTCCAATGAAGGTACTCACAAACTTCATCTATACTACAACGACTAAGAAATAAAACTATTGTTTCCTTATTCATGCTCCAAACTATCTATACATCTCACTAGCTATGAACAAGAATAACCAAGTCAAAAACCTAAACTAATATATGCATAATAATCAATCATCTATAATAAACATATATACAATGAGTAATACTATGAAATGTCTAGCAGGTCCGTTTCTGAAACTCGGAATAGCGTCCTTAAGTAGGTTTTCACAATAATAGTCAAGATACAACACTCGATTTTTCCACTCAAGTTTTTACTACTCTACAAGTGATGGGCACACTTTACCTTACAATCTCAATGACAACAAGGAAGCCGGAGTCGATCAAACACATCTGCCACTTACTATCACACTAGCCTATTCCTAATTGAGCTAGAGGTCTTTATTAGGTGTTGCGGGGATTAGGAGATGGTTTAAGAAGGAAGGAAATGGATATTCAAAAAGGACAAGTCTGAGATAATAGAGTCTTCATATTATGTAACTAGAGAAAACCTTGTTATTTACTTTTGCTTCAGTCTACCTATAAATATATTACATGAGATATAGTGGATAAAATTGAACAGTCTACCTACGAAATGAATGATGAACTCAAAACGTAAGTAAACTAAACTAATCTTATGATGCTTATATTTATCAAAGTTTTCTCTACTCTCAATCCTATGAGATATAGTGGAGTAGAAAGTTCGTTCCACTCCTAGTGCTCTAGCATGGAATGTTTTCTAATCTAATTAGTCGGTCTTAAGTCAATGAGAGCTTTACGAAGGTGATATGCTACGATACTTACTGAATTTGATTACTTGATTTTAACTACTTAATGCTATGAAAATATGATTGTGCTTGAATCTAGATAAAGGATTAGAGGGGAATTGAATCCACCTCGAATCCAACTTAATAGCCTAACATAGATTCTTGTATCTCGATTCTTACGTTCTTACGGCAAGAAATTTGAGTTATAATCCCTAGTGTTCATGGCATTTCTACCGAGTACTAACTAGCATGTGAGGTCGTCCACCCATTCTCATGGCTTAATCACGACCTTCTAGATTGGAATAGATTCTACAATGTTTCTACACTATACCACTAAGTTTTCATCAAGGCTTCATCAACCCCTCTAATGGAGGTTTTAGCCTTGATTCATCAAACCATCATTTCCCATTTCATTATAACTACACATCATATTCAAATTCTAACTTAACTAAATTAACTAACAATGGTTCAATCTATTTAAACTACGGAATGATAATCAACAAGAATTAAAATCAGATCTATAAATTGAAATAACACAATTCGAAATTGAGAAAACAACTATTTTATTTATCTAATCAATCAAGAACAATGATTCAAATACTTAATCTAAAACAAGAATTGAAAATGGAACTAAAGCTTAATTTAATTAATGAAAATAGATCTAGAATTATCTATATTAATTTAGGTCTAACTAGCTACCATTAACAAAGAGCTAAACTTTTGTTTTTATACTTTCAGATCCAAAAATCGTGCATGGTCTTGGAGCCATGTTTTGGGCCAGAGAATCAGGCCCAAAACCCAATTCTTTCAGTCCAAAAAGGCCACTTCAGCTGCAGTTGGCTTCCACAGACTTTTCGTCCACTTATGCTCCTCTGATTAGGTCAAGGCTTAGACCATTGGAAAGCACTTTCCGAGCCGGTCGTTTTGACATAAGGTAGGCCCAATTCCGAAGTCTGAGTCCACACATACGGCTTTCGAAAGTTCTGCTGACTTGTGTGCTGTTTCAGCCCGTGTCGACTTTTCAGCTTTTGACCGGGCTTTAGGAAGACTTTATCTTCTTGAATCTTGGCCTTTAATCACGAAACTCCTTAGTAACCGACCTTTTCTCCTTTATCTCACTAAAGTGGCACATTTCTGCACATAATGGACTTTGAAGCCTGAAATGCATAAAAACACGTAATCAGTGTTAACTCTTAATTATTACTCACATAATTGGTCCAAAAGTATGACTGTTAAAGGGTTAAAACTACAGTTTTGGGCTCTTATCAAACCACCCCCAAACAGCATTTTGCTTGTCCTCAAGCAAAGATAAGAAATTAAAATAAGTGACCAAAAATGGAGTTCTATCTACTCGTTTATTGAGTGACGATTGCATTGACCTCTATGCATAATAGGCCTTAAACCACTAGGAATTCCCTAGTGGACGAGTTATAACCTCGTGAGAGTTTTCCAGTGAAGGTACTCACAAACTTCAACTATACTACAACGACTAAGAAATAAAACTATTGTTTTCTCATTCATGTCCCAACTATCTATACATCTCACTAGCAAATGAATAAGAATAACCAAGTCAAAAACCTAAGCTAATATATGCAAAATAATCAATCATCTATGATACAAATATATATACTATGAGTAATACTATGAAATGCCTAGCAGGTTCGTTTATGAAAACTCGGAATAACGTCCTTAAGTAGGTCCTCACATAAATGTCAAGACAAAAACCACTCTGATTTTTCCACTCAAGTTTCGCTACTCCAATTGTGTAAAGTGGGCACACTTTACCCACGATCTCAATGACAACAAGGAAGCCGGGTCGATCAAACACATCCGCCACTTACTATCACACTAACCTATTCCTAATTGAGCTAGAGGTCTTTATTAGGTGTGTTGGGGATTAGGAGATGGTTTAAGAAGGAAGGAAATGGATATTCAAAAGGACAAGTCTGAGATAATAGACTCTTCATATTATGTAACTTAGAGAAAACTTTGTTATTTTCTTTTGCTTCTATACTTTGTTTCCATCCTTAGCCATATTTTTTTTTTCTTTTCTTTGGCTTTTGACTCCCTTTTATTCTATTTTTGGAGTTTTTATTTATTTCTATATATTTTTTTCTTTTCCTTGGATGGAAACTTCTTTTCTGAAGCAACTAACTAATTTTTGTTTCATAATGTTTTTTTCTCTTCTTCTTTCTTCACTCATTCTATTCTCAGACTTATTCTAAATTGGGTAGGTTGATTTATTTTTTTCTATTTTGTTTTTGTTTTTGTAATAGGGTAAAGGAATTGTGGTTTATGGAAGGCTAAAGAAAGGCTCAGAGGGGAGACTAGCGGAAAATAATTCATAGGTTTGAATTTCTGGCTATATCGATCCAAAGAGGGCCTAAATTCTCCCTTAGGATATGGCATAGTGATCAAGCAAGTGGACGTGTGATATCTCTATCCGGATTTTACTTCTTCCTTGTGTCATTTCTCAAATGTTTCGCTCATATAAGGCTTTTAGGCTATATTCTCACAGGATTTGTAGAATAAGTACTCTAGCCTAGATTTTAAACTTATCGCTAACAATCATAGATACTCATGTAATATATTTATAGATAGATGCAAAGATTATTACCTATATATTAACCTAAGTTTCTAACAATTATTACGATGCAAAAGCTACATTGAGACTTCTAGATTGTTAAGAGCATGGAGAAAGAAAACAATACCAATATTCCTAAGTGTATAGCATAACTTATTTATTTATATTTTTGAATTTTTTTTAAAAAATTTTAACTAGAAAACAAATGCATATTATACATATCTATATCCTAACAGATGCCTCAATTACACGTGTTTCTATGCCCCCCAAACAAGAATCATGCTTTGTCCTCAAAGTATTGTAAATAAAGAGGGTAGGAAAATACCATTGAAACGTGTGAAATTCAGAACATCCGCAAAACAAAATTAGAACGCATACTACTATAGGAAATAAACCGACGAACTCTATAACGAAGTTCCACCCATTATGGGGTTAACAAAAATAAAATTGCTTGGGACATAAGCGCACACTAAAAACTAAAAACTTACCTTATCTCCCCGCTTTAAGCATCCTCCTCCTCATTAAAGATATGAGGTTCCTTCAAGATCCCCGCCATCCATTATAACTTGCCAAGCTTGCCGCCATTTATCATCTACTAATGCTAACCTGTTAAGTGTTATTATAATCCGATGGGATGTAACGGGGCGACCAAATGAGGTGCGCACCGCCATCCCAGCCAAGTCATTATTCGCGAATGAGCAAACCACCTATTGGTGGGTCTCATGACTTCAACCCTTTTCCAATCTGTGAATTGTGCATAGAATACAGGTAAACAACTACGCATGATGCGGCTTACCAACACAGGCATAAGAAGATACTTATGCCTCATGGTTTGGGCTCTCTTAAGACTAGTGACCAAAACTTCGGGAATGTCATAGTGGCGACGTCCCCTCGCCTAAAGCGAGGAAAATGTCACCAGCCAAGATCGTTTTGCGAAGTGAACCGCCATTCCCCAAAATATTCATCGGGATAAATAACATGGTGGTGCCTACGTTTAAGGAAAGGCTACCAAGGGCAATGCTATATCGCCCCGGTCCATTACTTTCAAATACCCTCCCCCATAATAATCATGGAAATATGTGTAATCATAAAGATATGCATTATCGGTCATATATGCCCATGTGTGAACGGGATCGTATTGGTATTCCTAAAACTAAAGGCGACCAAATTTTTATTGAATTCATGTGTCGTGTCATCGACTACGACGGAGAATTCTTGATCTCCATCCCGATTACAATAGAATTTAACGTGGTCATAGAAATAAGCAGTAAGTTGTGGTGAATATGACTCGTCATCACTTACCGATAGATGACGCCATCCTAATCGGCAGGATCCCGTGGTCGGAACCGGTGTCCATAGGTTTCGTGCCCAAACACATCTTCGAAAGACTGTTCAGGTATGACTATAGGAGATGTCATCACAATAACTCTTTGAATAGTTCCACAAAAATCCTGGAATGACCGTTTGAAAATTGGAAATTTCCCCGTTCACGAAAAAACTGAGTGCTGTAGAAGGCCGTCGCTCTTTGTGTAAATGCGATTATACGGTGTTATGGTGCTGGTCGCTTTGGTATGAGGGGTGGGTCGGTCTAGGTCCCATGAGTCAAGATGAGGGCGGTCGCGCTCTGACAAAATTCTTCAAAAAAAAAGTAAAGGGCGCAGGCGCGCTCGTAAGCGCTGAAACCGGAGTTTAGATGAAAAAGAAAGTAAAACTTGGAGTGGATGGTGCGGGATGATGGTGGAATGTATTGTGGTTTGTTAGTGTAGGAAGTAGGGAGTTTAAATAGGTTATGAGCTTCCAAAATGAATCGGGAAGTTCCCTATTTGTTTGAAGGCAATTTCTGGAAATAGGAAAATTCCCAAAACCGAAAACGAAAACAATCCATTTTCATGATTTCCTAAAAATCCTGGTATCTTTCATACTGGATTTAGAATAGTAACTTCTAAACTCTCCTAGATTTCATGCTACCACCACACAAGTCATAGATATGCCGATATCGGCCAAATTATCAACCTTTCCTCCAAGACAACGTAACATATATATGATCATATAACGACTTATGCTCGGTCTAAATATTTCCACCCCCAACCAAGTCGGGAAGGTGGGATAAATGATAAAACAAGCAGTACTCGAAAATAACCCATTATATTAAAAATAAAATAAATATAAATCCAAACAACATTAAATAAACACATTACTATTTAAATTTAACTACTGAATTAAAATCCTTCTAATAAAACGAAATTATGAAATAACAGCGAACTCCAACTGGGGTGAGCACCTAGTTTTATGATGATGATGGACCCTGAGATGGAGATTGGTTCTGGGATGGAGAATGGCTTGAACCATCTGTCTTTCAGCGACGACGCTCATGCCTGTCGGACTCGGCTGAAACAGAGTCCTCCACGGGTGGCATGCGTCGTAGCATCTCTATTCGGAACAAGCGTTAGGCTTCCATCTCAAGCATCGAAGTAATCGTGATAACCGGGTTTGTTGTTCTTTGGTGGATAGTCTCCATGTTATACAAGATATCGTCGAGAACCCCTTCGAGCATTTCAAATCTCCTCCGAAGGTTCCCTTGCTTCTTTTGAACTACTATCCGCCTATTTGGGATATCTCCACAAATACCATAAACGCACCGCCAAAGGCAGTTTGCAACACTTGCATGCGTTCTACATTAGAATTACACTTCTCTAATGCATCTTCATCCATCCATGTCATATCTTCCCTTTCATCCTCCGACTCATCCATTTTTTCTTCAGACAACGGCCAAGTCTCTTGGATGCAATCCGTATAGATACTTGCATTAGAATGCAATTTGATCTTAATAGGAGCAGATCTTGCGACAGCTCTAAAGGAGAGCATGATCTTAGTGATCAATACGAAGAGGCGCTTAAACTCTTCCCCTCCTCGAATCACATTAAACATTAAATCAAGGATGCAGAAATTATACTTCTTTGTTTGCAAAATCCAGAGAACGTGCAGACATTGCAGGCCGATATCACTGACTTTGTCTTTCCCGAGGACGTTCCTACCAATCCACTGAGCTACAGCCAGTTGATTGGTTCTCGTGAAATGATCGGCGGACGAATGGGATGTCGGATTGTATTCACCCTCCACGACGGTATCCTTCATCAAAGCGGGAACTCCAAAGATATGGGGTTCCCGAATTGTCGTTACTAGGTTGCTTTCAAGTGTAATTCCTAACGCCAAACTAACAACCGCGTTATTTCTTCTCTCGCGTTCCTCCTAACTTTATGAAAATCCTATCCCCTTCCAATTCTCGCTTTTTATAAAACTGTTCTACCAAATCATAGTGATAGAACTCCTCAGTTGAGTACCACAGTCCGTTCCAATGTCTCTTGAACATCTCCGCGTCATAAAATGGCTCAAAATCGCGGAAGCAAACAAACGTTTTTCGGCAAAATTCTACGTCGTAGCGCCATTGAAATTTCTTAGACTACTAATGGTTTGTAGACTGTGGGGGAGGCGAGTTTGAAGAAAACTACTAAAACGGTGTTGGTGGTGGTGGTGGTGGTGGTGGTGGAAACTGTAATTGGTGGGTGTTTTTCGAAGTTGGGTTGGTGGTGATGATTGTTTAGAGAAGATTTAAGGTGGATTTGATTTCCTTGTTGTAGGTGTAGTTAGGTTTTCTTCCCTCTCTCTATAATTATTATTATTTTTTTTATTTTGGTTTCCAAACTTGTAACCGGCGGTTTGGGGTTGAAGTGGAAACATTGTGCGTGTGGGTTGGGAAGGAAGGAGACGCGCAACGTGCGTGCGGTTTGGGCCCAAGCCCAGTTTGAATTGCGAAATTTTCTAATTTTTTGTGCAATTTCAAACTCAATTTGCCGCTTCGTTACTGGCCCGATTTTGGCGAATGAGTTATGGAAATGATCAGTAGAGAATTTCCAATCCAATGATCCATAAAACACTCAATTCCAACCATGGGTGACGTATAAGAGGGTGGAAGAACGCCTCGGCGCGCGTGTGTGGACGTAAGTTATGCGAACGAAGGAAATCTAAGTTTAGATTACGTCAACCCAATTGAACTAATGGGCCTAAACAAAACCAATGGAAATTTCGAGCAATCCTGATGGAAAGATCGACTGCCCACCCCCAAACAAATTTTTAAACACAAAATTTGTTTACAACGTGGGTCGTTTAAAGTCAGATTCCCTAGACTTGTTGGATTTCTATTTCTATGATTTTAAGAATTTTAATTTTAATTTTATTTGTTTATTATAAGAAACACGAAAAACAATAAATACATAATTCACTCCATAGAGGAACATGACTCAAAAACCGAGAAAACATGCAAAAGTGGAAAACGTGAATTATGTGAACTGTGGACTTAGGATCGGTATTTACAGACCACACACTCAATAGGGAGGGCCCGGTTACTGAATGGTGTACTTATCAAGATATGGAAATGAAAGTAAGTACACCAAATGACAAGGGTCGGCCCTCCTCATAGGCGTGGTCTGTAAAAGGACTTCCTCTACATCGGGGGGACGTGAAGTTCGTGAAAATATTTTAACCGTTGACCATTAACTTGAAAGGTATTGTTGTCATTTGGATTTACCAAGGTGATTGTCCCGTAAGGGGTGACTTCAAGAAACTAGAAAAGGGCCGGACCAACGGGTTTTAGTTTGCACAGGAAAACATGTAGGCGGGAGTTGTAAAGCAAAACCTTTTGACCGACCACAAACTCTTTGCAAAGATATGCTTATCATGAACACGTTTCATGTTAGCTTTATAATCCTTCGCGAGATCGCATTTAATCGCCACGGATTTCTTCAAGCTCATTCAATTGCAACTTGCGTTTGACACCTGCCTCATCAATATTGAAGTTAAGGCTTTTATAGCCCACGAGCACGGTGCTCTAATTCAACGGGCAAATGACATGGTTTCCCAAATACAAGTCTAAAGGGAGACATACCTATAGGAGTTTTGAAAGCAGTTCTATCGCCCATAAGGCATCCGATAGACGCTTTGACCGATCTTTCCTATCGGGGTTCTGATTGTTTCTAAAATCTTTTTGATTTCCCTATTAGAAACTTCTACTTGTCCGCTAGTTTGTGGATGATAAGGAGTTGCTACTTTGTGTGTAACTCCATACTTTTTCACTAGGGATGCAACAACTCATTTGCAAAAAATGTGTTCCACCATCACTAATGATGGCTTTAGGAATGCCAAACGACGAGAAAAATATATTCGTTAATAAAAAATACAACGGTCTTATGGTCATTGCTACGGCAAGCTAGGGCCTCTATCCATTTTGACACGTAGTCCACGACAACTAGAATATAAATGAAACCGTGGGAAACCGGGAAAGGACCCATGAAATCAATGCCCCAAACGTCGAAAATTTCTACGATCAAGATTGGATTTAATGGCATCATATTACGTTTCGTAATTCGCCCAAGTTGTTGGCAACGAATACACGTCTTGCAATGCACTTGGGCATCCTTAAAAAGGGTAGGCCAATAAAATCCACATTGCAGAACTTTAGCGGCTGTTTTCATCCCACTAAAATGTCCACCACACTCTTTGTCATGGCAGAACGATAGAATTTCATTATATTCCCACTGGGGAATACAACGACGAATAATCTGATCCGCACAATACTTAAAAAGGTAGGGCTCATCCCAGTAGTATAACTTAACTCGCCAAAACTTCTTACGTTCATTTCTTGACCAATTATAAGGCATAACATCAGCCGCTAGATAATTTACAATGTCAGCATACCATGGTGCTGAAAAAATGGCATACAGATGCTCATCAGGAAAAGAGTCCGGTGGTGTTTGGAGTCGATTTGGGTTGGGATTTGATTTTGGGCGTGGGTTAATTCTCGTTTTTTTTTTATTTTGTTTTTTTTTGTAATAGGGTAAAGGGATTGTGGTCTATGAAAGGCTAAAGAAAAGCTCAGAGGGGCGACTAGCGGAAAATAATTCATAGGTTTGAATTTCTGGCTATATCGATCCAAAGAGGGCCTAAATTCTCGCTTAGGATATGGCATAGTGATCAAGCAAGTGGGCGTGTGGATATCTCTATCCGGATTTTACTTCTCCCTTGTGTCATTTCTCAAATGTTTATTTCATATAAGGCTTTAGGCTATATTCTCACAGGATTTGTAGAATAAGTACTCTAGCCTAGATTTCAGAAACTTACTGCTAACAATCATAGATACTCATGTAATATATTTATAGATAGATGCAAAGATTATTACCTACATATTAACCTAAGTTTCTAACAATTATTCTAATACAAAAGCTACGTGAGACTTCTAGATTGTTAAGAGCATAGAGAAGGAAAACAATACCACTATTCCTAAGTGTATAGCATGAACTTATTTATTTATATTTTTGAATTTTTAAAATTTTAACTAGAAAACAAATGCATATTAACTCTATCTATATCCTAACAGATGCCTTAATTACACGTGTTTCTATGACCCCCCCAAACAAGTAGCATGCTTTGTCCTCAAAGCATTTAAATAAAGAGGGTAGGAAAAATACCATTGAAGCGCGTGAAATTCAGGAACATCTGTAAAACAAGGTTAGAACGTACTAATATAGGAAATAAAAACTGACACAACTCTATACGAGTTCTACCCATTATGGGGTTAACAAGAATGAAATTGCTTGGGACATACGCAGACACTAACTAGAATGAAAACTTACCTTATCCCCCTGCATTACTCATCATCTTCCTCATCCTCTTCTTCCATAAAGAAGTGAGGTTCCTTCGCGTCCTGCCATGCCATGATAATTTGTCAGGCTTCCCGCCATTTATCATCTATTATTGCTAACCTATTAAGAGCCACTTGGTCTGACGGGGTGTAGGGTGCAACCAGATGAGGTTGTATCCTCCACCCTTGCCAAGTCATTGCACGGAAAGATCGAATAATACTATTGGTGGGTCGATAGTGTCGCAAATGATAATCCAATCCGCGGAAGCGTGTACAAAAAGCAGGAAAGAAACATAGCATAATACGAGAAACTAAAAGCGGGCATAAGAAGGTACTTATGCCTCATGCTATGGGATCGAGCTAAACTAGACATCAAGGTTCGGGAAGGTCATGACACATACGTCCCCGTGGCTAAAAAGGAAAGGAAGACGCGCAAGTGGCATCATTCACGTAAGAAAAACGCCATTCCCCTAAAATGTTTAGCATGATCCAAAACATAACAGTTTCTATGTTCATGGACAGGCTACCAAAGGCGACATTATATTCCCCTTGGTCCTCAATACGGAAAATGCCCGCGCCATACGACTCATGCAAAAACTCGTAAGTGTAGACATACATATTATTGACCCAATAGCACCATGGGTCTTGTATTTCAGCAGGCATAGCCAGTCCAATAACAAATGCTAGCAAGAACCTGGTAATTTCCATTGGTTCATTAACAATGTTGATGGAGAACACTTGTTCTCCATCTGGTCTTTCAAAGAAAATGCAGTTATCGTGAAAAATAAGATGCTAGAGTCGGAGAATAAAGTGCATCCGGTCTTACCACCAAAAGCGGCTCCGGCCAACGAATGTGATAAACCCACAAAACCAAGCACCATAAGTAGTACTTTGGAACAAATCTTGAAAGACTGTTCGGTATCAATGTTGGACATGTCATCTCAAAATTACGCTTTGGAATAGCTGCGAATGATCCGGATACTATGCACTAAAACCGGAAATTTCCGGTCCACGGAAGTCGTATGCGAAAAGCGCCTCGATAGGGGCGTGAGCTTCGCTCGAAGAAATTGAAATTTCCAGTGTTTGGCGCTGGTCGCTTCAGCTTTGAAGCTGGCCTCTTCGACAAAAACTCAGAAAAAATATACAGCTGAGCGCTTGAAGAGCCCTCTGTAGGGCGCGAAAGCGCTTCGGAGTTGCGTAAAACTCGAGAAAATGAGCCAAAACGAGGGAATCGGCGGGAGTGAAAGGTGAGTGATGGAGTTTAGGTGTAGTGTGAGTTGTGAGGATAGATTGTATCAAGTTTATATAGGTTTAAAGTTGCTAAAATGGATCGGAAAGTTGCCAAAACTAATTACGGCAGTTTCCGGAAATCCTAAAATTTCCAAACCCGAAAACGGAAACAACTCATATCCTTGATTCTAATTCAAACCCAGTATCTTTTAGGTTGATTTTATGATAGAATGTACCTATTTAATCTAGATTTAATCCTACAATGATACTCAATCATAGATATGCCTAAACGGCCAAATTTTTACCTTGACTCCGCAATAAATTCTAACACGAGAGTTATAAAAATAATGCTTGAATTGATAAAACCACCCCCAAACAAGTTGGGAAGGTGGGGTCAATATTAAACAACCACGCATAATGAAAATGACCCATTATATTAAAAATAATTCATGCGGAGTACATTTCACTACAAAATTTAACTTACGGAAATAAACTTACATAAAAATAAATGACAGTAATGAAACTACAAATAAAACATAAAACATCAAACTATACTATCCCTAGCTACTCCGGAACTGGTGGCGGAGGGCACACGTTCTGGAGACTGCTCTTGAGCTCCTGAAGAGCCAGCACCATTCGTCCTTCGGCGACGACGCTCGTGCCTGGATGGTGTGTCCTCAGAAGGAGAGTCCCTGTGAGGTGGGAATCGTGTTAGCAACTCGTCCCGGAACTGGCGCTGAGCTTCTAGCTCGGCGCTCATCTGTTCCACCTCTCCTCTCTCTCTCTCCGGGTAACGGAGCTCGAAGTTGTGATGCATCGTTGTCGTCGTCGAGTCCGGAGGTCTTCACAGATAGTGTTAGCTTAACGCGATGCCTCGATGGATCACAGCCATGCGTTACGTGATCCGTCCAAAGACCTCTCCAAGGCATCGCGTCAAAACAGTCAAGTCCGCTCATCACCGGAGGCATCCCGATGTCCCCGACCTCCCGGCATTCTCAGCTCCTCCATCCTCTTCTTCTTCTTCTCTATCCTCAGCCAATCTCCAAACCCGTTGGACACACTCCTTATAGATCACGAGGGTTACGGTGGAGAGTGATGTATGTCCGATCGCCTCGAGCCGCTCTCAACTTGAGCATGATCTTTGTTATCAACACGGGAGAGGGCAAATGCACCTCCCTACTCCCCTAATCATGCTCTCGGTAAAAACTCTAAGATGCGAAGTCATACTTTTCGCTCTGGAGTATCCATAAGATATGGAGGCGATTCAGCCGATATCGCCGACCTTCCCTTCCCTCGGCGTTCCGACCAATCCCGGGTCAGAGCGGTGGTTGGTCCTAAGGGAAGCCTCGTCGAACACAATCGCGATCTTGCATTGTAGTCCCCCAATAACCGTCTCGTGCATCAATGGCTCTACCCCATTATCTTTGGGACTCCCCGCAGGGTGACATCAGATGGATTCTAGGCGGAATGCCTAGAATCTCACCAACAACCCGTCGTCACTTCCTTCCGCCTCTTCGCCACAACAACAAAAATCCTCGTCCCTTCCAACTCCCTCAAGATCGTAGAACCGCCGGACTAAGTCCTCGTGGTAATAGGCTTCAGTCGAAAGTACCACAAGCTACTCGATCTCGACCGATCATCTCGTCACCGTAAAACGCCGAAGTGGTCGGGCGGTAAAAGCTTGTCTCGCAAAATCGGCGTTGTTGAGCCATTGGAAGTTTGGAATGTAGTGGGGGTTTAAATATAATGTAGTGGTGGGATTTTAATCGACCGGTTGAAGCAACAGTGGTGGTGGTGGAGTGGTGGCACGACAGCACCAAAATTTTGAATTTTCGGTGGTTTTTAGTGATGTAAATCGGTGGGAGTGGTGGTCGGTGGTGTTTGGAGTCGATTTGGGTTGGGATTTAATTTTGGCGTGGGTTAATTCTCGTTTTCTTTTTATTTTGATTTTGTTTTTTTTTTTTTAGGTTTTTGGAGCTTGGCGTTAATGGCGGAATGGAGAAGAAGATCGCGAGTGCTGCTAAAGGTAAGGGCGCGGTCGCGCTGTAGGTGGGCGCGGGTTGAGCCCAAGCCCAAAATCGAAATTTGTGATTTTTTTCGATTTTTCGCGAAACTTCAAATCAAAATTGCCGCTTCGTTACCGGTCCGATTTTTGCGAATTAGATATGGAAATGATCAGGAGAGAATTTCCAATCCAATTATCTATAAAACACTCTATTCCGACCGTGGATGACATATAAGATAGTGGAAAATACCTCGAAGTGCGTGCATGACGTACGTTATGCGAACAATTGAACTCTAAATTCATGGATTATGTCGACCCAAATCGTAATACAATAAAACGGCCTAAGCAACTCTAATGAGACATAAATATTTAGTACGGAAACACGAACACCCCACCCCCAAACAAATTTTTACAACGAAGCTTAGAAAATTTGTTTTTAGCAGTGGGTCTTTTAAAGTCAGATTCCCGAGACTTCCTAGGTTACTATGCTTATTATTTAATATATATATATATATATTTTTAATTTTAAAATAAAAACAATAAACAATAAAGACATAATTCACCCCATAGATAAACATGACTCAAAAAAATCCGAGAAAACATGCAAGAGTGGAAAACGTGAATTATGTTTAAACGTGGACTTAAGATCCGGTACTTACAGCCACACACTCCATAGGGAGGGCCCGGTTACCTTAATGGTGCACTCACCAATATATAGAAATGAAAGGAAATGCACCAACCACAAAAGTTGAGTCGTTTATAGTCAGATACTTGAGACTTTATCTAGACGTATGTATGAACATGCAGTTTATCATATATCAACAACCGAAATAATTGTGGATCATTCCATAAATAAATATCTCAGAAAATATATCCAAACACAATCAAGCACCAAGATTTCCCATGACTCAACCTAGTGAAATGAAAGCGAAGTCGGATAACCCTATTATGTAACCTATCATGCACCTTATTTTTCATTTTTGAATGAGTGGGTGTTCTAGTAAATAAGGGTGGAAAAGTGAATGGTTGTGAAGAATATGGTGGATATGGATAAGTTGTAGAAAGACAGCCTATAAACAATGAGGATGTGGTTTTAGCACAAAACTCATTCATTGTGTGTGTAGGGACTGTCTCAATTCTGAAAATGAAGGTGTCAAATGGTTTATCCTTCTGAAGTAGTTGTTTACTAGGTGGATTTAAAAAATTATGTAGCACGGGAGAAACAAAAGGATCGAGTGCAAACTCGAGATTCCTTTAAAAGGGTGGAAGGAGGGGAATCGAGGTGGATGTTGTGCAAAGTAGTTCTTGATAGGGTGATTCATCACCTTCTCGAAGAAACTCATCGAATTGCTCATCTAGATTGGTCATATCCTCGTTACTATGATAGTCCTCTACATCTTTGAGAAAGTCATCTATCTCATCCTCATCCGTAATATATGTGTATCGACTAGTGTAGGGATGGAAATGTTGAGTCTGAACTTCCAAAGGAAAGAAATTTGGGCATATGATTATCGGGGAACGTGTTGTTGAAATAATCTCGAGCAACGCCTCGATCATGCTAACCTCTCCATCCATAGACTAATCGGGTAAGCGTGGTGTCTTTGTTTTAAAACATTGACTTCAAAAAGAAGATGGCCAAAAGACATGGACATTGAACCATCGCGACAATTAATGAGCGCGATTGGCGGTTGCTTTAAAAGGTCGCCCTAAGATGATGGGACGAGTCATTAACGACTTCTCAGATCGAGGATGACAAAATCTGCGGATAGTAAAAATCCTCGAATTTTTACCGAGAACATTTTCGACGACACCCTTAGGATACTTAATAGACCGATCGCTAATTGCAACGCCATTCTAGTGGGTTGCATCTCGCCTAGACCTATTTTTCTATACAAATAAAATGAGAGTAAGTTTACACTAGCCCCCAAGTCTAATAACGATTGTCGTCAGTATAGGAATCTCCTAAGGTGCATTATAAAGGGAGGACCGTGGTCCTTGTACTTAACAATTCCATTATGTTCGGATAGAGTTGGGAATTGTTCCGTTAAAAGGCGTCTTTTGGTATATTGGTCTTCGCCTAGTAGTACACAATTCCTTAAGAAACTTAGCATGGTGTGGTAGCTTTTTATAGCTTCGAGGAAGGGAAGGTTTATAGTTATATTCTTAAAACATCTCTAATCTCCTCAGAATTTGTATCCCTAGTTAACATGGCTAATTTTTGTGGAAACGGTGGTTTCTGTCTATATTTAGCAATGGTATTACCTGGGTGTTTAACCGTGGCTTCCTGTTTCTTAGGTTTTGTTGTAATTGGTACCTCTACGATTGGTAGGCTCTTCATTTCTATTTCGTATCTAGTAATATAGCAGGTGTAGGGGACTCTTGGTGTGGTAACTATAGGCATAGTTACTTTTGTTATCAACCACTCTGCTTTAACGGAGAGTGGTGATGGCCTTTAGCTTACATACATTTTCATATTCACTACTAGTATTATCGGTTACCTCAAAGGCTGTATTTGTTGTTTTAGGATTAGGTATTTCGTTACTTGGAAACACACCTTTGGGTTGGGCTTTATCTTGAGCCAACTGTTTGGTTAAATTATTAACGGATTGTAGAAGCTGTTGGTTAGATTGAGCCATGGTTTGGAAAAGTTTTTGGCTCACTTGTATGAAGGTGTCAAGACGATCCGGTTGTGTGGGTGTAGTAGTCACGGGTGGTGTGACTGGAACTATTTCAAGTGAATTATTTATGGGTGGATTTGGGTAGTTATTATTTACCGGAACGATACCTCTACTAGCATTATAATTATTATAACTACTTTGACCTTGTGCTTGACCTTGTCGAGGTTGCACTTGGTTGTTATAATTATTAAAATTCCCCTGACCCTGTCCTTGTCGTAGTGGGGCTTGGTTAAAGCTGTGCGTAGGCCTAACATATTGGTTATTATACCCTTGAGGTGTGACGTTTTGGTTATTTCTCCAACCAAAGTTGGGATTTTGTCTCCAAGGGGCGTTAGGTTCACTATTAATGGAACAAGCCTGTTCATAGGCTATAGGACGATTGGGAGTCGGGATGCTCGTGGCTCCAACAGAAACTACATGGATTTGAATTTACATTCATGATGGGGATTGGCTTTTGTTGTATGTAAATAGCCTCTACCTTTTTGTGAGGGATTCAATTAGAGTTTTAAGCTCAGCTCGATTTAACCTCAAACATCTTGGTAGCCTTAATCTGTTGAAGAAGAACTAGCGAGCGGAGTAATCGTCACTACCCCAGTTGTTATTTTAAGCTTTTAGTTTGGTCCTCTAAAAAATTTATAAGCCTCGAAGCTCCTTTGCTTAAGAAACTACCCTCATTCATTATGTCAAGGACTTCTTTATGGTGGTGTAAAAGTCCTTTGAAAAAGGCACGAACTAACGTGTCTTTCGCTAAGTTATGATGTGGACACTCTATAAGGAGATCGGTGAAACGATTCCAAGCCTCTGAAAATGTTTCATGAGGATTTTGTCGAAAGAAATGAATCTTGGAAAGCATCTCATCCGTCTTTAAGGGTGGGTAAAAATGTTTCATAAACAGCTGAACAAGTTTAGCCCACGAGTCCACATAATTAGGCGTTTGGGCATTTAACCAAGACGCCGCCTTATCGGCTAAGGTGAAAGGGAATACCCTTAATTTAATTTGTTCCATACCAACCGTAGGATGGTGGAATGTTGTTAGGACTTGTTCAATCCTACGCATGTGCTGATAAGGTTTTTCATGGTCTAATCCATGAAAAACGGGTAACAAATTAAAAATATTTGGGGGAATTCGGAAATCCCCCGGTGGGTCTGCTAGAACGATGCACGATTTGGGGCTATCGCTCAAGGCTTTGTAGAAGTCAGAGAGAGGCCTCTCTTCTTCGTCGGGCATTGTCTCAGGTGATGTGTGTGAAATAGTAGCTAGAGGTGTAGTGGGTGGTATACTAGATAGACTTGTTTGTTGACGTTGTTATGTAATTACGTTCGGTGTTTTTGTTCGGCCAGACCTTAATCTCATACAAGGATAAAACCAAACTTAGCTAAACACATCAACACTCCAAACAATTCTGATATACTAGTATAAACCTCTAACAGAGAGCGAGGTGTGGAAGAAAGGAATACCTGATTGCGGCCCTTGCTTCGCTTTATGAATAACGTCTTGTTTACGGCGTGTTCGGTGTATATAACAGGTTAGAACACCGAAAAATATGAAAAATCAAAGTTCGAATCAAAACCGCCGAAATCCGGAAAAATTAACAAAGCGAATGGCGCTCGGATAGAAGCGGTCGCCCGGGTAATTTTCAAATTATAGTGTTTTTAGGTGGTCAGCTCTTGCTCCAGTTATAGGGGCAAAGTGCGCTTCTACTAGAAGCGGTTGGTCGCCAAAGTGTATTTTTTCCGAATTTTCCAACGTTGAATCGGATAACCACAGTATGAATCAAACACGGGTGGGTGGGTGAAATGGGACTTTAAGAAAAGTACTATCACTACGAAAACAATGCGAAAGTGAAACTAAGATGGCAGCGGCTGTAGAGGTCTTTTTGGACTGAAAGAATTGGGTTTTGGGCCTGATTCTCTGGCCCAAAACATGGCTCCAAGCCCATGCACAATTTTTGGATCTGAATGTATAAAAACAAAAGTTTAGCTCTTTGATGAGGAGATCTTTTAGTAGAGAATAGTAGATTTTTAGGTTAAAAAATAAAGGTAGCTTAGAATAGAAAGTAGCCATTAAAATAGCTTCTAGATCTAGTTTTTCATGTAGATTAATTAAGTTTAGTTCCATTTCAATTATTGTATTAGATTAAACCTTTGAATCTTGTTCTTCATTTTGATTAGATCAATAAAGTAGTATTTTTATAAATTTCGATTTTGTCATTTCCATTTCTAGATCTAATTTCAATTCCTGTCCTTATTTCATTTGAGTCATTAAATTAGATTTCATTATTGTTTAATTAAGTAAATTTCAATTCTTTATATCATGTTTAGTTTAAATGTAATCGAATGATTGCGTAATGATTCTCGGCTAAACCTCCATTAGAGGGGTTGAGAAGCCTTGATGAAAGCTTGATTCCAAATATCGTAGATTAAATTCGTAATTTCCTTTCCACTCTAGAACGATTAGTTCACCATGAGAATGGGTTTAATCATTCACATGCTAGTTATGAATTGGTAGGAATGCCATGTGTAATTAGGGATTAGGAAGAACCAATTGTTTTCATGAAGCGATTCAATTCGGATTACGACGATTCATCGTTAATAGGATTAAGTCGAGTTAAGGTGGAATCAATCCCCCTCTAACTCCTTATCATCGAATCAACGTAGCATTCCCTTAGTTATCCCCATCGTCGACTAGTTGCATTTCGTTAGAGTATTCCCGCCTGTCACGCGGGTGACCCGGGTTCGATCCCCGGCAGCGGCGCCATTTGATAAAAGTAAAAATTTGAATAGTCTTACCTACGAAATAAAGCAATGAACTCTAAACGCAAGTAAAACTAAACTTAAACTTATGGGTCTATGTTTTATCAAAGATTCTACTCTCAAGTCTATGAGATATAGTGGAGTAGAGTGATTCGTTCCACTCTTAGTCCTTTCGCATGCTATGTTCTCACGTGTTCGTACTATCTACTTAATGTCTAATGAGAGATTTACGAAAAGGGCAACTAGACTACGATGCAACTACCCACGAAATGCAACTAGTCGACGATGGGAATAACTAACGGAATGCTACGTTGATTATGTGATAAGGAGTTAGAGGGGGATTGATTCCACCTTAACTCGACTTAATCCTATTAACGACAAATCGTCGTAATCCGAATTGAACTGCTTCGCAGAACAATTGGTTCTTCCTAATCCCTAATTACACATGGCATTCCTACCAATTCATAACTAGCATGTGAACGATTAAACCCATTCTCATGGTGAACTAATCGTTTCTAGATTGGAAAGGAAATTACGACGATTCTACGATATTTGGAATCAAGCTTTCATCAAGGCTTCTCAACCCTCTCTAATGGAGGTTTAGCCGAGAATCATTACGCAATCATTTCCGATTACATTTAAACTAAACATGATATAAAGAATTGAAATTTACTTAATTAAACAATAATGAAATCTAATTTAATGACTCAAATGAAATAAAGACAGGAATTGAAATTAGATCTAGGAATGGAAATGACAAAATCGAAATTGATAAAAATACTACTTTATTGATCTAATCAAAATGAAGAACAAGATTCAAAGGTTTAATCTAATACAATAATTGAAATGGAACTAAACTTAATTAATCTACATGAAAAACTAGATCTAGAATTCATTAATGGAGGCTACTAATCTAATCTATTTCTAGGTCTAACTATCTACTATTAACTATCTACCATTAATAAAGAGCTAAGCTTTTGTTTTTATACATTCAGATCCAAAAATCGTGCATGGGCTTTTAGCCATGTTTTGGGCCAGAGAATCAGGCCCAAAACCCAATTCTTTCAGTCCAAAAAGGCCTCTTCAGTTGCAGTTGGCTTCAACAGACTTTTCGTCCACTTCTGCTCCTATGATTGGATCAAGGCTTAGACCATTGGAAAGCTCTTTCCGAGCCGGTCGTTTTGACATAAGGTAGGCCCCATTCCGAGGTCTGAGTCCAAAGATATGGCCTTCGAAGTTCTTGACTTTTGTGTCTTTGTTTACGCCGCGTCGACTTTTCAGCTTTTGACCGGGCTTTTGGAAAAGCTTTGTCTTCTAGAAACTTGGCCTTTAATCATGGAACTCCTTAGTAACCGACCTCTGCTTCTTTATCTCGCTAAAGTGGCACATTTCTGCACATAATGGACTTTGAAGCCTGAAATGCATAAAAACACGTAATCAGTGTTAACTCTTAATTATTACTCACATAATTGGTCTAAAGATATGTCTGTTACAGGGTTAAAACTACAGTTTTGGGCTCTTATCACCCACCCCCAAACAAATTTTAGACAATAGAGTTTAAAATTTTGTTTTAAAACGTGGGTCTTTTAAAGTCAGATTCCAAAGACTTGCTAGATTACTATTTTTGTGGTTTTAATATTTTTTACTTTTTCTGAATGAGGTTTAATATAAAGAAAAGCAATAAAACAATAAATACGTAAATCACTCCATAGAGACACATGACTCAAAAACTGAGAAAATATGCAAGAGTGGAAAACATGAATTACGTTAAACGTTGACTTAGGATCCGGTACTTATAGCCACACACTCCAATAGGAGGGCCTGGTTACCTTAATGGTACACTTACCAATATATGGAAATGAAAAGAAGTATACCAAACATCAAAGGTCAGTCCTCATAAACAGGGTCCTGTAAAAGGGCATCCTCCACATCTGGGGACATTAACTCATGAAAATGTTTTAACCATTGGCCATTGACTTGAAAGGTACTGTTGTCCTTGGGATTTACCAAGGTGATTGCCCCGTAAGGGGTGACTTCAGTAACCATAAAAGACAAGACCAACGGGTTTTTAATTTCCCTGGGAAAATATGCAAACGGGAGTTGTAAAGCAAAATCTTTTGACCAACCACAAACTCTTTGCGCAAAATTTGTTTATCATGAACACATTTCATATTAGCTTTATAATCTTTCGCGAGATCATAAGAATCGCTACGGATTTCTTCTAGTTCATTTAATTGAAATTTGCGCTTGATACCTGCCTCATCAAAATTGAAGTTAAGGCTTTTTATAGCCCACATAGCACGGTGCTCCAATTTAACAGGCAAGTGACAAGGTTTTCCAAAGACAAGTCTAAAGGGAGAGATACCTATAGGAGTTTTAAAAGCAGTCCGATACGTACATAAGGCATCAATTAGACGCTTAGACCAATCTTTCCTATCAGGATTTGCTGTTGTTTCTAATTTTTTTTAATTTCCCTATTAGAGACTTCTACTTGGCCACTAGTTTGTGGATGATAAGGAGTTGCCACTTTATGGGTAACTCTGTACTTTTTAACTAGAGAAGCAACAACTCTATTGCAAAAATGTGTTCCTCCATCACTAATGAAGGCTTTAGGAATGCTAAACCAACAGAAAATGTATTCCTTAACAAAAAACACAACTGTCTTATGGTCATTGCTACGGCAAACCATGGCCTCTATCCATTTAGACACGTAGTCCACGGCAACAAGAATATAAATAAAACCGTGGGAAATAGGAAAAGGACCCATGAAATCAATACCCCATACATCAAAAATTTCTACTACCATAATGGGATTTAAAGGCATCATATTACGTTTAGTAATACGCCCAAGTTGTTGGCAGCGGACACATGTTTTGCTGTGAACCTGGGCATCTTTAAAAAGAGTAGGCCAATAAAAACCATATTTAAGAATTTTAGCTACCGTTTTCATACCACTAAAATGGCCACCACACTCTTTGTTATGGCAGAAAGATAGAACCTCATTATACTCCCACTGGGGAAGACAACGACGAATAATCTGATCCACACAATACTTAAAAAGGTAGGGCTCATCCCAGTAGTATAGCTTAACCCTGGCCAAAAATTTCTTACGTTCATTTCTTGACCAAACATCAGGAATAATATCAGAAGCTAAGTAATTCACAATGTCAGCATACCATGGTGCAAAAAAAATAGCATAAAGATGCTCATCAGGAAAAGAGTCAGGTAAAGACTCAAAATTACTATCACTGTCACTGGTGAGTCTAGATAAGTGGTCGGCAACTACATTTTCGACCACTCTTTTATCCTTAATTTCTAAGGTGAACTCTTGCAGGAGAAGAATCCATCGAATCAATCTCTATTTAACATCCTTCTTTGCGAGAAGGTACCTAAGGGTTGCATGGTCCGTGTAGACTAAGGTCTTTGTACCAACCAAATAAGGACGGAACTTATCTAAAGCATAAACCATAGCTAAAAATTCCTTTTCCGTAGTAGTGTAATTTCTTTGAGCATCATTTAACGTTTTACTAGCATAATAAATAACAGTTGACTTATCATCTAGTTTCTGGCCTAACACAGCACCAATAGCATAATCACTAGCATTGCACATAAGTTCGAAAGGTTTAGACCAATCGAGAGTCTGTATAATCGGTGCAGATGTTAAAGCAACTTTTAAAGTTTTAAAAGTCTGTTTGCAGTTATAATTGAAATCAAAGATGGCATCTTTTAAAAGCAGATTAGTTAAAGGCCTAGCAATTTTTGAAAAATCCTTGATAAAACGCCTATAGAAACCTACATGGCCTAAAAAGGCTCTAATATCACGGACAGTCCGTGGTATAGGTAGAGACGCTATCTTATCTAATTTGGCCTTATCTACTTTTATGTCGTCACTAGATATAATATGACCTAGCACTATTCCTTTTTTTTATCATAAAATGACACTTCTCCCAATTTAAAACTAGATTTTTCTCCTCACACCGTGTCAACACCTTAGACAGGTTAGATAGGCAGTCACTAAAAGAGTCTCCATAAATAGAAAAATCATCCATGAAAACTTCCATGAAGCGCTCCACCATATCACTAAAGATATGAAACATACACCGCTGGAAGGTACTAGGAGCATTACAAAGGCTGAAAGGCATTCGTTTATAGGCATATGTTCCAAAAAGACATTTGAAGATAGTCTTTTCTTGGTCATCAATATCGATAATAATCTGAAAATAGCCAGAGTAGCCATCCAAAAAACAATAAAAAGCATGACCAGCTAGACGTTCAAGCATCTGATCTATAAAAGGTAAAGGAAAATGATCCTTTCATGTCATGACATTTAAATGTCTGTAATCGATACAGATTCTCCATTTCATAAGACCATGCATTGCAACATATTCACCCTTGGCATTACGTACCATGGTAATCCCTGATTTCTTAGGAACTACATGAATGGGACCTACCCATTCGCTATCAGAGATTGGGTAGATGATACCCGCATCAAGTAACCGTAAGACTTCTTCCCTGACCACCTCTTTCATGGCAGGGTTCAAGCGACGCTGAGGTTCACGAAAAGTATTTGCGTTATCCTCCAAATGGATACGATGAGTGCAAACATTAGGGTCAATTCCCTTAATGTCGGCTAGGGACTAACCAATCGCAGAACGATGTTCCCTAATCACCCTAATCAAACGTGTCTCTTCATCCTTAGATAACAGAGAAGATATAATTACCGGATGACTACCTTCCGGATCAAGTTGAATATACTTTAACTCAGAAGGAAGATGTTTAAGCACCGGGGTGGAAGGAATGTCGATAAATGTTTCTGGAGGGTCCTCATCTTGAGTAGTGAAAACTTGCTTAGGCAGCAAGTCTTCAAACTCAGAAGATGGAGCAACAGAAGGGTCTATGATAGGTGTCGACTCGAAGATGGTGTTGACTTCCTCTAAGTAGGAGTCATCGGCAAAATCAAAACTTCCAAAAGAAAGGAATTTATGCATCTGGTTTTCGAGAAATGTGTTTTTAAAATAGTCTTGAGCTAAGCTCTCGATCATGATAACCTCCCCATCTACAGATGAATCTGGTAACTATTTTATCATTTTAAAAACATTTACCTCAACAGAAAGATGGCCAAAAGACAAGGACATCGAACCATCGCGGCAATTGATAAGCGCGTTGGCAATCTCCAAGAAGGGACGCCCTAAGACGATCGAAACAGAGTCGTTAACGACTTCCGTATCGAGGATAACAAAATCAGCATGATAGTATAAATTCTGAACCTTAACAAGCACGTTTTCAACCACACCCTTAGGGTACTTAATAGACCGATCCGCTAATTGCAACGTCATTTTAGTAGGTTGCATCTCTTATAGACCTATTTGTTTGTATAGATAATGGGGAGTAAGTTTACACTCACCCCTAGGTCTAATAAAGCAGTGTTCGTATGGGAATCTCCTAAGGTGCATTATACAGTAGGACGACCAGGGTCCTTGTACTTAACGATTCCATTATGTTCTAATAAAGTTGGAAACTATTCAGTTAGGAAGGCGTATTTAGAAATATTTGTCTTACGCCTAGTAGTGCATAACTCTTTAAGAAACTTAGCATGGTGAGGTAACTTTTTAATTGCTTCAAGAAAAGGAAGGTTTATTGTTAGATTTTTGAAAATTTTCCTAATCTGATCGTAATTTGTATCCTTGTTCAACATGGCTAATCTCTGGGGAAACGGTGATTTCTCTCTATATTTAGCATAATAAAAAACATGACCAGGTAAATGTTCGAGCATCTGATCTATAAAAGGTAAAGGAAAGTGATCATTTCATGTCAAGGCGTTTAAGCATCTGTAGTCAATACAGATCCTCTATTTCATAGGAACTTGTGTGGAAACATATTCACCAGCAGCATTACGCACAATGGTAACCCCCGATTTCTTAGGAACTTCGTGAATGAGACTTACCCATTCACTATCGGAGATGGGATATATGATACCCGTATCGAGTAACCGTAAGACTTCTTTCCTGACCACCTCTTTCATGGTAGGGTTCAAGCGAGGCTGAGGTTTGCGAGAAGTCTTCGCATTATTCTCCAAGTGTATACGATGTGTGCATACATTAGGGTCAATCCCCTTAATGTCATTTAGGGACCAACCAATCGCGGAACTATATTCCCGAATCACCCTAATCAAGCATGCCTCTTCATCAGCAGACAACTGAGAAGATATAATCACCGGATGACTACCATCCGGATCAAGTTGAATATACTTCAACTCAGAAGGAAGAGGTTTAAGCACAGGGGTGGGAGGAATGTTTAAAAATGCTTCTGGAAGGTTTTCGTCTTGAGTAGTGAAGATTTGTTTAGGTAGAAGGTCTTCAAACTCGGAAGATGGAGCTACAGAAGAGTTTACGATAGGAGTAGACTCAAAAATAGCATTGACTTCCTCTATGTAGGAGTCATCAGCGAAATCTGAACTTCTAAAGGAAAAGAATTTATGCATCTGATTTTCGGGAAACGTGTTGTAAAAATATTCTTGAGCTAAGCTCTCGATCATGCTAACTTCTCCATCGATAGTCGTATCAGGTAACTGTTACATCATTTTAAAAACATTTACCTCAACAGAAAGATGGCCAAAGGACATGGACATCGAACCATCACGGCAGTTTATGAGCGCATTGGCAGTTGCCAAGAAAGGACGCCCTAAAATGATAGAAACAGAGTCGTTAGTGACTTCTGTGTCGAGAATAACAAAATCAGCTGGATAGTAAAAATCTTGAACCTTAACAAGCACGTTTTCAACCACACCCTTAGGATACTTAATAGAACGATCAGCTAATTACAACGTCATTTTAGTTGGTTGCATATCTTGTAGACTTATTTGTTTATATAAATAATACGGGAGTAAGTTAACACTTGCCCCCAAGTCTAATAAAGCAGTGGTCGCGTGTGTATCCCCTAAGGTGCATTGTATAGTAGAACGGCCAGGGTCCTTGTACTTAACGGTTCCATTATGTTCATATAAAGTTGGAAACTGTTCAGTTAGAAAGGCATCTTTTGGAATATTTGTTTTACGCCTAGTAGTGTACAACTCTTTAAGAAACTTAGCATGTTGTGGTAACTTTTTTATAGCTTCAAGAAAAGGTAGGTTTATTGTTAGATTCTTAAAAACTTCCCTAATCTCGTCGAAATTTGAATCCTTATTTAACATCGCTAGTCTTTGTGGAAACGGTGGTTTCTCTCTATATTTAGCATACGAATCAATAGGATGTTTAACCTTAGCCGTTTGTTTCTTTTTAAGTTGTGGTTTAACTGGTACCTCTACAGGTGTAGGATCTTCAATTTCTATTTTGGTATCTAGTAAGTTTTCATTTGTTATGACCACGGGTGGTGTAACAACAGGCATAGTGACGGCATTATCAACCACTCTGCCAGAATGGAGAGTGGTTACGGCATTTAACTCACCTACATTTAAATTATCATTACTAGGAGTACCGGTTACTTCAAAGGTTGTGTTTGGCGTTTTAGGATTAGGTATAGCTTGACCTAGAAACACACTTTTTGGTTGTACTTTCTCTTGGGTTAACTGCTGTAAGGATTGTTGGATGGACTGTAAAATTTGTTGTTGAGTTTGCATAAAGGAGTCAAAACGATCCAGTTGTGGATATATAGTAGTCACAAGTGGTGTGACAGGAACTATCTCAAGTTTATTATTAACGGGTGGGTTGTGATAGTTATTATTAACTGGAACGAGGCCTCTATTATTATTATAATTATTATAATTACCCTGACCTTGTCCTTGTCCTTGTCCTTGTCCTTGTCGTGATGGAGCTTGGTTGTAAGTGTTTGCTGGCTTAACATTTTGATTATTATACCCTAGAGGTGTAACTTGTTGATTATTTCTCCAACTAAAGTTAGGATGTTGTCTCCAAGGGGCGTTAGGAATAGGATAGCTATTTATGGAGCAAGCGTTATCTTGCTATGCTGGTGGTTGTTCATAGGCAAGAGGACAATAGGAGTCGGGATGCTCAAGACTCAAACAGAAATTACATGGAATAGAGTTGACGTTCATGATAGGAGTAGGCTTTTGTTGAACAGAAATAGCTTCTACCTTTTTAGTAAGAGATTCGATTAAAGTTTTAAGCTCTGGATTAGATTTAACCTCAAACATACTGGTATCCTTAATTGTGGGAGAAGAATTAGAGGAGCGGGGGATGTCATTACCCCAGTTATTATTACGTTTAGATTGATCTTCTAAAAACTTATAAGCCTTTGAGGCTCCTTTACTAAGGAAACTACCCCTATTCATTATATCAAGAACTTCCTTATGGTGATGTAAAAGCCCTTTGAAAAAGGCACGAACTAGCGTGTCTTTCGCAAGGTTATGATGTGGACACTCAATGAGAAGATCAGTGAAATGATTCCATGCCTTTGAAAAGGATTCATGAGGGTTCTGGTGGAAAAAATGAATCTTAGATATCATTTCATCTGTCATTAACGGTGGGTAAAATTGTTCCATAAATAATTGAACAAGTTTAGCCCATGTGTCCACAGAATTAGGCGCTTGAGCAGTTAACCAAGATGTTGCCTTATCGGCTAGTGTGAAAGAAAACACCCTCAGCTTAATTTGTTATGCACTTATGGTAGGATGATGAAATGTGGTAAGAACTTATTCTATCCTACGCATATGCTGATAAGGCTTCTCATGGTCTAACCTATGAAAAACTGGTAACATATTAAATATATTTGGGGATTCAAAAATCCCCCACTGGGTCTACAAGAACGATGCATGATTTAGGGCTATCGTTCAGGGCTTTATAAAAATCAGAGAGAGGAGTCTCTATTTCTTCGGCCATTAATGCAGGTGTAGTGTGTGGTATTCTAGATAGACGTGTGCATTGACGTTTACAATAGATCACGTTTGTCGGTTTTTTCTTATCGGGCCTTAATCTCATACAAGTCTAAGTCCAATATTTAAACAAACATGAACAACAGTCAAAACAACCCTGATATGTTAGAATGAAAACTCTTCTGACAGAAGAGGCGAGGAGTGAAAGGAGTACCTGAATGTCTCCTTGCTACGCGTTTGAATAGAGTCTTGTATACGCGATCTCAGTGTATGTATGATGTTAGAAACACTGAATAACTTGAAGAAACGGAAGTTTGAACTAACCTATGAAAATCGAGCTGGTTCATAAGTGGGCGCAGGGTGTGCTCAGAATAAGCCTAAGAAAGGCACGGGGCGCGCTTGGAATTTGCCTAATAAGGGCACGGGGCACGCTCTTGCCTGACTCAATGTCCAGGCGTTTGAGGGCGGGGCGCACTTCAGAATAAGCTGTAGAGGGCGCGTGGCGCGCTCTTGATTTTTCTGCCAAAAAGTTAGTTTCTGGAACAACCAAACGCAGTTATAACCAAACAAGGGTGGGTGGGTTTAATGGGATTTTGGTGGGACTAAAAATACTAAAGGAAACGAATTTAACCAAAACTAAGATGGCAGCGACACCATTTGATAAATGTAAAAACTATCGTTTTACCTACGAATGATATAAAGACAAGTCATAAGTAAAAGCAATTGGATTTACGCTATTTGCTATCAAAGTTCTACTCTCATTATCAATGCAATATGTGGAGTAGAGAATTCGTTCCACTCCTAGCTTGTTTAGATATAAAGTTTCCTAGTTAATTAATACTAACCAAAATGGATGAGAGTAATGAAATGAGATTAACTAATATGGTGATTGAATACTAATAAAATTGTTCTAACTTATACGACGGCAAATTAAGACTAAGATGTGAATATGAGAAGGAATTAGGGGGGTTTTTATTCTACTTTGATCATTAACTTAATAAACTAGCATAAATTTTTTGTAATCCTAATTTTTATGTTTTCACATAAAGATTGGTTCTTTCTAATCCCTAATTATTCATGACAATCTCTACCAACTAATAATTAGCATGTGAGACAATTTAAACCCATTCTCATGGCGAATTAATTATCTTCTAGAGTGGAATAGATTTTTTATAACTATTTCTATACTAACAAATCAAGTCTTCATCAAATCCCTCTAATGGAGATTTAGCTTAGATTCATTAGACTATCATAACTAGAATAAGAACAATAAGAACAAGGCATTATTGAAAGAATAATAATTGCTTATTTAATCTAATTGAAAAAGTCTAAGAATTCAAACTGTATTAAAACTGAATTAAAACTAACTTAAAACTAGGTTTATGAATTAATAACTAAGTAAAATCTAGCTATCGAGAGTTAAGCTTTAGTTCTCTTTATATAGGAGATGCTAGGTCTTAAAATTTCGTGCATGGGCTTTAGAGCCATGTTTTGGGCCGGAAAATCGAGCCCAAAACCTCATTACTTCAGTCCACAAAGGTCTTTCCGAGCCGGTCGTTTTGACATATGGTAGGCCCAATTCTGAGGTCTGAGTCCAAAGATACGGCTTGCGGAAGTTCTGTTGACTTTTATGCGCTGTGTCTGCCCGCGTTGACTTTGACTTTTCAGCTTTGACCGGGCTTTAAAAAGGCTTTTTCTCCTTGAATCTTGGCCTTTAATTATAGAACTTCTTAGCAACCAACCTTTGCTCCATAATCTCGCAAAAGTGACACATTTCTTCACATATTCAACTCCAATGCCTGAAATACACAAAAGCATAATAACAGTACTAACTCTTATTTATTAATCACATAATTGGTCTAAAAGTATTATTGTTAAGGGGTTAAAACTACAGTTTTGGGCTCTTATCAAGGTCAAGGTATCAAACCCCCACAAAGTCACCCCAACTTCACCACATGTTTTGTTACAATGTGGGACTAAAGTTCTTTACTTAAACAATTATCCCACAAAGAGGTCAAGGTATCAAACCCCCACAAAGCCACCCCAACTTCAGCACATGTTTTATTACAAATAACACAACAATCCCCTACTTATTTTTGATAAAAAGAAAATATATAAATATAAGGGCAATCAATATCAGTTTCAACATGGTATGCATAAATGAAGGTGTCCAATTCTTAAACCTTTACGTAGTGAAAATTACTCAAAGTATAAGATCCATAAGTGATAGTCTTAATGATCTAGAGAATCAGCCCTCATTCTCATAGAAAGTGGCATATACTTTCACATTCACTAGGTGAGTCTATCAAGAGTGCTCCTATAGCTATGCACTCCGCGCATAAGGACCATAGAACTTCATTAAGAGTTTTTCCCAGAAAACCTCAATATTTATTTATCGCTTCAAAATTTCATACATTTTACTATCCAACTATGGGACAGATAAGTAACAATGCATGTCTCATAACCAATATTATATGACTTGTTCTTCCCTTTGAACCTAGTCCGTGGGATCTCCAGTCCCTAGGTTGGGTTACCATCATAGATGTTAATTTTTCAATTGGCTTCAGTCCCATGCTTCTGGCAGTAGTCCACAATTTTTCTTTGGCCAAAGCTTTGGTAAATGGATCTACAAGATTCTCATCAGATCTCACAAATACAATAGTCACTACTCCTTTAGATATAAAATCCCTGACAGTACTATGTTTATGACGAATATATCGTGATTTACCATTATAAAACTTACTGTGGACTCGCCCAATAGCAGCAATGCTATCACAATGTATCAAAGTGGCTGGTACCGGTTTATGCCAAACCGGAATATGTGTGAGAAGATCTCGTAACCAACCAGCCTCCTCACTTGCACTAGCCAAAGCAATCAGTTTAAACTCCATGGTAGACTGTGCTATAATGGTCTACTTTTTGGACTTCCAAGATACATCACCTCCACCAATGCTGAACATATAGCCACTGGTGGCCTTAGAGTCTTCTGAGAGAGTGTTCCAGTCAGCATCTGTATACCCCTTAAGAACAGTAGGATATCTTTGATAATGAATACCCATATGAATAGTTCTCTTTAGGTATCTCATTAACCTGCCAATTGCTCGCCAATGCTCAGCGCCAGGATTACTAGTATGCCTGCAAAGAACACCTACTGCATAGGCAATGTTAGATCTAGTACAATCTGTAGCATATCTCAAACTACTAATGATGCATGCTTATTCCTTCTGATTCACAGGTTCACCATTATTCACAAATAATTTAACACAGGTATCAAAAGGAGTACTAACAGTCACGCAATCGAAGTAGTTATACTTCTTCAATATTTTTTCAATGTAGTGTGACTGATCTAACCATATGCCATCAGATAATCTTGTAATTTTGATTTCCAACATTACATCAGCCTCACCTAAGTTCGTCATATCAAAGTTAGAAGACAACATGTTCTTGGTTTCTTTCACAACATGTACATTACAACCAAAAATTAGTATATCATCAACATATAAGCATATAATAACACATATCCCATCAAAGTACTTATAATAAATACACTTGTCACTTTCATTTATCTTGAACCCACTGGTAATGATAAAGTCATCAAACTTCTCATGCCACTATTTAGGTGCATGTTTCAACCCATAAAGTGACTTAAGTAATCTGCATACCTTTTTACCATTACCTGGTTCCATGAAACCTATTGGTTGATCCATGTAAATCTCCTCTTCTAAATCCCCATTTAGAAAGGCTGTTTTAACATTCATCTGATGAATAACAAGATTATAAACAGTAGCAACTATGAACAGTAGCAACATAAAATAATACTTTAATGGATGTTATCCTCGTAATAGGTGAATATGTGTCAAAGAAATCAAAGTTCCCTCTCTATCGAAAACCCTTGATCACAAGCCTTACTTTAAACTTGTTCAATGAACCATCAGTTTTAAACTTTCTTCTTAAAACCCATTTGTTTCCTATAGTCTTGCAACCAGGAGGCAAATCAACAAGCTCCCAAGTTTTTTTATCCATGAGAGAGTTAAGCTCACTCTGTATGGCCTCTCTCCAAAACTCAGAGTCAGAAGATGCGAGAGCTTCTTCAATGGAGGAGGGATCTCCTTCCAAAGCAAAAATGACAAATTCGGGTCCCAATTCCTTAGCAACCCTTACTCTCTTACCTCTTCTAGGTTCAGATTCTTTAACAGTGTCTCTATCATGTAATCTAGGTATATTCGTATCAGAAACATCAGTAGTAGGAGCCTTGGAGAAAGACACACCCCCACTATTTCTAGATAAATATGGAAATCTACCTTCTAGAAATTCAGCATCAGATGATCCAAACAAGACATTAGTCTTCATATCTAGAAACCTGTAGGCCTTACTATTCATAGCATAGCCTAGAAAGACACTCAACAGCTTTACTCTCAAGCTTTGAGATTTTGGGATCATGCTTTCTTACAAAAGCCAAACATCCCCATGTTCTGAAGTAACTCAAATTAGGCTTCCTGTTCTTCCATAGCTCATAAGGTGTAACCATTATCTTAGAATTAGCAATTCTATTCAGCACATAGCATATAGTCAAAACAGCTTCACCCCATAAATTTGAGGGTGCTCCAAAACTAAGTAACATAGCAACAGTTAATTCCTTAAGAGTTATGTTCTTACGTTCAACTACTCCATTCATTTCAGGTGAATAAGGAGTTGTCGTCTCATAAATTATACCATGTGATTGCAAGAAAAGATTAAAATCAGCATAACCATATTCAGTACCTCTATCACTTCGAATTACTTTAATGTTCCTGTCATGCTGATTTTAAACCTCAAGTTTATAAGCTTAAAAGCATCACTTTTATTCTTCAGCAAATAAACACATGCAAACTTCGAGCAATCATCAATGAAAGTAATAAAATACCTTTTACCACCTCTAGTCAAAACTCTTTCAAGCTTATAGATATCAGTATGTACCAAGTCTAGCAGATTTGTACTTCTCTCAACTGATTTGTGAGGCTTCTTAGTGATTTTAGCCTTAGTGCAGGATTCACAATGTGCAAAATCATCATTTAGGTTAGGAATTAAACCAAGTATGCTCATGTTCTTAACATACTTCCTATTAATATGACATAATATACCATGTCAAACATTAATAGAATAAGAGATCATGTAAGCAGAAGTAGACGTTTTATTCTGATCAGCAACATTTAACTTAAACATCACATTACATGCATAGCTCTTACCAATAAAAACCCCAGTGGACTAAGATCACAAATGAGTGATTTATTATATATTATACTAATCTCGTTTCGCAGAGTGCGATTGCATTGACCATATGCAACAAGGCCTTAAACCACTAGAAATTTCCTAGTGGACGAGCTTTAAGCCTCGTGAGAGTTTTTCAGTGAAGGTACTCACAAACTTCTTCTATTTAGTACAAAGGGTCTTGTTTCCTTATTTATTCTCAGAAGTTCATACATCTCATTTAGCGGTGAATAAGGACAAGCTCTTTTAAACTCAGAATAACATATGTATAGTAATTTAAGCATCTAAAGATAATTATACAAAATATGAGCAATGAAATGCAAAAGCAGAGTTGTTTCCGAGGCTTTTGGAGAGCTTCCTTAAGTTAGGTTCTCACAGGGGTGTGTTGCAATCACAACTCTCTGATAGATTCACTCAAGGTTCGTTCTCTCAAGTGCAGCGAACACTTATATTCCTCGCATACTCAAATGACGTCCAAAGAAATCGGGGTAGATTGATCACGTTTGCCACTTGCTATCACATCATCCTATTCCTAATCGAGCTAGAGGTCTTTTATTAGGAGTTACGGGGCTAGGGTGATGGTTTAGAAAGAAAAAGGAAAGGAAAAACAAAATCTGATAAGATGAGAAACTAGGTCTTCATGATACTTGTAACTAGAGAAGAACCTCATTTTGTTCTTTTGCTTCCGAATTGTGATACATTCTTATAGCTCTTTGGCTTTGTGACTCCATATGATTTTGAATTTTGGGAGTTCTAACTTTGCTTTTGATTTTTTTTTTGTTTTTGATATCGTTTCCTTTTGATTTTGAACTTTTGGGAGATTCAATTTTTTACTCCTTTGGATATTTGGAGTTTTGGTTTTTGATGGGTCTTTCTTTTCTTTTCTTCTCCTTTTCTTTTTGAAACACTAACTGTTCTGTTTTTGTACAAGGTCTTCTCTTCTCTTTTTCTAATAACCATAAAGTTCTCAACTCATCAGCTGGGTAAGCTTTTTATTGTGTGTTGTGATGGGTTATGAATTATTGGTGAAGAATAAAAAGGCTTTTAGAAAGGGTGAAGGCTCAAGAGGGGTAACTAGAGGAAAACTATCTTTTTGGGTTTCTAACGTTTATTTGGCTATATCAATCCAAAAAGGGCCTAAATTCCCTCATAAGATGTGGCGTGGTGATCAAGCAAGTGGACGTGTGGTCTTTCTATCTGGACATCCTTTGTGTCATCACTCAATAATCATTCAAATGAGACTTTTGGCTAGATTCTCACAGGGAACTTAATTGTTCTAACCTTGGCTTCGGAAACTCACTGCTATATACAAATAAATGTTGATACATGTCATTCATGAAAAGATGCAGAAACTATTATACATATATTAATCTAAGTACGAAGAACAAGTTCTTACTCTATTGCTATAATGAGACTTCTAAACTTTTTATTCATCATAGAAAAAAGAAACAAGACTTTTTAATACTAAACGGAAAAATATTTTTGGTCTTTTTCGAAAAAAATTTAGAAAGGAAGAAATATACTATACTATATATACTATATAGAAAATGCCTAGTTTTAGCAAAATGTTACTATACCAACTCTATGATAGAACTATGTTTGTCCTCAAAGTATGAAGATATAAGGAAAGATATTACCATAGAAACATGAGCAAAAATGGCAATACGCCTGTATTATGTTCTTCATGATGAAAATATGTCACCCCCAAATAAATTTGGGGCGTGGGTTGTTTGATATATAACGAGAAATACATAGTTTATTATACTAGGGATATCTACTATAAAATCTTTTTGGGTTTTTGTATTTTTTGAAAACATTTATGAAATGCAGAAAATCTAACATGCATGCATGATTATGATTAGACTACGATTGAAGAAATAAAAAGTATGTAAACAATTATCTATACAGACACATATGAAATGTGTGTGTGTGTGTGTGTGTGTGTGTGTGTGTGTGTGTGTGTGTGTGTGTGTGTGTTTTGAATAATTGTTTTTCTCAATCTAAATGTATCTCTAACCATATAGAGGTTTTGACAAGAAGATAAAATTAAACGTGGATCCGGTATCATTTTGGTTACTCTGAGGCGTACAATTTTTATTTGTATATCCTCTAGTTTTGAAAACTATGGAGAGATGGAGAGATGTTTTAAGAAACTCGTACTCAAAAGCTGTGATTTCTAAATTTGAATTTTGGAAAACAAACCATAACAGGTGATCTTAAGCAACTTTCGTGTTGGCTCATTATTGAACCCAATCTAGTCATATTGTAGCTTCAGTTATGTGTGTTGGGGGATTTACTGCGCAAGACATAATGGAATGGTTTAGTTGATTGGACATTAGCAGGTGGTGGAACTAGGTCTCTTTGGTGGATTTTGGTAGTTCTGGTTAAAATGGGATAGAACCAATGCTCTGTTCTGATTGTTGTAGGTACTTTGTCCTTGTCTGAATGTATTTGATGGTTGACGTGATGATATGTTGGCGAGCAAGGGACAATTGGTATCTATATGGTTTAAGCTTAGACAAAAGTGCATGGTGATATGGGAAACCCTTAGTAACACATAACTGATCCTCAAACTGCCCTTAGAAGAATGGAGATTGCATACTTCTAAGGGTTGGTCGTGAAATCCATTGCCTGTTTTGTTTTTGGAAAATCACATAACTATTGATGTATCAAGAATCATCTATTATGAGAACAGAGAAAAACAACTATTTTGAAAAAGAAATGTAAAATAAAGAAATGAAAATTGTATACTTGCTACATAGGATCACACTTACTCAACAACGAGTAAAAAAATGTTTTATAAAGAATACGCGAGATATATGTGGACTAAGGTTCTGGCACTTACAACCACACACTCCAAGTGGAGTGGTCCAGTTACCTTAAGGATGCACTCTGATTATCCATAAAAACTCAATTAGATTACTCTAACCTTATTCTTACGGTATTAATTATTTATTTCCTACTCTCACATATAGATTTATGCAATATATAGAGTACGGAATCGTTCAACTCCTAAACTACCAGGACATAATAAAATCAATTAATCAACACAAGGGAACAATGGTAGGAGTAATATTTATAGAGGTGAATTTATACTATGAAACTAAATATATGAATTTAACTTATACTAATTTAACTAAGCAATTGAATATGAATTGAATAAAATATAGAGAAGAATATGGAGAAGAGATTAAGGGGATTTGATTTCACTTAAATAAATTCCTAATATGCTAGTGTAGATTATTACAATCATAACCAATTAAGATTAATTGTGATATGATCCCTAATTATTCATGACAATCTCTGCCAACTAATAATTAGCATGTGAGAAAGTTCAACCCATTTTCATGGAAAATCAACTAACCTACTAGAGTGAACTCTTAAATGCAATAATTCTAACTAACACATCAACTCTTCATCCAAGCTTCATCAAACCCCTCTAGTGGAGGTTTAGCTAGAATTCATTAGACTATCATTTCTAACACAAGAACAGTAAAAACAAGTCATTATTGAATAACTAATTAAACTCTCTTAATCTAAATTAACAATAGTCTAAGATTCAAACATGGATTACAATTGAAATTTAAACTAATTTAGAACTAAGATTATGAATACTATTTATCAATTTAAAACAACTAAATCTATGAATGAAAGTTTGAATTCGAATTTAAATATTGAAATATAACTAAGTAATTTATTCTAAAATTCAAAACTTATTCTCACAACTAATAAAATTGACAACTAACTAGATTAATCTATATAAACTAATTTAATCAATTAAAACTAATTCTATATTACAAAAACTAAATTTTATGAACTAGAACTAGGTTTAGATCTAGATAGTTTAAGAGCTAAACTTTTGTCTCTTGATATAGAAGAGCTAGATCCCCAAATTCGTGCATAGGCTAAGGAGTCATGTTTTGGGCCGAAAAATCGAGCTCAAAACCCAATTTGTTGAATCCAAGACTTCCTATTCTGGTCGTGTTACTGTAGTACGAGTTTTCACTAACTTATACTACTCTGAACGAGTCGAGGTCTAGACCATTGGAAAGAGCTTTTTGAGACGGTCATTTTGATATAAAATGGGCCTAAATCTGAGGTTTGAGTCCAAAGATATGGCATATTGAAGTTCTAATGACTTTTTTTCAGCTTTCTAATCCGGTTTAACTTTCACTTAACAGTTTTGACTTGGGCTTTTTAAGGTTTTTTTCTCCATGAAACTTGGGCTTTCTTCATAGAACTTTCATAGCAATCCCTTTAGCTCTTTTTAGCGCCTAATTAGTAACGAATTTATATTTATTCAACTCCAAACCCTGAAATACTCAAAAGCACGTAATTAGTGAAAAACCTATATTATTAATCACATAATTGGTCTAACAGCAATATTGTTAAAGGGTTAAAACTACAATTTTGGGCTCTTATCAAACCACCCCCAAACAGCATTTTGCTTGTCCTCAAGCAAATATGAGAAATTAGAATAAGTTACCAAAAATGGAGTTCTAACTAGTCTCGTTTCGCCGAGTGCGATTGCATTGACCATATGCAACAAGGGCTTAAACCACTAGGAATTCTCTAGTAGACGAGTTATAGCCTCGTGAGAGTTTTCCAGTGAAGGTACTCACAAACTTCATCTATACTACGACGACTAAGAAATAAAATTATTGTTTCCTTATTTATGTCTCAATTATCTATACATCTCACTAGCAATAGATACAGAATAATCAAGTCGAAACCTAAGCTAATATATGCATAAAAATCAATCATCTACGAATAAACATATATACAAAGAGTAATACTATGAAATGCACTAGCAGGTCCGTTTCTGAAAACTCGGAATAGCGTCCTTAAGTAGGTCCTCACATAAATGTCAAGACAAAAACCACTCTGATTTTTCCTCACCAAGTTTAGCTACTCGGTGTCGCATTAGGCACACTTTACCTTACAATCTCAATGACACACAAGGAAGCTGGAGTCGATCAAACACATCTGCCACTTACTATCACACTAACCTATTCCTAATTGAGCTAGAGGTCTTTATTAGGTGTTGCGGGGATTAGGAGATGGTTTAAGAAGGAAGGAAATGGATATTCAAAAAGGACAAGTCTGAGATAATAGGGTCTTCATATTACGTAACTAGAGAAACCTTTGTTCTTTTGCTTCTACACTTTGTTTCCACCCTTAGCCTTTTTATTTTGGCTTTTTTACTCCTTTTATTTTTTTGGAGTTCTAACTCTTTATTTTTATTTTTTTATTTTTTATTATTTTTTTTATTTGGATGGAAACTTTCTTTTCTTATTCTTTTCTGAAACAACTAACTAATTTTTGTTTACACCGATTTTTCTCTTCTTTTTTCTTCACTCATCCTATTCTCAGACTCATTCTATAATGGGTAGATTGATTTTTTATTATGTTTTGTTTTTGTAAAAGGATAAAGGAATTATGGTTTATGAAAGGCTAAAGAAAGGCTCAGAGGACGACTAGCAGAAAATAATTTCATAAGGTTTGAGTTTCTGGCTATATCGATCTAAAGAGGGCCTAAATTCTCGCTCAGGATATGGTATAGTGATCAAGCAAGTGGACGTGTGATTTCTCTATCCGGATTTTACTTCTCCTTTATGTCATTTCTCAACTGTTTCCCTAATATAAGGCTTTAGGCTATATTCTCACAGGATTTGTAGAATAAGGACTCTAGCCTAGATTTCAGAAACTTACTGACAAACAATCATAGATACTCATGCAATATATTTATAGAACAATGCAAAGATTATTATCTACATATTAACCTAAGTTTCTAAAAACTATTCTAATGCAAACGCTATGTGAGACTTCTAGATTATTAAGAGCATAGATAAAGAAAACAATACCAATATTCCTAAGTGTATAACATAAACTTTTTATCTATATTTTTGAATTTTTGAAATTTTTGAATTTTTACTAGAAAACAAGTGCATATTGTACATATCTATATCCTAGCAAATGCTTTAATTACACGTGTTTCTATGCCACCCTCAAACAAGAAGCATGTTTTGTCCTCAAAGTATTGAAATAAAAAAGGGTAGAAAAATATAATGGAAACACATGAAATTCTGGAATATCTGCAAAACAAGGTTAAAACATACTAATATAGAAAAAGAAAAACAAACGCAACTCTATATGAGTTCCACCCGTTATGGGGTTAACAAGAATTAAATTACTTGGGAAATAAGCAGACACTAACTGAAATTAAAAACTTACCTTATCTCCAGCGTTTAAGCGTTGTCAACTTCTTCTATAAAGAAATAAGGTTCCTTCGCATCCTGCCACGCCATGATGATTTGCCAGGCTTCATGCCATTTATCATCTACAATCGCTAACCTGCTTAGCACCACTTGGTCGGATGGGTGTAGGGCACAACCAAATGAGGTTGTAGCCTCCACCCTGGCCAAGTCATTACACGGAAAGAATGAATAATACAGTTGGTGGGTCGTACAATGTCGACCCCTACCCAATCCGTGAAACGGGCACAAAAAATAGGGAAGAAACATAGCATAATACGGTAAACTAAAACAGGCATACGAAAGTACTTATGCCTCATGCTATGGGCTCGTGTTAAACTAGACATTAAGGTCTGGGGAATATCATAGAGCATACGTCCCCCAGCTAAAGCAAGAAAAATATCACAAGTTTCGTCATTCGCAGAAGAATAACGTCATTCCCCTCTAATGTTTAGCATTATCCAAAACATAACAGTGCCCACGTTCATGGACAGGCTACCAAGGGCTACGTTATAGGCCTCTTGGTCCTCTATCCTAAATATTCCTGCCCCATAATCCTCATGCAATTCCTCATAGTTATAGAGGTACATATTATCTACCAAATAGGCCCATAAGTCTTGTATTTCAGCGGGCATAGCAAGTCCGAGAGCAAAGGCTAACAAGAACCTAGTAATTTCCATCGTTTCATCCTCAATGGTGATGGAGAACACTTGTTCTCCATCCGGTCTATCAAAAAACTTACAATTATCATAAAAATAAGATGTAAGTGTAGGAGAATAAAGTTCATCAGGTCTTATCATTAGCGGTTCCCAGCCTGCTTGTATGATTACCTCGCAAAACCACACACCATAAATGTCACTTTGGAACAAGTCTTCAAAAGACTGTTCCGGTATGAGTGTAGGAGAGTTCATTTCAATAAATGCACTCTAGAATTACTGCAAACTACCCTGGAAAACTTGACAAAAAATTCAGAATTTTTCGTGGCTACGAAGGTCAGGGCGCGGGTGGTGCTCAAATTTAGCCTTGAATGGGCGCAGGTCGCGCTCCGGAGAATTTGGACTTATAGTGTTTTGGGCGTGGGTCGCACTCAATCTAGGCGTGGGTCGCACTCAGGGTAAACTAGACTAGCAATGTTATGGGCACAGGTGGTGCTCCACCGATGGCAGGCGTAGCCTCGAGGTCTTTGAAATCTTTGAAGTGAGAAGGAAAAAGAAGGAAAACTTGGGAGTGAAAGGTGAGAGATGAAAGTGAGAGATGTGAGTTGTGTGTGGAAAATGAATGAAGTTTATATAGGTTTTTAGTTTCCAAAATGAATCGGGAAGTTGCCAAAAAGTTTTAAGGCAATTGCCGGAAACAAAATTTTCCAAAACCGAAAACAAAAACAACCCATATTCTTGATTCTAAAACAAACCTAATATCTTTTAGGTTAAATTTAGGGTAGTAACTGCCTAACTCATTGAGATTTCATCCTACCACAATATTTACTCATAGTCATGCCAATATCAGCAACATTCCCAACAATCATCGCAAAATTATATAATAAATTGTGGATCATATAAAAACCATGCTAAAAGAAATAATACCACCCCCAAACAATTCGGGAAGGTGGGATTAACACTAAAATCAACGCATAATTTGAAAAGAACCAAATTAAATTAAAATCAAAATTCAAATACAATTAACTACCGAATTCAAATTTAACAACTTAACATCCAATCTACTAAAAACAATAAAAACAACATCGAAACAACAAACAACAAGAAATCTAGCTACGAGATGAGGAAGGGATAAGAATAGGAAGTTGAGTGATCAAGAATGGAAAAACCAATCACCCCCCCCCCCCCCCAATTTGTTTTAAACATGGGTCTTTTAAAGTCAGATTCCCCTAGACTTAATATGTGGTCGTTTTAAGTCAGATTCTCCTAGACTGTGCACACCCCTAAACAAGCAAGAAATTGGGGTGGCACAAAATAGATGACGCGTGGTCAACTATAAACTAATAGTTGAAAGAGTTGGGGTCTAGCCATAAAAACATGATACTAAATGCACCTCCAAACAGAATGAAGTTGTATAATAATTGGAAGCAATCATGTAGAAGAATGAAAGAAAACGTATGCAACCCATCAAAGAACATATGCAAACCATCATGTTGTAGCTGCATTAAAAAGTTGGAATGACCCAAAAGATGAATTAGCGATACTTTCGGTGAGAAAGGAATAAAGTATGGATCCTGATGTCTTTCATGAGGCTCAGATGAGGAAAAATAAGACAAACTAGGTGTCTCACTACACTCGGTCAAAGCTTGGTTCTCAACTACAAGAATGGTGTACTCATGGGATTATGTGCTAGGCAAACACTCTTCACCGTGAGGGTTGAAAAAATTATAGAGGGCCCTTCTGAGGCAATTGGCTTAAGGGCAAAATCGAGGTTCCTTTGAAATGGTGGGTGAATGGATGGCTTAGTTGTGGTAGATGGTTAGATTATAGGAGGTGGTAACTCAGGTAGATGGTGGTTGGTTGGTGGTTCATCAGTTGGTAGATCCTCACACGCTCTTAAGAAATCATAAAAGTCTTCATCTAGCTTAGTTGAATCCATAAAGTTGTGGTTCGTGGCTTTATCTTTAAGAAATTCATCTATTTCTTCCATTATTATTTCCTCAGCTTCCAAACTAAATTGAGATTCATATTGTGCTAAAGAAGTTACTTCCTCTTTTTCTTACACATTAACTTGTTCATGCCTTAGATTAGAATTGTTAATCTCTATGTCCTCACCCTCTTCCTCTAAAACACTATAAGTATTCTCAATGGCATCATTCGAATGTGTTGAAGAATCATCCAACCGAGTGTGGTTAGCAAACACAAAGGCCTGGACATGCTCAACGGGAGGGTCCATATTAAGAGAATGCCAATAGTTATCAAAATTTTCCTTCGTCACACCTTTATAAATATCTTCTAAAGTGTCATCATTATATTCATCGTCAGATGGATCGGTGGGAGGTTCCTCGGAGGCATCACTCAAATTTAAGTGGTCATCCAAAAGTAGTCTTAAAGAGTCGTCTCCAAGAATTTCCTCATCCAGGTGGGGTGTTGAGTCAACATAATGGTTAATGGAAGGGTCATGGATAGGTAATGGTTCATGAAATTAGGGTAGGTCTTAACTAGGTTGAATGGTGTGGTTATGGGAATAGGTTGTTCTACTTATGGGTCGATCTCTAGCAAGGTTGAAAGTTCTTTATTAGGTGAGGGGATCATGGAAATCATCTGGGCTATGTTCTGAAGCATAGTTAGGTTCTGAAGCATAGTTTGAGAAATTCGGTCTAGGAATGGGTGAACTAGATAAATGGGTAATTTCTAGTATGGTGGAAATGTCTTGTTGGTATGGTGTTTGATAGTCATAGTTATTGCCGTTTGAGTGACTCTGGTTGATCCCTGTATAGTTTGGATGACTATAAAACTCTTGATTGTATGGGTCACTATAAAAATTTGAAAATTGAGGTTCATAATTATTATTATATCCTATAGTAGGCTCAAACTTTTGATATGATGGGCAATGAGAAGCCCAATGGTCAGGACTACCACAACATGAACATGGTAAAGGGTTTGCATAATAATCATATGATTGTTGGTCTACATATTGATATGCCATATTGGTTTTACAAATATATTATAGGACAATTAATATGCAAACAAAACTCTAACTATAAATATTTAGATAGGCATGTACGTTGACGTTTACGATAAACAAGCCTGATTATTCTAGAATTGAAACTCCTCTGATAGAAGAGGCGATGAGTGGAAGAAGGAGTACCTGAATGCCTCCTTGCTACACGTATGAATAGCATCTTGTATACACAATCTCAGTGTATTGAAAAAGTTAGAAATACCGAATAACTTGAAGAAATTGAAGTTTGGACTGAGGCGGGGTGCGCTTAGAATTTGCCTATGAAGGGCGCAGGTCACGCTCATTCCTGAGGCAATTTTCAGTGAGTGAGGGGGGGCTTAGAATTTGCCTGTGAAGGACGCTGGGTTCTTATTCCGGGTGGAACACGAAGTTCTGATTGTTTTGAGCGCAAGTCGCGCTCAAACTTTACCTTGTATGGGCGCGGGTCACGCTCTCCAAAAAATTTGAAATTTTTATAGTAGGTTACTAAGACGTCTAGTAAGTATCTTGTAAAATTTTAGAACAATCAGAGCTATGAAAGTCCTTTACTGCCCTACAAAATTTGTGAAACAGTTTTCAGACACAATACAAACAACCGAATGGTTAACCAATCAAAACAAAGCCAAAAATCACCAAACTTTTACTAGAGACTTCTGACAGATCATGCGTGTTTTTGTAAACATTTTAGAGAAATTGGAGTTCTACAAATCCTCCTTACCGGCTATTGTTCCAGAAATTAAGTGTTGCAAAACTGCAGAAACATACTAGAAACACTCCACTAGTTAGGAGGTCAAAACAAATAAAAAACTTGTCAAATTTTTACTGGAAACTTCTGACTTAGGATAAATACTCCTGTAAAAAGTTTAGAATTTTTGGAACTGCCTAAGTAACCTTACTCGTCTGTTTTTCAAGAACTTATGGTTTGAAAACTGAAATGCAGCACTGTAAAGATCGTATTTGTTCACAAGGTAAAACAATTAAAAAAATTCTGAAAATATTCCAGTAAATCAATAACACCTTAGATATTATGCCTGAAATATTTTAGAATTTTCGAAAATTTAAAAATACCTTTACTACAGTATTCGTCACTGTGATTCCGCAATCTTAAGGGAGCACGGGCGCGCTTTGTGCAAGGCAAAAGGGAGGGCGGATTAAAACAGTGAATTTCAAGCATGAACAGTAACAAAAATATGAGAAACAAGAAAAAAAATTAAAAGGGTGGGTGGGTAGAGAATGGGGGATTGCACCTTGGATTCAAGCAATTGAATTCTTGTCCTGAAAGAGTTCAAGATGGCAGCGGCGCCATTTGATAACCCATAAAAACTCAACTATGATTACTCTAACCTTATTCTTACGGTATCAATTATTTATTTCTACTCTCATATATTGATTTATACAATATATAGAGTATGAAATCGTTCCACTCCTAAACTACCAATACATAAAGAAATCAATTAATCAACACAAGGGAATAATGGTGAGAGTAATATTTATAGAGATGAATTTATACTATGAAACTAAATATATAAATTTAACTTATACTAATTTAACTAAGTAATTGAATATGAATTGAATAAACTATAGAGAAGAATATGGAGAAGAGATTAGGGGGATTTGATTTCACTTAAATAAATTCCTAATATGCTAGTGTAGATTATTGCAATCATAACCAATTAAGATTAATTGTGATATGATCCCTAATTATTCATGGCAATCTCTGCCAACTAATAATTAGCATGTGAGGAAGTTCAACTCATTCTCATGGCGAATCAACTAACCTACTATAGTGAACTCTTAAATGCAATAATTCTAACTAACACATCAAGTCTTCATCAAACCCCTCTAATGGAGGTTTAGCTAGAATTCATTAGATTATCATTTCTAATACAAGAACTGTAAAAACAAGTCATTATTGAATAACTAATTAAACTCTCTTAATCTAAATTAACAATAGTCTAAGATTCAAACATGGATTACAATTGAAATTTAAACTAATTTAGAACTAAGATTATGAATACTAATTATCAATTTAAAACAACTAAATCTATGAATGAAAGATTGAATTCAATTTAAATATTGAAATATAACTAAGTAATTTATTCCTAAAATTCAAAACTTATTCTCACAACTAATAAAATTGACAACTAACTAGATTAATCTATATAAACTAATTTAATCAATTAAAACTAATTCTATATCACAAAAACTAAATTTTATGAACTAGAACTAGGTTTAGATATAGATAGCTTAAGAGCTAAACTTTTGTCTCTTGATATAGAAGAGCTAGATCCCCAAATTCGTGCATGGGCTGAGGAGTCATGTTTTGGGCCGAAAAATCGAGCCCAAAACCCAATTTGTTGAATCCAAAACTTTCCATTCTGGTCGTGTTACTGTAGCGAGAGTTTTCACCAACTTATACTACTTTGATCGATTCAAGTTCTAGACCATTGGAAAGAGCTTTCTGAGCCGGTCATTTTGATATAAAATGGGCTCAAATCGGAGATCTGAGTCCAAAGATATGGCCTTTTGAAGTTTTGTTGACTTTTCTTCAGCTTTCTAATCCGGTTTGACTTTCACTTAACAGCTTTAACTTGGGCTTTTTAAGGGTTTTTTCTCCTTGAAACTTGGGCTTTCTTCATAGAACTTTCATAGCAATCCCTTTAGCTCCTTTTAGCGCCTAATTAGTAACAAATTTATATTTATTCAACTCTAAAGTTTGAAATTCTCAAAAGCACGTAATTAGTGATAAACTTATATTATTAATCACATAATTGGTCTAACAGCAATATTGTTAAAGAGTTAAAACTACAGTTTTGAGCTCTTATCACACTCCCATGGAATGCATCGAGAAAACACAATGTGTGTTTTATAGTCAGATATTCAAGACTATATTTTTAAGTCAGATTCCCCAAGACTATGCATGAGATGGATGATATGCTGTTAACTATATACTAATAGTCTAAACAGTTGGGAATCTTTATAGAAAAATATATAAAAGCATACACTCCCAAACAGAATGAGATGATTCATGTGGAATGCAAGGTGCAGAATGATAAGAGATATTTGTGCAACCCATCATGGAACTTATGCAATAACCCGTCATGTTTGAATTGTCCAAAAGAGTGAGAAGTTGGTAGTAGATGTTCTTCATGAGGCCCAGATGATGGGGAATAGGACATACCAGGTTTCCTAACTACTGAAATGATGGACTCTTGTGTTTGTATATTGGGCAAAGTCTCTTTACTGGGAAGGTTTAGAAAATTATGAATGGTCTCAAAGGCAATAGGTTTAAATGCGAATTTGAGGTTTCCTTGAAATGGTTTCATGGTGTTGTCCTCAGAAATTGGTGGATGTTTGATGAATGGAGATTGGATTTCAAGAGGTGTTAAATTGGGTGGTGATGGTTGGTTAGTGGTTCTTCACATGATCTCAAGAACTTAGAGAATTCTCCATCTAGTTTTCGCGTTTCCACAAGATTGTGGTTCATATCTGCAAAAGTAAAGATGTCACAAATTTATTCCATCAATAAATCTTTAACAGCCAGATTAAATTGAAATCCACTTTCCACCATAGATTTTACTCCCTCTTTTCCAAGCACTTCATTTTCTTTGTCCTCTCTACCTAGATCTTCATAAATTTTCTCAATGTCATTGTCCAAGTGTGTCGAGTCCAATACATGCTCTTGAGTTTCTTTTGCCAGAGTTTTCTCATTTATGGGTGATGATACATTAAGGCATGTGAGAGAAACTATGAATTTAGGCATATAATCATCATCATAAGATCTGGAATTCTCACGATAGTCAGGTGGAGGCTGATGGGTTTTTAACTGGTCATGAGTATCAGGATGGACTTTAGCAATTGCCTTTGTTATAGTAACACCTTGTTTCTCTTTTCAGCTGGGTTCTGGACTGGTGGGAAGAATAATAGTCTCAGATGTGGCATCTTTTGAATCGGATTGGAGAAAACATAAGGTAGTTACTATTTGCTGAGTTAGTCTAGTTTGCTTGGCCATTTCCTGGTAGAGTTAGGTTGTTCTGTGATGGATGGTGTAGTGGAATATGAATTTCATATGGATGGTGATGTGAATGATAATGGGCTTTGAGTGAAATCGTACTCTGACTGACCAAGTGGATATATGAATGGTGGTTAACTATTTGTATGGAACTACATGAATTATCGACATGACTAGAAAACTCTTAAGTGTATGGGGTACTAGGGAAGTTTGAAAATTGAAGTTCATATATCGTAAGAATTTCCCGTAGTAGATTCGAATTTGGTATATGATAGGCATTGAGATAACCAGTGATAAAGACTACCGCAAAAAGAACAGGGTTCTGGGTTTGCATTGTAATTCCATGATGGTTGTGATGCATATTGATAAGACATGAATGCTCAATCAATTATGATGCACAAACAGTAGAAATTCATTTTTTTTTGTATTTTTTTTTTGAAAACTTTGCTTTGGTCTATAATTTACTATGCCCTATTCAGAGGAACAATTAGGCGCGAGACTAGGATGGCTCTACTACACGTCTCAGAAGAGTAAGCAGTCACTTCACCAAGTGGTGTGCTACCAAGAATCTCACTCACGATGAATCTGGGGGAAGGGAGTAAGGAAGGTAGTTGGTCCACCGGAATCTGGTAACTGATTACTGTAAATCCCTGTGGCTATATATTTGTCCTTTTCTGGAGGAGCGTGACTACTTTGGACTCTAGTTGATTGATTTTATTTAAATTTTTTTTGTCTAGGGCTTCCAAGAATCAAGAAACGTCCAAATTACCTACATTAGGTAATGATTTCCCAATGGTTGTTATGGCTCGGGTTCAGCCTTATGCGCGAATGTAAATTGCAGTGCGGAAAGTAAATTTCAAACAGTCATGTAAGAATGCTTGAACACACAAGTATCCTCTTACTTGGCTTCAATGAGGTTTAGAAATTACCTCTCAAGTCGTGCTTACACGCTGCTTGAGGAAAAAACAACATCGGTTGGCGCTTGATCTGAGAATCAGGCCCAACCTAGCTTTATCCTGTTTTAAGTTACAAATAAAGGCCCACTTAAAAAGCCCACAAGTTGGGTTTTTGACAATTTATACAACTTTGCCTTCAAGGGCTCAAACTTAAACTAAACTAAGATTATACTAATCTAATTAACTAGTTTTAGATTAATCACCTAGATTAACTAGAGCTAATTGGACTTAGAGTGTTGATTCAAAGTGTGTGAGCTATGATCCACAACTTGCCTCACACACTTGAACTTCCCAAGGCAATTAAAACTCTAATCCCTTGGTAAGTATTAAACTTAAACCAAGTTTAACTCAAGTTCATCATAATAAATCAATCAAAAACCAAGTTTTTTTTTTTGTTTTTCTTTTTATCACTAACTATTACAAACAAATTCCACTATTTTCCCCTACTTTATTACAAAATCTAGGCTCAGAATACAACTGTGTGTCACAAATGAACTAGACCTCAAAAAAATCTCACGCACTTCTATGGAGGTGAATCTGCGGTCGCCGGCTTACCTTGCCTTTTTTTTGTGTATTTAAATGGTGTATGGATGATTTAGATAGATGATGTAGATGGATGATGGTTGTTGACCAAAATAGAAGCGTATCAAAACCTAATTATCCCTCAATAAGTAAAAGATGAGTAGGGTATCGTTCCACTTTTAAGTGTATGTTATGTGAAGGACAGGACTGGAAAGGGGGTTTAAGGGATTAAAAACTATGATTGTAGAGATTTTAGATTCTAATGCTAAACTAAACTAAATTAACTAAACTATTGAGAATTTATAAGAGAGGGAATTCAAGAGATTAGAATCCACCAATACTTTTAATCTATGACTTTCTGCTTCATGGTTGTTCTTACAAGTAGACTACAATTAGGCAATCGAGCGAGTGTCAATGCCCTCTTGGACGAAATATCGTTAACAATTAACTCTACTTAAGGTTGTTCCTATGTTTATGCTATTAATAACTTCTTTCCTTTTATGTAAGCTCATGCACCATTCAATGTATTACCAAGAGCAACATCAATGAGTACTTCCTAATAGGGCGGCCATTCAATGAATCACCACTTAAGGCAAACACAAAGAATACTTCCCTAACTCTAAAGAACTATACTACTAGAAGAAAAGTAAAGAACACTAGCATGATATTAATATTGCAAAACATAAACCCTATTCTATACTTCCATCCCCTGGTGTGGACAATGGAACTAATAACTAAAAACATAAAGAACTAACCTGATTGAAGAACACCATGAACCAGAAGAATCATTAAACCTTAAGCACTGGCTTCATCTCCTCCCTTGAAAGAGGAGATTAGCCTTCCATAAAGAATGAAGAACATGAAGAACGAGAAGGAGAAGAATCGAAGAACATAAGACTAGAAAGACTAATTTATTAAGACTCAGCTAGTTAAAACCGATCTTTTATTATTAATCTCTCTCTGCCTCAAGTTCTGGAGACAATAGTATAAGTGAATTGGCAAATTACATGAGGCACTTAGGTCCTCTATTTATAGGGGTTACAATGAGTTCTAGAAGCATTCCAAACCGTCATTTGTTTCCTAATACAAATAGACTTCATTCAGAGTCCAACTTCGTCTCCAAAACTGAGAAGGAATTGGCTACAGTGTCGTTTCATGCGCCTGGACGCACGATTCATGCATCTCAGTCACAAGCAATGCGTCTGGACGCTCAATCCATGCGTCCTAGACGCGGAAGTCTATTTTGTCTCTTTGCTCTATCCTTCTATCCTCTTTTGTGGGCTTTGGTCCAAGCAACGAATCCTTTGGCCTTGGGCTTCCAAATAGGCTTTAAAATAGGTCCAAGTCGCATCTTTAATAGCTTCAATTCCTTAGCCTTCTCCATGATTGTCCACGGGTTTTCCATGTGATCCTTAATACTTCGAATTGCTCCGTTTTACCCCTTTTTCTCTAATATTCCACAAAACTCTCTCTTTCACCTGTAGAATCATAAAACATAACTTACAAATACTATTAGTCCAATAAGATGGCTAAACAAGAGGCATAATCGAGGGTTAAATAGCACTTTTTGAGCACTTATCACGACTCCCAACTAGCCTTTTGCTAGTCTCTTAGAAAATAAGATAAAAAATAGATAATTGATCAAAATCACATCATAATAACAAAAATAAAATCCTAACTCATTTTCGCAGGCATCGCGATTGCATTTACCATATGCAACAAAGATTTAAACCTTTAAGTTCCCCAAAAAGGACGAGTTATAGTCTCGTTAGGGTTTTCAAGTGATATACCCATAAAATCAATCAATAACATGTTCAAGAATGATAGCATTTTTAGAGAGAGAAATTCCTTACCCACTTAGTGCTTACTCCAACAGACAGTCTCCATTACTAACTACATTGCTGCAAAGACTCATAGATTATGATGGGAGATAGTAAAAATTGAAAAAATTCTCAATCAAGGCTTATGTGTGTACTTAGTCAATCTCCTATACTCTCCCATCCAAGAAACGGAATCCCTAGTTTACATTTAGACAGATAATCTCGACTTTCAATCCTCACCGGTCATACTCTCAGAAAAGAATCTCTCAGAAGATGGTCTACTTTTTACCTTATGTATGTGGGGAAAAGAATAATGAATACGAACATCCCACATACTACCTTGAAAAACAGACTTCTAGATGACAGTTGTCTCATGGAAAGAATGTCAATCACATATGAAGTGCCGGGTCCTTCGCTTTAGCATCCTCTCACCTATTTTAGACTTCGTACCATACTGTGGTGATAAGTCATGGGTTATAACTTGGCTTGGGTATTGGTTTATGAAGGAAAGGTAAAAAGGATTCTAAGGTTTTTTCTGAAAACACTAAGGGTTTTGCTTCATTCTTTGGAAGATTTCTTCAAATTCTGTATTGCAAAGAAAATTCTTCCTTTGTCTTAGCTTTTCCATCCATTCTGTTCAACCTTTTTTTTTTTTTTTTTTTTTTTTTTTTTTTAGCTCAGTGGTATATCTTTGATTAGTACTGAATATGCTTGTTTTCCACTAGCTTCTTTCACTTAGAACAGAATGATGGTCTTCATTGTATCTCTCTAGTATTTCCTTGTAATCTTCCTTTTGTGCTATTTCTTCCTCTTTGTGCCCCTCGTATTCTCATAAACATATAGGTATGGCTGATAAAGATTTTGGCTATACTCCTTATCTGGAGTTGGGTAAAGGGTAAAGGGTTTTATGAAAGAAAATGGCTTATTGTGAAGCTCAAAAAGGTTTAACATGATGGTCCTACTAGGTGGGATAAAGGCTGAATGGGCTCACTACTTGACTTATCAGTATGATACTTTGTTTCGAATAGACTACAAGACCTAATGGCTATCTCCCCATTTGATGTCACTTCGTGATTAACCAAATCAATAAATAATGAGACTATATTACAACGACATAAAGAACTGAAAGATGTTAAGTCACTAAGACTCGGATTTTTCGTAAGAACTCTCCAAAGAATGGGTATAAAGCTCAAGTCTCACGGGCTAAGTCTAAAAATTCTACTTCAAGTTTACTAGGGGTTTAAATCTCTCTTCTAGCAAAAGTACACAAAACTGACCAAGTTTTATGGTGGTGCCTTGATAAAGAATTCTATCAACAAAAACTATGTCCGAGCATAATAAATAGTCTAAGCGGTAATGAAATCAATAATATCAACTATCTATCAAACTCAACACTAAGCAGTATAGAATCTATATCCCAGACTCATCATTAAAATTCATTTTTCTCATGCTATTGATATAGAAACAAAAATATTTTTGTTTTTGAAAACTAATTTTCGAAATTCATTTCTCAAGTACACTCTCCCCCTACTTATGCATGCATTGACCTCAATGTATAAAGAAGTAAATGAAATGGATGAGAAAAAGGTAGGATATTACCATTGATGCCGAATATCAAGAATTAGTTCAAGAAACAAATTTTTAGGTCTTTTTATGTTAGATCCCCAAGACGTAATGTGAGTCTTTTAAAGTCAGATTCTCAAGACTTTTGAGTCCTTTATAGTCAAATCCTCAAGACTAGTATTCCCACCCACTAGGTTCCACTTTGTAGGAATTCTTCTGATCTCTCTCAGCATGTGATTGACAAAAGAATACCTTGTACCAAGAATTTTCTCTTAATGGCTGTAACCCAAGACAAGTTTCAAAATGGCAATTCTTACAACAACCTAGCTTACGCACTCTCCTCTTATGTGCAAATGGACTTTTACCGAACCCTACACGAGCCATAGAAATAATCTTCCTTTGAAGGTCAACAGGGAGTAAATCCCATACACTAACAGGTGGGGAATACTTAGGTTTCCATCTCAAAACCAATCTTTCGACAACATGCTTACTTCCTGTAGACATTTTCGCTCGATCTACTAGAATTCCTTCCTTTGAAACTTGGTGACCCAACACTATCCCTTCCTTTACCATGAAGTGACACTTTTCCCAGTTCAGAACTAAGTTGGTATCGCAACAACGTTTAAGGACTAAGGAGAGATGGTACAGACAATCCTCAAAAGGACATGTGAATGTGGTCTTCTCTTGGTCCTCAGGGTGAATATGGATCTGAAAATATCCTAAGTAACCATCAAGAAAGCAGTAGTAAGCTTGTCCATCTAATCTTTCTGACATCTGATCGATGAAAGGCAATGGAAAATGATCTTTCCTCGATGCGCTATTCAACTTCCTGTAATCGATGCAAACTCTCCATCTAGTCTGAATCCTAGTTGGAATCAACTTATTGTTCTCGTTCTCAATTACTGTGGTTCCGAACTTCTTCGGCACAACTTGAACTGGACTAACCCATTGACTATCAGAAATAGGGTAAATAATGCTGGCATCAAGGAGTTTGACGTCCTTTTCTCGAACTACTTCCTTCATCTTCGGATTAAGCTTCCTCTGTGGTTGCTTAGAAGTCTTGGAATCCTCTTCCAAATGAATCCTATGTTGAACTATCATAGGGCTGATCCCCTTGATATCATCAATTGTCCAACCTATAGCTGACTTGTGTTCCTTTAAAAGTGCTACTAACCTGGATTCCTGCTCCTCAGTCAAATCTGATGCAATGGCTACTGGGTAGGTTCCCAAATCTCCCAAGAAAACATACTTGAGTGTAGACGGCAAAGGTTTCAATTCTAGCTTAGGCGGCTCCTTCTTAAGCTTTTTAGATGGTCCATCAGGCATAGGTGATTCAAACTTTTCTTTGAACTTGATGTCATCCATGACAGGTGATGAATCCAAAATCGCATTGATTGCCTCAACACTAAGTTCCTCACAGTCTGAGTCTGTCTGAGCTTTCAACAACTCGTCAGCAGGATATGAATGAGTCAGATAGTCCTGTGCTAATGCTTCAATCATGCATACCTCATTCATAGCACATACCTCCTGTGGTTGCTATAACATATGGAAAACATTGGTCTCGACTCTCATATTACCAAAGGATAACGTCATATTACCGTTTTGACAATTGATGAGTGCATTTGCAGTGGCCAAGAATGGTCTACCTAGAATGATTGGTATCTGCCTACCAGATATAGGTTCTGTGTCGAGTACTATGAAATCAACTGGATAATAGAAATCTTCGATCTTGACTATGACGTCTTCAATGATTCCTCTAGGTATCTTCACTGATCTATCTGCGAACTGTAAAGTAACATCAGTCAGTTTTAGATCATTCAAGCCCAACTTCTCGTAGACAAAATATGGTAGAATATTCACACTTGCACCCAAATCTAATAAAGCTTGCTCCTCCAAAGAATCTCCAATTCTACATGTAACAATTGGACTTCCAGGATCTTTTAGTTTCACAGCCGCTAGATTCTGTAGGTACGATGAATATCTTTGAGCGATAAAAGCTTCTTTCGGAATGTTGGTCTTCTTCTTCACTAGATCTTTCACGAACTTGGCATACGAGGGAACTGGCTTGATGGCGGTCAAAAATGGGATATTAATATGCAAATTCTGAAATACATCACAAATCTCCTTGTACTGGTCATCCTTTCTAGTATTCACTAGTTTAGAAGGAAACGGTGCTGGCGGATTCTTCAATATCGGTTCTCTTCGTTCAGCTTCGGTTGGCTTGGTAACAAATAGTGGAGTCACTCGTGATGTCTTCTTCTTACTTACTTCCACGTACAGTAGTTCCTTCAACTTCTTTTGCAACAGTTGCTTCAGCAGGTGGCACAACACTAGATATATCTGGAGTGTTAGAACTGGGTGGGATGGTGGGGACATAAGTTACCTTAGGCTCCGTAGAATCTTTTCCTGGTTCATACACAATCTTATTATCAACTTTCTTGCCTGACCTCAGAGTGGTGACAGAATTAACTTGGTCATGAGTAATCTCCAGGTTATCTACCTGCAAGACACCTCTTCATTACGGATTTGGCTCCGGCTGGCTTGGTAATGCTCCTTTTGATCTCTCTGTCAAGGAAGCAGCGATTTGCCCTATCTGGCCTTGAATGACACTAAAGTTACTCTCCAACTTCTGGGCTCTTTGATTTGTCTGTTTTAGCTCATTGACAATGGTGGTGATAGCTTCTTCCAAATGTGGGATAACTGCTTTGCTCGACTGAGGCGTAGGGGCAATATATCCACTCATAAAATCTGGTACTAACTCTCTATTTGTGTTGGCTTGGTATTACTGGTTTTGGTATGATTGTTGATTTATGTATGGTTGCTGGCGGTTTTGGAACTGATATTGGTTATTCTGGAACTGATTTGACTGATTTTGGAATCCTTGAGGAAAATTCCTCTGATTTGTATTTTGTGGCTTCCAATAATTCTGTCCCTGATTGAACTGGTTATTTTTTCCTAAAGAGTTGATACTACATGCCTCTGCATTAGTATCCAGATAGTACTTAACACTCTTGCTGGTGTGGCCTTCATCAGAACATAGCTCACAAATGGCATAACAAGGCTTGGTTGGCTGAGGTTTAGCTTGGAAATTGTTTGCTTTTAGAAGATTCATGGAGAGCTGATCAAACTTCTTGTTCAGAGTTTCAAGTCCTGTTGATAGGCTTGCCATAATTGATAGCATTGCTTGATTTAGGTCTTCTTGAATTTGGTAGCCAAATTGCTTCGGCACCCCCTCCACTCTAGCTATGTCCTCACTGCTAGTACTCCATTGTTGAGTGTCTTCAGCTAAATTCTCGAGAAAGTTGTAGGCTTCCTCTCCATCCAATTATGTAAACTTACCTTGATGCATTGACTGTATCATCTGCTTGTTCATAGTAGAAAGTCCTCGAAAGAAAAAATGAGCTAGTGTGCTCTTATCATAACCATAATGTGGACATGAGACTAGCATATTATTGAATTTCTCCCAGCTTTGATGATATTCTTCAGTCACCTTCCCTTTGAAATTGTTGATGGCTTGCTGCATGGCATCCTCTTTCCGGGGTGGGTAGAACTTGTTCATAAACTTTGTTCTCAACTTCTCCAGTTGCTTTGTTGATTGAATTGATCGGTCCGCGGCAGCTTAACCATTCGGATACTTTACCTTCGAGTGAGAGTGGAAAAAGAATTAACTTGATACTTTCATCCCTGATATTCTGGTTCTTGAAAGTTCTAAGGACTGATAGAAATTGTTCATGTGAACATAAGGTTGAACATTGTCTGAACCATTGAACTTTGGAAGCATAAAGATTACTAATGCTCTAAGTTCAAACTGGTTAGCTTCTGTCTCTAGAAAAACAATACTGTTGGGTGGGTCTCCAATGATTGGTGAATAGAAATCACTCAGCTTCTTCCTCTGTTGTGCTTGCATGGTTGGGATAGCTTAAGGATTATTGGTGTCCAAAACACCTCCATCATTGCGTGCGGCCATTGTATCAATCTCATCTAGTATTCTTGTGAGTCGGTTGTTAAACCTTGTCCACTGTTGTGTTCTTACAGGACGACGGGGCATACACTAGAAAATGATATGCGAAAATAATGAAAAGCTATCCTACTATGCTTGAATGCAATTAAACTAATATGTAACTATTCTAAATTATACTAAAATGCAAAACTATTTTCCTTCAACTGGGTTGGGCTTTGCAGCTAGTATCTCGCCCGTTGTCTAAATTTGTCTCTTCTAGGGTTATGGTGAATCACTTGGATTGCTTAAGTATCACGGCCCACAGATGATAGTCCGTTTGTCAAGATTCAGACAAGAAACACTAGAGTTTGATATTTCACTGTGTTGGCTTACAACTTTAATTGTTAAAAAGGTCCTAAATGCAATTATACTAGAAAGCAATAAAACTAAACTATGATGCAACTATACTAAGAATGAAATAAAAAGAATGAAGATTCGACTAACCTGGATAGTAGATCTTGTCTTCAAGATGTCCTTTAAGCTTCTCTCTTTCTCAAAAGGATGGATAATGCGGCTAAAATTACCTCAATATCCAAAGTTCTGATCTTGAAAGAAAACAGTAAACATAAACAACTTAAAACGGCAGCGGCGCCATTTGACCTTGCCTCTTTTTTGTGTATTTAGATGGTGTATGGATGATATAGATAGATGATGTAGATGGATGATGTAGATGGATGATGGTGGTTGAACAAAATAGAAGCGTATCAAAACCTAATTATCCCTCAATAAGTAAAAGATGAGTAGGGTATCGTTCCACTTTTAAGTGTATGTTATGTGAAGGACAGAACTGGAAAGGGGGTTTAAGGGATTAAAAACTATGATTGTAGAGATTTTAGATTCTAATGTTAAACTAAGCTAAATTAACTAAACTATTGAGAATTTATAAGAGAGGGAATTCAAGATATTAGAATCCACCAATACTTTTAATCTATAACCTTCTGCTTCATAGTTGTTCTTACAAGTAGACTACAATTAGGGAATCGAGCGAGTGTCGATGCCTTTTTGGACGAAACATCGTTAACAATTAACTCTACTTAAGGTTGTTGATATAATGTAAAACGCTAATTTTACCAATGAATAAAGCTCGCGAGAACTCTTTTCGCTAGTAAAATTAGAACTAACTTCGTGCCTAATTTATCAAAGATTTCTACTCTCAATCCTATTGAGATATAGTGGAGTAGATGATTCGTTCCACTCTTAGTTCTTTCACATATAATGTTTTCTAAGTCTAATCAATCTTAACTAAAGTCTAATGAGAGATTTACGAATTATAAACTACGATGCAACTACCCACAAGATACTTACTAATTAACTACGGAATAATGCGTTGATTCTATGATAAGGAATTAGGGGGATTGATTCCACCTTAACTCAACTTAACTTACTAATGACTTAATCGTCAGAATCCGAATTGAATCAAGCACATGAAAACAATTGGTTCTTCCTAATCCCTAATTACACATGGCACTTCTACCAATTCATAACTAGTATGTGAACGATTAAACCCATTCTCATGGTGAATTAATCGTTTCTAGAGTGGCATAGAAATTACGACGACTCTACGATAATCGGAATTAAGCTTTCATTAAGGCTTCTCAACCCCCTCTAATGGAGGGTTAGCCGAGAATCATTACGCAATTATTTTCGATATGTAATTGAATACGACATAATATAAAGATTCTAACTTTATGAATTTTAACTAAACAATAATCCAACCCGAAATCAATAACTATGAATGAATAACAAACAATAAATGAAATTAGATCTAACAAATTTAAATGACAAAATCGAATTTGATCAATAATAAACTACTTTATTTATCTAATCAACCAATAACAATATTTTAAAGGTTTAATCTAATACAAGGAATGAAATGAAACTAAACTTAATTAAAAACCATTAAAACTAGATCTAGAAGCTATTCTAATGGCTACTTTCTATCCTAAGCTCCCAGATATATTAAAAGTTAAGTCTTCTTTGTTGATAAGGAGGAAATCAGATCCAAAATCGTGCATGGGCTTGGAGCCATGTTTTGGGCCGGAAAATCGGGCCCAAAACCCAATTTCTTCTGTCCAAAAAGGGCTCTTCAGCTGGATTCGCCTTCAACAGACTTTTAGTCCACTTCTGATCCTCTAATTGGGCCAAAGCTTGGACCATTGGAAAGCTCTTCCCGAGCCGGTCGTTTTGACATAAGGTAGGCCTAATTCCAAGGTCTGAGTCCAAAGATACGGTCTTCGGAAGTTCTACTGACTTTGTGCACTGTTTTTGCCCGCATGGACTTTGACTTTTCAAGGTCTGAGTAGGCTTTACAAAGGCTTTGTCTTTTTGAATCTTGTCATTTAATCACAGAACTCCTTAGCAACCAACCATTGCTCCTTTATCTCATTAAAGTGGCACATTTCTGCACATAATTGACTTTGAAGCCTGAAACGCATAAAAACACGTAATCAGTATTAACTCTTAATTATTACTCACATAATTGGTCTAAAACATTGATTGTTAAGGGTTTAAAACAACAGTTTTGGGCTCTTATCAAACCACCCCCAAACAGCATTTTGCTTGTCCTCAAGCAAATATGAGAAATTAGAATAAGTGACCAAAAATGGAGTTCTAACTACTCTCGTTTCGCTGAGTGTGATTGCATTTGCCATATGCACATAAGGCCTTAAACCACTAGGAATTCCTAGTGGACGAAGTTCTAGCCTCGCAGGAGAGTTTTTCCATTGAAGGTACTCACAAACTTCATCTATACTACAACGACTAAGAAATAAAACTATTGTTTCCTTATTCATGCTCCCAATTATCTATACATCTCACTAGTAACGATACGTAAATTTCAAGTCTAAAACCTAAGTTAATATATGCATAATAATCGATCATCTACTTAATAAACATATATACAATGAGTAATACTATGAAATGCATTAACAGTCCGTTTCTGAAACTTCGAATAAGCGGCCCTTAAGTAGGTTTTTCACAATAATAGTCAAGATACAACACTGATTTTTTTGCACTCAGTTTTCATACTCCAAAGGCGATTGGGCACACTTTACCTTACAATCTCAATGACACACAAGGAAGCGGAGTCGATCAACACATCTGCCACTTACTATCACACTAACCTATTCCCAATTGAACTAGAGGTCTTTATTAGGTGTCATGGGATTAGGAGATGGTTTAAGAAGGAAGAAAATGGATATTCAAAAAGGACAAGTCTGAGATAATAGAGTCTTCATATTATGTAACTAGAGAAACCCTTGTTATTTACTTTTGCTTCTACACTTTGTTTTCATCCTTAGCCATATATTTTTTTTCTTTTTCTTTGGCTTTTGACTCCTTTTATTCTATTTTTTGGAGTTTTTATTTTATTTCTATTTTTCTTTTTCTTTTCTTTGGATGGAAACTTCTTTTCTTTATTTTCTGAAGCAACTAACTAATATTTGTTTACACAGGTTTTTCTCTTCTTCTTTCTTCCTCATTCTATTCTCAGACTTATTCTAAATTGGGTAGGTTGATTTTTTTTTTTTTTTTTTTTTTTGTAAAGGTAAAGGATTTGTGGTTTATGAAAGGCTAAAGAAAGGCTCGGATGGGCAACTAGCGGAAAATAATTCATAGGTTTGAATTTCTGGCTATATCGATCCAAAGAGGGCCTAAATTCTCGCTTTAGGATATGGTTTAGTGATCAAGCAAGTGGACGGTGATTTCTCTATCCGGATTTTACTTCTCCCTTGTGTCATTTCTCAAATGTTTCGCTTCATATAAGCTTTTAGGCTATATTCTCACAGATTTGTAGAATAAGTACTCTAGCCTAGAGTTCAGAAACTTACTGTTAACAATCATAGATACTCATGTAATATATTTATAGATAGATGCAAGAATTATTACCTACATATTAACCTAAGTTTCTAAAGACTATTCTAATGCAACACTACATGAGACTTCTAGATTATTAAGAGCATAGAGAAAGAACAATACCGATATTCCTAAGTGTATAACATAAACTTTTTTATTTATATTTTTGAATTTTTTTTTTTTTTTTTGAAATTTTACTAGAAAACAAGTGCATATTATACATATCTATATCCTAACAGATGCCTTAATTACACGTGTTTCTATGCCCACCCCCAAATAAGAAATATGCTTTGTCCTCAAAGTATTTAAATAGATAGGGTAGGAAAAATACCATGAAAACGCGTGAAATTCTGGAACATCTGCAAAACCAAGTTATACATACTAATATAGAAAAGAAAACTGACGCAACTTTGTAAGAGTTCCACCCATTATGGGGTTAACAAGAATAAAATTGTTTGGGACATAAGTAGACACTAACTGGAATTAAAAACTGACCTTATCTCCCGTTTTTATTCTTCATCCTCCTCATCCTCTTCTTCTATAAAGAAGTGAGGTTCCTTCGCGTCCTGCCATGCCATGATTATTTGTTAGGTTTCCCGCTATTTATCATCTATTATTGCTAACCTATTAAGCGCCACTTGGTCTAACGGGGTGTAGGGTGCAACCTGATGAGGTTGTATCCTCCACTCTTGCCAAGTCATTGCACGGAAAGATTGAATAATACTATTGGTGGGTCTTACGTTGTCGACCGTGAATCCAATCCGTGAAACGCGGTACAAAAATAGGGAAGAAACATAGCATAATACGGGAATTAGAACAGCATAAGAAGGTACTTATGCCTCATGCTATGGGCTCGTGCTAAACTAGACATCAAGGTTCTGGGAAGGTCATGGCACATACCCCCGTGGCTAAAGCAAGAAAGACGCCGCAAGTGGCATCATTCACGTAAGAAAAACGCCATTCCCTAAAATATTTAGCATGATCCAAAACATAACAGTTCCTATGTTCATGGATGTGCTACCAAAGGCGACGTTATATTCCCCTTGGTCCTCGACACGGAAAATGTCTGCCCCATAATGACTCATGCAAAACTCATAAGTGTAGACATGCATATTATCTACCCAATAGCACCATGGGTCTTGTATTTCAGCTGGCATAGCAAGTCCAAGAACAAATACTAGCAAGAACCATAAGCGGTTCCCCACTTCTACGATGTGATCACCTCATGAAAACCAAGCACCATAAGTAGTGCTTTGGAACAAATCTTCAAAAGACTGTTCTCGGTATTATTGTAGGAGATGTCATCTCAAAACGACCCTCCGAACAGCCGCGAACTTATCCGGGAACAACCCGCCAGAAAACTGGAAATTTATGGTTCACTTGAGGTCGTGAGAAGCGCCCGGTGTTTTTGGATTTACAGTGTTTTTTGGGAAGTCGCTACCAACTTGGGGCAGGTGAGCTCGTGTAAAATTTCTCGACAATGGCTAGCGCAGGTGCGCTTCCATCAAGGCAGTAGGCCTCAGGGTGCTAATTTGTGAAAATGGTAAAGAACAACTGGAAACGTGGGAGTGAAAGGTGAGAGATGAAAGTTAGGTGTAGTGTGGGTTGTGATTGTAGAATGAATGGAGTTTTTATAGGTTTTAAGTTGCTAAAACGAATCGGGAAGTTGCCAAAAAACTTTTACGCAATTTCCGGAAATACTAAAATTTTCAAACCCGAAAACGGAAACAACTCATATTCTTGATTCTAAAACAACCCTAGTATCTTTTAGGTTGAATTTAGGATAAAACTACCTAACTTATCGAGATTTCATCCTACCCAATATTTATTCATAGATATGCCCATATCGGCAATATTCTCACCCTAACTCCGAAATAACTTCTAAAAATGAGGGTCATATAAAAATCATGCTCGAATAAATAATACCACCCCCAAACAATTTGGGAAGGTGGGATCAATATGAAACAACCACGCATAAATGAAAATAACCACATTATATTAATTTTTTCATTCAAAGTACATTTTACTACGTAATTCAAATCTACTTAAATTTAAAACTTACATTAAAAATAAATAACAACAATAATAAATAACAACATCAAATATCAATCTATACAATCCCTAAACACGTCGTTACTGGTGCGGAGGGCACACGCTCAAGAGGTGGCTCCTGAGCTCCCGATGGGTCATTTCCCTGCGTCTTCCGGCAACGACGCCGCGGCCTCACGCTTGTATCCTCGGTAAGAACTCCGTGGGATGGGAAGCGGCAAGCATATCGCTGAATTGAATTGGATGAGAGATTCCAGCTCGATCATCATGTTCCCACCGCCATCCTCCTACTGGGTATGAATGAATCGGGTTATGATGCATAGTAGCCTGTCGAGTCCGGAGGTCTTCGCAAATAGTATTGAGGGAACGCATGCCACGATGGATCACAGCCATGCGTTCTACATCTGACGTACACCTCTCCAAGGCATCGACATCAAAACATGCCATGTCATCCTCATTCTCCGAGTCATTCTCATCGACTACCCTATCCTCAGGTAACCTCCAAACTTGTTGGATACACGCCTTATAAATATGAGGATTTTCGTGTAGGGTGAGGCAAATCCTATCGACGTCGGAGTCGCCTCAACTTCAAAGATGATCTTGGTTATCAAAACGTGGGGAGAGCTGCAATAGACTTCCGTACTCCCCTAATCATGTTAAGCAAAAACTCCAAAATACAGAACTCATACTTCTGCTCTTGGATTATCCATAGAACGTGAAGGCAGTTCAGACCGATGTCGCTGACCTTCTCCTTCCCTATGACATTCCTACCAATCCATCGAAATGCGCAGCCTACCGGTTGGTTCGTGGGATGCCCGGGCGAACACAATGCGAAGCTCGCGATTGTAGTTCCCTCGATAACAATCAGCGTGCATCAAAGGCTCTACCCCAAAGTATATTGGGACTCCTCGTAACGTGGCATCAAGATGGATTCTAGGCGAATGCCTAGAATCTCACCAACAACCCAATAGATACTTCTTTTCCTCCTCTTTGCCACCGTGAATAAAAATTATATTCCCCTCCAACTCCCTCGTGTTGTAAAACCGTCGGACTAACTCTTCGTGGTAAAAGTCGTCGATCGAGTACCACAAGCTATTCCAATCTCTACTAACCATTTCGTCACCGTAAAACGGCGCGAAGTGGTCGCCAGTAAATGCTTGCTCTGGCAAAATCCGGCTTTGTTGAGCCATTGGAAGTTTTGATAAGGTTTGTGGGTTTGAATAAGGTAGGGGGAAGCAATGAGGGACAACCTCACTAAAAAATGATGGTGGTGGTGGTGTGGTGGCGCGACAGCTCCAGGCGTGTGGTTTTTGGTTTTGTAAATTGATGGAGGTGATGGAACGGTTTTGAGAAGATTTGGAGTGGGTTTGAATGTTTGGCGTGGGTGTAGTTAGTTTTCTTTTTAATTTTTATTTTTGGTTTAGGGTTTGAAGTTTTGTTTTTTTGTTAATGGTGGTTTGGAAGGATGAAGATCACCACTATTTGTGTGAAACAAAGGGGCGCAGGTGCGCTGCCGTGCACGCGAGTTTTGGGCCCAAGCCCAAATTTGATTTTTCGACTTTTAATTTTGTCGATTTTTAGTGCGACTTCAAACTAACATTGCCGTTTCGTTACCGGTCCGATTTTTTCGAATGAGATATGGAAATGATCAGGAGAGAATTTCCAATCCAATGATCCATAAAACACTCTATTCCGACTGTGGATGACATATAAGATAGTGGAAAATGACTCGAAGTGCGTGCATGACGTAAGTTATACGAACGAATGAACTCTAAATTCATAGATTATGTCAACCTGAATCGGAATACAATTAAACGGCCTAAGCAACTCTAATGGGACATAAAACATTCTAGGACGGAAACACGAACACCCCACCCCCAAACAATATTTTTTTACAACAGAGTTTAGAAAATTTGTTTTTTAAAAGTGGGTCTTTTAAAGTCAGATTCCCGAGACTTCCTAGATTACTATGTTTATTATTTAATATTTTTTTACTTTTATAAGGAAAAACAATAAGCAATAAGGACATAATTCACCCCATAGAGAAACATGACTCAAAAATCCGAGAAAACATGCAAGAGTGGAAAACGTGAATTATGTTAAACGTGGACTTAAGATCCGGTACTTAAAGCCACACACTCCATAGGGAGGACCCGATTACTTGAATGGTGCACTCACCAATATATGGAAATGAAAGGAAATGCACCAAATACAAAAATTGAGTCGTTTATAGTCAGATACTCGAGACTTTATCTAAACATATGTATGAACATGCAGTTTATCATATATCAACAACCGAAATAGTTGTGGATCATTCCATAAATAAATATCACAAAAAACATACCCAAACACAATCAAGCACCAAGATTTCCTATGACGCAACCTAGTGAAATGAAAGCGAAGTCGGATAGACCTATAACGTAACCTAGCATGCACCTTCTTTTTCATCTTTGAACGAGAGGGTGTCCTAGTGAATAAGTGTGGAAAAGTGAATGCTTGTGGAAAATATGGTGGATATGGATAAGTTGTAGAAGGAAAGTATGGAAAAAATGAAGATGTGGGTTTAGCACAAAACTCATTCATGGTGTAGGTAGGGACTGTCTCAATTCTGAAAATCAAGGTGTCAAATGGTTTGTCCTTCTAAAGTATTTGTTTGCTAGGAGGATTTAAAAAATTATGAAGCATGGGAGAAACAAAAGGATCGAAATGCAAACTCGAGAGATTCCTTTGAAAGGGTGGAAGGAGGGGAGTCGAGGAGGATGTCAGGCAAAGTAGTTCTTGATAGGGTGACTCATCACCGCTCTAAGAAACTCATCGAATTCCTCATCTAGCTTGGTCATATCCATATTACTATGGTATTCCTCTATATCTTTGAGAAAGTCATCTATCTCGTCCTCATCCATAATATATGTATCGACTAGTGTAGGGATGAAAATGTTGGAGTCTGAACTTTCAAAGGAAAGAAATTTGGGCATCTGATTATCAGGGAACGTGTTGTTGAAATAATCGAAGCGGAAGCTCGTTTAAGCTCTCGATCATGCTAACCTCTCCATCCATAGATCTAATCGGGTAATCGTGGTCTTTGTTTTAAAACATTTACTTCAAATGTAAAGATGGCCAAAAAAAGACATGGACATCGAACCATCGCGCAATTTATGAGCGCATTGGCAGCTGCCGGAAAAGGACGCCTAAGATGATCGGGACAAAGTCGTTAGCTTAATTTCAGATCGAGGATGACTAAATCAGCCGGATAGTAGAAATTCTAAACCTTTACAAAAGACGTTTTCAGCCACACCCTTAGGATAACTTTAATAGACCAATCAGCTAATTGCAACGCCATTTTAGTGGGTTGCATCTCCTCTAGACCTATTTGTCTATACAAATAAAACGGGAGTAAGTTAACACTAGCCCCCGTGTCTAATAACGCGGTCGTCGTCAGATAGGAATCTCCTAAGGTGCATTGACAAGAGAGATCTAATTGTGGTCCTTGTACTTAACAATTCCGTTATGTTCAGATAGAGTTGGGAATTGTTCTGTTAAAAAGGCGCCTTTTGGTATATTGGTCTTACGCTAGTAGTACACAACTCCTTAAGAAACTTAGCATGGTGTGGTAGCTTTTTAATAGCTTCGAGGAAGGGAAGGTTTATAGTTAGATTCTTGAAAACGTCCATAATCTCCTCATAATTTGTATCCCTAGTTAACATGGCTAATTTTTTGTGGAAACGGTGGTTTCTCTCTATATTTAGCATATGTATCACCTGGATGTTTAACCTTGGCTTTCTGTTTCTTAGGTTGTGTTGTAACTAGTACCTCTACAGTGGTAGGCTCTTCAGTTTCTATTTCGGTATCTAGTAAAGTAGCAGGTGTAGGGGCTACTGGTGGGGTAACTATAGGCATAGTTACTTTGTTATCAACCACTCTGCCAGAACGGAGAGTGGTGATGGCATTTAGCTCACCTACATTTTTATTTTCATTTCTAGTATTACCGGTTACCTCAAAGGTTGTGTTTGTTGTTTTAGGATTAGGTATCGCGTGACCTGGAAACACACCTTTGGGTTGGTCTTTATCTTGGGCTAACTGTTGGCTAAAATTATTAACGGATTGTAGAATCTGTTGGTTAGATTGAGCCATGGTTTGGAAGAGTTGTTGGCTCACCTATATGAAGGTGTCAAGACGATCCGGTTGTGTGGGTGTAGTGGTCACGGGTGGTGTAACTTGAACTATCTCGCGTTGATTATTTATGGGCGGATTGTGATAGTTATTATTTACCTGAACAATACCTCTATTAGCATTATAATTATTATAACTACCTTGACCTTGTGCTTGACCTTGTTGAGGTTGCGCTTGGTTGTTATAATTATTATAATTACCCCGACTCGCCCTTGTCGCGGGTGGAGCTTGGTTATAACTGTGCGTTGGCCTAACATATTGATTATTTTACCCTGGAGGTGTGACTTGTTGGTTATTTCTCCAACCGAAGTTGGGATTTTGTCTCCAAGGGGCGTTAGGTTCACTATTAATGGAACAAGCATGTTCATAGGCTATAGGACAGTGGGAGTCGGGATGCTCAGGACTCCAACCGAAACTACATGGATTGGAGTTTACATTCATGACGGGATAGGCTTTTGTTGTACGAAATGGCCTCTACCTTTTAGTGAGTGATTCGATTAGAGTTTTAAGCTCGGGATCGTGTTTCATCTCAAACATACCGGGCGCCTTAATCAGTATTAGAAGAACTAGCGGAGCGGTGGATATCGCCACTACCCCCAGGTTGTTATTTCGCTTTAGTTTGATCCTCTAAAATTTATAAGCCTCGAGGCTCCTTTACTTAGGAAACTACCCCTATTCATTATGTCAAGGACTTCTTTATGGTGGTGTAGAAGTCCTTTGAAAAAGGCACTAACTAACGGTGTCTTTAGGTTATGATGTGGACACTCTATAAAGAGATCGGTGAAACGATTCCAAGCCTTTGAAAATGATTCATGAGGATTTTGTCGAAAAGAAATGAATCTTGGAAAGCATCTCATCCGCCTTTAGGGGTGGGTAAAATGTTCCATAAACGGTGAACAAGTTTAGCCCACGAAGTCCACGAATTAGGGCGCTTGGGCGCTTAACCAAGACGCCTTTATTGGCTAAAGTGAAAGGGAAATACCCCGAAGTTTAATTTGTTCAGCACCCACCGTAGGATGGTGGAATGTTGTAAGAACTTGTTCAATCCTACGCATGTGCTGATAAGGCTTTTCATGGTCTAAACCATGAAAAACGGGTAACAAATTAAAAATATTTGGGGGGATTCGGAAATCCCCCACTGGGTCTGCTAGAACGATGCAAGATTTGGGGATATGGCTCAAGGCTTTATAAAAGTCAGAGAGAGGAGTGTCTCCTTCTTCGGGCATTATGTCAGGTAGAGTATGTGAAATAGTAGCTAGAGGTGCAATGAGTGGTATACTAGATAGGCGCGTTTGTTGACGCTGCCGTGTAATTACGTTAGGTGTTTTGTTCGACCGCACCTTAACCTCATACAAGGCTAAGACCAAACTTAACTAAACACCCACAAACTCCAAACAATCCTAATATACTAGTATAAACCTCTAAATGTAAGACGCGAGGTGTGGAAGAAAGGAATACCTGACAAGGCCCTTGCTTCGCTTTATGAATAGCGCCTTGTTTACGCTGTTCAGGTGTTTATAACAAATTAGAACACCGAAAAACTTGAAAAATCGGGTTCAAAACAAACCTCGTGGAAATCCGCAAAAATTCAAAGCCGAAAGCTGGCTCGCTCTCCTTGGGCACAAAGTGCTTCGGTGTAAACTTCGAAGTTCCGTTGATTTGAGCTGGTCGCCGATTTGGGCACGGTCGCTTCGGGGCTCAGGCGGTGGTCGTCGCTTCTCCTAGGTGCAAAGGGGTGCGGGTGTTTTTTTCCGAGGAACTTTCAAATTTGAAACGGACGCACTACGCTTAGAATCAAAAAAGGGTGGGTGGGTGAAATGGGACTTTAAGAAGAGTACTTATACTACGAAAACAATGCGAAAGTGACTAAGACGGCAACGGCGCCATTTGATAAATGTAAAACGCTAATTTTACCAATGAATAAAGCTCGCGAGAACTCTTTCCGCTAGTAAAACTAGAACTAACTTCGTGCCTAATTTATCAAAGATTTCTACTCTCAATCCTATTGAGATATAATGGAGTAGATGATTCGTTCCACTCCTAGTTCTTTCACATGTAATGTTTTCTAAGTCTAATCAATATTAACTAAAGTTTAATGAGAGATTTATGAATTATAAACTATGATGCAACTACCCACAAAATACGACTAATTAACTACGAAATGCTGCATTGATTCTACGATAAGGAATTAGGGGGGATTGATTCCACCTTAACTTAACTTAACTTACTAATGACGAATCGTCGTAATCCAAATTGAACTGCTACGCAGAACAATTGGTTCTTCCTAATCCCTAATTACACATTGCACTTCTACCAATTCATAACTAGCATGTGAACGATTAAATCCATTTCTCATGGTGAATTAATCGTTTCTATAGTGGAATAAAAATTACGACGACTCTACGATAATCGGAATCAAGCTTTCATCAAGGCTTCTCAACCCCCTCTAATGGAGGGTTAGCCGAGAATCATTACGCAATCATTTTCGATATGTAATTGAATACGACATAATATAAAGATTCTAACTTTATGAATTTTAACTAAACAATAATCCAACCCGAAATCAATAACTACGAATGAATAATAAACAATAAATGAAATTAGATCTAACAAATTTAAATGACAAAATCGAATTTGATCAATAATAAACTACTTTATTTATCTAATCAACCAATAACAATATTTTAAAGGTTTAATCTAATACAAGGAATGAAATGAAACTAAACTTAATTAAAAACCATTAAAACTAGATCTAGAAGCTATTTTAATGTCTACTTTCTATCCTAAGCTCCCAGATATATTAAGAGTTAAGTCTTCTTTGTTGATAAGGAGGAAATCAGATCCAAAATCGTGCATGGGCTTGGAGCCATGTTTTGGGCCGGAAAATCGGGCCCAAAACCCAATTTCTTTAGTCCAAAAAGAGCTCTTCAGCTGGATTCGGCTTCAACAGACTTTTAGTCCACTTTTGATCCTCTAATTGGGCCAAAGCTTGGACCATTGGAAAGCTCTTCCCGAGCCGGTCATTTTGACATAAGGTAGGCCCAATTCCAAGGTCTGGGTCCAAAGATACGATCTTTGGAAGTTCTACTGACTTTGTGCACTGTTTCTGCCCGCGTGGACTTTGACTTTTCAAGGTCTGAGCAGGCTTTACAAAGGCTTTTTCTTCTTGAATCTTGGCCTTTAATCACAGAACTCCTTAGCAACCAACCATTGCTCCTTTATCTCATTAAAGTGGCACATTTCTTCACATAATTGACTTTGAAGCCTGAAACGCATAAAAACACGTAATCAGTATTAACTCTTAATTATTACTCACATAATTGGTCTAAAAGTATGATTGTTAAGGGGTTAAAACTACAGTTTTGGGATCTTATCAGTTGTTCCTATGTTAATGCTATTAATATCTTCTTTCCTTTTATGTAAGCTCGGGCAGCCATTCAATGTATTACCAAGAGCAACATCAAGGAGTACTTCCTAATAGGGCGGTCATTCAAAGAATCACCACTTAAGGCAAACACAAAAAATACTTCCCCTAGGCAGCCACTCCCTGAGCTACCCCTTCTAAGGCAACACAAAGAATACTTCCCTAACTCTAAAAAACTATACTACTAGAAGAAAAGTAAAGAACACTAGCATGATATTAATATTGCAAAACATAAACCCTATTCTATACTTCCATCCCCTGGTGTGGGCAATAGAACTAATAACTAAAAACATAAAGAACTAACCTGATTGAAGAACACCATGAACCAGAAGAATCATTAAACCTTAAACACTGGCTTCATCTCCTCCCTTGCAGGAGAAGATTAGCCTTCCATAAAGAAGGAATAACATGAAGAACGAGAATAAGAAGAGTCGAAGAACATAAGACTAGAAAGACTAATTTAGTAAGATTCAGCTAGTTAAAATCGATCTTTTATTATTAATCTCTCTCTGCCTCAAGTTCTGGAGACAAGAGTATAAGTGAATTGGCAAATTACATGAGGCACTTAGATCCTCTATTTATAGGGGTTACAATGAGTTCTAGAAGCATTCCAAACCGTCATTTGTTTCCTAATACAAATAGACTTCTTTCAGAGTCCAACTTTGTCTCCAAAATTGAGAAGGAATTGGCTACAGTGTCGTTTCATGTGTCTTAGACACAAGCAATGCGTCTGGGCCTTTCGATCCATCGCCCCGTGACGGCGGAAGTCTATTTTGTCTCTCTTCGCTTCTATCCTTCTATCCTCTTTTGCGGGCTTTGGTCCAAGCAACAAATCCTTTGGCCTTGGGCTTCCAAATAGGCTTTAAAATAGGTCCAAGTCGCATCTTTAATAGCTTCAATTCCTTGGCCTTCTTCATGATTGTCCACAGGCTTCCCATGTGATTCTTAATGCTCCGAATTGCTCCGTTTTACCCCTTTTTCTCTAATATTCTACAAAACTCTCTCTTTCACTTGTAGAATCATAAAACATAACTTACAAACACTATTAGTCCACTAAGATGGCTAAACAAGAGGCATAATCGAGGGTTAAATAGCATTTTTTGAGCACTTATCACCGGCTGGCGCTGGTGGACGACGGTCGTCTTTCGCCTGTTGGATCAGCTCCTCTCCACCTTTGTTGTCTTGCAACCTAATTTGCAAAAAAGTATCTCAGTACAAAGAAATAATAAAAAAAAATGACGAAAAAAAAAATAGAAATGGAGAGGTGAGAATGATGCTCCTTCTTAGATTCTCAACCAATCACTCTCACTCCTTCAATCCATGACGGCGACGCCATTTAAAGGTTTAGTATTGGTGGAAATATACTTCAAAAGAGTTTATAAGTTGAGGTTCATCCTAAATTGTTTAAAGTTTGAGTGAGGGAGATAGAATAAGAAAGGTAGACTCTTGAATCTTATAATGGTTCTAAGCTAATGAACTTGAAAGCTTTGATTGCAGATTAAAATAACTTGAAAACATGAAAGGAAGATTGATTAAAACATTAAAATGAAGATTGATTAAAACATTGAAATGAAACAAGCAAACAAGATGAAAATTGAAACAAAGAACAATAGCCAGTTGATTGAAATAAAGGAAATGAAATAACAAAAAATTGAAAACATAAATTGAAAAACAATACAAGAAAATAAAAAAAAAAAAACCAAATGGTTTGGATCCTAAGACAATGGATGAGTTCTCTCTCCTTTACTTTTTGTTTATATACCCCTACTTTTACTATTTACAGATTTGCCCTCATCCATTCTAAACAAGACACCTCACCCCTTTCACCTTTGCTTTTGCTTTATAGGTGTGTCTTCTTGACCAAGATAGGTTTAAGGATAAGTCTTCATAATTTGATATAAGGGCTCCATCTTTGGTCGTCTGGTTTGAATTATTTGACTGTTGACTTTGACTTTTCAGCACTTTTCCACAGCAGCTACTGATATTTATAATAAGCGTGATTAAAGCTCCTTTTGGTGCTAAGACGCAACTTTTATGGTAAGTGGTTTGAAATACTCCTTAACCTTAAAAAGACAGTAAAAGCTATAAATTGTCTTTTAATTTCGTTAAGCGTAAGAGGGACTGTAATGCAGCAATATACGGGTAATAAAACATACATTTAGGAGCTGATCATCAACCTCCAGGATACAACAGCCAATTATTACTCTTCTCTGTTTACTGCACACAAACCAAAGAAGAAAAGGAAAAATAACGAAACTTATCTTATGATTGCCCAAAACATAGTTTAGAATAGAAAATAGTTTTTCAGATATATTGTATAGGTTGCTGATAGAGGCATTTATATAGAGTTAGGAAAACGGTGCAGAAACGTGGAGCATTAGTAGATCCAAAATTGTAGGGAACTGCTTCAATTTCCCGATAAGGATCGGAGTCACTAGTCCAATTCTATTTCCAAACCTATCCGGAAACAGTTTACCAAAAAGAAGATAAGGGATCAAAGAGCCCAAACCCAGCTCAGTTCGGTTCGGTGCACGCGTGTGGCTTTGTGTGAGTCCTCCCTCCTAACACAAAAGTATTTGTACCCTAAGGGCACGCCCTTAGTATAGGGCTTTCACTTATAAACACTACTCACTAGTGTTTCCTCTCCAATGTGGGACTAAAGTTCTTTACTTAAAGTCTTAAACCACTATCCCACAAAAAGGTCAAGGTATCAAACCCCCACAAAGCCACCCCAACTTCACCACATGTTTTATTACAAATAACACAACAATTGGCAAAAGATTGCAAGGCCAAACTTACTATGTTAATATTTGGGCTTTGAGAGAGTTGAGGTCTTAGAGAGGTTGTTCTTTGTACGTGTACAAATTTGCAGCAATGTCAGTCCTAATCTTAATCAGCTAAAATCTGAACTATACAAAACACAAGTCAATCAAAGACTGGCCTAATGACATTACTACTAAATTCTAGATGGTACTTGTCAGAAAATCCTAATTCTACGCCCGCAAGAAACACAGGCACCTTTTCCCCACCTTTGATATTGAAGTTAGAAGAAGAATAATTGAATGTGCAAAAACATTACATCCATACTATAGGAGTTCTCTAACATTCAAACATAGGAGATAGTTCTAAAAGGAATTTGGCACACTTCAAAATTTTCAAAAAGGAAGTGTAAAGCTGAGAAAGCATAGAAGGAAAGCCCAGAGGAATGCTTCTCGAGTAAAAGGTGGTGTTTCCCTGTGCAATACAAGCACAGTGACGGAACATAAAACCGAGAGAGGGACAAGTAAAATGAGATGAATGGAATTTTTTTTTGATAAACAAGATGAATGGAATGATCAGTGTAGTAGTTTACCTTATACAGTAGTGCAGTACGTGCAAAGCAAGTGTAGAGAGAAGGAAAGTAGAGATGAGGTGCTCATTGAAGACAAAGACGAGCACCAACAATACCACCTGACATTAAGAATTGCAGAAGCACAAGAATAACTACTATAGATATGAAGTCTTCCTAACACAAGTCTCCGGCAAGTTTAAAGAAGTTCTATTAGATTCTCAACTTAGAAGTTTAATACAAGTCTCGGGCAAAAGAAAAACAAGTGACTTGCTCACTTGAATCCTATAGGTATGAAGGCCTTCCATATGGACTAACCCACTTTAAAAATGGGGAAGGGGGCTATCATACAATAGTCGCCAAAAGTGTTAGGATTTCTTCTCAGGATGGCTCTTAATCATTGGATATCAAGTCAAGTTTCAAAATGGTTGAACTGATCAGTTAGCTCTATTGAGTTGGCTATTCAATCTAACTATGCTTTCCAAATATTATAGGATAAGTACAAACTTATTTACTTTACAAATTTTGGTGGGAGGATAGATTGAAGGAGAGACCTAGAAAGGCCACAATCTTCTTCCCTAATACACACTATGGACCAAAGAATATCTGGTACAAGACTTTAAGTAATTAACTAGTTGAAAAATCATTATTTGAAAAGAACTTATTGAGCTTAATGCTTCAAAGTCGGTAAAACATTTGGGTGATGATACCAGAGGTTTGGGGCTCGAACCCCACCAACATCAAAGAGTTATTGATCTCATTTAAAACAGGCTTGCCAAAAAAAAAAAAAAAAAAAAACAAACTTAAGGTACCATAATCATTGTTTGTTAAGGATGCTATAATATTTATTAATCCAAAACTTTTGATACACAGTTCCAACTCCGTCCACCTCCACTAGTACTCTGCAGGTGGAATAAATTAACAAGTTGGCTCACTAGTTGGCTCTACTACAAAATCACCAATCTTAGACATTTGCTTTTCTAAAAGAATGTTGGAAACTTAACCTCTCAAAGAAGTTAACCTTGGTGTCTAATTGTGGCCACAATGTTTCTGCACATCCAAGGAGAAGCTTCCACCACTCACCATTGCCTGAATGGCTGGTAACTTGCAAATTGTGCAACTTCTAGGAGAATGGCTGGTAACTTGCAAATTGTGCAACTTCTAGGGATGACTCTTGGAATATCAAAAGAAAAATACTACACTAGAAACAAATAATGAAATTTCCAAGTCGAGTTTCATCTCATGCAGCAATTTCCTTCCTTATTACAGCGTGCAATATGCCTAGATCATTGTCGGGCCAGATTGAAAATTCAAGAAATTCTTGATGTAGATAACAAAAATTGGAATAATCATGATTCCCATTTAGATAGCCTTGGGTTGTGTGTCTGGGCCTAATTTTGTGAGCCAAGATTTAGTAAATGGGCTTATAGCATGGTGTGAGCCCAAGGATCGGTGCCGTGGTGCTTTTCTCATCTGGCTGACCACTCACCTCTAAAATCATATCCAATCGGGATAGACTTTTTCAGCAATTGGGTGAGTTACTTTTTTTTTTTTCGGTAAACTAGTTGAGTTACTCACTGAAGTCAATACTCACTTTACATTGAAAACACCACCCGTACTTAACCAGTCAACAGGCATGAACTAAATTCCGCTAACTTACTATTACTACAGCATTTTACCATTGCATCATAATCATCATCATCGTCAATATATATAATAAATGCAGAACTAAACAGCTAGCTTAAATATTAAATTTTATTCCTTCAACCGATCTTTATTGTTACATAACTTTTGAGGTAATCGATTTACTTACTTATAAAAACCTGAAAAGTTTTACGGACAGAAGGTAATGAGATAGTTGGCTCCAGTAGGGCAAGTAAAGGTGCTGGTCCTATCATCATAGGCATAGCTATAAGCTTGAGGACAAGCATTCTTGAATATCCTCGAATAATCTGTTGGTGGGCAAGTTTCTGCAGTCCCAAACTGGCCTGTGCAACAGTATTGCGGTTGATTGAGAGCAAGGCATGCACTCTTGCAGGCAATGGTATTCCCATCAGAACCCTTCACACTCAATTCAGCCGGGCACACAGAATTCACATCAGCTCCACATGAAGCTGACTGGCAACCTGATCCCCCTTGTGGTGTCACTGACAAGGGTAAGTTAAACCCATCAACAAGACTAATGTCATAAAAATCCGTATTGCGGTTATCACCACCATTCAGAGTCATCTCAACTAATGACGCGGGTGGAACGGCACCAGCTCCATTACATGCAGCTTGACCTGATGCACAATCGGCAGTAGCACATGTGAGTCTTCCATTATTCGTGCAACCTGTTCTAGCCCAAAAACGACCTGCCCATCCTTGGACGTCGAATGGTTGTGATGCTCCAGTTTGAAGTTCAAACCCCGTTGAAGGAAATGTTGGAACGTTTGGATTGGTCAGTATGCCTGGCCATACCGTGTATGGGCAGTTGTTTTGAAATGTAAATGTAGCAGAAAATGAACCTGCAGTCCAACATTAAAAAATTTGTCATGTTCACCTTTCTTTCTTTGTACTTGAATTTTCGTCTAACCTAATTAACGTGTAAGTATGCATTAGGTCCAGGACCAATAACAGGGATTGTTACCAATAACATTGTTTCAGATCAGTATCAAATTCACCTACGGTCTACTTGAACCAAATATTTGGATGTGATTAAATATTGTTCGGTAAAGAGAGCGAGAATTCCTTATATGAAAAACAGGAAATGTTGGTGGGAGAATATTGTTAAAACATATCTACATTTAATTTTTTTTGTTCCGAAAATTCCATTCATACTTTGTGGAGTGACTTAACACAGCCCACAAAGAGAATGGAAGAAAACCAGTATATATAATTTAATTGGGAAAGAGTACAAACCTGAAATCATGATGAAGACCAAGAGAAGGATGAGTAGAAATTTTGTTTCCATGAGGACTGACAGTTTTATGCTAGTGTGGCCTGTGACTGAAATTTAGTTTGTGTATACATGACTTGCAAAGATGGGATTTATATAGGTGTAGTTACTAAATGTCTGAAAGCGACCGGTGGGGTGGTTTTTGTAGGGGACAGACGCATTGTGGAAAAAGGACGGCGATGATCAAGTCGCAACAGATACATAAGTACATAACCTCAATTTTCAAACGTAAAAAGAGTCTTTATATATGAAACTAGTTTAAAGATTCCTCACGTGTACGATAAACTCCTTGACATACCTCCGAATTCGTAAATTTCAGAGTTTAAGGCCTATTTATTAAATTTTAACTAAAGGAAAGGAAAGAAAATAAGTTGTCCACTATAAAAAGGAAATGAATGGAATGGAAATAGTTTTAAAATTGTGTATGTTTGGTAAATTGTGCCTGTTTTTTTTTTTTTTTTCCTTTCTTTTCCCTAAAATTTTTAGGTCTTATAGATGTTGGTGTTTACTGAACTACTACCTGATGATTTGGAAAATAGGGAATGGCTGCACTCTTATTGGGATAAGAGTTGCCTACATATCAAGTTTCTCAGGATAAACATGAATCAAGCCTTACGTAGTTCATCTCTCTCTATTTATAGATGTGTGCTTTGACCGTTATGAATTGTAGATCTACCTTATGTGCTATCTTGATGATTTGTTATTAATCTGCTGTTACAAAGTTAATGCTTCCTTGATTGTGGCATTGATTGAGCTCCAAGATTGCGCTAGTTGATATCTTTCCATAAATGGCTATAACTGATGCTTCGGACGACCTGGGTGTTGGGTCATTGGGTACGGTCTGATGGTGTTAGATGACCTGAAGGAGGACGACTTGTTATGTGGACACGTGTATTGTAGTGTGGAACGGAGGGTACTTACACAGCCCCCTTTATTTTTTATTTGTTCTTTGGACAGCTGTTGTGTGGAACAAGAACGGTTAAAAAGTAAAGTTTGAAAGCACGTGTCTGACAGCTGTTTTGTTTTAAATTTAGGTTTCGGGAAATGTGCGGGAACTGTTGGGCTGGATTCGTGGGCCCGAAATTACAGCGATTTATGGGCGAGTAATGATTTAGATTTTGGGAACACAAAACGGTTTTTTGAAAGTCTCGAGGTTTTGGGCAATTGAGTGTTTTGACTTGTAAAGCGTTTTCGTCTGTTCATTTTTTTTCAAGCAAAGGAAAAAAAGAAAAAAAAAATAGAGCGAAAGAAAAGAAAGAAAACTTCTCTTCCTTTGCTATCAGGTTCGTGTTTCCACTTAAAAAATTTGATATTTTCTTCTTTCTTTGATTTGTGCAATGTCTATGACTAGTGATAGTTTGAGTGGTGAGGTTGAAGTTGATGAATGGAGAGAGAGAACGGTAAGTGATGAAGAGGTTGATGATAGGGTTAGTAGTGGTGCAGAGGCTTCATCATCTTCATTGTTGGAAACGATAGATGTGAGGAAGCCTAAGTCGGAGGATTGATATGCAGCTTTGAGAGAGGAGTTTGGTTGGGTGGAGTCCAACCTAGCCATGTACGACCTGAGTGAGGATAGGAATTTGTATGGAAATAACTACGTTCCTTGGGGTGGAGGAGTAGTTGTTTATTACGGACAGTTGAAGGCTGAGATGAAGTTATCTTTTTCCCGTCTTATTATGGAGGTGTTGAACTTTTTGGGAAAAGCCCCTTGTCAGTTCGTAGGGAACAGCTGGAGAATTCTCCATGTGTTGGATATCTTGAATGACAGGGGCTATAACATATGTTTATCGGATGTGATGGAGCACTTTGTTGTGAGGAGGTCGGGTGCTTTGAATTTCAGTTTTCATGTCTTTAAGGGGAAGTCTCCTGTTATCGTGGGGGTGAGTAAGGAGGAATGGGGGCGTAGACCGTTGTTGGCTGTGGGTAGATATTGTCCTCCTAGTTTGGAGATTGAGAATCGTGTTGTACAGTTGTCTGGTAGGTCGTTGGTTTTAGGTCGTAATGTGTGTATGGTATATCATAATTTGGACGTTCTGATGTCTTTGGTTTGTTTTTGCAGAGATCAACATTCGTTTTCGTACTAAGGCCGATGTTATTGAAAGGTTTGCTTGTTTGAGCTTAGAGAAGAAACAAGCGTTGTTGGGGGAGGTTGTGTATTATTTTAAGAGGCGCGGAGGAGAGAAGATCAACTGTAAGAGGCTGGAGCAAAAGGCGAGGGCTCGCAAAGTTGTGGTTGCTATTTTTGATTCTAGCTCAGAATATGTCATGGAGAGGGAGAGCCAAAAGAAAGCACCTGTTTCTGGAGTGAAAAGGGATGGAGGTCTTTGGTGGGTGACCGATTGGGGGGAGCTAGGGATACCGGTGGAGCCGAAAGCCGTTCGGGCGCGAGGACGGTTGTAGGAGTGACGCAATCAATCCAGACGCTCTGAGTTGGGTGACGCAAATCGTTTGGCATCCCAATGTTTTGAGTTGGGTAACGCAAATCGTTTGGCATCCCAACGATCTGAGCTGGGGGATGGAGGACGTTCTGCATCCAAACGCTTCTCCTCTAGTGAGGATGATTGCTCTGTATCCAATTGCTTCTCCTTTGGAGATGCAAGTGTTGGAAGTGCTAGTGGTGTTGGTGCTGGTGGAGAGGGTGATGCTCCCACTTCATTTTGGAGGCCTGTTCTGAAGAGGCGCTCCGAAGTGGTTGAGTCGGAGGGGCTAAGAGGGCCCGAACTGAGTCTGAGGAACGACCTAGTACTATTGAGGGTCGTACTTCTTTAGGTCGGGTTCATCTGAAGAAGATGAACCTGATTGATTTGGCGGCTGATGCTGGGGTGGCTGAGGCCCGTGGAAAGAAGAAGGTTGATGATGTTGAGCCTGCTTCTGAACAGTGCAAGGGGCCAGGAAGTGCGGACCCAAGTAAGAAGAGTGCAAGTGACATTCTGGATAAGCTGGTTATGTATGACAACCCTGTTAGTAGGTTGAGGAAGTTTGTGGAGAATGGAGACTATAGCTTCAAGCCCAAGTTGATTGTTGGGGGGTTGCTGGAAAGTATTGTGCTGGATAGGGATAGGCGCAAGCTGGATGGTAAGGATCTGGATGTGAGCTTGCAGGAGATGGATCGGTCGCTGTGCTATGTGAGTGTTCTTCCGTTCTGAGCTTGCTTCTTTTGGGTTTTGTCAATTTTGATTCCATCTAATCTCTATATATATCTTTTTTGTTAGGTTCTGTCCATGTACAGGAAGTTGAGGGAGATGGCGTCTTTCTCCGATCTATACAAGAAGGAACTGGATTCCAGCAAGCAAGCTTATAGAAAGCTGGTGGCCGAGCAACAAGTGGAGAGGGCTGAGGTTGCAGGGATGAGGGCTCAGGTGCAAGAGTTGGGTGGGAAAGTGGCTCTGTTGCAACCCTCTCTTGACTCTGCAAAGCTGGAGGTTCAACAATGGGTCGCTGAATGCAAGAAGCAGCGGGCCGTTGCTGAACGAGCTGAGACTGAATATAACAACCTAGTTGATTTGGTAGAGGGTGGTGATACTTACATTCTAGTAGATGATTATCTGGATCTAGATCGTAGGTATGAGCTCCTGAAGATGTCAGTTGAAAGTGGGGCTGCAACAATGTCTGTTGACGATACTGGTGTAGATACAAGTAGACGATCTGACCTGCCAACCGACCTAGGTGTTCTTCCAGCTGCCCCTCTAGTTGTGTCTCCAGTTGTTGTTTCTTTGGATGTTCATGAAGTTGATGTTGATCCAACTAGTGGCCCGGTGGGTGAAGAGGGTTGTGAGCTGGATCCTTTGAATGTTGATCAAGTATCGCGTGTTGTTTGAGCTTCTTTTGGTTTGATTATTGTTCGTGATGTGGGTAAAGTGTTTAAACAATATCTTTTTTTGTCCGAGTTGATACTGATACTGATATACTTTATATTCTTATGATGGGGATACTGAGGTCATTTTCCTGGGATAACCTGGGGGCCTCATGTATCTAACCAAAATTTGTATGGAAGTAGGAATATTTAAATTACTTACTTGTTGGAATTTGCTTGAAGCATGCATGTGATTGCTTTTGCTGTTTTTGATTTGTTATTTGATGACCTGTGTTGCATAGTAGTCGTACTAATGAACTGCTTGACTTTGTTAGGTCGTCTGATTGTTACAGGTCATAAAGTGTTTGTGTACGACCTGGTATATTTGCGTAGTTGGCACCTGATAAGAGCCCAAAACTGTAGTTTTAACCCTGTAACAGTCATACTTTTAGACCAATTATGTGAGTAATAATTAAGAGTTAACACTGATTACGTGTTTTTATGCATTTCAGGCTTCAAAGTCCATTATGTGCAGAAATGTGTCACTTTAGCGAGATAAAGGAGCAAAGGTCAGTTACTAAGGAGCTCCGTGATTAAAGGCCAAGATTCAAGAAGACAAAGCCTTTCTAAAGCCCGGTCAAAAGCTGAAAAGTTGACGCGGGCAGAAACAGCACACAAAGTCAGCAGAACTTCCAAAGGCCGTATCTTTGGACTCAGATCTCGGAATGGGGCCTACCTTATGTCAAAACGACCGACTCGGAAAGAGCTTTCCAATGGTTTAAGCCTTGATCCAATCAGAGGAGAAGAAGTGGACGAAAACTCTATTGAAGCCAACTGCAGCTGAAGAGGCCTTTTTGGATTGAAAGAATTGGGTTTTGGGCCTGATTCTCTAGCCCAAAACATGGATCCAAGCCCATGCACGATTTTTGGATCTGAACATATAAAAACCAAAGCTTAGCTCTTTGTTAATGGTAGCTAGTTAGACCTAAAACTATAGATAATTCTAGATCTAGATTTAATTGTTTTTAATTTAGTTTAGCTTCAATTCAATTCTTGTTTTAGATTAAACTCTTAGAATCATTGTTCTTAATTAGTTTGATAAATAAAATAGCTAGTTTGTCAATTTCGATTCTTGTCATTTACAATTGTTTAGATCTAAATTCCCTTATTACGTAGATAGCTAGACCTAGATTAGTTAGATTATTAATTTAGTATTTGAATCATTGTTTTATTATTCATTAGATTAATAAAATAGTGTTCTCCATAATCTAGTTTCATTTCCATTGATTGTTTAGTTTCAATTCGTAGTTTCAATTATTTGTCAATATCAGTTTAATTCAATTATTGCATGAGTAGTTTTGAATTAAGTTTAAACAAGTAAAGTTCAAATCTTTATATCATGTCTTGTTTGAATTCCATTGGGAATGATAGAGTGATGATTCTCGGCTAAACCTCCATTTGAGGGGGTTGAGAAGCCTTGATGAAAGCTTGATCCCGATTATCGTAGAGTCGTCGTAATTTCCTTTCCACTCTAGAAATGATTAGTTCACCATGAGAATGGGTGTAATCGTTCACATGCTAGTTATGAATTGGTAGAAATGCCATGTGTAATTAGGGATTAGGAGTAACAGCATTGTTTGCGGCGATTCAATTCGGATTACGACGATTCGTCGTTAGTAGGATTAAGTCGAGTTAAGGTGGAATCAATCCCCCTCAACTCCTTATCATAGAATCGACGTAGCATTCCCATAGTTGTTCTAATAGTCGACTAGTTGCATCTTGTGGGTAGTTGCATCGTAGTCTAGTTGCCATTCGTAAATCTCTCATTAGACTTTAGTTAAGATTACTTATATGTAGAGAACACAGCATGCGGAAGGACTAGGAGTGGAACGAATCATCTACTCCACTATATCTCATAGGATTGAGAGTAGAAATCTTTGATAAATCTTAGGCACATAAAATTAGTTTTAGTTTACTTACGTTTTGAGTTTCATCTTTCATTTTGTAGGTAAATTATCTTTTATGATTTATCAAATGGCGCCGCTGCCATCTTAGTTTCACTTTCGCATTGTTTTCGTAGTATAAGTACTCTTCTTAAAGTCCCATTAAACCCACCCACCCTTGTTTGATTCATACTGTGGTTGTCCGTTTCAGCATTGAAAACTTCCGAGAAAAATTTGCACGGAGCGCACCTGCGCCCCAAAGGAGCGACACAGCGCTCAAGTTATCGGATGCCGAGCGACCAGCCCCAACCGAAGCGACCGCTAAAACATCAGAACTTGAAGTTACCGAAGCAGCAGCCGACCGAGCTGAATTTTGCCGGATTTCCACAGGTTTGATTCGAACTTTGATTTTTCAAGTTTTTCAGTGTTCTAACTAGTTATATACACTAAACACGCGTAAACAAGACGTTATTCATAAGCGAAGCAAGGACGCAATCGGTATTCCTTTCTTCCACATCTCGCATCTCCTGTTAGAGGTTTATACTAGTATATCAGGATTGTTTGGAGTGTTGACGTAATTAGCTAAGTTTGGTCTTAACCTTGTATGAGATTAAGATCTGGTCGAACAAAACACCGAGCATAATTACACAAAGAACATCAACAAGCACGCCTATCTAGTAGACCACTCATTGCACCTCTAGCTACTATTCCACATACTCTACCCGACCACAATGCCCGACGGAAGGAGACTCCTCTCTCGGACTTTTATAAAGCATTGGCGATAGCCCCAAATCTTGCATCGTTCTAGCGGACCGATGGGAGATTTCGAATCCCCAAATATTTTTAATTTGTTACCCGCTTTTCATGGTTTAGACTATGAAAAACCTTATCGGCATTACGCGTGGGATTGAACAAGTCCTTACAACATTCCATCATCCTACGGTTGGTGCGGAACAAATTAAACTAAGGGTATTCCCTTTCACCTTAGCCGATAAGGTGGTGGCGTCTTGGTTAGCGCCCAAACGCCTAATTACGTGGACTCGTGGGCTAAACTTGTTCAAATTGTTTATGGAACATTTTTACCCACCCCTAAAGACGGATGAGATGCTTTCCAAGATTCATTTCTTTTCGACAAAATCCTCATGAATCATTTTCGAGAGGCTTGGAATCGTTTCACCGATCTCCTTATAGAGTGTCCACATCATAACTTAGCTTAAAGACACGTTAGTTCGTGCCTTTTTCAAAGGACTTCTACACCACCATAAAGAAGTCCTTGACATAATGAATGGGGGTAGTTTCTTAGTAAAAGGAGCCTCAGAGGCTTATGAATTTTAGAGGATCAAACTAAAGCGAAATAACAACGGGGGGTAGTGACGATATCCACCGGCTCCGCTAGTTCTTCTAATACGATTAAGACCACGGTATGTTTGAAATTAAACACGATCCCGAGCTTAAAAATCTAATCAAATCACTCACTAAAAAGGTAGAGGCCATCTCGCATTCAACAAAAGCTTATCCCCGTCATGAATGTAAATTCAAATCCATGTAGTTTCATTTGAGCCCCGAGCATCCCGACTTCCAGCGTCCCTATAACCTATGAACAGGCTTGTTCCAATAATAGTGAACCTAACTTGGAGACAAAATCCCAACTTCGGTTGGAGAAATAACCAACACGCACACACCACGGGGTACAATAATCAATATGTTAGGCCAGCCACGTTTTATCCAAGCTCCACCACGACAAGGACGTGGTCGGGGTAATTTTAATAATTACAACAACCAAGTGCAACCTCGACAAGGTCAAGCACAAGGTCAAGGTAGTTATAATAATTATAATGCTAATAGAGGTATCGTCCCAGTAAATAATAACTATCAAAATCCGCCCCATAAATAATTCACGCGAGATAGTTCGTCCACACCACCCGTGACTACTACACCCACACAACCGGATCGTCTTGACACCTTCATACAAGTGAGCCAAAAACTTTTTCCAAACCATGGCTCAATCTAACCAACAGCCTTCTACAATCCGTTAATAAGTTAAGCCAACGGTTGGCCCATGATAAAGCCCAACCCAAAGGTGTGTTTCCAGTCACGCAATACCTAATCCTAAAACAACAAACACAGCCTTTGAGGTAACCGATAATACTAGTAATGAATATGAAAATGTAGGTGAGCTAAATGCCATCACCACTCTCCGTTTCAAGCAGAGTGGTTGATAACAAAGTAACTATGCCTATAGTTACCCCACCAAGAGCCCCTACACCGCTATTTTACTAGATAGCGAAATAGAAACTGAAGAACCTACCACTGTAGAGGTACCAGTTACAACACAACCTAAGAAACAGAAAGCCAAGGTTAAACATCGAGGTGATACCATTGCTAAATATAAACAGAAGCCACCGTTTCCACAAAAATTAGTCATGTTAACTAGGGATACTAATTATGAGGAGATTAGGGGCGTTTTCAAAAATCTAACTATAAACCTTCCCTTCCTCGAAGCTATTAAAAAGCTACTACACCATGATAAGTTTCTTAAGGCGTAAGACCAATATACCAAAAGACGCCTTTTTAACAGAACAATTCAACTCTATCTGAACATAATGGAATTGTTAAGTACAAGGACCCTGGTCGTCCTACTGTATAATGCACCTTAGGATATTCTTGTACGACGGCCGCGTTATTAGACCTGGGGGCTAGTGTTAACTTACTCCCGTATAGACAAATAGGTCTAGACGAGATGCAACCTACTAAAATGACGTTGCAATTAGCTGATCGGTCTATTAAGTATCCTAAGGGTGTGGTCGAAAATGTGCTGGTAAAAATTCAGGATTTCTACTATCCGGCTGATTTTGTCATCCTCGATACGTAAGTCGCTAATGACTCGTCCGATCATCTTAGAATCCTTTTCCGGCAACCGCCAACGCGCCATTAATTGCCGCGATGGTTCAATGTCCATGTCTTTTGGCCATCTTGCTATTGAAGTAAATGTTTTAAAACAAAGACACATTTACCCGATTCGCCTATGGATGGAGAGGTTATCATGATCGAGAGCTTAAATTTCGAGATTATTTCAACAACACGCGTTCCACGATAATCATATGCCCAAATTTCTTTCCTTTGGAAGTTCAGACTCCAACATTTTCATCCCTACACTATTCGATACACATATTATAGATGAGGACGAGATAGATGACTTTCTCACAGATATATTGGACTACCATAGTAATGTGGATATGACCAATCTAGATAAGGAATTCAAGGAGTTTCTTAGAGCAGGTGATGATTCACCCTATCAAGAACTACTTTGTACAATATCCACCTCGACTCCCATCCTTCCACCCTTTCAAAGGAATCTCGAGTTTGCACTCGATCCTTTTGTTTCTTCTGTGCTTCATAATTTTTTAAATCCACCTAGTAAACAAATACTTCAAAAGAACCAAGCATTTGACACCTTCATTTTCAGACTTGAAACAGTCCCTACCTACACCATGAATGAGTTTTGTGCTAAACCCACATCCTCATTGTTTACATGCTTTCCTTCTACAACTTATCCATATCCACCATTTTTTACACAACCATTCATTTTTCCATAATTATTCACTAGAACACCCTCTCGTTCAAAAATGAAAAAGAATGTGCATGCTAGGTTACGTTATATGGTTATCCGACTTCCCTTTCAGTTCACTAGGTTGCGTTATAGGAAATCTTGGTGCTTGATTGTGTTTGGATATGTTTTTTGTGATATTTATTTATGGAATGATCCACAACTATTTCAGTTGTTGATATATGATAAACTGCATGTTCATACATATGTTTAGATAAAGTCTCGAGTATCTGACTATAAATGACTCAATTTGTTGTGTTTGGTGCATTCCATTCATTTTCAGATATTGGTGAGTGCACCATTAAGGTAATCGGGCCCTCCCTATGGAGTGTGTGGCTGTAAGTACCGGATCCTAAGTCCACGTTTAACATAATTCACGTTTTCCACTCTTGCATGTTTTCTCGGATTTTTTAGTCATGTTTCTCTATGGGGTGAGTTATGTCTTTCTTGCTTATTGTTTTTCATTATAAAAGTAAATATATTTAGGAATGCATAGGGAGTCTAGGAATCTAGGAATCTAGGAAGTCTCGGGAATCTGACTTTAAACATAGTAATCTAGGAAGTCTAGGAAGTCTCGGGAATCTGACTTTAAAATACCCACTTAAAAAAAACATAGTAATCTAGAATGTTTCCGTCTAGGAAGTCTAGGAACCCTAAACATAGTAATCTAGGAAGTCTCGGGAATCTGACTTTAAAAGACCCACTTAAAAAAAAAAAAAAAAAAACAAACAAACAAATTTTCTAAACTTTGTTGTAAAAAAATTGTTTGGGGGTGGGGTGGTTGTGTTTCCGTCCTAGAATGTTTTATGTCCCATTAGAGTTGTTTAGGCCGTTTAATTGTAATTCGATTCGGGTTGACATATTCTATGAATTTATAGTTCATTCGTTCGCATAACGTATGTCATGCACGCACTTTGAGGCATTTTCCACTATCTTATATGTCATCCACGGTCGGAATAAAGTGTTTTATGGATCATTGGATTGGAAATTCTCTCCTGATCATTTCCATATCTCATTCGTAAAAATCGGACCGGTAACGAAGCAGCAATTTTAGTTTGAAGTTGCGCAAAAAATCGAAAAATTCGAAAATTTTGAATTGGGCTTGGGCCCAACCCGCGCGCACCGGCAGCGCACCTGTGCCCCTTACCTTTGCACCAACAGTCGCATTCTTCACTTCCAAACTGCCATTAACAAACAAAACAAAAACTTAAACCCTAAAATCGAAAATTAAAAAGAAAGCTAATTAAACCCACGCCCACAGTTCAAATCAACTTCAAATCTTCTCTAAATCCTTCCACCACCACCTCCACCAAGTTAAAAAAAACCAAGAACCACCGAAAATTTCAAAATTGTGAACTGTCGCGCCACCACCGCGCCACCACCACTATTTGTTTCATTCGGTCGACTCAAATTCCAACACCACATCCCATTTAAACCCCCACTACATTCCAAACACTCCAATGGCTCAACAACGTCGAATTTTGCCGGAGCAAGCATTTATCTTGGCGACCACTTCCGGCTACCGTTTTTACGGTGACGAAATGATTAGTAGAGACTGAAATAGCTTGTGGTACTCGACCGAAGCCTTTTACCACGAAGACTTAGTCAGACGGTTTTACAACACGAGGGAGTTGGAGGCGGTGAGAATTTTGTTATGGTGGCGAAGAGGAAGGAAGGAAGTCTTTTGGTTGTTGGCTGAGATTCTAGGCATTCCACCTAGAATCCATTTGGATGTCACGTTACAGGAGTCCCAATATAATGGGGTAAAGCCGTTAATGAACGTGACAGTTACCGAAGGGAACTATAATGCGAGCTCGCATTGTGTTCGCCAGCATCCGAGAACCAACCAAATTGGGCCGCATTTCGATGGATTGGTCGGAACGTCCTAGGAAAGGAGAAGGTCAGCGACATCGGTCTGAACTGCCTCCACATTTTATGGATATTCCAGGAGCAAAAGTACGAGTTCTGTATCTTGGAGTTTTTACTTAACATGATTAGGGGAGTAGGGAAGTCTATTGCACCTCTCCCTGTTTTGATAACCAAGATCATGCTGAAGTTGAGAGCAGCTCCGGCGTTTGATAGGATTTACCTCACCCTACACCGAAATCCTCGTATCTATAATGAGTGTGTCCAACGAGTTTGGAGGTTGCCTGAGGAAAGGGTAGAGGAAGAGGAGGATGGTGGAAATGAGAATGAATCGGAGGATGAGGAGGATTTGACTTGTTTTGATGCTGATGCCTTGGAGAGGTGTTGGTCAGATGTAGAACGCATGGCTGTGATTCATCATGGCATGCGTTCACTCAACACTATCTGCGAAGACCTCTGGACTCGCCAAGCTACTATCCACCATAACTTCGAGATCCATACCCAGAGGGAGGATGAGAGGTGGGAACAGATGAGGGCTGAGCTAGAAGCTCAGCGCCAGTTCCGGGCCGACATGCTTGCACGATTCCCACCTCACGGGGATTCTCCTTCTGAGGACACACCATCGAGGCACGCGGCGCCGTCGCCGATGGACAAATGGTTGGCCTGATCGGAGCTCGGGAGCCATCTCGGCGTGTGCCCTCCGCTACCAGTACCGAAGTGGTTAGGGATATTATAGCTTGATGTTTTTGTAGTTTTATTATTGTTAGTTGTTTTAATGTAAGTTTTAATTCCGTAATTTGGATTTTGCAGTAAAAGGGCATTTAATGCCAATATTAATATAATGTCGTTATTTTCATTGTGCGTGGTTGTTTAATGTTGATCCCACCTTCCCAAATTATTTGGGGGTGGTGTTATCTATTCCAGCATGATTTTTATATGACCCTTGTTTTAGAAGTTATTGCGGAGTCAGGGTGAGAATATGGCCGATTAGGCATATCTATGAATAAGTATCATGGTAGGATGAAATCTCGATAAAATAGGTAGATTCGATCCTAACTTCAACCTAAAAGATACTAAGTTTGTTTTAGAATCAAGAAAATGAGTTGTTTCTGTTTTCGGGTTTGGAAATTTTAGTATTTCCGGAAACTGCCGTAAAAACTTTTTGGCAACTTCCCGATCCGTTTTAGCAACTTAAAACCTATATAAACTTCATTCATTCTACACTCACAACCCACACTACACCTAACTTCCATCACTCACCTTTCACTCCCACGTTTCCCACGTTTCGTCTCATTTTTCGATCTTCAGCACCTCAGAGCGGGCGCTTTTTCCCGGAGGAGCGACTCGGCTCTACACATTTGTCGAATTTTTGTACAGAGCGCACTCGGCAAGGCCAAACACTGGAATTCTAAAATCATCGAGGCGACTTTCAGCTTCAAGTGGAAGCGACTTCGCACTCTAACTTCCGTGGACAGAAAAATTCCAGTTTTTGTGGGTTGTTGCGGGTCATTCGCAGCTATTCCAGGCGTAATTTTGAGATGACATCTCCTACATTGATACCGAACAGTCTTTCGAAGATTTGTTCCAAAGCACTACTTATGGTGCTTGGTTTGTGAGGCGATCACATAATGAAGGGTCGGAACCGCTTATGGTAAGACGATGCACTTTATTCTCCAACACTAGCATCTTATTTTTATGATAACTGCATTTTCTTTGAAAGACCAGATGGAGAACAAGTATTCTCCATCAACATTGATGATGAACCAATGGAAATTACCAGGTTCTTGCTAGCATTTGTTCTTGGACTTGTTATGCCCGCTGAAATACAAGACCCATGGTGCTATTAGGTAGATAATATGTATGTCTACACTTATGAGTTTTGCATGAGTCATTATGGGGCGGGCATTTTTTCATATCGAGGGCCAAGGGGACTATAACGTCGCCTTTGGTAGCCTGTCCATGAACATAGAAACTGTTATGTTTTGGATCATGCGAAACATTTTAGGGGAATGGCGTTTTTCTTCTGTGAATGATGCCACTTGCAGCGTCTTCCTTGCTTTAGCCCCGGGACGTATGTGCCATGACTTTCCCAGAACCTTGATGTCTAGTTTAGCACGAGCCCATAGCATGAGGCATAAGTACCTTCTTATGCCTGTTCTAATTTCCCGTATTATGCTATGTTTCTTTCCTATTTTTTGTACACGTTTCACGGATTGGATTACGGTCGACACTGTGCGACCCACCAATAGTATTATTCGATCTTTCCGTGCAATGACTTGGCAAGGGTGGAGGATACAACCTCATCAGGTTGCACCCTACACCCCGTCGGACAAGTGGCTTTAATAGGTTAGCAATAATAGATGATAAATGGCGGGAAGCCCGGCAAATTATCATGGCATGGCAGACGCGAAGGAACCTCACTTCTTTATAGAAGAAAAGGATGAGGAGGATGATGAATAAAGCGGGAGATAAGGTAAGTTTTAATTCCAGTTAGTGTCTGCTTATGTCCCAAGCAATTTGATTCTTGTTAACCCCATAATGGGTGGAACTCTTATAGAGTTCGCGTCAGTTTTATTTCCTATATTAGATGCGTTCTAACCTTGTTTTGCGGATGTTCCCTGAATTTCACGCTTCAATGGTATTTTTCCTACCCTCTTTATTTAAATGCTTTGAGGACAAAGCATGATTCTTGTTTGGGGGGGGGGGGGCATAGAAACACGTGTAATTAAGGTATCTATTAGGATATAGATAGGTATAATATGTATTTGTTTTCTAGTTAAAATTTCAAAAATTCAAAAATATAAATAAATAAGTTCATGCTATACACTTAGGAATATTGGTATTGTTTTCCTTCTCTATGCACTTAATAATCTAGAAGTCTCACGTAGCTTTTGCATTAGAATAATTTTTAGAAACTTAGGTTAATATGTAGGTAATAATCTTTGCATCTATCTATAAATATATTACATGAGTATCTATGATTGTTAGCGATAAGTTTTCAAATCTAGGCTAGAGTACTTATTCTACAAATCCTGTGAGAATATAGCCTAAAGCCTTATATGAGCGAAACATTTGAGAAATGACACAAGGGAGAAGTAAAATCCGGATAGAGAAATCACACGTCCACTTACTTGATCACTATGTCATATCCTAAGCGAGAATTTAGGCCCTCTTTGGATCGATATAGCCAGAAATTCAAACCTATGAATTATTTTCCGCTAGTCTCCCCTCTGAGCCTTTCTTTAGCCTTCCATAAACCACAAATCCTTTACCCTGTTACAAAACAAAACAAAATAAAAAATTCAACCTACCCAATTTAGATAAGTCTGAGAATAGAATGAGGAAGAAAGAAGAAGAGAACAACCTGTGTAAATAAAAGTTAGTTAATTACTTCAGAAAATAAAGAAAAGAAGTTTCCATCCAAAGAAAAGAAAAATAGAAATAGAAATAGAAATAAAATAAAAACTCCAAAAAAAAAAAAGCATAAAAGGAGTCAAAAGCCAAAGAAAAGAAAAAAAAAAAAAAATATATATATATATATATATATATATATATATATATATATATATATATATATATATATATATATATATAGATGGCTAAGGATGGAAACAAAGTGTAGAAGGAAAAGTAAATAACAAGGTTTTCTCTAGTTACATAATATGAAGACTCTATTATCTCGGACTTGTCCTTTTGAATATCCATTTCCTTCCTTCTTAAACCATCTCCTAATCCCATGACACCTAATAAAGACCTCTAGCTCAATTAGGAATAGGTTAGTGTGATAGTAAGTGGCAGATGTGTTTGATCGACCGGCTTCCTTGTTGTCATTGAGATTGTAAGGTAAAAAGTGTGCCCGCTTACATTGGAGTAAATAAAACTTGAGTGGAAAAAATCAGAGTGTTGTATCTTGCTATTATTATGAGAACCTACTTAAGGACGGCTATTCCGAGTTTCAGAAATGAACCTGCTAGGCATTTCATAGTATTACTCATTGTATATATGTTTATTATAGATGATTGATTATTATGCATATATTAGCTTAGCTTTCGACTTGATTACTCTATATGCATTGCTAGTGAGAGGTATAGTTAATTTAAAGCATGAATAAGGAAACAATAGTTTTATTTCTTAGTCGTTGTAGTATAGATAAAGTTTGTGAGTACCTTCACTGGAAAACTCTCACGAGGCTATAACTCATCCACTAGGGAATTCCTAGTGGTTTAAGGCCTTGTTGCATATGGTCAATGCAATCACACTCAGCAAAACGAGAGTAGTTAGAACTCCATTTTTTGTCACTTATTCTAATTTCTCATATTTGCTTGAGGACAAGCAAAATGCTGTTTGGGGGTGGTTTGATAAGAGCCCAAAACTGTAGTTTTAACCTCAGAATGATCATACTTTTAGACCAATTATGTGAGTAATAATTAAGAGTTAACACTGATTACGTGTTTTTATGTATTTCAGGCTTCAAAGTCCATTATGTGCAGAAATGTGCCACTTTAGCGAGATAAAGGAGCAAAGGTTGGTTACTAAGGAGCTCCGTGATTAAAGGCCAAGATTCAAGAAGACAAAGCCTTTCTAAAGCCCAGTCAAAAGTTGAAAAGTCGACGCGGGCAGAAACAGCACACAAAGTCAGCAGAATTTCCGAAGGCCGTATCTTTGGACTCAGACCTCAGAATGGGGTCTACCTTATGTCAAAACGACCAGCTCGGAAAGAGCTTTCCAATGGTCTAAGCCTTGATCCAATCAGAGGAGTAGAAGTGGACGAAAAGTCTGTTGAAGCCAACTGTAACTAAAGAGGCCTTTTTGGACTGAAAGAATTGGGTTTTGGGCCTGATTCTCTGGCCCAAAACATGGATCCAAGCCCATGCATTATTTTTGGATCTGAACATATAAAAACCAAAGCTTAGCTCTTTGTTAATGGTAGCTAGTTAGACCTAAAACTATAGATAATTCTAGATCTAGATTTAATTGTTTTTAATTTAGTTTAGCTTCAATCAATTCTTGTTTTAGATTAAACTCTTAGAATCATTGTTCTTAATTAGTTTGATAAATAAAATAGCTAGTTTGCCAATTTTGATTCTTGTCATTTACAATTGTTTAGATCTAAATTCCCTTATTACGTAGATAACTAGACCTAGATTAGTTAGATTATTAATTTAGTATTTGAATCATTGTTTTATTATTCATTAGATTAATAAAATAGTGTTCTCCATTATCTAGTTTCATTTCCATTGATTGTTTAGTTTCAATTCGTAGTTTCAATTATTTGTCAGTATCAGTTTAATTCAATTATTGCATGAGTAGTTTTGAATTGAGTTTAAACAAGTAAAGTTCAAATCTTTATATCATGTCTTGTTTGAATTCCATTAGGAATGATAGCATGATGATTCTCGGCTAAACCTCCATTTGAGGGAGTTGAGAAGCCTTGATCCCGATTATCATAGAGTCATCGTAATTTCTTTTCCACTCTAGAAATGATTAGTTCACCATGAGAATGGGTGTAATCGTTCACATGCTAGTTACGAATTGGTAGAAATGTCATGTGTAATTAGGGATTAGGAGTAACCAGATTGTTCTGTGAAGCAGTTCAATTCGGATTACGACGATTCGTCGTTAGTATGATTAAGTCGAGTTAAGGTGGAATCAATCCCCCTCAATTCCTTATCATAGAATCGACGTAGCATTCCCATAGTTGTTCTAATAGTCGACTAGTTGCATCTTGTGGGTAGTTGCATCGTAGTCTAGTTGCCATTTCGTAAATCTCTCATTAGACTTTAGTTAAGAGTAATTATACGTAGAGAGCAACAAAGATTGAAGGACTAGGAGTGGAACGAATCATCTACTCCACTATATCTCATAGGATTGAGAGTAGAAATCTTTGATAAATCTTAGGCACATAAAATTAGTTTTAGTTTACTTACGTTTTGAGTTTCATCGTTCATTTTGTAGGTAAATTATCTTTTATGATTTATCAGCACCTAGGCTTCGTCTTGTCCCTAGGTGTACGCCATGAATCAATCCCCCTCAATAGCCTTTGAGTGGCTATTATATTTGAGTCTAACTTAAACCCTTTGTGAGGTCGTAAGTTGACTTGGGGTCCCTTTAGGGGTCCCCTAGATTGTATTTGTCAGATAATTGGCCTCTGAGTGGCAATTACAGTTGAATCATACTTAACCCTGGTGTTGGTGTTAAGTTGATTTAGGGTCCTTTTGGGGGAGCTTGTTTGAATTAATTGATATTTAACCACTGCGTGGTTGTAGTTGAGTCGTTGTAGACTCTGTCTTTGATGTACGACCTGATATTGTGATGACGTAGGTTGGGTTGCGCAGTGTGAGATGCATTGTACTTATGTAATGCAAACAATGATATATGTACACAAAATGTTAATGAAATTTTATTCATATTGACTTATGTATCTGGAGAAAGACTTATTGATAGAATCGCTTTAGGAGAGTTGTATTCCAAGGTCGGGGAAGCATGTCACCAAGCTGAGTTTTGATCCATTATGCGCCATTTCCAACAACTTTGTCAACAATGTAGGGGTCTTCCCATGTTGGGTCGAGTTTGGCTGTGGCCATTGTCTTTTTGAGGACTAGGTCCCCGACTTGGAAAGATCTTGGGACGACCTTCTTGTTGTAAGATCGTTGGATTATTTGATGGTACCGAGCTAGGGATATTGCAGCTGTTTCTCTGCATTCCTCTAGGAGATCAACTTCTTTTGCCAAGATAGTGTCATTGTCTCCTGACTCGACGATGTCAGAACGTGTGGTTGTGAGTGTGAGTTCTGATGGTATTACTGCTTCTGTTCCAAAGCAAAGTATGAAAGGAGACTCATTTGTACTGGCTCTGGCTGTTGTTTTGTGTTCCCATAGAATGTTCTCGAGCTGCTCTGGCCATTGGCTTTTCTTGCTCTCCAACTTCTTTTGGATGTTTTCTTTGATGGCCTTGTTTGTGGCCTCTGCTTGACCATTGCTTTGTGCATATCTAGGTGTAGAAAATGCTTGAGTGATACGCCATTTTTGTAGAAAAGCTTTGACTTGTGTGCCAGCAAATTAGGTTCCATTATCCATGACAATGGTGTGGGGGTAGACCAAATCTTGTGATGATATTGGTCCATATGAAGTTGATGACGTTGACTTCCTTGACTTGGACTAGTGGGATTGCTTCAACCCACTTGGTGAAGTAATCTGTGGCTGCTAGGAGATATTTGAGCCTTGTTTTCTTTTGTGGGATGAACGGTCCCATGATGTCTAGCCCCCACATGTGGAAAGGTCATGGGCTGGCTATATTGATCAATTCTCTTGTTGGACTTAGGTGGTTGTGGCCAAATGTTTGACATTGGAGGCATTTGAGAATGTACCTTTTTGCCTCAATATGCATGCTTGGCCAATAATACCCTTGGGCTATTGCTTTAAGTGCCAGAGATCTTGATCCTGCGTGGTTGCCACATTCACCTTTATGGATCTCGTCAAAAATGAGTTGTCCTTCCCTCAGAGTTATGCACCTTAGGTGGGGTCCTCCTGCTGATTTGTGGAACAGTCGTCCGTTGATCACTGTATATCTTGGGGCTCGGAATTGTATTGCACGAGCATTCTTTGTTTCTGATGGGATCTCACCATGTAAAATGAACTTGAGAAATGGGCCCATCCAAGATTGACTGATCTCTTCTTCGGATGAGGGCTGGAAATCTGTGAGGCTGTTGACACTTTCTTTGTGGTACGCAGGTCATTCCAGGACATCAATGTAGATTGTGGTCGGACATGCTTCTTGTGTTTTGGAGGCTAGGAAAGTCAGGCTGTCTACATGTCTGTTGTCCTCTCGAGGAATATGTTCCAAGGAGAATGTTTTGAACGAGCTGATGATGTCATTAACGACTTGAGCGTACTTTGCTAGGTTTGCTCCATTCATGACATATTCTTTGGTGATCTGCTTGACGATTAGCTGGGAATCGCTGTAAGCTTTAAGCTTTGGGTCTTGTAGTTGTTGTGCCATGCGGAAGCCTGTGATCAATGCTTCGTACTCCGCTTCATTGTTGAACGTTGCGAAATCGATCTTGATTGATTTTTGTAGCTGGGATCCTTCTGGTGAAGTTAACACAGCCCCCAGTCCACTACCACTATTATTGCATGCTCCATCTACGTGGAGGTGCCATGTGTCTGGGGTGGCTGGCTGATGGAGTGACATTATTGTTGTTGGAGGTGGCTTGCTCTCGCATTGTTTGGTTCTCTTGCTGTAAGATTACAAAGGCTTCTTAGAGCGTCTTCATCTGATCTACCAACGCTTGTAGTGTGGTATCCATTGTGGTTTTTCTGACCAGCTTCGTGGGCTTGAGAAAAGAGTAGTTGTTCTTTTCTTAAGGAAACGAACCGGCAGACGGCGCCAATGTAGATGTTGGTGTTTACTGGACTACGACCTGATGATTTGGAAGATAGGGAATGGCTGCACTCTTCTTGGGATAAGAGTTGCCTACGTATCAAGTTTCTCGGGGTAAACTTGAATCAAGCCTTACGTAGTTCATCTCTCTCTATTTATAGATGTGTGCTTGGACCATTATGAATTATAGATCCACCTTGTGTGCTATCTTGATGATTTGTCATTAATCTGCTGTTACAAAGTTAATGCTTCCTTGATTGTGGCGTTGATTGAGCTCCAAGATTGCGCTAGTTGATATCCTTCCATAAATGGTTGTAACTGATGCTTCGGACGACCTGGGTGTTGGGTCGTTGGGTACGGTCTGATGGTGTTGGACGACCTGAAGGAGGACGACCTGTTATGTGGACACGTGTACTGTAGTGTGGAACGGAAGGTACGTACAGGTCTGGACCATGGACTCAAAACCATTTCCATTTCCATTTCCCTAGTTTTGTTTTCGCATAGAAAGCAGTCTTTCTTTTCCATGCATGGGCAAACAAACAACAAAAAAACTATGGAAAAGGTGGACCACACCTCTTTTCCTTTCCTTTCCCTAGCATTTCCTCCAGAACAAACAAGCCCTTATTATAATGCCGAAGTGAGAGCTTTGGGGTTTTTTTTTTTCAAAAAGACAACTGCAATCCTTTCACTTGATTAACGAAAAAAGTAAATAGGTCCTAATTGAAGGCAAACGTTGACAAGACAAAACACTCCTTTTAGAGGTAAAGTGGGTAATATGGGTTATATGGCACATATCTACGATTATGAGTCTGAGTCCATACCGCTATATACCTATACTAGCTTTCGAACCCGTCCTACGAACGGGTGTCGTTATATTAAATTATTCTAAAAAATATTAGCAACTATTCATAGCTATGAGATATGAAAATTATATTAATCACTTGTTTAAATTTTTTGCACCACTCTCTATCAAACGAAAGCACCAAATCTTAGTAAAACCCATAGATTTATTTTGGTTGTTATGTTTAATAATAGAAGTTTGATTGAAATTTTGTGAGAATGCTCAATGTGGCGAAGATGATATTGAAGCTATTTAAATAGCAAGACATTCTCAATCATAATAAAATAATTATAATAAGTACTACTTAAAATGCAAAACTATACTTGTCGAGATATTATATTCTCCCTATATATAATACAACTATATTTCGAGGTTAGTTCAATGCATTTGCATTAAGCTTCTAATTTTACGTTAATTATTCTTTGAGGCTAGTTCAATGTATGTAGTTGGATCTAGTTTCCGATTTTCAATTAATTATTCTTTGAGGTTAATTCAATGTAGTTGTATCAAGTTTTTGATTTCTCGTTAATTATTATTTGAGGTTAGTTTAGTGCAGTTGCACCAAGTTTACGATTTTCCGTTAGTTATTCATTAAAATTAATTCAGTGCAGTTTCATCTAGTTTTCAATGTTTCGTTAATGACTCTTTGAGATTAGTTAATTGCATTTGCATTAAGGTTCCAATTTTCCGTTAATTACTCTTTGAGGTTAGTTTAATACATCTGCATCCAATTTCTGATTTCCCGTTAATTTTTTCGAAGTTAGTTCGCATCTAGTTTCCAATCAATTTCCGGTTATTTATGCTTTGAAGGTAGTTCGATGTAGTTACATCCGGTTTTCAATTTCTAGTTAACTATTCTTTAAGGTTATTTTAATGCATTTGCATCTAGTTTCTGATTTTCCGTTAAATATTCATCAAGGATATTCCATCCAATTTCTGATTTCCCGACCTGTTAGTTAATATATGATTTTAGTTTAATGCAGTTACATCCAGTTTTCTATTTTCCGTTAATTATTCTTTGAGGTTAGTTCAATGCAGTTGCATCCAATTTCTGATTTTCCATTAATTATTTTTCGAGGTTAGTTTAATGCATTTTGCGCGACAAGTTTTCGATTTCCCATTAATTATTTTTTTTGAGGTTTGTTCAATGCAGTTGCATCAAATTTATGATTTCCCGTTAATTATTCATTGAGGTTAGTTCAGTGCATTTGCATCCATTTTTTATGTTTCTATATTCGTTAATTAGTCTTTAGATTAGTTCATTATATTTGCATACAATTTTTGATTTTTCATTAATAACTCTTTAAGGTTAGTTCAATACATCTGCATCTAGTTTATGATTTATGATTATTTATGCTTTGAGATTTTAATTAGTTCGATGCAATTTCATCCGATTTCTGATTTCCCGTTAACTATTCTTTGAGGTTATTTTAATGTATTTGCATGTAGTTTTTGATTTCCCGTCAATTATTCTATGAGGTTAGTTCAATGCAGTTGCATTTGATTTTTGATTTCCTGTTAATTATATTTTGAGATTAGTTCAATGCATTTGCATCCAGTTTCTGATTCATCGTTAATTATTATTTGAGGTTTGTTTGATGCATTTTTGCATATCGTTTCCGATTTACTGTTAAATATTTTTCAAGTATTTGCATCCAATTTCTAATTTCCCATTAGTTATTCTCTGACGTTAGTTTAATACAGTTGCATCCAGTTTCCGATTTTTAATTAATTACTTTTTGAGTTTAGTTTATTGCATTTGCATAAAGTTTTTAATTTTCCATTAATTACTCTTTGAGCTCAGTTCAATGTATTTGAATCCAGTTTTCGATTTCCTTTTAATTATCCAATGTGGTGTGTAATACCAACTTTCTACTTATCCATATGTAGTGTCCTTGCAAACATGACATAAAAATAAATTATGCTTGATTTACTATATTGGATCATCAAACATTATCCAGTTTCCGATTTCCCATTAATTATTCTTTAAATTATATACCTGACTCACTATGTGGGATCTTCAAAGATTATCTACGAACGGGTCCTGTCATATTAATTATTCTGAAAAATATATTCAACTGTATATGCATAACTATTATATACAGATATGATATTATATTGCTCACTCATCCAAATTTATTATAACATGAAAACCTCACGTACTCTCTATTATATTCTTCGAGCTCAGTTAAATGCATTTGCATCTAGTTTCCAATTTTCCGTTAATCATTTTTTTAGATTAGTTTAATACATTTGCATCCGGCCAGTTTCCGATTTTTCGTTTATTATTCGATGAGGTTGTATTTGCATCTAGTTTCTGATTTCCCGTTAATTATTGTTTGAGGTTAGTTCAATGAATTTGCATCCAATTTCTGATTTTCCGTTAATTATTTCTTGCGGTTAGTTCAATGCATTTGCATCAAATTTATTTTTTGAAATTAGTTTAGTGTAGTTGCATCCAGTTTCCGATTTCCCGTTAATTATTTATAAAGATTAGTTTCACGCATTTGCATCCTGTTTCCAATTTATAGTTATTTTTTTAGGTTAGTTCAATACAGTTGCATCCAGTTTCCAATTTCCCGATAATTTATTCTTTGAGGGTTAGTTCAATGCATTTGCATCCAGTTTTCGATTTTCCGATAATTATTTGTTGGTGTTAGTTTGATGTATGTGCATTCAAGTTTTGATTTCCCGTTATTTATTCTTTGAGGTTAGTTTAATGCAGTTGTATCAATATTCTAATTGTCCATTAATTAATTTTAAGATTAGTTTAATGCTTGCATGTGCATCCAATTTCCGATTTTCCGTTAAATATTATTTGAGGTTAGTTCGATGTATTTACATCTAGTTTTCTGTTTCTTATTAATTGTTCTTTGACGTTAGTTTCATGCAGTATTATATATATTTGAAAATATTTGTTATTATTGGGGTTTTTTTTTTCCAGTTGCTATTATATATTTTGTGATGTTCTTTTTTGTATAATTTAATTTTCCATATGTAATTTGTTTTGGTTTGGTTTGGTATATAATTTATTTAAGCCCAACGTCTACTTTAACTAAATCAATAGTTATATAATTTATTTAAGCCAACGTCCGTTTTAACTGAATCTCGTTATTCCGCTAAAATTGGAAATTATAAAATTCATAAATTTAATTAGAATATGTCGTAATTATTGTGGCCTGTGGTTTTTGAAATCTTTAACTATGACTAAATTTTACACCTCAAATTAATTCAACTTTATTTGTTAGACCCATATATATAGTGCATACAATACAATTTTATTTGTTTTTGGTGTACACTATTACTTATTTTATGATTAGTTTACTTTTTTTTTTCTTTTTTCCCAGTCACATGTGTGGTTAACAAATACATAAAGTAAATTTTCAAACAACTCAATTCATTTTTTTTTTATTTGTTCTTTCGTAGTTTCATTATCATTTTCTAGAAAGAAACTTTGTTATGTTAAACTTCACCTGAGATTAGTGTAGAAACTATTCTTTGTGGCGTAAGGGTTTTAGGAAAATCGTTTTTGGTTGAAAATATTGTTTTTTGCAATTTAGTTATTTTTTTTTAGGTTAGTTCAATACAGTTGCATCCAATTTCCGATTTCCCGGTAATTTAATCTCTGAGGGTTAATTCAATGCATTTGCATCCAGTTTCCGATTTCCCGACAATTATTTGTTGGTGTTAGTTTGATGTATTTGTATCCAAATTTTGATTTTCCGTTAATTATTTTTTGAGGTTAGTTTAATGCAGTTGTATCAATATTCTGATTGTCCATTAATTAATTTTTAAGATTAGTTTATTAGTTTAATGTTTGCATGTGCATCCAATTTCCGATTTCCTGTTAAATATTATTTGAGGTTAGTTCAATGCATTTGCATATAGTTTTATGTTTCTCGGTAATTGTTCTTTGACGTTAGTTTCATACAGTATTATATATATTTGAAAATATTTGTTATTATTGTGGTTTTTTTTTCCAATTGCTATTATATATTTTGTGATGTTATTTTTTATATAATTTAATTTTTCACATGTAATTTGTTTTGGTTTGGTATATAATTTATTTAAGCCCAACGTCTATTTTAACTAAATCAATAGTTATATAATTTATTTAAGCCAACATCCGTTTTAACTGAATCTCGTTATTCAGCTAAAATTGGAAATTATAAAATTCATAAATTTAATTAGAATATATCGTAATATTTGTGGCATGTGATTTTTGAAATCCTTAACTATGACTAAATTTTATACCTCAAATTGATTCAATTTTATTTGTTATGCCCATATATATATTGTATACAACAATGCCACCTGGCCTTTAAGAATTGCAGAAGCACAAGAAAAACTACTATAGATATGAAGTCTTCCTACTTGCAAGTTTAAAGAAACAAGAAATTGGTCCCAAAGTCCATTTCCGAGTGAAAATCACTTTTAGAGCCAGCATTTTTTTAATCACTCTCAAGGACAATTTCGGGTGAAAATAACCATAAAAACTAATTTTCGAGTGAAAATAACCCGTAATGACAAATAGTACGGATTTGAAATAAATATTTTATGATTTTACATTTTTTGTCATTTTGCTATGAACAATGATGAACGATGAACAATGATTGTTCATACCCAAATAAGTGAACGTACTTCATACAATATACTTATGTATGAACAATGATTGTTAATAACTCATGTTGAGATATAAACAATGATTGTTCATACTCCAATAGGTGTTTTACTAATCATACATTATGTTGAGGTATGAACATTGATTCTTCATAACTCATATTGAGATATGAGATATGAACAATGATTGTTCATACCCCAAATAAGTATGAACAATGATTGTTCATAATTCAATAGGTGTTCTTACTGATCATACATTCTGTTGAGGTATGAACAATTACCCCAAATAGATATGAACAATCAGGTATGAACAATGATTGTTCATAATCTAATAGGTGTTCTTATTGATCATACATTATGTTGAGGTATGAACAGTCACTGTTCATACCCCAAATAGGTATGAACAATGATTGTTCATACTCCAATAGGTGTTCTTATTGATCATATATTATATTGAGGTATGAACAAATAGGTATGAACAATAATTGTTCATACCTACTATATACACCGGGTTATTTCGGTTAGGCCAGACCGTTTATTATTTCGTGTCAGGAGTATACTTGACTTTTCATCTACCCAGTCCTTGGGAGTGGTTAAAACAAAAAATGGTTATGAGAGTTACTTTTTCTCTTGAGAGAGTCACTCCCTGTTAAAGAAATTCTATTACAAGTTGCCGAGTTGGGTTAACTAGGATTACCCCCTCCCCCCACCACCACACCACGCATATAGACTGGATCACCTAGAGCCAATTAGGATCCCCCCCCCCCACCCCAGTTCAGGACGTGCAAAGTAGAAAGAAGGAAGTGGAGATGAGGTGCTCATTGAAGACAAAGACAAGCACTAACAATGCCACCTGACTTTAAGAATTGCATAAGCACAAGGAAAACTACTATAGTTATGAAGTCTTCCTAACACAAGCGTCCGGCAAGAAATTCTATTACAAGTTCCCAAGTTGGGTTAACCCCCCCGCCCCCAAATTACAGTACACATACAAGTCAAGTTTAATACAAGTCTCGGGTGGCTTGCTCACTTTAATCCTATAGATATGAAGGCCTTCCATATGAACTAACCCACTTTAATAATGGGGAAGGAGGCTGTCGTACAATACATCGCCAAAAGTTTCAGGATATCTGCTCAGGATGGCTCTTAATCGTTGGAAATCAAATCAAGTTTCAAAATGGTGACCTGAAGCATATTTTCACCAAGCAAGATGTAAAGGGAACATTATACGTACGTATATGTTCACAATGAACTCTTTATTAACTTCTTAGAGTGAGCTATTAATATTATTTAATTCATTCGACTTCTGGCAATACATAATACAAGAATAGATAGCATACATAGACTAATCAAATAAAAAACAATGTAAATAATCAGAACCAACTCAACAATGTCTTTCCTGATCAACTGAGAAAACCTCATAATACATCCCCACTTTCAGTGTCTGAGGGAGAGATGCGTCTAAACATTGCTGTAAAAGTTTCTCCATTGTTCCTTGCAACCTTTTGCCCTTCCTCCGTCGCAGAAGTAAGAAGCTTTACAACTGGATCAGCAGCAAACTCTTCTTCTGAGATTGCTTCAAATAATGGATGATCCTCCAAACAAGCTTTCATCCACTCTCCAAGTTCTTCAACATCAGTAATGGTATAGATAATCCCACCCGACTCAAGAGTGTAAGCATACTCATCGAGCAAGTGTGGACTTATTACACGTCGACGATGATTCTTCTCCTTGAAGTGAGGGTCAGGAAATAGGAAGAACATCTTTGAAAGTTGTCCTTTCTCAAAGAAATTCGGAATGTATTTCATAGAATTGGTTCTAACGACAGAGATGTTCTGATACTGACCTGGGTTTGTCTCCCTCAAGGCCAAGATACGTTCTTTGACATACTCTGTCACCTTATCCCGAATTTCCATGCCAATCATTAGTGTTTCAGGAAAGAGAGTGGAAAGACTAACAATTAGACCCCCAAAGCCACATCCAATGTCAGCAAATTGGATCTTCTTTGACTGAGTTTTATGCAAGGATGCCGTAGAGTTATTGTTTACATCCCCATTGTCGGCAATAGTATGATCTGTCTGAAAATATTGTGGGTAATGGAGGGCGTAATCAACATGAGAAGGTGTTAGAGGGACTGGGAAATGGGAGTCACTCAATGGGTTGCTGTGAGCACGTGCTCGATAAAAACGCTTACGGGGCAAGCCAGTCGATTTGTTGGGTTTATTCATCACTTTCTTGTTCTCTGACATTGTAACTACGATCAAACACCAAAACTGAAGCGTATACAGGGTCCTGCACACAGAATTTAATAAACCATAAATGTCGTAGTAAACAAAATTATTTATATTTGACTGTGCTCCTCTATTGCAATGTCAGATAAGCAAGTACAAACACCAATCACTTCTATCATTTCTAATGTTCATGTTGTAAATTACCACCCTCATTGCAGGCCAAGCTATAAAGTAGCCTGTGATATACGTATAACACGTCTGTGCATAATGATGCAACCCCATTATCAGAACTTACAAAATACAATTAATAGAGACAGATATTTGGAAAAGTGCATAAAAATGTTTTTCCACACAATTGAATTAAGTTCAATTACTGAATTTGGTTGTATACTCGCACCATCTAACGTAACACTATGTATCCTTTCCAAGAAGAATGAAATTGACATTATCATGGATCTATTACAATTAGGTAAAACAAGTAGTTAGTGATAAATAAAGGTAGGACCCGACCATAGGCTTACTCACTGGGCTTCATATGAATCTAATGAAGATGTTTCTCAATTTTCTCTGCTTAACGAATAGCTTTAGAGGAACATTAGAAGGAAACTCATTTTTGTGCAATAAGATGCTTTATTTATTGTATTACAATAGTCAGTAGCTTCCCAGGATAGACAGAGGTTCAATCCCGGAAAAAATTCAAAGAAACACAGCCTAATTTGAAAGCATTGACCAAGTTTGATAAAGTTAAATTTTTCAATTTGCAGAGAAACATACTCACTAGATTATTATGATGGTGCTCGGCTTTAATTTGATTCCCTCCTTTTAGACCTGCCAGAAAACGAATTAGCCTCACTCCAATTTTATAGGGTTAGGGTTTTCAGGGTTTGGGCTTTACAAATATTAAATGGGCCCCAATCTTCAAGGCCATCCACAGGATTCACTTAACCCATCGGGTCCCACCCACGTAACAAACTACCATAATCTGTTATCTAATTAGTTTCAAACTAATGCAGTTGTTGGATGGGAACCAGTGAACCACCATTAGGTTGGCCAGTACTATGCTTTTTCCTGTCAATAGAAGCCACCTGTTGTTGTACCATGATAAGCAATGTTGCAGCTGAAAGCCTGAAATACATACACCGAAGAAACAGCTAATGGAAACATACATGATGTTTACTGTAAATGGTTCTAACTAATTACACAAGCGAGGAGTATTAAATTCTTAACCACGCCCAAATAACTCAACATGCCATAAAACATTTCTCAACATAAACCCAACACGATGTTCTCCAAATACAAGAGATCTCTTCCTAGTATAATAATCAAGCCACCCTCATTACAAAAGATTCCAGATTCTACAGGGAAGAAAAGAAAGAGCACAGAAAGCTATACAGCAAGTTCCCTTTTTAGAAAAAAAAAATATAATAAAAAATTAATGAAAGAACACACAACCCTTCATCCTAAGATCACCATAATCACCACAACCAAAACCATCGAGCCAACAAACTAATTTTCAAAATAACATTGCCTGAACAACAGTGGAAACCCCGTCACTAAACTGGTATCACATCAATCTTTGAGGAATCTTCACATCTCAAAACAATACCCTCAAGGCTTGCTGGAAGGATACATTTGCCCCACTGGCATCCTGTTGATAATGGCTCAGGAGGAGGAACAATCATAAGCACATTATCGTTCCTCTGAACAACTCCCATGACACTGACAGTGCTGCCTTCTTTAATGTACCTACCAAAACCAAAAAAATTACATGAAAAAACTTTTGTAGCTCAATGACCAAACTTCCGCTATCTTATTCAAGACAATGTTCAAAATGATGATTATGGAATCATAAACAGAACCAAAGAATTTACCCTTCTTTCAAGCGCATTATGCGGTCATCACTGGAAAGGTTCCTTTCTCTCAACCACCTAATGAAGTCCGGAGATAAATCCTTGTTTGAGGGGTCAACATCAACAACAACAGACTCATCCACATACGGGGTTACCCTCGCACCATAACCAGTCTTAACCAATGCTCTCAACCCAGACTGGAAATCTGAGATATAGAAGTCGACCACGTGCCTCTGGAATATCAAACAGAAAGTCTCAATCACAAGCTGAAATTCAAATACATACTGAAAGCATATCGCACTTCATTCATAAAGGCCAATCATCACATATCGTAAGGAGATATTCCGAAAATAGTTGTAATCATACTTATACTCTTATATGACTCCATTAGCTATATGCCTATATCTGCCACAATGACAACACTAAGAATGGGGAAAGCACACACAACTGCTGGCAGGACACCACCTGATAACACACCGAACCCATGTATAGAAAGGAATCTTAACATTTTGACAAGAAAATATTGATTACCAGTTTATTACGCATTAGACTTTTCTTTCTGTCAATGTACCAATTTTTTGTAATAAATTTTTTACATAGCTCGTGATCATCTAATGTGGTTAGTGGAGATAACTCCTTCATGAACACAACTACAACTACACAAACAAATTACAGTTTCCATAAGAAAAACAAGGTTGCTGTAAACATGATGTCTTAGCATACTGAAGCTAAATTTATGCTGTCAAAGGCGTTATGACAAAAACCATGAAGTCATTAACATCTAAACAGCTACTCCAAATGCTACTAACAGCACAAAGCTGGCAAATGGTTGATATGTTGGTAACAAACCTCTAGGGATCGAACTCCCCAAGTAAAACGGCGATGACTTGCGTTGGCAGCTTTAGAATCCCAGCCCCGATACTCATACAAACTTGTAGACGTGTAAACGCATCTAGAAACTTTTTGAAATGACGACTCAAGTGGCACATTTCCACAGGTAACCACCTGCAAGATATCACATGCAATCATGAATTATTCTTGAAAACTACCTGACAAAAAGCCACCACTATGAATTGTTGGGGTGGCTTTAGAATTCCTGGCACATTAAAAAGAGAAGCCTATAATATGTAAAATGAACATAACTATGACACACATTAAAATTTTAGGTGATCACATTCAATTACAGTTTGAACATAGCATATCTAGGCAAAGGCATGCCATTTCCCCCACTTACCCAGCAACCTCATTCTCCCCTTCCCCCTCCAAAAACACGGAAATCACTTTTAATTCTCAAAACAAAAGGACACCTATATAAATCAATTGGCCAACTATCTGCCGTCTAAACAGAAGTGGAGCATTCCATACTAAGCACAGACAGTATTCGATATTTCTTTCTCTTTTTCAGTGTTATCTGGTAAATATAGCGTTATTAATTGTTTCCAACAATAAAAAAGGATTGTAGGATGGCAAAGCCTAATATATTTATATACGTAGCATACATACAGTTCACAATGACACAGCACAACTATAACTTTCTAACAAGATCTTTAATGCCTAACTTTACCATATCAAACATCTTAGATGGTAAAAAAGCTCGATTTGTTCAGAGAATTTCCCAAATGGCGATTTTTCTGCTCAACATCACACTTCAAGGGACGGGAGGGTAATAATTATGAATAATGTACGGAAAGGCAATTAACAAAGTCTATATTATTGGCCATTGCCATCTTGAAAGCCATCAATTGGATGGACGGTCACCCAATTCTCACTTGCACTTGGTTAAAACTTAGAAGTGATACCATCTCATAATATATAGTCATCATAGGTAGTATGTGCTTTCCCTGATAAAGTTCTAGGTGCAAACGAAAAATCAGTTTTTTCCTCAATATTACACCTACCCCAGAGACTTTGACATATTGCCCATCTTTTGCAGTTCTCAACTCAGCATCTGGGTAACGAGCAATAAAGCCTGTGATTGCTCTTCTACCCCAACAAGTATTCCAGGTGAAAAGTGCAGCAACAGCACCAAAAAGAACCACAACAACAATGAGAAGAATTGCGTTGTGTACAGCAGCGAGAATAAAGCCACCAGCAATGAACCCCATCACAAAAAGCAAGATCACCGACCACAGTATTGGCTTTGGGAAGCCCCTCTTGAAAGAATAGTCATCTTCCTGACTGAGATTAGTGACAGCTTGGTTGTGAACAATAGAGACACTGTGTAGTTTAACTGATCCCATGGAGTCCAACGGACCAGACACCTTCCGAGGGGCACCAGATGAATTTAGTGGGCCAGAAGTAATTGGGCCCGATGTAATGAGACCAGTTGCAGGTAAGACTGGTGGAAGAGGGCCAGAGTTTTGACGAACAACTGGTGTGACTCCACCAGATTGAGGACCAGATGACTTTTTAACAGGATCCCCATGCCTATTAAGTGGTCCAGAATTAGACTTCTGCCTGTTTGATCCAGTTACCATAGATGCTGAACCTGGAATTCCTGCAGAAGATACAGGTCCTGAGGTGGAATAGCTAGCCCGAGCCGCAGCATTAGGCATAATTGGTCCTGATAGTGAAGCTGCCCCTCCAAATGATCCAGTCCTAGACGGAGCATTACCTAAAGGTCCAGATTTTCTTGACTTAGATCCATCTACGGGTATATCAAACATTTTTCCCAGTTCTCCAGACTTCTTGATGTCACCACCAGTGTACGGCATGGCTGTTGAACTCATAGTAGGAGGTCTTTCCTTCGGTTGGTCCGGCCGGCCTGATACGTACAAGCCATTGCTCAGCTGATGAGATGGGAACCTGGAACCCATCAGGTCTATCTAAAAGTATCCACAAATGGGCACCAGTCACGAGTATCTACAATCAAGTGATCCGACTTATACAAGTGCAGACTAGAGTATGAACCCAGCAGGATCAGAGTAAGCTATCCATATTGTATGACAAAACCATCCAGAGCAATGAATAGAGTAGGAGCGCACTGATGTGATACTTAGAGACCTTCAACGAATAAATAAAAAAGGTACAATAAGTATCATACTTCATTATTAGGGAAAGTCACTAAACAAATCTTAAATCCCAACAGCTCATTGTTCGACATCAAGAACTGCCAAAGTATGAAGATAATAACCAGAACAGCACTAACTGAAAATGACAAGCATGATACTATCCACCCATTCAAATGCGGTGAGATACCAATTTAAGAGTACGAACCACGCAAACCAAACAAACAAGAAAGGAATCAGAGTTCCAAATAATAAATTTCCTAGTACAACTGGAAAACCAAAACCAAGGAATTGTCTTCTTGTCTAAATGACAAAAACATTGACAATATCAATACGGATACTGTCAAAATCCAATGTATTGCACTTCTTTCCAAAAGAATACTAAACCAATTTCTACGACAAGTTGAAGCAAAAATTATGATGATATAACTTGTTTTTGTACATCAGATATCTCAATACTATTAAATATACATAAAAATCAGTGATTATACTGCCAAACTTAAACAAATGAACTAGTTAACTTAAGATCTAATTTCCAACACAGCCAATTAAGAAGCGAAAAACTTGGACCCCACTCTAAGCAAACTATAGAGTCAAATTTCTTTCATTTGGATCCAAAAACAATGCCTTCCATTCTAAAATCAATTCATCATCCGTTCCACACCTAAAAGTAGCTAGATCATAAACTATAAATTCATAAACCCAAACGAAAACAAAGCACTGAAAACCTTACAAATTCAGTACAAAGATTCTCAACTACCACACTAATTCTCAAAACTCAAAACCCATCTCTCATTCAATGAAACAAACATTACCAACATTTTCATTTTTCATTATAACAAACCAAATGACAAAGATCTGAAAACCATTCATAATATTCATACACATAAATAAATTAAAGCAGTAAAAACAGAAATGGGTATGAGTTATAACAAACCTTAAAAGAGACTAGTGAAGTTGAAAAGTGAAGATCTGGTGAACAGATAGTTTTAGGAGAGGTTTGTTGATCAACTCCATTTTTTTTTCACAAGTCTGGTTTTTTAATTTATTTTTTTTTTTTTTAAGAGAGAGAAAATAAAATTACACTCACTTGTTGTAGTTCTCTAGTCTTTCTCTCACTAAAATGACTAAACTGTCCTTTATATTTATGATTGCTAAAGAATTGTTGCTGTCTTTACACTTTTGCTACTTAGCTTGGATAGGGACATAGCTTAGGGTGTTAAGAAATAGACATAAACCTCGAGTTTTATAATCATCATTATCTTGATGTCTACATTTATGATTTTGTCACTCTCATCTATGTTTGTATTTTGCTGTGCACATTTTTATGATAAGGGTAATGCTGGAAGAAGACATGTAAAATTAGGTTGATGATCACTGACTCTATAATTATGGTGACATATGGTGGAGACACTAGAGCGTAGAGAGTGTTCCCTAATGAGTGGAATTTATTCTGGTTTCAAGGCTACAAGCTCCTCATTAGGTAAAAAAAATTGACTGTTGACACTTCACACTTGAGAAAAGATCTCCAAATAAGCTGCCCTATGCCCCAATCTCGGCTATTATGTCCGTTGATAGGATTATTGGTTTTTAGCTCCTACGATTCAATTCAAAAATTGTTTTGGTATATACCAAAGGGACCTGCACAAGATTTTTACCACCTTAAGATGTAAACTCATGATAGAAGAAGCTCAGAAAATTTGCTCTTAGTCTACGAGATCAAGAGTACTACCCACACTTCATCGAGCAATAAGTAAAAGGATTAGCAAAACTTTACTTTAGTATGGACCTAAACTGCCCACTTTAATGATTTCACAAGGTCCCATGAAAATTCAAAGGAGAACAATATTGAATTGAGAATTTTGAGATGATGGAAACAATGGAAATGTTGGTCTTTCTTTACTGATGGGATGATTTATTTATGCTCCGCTGATAAAATATACTTAGAAAATGGTGTGCACTATGAATATAGGACATTATTGGCACACATGGAAGGCTCTATAAGTCGGGATTTGTACACGTATTCGGTATTATATTCCTTTTGTTGTAGACTGTAATGTAGACTACTCTTATAGCTATGCAACATCCATGAATTACTCCTAGAACTTTCACCACATTTATCGATATATATATTTTGAGTGTTTCATCTATTATATTTTTAGATGGAATCAAGATTCAATTTATGGGGGGTGTAAGAGTATATGCAACTCGTAATTGAAACTAAGGGGTGTGGTAATAGAACTTTACTAATGACCATTTTCTAGCAAACTAGCTTACTACTATGTGTATAATTTCCGCAAATCTTTGGGGGTGCGCTCACCACCTGGTTCATTTATATATGGCCCTTATTTCATGACCACAAACACCAGGAATGAGTGTGGCTATATGACAGCATTGGTATTTGGTAGTATTCTTTGGACTATGAATACTGATCGACAAACCCAAAATATCAAATGTTGTTGTAATATACAATATTATGCTATTGAAAGCTGAGGTAGGGTATGTATAGAAGTGTGTACCATTGTGTACCATTAAATCCAAGTGTCTGTAGGAAAATATATATATAAAAATATGAATTATAATTAAATATGCTTAAAAAAAAAAACAGGTAGTGTATGCTTGTATGCTAACAGTGACAGTATCTCTCTACAGTACCTCTCTTTCGATATTGTTTGTAGATTTTCAAAATGCTTTTAATACGGTTGATCGGACTACCATATTGAGAGAAGTTCGTATCCATTGCCCAACTATATATTGCCCTTTGGGTCGAGTACTTAATTGTATTGCCAACCTGCAAGGTTATATTTGGGGATGGCTACATATAGTCTGCTATTGGGGTTCAGCAAGGCGACCCTTTGGGTCTCTTTCTATTTGCACTGGTGTTGCATCTCCTGATTCTGCAAATCCAGTCTAGTTATTGCTACAGGCTTGGTACCTAGATGACGGGACTCTAATCGGAGATACTGAATAGGTGGCGACAGCTTTGGGTATGATTCAGGAAGAAATACCTTTTACAGGTTGGTTCTTAATGTGGCTAAAACTGAGATATTGTGGTCTTTACCCGACGCAAACGTTACAATTCTAAAAAAAATAAAACAGACGTGAGTTTAAGTAACGTCCGAATTTCTTTTTAATTGGGACGTTACTTCAAGTGACGCCCGATATGTTTATTAACTAATAGCCGGATGGGAAACTCCCCACCCTCTCTATTAACTATTAGTTTATCACCTGGGATTTACACCCCCCCCCCCACATTGGAAACATGTTTTTGACATATAGAGTGTAAATTTTACACTTTAAACAATTTACACCCTCTATTGGAGATGCCCTTAGATGGAATCAAGATTCAATTTATGGGGGTGTAAGAGTATATGCAACTCGTAATTGAAACTAGGGGGTGTGGTAATAGAACTTTAATAATGACCATTTTCTAGCAAACTAGCTTACTACTATGAGTGTAATTTCCACAAATCTTTGGGGGTGCGCTCACCACCTGGTTCATCTATATATGGCCCTTATTCTTATTTCATGACCACGTACACCAGGAATGAGTGTGGCTTTATTACAGCATTGGTAGTATTCTTTGGACTATGAATACTGATCGACAAACCCAAAATATCAAATGTTGTTGTAATATACAATATTATGTTATTGAAAGCTGAGGTAAGGTATGTACAGAAGTGTGTACCATTAAATCCAAGTGTATGTAGGAAAAAATATACATATAAATATGAATTATAATTAAATACGCTTAAAAAAAAAACAGGTAGTGTATGCTTGTATGCTAACAGTGACATTACCTCTCTACAGTACCTCTCTTTCGATATTGTTTGTAGATTTTCAAAATTATTTTAACATGGTTGATCGGACTACTATATTGAGAGATGTTTGTATCCGTTGCCCAGCTATTGCCCCTTGGGTCGAGTACTTAATTGTATTGCCAACCTGCGAGATTATATTTGGGGGATGGCTACATATGGTCTGTTATTGGGGTCCAGCAAGGCAACTCTTTGGATCCCCTTCTATTTGCAATGGTGTTGCATCTCCTGATTCTGCAAATCCAGTCCAATTATCAGTTATTGCTACAGGCTTGGTACCTAGATGACGGGACTCTGATCGTACATACTGAACAAGTGGCGACGGCTTTGGGTATGATTCAGGAAGAAATACCTTCTTACGGGTTGGTTCTTAATGTGCCTAAAACTGAGATATTTTGGCCATCACTGGATCCACATCGCTCTATTCCTAGTCTCTTTCCTTTAGATTTGTCCCGTCCTCAGCAGGGGGTCAGGTTGCTTGGAACTAGGTGCGGTTAGCACTAATTCATCCTTTGTCATGGGCCTTGCTCACAAGCATGTTGAAAAGGTTGTGACTTTGATGGACCGTTTAACTGTATTGGAAGATCCACAGTGTGAGTTAGCTCTCTTACGTGCTTGTGTTGGGCTCTTTAAGTTGGTCTTTGCGATTCGTACTTGTCCACCATCCTTTTTTAAAGAGGCAGCTAAGACTTTTTATCAGCATCTCCGCAGTGTTCTCCACAGTATTGTGGTTTCTAATGGTCCTAACTTCAGTGATTTGCAGTGGCATTTATCGACCCTCCCATTACGTCTTGGTGGGTTAGGTATTTATTGTGTCACTGATGTCTCTACTTTTGCTTTTGTGGCCTCCCGTTGTCAGACTTCTGAGCTTCATAATCACATTCTTAGGAGTTGTGGCCCAGTGCCTTTGGATGGAATTATTGATATTGCTAACAGTGCATTGAGTCTCTATCTACCCGATTTTGACCTCAGTTATATGGCTGTGAATGCTACCGTCCCCTCAAAACCACAAAATTTTTTGGCGGAAGCGTTCTATGGTAAGATTGTTGCTGGTCTTGAGAGGGAGTTTGTGTTATCTGCTAGTCAAAAAGCATTCATTGGATGCTTGCAGTCAGAACACGCAAATAATTTTCTACTTGCTATTCCGATGGAGGGACTTTGACAGCGTATGTCACCGGTGGAGTATCGTTCTATTCTCTGGTACCGTCTCATTATTCCTTTGTACTCTAATAGTGGTCTATGCCCTGCTTGCAAAAAGAGTAGACTAGATGCTTTCGAGGACCATGCAGCACATTGCAGACACTTTCCAGGTTTCAAATACCGACATGATCATGTTAGAGATATTTTATGTGATGCATTTTGGAAGGTTGGGGTACAAGTGAAGAAAGAGGCTCCCGTGAATTTTCTCACTAATCCGAATGAGGGAAGATCGACACTTCGGCCTGCAGATGGTATTGATCTACAGTTGGTCTGAGAGAAGGCATGCATGTGTTGATGTAACTAGAGCCTCTTCATTGGTAGTGCTTGGGAATGGAGTCTTTGAGGTGAAAGAAACAGCTACTATAGCAGTGGAAGGGAAAATTGAGAAACACGAGGATGTTTGTAGAGCTAACCAGCATTGTTTCATTCTATTCAGTTTTGACACTTTTGGTTTATTGGCATAACAGTCTGTTGAGCTCCTTAAGAGATTGCATAAAGTTATGGACTGCAACGTAATGATATCTAATTCTAACGAGTTTGTATTTAGGAGGGTATGATTTGTCATTCAGAAAGGACTTGAGGTGCATCTTGTTACACGCTTGTCCTAATTATTTGTAAAACTCATTATCATTATCAATAAAATTTCCACTTGAAAAAAAAAATCGCACAGAAGACCTTCTTATGCAATCCGCAATCAACTTTGGCTAAAATGACATTTCATTTAAAATTGGCAAAAAGATAAACGGTATTTCGTAGAAAATATAGCTTTCAATAAATACACAACTATGAAATATAAGATTATAAGCACTATAAGGACTTGCATAACTGTGCAAGCACAATTGCTGCTACAACTGTGTATATGTGTATCTGTAAACATGTAAATAAACTTGATTGTCATTATCCTTTTAAGACACTAGAGATGTATCTGTAATTTTAAGACGCTAGAGGTGACTGAGAGATTGCATATTATTGCTACTTCTAGGGAAACGGACTAGTCTTTGAACCTAGGACTAAACCACATACTGTAAATATTACTAATACTCATATTTCCCAACACTTCTATTAGGAGAAGTCATCAATTAGAGTCTATAGCTAGTCAATTGGATTATCACGTTTAATATAAGAATAATATAAGCATACTACTCTGTCATTCTGTCCACTATTATGTATATGGGATGCAGCTTGTTCATTTGTTTAATTTATTAAGTTACTTGGCCAAAGCAAAATAGTTAAATCACTAATGAGAATATGTTTCATTGATCATTTTTTCAAGGCTTAAATAATTGAGTTGAACATTTTGGGATGGTATATATCCAAATTTCATAAGCACTTATTCTGAATGAGTTGAACAACTTATTTCGTGCATAGAACGACAATTTATTTATTTTTTAGCGAAAAAAAAAGTGCATAGAACGACAAGTTATGTATTTTAATTTGTTTTTAATCTATTCTAACTCTAGCTACTACATACTCTCTTTTTTTTTTTTTTTTTGCTAACCGGGTGTCCGGGCCAGCTTACGCGCACCTCGACTAATCCCGGGGCCCTGGTTGGAAATTCGACTCGGTACTACCTCGCCAGTGGCTTTGAGGGGAATCGAACTAGTGACCAATGGAGAGCAAACCCAAGGCCGGACCAGCTGTGCTACCCCTTCTAAGTTTAGCTACTACATACTAAAGCGCTGTCCTTTCCTCTTTTCTCAGCGCCCCACGTGTTGTACTCCAAAACAGTTACCCACAATTCAAGGCTCAGCCAAAACTCAACAAATAGACATGAACTCTTAACCGCTTACAGTAAAACTTGGAAGAACACGTTGCGATGGTTCAAGGAAAACTCTTTTGTGTATACAATTTCTCTTTGTCAAACCGTTTTTTTTTTTCTTGCACGAAGGTCTCTCCTTCACTTTTGATTTTCGACAGTCTATTGTTCTTTTTTTTCATACTAATCGAATTTGTGTTAGTTTAATCTATTCAAAATTTAACCGACTTCATTACGCTACCATAAACGAAGAAGTTGTCAATTTGTTTGAAGAAATTACTTACAGAGAGTTTTGTTACGTGGCAGAGTCTGAACATGTAAATGCTTAATCTCTCTTACTCTATAATAGTTAACATTCAAATATATCTATAATTTAACTTAGAAAATACAAGTTAGTCGTTTCTATTTCTTCCTTTGAAATCCATATCAATCTTATTGAACTTTTAACATAAATTGCTGATTTGGATCTTATGTTTATTCTTCTTCTTTTTTCCCTCCAATTTTCAATTTTTATTTCCGCCTTTTTCCCTCTGTTTAATTAATTGTGCTCCACCCCACGATTAACATGTATTTAGTGTAGTTAATATGTAGTGAAACAACAACGTTCAAAATGTGAATAGTCATATAAATGTATCATTTGTCGTAATTTTGCAAGTCATCTTCTTTATGAATTTCAATCTCTTTGTGTATATAACTATATTTTGATTCTGATTAAACACCATAGTGATTTTAAAATTTTCACGGATTGATTTAGTTTTAACAAATACAAATTCATTTTATGTATTTTCTTTTTGCAATCACTACTACCTATTCAACTTATGACCCTCATGAATTCAACTGTAGAAATACTATACTTAACGCAATCTGCAACTGTTTCTCTTCAAATGCTCACCCCTGCACTCAAGGAAATTTCAATGGTAATATCAACACTTCGACCATTGATTAAGCCAATAATTTCCTTTTCATAAATAAGACCAAGAATTGTTGTACTTTCGGTCATAAGTTTTCTCTTCCATTCCTTTGTTCTTTGTGACCTCACCAGAAGCAATCTTTTCCACACCAATCCTTATTTATTACTAATTATATTTGTGGTGTATAGCTCATTTGGTAGAGCATGGGGCTTTTTTCCTAATGGTTGCATGTTCAAGTCCGGCTATACCCAAATAAATATACTAAATTCTAGAGTACGTAGGTTGTACCTGCGCTATGAAATCTGGGCCCTCCATTAGGCAAGGGGTGAGGGTGTATTGCATTGCAGATTCTCTAATCAAGGGTGTATTGTACCAGCGCACCCATAAGAGGGTGTAAATAAATATTATCCTTGATTGGACTAGGAGATGTCTTTCTATTATGGGTGCAAACGGATAGGTTCGGATTCGGATATGCCTTTATCTGAATCCGAATCCGAAAATTTATACCGATATCCGAATCCGAATCCGATGGATATTAAAAAATTTATCCGAATCCAATTTCGGATATCTGAATCAGATATCGGATAATATCCGATCCGAAAATTAATATTAATTAAAATTTTATTTGCTTTGAATAATTCATTTTACCACTATAAAAACTATTATAAATATATATATTTGTCATTTATTATTATTATTTTGTTATTATAGTTTTATATTATCAGTTTATGATTTAATATAATATTTTATACAATAATAAATTAATTAATTAATTATATATAATAACTATTAATTTTTTAAATCGGATCGGATATTTTCGGATGTGGATATGGCAGCATCCAAATCCGTATCCGTATCCGAAACCAATTCGGACATAAAAAATTATCTGATATCCGATATCCGAAATTTTCGAATAATATCCGATTTTTCAAATACAAATTCGAATCAGATTCGAATATTTGGATATCCACATGCACCCCTACTTTCTATTAAGATACTATAATTGTTTGCTCTGTTGCAGCACTACAAAGTTCTAGCAGATATCCAATAAAAAAAAAATGTTTGTTAAGTAAGACTATGAATTTTCTTATATGCAAATGATGCTCTAATATTTGTGAATAAAGTAGTTTTCAAATTAATTTCAAATTTGCATGAAAAAATTAATATTATCCTTAGTTAATGTTCTTTCTTAGAGGACCATCACAACATTAAATTTGCCTCAATAATCAATAGATTTTCCTTTTGGGTTGAACTTTATGAGTTGTTATCTAATCCTTAAATCAAGCTATTAGTCTATAACTCTCATAAAGTATCCATTAGATTGGGCATAAGAAATTAATCCTTACACTCAATATTTGTTAATGCTACATGGTTGTCAATATTGCTCGAGTTTTGAGTTTGCATACCATGAACTTGAAGTTTGATGACATTTTACTATTTTGGATCTTGATTTTTTCCCCCACTGTCAAATGAAGCACGTATGTTGCTACTGCTTATAACATATCAAGAACTGGAAAAAAAACACTTTGCCAGAGTATTGGGTTCTTTTTTCTGACTCAGACATGAATTTAAGGATGAATGATTTGATATCTCTATATAAAATGTCAAAGGTAGGCTTCATGTTATAAGCAAGACCCCATATTGTGAGGGACTAATACCCAAATACTATGGATATTATACACGTGTATAGCACAAGAAAAAACTACCAACCGATCTGTACCAAGTACTCTTTTAGGTCGCTTCATTACAACACGAATAGTCTAGATCGCTCCTCAGCACATCGAACCAAGCGATCGATCTCTTCAAAGAGACTGACCTACCAGTTCGATCATTAGGCGACCTCCAAAAGGTCCATGCTTGTTCACATGACAACGGCTAGTAACGGACGCTACAGCTGTCATCATTAAGACCAGAGCTCCAGGTGCACACTCCATTACTCACCACACCTCTCCATCATGACTCATTAAAGAGCCCTAAGTCCTGAACTTGACTTGTCGCGGGAGAAGAAGAAGAGCGGGCATCTTGCATATATAAAGAGAAGAGGAACTACGTCTGACCTGATTCAAGTCTCAAGCAGAGAGAGAACTTGATACGTAGGCAGTTCGTCCAAACGAACTCGGTCAAACACAATCAATCAACCCATCTCCCTCGAATTGCCTGCATTAGTAAGGTTAACCAAATACAACATTTACATTGGCGCCGTCTGTGGCTCGATTTCTTAAGTTCACAACCATTCAACCATAAAAACCTTCAAACAAATCTCAAGCCCACGAAGCATGGATAGCCTACAAGAACAAATGAAGAACATGGCCACCCAGATGGGAACCATGAACGACAGCATCACCATCTTACGACAGGAAAATGCCTCACTCAAAAGTCAGGTGGCAGCCCAAAACCCCAACGGAGTCACCGCTGAGGACGGTATTAACAAAATGAACCAGTAAATCAACGAGCTGTCCCAGCAAATCGACCAGAGTACTATGAAGAAGGACGCCACTCAGATCGTCCAGAAGATGCTGAAAACTTATCAAGCATCCCCATTCACACCGAAGGTATTCAGTAAACCCTCCCCGCACGATTTCATTCAGCCACGCTTTGCGATGTATGATGGCAGTATGTGTCCCGGTCAACACGTAGCTCGCTACATCCAGAGCCTCACACTCTACAGCGCGCAAGAGTTCGACTACTTGCAATGCCGCTTGTTTTCTGCAAGTCTAAAAGAAGGAGCCCTCGACTGGTTCTACTTACTAGAACCAAACTCCATCGATAGCTTCGAGAAGTTAACCGACCAATTTGCTAATCATTACGTCCACAATAGACATAAGAAAACTGACGTCGACTCACTCTTCATGATGTCTCAGAAGAAAGATGAGTCAATCCGCTCTTTCTTAGGGCGATTCAAGATAGACTTGTTGTCTATAGAAAGCGTCCTCCAAGAGTCATTTGCATTCACCAAGGCAATCCAAAAAAACACCTGGCTATATGGGTCGCTCATGAAGGAGCGTCCTGAAAAAATGGAAGACTTGTACACTCGCGTGTACAAATATATAAAGCTACAGGAAGCTTTAGATCACGAAGGTGAACAAGAGGAAGTCGCAGCAATCTCGGTGTTGCCCGCCCTAAAAAAGTGACCTAGACCACAAGGGACGTAAGTCCGGTACCGGGGACGCATTACACCTAAGCGAAGTTCCCGTGGTCGACAAAATCTCCAAGCTACATACTGGAGAAAATAAAAACAGCGGCCTATTACTGACCTAAGGTAAAACGGCCAGAAGACACACCAGGAAAGCTATACTGCACTTTCCACAAAGCAAAGTGCCATGAGACCAATGATTATCGCGAACTCAAGCACTACCTCCATGACCTCATTGAGGCAAACCATATCAAGCACTATACTGATATAGCCGATGGCGACCTGTGCCACAAGCTCATAGCTCGCAGAGAGCGAAGCTGAACTCCTCCATGCAACCACAACCGAGATCGCTCCCGTGCTCGAGGATGTTCTATGGACCGATCTCGTCATGATTGACGCCAACATTCATCTGACAGAGATAACAACAGAACGATCATCATGATCACCTTCCAGGACGACTCTATCACATCTACAAGGGAGAAAAGGAGATGGGTAGGTGCCCTCTAAGAAGTCTACCAATTCTCTTCACAAGCAGCTCCTACCCCACACGTAACTGCCCACAACTCAAGAGACATCACTTTCACTGAAGTCGACCTCAACAAGGTGTGTCTCCCACACAATGATACCTTGGTGGTCCACGTCAAAATCATTGACTGGACTATCAAGCGCGTCCTGATCGACCCAGGCAGTTCGTGCGACATCCTATTCTACCGCACCCTTAAGGAGATAAACATGCATGCTCAGGTCAGTCATGATCGATCTAATAGCCCCCCTTTATGGCTTCAACGGATCATGAGTCGTCCCAATAGGAGACATCATTCTACCTGTCTCAGTTAGGTCGCACGAAGACAAGGTCAGCATCAATACGCGCTTCAGCGTTCTGGATGTCAACTCGTCCTATACTGCTATTTTAGGACGTCGTTGGATCCACAAGATGCAAGCAGTGCCATCAATATTCCATCAGGTTTTACACTTCCCTAGCTCCAAAGGGATGATAGAGCTCAGAGGCAACCAGCTCGATGCCCACAATTGCAATCAGATCCTCTCAGTTAACAAGCCTACTGAGGCTTCACTCAAAAACAAGGGAGAGATTGCCAAAACCAAGCTGGCAGAAGACTTCATCTCTGAGGTCAAGACCTTGACCAAGACCCCCCGCAGTGAACTCACAAAGGAGAACACTGGGGCCTCAGTAAAAAATGTCCCTCCAGAAGTCTAGACCCCAGAGGTTGCCCCACCTCTTCAAGTCAAGAAGACACCAAAAGAGTGCAAGACCCCAGAGGTCTCTCAACTGACTAAGGCGGATGCTCAGACCAAGCTAAAGGAAAAGGTCAACCTAGGAACTAAAGATGACCCCAAATTCATTTATGTAGGAGATAACCTTAAGATCCTACTCTCAAGGCACAACTTGTAAGCTTTTTATCATTAAATAAAGATGTTTTTGCTTGGTTGCACATCGATGTGCCTGGAATTGATCCCAATATTGCATGTCATAAATTAAATGTTAACCCAAATGCTAAACCACCAACAACCTCGAAAGTTATCCCTTAGATTCCAAAAAGAAATCAATGAAGAAGTCAAAAATCTCAAAAAAGTTGGCTTCATTAGAAAGGTCGATTACCCCGAATGGGCCGCTAACATAGTAGCAGACCCAAAAAAGAATGACACAGTTCACCTCTGTGTGGACTGATCTGTCTGTAAAACAGCGGTCGGGTTTGTTATTTCGTTCACATTTCAATGAAATTGCAAAAATTTATTTATAAACAAAAACTAATTCGATCACGTGATATTTATGAAAGTGAATTTAGGTGAGAAAATGATGAAAATAAAATAAAATATACTTTAATTATAGATATAGAAAATTCGTTTGAGCGAATCTTATCTCCATTAAAAGAGTTAGTCTCGATTTTTAATCCCTAATAACGACTCTTCATCTTTGAATGAGCATTATTAGTGCGTGGAATCAATTCAAAACCCCATCTCTGGGTGAACTTACTTGATTCCTAATCGTTATAATTATCGAAACACTCTCCCTAACGTAGATAATCTTCACTCGGGCAGAGTTTCTGCTATGAGATTACAGAACTAAATTGTTATTCTAATTAACAGAAAATAAAACTAAAATAAAACATTTTAATTAAAAAATGGAAATTAAATTCTTCATTATACTAAAAAAAAACCAGTAAACTACTCTACTCCTATGATTGAATGTTAACCATTCAATCAGAAAAACTAAAATTAGACCCTTCTATTTATAGTTTTTCTGATGGTCTAGATTCAATCCATCTAATCTAAATCTAACGGTTACAAATAAAATATAATATCTCAGGGAATATTCTAGAAATATTCTAGGAAATATTCCAGAAATATTTTAGGGAATATTCTAGAAATATTTTCTGGAATAGTAATGGGTTTGGACTAATAGTAATAGGCTTTGGCTTTATCTTCATATTCCAAACTGTACGACCATTTTTTGGAAGCTAGATACCGTTACGTAGAGTTTTCTGCACTGATCATTTTAGCTGGTCAAATGCTTTAATCAGAGTTAGGAGACAGAAGATATCGACGTTTGAAGTTTTCTCTTGACTTTTGGGCTGATTTAGGTCAGTTTGACCAAGTTCTTTATCCGAAAATCTATTATTTAGCTGGCTTAGGGACTCAAGTTTGGATTCTTCAACTTGTTTCATGGTTCTTTGAGTTCATGAGCTTTGCTGGCAGTTTGGAGCTTTAAATGAGCTGATATTGAAGATTTCAAGTCCAAACTTTATTCAACTGTATTTCTTGCTAAAACGCAGGTTTTGTGTGTATTTTATCGTTGTCTATTGAAACCTGTGAAAATATAAAAATACAATCAATTTACATTTATTAAACACATAATTGACCCAAATGTAATGTCTCTACGGGGTTTAAAACACAGTTTTTGGTACTTATCATGGACTTTATCAACCTAAATCTAGAAACTCCTAAGGATAGCTTCCCCTTAACAAGAATCGACCGACTTGTGGACCAGACTGTTACAACTTCCTCCCGTTCAGCCTAAAGAACGCTGGAGTGACCTACCAGCGACTTGTCACCGATATGTTCCAAGACATGTTAGGTGACACCATGGAAGTCTACATAGACGACATGGTCGTCAAAAGCAAGAAAGCTGGAGATCACTTAGATCACCTCACACAAGCATTCTCAGACTTTGGCGAACTCAGATAAAGCTTAACCTTGAGAATTGCCTCTTTAGAGCATCCTCCTAGAAATTTATGGGGTATCAGGTCTCACAACGTGGGATAGAAGCAAACCGTGATCAGATTCGAGCGTTCTTGGACATGCCCGACCCAAAAACAAAGAAGTAGGTACAGAAACTATCAGGATTGGTGGCAGCTCTAAACCGATTCATATCGAGAGCATCAGACAAATGTCGACAGTTCCTACAAATTCTCAATAAGGGCGAACAATTCTCATAGAATGAGCAATGCCACTAAGCGTTCTCTACTCTCAAGGACTATTTGACAACACCACCTATGTTGGCAAAACCGATTGATGGTGAAACACTGGGGCTGTACGTAGCAGTGTCTGAGTTTGCTATCAATTTAGTTCTCTTTAAAGAGGAGCAGAACGCAGAGAAACCGATCTACTTCACAAGCAAGACATTGCAAAAAACTACTCCCACATTGAAAAGGCAGTACTGGCACTACTTTATTCAGCAAGAAAGTTCAGGCCCTACTTCTAAGCACATCCAATCAAAGTGCGCACCGACCTGCCACTTAAGAAGATCCTTATTAAAGCCAACAAGACAACTGGCATGGCAGTATGGGCAGAAGAACTCGGTGAACACCATATTGAGTTCACCCCAAGAACCTCTCAGAGTCATGCCGTTGCTGATTTCTTAGCAGATTTCCCAGTTGACGACCTGAACTGGGAACCAGAGGACAACACCCCGACCTCTAAACAACACGACCCATCGGTATGGTCAATCTTAGTGGATGGAGCTAGCAATCCAGGGGGCAGTGGAGTTGGAGTAGTCCTAGTGTCACCAGATGACTCTATGGTGGAAAAGTCAGTTCGCATCGATTTTGCGACCTCCAATAATGAAGCGGAGTACAAAGCCCTGATCATGGGACTCCATATGGCATTAGAGCTCGAAGCTCAGGAGCTCAAGGTCTTTAGAAATTCACAACTGGTCGTTCGCCAAGTCGCCCATGAATATACCACCAATGAAGATAACCTTTCTAAGTACTTTCAAGTTATAGATCAATTACTGTCTTCTTTCAAGAAAGTCACCATACAACATTTTCTACGGGAAAAGAATCGCCACGCTAACAGCTTAGCATACCTCGCGACCCAAACACCGAACTGTGACCCAAGGAAACTACTCATCGAAGTAGTCAATCGACCTGCTTACCAAAATGAGCACATCCTAGAAGTTACCGACCTATGCCCACTCTCTGACACTCAGATGAGTCAAACATGGATGCAACCTATCATAGATTATATCCAGCTTGGAAAAGCACCAGCAGATCGCACCAAGGCCAGACAGGTTCAATATCAGTCAGGTCGTTACTGCCTTGTAAAAGGCAAACTTTTAAGAAAATTCGCTGGAGACCCCATCTGAGGTGTATACGCCCAGAACAGGGTCAAATGATTTTCGTATAAATCCATGAGGGAGAATGCGGAAACCACGCTGGAGGTTGCTCTCTGGCTCACAAAGCGATCTTACAAGGATACTTCTGGCCAAGAATGCAGATCGATGCCAAGAAGTATGTACTCAAATGCATTAAGTGCCAACATTGCCAGCCCTTGGCCATTTCACATGTGGGGCTTGGACATCATGGGTCCATTCCTTCCACAAAAAAGCACAGGCTTTTGATTTGTCCTAGCTGCAACAGACTACTTCACCAAATAGGTGGAAGCGATTCCCTTGGCTCATGTCAAAGAATCTAATGTCAGAAAGTTCATTTGGACCAACATCATTACCAGATTTGGCCTCCTCCACACATTGGTGATGGATAATGGCTCTCAATTCAAGGGGAAAATAGTAAAAGAATTCTTAGCCAAGTGGAAGATCGTTCACGCATTCTCCACTCCCCAGTACGATCAGAGCAATGGTCAAGCAGAAGCTAGTAACAAAGCAATTCTGGATAACTTGAAAAAAAAGATCGAAAAGAACAAAAACCAGTGGCCAATGCAGCTAGAAAACATTCTATGGGTTCATAGAACGATAGCTCGTTCTAGTACAGGCGAGTCACCGTTCTCACTATGCTACGGTACTAAGGCCGTCATCCCTACTGCGCTAACAATTACAATGACTCGATCTGAGATCATCGAATCTGGTCAGAACAATTCCATTTTTGCTCATGAGGTCGACTTACTTGAAGAACGACGCGACCTAGCAGCCATTTGAGTGGCATCCTACCATTAAACTCTGAAAAAGACATATAACAAGCGCATTAACCCTCAAAGTTTTCAACTTGGCGACTAATAATGGTTAAAATTGATCCTTAATTATCTATAGAAGAACACAAACAACTAATGATCAATTTCCTTATCAATATTATTTCTACTCTCAATTCATTATGCAATATAGAGAGTCGGAATTCATTCCACTCTTAATCGTTAAGAACTTAGAATTCTACTAAAATCAAAGGTGAGAACAATGAGAGTAGTGTTGTTATTTATTTAAACTAAAACTAATTATAAATTAGTTAAACTAACAATGCAATAAACTAATTATAAATTAAACTAATTTAAACTAAGCAATTAAAAGGTAAATTTAATGAATAGGAAGAACATAGAGAAATGATTAATCCATCTATGTAAAGCTATGATTATTCTAACTAGTTTCTTATGTTTTAATCTTAACCTTTATTAATCTACGCAAGGTAAAACAACAAAAGTCACAATTTTTATTGATCCCTAACCAATCATAGCAATCTCTGTACTAAGATATGATTAGTATAAGAGAAACTCTCCTCCACAAATCTCTTTGTGGAGTTTTCATTCTCTAGTTCAACTTCTATAATCTCTATCTCTAAACAACTATAGAACTTGAACTTGAAGCACATAAGACAATAAGAAAACCAATGAAGAACAATTATAACCCTCATATAGACTTCATAAAACTCCTCTAATAGAGTTTTTAGCCTAGTTTCATTGGGTTCATTAACAATAAACAATAAGAAGAAGATATACTTAAATTAAACTAAACTTATATTAATAAAACTAATGGTGTAATGGAGTTGGAGGCAAGAACATTAAACCCTAATTATTCTAAACTAATGGGGGAGAGAAAGAGAACCCTAATTTTTAACTAAACTAAAGAGGGGAGTAGCCAAGTTTTGTTTAGCCTTAACCCTCTTTATATAGGAGAGGATTAGGTTTACAATTTCGTGTATAGGCTTTTAGGCTAGGTTATGGACCCATAAATCAAGTCCATAACCCAATTGGTTGAATCCAAGACTTTCAATTCTGGTCGAGTTACTTTAGTATACATTTTCACTAATTTATATTACTCTGATCGAGTCGAGACCTAGACCATTGGAAAGGTCTTTCTGATCCGGTCATTTTGATATAAAATGGGCCCAAATCCAATGCCAAAGTCCAAAGATATGACCTTTTGAAGTTCTATTGACTTTTCTTCAGCTCTCTAATCCAGTTTGACTTTCACTTAACAGTTTTGACTTTGGCTTTTTAAAGGTTTTTTCTCCATAAAACTTGGGCTTTCTTCATAGAACTTTCCTAGCAATCACTTTAGCTCCTTTTAGCGCCTAATTAGTAACGAATTTACATTTATTCCACTCTGAAGCCTGAAATACTCAAAAGCACGTAATTAGTGATAAACACATATTATTAATAACATAATTGGCTAAATAAAAAAAATATTATTAAAGGGTTTAAACTACAGTTTTGGGCTCTTATCAAACCACCCCAAACAACATTTTTCTTGTCCTCAAGCAAATATGATAAATTAAAATAAATGGCCAAAAATATATTTTCAATTAGTCTCGTTTCGCTCAGTTGCATTGACCATATGTAATAAAGCCTTAAACCACTAAGAATTCTCTAGTGGACAAGTTATAACCTTGTGAGAGTTTTCTAAAGAAGATACTCACAAACTTCATTTATACTACAACAACTAAAAAATAAAAGTAATTGTTCCTTAATTTTATCTCAGAATCTATACATCTCACTAGTATTTAAACAAGGGTGATTATTCTAAAACTTAAACTAATACATGCATAATAATCAAATCATATTAAGATAAACAACTATACAATGAACTATGATATGAAATGCAGTGGCAGGTCTTTTTCTGAACCTTTTTGGTAGCGTGCCTAAGTAGGTTCTCACAAGGAATGTGTAAAGACACATAACACTCTGATTTTTCTACTCAAGTTTACTAACTCCAGTGTGCAATGGGCACACGTTTCCTCACAATCTCAATGATAATCCAAGAAAGCCGAGGTCGATCAAACATATCTACCACTTACTATCACACCAACCTATTCCAAATTGAGTTAAAGGTCTTTTACTAGGTGATACGGGGCGTTGGCGTTGGTTAAAGAAAGAAGAAAATGGATATTCAAAAAAACAAATCTGATAAAATAGGGTCTTTATATTATGTAACTAGAGAAAACCTCGTTCTTATTTTGTTTTTACACTTTGTTTCCATCCTTAGCCTTTTTATTTTGGCTTTTTGACTCCTTTTATTCTATTTTTTTGAAGTTTTTATTTTAGTTCTATTTCTATTTTCTTTTTCTTTTATTTTCTTTGGATGAAAACTTTCTTTTCTTTTTCTTTTCTGAAGCAACTAACTAATTTTTGTTTATACAGGTTTTTCTCTTCTCTTTTCTTCACTCATCCTATTTCTCTGACTTATCCAGATAGATAGGATGATTTTATTTTTTATTTTGTTTTATTGGGTAAAGGATTTGTGGTTTGTGGAAAGGCTAATGAAAGGCTCAGTGGGGCGACTAGCAGATAATAAATTTCATATATTTGTGATTTTCTAGCTATATCAATCCAAAGAGGGCCTAAATTCTCGCTTAGGATATGGTATGGTGATCAAGCAAGTGAATGTGTGGTTTGACTGGTTTCTCTACTCAGAATTTACTTCTCCCTTGTGTCATCACTCTGATATTTCACTCTTATGAGGTTTTTAGGCTAGATGCTCACAGGATATGTATTAAGTACTCTAACCTAGGTCTCAGAAAAATATTGACAAGTACAATCAAAGATGCTCATGTAAGATGTTCATGAAAAGATGTAATGACTGTTACCTATTTATTAATCTAAGTTTCAAAAATTAAATCCTAATTCAAGTACTACGTGAGATTTCTAAACTAATATCATTATGGAGAAGGGAACAATACCATTATCACTAAGTGCCTAGTATAAACAATATTTATGATTTTTAATATTTTCTAAAGAAAAGTGCACAATTTACATCCTAAAAGTACCTAATTTTTGCAAATATTTCTATCCCACCCCCAAACAATCGAACGCTTTGTCCTCAAAGTGTAAAGAGATAAGGAAAGAATTTATTATAGAAACGTGGCAAAAATTGGCAGTCCTGTAACAAAAATATTGTAAAGATGATATGATAACATGAAGCACAGTTAAATTGTTACGTACTACCTAACATCAACTCTACTGGAGTAAACATGACAGACAAAGGGTGGCAAAACGTTTTGAAATGAAATACCAAAATACGCCACCCCCAAACAAAATTGGAAAACTCATTTTAAGTTTAAAATTTTTTGTTTGGCCTATACTCCAGAAAGGTGGTATTGTACAAAAACTTAGGTCTTTTAAAAAGTCAGATTCCCTAGACTTACTAATATATGTTTATATTTTTTATTTTATTTAGTTTTTATATGTTTTATTTTTAGAAAAACAAAATTACGAAGAAGAAATAAAAATGAAACTCACTCCATAGAGAAACACTACTCAAACAACTTAACAAGAAAAAGTGTAAGAGATGAATGCGTGAGTCACATGAAACGTGAACTAAGGATCCGACACTTACAACCACTCACTCCAAAAGGAGGGTCCGCTTACTTTAATGGTGCACTCCCATAACATAAGATTGGAATGGAGTACACCGAAGAATAAAATGAGTCGTTTATAGTCAGATACTCGAGACTTTATCTAAAATATATATACGTGCAATTTACCATATATTAACAACCTAAATAATTGTAGATCTTTCCATAAATAGTTAACACTGAATGCACCATCAAACATAATCAAGCACCAAGACTTTCTACGACGCAACTTAGTGAAATGAAAGTGAAACCTGATAGACCTAGAATGTAAATGAGCATGCACCTTCTTCTTCTTCTTTGAACGAAAAGGTGTCCAAGTGAATGATCGTGAGAAAATGGATGGTTGTGAAAGATACGTGGGATATGGATAAGTTATAGAAGGAAGGAATGGAAAAAATGAAAAAGTGTCAGGTGGCTTGTCCTTGGGTATTACTTCTTCACCAGATGGGTTTAGAAAGTCATGAAGCATAGGAGAAACAAGAAGGTCAAGTGCAAACTCAAGATTCCTTTGAAATGATAGAAGGTGGGGAATATTGGTGATGGAAGGTGAATGAGTGATATGAGGATGTAAGGTGGGTGAATGGTGCTCAACTAGTGTTCTCAGTTCTAGATCATCAGAAGCCTTGAGATATACTAGACATTCCTCAATAGGTGGGTCGAGGAAGAAGAACTGGGATATAGGTTGAAAAATTCTTTTTCCGTCATGGCGTCAAGGGATGAATGAATGTCAATAGGAGGGAACTCGTGAGGTTGCAAAGAAGGGTTGCAAAAGAGTTGAAGGAAATCTCCCTCGATTTCATCTATGTCTAGGGAGTTGAAATTGTGATATTTGTCTTCTTCAATAAGAAGGGTATCTACTAGTGTGGGGATGAAAGCGTCAGCCGCACTAATGTGAGATACAAAACGCGTAATGGTCTTCACTTCTCCTTCTGCAGGCAAACCTAGTTGTCCCTGCTTTTGTCTAAACATGTTAACTTCCATAAAAAGATTTCCAAAAAAAAAAAGTCATTGAGCCATCCCGAAAATTTATTTGGGCATTGGTGGTTGCCAAGAAAAGACACCCTAAGATGATGGGAATGGAATCATGAGCAACTTCTGTGTCAAGAATAACGAAGTCGGACAATGGATAGTAAAAGTCTTGAACTTTAACGATAATATTTTCAACTACACCCTTGAGATACTTAATAGAACGATCGGCTAACTACAAGGTCATTTTGGTTGGTTGAAGTTTTGTTAGACCTAGTTGTTTATATAAATAAAAATGTAGTAAGTTAACACTCGCCCCCAGGTCTAATAAAACAGTTGTTATGAAGTAATCTCCCAAGGTGCATTGTACAGTAGGACGACCAGGGCCCTTGTACTTAATAATTCCGTTATGTTCAAATAAAGAGGGATATTGTTCAATTAAAAAGGCTTCTTAGGGTATGTTGGTTTTCCTTTTCGTGGTGCACAACTCTTTTAGAAACTTAGCGTATCCAGGTAAACTTTTTATAGCATCTAGAAAAGTAGATTTATAGTCAGATTTTTAAACACTTCCCTAATCTCATCAAAATTCTCGTCCTTTTTAGACACAATTAGTCTCTAGGGATACGGTGGTTTATCTCTATATTTAGCATAAGGGTCAAAAGTATTATTATTCTTTGCTTTATCTTTAGCCGTTTTCCATCTAGGTGGCCAAGTTGGAACCTCTACTGGTGTAGGATATGATCATCAGTTTCTATTATGGGGTTTTGTAAGGGTTTCCCTTTTGGTTGTGGTGGGACTAGAACATCTATAGTTGTAGGGTCTTCAATTTCTATGGCAGTATTTGGTATGGTTTCATTTTCAGCTTCTGTTTGCGGCCGATCTTCAGGCATAATTACTTTCTTATCAACTACTCTCCCTGAACGAAGGGTAGTGACTCACCCGTAGTCCCCCCGGGTTATATTATCATTTGAATCAATATCGTTTATTTTGAAGGCGGTGTTTGTTGACTTAGGATTAGGCATTGCTTGACACGAAACACTTTGTTTGGTTATTATTTTGGTTAAGAGACATGTCAATATCCTTTTGGCACAAAAGATCAGATCATTTGCATCGTTTGTTGCATCATTTTAGAGTTTTGATCATGCCGATCTTTCATAAAGTTGGAGTTTTGTTGCATAATTTGATTTTGTTTTTCCAATAAGGTTATTACTACTTCGTTTGTAAATGGTTGAACCGAATTAAGGCTTGTCAATCGTTCATGTCTTGATGTTGATAGTTCGGGTCATGGGCACTAAACATCTGTTCTTGTCACCTAAGTTTCCTTGTCCTTAAAGTTTAGTTAACTAGTTGAAGTTTAATAGTTGTGGTGGTGGTTGTGCATAAACAAGAGGACAATAGACGAAGTCGGAATGATCAAGACTAAAACAAACATTACAATAAGTAGAGTTAATGTTCATGACTGGAGTGGGTTGTTATTGAACAGAGAGGACATCTACCTTTTTAGTGAAGGCATCGATAAGAGTTTTAAGCTCGGATCAGGTTTAACCTCAAAAGAAGGAGTGGAGTGGGAAGAGTCATTACCTCCCCAATTGTTGTTCCTCTTAGATTGATCTTCTAAGAATTTATAAGCCTCTAAGGCTCCTTTACTAAGAAAATTACCCCCAGTCCGCCAGTCATGATATCTAGAACCTCTTTATGATGATGTAAAAGCCCCTTGAAGAAGGCACAAACAAGTGTCTTTCGTAAGATTATGATGCGGGCATTCAATGAGAAGATCAGTGAAATGATTCCAGGCCTCTAAAAAGGATTCATGAGGATTCTGGTGGAAGAAATGAATCTTTTAAAGTATTTCATCTATCTTTAGTGGTGGGTAAAACTTAAAACTGTTTCATGAACAATTGAACAAGATTAGCCTATGAGTCCACAGAGTTTGGCGTTTAGACAGTTAACCAAGATGTCGCCTTGTTGGCTAGGGTGAATGGAAACACCCTAAGTTTAACTTTATCCGGACTTACGCTAGGATGATGGAATGTAGTGAGAACTTGTTCTATCCTACGATATGTTGATAAGGCTTCGTCGTTTTTAAACCATGGAAAACCGGTAACAAGTTAAATATATTCGGGAATTTAAAAATCCCCCACTAGGTTTTGCAAGAACGATGCGACTTAGGGCCATCATTTAGGGCTTTGTAAAAATCAGAGAGAGAAATTTCGGTTTTAGCCATTGATCGCAGTGTAGTGTGTGGTATTCTAGATAATGTGTGCGTTGATGTTTACGATAGAGCACGTTAGATGGTTTTCTCTTACCATCTAACGCTTATGAATAGCATCATCAATACAAATCTCAGTGTCCTGTAGAAGCGTGGAACACTGAACCAACAAATATTTCGAACTAAAATATAACCTATAACTAACCTATAAATCGGTCTTACTTCAGAGGGGCGCGGGCGCGCTCAAATATAAGGTAACTAGGGCGCTATAAAATAAAACTGAAGAAAAACGCAAACTTAGGTGACTGGAGGTCAGGGCGCGGGTGCGCTCCCAAAAAATTGAAATGTTTACAGTAGTTTGCTAAGATGTCCAGTAAGTAGGGCTGGAAATGGAGCAGGTTCAGGTCGGATTCTCACTCAAAACACTTTACCATATTTGGATCCATCCGGATTCGGGTCGGATTTTGGATATCCATATCCATTAAAAAACACCAAAAAATACACTATTTTAATGATTTTCATATATAAATGTAAGATATAAATTAATTTTTAGGCATCAAAATATAAATCTTGTTAAAATGATTCGGATATTCGGGTCAGATTCTAATCACAAACATAGAAACCATATCCGTTAAAATGGATTCAGATATGGTCAGATTCGGGTCGCATCCCGTACCATTTCTAGCCCTACCAGTAAGTAGCTTATAAAATTTCAGAACAATCGGAGTTATAAAAGTCCTTCTACTACCCTGCAAAGTTTGTGAAACAGTTTTCGGACACAACACAAACAACCGAATGGTTAACCAATCAAAACATAGCCAAAAATCATCAAAATTTTTATTGGAGACTTCTGATAGATCATGCGGATTCCTGTAAAACTTTTAGAGCAATTGGAGTTCTACAAACCCTCCTTATCAGTTGTTGTTCCATAAATTAAGTGTTGCAAAACTGCAAAAATACACTAAAAACAATCAACTAGTTAGATGGTCAAAACAAATCAAAAAATCTTCAAAAGTTTACTGCAAACTCTTGACTTATGATAGATACTCCTGTAAAAATCTTAGAATTTTTGGAATTGCCTAAGTAACTCTACTTGTTTGTTTTTCCAGAACTTATGGTTTGAAAGCTGAAATGCAGCACTGTAAAGATGGTATTAGTTCACTAGGTAAAACAATTAGGAAAATTCTGAAAATATTCTAGTAAATAAATAACACCTTAAGGATTATGCCTGAAAATTTTCAGAATTTTTGGAAAAGGCGCAGGCGCGCTCAAAAATAGAGTAAGCAAGGGCGCGGACGTACTCAGAGTACTTTTTCAATTTTTTATTATTTTTATTTTTTCCAGTAACAAGAGGGCGTGCATGCTCAGAAATAGAGTAAACAAGGGCATGGGCGCACTCCAAGTACTATATCAAAAGTTGACTTCCAGAAGCAAAAATCCTGTTTTTTCAAGAAACAACACACACGGTCAGATTCGAACCAAAGGGTGGGTGGGTGAATTGGGATATTGTAGACATGAAAACTAAGGGAATTTAATTCTAAAACAACTAAGATGGCAACGGTGCCATTTGATAATGGTTAAAATTGATCCTTAATTATCTATAGAAGAACATAAACAACTAATGATCAATTTCCTTATCAATATTATTCCTACTCTCAATTCATTATGTAATATATAGAGTCAAGATTCGTTCCACTCTTAATCGTTAAGAACTTAGAATTCTACTAGAAATCAAGGTGAGAACAGTGAGAGTAGTGTTGTAATTTATTTAAACTAAAACTAATTATAAATTAGTTAAACTAACAATGCAATAAACTAATTATAAATTAAACTAATTTAAACTAAGCAATTAGAAAGTGAATTTAATGAATAGGAAGAACATAAAGGAAGGATTAATCCATCTATGTGAAGCTATGATTATTCTAACTAGTTTTTCATGTTTTAATCTTAACCTTTATTAATCTATATAAGGTAAAACAACAAAAGTCGCAATTTTTATTGATCCCTAACCAATCCTAGCAATCTCTGTACTAAGATATGATTAGCATAAAAGAAATTCTCCTCCACAAATCTCTTTGTGGAGTTTCTTTTCTAGTTCAACTATATAATCTCTATCCCAAAATTCAAAATTATATAGAGTCACAAAGCCAAAGAACTAAAAGAATGTATCACAACCAAAGCAAAATAACAAAATGAGGTTCTTCTCAGTTACAAGTATTTAGTTTCTCATCTTATCGATTTTATTTTTCCTTCCTTTTTTTCTTTCTAAACCATCACCCTAGCTCCGTAACTCCTAATAAAAACCTCTAGCCTCGATTAGGAATATGGTAGTATGATAGTAAGGCAAAGCGTGATCAATCGAACCTCGGGTTCCTTTTGGACGCCATTTGAGTATGTGAGGAATATAAGTGTCCGCTGCACTTGAGAGAATAAACCTTGAGTGAATCTATCGGAATTGTGATTGCAATAAGGAAGCTCTCCAAAAGCCTCTAAACAACTCGCTTTTACATTTCATTGCTCATATTCTCGTACAAATTATCTTTATATGCTTAAATTCATTGTACATATGTTATTCGAAGTTCAAATGAACTTGTCCTTATTCATGACTAATGAGATGTATGAACTTCTGAGAATAAATAAGGAAACAAGACCCTTTGTACTAAATAGAAGAAGTTTGTGAGTACCTTCATTGGAATTCATAGGCTTAAAGCTCGTCCACTAGGGAATTCCTAGTAGTTTAAGGCCTTGTTGCATATGGTCAATGCAATCGCACTCTGAGAAACGAGATTAGTATAACTGATAATAAATCACGCATTTATGATCTTAGTTTTTTCTCTCATCCTTGCTTGAGGACAAGCAAGATGTTATTTGGGGGTGGTGATCAGCTCCCAAATATGTGTTTTATTATCCATATATTGCTGCATTACAGTCCCTCTTACGCTTAACAAAAAGACAACTAATAACTTTTACTGCCTTTTTCAAGTTAAGGAGTATTTCATACCACTTATCATAAATGCTACGTCTTAGCACCAAAATGAGTATTAATTACGCTTATTATGGAGACCAGTAGCTGCTATAGAAAAGTGCTGAAAAAGTCAAGTCAACCGGTCAAAGTCAACAGTCAAAGGACTCAAATCAGAAGACCAAAGATGGATGCCCTTATTTCAAATTATGAAGACTTATCCCTAAACCTACCTTGGTCAAGAAGGCACCCATAAAGCAAAGCAAAAAAACAAAAGTGAAAGGGGTGAGGTGTCTAGTTTAGAATGGATGAGGGCAAAAACAAAGAAGAGAGAAATCATCCACTATCTTAGGATCCAAACCATTTAGTTTGTTTATTTTCTTGTCTTGTTTTTAATTTCATGTTTTTAGTTTCTTGTTATTTCATTTCCTTTATTTCAATCAACTTGTTATTTCATTTCTTGTATTTCAATCAACTTGTTACTTGTTCTTTGTTTCAATCTTCATCTTGTTTGCTTGTTTCATTTCAATATTTTAATCAATCTTCATTTCATGTTTTTAAATCATTTTAATCTGCAATCAAAGCTTTCAAGTTCATTAGCTTAGAACCATTCTAAGATTCAAAAGTCTACCTTTCTGCTTCTATCTCCCTCACTCAAACTCTAAACAATTTAGGATGAACCTTAACTTCTATCTAAACTCTTTTGAAGTATACTTCCACCAATACTAAAGCTTCAATGCACATAACACACACACACCCGAAAACTCACAAATGAGAGAGATCCAGTAGCCTAGATTTGAGCACTTCTAATGGTGACTTAAAGCTAAGAACCTGACTGGGAAAACGATTAATCATATATGTAGCAGTTAAGATGCCATGAGACCAGTATTGCTTAAGAACGTATATTCATGCCCAACATAAGAGCACGAGTGGTCTCCAAAAGATGTCTATTTTTTCTTTCAGCCACACCATTCTGCTGAGGTGTGCCAACTCAGCTAGTTTGATGAATTATCCCCTGGCTACGAAGGTACTTAGGTAACAAGCCTTTGGAAAACTCAGTGTCATTGTCAGATCTAAACATCTTGATTTTAGCACCAAACTAATTAGTAACAATATTACGAAAATCTTTTAAAACAGTCACAACCTCAGTCTTCGATTTTAATAAATATAACCATGTAACACGAGATTTATCATCAATAAACAACACAAAATACTTATAGCCATTATATGAATTAACAGGAGCAGGTCCCCATAAATTAGAGTGGATTAACTCAAACAACTTATTAGACATAATATGTGAGTTTGGAAAAAGTAAACGAGTTTGTTTTGACAAACATCACAAACATTATCAGAGTTTATAGAAACAAGCGGAAACAAATTTGACAGGACACGACTAGATGGATGCCCAAATCTTTTATGCAAAATGCAACTCTAGCCAACTAAGCCACTAGCTTGACACACCTTCTTATGAGAATTCAACAAATAGAGCCCATTGGAATAAATTCCTTCACCAATCGTTCTCTTTGACTTTCAATCTTTAAAGATGACAGAGTTAGGAGAAAAAATGACATTACAATTTAAGGAATTTGTAATTTTTCCAACAGATAGAAGTTAAACTGGGAAGGCAAGAACAACAAGAGTGACACTATTGGGACTTTGATTAAAAAAATCCACTTTACCACTACCTAGAATGGGGAAAATGGATTCATTTGCCATGGAGACATTATGTTTTTATGTCTTGGACACAAAATTATGGACAGAGGAAGGGCAATTAGCCATATAATCAGTAACCCCCGAATCAATTATTCATGAATTACTATTTTCTGGCATAGTGAAATAGGCATGTAAATTACCTGACACATGAGTTAAGGCATACTGACATTTGCTAGATGGTATGGACTTAGTGAGTTGTTGGAGAATTTGACTCAACTAATGACTAATATCTGAGTTGGAAATTGATGTTTCGGCCATTGCAACATGATCTTTCTTGGAAAGTTCCCTTTTAAGGTGCGGATGTAATTCCCAACAATGGTCCTTGGCGTGCCAATTTTTACCACAATGATCACAGTGAGACGGTTCCCTTTTTCCCTTAAGATGAACCGCGCCCTGACCATTTTCAAATCCCTATGATTTCTTTTGAAATCATTTTTTGGAAGTAGTATAGTAGATTCAGAGATTGAAGACTTCAACTCGGAGTTCATGGTTTTCTTCTTTGTTTCCTCTCTCTGAATAGTTGCACAAACAGCAGCAAGTGAAGGAAGAGTGTTTTCCATTAGAATATTGCTTTTCAGATTTTTCATATTCTAATTTAAGACTACGAAATAATACAAAGATTTTATCCTCTTCAGCCCGTTTCAAAAGAGTCTTAGCATCTGTGGTGTGTGGACGATATATGTTTAACTCATCCCACAATTTCTTCAGATTCCCAAGGTGTTCTGTAAAAGTCTTCTCACCTTATTGGAAAGCACCGATTGCAAGTTGAAGTTCAAACACATGGGCAAAATTGTTCTGATTTCTGTATAAATCTTCAATTGAATCCCACATCTCTTTTGCAGAATCAGAGAAAGTAAAAATTTCAACAATAGTTGACTCAATCGAATTGAATAACCAAGATCGAACAAGCTGATTATTGGAAACCCAATTCTCATATTCGGCATCATTAATGGCAGGACACTCGTTTGCACCATTAATGAACCCTAGTTTCCTTTTGCCACCCAGAGATAACAAAACCGCTCTAGACCAAAGTATATATATAGTTTGTTCCATTCAAAAGAATTGATGACAGTTTCCAACCGGGATTTGATTCAGTCTCTGTTGTTACAGCATACTTTGGGTTTGGATTTAGATTTGTCATGGTTTTTTGTTTAAGTAAGTTAAGGTTGATTGAGAGAAGAAATTAAGAGCTCCGCTCTAATACCATGTAGAACACAACAACTAACTAAATATACAAAACATAAGATTTATAGTGGTTCGGTGTCATTGCGGCAATTTACGTCCACTGAAGAAGAAAGAGGTTTTATTGTTTCATAGATAATTAGGATTCTGTTACAGAGATTTTTATATAGGCACACATAGGTACACAGTCGTCTATAGTAGTTTCTAAAGATGTGGAGTCTACACTTATAGAAACAAATCTATCGAACTTTGTTGTGAACCGACTAGGAGCGCACACCCCTTCATCATGTACAACTGAGCTGAAGGGCGGACGCTCTCTCTCTTTCTTCTCCCACAAACTCAACCGCAATTATGACTGCTCGTTAACTTCACAAACCCAAAGGAAACTTAACATCAAATTAATAAAAGAGCGCATAATCAAAAGTCATCGTGTCTTTTTTTCCTAATTTCGATGGGAATCAGATTTTATCCAAGTTTTATGTTAATTCAGTGCAGGCGTACGACTCATTTTGCTTGTATTATGTGCACTAAATTAGGTACTATGAGTTATTAAGTTTATCTATATGGGTGGGGCCCCGAAGGTGACTAGCAAGTTGCAACGCATACCGTGGCATTCCTTAATTCTGCCATGCTTGGCATGAGGGACTTGGAATGGTATCACCTGGGTTGTGCGTGAGTATGTTGCAAAGAAGCTTCAATTTCGAATTTAAGTCTGAAATTAAATTATGAATATAATATTTTGATGTCTTCCCTTCGTGGTAACATATAGGCAGGTCGGGAATATGCATGAAGAAGATCGTTTTAAAACCGTTTCTAGCAATAGCTTATGTTAATATCATTCATCCAAACAATTTTTAGTTTAGATAACTCAGTTGACCCAGACAAAGAGCGTGCCGAATTAACTTTCCATTCTGTTTCTTCATTCAGCATTCAAATAACTAGCTTTGAAAAGCTTGTGTCACATAGATTGTCTCTTTATTGATGGTTCTGAAAGTCAGTTTCGTAGTTTTAGATTTTTTTTTTTTTTTTTTTTTAAGTAATCTTTATTGATGAAATTGTGCAAAATACAAAGTACAGACAAGTGAGGGAGATCCTCACAAGGCCTACTAAGAGGCTGACATGATCAAATGTTTGTAACACCTAGAACGGATTCATAATAGCGAGTGCCAGTTTAACACCAAGTCTCCGTAATGATAATTATGATAATTGCTCGTGTGCCATCAAAGACATCTATACCAGGTATGCACTTTCACCCCATCCTTGATTTGCGCACTGCTGTTACCTTCGCCCTAAAAAATACGATCATTTCTTGTGTTCCACTCTTCTCGGCCAATTTGCAAGCAAGTCTTGTATAGATCTAAATTGAGTCATGAGACGACCATTATCGGTCGCGCCATAAGCTAATCGTCCAGGAACACAAATCGACTCTGTTCAATCATATACGCAAGTTTAATTACTAAATCTCAAATGTAAACGAAACCCAAATACCACACGGAACCGATCAACCATTTGCAGAAAAGCCGCTTATTGTTTCAATACACACATTATGCAGGAAGCCAATTAGTGCGTCGTTGTATGGAATATAGAATATGAACATATATGATGTAGAGCAACCCTTCCATTATTATGGGGAGGCAAGGAGCAATGGGGTGTATTTAACAAAAATATAATCTTAATGAGTACAGGTAAGATGCCTGAAACTCCAAGTTTCTATGAAAATCGAGAATTAAAGATTACGAAATGTTGATTATGTAGAATAGTGGACTTTTAACATTTGAAGGGCTAGAAAGAAGTTGGTAAGGCTATAGGTAATTGGTTGGCACGCACTATGTATAGACTATAGAGTCAACATTATATGGAAATTTGGATGAAGTTCACGCATGGATTTGAACTAGGGGTGGGCAATGGGCCGGGTCGGGCTAGCCCGCCCTAAACATTTAAAGCCCTTCGGATATTAGGGGCGGGTTAGTCGCCCTAAAGTCAAGATAGGTCGGTCGGGCCGGTCACAAGTCTAAAGCTCAGTTCGACCGACGACCCTAGCCCTCTTTAAGGCTTTTTAGGCTTCGGGCTTTAGGGCCGCCCTTTATATATTTTATTTTTTTACTACATCGGCTTTTAAAACTCATTTATATTACAAAATGCATAATAATCTACAAACTCAAAGTCCAACCAATCTAAGTAATAATCTTCAGATAAGTCCAAAAATTTAAAATGCACATCCACAATCTAATGAATCAAGACATCGAGAGTTCGAATTTGTTCTTCCTCAGACTCAAACCTCACTAAAATTACATTTAACATTGAAATACATAGACAAATAATTATATTATCATTTTAAAGGAATAAGTAATAGATATAAAGAAGAAAACATAATAGTTTTGGTTAAGGGTTATGGAAGTTGTTAAACTATTTGTAATATCATAAATTATTTCTATAATAGATTCAAACAAATATAATATTACCTTTCTTCTAATTTAAAAGTGATTCAAGCTTTCAGATAATAAAATGAAAATATTGGCTTTTGAACAAGTGATGGAGAAAGGTTTGAGATTACAAATGTCATTTTTCGACAAAGGGGGTGTTTTGGTTTCTATGTTACAAAATGTCCGCCTCAGATTTTGCTTTAATGGTGTGGAAGGAAACCTTTTAGTTTTAGACTTGGCTTGGATGTGAATAAAAATATAATTTATAAGAAATAAGTCGGTAAAGAAATTGAGAATAATAAATTATGGACTTTGACTCGATAATCAAAAGGAATAAAGTCTTATTTTTTATTAAAGCAACAGTGATCATTGTTCTTCATTACCGCTTAAGTTGATAAGTTTTTGTTATATAAAACAAGTTATTGAAAGATTGCTGGGTGTAAGTGATAAATTACAAAGCGACAATGTTATTTTAATTGAAAATATTTAAAAAAGAGTTGGACAATTATGGTATGTGTATTTATAGTGAAAGTATGAAACAGGGCGGTTAGGGCTTGGATTTAGGGGCTTTGTTAGGTCGGGGCCTATGTTTTAGAATCTTTAGCCCCCGCCTCTGTGGGCATAGGGTCGGCCGGCCCGCCCTAAACTCTGGGAGGCTTTAGTTGTGAGGGCTTTATAGGGCTTAGGGTCGGGTCGGTCAGGGCCGAGTTAGGGTCGTTAGGGCCAAATTCCCACCCCTAATTTGAACACCTGAACCTAAAGACATTGACATCTCAACGGACCTCCAACTGACCAACTCTTTAAAATGGGATGAGGGGAACATTAAAGTATTTGGGTGACCACATTGTAGGGTGCACCATGTGTCAAATCTCCAAATAGTACGTAGGTGGGCAAATATTGTCAATATGATATTTCAGCCTGTAATTTCGTAACTAACTTGAGATATCGATATGATTGTCAGTATTTTGCTTTTAAGTTCATTTGTTACAAAGAAACGCCAGAAAGATGGAAAAAAAAAAGAGAAGAAGAAGAAGAATGGATACACATCAAGACATAATTGGACAAGATTTCAGCTGGAAGACTATAGAAGGATCAGGAAAGAGAGATTCATTCAATCTTCCCAGACTAAAAATGTAACCGAGAGAGAGTGAGAGTGAGCGATTATATTTCCACCATTAGAGATCAATAAAAACCTTATTTCAATTCATTTCAAAAGCTTAATCTACTTTCAATTAGTAGAGATTCTTTAGAGATACAGTTTGTATCTTACAGTAGATAGACACTAATAGTCCATTCACGGGAGTAAATGATCTGGCACAACGGCCAGCAATAGTGTCCATAATTACCACACGCAGAATTTGATACCAGCTTGTGTGAGGTATACCAAAACCTTTTTACACTAGCACATCTTGCTACTATATTTGCGATCAGCGGATATATGCTCAAAAACAATTGGACTCTATAACACAATTTGAGTCTCTGTACTCATGTGGTTACATGCTCAAGAGTCAAGAAACCTTTATAGCAACGAAGCATAATCCCGTCAGGCGTCGACAGTTGATATGAGTTTTTGAAGCCTAGCTAAATTGATAGCCTCCAGCAACCTTTTGATCGAAGATACACTCGAAGTCCACATAGTCAATATATCTAGCAAAACCATCCATTAACACGACCTATATATAAAAAACACGATGCCCAGAAAATTAGGATTATAGTTGAAACAATACAAAAAATTTAACAAAGTGCTTAACGGAAAAAAAAATGGTACTAAAATCGGGTTTGTCCAAAGTGCCAAAATTCTGTGGCTGCTGGGATTCGAGCCCAGGTCTCCACGGCCACAACGTGGAATTCTCACCACTAAACTACAGCCACAGTGTTGTTGGTGTAGTATTCTTATTTATTAATTTATCGTTTTCATTTCCATTTCCATTTCCATTTCTCCCCCCAACAAACTCTACTTTGCTACGTCGTCCATGTCATTTGACTACGCCCAAGAATAGTATATTTTCACGCATCTAACAGTTCAGTCGGATCCGATTTAATGAAGCTGAAGGTTCTTGCGAATGGCACTGGAATAGGCTAATAAATCTAACTATTGCAATCGTAAAACTACGGGTCCACGCCTGGATCGGTGGAGCCTGGATGTCTCTTGGCTAATGTACCCTGGTAGTACATTTATGTACACTAGGTATACCGCCTATACGTAATTAATAACTATTATTATTGCTGCATTCTTAGGTGAAAAGTTCTCTCTAGGGAATGAAGAAGAAAAAAAGTTAGCATATCTAAAATTAAACACGTACTAACTACTAACATGCAATGGCATTACACTATATATATGGTTTTTCAAAAGTGGAAACCATCGTATATATGCAACTAAATTGAAGTTTTGATGGACATCCGGCCATAACTAACACTACAACTCTTTGAAAATCTTTATATATATATAATAGCAGTCCCTTTTGGAGTGCTGTGAGGGTGTCCACGTAGGCTAATTTTAAGTACACTATTTACTCACGAGAAATCAGGAGTAAAAAGAGATAAAAAAGGAAATAAAGAGAGAAAAAAGAAATTATACGGTTCAGTAACCACAAATAACCCGAAAACTCTGAAAAATGAAACAATTGAGATGGTTGCACGATTAAACCTTCTCACAACAGCCTCTCTCACTTTATTTTTGATCATCAAACTGAGATGCTTCCACTTCTCCGGTTAATTATAGGGTTATCCCAAGTTTCTGGCAGAGATTAATGGATGAAGAGATAAAGAGCAAGCAGAAGCTACACCGGTTCTCTCGCTCAATACTTGATTCGGTTTGTACCTTGCCACCATCTATTGTCTATAGTGGAACGGCAAGAGAATGGAGAATTGGACCATCTATTGGTCAACTTGACATCGGCATAAGTGATGACGCTTATTTTTGATAAAGAGCAAGCAGAAGCTACACCGGTTCTCTCGCTCAATACTTGATTCGGTTTGTACCTTGGCACCATCTATTGTCTATAGTGGAACGGCAAGAGAATGGAGAATTGGACCATCTATTGGTCAACTTGACATCGCATAAGTGATGACGCTTTATTTTTCCGAGTCTCTCTACCGGGGTGGAGAAGGATGCAGTTAGTAACGATTGTTATCCACTTATTTTTCTCCTCCACTTAATTATGCTTATTTTATTTTTATTTTTTCTAAGGAAGTTTATTCAATTTGTTTCTCCACGCCTTCACATCCCTGAATATATACGATATCATTACTTGATTTTATGTCCATATTATGGTTTCTGTTCACGTCTCTTCAAGATGAAGACTAAGAGTTTAGCCCCTCGCTGGGAATTCACAATTCAAAGATGATGGTTTGTTTGAGGTCGTGGTGTTGAAACATAACTGATCAATAAACATGGAGTTGGCTTATGAATTTTCTTTACAGATTGTACTTGGTCAGAAGTCCTTGAGGCCTAAACTTCTTACTTTCAAGTTTCAAGGGATTGGATGGGCTTTAAATTAATATATATATATAAAAGTGAATGAAATGCATTTCTTTTGATATTTGTCTAGGCAAAACTTTCCATGTTTGATGGTTCCCACATGTACAGAGTACCTTCAAGCAGATTAATGTTTACAGAGTACCTTCAAGCTGATTAACTAATCATATAATCCCGTACTCACAAAAATGATATTAATGCTAAGTTTGAGGCTGTGGTGTTGAAACATAACTGATCAATAAACATGGAGTTGGCTTATGAATTTTCTTTACAGATTGTACTTGGTCAGAAGTCCTTGAGGCCTAAACTTCTTACTTTCAAGTTTCAAGGGATTGGATGGGCTTTAAATTAATATATATATAAAAGTGAATGAAATGCATTTCTTTTGATATTTGTCTAGGCAAAACTTTCCATGTTTGATGGTTCCCACATGTACAGAGTACCTTCAAGCAGATTAATGTTTACAGAGTACCTTCAAGCTGATTAACTAATCATATAATCCCGTACTCACAAAAATGATATTAATGCTAATTGAGTAACGATATGGATCGCCTTGTGATTTGATAGTTTACAGATTTTAATATAGGTTGGGTATAATACCTATGTGATTAAATTATTTTAATATATTAGTAATCTTTATATATATATAATAGCAGTCCCTTTTCGTGGCCTATGAGAGTGTCCACGTAGGCAAATTTTAAGTACCCTATTTACTCACGAGAAATCAGGATGGATTATTTGAGTTAAAAAACTGGTGAACACCTTAAAAAGTCTGCAAAACCCACCGTATTTTTTAGCCATGGTTGTGAGCTTTTCCTTCTCAAGGCTTTCAAGCCACTTATAAAGTTCGATTGTTAGAGTAATCAAACCTAAACCTAAAAACCCCGCAATTTAAATAAAAAACCCCACGAAAAGTTAAACACTTAGACCCAAAAGAAAAAACAATTAGTCGCATAAAAAAAACCTTTCTTCCCCGTCCATCACTTCTATAAAAAAAAAATTATTTGAATTCGTTTTTATGCCCAATAGATGCTATGTTTTCATCTTTCTTCTCCAATGAAACCAACTATGCTATCTTCACCATCTCTTTCAAGGTAACCCAGAATCTCTAACTTTAACGCACTACATCGACTTGCCAGAATTGACATCTCTACAGCTGCAGCAAAATCTACTCACTGTTGGTATCCCGGCTTTTGATCAAGCAACTCTGGAATCGTCATGATTGCTTTCCTTTGTTATTTTAGGAAAATCAATGTTCTTCAGGGCGATGGAGAGGATGTATCATGTACGGATGTATATCTTTCAATTTCATATTTTAGATATTAAGAGCAATCATATTTTCTTTTTACACTTTTCAACCACTGTGACTGGAAGTGTTTTAAGCTTTCAAAATTTAGAATTCCATATGGCATTTGAGGTAATTCCTAGGTGTCACTTTTGCTGCGCTATGAGGGTGTCCACGTAGGCAAATTTTAAGTACCCTCTTTACTCACTAGAAATCCGAAGGAGAGAGGGATTATGAAAAAAATGGAGAAAAAAATTGCATAGATGTCTCCCACTTAGAATGAATCCCGTCTCAAAAACCCACGACTGTTCCCAAAAAAAAAAAAAACACACGACTAAAATTATTATATGAAATTCTACACTTTGGATCTCAGACAAAATTAACCAAGCTAATGTTGATAAATATGAGTCCCATCATCATTATCCAGACGTTCATGATGCATCTGCTAGCTACTCGAGGTTGCATGGAGCAAAAGAAATTGACATCGAGAAGGCTGCTCAAGATGTTGTGCTTGGTGAACAAGTATGTTGTTTTTACCTTCTACGTGTTTTGGGCTGTTGGTTATTTAATATCTTACAAGATACCCTTTATTGTTACTGTTTTTCTCATTTCTTGGTATTTGATCATTAGGAAATAACCACCCAGCAAGTCATACATAACCAGAGGTTAGTCTCGGCTTTGTTCTCTCTCTCTGAGATTATAGTCTAGAAATTGGCATTCCAGCTAAAAATGATGGAGTATATATTGTGCGCTTATCTGTGATATCAGACAAGTGAGAGGTGCAACCGGACCTCTGAGGATGGAAAAGATATCCTTTCAGGTTTTGACTCAAATTTATTGAAGGTATGGTGTACGGCATATTACTGAATCCTTTCAATTGACAATATGCAGTGATTCACACTCCTATGTCTTAAACTCTTAATCAATTTCTCCGAATTCTTTCCACTTAATTTATTGGATTGGGTTTTTTTTATTGAACCTTTACCCCATTTTGGAATTTAACGATTTTAAATCTAATGATATGCATTTTGATACTAATGAGTTTTTTTTTTTTTTTTTAGGAATGCTACCCAAAAAAATAAGATTTGTTATATTAACTAAATGAATTGAGTTGATTGATTCTAGAATAACTGCAAATCAAGGATTCTACTTGCTGGGATTGGACAACACTTCACCAACTTTTGCTTGACCATCTGAACTTCGCCATGACCTTTAACTTTCATCATGGCTGTTGCACTTAGGTGAGTACGTGACACTCTAAATTGTTGGTCACTCCTTTTATTATAAAGAACGTCATATTAATACTCTAAATTGTTGTTGTTGAAGAAACTTATGCTCCAGATTGGGCTTTGTTAAACACTTAATAATTTCTATTGAAATCATATTTTAAAATACCGTATGGTAATTTCATCATGTTTTAAAGTGAAGGCAAAGCAGTTGGTTTGGTTTGACGTATGAACTATGAGCTATTGATTCATGACTGCACTTCCAATAGCATGTTAGTATGTACAAGTCATTTTGATTGCTCCTTTTTCTTACATTTATTTTCTATTGAACTTTTTTTAATCAGTTGATCATTTTAGATCAATAATCAGTTGATTACCTACATAGACTATTGATTCCATAATCTTCGGGTGCGGCTTGCTTGACTTGGGTAAAAACACCTCTCTCTCTCTCTTCTCTCATCGCCATCACTGAAGAAAAAAAGAAAGCCTCTCACACCTTTATCTCTTGCTGCAACTTTCTCAAATGGTTTCAATGTCGGCAAGTTTTTTCTCACTCTTCAAAACCCATTAATTTTCATCTCTGTGAGTCAAAGAAATAAACAATAGTTTTGATTTTTATTATGCTTATTATTTTATTTGTTTGTGTGACAGATCTTTGAGCGTGATGGAAGTGCAATTGTTGGAAAAAACTGTTTCACAATCGTAATGAGATGCACGCAGCATTTACATCAATTTTGTTGAGCCTCTCTATGCCTTCTCCATGAAGTTCTTTAAAATTAGTAGGTATTTTCTCATTTAAGTTATGTTGCAGTCTTCACAATCAAAGAGATGCATGATTTATAGTACAAGTCTGCTGATTTTTTTTTTCTATCATGTTTTGCAGCATCATTATCCTGAAATTGAACAAAAAGTATTTCACACTTGAAGCATGGGAATAAGGCGCATTCAATCCTCATCTTTCTTGGACATTGTAATATTTGTTTCCAATATTTCTTGATGGATATCTATGGGCCAGAGCTAGAATTTTCGGTGTGAGTGCTTTAAAATCTATTGTATCCATCTTCCTTTGATTTTTTTTTTTTTATTTTTATTTTTTATGAGTGCCTCAAGCCTGTATGTATGATTTTATCCGATTCAAGAAATATGATTATTAGGAGAAGCATGTGAAGTAAACGTCACTTTAATCTATGAAAGAGCATGATTTATATCTTCTTTTGCGTGTTTATTTTGTCGTACCTATTATTCTAATGACAATGTTTTGTCTACTATGAATCTTTTGTACTTTACTGCTTGGTTTATTTGATTCAGTATTGTTTCATCGTTGTTAGTCCTCATTTTCTATTAGAAACCGCGAAGCGGTGCAGACCGACATTAGGTTGGGGCGGCAGAAAAATAAGATTGGAGAAGAAGACGGAGGTTATTGTGACAGACTATGATGCACAGATACGGGTATAGGTATCAATACGGCGACACCGATACGGGGTACGATACGGCTATTTTGAAATATTAGGATACGGGTACGGCCTATGGGTACGACTAATTAATATGAATATTTTAAAATATATGTGTATTATGAAAATTATGTTAGTAGTTCTTTGAGTAAAGTTGATCAGGAACATGTGAAAAACCATTATAACACATGTCAAAGTCAATACAACTTGAAGCCTCAAGAACAATTTATATTTCAATGGAGTAGAATTATCGGATTAGGTCTATTTCAGGGATTCCAGTACCCTAGAAGGCTAGAAGTATCCTAGAAGTATCCAGTACCTGTATCGGTATCGTACTTGACCGATACAGGTGCAATGGCATTTTAGGAGTATCCGTGCATCATAGGTGACAGACAAAATTTTTTTTTTGCTTACGTTAGTACAAAAGTTTTGTCGATAAAAGAAGGGAGAGGAGAGGAGAGAGACTGGAGACGCCAACGGGTGACGATCAATATTTGGAAAAGAATTTCTGATTTGTTTTGTTGAATTTGAAGGGAGGAAGAGGAAGAGTGTGATAGACACTTTATGAGTGACGGACACACAAATGTTTTTTAGCCTCCCAATCCCAAGAGACCGACATAGTTCCTGAATTTTATTACTAGAGCAATTCTAAATAGGTGAGAGGACTATTCTCTATTCAACAGTCGTTCGAAGAAGTTGAAGAGAGAGAGCACCACATTTGGTCTATTATTACCTTTTTGGATGGTTAATTACTGTTCTTGAATTGACCTATAAATTGATACTTAGAAAGTTACTACGTATCATTCTCATGGTTTTAAAAAGTCAGGTTGTGGAAACCCTTAATATTCAAATACCAAAATCTTACTCAATCGCCTTCAAGAATTTCTCCGTCAATATCTTAAGTATTGTGTGGCGAAACAATATACTCATGCTAGCTATATATGGGAACATATTATCTCTTCACAGTGGTATCTTTGCATTTGAAGTTAAAGAGCATGCACATACTGAGGATGTATCGGTTTTGGCATTATTTTGACTTTGTACCAATTTTGTTTTGCTGGGTAAGATATCCGTTGACTTTTGTACCAAGACTATCATTCTAGGACGTGAATTGCAATGCATTCTAGGACTATCGGTTTTGTATTGGTTAGCTATATGTGGTTTTGCATTTCACTTAACCACATGTGAAACATTTGTAGTTGCGGTAAGAAACCCTCTCTATAGAGTTCTTAGTTTGTTAGTTGTTGTAGTTTTGCTACGTTACCATCAATCTCATTGCATTTTCCCTCCCTTTCAATGACTACTTCCCTCTCTGAACTGTCTTTTATGTAACTAACCTATTTACATTTATTGTATTTAGAATGAAAAACAAATGATTGTGCCATGTGGAGTCTTATTCATCAAACACTTTTTGTTAACAGTGAAAGGTTATCAACAGGATAAAGAACTTTAGTCGAAATGTAGTTTGAAACATCTGTGAAGAAGAAGGCATGATACATCTCACGCTCTCATTATTTGGATATTTGGATAAGTATTCACATTCCAGACATTGTTTGGGATTTCAGACAGGTATATGTCTCCTTACATCTCCCTGAAATTTCGAAATTAGTTCTAATTTATACAAACATCTTAGTTTTTTTCCTTTCACAAACAGCGTACGACATAGAGTACTCTTTGGTTTTTCTATTTTAGAATTTTATGGACTGATGTAGATGGAATTTGACAAAGAAAAGAAAATTCTTTCCATTTTTGATTGCGGTATTGGAATGACAAAAGAGGTCAAGAACCAAGGAACCATTGCAAAATCTGGAACTTCAGGTAGGTAACTAATCAATTTATATATCCATTTCTTCCGTTTTGATTTTTCCAAAAAAACGGAATACTCTTATAGAATTCTGAGATGAACTACGATGTTGGTTCAATGGTGTCAAAGAATTCTAAGATGTATTCTATTCTAATCTGGAATCCCGTTACATGTTGCTTTTTCCAGAATAAAAATTAGAAGAATGGGTGCGTAACACCGTAAGCAAATTTTTAACTTGAGAATGTAGGTTGTCAAGAAGAGATGGGAAGGAGAAACTATCACTACATAAGATTTCTTTGAAATTCAATTCTATTGATCCATGGGGTGCAATGACAAAGGAAGATTCTGAAGTGTCGTTCTCATTCAATGCAAATGAATCAGGTCAGCTTTTTGAACCTATGAGTCTATGATAGACATTCAGCCCATGTTATTAAAATGTGTTAAGTTAGGCCTATCATTTATTTTTATTATTATTGTTTTATTCTTTTTGTATATATGTAAAATGTTAAACACAATATTGTGGGATGGACGTCCACCGCACCACCCATATGGTTTGGAGATGGTGGAAGGTATTAATTGCTATATGTGGAAGTGGTTGACTCATGTTATTGAGTTTCAACATTATCTGCAGATACATCAGTTAGTGATCAAGAGCAATTCCATTAGAAGTATTAGGACCAGGAGGTACCCAACACCTAACAAATAAACTGTGCATTATTCATATACATAAAATAATTGTTAAAGAAGACCCTTTGAACGGGGTTGAAAGCCCACGTAGGACGTTCTTTGAACAATCTAGCTGCTTCATTTCAACAGTAGAAAACTAAGGTACCATAGCTCTTCAGAATTGATGTACTTGGTTTTCAATTGTTAATCCTTATTGCCAAGAACCATATGGCTGGCTTGCTGCTTTATGTACTTAACAAGGTTTAGATTGATGTAATTGGTTTTCAATTGTTAATCCTTATTGCTAAGAACCATATGGTCGCTACTGAAACTCTTAAAGATCCTTGGGTGATTCTATATTCAACATTGACTCTATACTGTAGTATAGGGAGACTGTGCAATGTCCAGTGACCTATGAAACTTGGTGCATGAGCAGATGAAGCATTTATATGTTTTTACACACTGGGGGTGGATTAAAGAGGTTGCTTGATTAACATTTCATCCATTATAAGAATAGTTGCAAACCCAAGAGAAAGGATGCTTTTGAGTAAAAAGCCTGATTTTGCGTTAGTGATTGGGATTCCCAACTTTTCTATATATAAGCATCATAGTTGGATCCTGCTATGTACATAAAGTACTAACTGTATTACCTATTTAGTGACAAAAAAAAACTGTACTACCAATGGATGAGGGAAGAAGAGGAACTTCCAAGTCTCTTTTCTTCCTACTTTTATTTGTTTTCTTCTTTGGTGTTCAGATTGATGGGTATCCCAACCACGAGGATGCTCTATCCAAAGCTATCTTATTTTTTCAGGGCTAAAGGTCTGGAAACCTTCCCCCAGATCAAGAACTCACATGGAGGTCCAATTCGAATATCGATGGCTTGACCGCACACGCGTCGTCATTGTGTTGTTGTTTTTGTTTACTTCTCCCTTAGTAATATCATGCATTCAGTGCTTATTGCTTAAAATCACGAGTTTCCTTCCACATTGTCTTCGTACTAAATATTCAGTTTATGCGGAGAGTGTTGTTGCTAGACATTGTATCTCTAACATCTTCTCTGCTAGATATTTAGGTTGATCTAAGAGGCGGTTACTATGATACTGGAGACAATGTTAAGTTCAACTTCCCTATGGCATTCACAACTACTATGTTGTCATGGAGTTCATGGGAATATGGTGGGCGCATGGGGAGCCAATTAGGAAGTGCTAGAGGTGCCATTCGGTGGGCAACAGACTACCTTCTCAAGTGTGCTCTTCTACTCCGTGCAAGCTTTATATAGGAGTTGGTGATCCTAATGCTGATCACAAGTGTTGGGAGCGGCCAGAGGACATGGACACAGTTCGAAGTGTGTAATCCAGGCTCTGATGTAGCACGCGCTGCTGCGTCCATGGTGTTCCGTAAAGTTGGCCCTTTATACTCAAAGTTGCTTCTAAAGACATCAAAGAAGGTAATGCAGATTAAGCAAAGCATTACGTATGCACATAGTGACTCACTTGGTTCATTTGTATGCCCGCTTTTCTTGCTTTCATATTCGGGATACAAGGTAAGAAGTTTATATGTATTTAACATATTTTGTCAATATTTATATCAGGTAATTGTTTAAATTTTCAGTCAACTAAGGCATATGGTCTAAAAGAAAGAACTTTTAACATCAACATTGAGTAAAGGGGCACTAACTGAAAAAATGATCTTATTTCTATTACAAATGGTTAAAATCCCGATGTAGATGACAATATATTACCACTTTTCTTTGAAGCATAAACGATTATTCTTTTGTGGTTAGCATTTTTGATTGTTTAAATTACAAGGATGAGCTAATATGGGGAGCTGCTTGGCTGCTAAGGGCAACAAATAATGTTTCTTATCTCAATCTATTGAAATCATTAGGGGGTATTGACGGAACTGATATCTTCAGTTGGGATAGCAAATTTGCTAGAGCAAGTGTTCTTCTATCATATCAAGAGTAAGTTTCAAGAAAAATAGAGAAACATATCATACATACAGTTGTGATATGAAAGTGAAATGTGTCTTAATAGGAAGCTGGCTAAAGTATCATCGATCTAACAGTTTTCATATTTCTTTGATTGGATTTACCGAGCTTTGTTGAGTAAGGACAAGTCCTTTGAGCAATACAAACTGCAAGCCGAAGATTTCATGTGCAGAATTCTACCAAACTCTCCCTCTACAAGCACACAATACACCAACGGTATAAAAGGTCATTGCATTATCACAATTTGGAAACTTGATTGAACATCACTGATCAGTGCTCAGATATCACTAAAATGGTTCCAACAATTCAAAACTAATACAAGTTTGGCACTTAGAGACCAAAACAACGGAGCAAAAAAATCGAAACAAGGTGTAATTATTGTTCTTTAAGAGAGAACATAGGCCCTTAAAACAAGTTATATATAGTCCACTGACTTAGTAATTTCGATCCAATAACTAGCTAATGATAAAATGATCTGAATTGCAGGGGGTCTCATGTACAAACTAAGTCAAAGCAATCTTCAGTATGTTACATCAATAACCTTCTTACTCGATACATATGCAAAATACATGCTCTCTGCACGCCCGAACTTTTAATTGCAGGAACATGTTGGTCACACCAAGCACCCTGAGGAACATAGCAAAGAGGCAGGCGTGTCGTACGTACATATGTTTGTGTACGTAAAGAAGGCATATGCAAACGCCTGTATACATATTACTAGGACTTGGTGCATGAATTTAAGACTAACCATTGTTATGTCATGTGCCGGCACTATATTCAATATATATGTGTAATACGTAGGTAATAGAAGACCTAACTTTGAGTTAGAGCTCTATAAATATCTAAAGTCTAAATGCTACATTATAATTACAATTATACTACATTAAAAAAAAAAAAAAAAAAAACAAACAAACTTTATACTCATGTACGTATTGATTTTTTTTTTTAAAATTACATTGCATGATAAATTCAAATAAAATTATGTTAATGATAATTAATTAATGAACCAATAATAATTAAGTCTTTTTTAATCAATATCATTAAACGCAACCCGTTTGTAGGACGGGTTCAAAAACTAGTTTAACCTAATAAAGGCATTACTATGGTTACTCAACTTTAGTATTGTTATGACACCTTATTGCACTAGATAGCACGTCAAATAAGATGCTTCAGTAATCGATCTGTTTGAACTTTCTCTTTCCACGGAACAATGGTTCCTAAGATTGGATCCCAGGCAAACAGTTTTCAGGCATATATATATCAGTGAAAACTGTCCTAGGGGACCATGAGCTCTGGTTTTCGCTCGCCAGTCCACCATAAAATGGCCTGGAAATATAATGCCAATTTAGAAGACAATCGTTACAAGCGAGGCAAGGACGCAAGGTATATTGTGTATGCGAGGGTCAATTTATTTAAAATAGATGCCACGTTACATTTTGTTTGATCACACAGAATGCATTACCTGTACTTTCATCCAAAAATATGTAAATAAATAAATAAAATTTATCGGCATTCCTCATCTGTTTCGTGGAACACGACTACACAAGATTACTCCAAACCTTTTAAGAGAATATAGCTCCATGAATTTTTTTTCTTCTGAAACTAACCAAAAAACATACGCTTTATTTGATGGTATGTTATGAGCAACACATGCCATGCCTTAATGGAGAGCTAGAACATTAATGGCAATACATATAGAGTCCTGTATTGGGCGCCACATGAATTGGAATATTGGGCAGTCTCCAGTCCAAGCCCAAACAGCGAAGTCCAAAGCAAGCCCAATACACCCCCCACACCTTCAACGCATACCGGTTACTCAACCTTTTCTAACTGGTCATCTCTCTCATAAGTCTAACAAAAAACCCAAAACCAAAAACAAAACAAACCAAAAACAAAACTTGATTTTGTATATTCTAACCGCCATTGTTAACACTCATTGTAGACGTTGAGTTTGGGCGACATTGTGGAGTTGAGTTTGAGAGTTGGAGTTTGGAGATTTTGACTTTGTTGATTCAATTGGGTTGTTGTGGAGTGCAGACAAGGATAGTTTCAGTTTCGAATATCAATTATTGTGAGTGCATTTTGTTTAATTTTTTTTTAATTCAACTCTATCTAGTTTCTCAATTTGTGGTGTTTATTGTTGAATAATAAGTATGGTTGTTATTGTTGAATAATTTGTAGTTTCTATTGTTGATTATTATACAATGCAAGTTGTTTGAACTCCAAAGCGAAGTATTGTTTAAAACATTGAAACAACCCACTAAGGTCGTTTTGAAGATGCCCCAAGCGACCCATTGAGGTCGCTTTGAATGTTTTTTTTTTTTTTTTTAATATTCTTGAATATTCTTTGTATGAGTTGTATGAGTTAATACAAGATTTAGAGTTAGAAATAGAGTTGAGTGTTTGTAGTGTTTGAGTGTTTATGTATTTCAATTACCCATTTTAGAGTGTTTGTATTTTGTGGCATTTATAATGTCGAAAGAATTGTAATTTAGTTCGAAATGTAGAAAGCATTGTAATTTATCTGGAAATGTAGAAATAATTGTATTCTGTATACTTTCACTGATTTACGAGCAATGTACCTTGTCGAATACGTTGAAATGGTGAATATATGGAAACTTAATTTGAGTACGTAGTAATGCAATGTCTAGTTTAATACCAGAGTTTGTTGGTTAGTTTTAGAATCTTCAGTTACTTGATTTGTCGATAAATGAATTTTATGGAATTATATTTGGTGCATTGTTGAAGCATTGTTTTAAGACTAGGTTCATTTGTACTGAATATAGCAATTTATCTAGTTCGATTGCATTATCTATTGGAAATTGTTTGAATTTAATGGTGTTTGATTTTTCTTTTAATAATCTTAGTGGTCGGTATACCAATTATGGCATTTGTTTCGTTGCGAAGTAATTCTTGTTGGAATTTTTGGAAGTTTTGGAATTGTAATAGTAGTGTTAAAAATCAGAATATGATTTAGATTTGATTTAGATTTGATTAAACTTATTATAGTTACTAATACTTGTTTTATTTTTCTTTGTAGCAATGGGTCCTCGATCAAAGAATGTGAAGAATGTAGCGAAAACTATACTCAGGGGTATGCAGAAGTTGTTTGGTGGCGGTTCCTCTAGTGGTGACGAGCCTGAAAGAAAGAGAAGAAGGAGAGAGGGCACCATGGCATTAGTGCGTAGAGGAGACCACAAAGAAAAAGAGGTTCTTGAGATTTCTAAAATTCCTGAAGTTCTGAGTGTAAATAGCGATAACAATGTAGGTTTAGATATAAATATAGATCGTGGGAAGAGTATATATAGTGGAAGAGGAGGGTGAGGAGGGGGAAGAGGAAAGTGATGAGGAGGGTGATGAAGAGGATGACAATGGGGATGAGGAGGAGGAGGAGGATGATGTGGAAGAAAATGTGGTAGAAGTTGTACCACCAGTGGAAGAAGCACATATAGTATTGGATTTTGTGAGAAAATTCAATGATAATTTGGAGTTCAAAAGAGGTGAGTATGGGGGTGGCCCGTATGAGTCATAGCTATTGTATGACTATGCGGTGAATGCCTTCATGATATTTGGGAGAAGAGAGTAATATTTTGATTTTCTTTAGTACTTTGATTTTTCGTTTACAAAATCTTTTTGTTTCTCGCTAATTGAGTCTAATCGTGCTTGGTTGTTTGGGGAGGAGGATTGCGGGCGTTGAAGTGTGTTTAGCGACTTGCCGAAGTTATTGCCAATAGGATTTCATGAAGCGAATTTAGAAAGTCTCAGAGATTTGAGCACGAAGCTGAGAAGGAATTTGGGTTGTATGATCTCCTATTAAGTTATTACGAGCATATGGATCCACCATTAGCCTCTAGCGTTTGTGGAGATGTAGCATCAGGAGACCAACACCTTCCATATGCCATTTGGGGATATGACTATGACTTTGGACGATGTTGTACAATGTTGTACAAATCTGTGGAGTCTGATTAGAGGAAGAGCGGTGTAAGGGGACAGTGAGTTGAACTTACAACAATTGATAAATCTCCTACACTGTGCTCAACCAATTACCTTGATACATATATGGAAGACCTAAACACATAAAAAACAACAACTATTATTAATACACTAATAAAATTATATTTAGAAAATAAAAAAATAAATAAAATCAATGCCTACTCCATCATACCTCTTCCGTAGTAAATATTTCAGTTGTATCACTTAAAATCGGTTGACAATCAACATCATTCGAGTTTGTAGAGGATCGGTTCTCGGATCGCAACAAAGGATTCTACATATAGAATAAAACAAGAGTCTGAAACAATTTGTGTAATGAGGGATTTCAAAGTCACCAAAAAAAAATGAACTTCTTACTATATTTAGTCCAAACGACCCAGCCACATAGGCCAATAGGGTTCCTAAACGACCTAGTCATGTAGTTCCATAGAGGGTCCAAACGACCTAGCCATGTTGGTTGCTAGAGTCCCCAAATGACCCAAAGGTGTCGTTTGGGCTCGGGTTCTAAATGTTGTTGGTTCATTCATTAAAGTGTTTTGCATTCATTCATTTAATCAATCAATCAAGTGTTTTGCATTCATTCTAATCAATAGTCTCTTGTAGATTCATTCATTCAATCAATTAATCAATCAAGTGTTTTGTATTCATTCTAATCAAGTGTTACCTCATTATTTAGGTTTGGTTGTCTTTGTCGTCGACGATTTCTCGGCATCTCATTTGCTCGACCAGTCGCATCTTCTATTTCTTGAACTTCTTCACCTTCACCTTTAACATTTTTTGCCATTTTTTCACTTTTTATTGGTTGTTCTTCACCTTCAACATTTCTTCTATTTTCTCATTCTCTAATTTGTTGTTACACCTCAAGCATTACTTCAAATGCTTTTTCTTCATCTTTGTGTTCCATTAAGAATTTTGATTCGGTTTTGATTGAGTATGAAAATAGTAAGGAGTAACCGAGAAACTTGAGTATTTGATTGAGTATGAAAAAGGAGTAAGGAGTAAATGAGAAACTTGAGTATTCTAATGTAAAGATATTTGAAATTTTGATATATTTCGAATAATTGAGTGAAATATGTTTGCAAACCCTAAACCCCAAAATAGTTTATTATTCACAATTGAAAAAAAATAGAAAATAACAAGTTTAGATATAAAACAAATTATTATTTTATATTTGGATAATTTAGTGAAATATGTTTGAAATTTAAAAAAAAATTATGTCGATACGAAATTTGTAAACCCTAAACCCTAAACCCCAAACCCTAAACTAGTTTATGATTCACAATTTGAAAAAGAAAATGGAAAATAACAAGTTTAGATATAAAACAAATTATTATTTCGAATAATTAAGTGAAATATATTGGTACGAAATTTGTAAACTCTGAACCCTAAACCCTAAACCCCAAACCCCCAAACCCCCAAACTAGTTTATGATTCACAATTTGAAAAAGAAAATAAAAAATAACAAGTTTAGATATAAAATAAATTATTATTTTGAATAATTGAGTGAAATATGTTGGTACGAAATTTGTAAACCCTGAACCCTAAACCCTAAACTAGTTTATGATTCACAATTTAAAAAAAAAATGAAAAATAACAAGTTTATATATAAAACAAATTATTATTTTAGATTTTGACATGTTTGATTACATTATTTTAGATTTTGGCATGTTTGATTACATGTTTTAACTTGGTTATATATATACTATGTCATAACAAATAAAGAGTACAGAGTGCATGTAATTGTGTTGGTGCAACTAATTATGTTGTTCCTAACCCAATTTTTTAAATCGGATTTCAGTTTTGTTAATTCAATTGGGATGTGTTGATAATTGATCATTACTAATTCAATTTTGCAGATCATTGTTTAAATAAATTATTGTACAATTATGATCGATTAATTATTTGTATTATAAGAAAAGTGTTCGTATTTTGTATAAGAAAATTGTAATTGGTGTTTATGTAATCAATTTTTATTGGTTAATCGGGCTAATCATTAGTTAATCAGAAATTTCCTTAGTTTCGAACTTCTCAATTAATCATTCATTCATTCAATCAATCAATCAAGTGTTTAGTCCAAAGCGACTCCTCCATGTCGCCCCATAGAAGCCTCAAAGCGACCTAGTCATACCGCTTGCATGTGATACCAAACGACATGGTCGGACCGTTCTATGAAAAAATAGAGAGTTCTGTCTCAAACGATATAGGCAAGCCGTTTGAGTGTACATCGCTCAAACGATATGGTGGTATCATTTGAGTATATACTCAAACGATATATTGAGACCGTTTGAGTGTACACTCAAACGAGCCGAGGGTTTCGTTATGGTGAGACCGGTTGAATTGGTTGTTGGGCCTGGGCTTTGATGGCAAATTTGTAAAATTTCTTTTTTTTGGGGGTTGCCCAATCCAATTTGATGAGTGCCCAATTAAACTACCTACATCCTATCTATATTAATATCCGTTTCTCCCAAGATGCTCATAGTGAGCCACATCAACAAAATTTTTAAAATAGTCCCCATTTGAAAAATAATTACTTGCCTTCTTACCAAACTAACCCTGAATTTGGCCTGCTCTCTAATTTAATATAAATTAAAATTGTCCTTTCATGTGTTATGCTAAAACAAAAAACAAAACTACGCATTATTTCATTATTTCAAATGTACCCATGGGATAAAAAAAAAACAAATTCTAAAAAACAATGGATTAGTTAATTGATATGTATTAGTTATTGGATATGGATATGGATATGGATATGGATATGTATTAGTTAATAGATATGGATATGTATTAGTTAATAGATATGGATATGTTAAACTTCCAAGTGCTTCCCTTAAATATAGGCCCAGACATGATGGGTTTGGTCGGGCTGCATGGCTAGTATATATATATATATATGAAAAACAATAGGAGTACTATGTTAATTATGCGGAGGCACTGGAAGTTAATTCTGTTACAGGGATGCTCGAAATATGGCTCATCCAAGAGGCAGTTGTACACTTGTACGATCACCAGTTGGTTTGGGCCCTTCGCCCATTTGAATCATCACTGAACTGACAACTTGCAGCTATGTTCAGCTTGGCCCAACAACCTATTCGTGGTCAGCAATAGATGTTCAGAAGCAGGTCCAAGATGTTTCTACATCGTAAATAGTTTGATGTTAGTAAAGCAGTAACCAGATCCACCACCTCTCATTGTGTTAATTGTGCTTGGAATGTTATGAACACCACAAAATAGGTGGTCTACTGCACTGGCATCCAATACGTCTCTCCCTCCAGCTACTACTCCACTGCACACTCAGGTTACTAACTTTACAAAGGTTACTTGGACGCACGAAATGTAACAAAAAGGATAAGACGCGCGTTTGGCATGTTCATCGATAAAGCACGAATTTCACTATTTTACCAGTAAAGTTACAAGTACATCACCATGATAAGACTTAGGTGTTTTGATGTCATGCATAAAATGGTGTAGATCGACTTTATGCTGGAATAATATGATATACTAAGAATTCAAAAGTATGTTATAATCAAATTACATATGTATAATTGTATACTTGTAGCTAATAAGAGGGAGGAGCATAGATCCTTCAAGGTTGTTATAATCAAATTACATATGTATAATTGTATACTTGTTTAATTAGTTGGTTAAGTATGGGGACATATATGAAGATCGATCGAAGGGATTTTCAGGACAATGCTATTCGTGTATTAAGTTAATTCGCAACCCAGGGAGGTAAATAGTCAACCCCGAAATCGCAAATGGATGGAGATCAGAACATGTAAAGACTAGGGGTATAGAAGGATAAGAAGGACCGGAAAAGTAGCACAATGCAAGTTAAAAAACGCAAAGCATAACTTTGCTAGAATGGAGCATTTGCAAGTCCTATGCAAAATGGTACATTGGCACTTTAGCGAAATTAGACTGCAAAGGGAGAATACTCTCACAATGAACTAGTTTTCGAACCCGTTCTATGAACGGGTGCCGTTTATACAATTATTATGAAAATTATAATACCTATGTGGAGCTATGAGGTATAAATATTATATTGGTTTTTACTTTATTTTTTATGTGTGTTGTTTTTTGTCTTTTCTAGTTCGGTTGTGTAACTGTTATCCACATATTCTATGTAAAGCTATGAGATATGCATATTATATTTTCTTTTACTTAATTTTTATGTGGGCCGGTTCTTTATCTTCTCAAGTTAGGTTGTGTAAGCATTATCTACATGTTATATGTAGAGCTATGAGATATAAATATTATATTGAGTTTCACAATATTTTTTGATGTGATTCCTATAAATATCATCAATTAGTATATCTCGTTGTCGCGTAATATTGCTTCAATCTAGTTATTAGATAATGATACTTGGCTACATTATGAATAAATTATGATTGAGCATTTAGTAATGGTTTCTTGCTTTCATAGGAAAAAAAGTGTTAATCTTTTCAAGTTTACATCTATTATACTATATTTTGTGTGTTTATGTAAATCAATTGGGAAATAATTGATTATGGAATGAGTAGAGGTGTCAATTAAAGGTGGCGTAAAGCTGTAGGATTTGAGAAGAAAGGTTATTCTGGGTTGCATTATCCCACAACTCTTTCGTTGTACATAGAACTTGTTGTTGATTGGAAATGATGTTATTTTTCAGTTTTTTAATGTAAATGGTGTAAATTTATAAAATTTTGTAATGGCTGAAAGTAAGAGCAACTAACGGCCATTTACCTGAGAAGAAATGTTATTAATGCATCTCTGTTGCTATTTCTGATTATGTATGATCTGACTCTATGGTAGAGTATTTCGTTTATAACAAATGATATTGGACCACGCCCATGCAATACACGCATGTCTGGATTAACACCAAGACTTGTAAAAGCATTACGCATTGTATGACCGAATGTCTTGTGAAATGACCTCGCATTGGCATTAGATCCTTCATACAATGATTTAAAGGCAAAGGGCAGTTCATAAAGCAAAGGCAATTTGATCTTTCTTTGTAACAAAAGTCTGAGAAGAAGTGGATGATTAAAAAAGCGATACCTCAATATTCTCGGCATTTTGAGCGGAATTGCTCCCAAAGTCTTGCTCTATGAATTTCTACTTCCGTTTGGTGTACTAATCCTTATGAGATGGAATGTTGAGAAAGAGTGAAGAAGTTGAATTCGAGAAACATTTATGTCGTTTACATTGTTATTTCTTTCCCTTCCTGAATGCTAATAATAATACATTCGTCCAAAAAGTGACAAAAATTGATTTAAACAAACAATATAAGGAATAAGATAAATAATATAAAAAATAATAACTCATAATAAGTTTGTTACAGGTTTAGTAGTGGACCTGCATCAGTAGTAATATTCAGTTATGGATTTGGAATGAGAAATACTAACTACTGTTTTCTTAGTTTTAAAAAGTTGTTGTTAGTTTTTATGTTTTTTGAGGGCATTTTTTTTTATGTTTTGAAATGTAATATGTCTTGATACTTTGCAAGTTTGAAAAAAACTTATACCATGGCATATGCTTATATTATTGGATATAGCAGCTCTTGGTAAAGTATATGGGAAATGGTTTGCTCCACGATCTTTGAATCTGAAGCGGATAAAAGAGCACTATTCTTGATCTTTAGGCATTCTTTTAGGCCTATATATATTTCTAAATATGTTTTTTTATTTTTTATTGGGAGATGATGTTCGGAATCCTCAAGATTTAATTTTTCATTGCTTCCTCCAATAAATTTGGATTAATGTCAATCTATTTTTTAGGTTTATTAGTTTAGGCATGAACCCGGTGAAATCGAAGACTTCTTTTGTAATGGTGTAGTTGAATAGCACATTAACTTCTGAATATATTTCAAAAACAACATTATTTTGCTACAAATGAAGTAAATAAATGAAATTAATGCATATCTAAAGTTTAAAATAAAGCGTTTAACAGAAAAAATACTATATGACCAACATAATAAAATTTTGGTATTCAAGTACTAATCCTCATGGTTTTCTTTTATTTATTATGGAACTTTCCATGCCCTTCATTCCTTTAATTTTTTCTTCGAGATAATATATTTTATCTTTGTTGTGTTTATCATCAACCAAACAATCTAGCATAATATTTTTGAGGTTGTCAAGTTGATTCTGTTTCTCTTCAACTTCTATTCTTTTCTTCATAAGCTCTTTGAAATTGAAGTCTTTAATTTCCATATCACGTTCATCCTTTATAAACTGTATTGCGTGAAAAGCTCAATCTTCTGCTATTACCTTGAGAATATGTGGTGCTTCCATCAATTTCTTTAACTATGATGTCTTCATTGTTAAAGAATAAGTCTTCGGTACCTTTAATGTTACTGATGGTTTTGAATCGTCGCTCTCTAATTTTGTGTTGTAGACCGGATCTTGTTGAATGTTAAGTCCTGTTTCTAGAATTTCCTTTAGCATTTTTTTTTTTACATAAGCTGTAATTTTCATACGCCATTATCTGCAATAGACATAATAAAATGAAGTCAATAAATAATTGTAAATAATGGAGAAAATGAAGAAAATAGGCTACTTGGTTTTCGATATGTGTAGTTCAATTATTTTTTTTAGGTTAATAGATTATGTTTTACTAAGTGATTGAAAGTTCACTTTTAGTAGGGTTCTAGTTTTGTATATATCTTATATTTTGATATTTTTGAGCAATGAGCTTCTCCTTTTTCCGACTTCCACTCTATTAGGACCCAAGATTATGATTGCGTGTTGGGTAATTTGAAATGTGGATTTTGAGTTTTATGGTGTGGGCAGCGTGTAAAAGCGTGAGTGGTAGTTGTGGCATTTTGAAAGGGCACAACACGGACACACCACAATAGGCGGTCAAACTTGGTAAATGATGGTTAACTAACGATAGGGTTACCTAAAGCTAAAAAATGTAAAAATGTGGATCTAACATAAATACCCATATTATTGGGAGGACCTAAAACTAAATCACCTTATTTTAAATTAGATTTTTTTTTTTTTTTTTTTTTTTTTTTTTTTTTTAGGTAGAAGTTTTTTGGGTTTTAGAAACCTCTATGTTTACTATTCTTGTTGGGCCTAGGCCCATCAAATTTCGTAACATATGTTTTAAAAGCGGGATTGTATTTCCAATTTTATTCAAATTTGACTGCTACACTACTGACCACTCTTACTTGAAATCGATAAAAACTTGAGACCAAAGAAATCCTATCCATGAAAATTCATTCGTATTTTTAAAAGCGTTATGACTCTTTAAGTTTCAACATTCATGGCGTTTCAAGCTTAAGCTAATGTATCGTTTCCATCTCCATTAGATTCGACATTCTAGATTCTCGGCTTCTCCATTTAAATTCAATTTTGAGAGGAAAAAGCCCACTTGAATTCTAAAGCGAAAAAAGAAGACAAAGAGGTATTGGTTTTCACTCATTTTCATTATTCTTCTTTGTTGAAACTGAAATTGCTATTGATTTTTTTTCGAGGATTATTTGATTGATGCACTGTTTCTATTGGTGATGACTTTTCTTTTCGATTGGATGTATTGCTTATCTTCATGAGGAATTTGTAAGCATCGTTTTTCTGATTTATAAGTTTTAATTAGTTAACCCGAAACTTGTGGTGGTTTATACTTTATAATCCATAGGTGGAAGCCTTTTCTGACTGATCCTTGGACATCATTATTTGAACACATTTATGTTGAGTTCATTATATCCATACACATTATCTTGACACAAATTAAAAAGATGGAGCATAAGAGTTATACATATGACCCAATCTGAATGTGCGGTATTTCTTACATATGTTCTTTGAGTATAGTAAATTATATAATGGACGATTTGATTTGAAGTTTTTAAGAAAAATTAATTGTGGTGTTGGATTGATTGATTTCGGTAGCTTCAACTTGAGACTTGTCTTTAATATTTTAATTTTTGTTTTTATCATCAGTTGAATCATAAAAGAGAAATCAACAAAATTATTAAATAAGATACTGTAAAAAAAATAGTTTACCTTATCCATATTTGTTAACTCTTTCTGAAGCCTTTATTGAATATCTTCTATTGTATGCAATGAAGAAAAGAAAAAGAACTTAGTTATATATGTAAAACTAATGTATCGAATTCAACATGTAAAAGAATAAAAGAAAAAACTAAAAGTTTACCTGTGTTTTTTGTTTTGTGTTAGGAGGATCGTTGGTTTTTTATATATATAGGTTTGTTTAGGTTAATTGATTAGGTTTTCTTATGTCATTAGAAGTTTAGTATTAATAGGATTCTTATTTTTTATATATCCCTAATTAGTGTTTTTGTTTTGTGTTTATATAGATAGGTTTGTTTAGGAAGTTAAGTATTAATAGGATTCTTTTTGGTAGAGTTAGATTATTTTGTGGGAACAGAACAACTTCGGTAGGCAAGGGTTTTATTATACAATATTAAATACCGCTTTGTTGTCACAGGAACCTTGCGGTTAGAAAAACTGCGCTAGTTTCCTTTTTGCCCAACCTCTTCTATTGTTCATAGACTATTTGCTACATAGTTATTATAGTATATTAATTGATAGGAATTGGAGTACTAAAAAGCGTTAAGAACTCTCTACTTGGGCACACCCAAGGGGAGTCCTCTACTTTCTCTGAAGCTTTGAGTTAGTCCTTGTGCATCCCATTCAGCGATTGTTAATTATAACAGATCACTATACTTATTGATTGAGCTATATCAAAGTATGAAGTATCCCCATCTGAAGTCTGAACTGAAGCTGACATGAATCGGTTAGGATTGAGTATCTGCTTCAACCAACAAATGGTAGTGTTCTTTGCATTGTTATGTGCTCTATTCTTTGGTCTCGGAACTCAAGGAAGTGTTAGCTCTGTCTGCGTGTGGAAAAAGGTGGATCAATAATCTGGCAAGAGCTCACGGCCTCACGCTATGTCACTTTGATAAAATTGGTATTGATAGTTACACTTTAAGCAATCGAAGTCTTGGTCAATAGAATATTTAATACGTTGCCAACATTTCTCCAAAACAAAGACAAAAAAAGAAATGAAAGACAAAAAAAGGGGGAAATGTACTAATGTATGCTTGGACTTTAGAGTCGAATATTTTTAGTCGATTTTGAAGTTGTGAAAGTGTGAAACCGTTGTTTCCACTTTCAGTTTAAGTCTTTGTTTTATTTTTCTTTGATGAAATTTACTTTGGCTTCATTGCTTGCAACATTTTCAGCAGCTTGTATCTGTCTATTTTGCCTTTGAAGGATCTTATAGGGTTGCCAAGTTTTATGTTTTCTTTTATGCATCCAGCTCCTGTCCAGTCGTCCGTCCATCTGTGTAAAAATTGTTCTGTTTTTGAGGCACTTCACGCTTCACGCTCGAACATGCACGAAGAAACGGAAAAAGGAAATTTGAGATTAAAGGCATGTTTTGTCGCGAGGGCTCGTTAATTGATTGTCTCTTTGGAAGGAGTAGGCCGCGGAGTTGACTATTTAAGATAAGGTGCTTGTACCTTTTTACTTTGTTTGTGTTCCCCCCACCCCCTGCAAATGCCAGTTTTATAAATTTCATGGCCTCCACTGAATTTATTAGGAGCACCAACAAACAAAAAAAAGAAGAGGAAAGTAGTATCTTTGAAATAAACTGTACAAAGGGGGAGCACCAGTGGAAAAATTAAAATGAGGAAACTAATATTTTATTTCTAGCTCATCCCAAAAGAACACATATATCAAATTACGTCCAGAGTTACTGGTAATTCCAACTTGCGGGGGTCCTGGCGTTACTTTTGTTGAAAGATGATTCCATTGGAACAGGCAACTATAGTGTAATACGGCTCGATCTTGGGTCAGCTTGGGGTGTAAGGATCACCTTTGTGGTAGTCGATGCGGAAGTAGATCCGGTGGCAGGTTATTTTATATAGGAAAGTCGAAGCTAATTGGTGAATACTGTTATTTTCATCAAGACAGAATGTATGCCCCCTGTAAGCTTTTTATCTTAACCCACTCAAACTGAATGTGATTAAGCTTAAAGACTTCGAATTTCAATAGTGAAGTAGTTCAGACTCATCATCTGTGCTGGTAAGTAACTTCCACCTTGCGATCTAGTGGAGTCCCCGTTTTTGTCAGGACATGAAATAGGCCAATCTTCTATGTCCACCATAGATTGCCCGAGTATAGTGCGAAAAAGAATTCTTTGTTTGTGTGTATTTATTTTTTGTGTTCCTCCATTAGAAAGTATAGTAGAGATGTGCTTCTTTGACATTGAGGTGGATTAACTTGTCATCTTAGTATTTAAATCGATGATGTGCACTTATAATGAGGCTTTCCTTTTCGAATCTTGAAAGTGAAAAGATTCCATCTGCTGATTACGAGCTTCTGATTTTTTTATATGCAAATGTATATTTAGGTTAAGGAGTGTCTAGGGTTCATTTAGAATTTTAGGAGTTGTGATTGGTAGCTCTTGGAGCACATTCTGATCTAATTTTCACTTAACTACATAATAATGCATAAGCAAATGTTGGCCTAGATTTTCTCTTTGATTCGGTTCTGACCTGAGTCATCGTAATCAATATCCTTCAGTGAGCACCAGGGAATGTGAAAGAGTTATCAGAAAGTATATGTGATTCTTAAATTGGTCTATAATCATTTTGTTCCCCATTTTTGTATGTGGTGAACTTTTATCCTACCTAACTGCCTTATAAAGATAAAGCTCATTGATTATTTCTGGTGATTGCTAACTACACAATGATAGCCACAGCAACTTTTGTAAGTTAAAGTTGGCTCAGTAATTCTTTGAAATTACTTAGAATTGTTAATTTTAGTATTATTCTTATTCTTATTAATATTTGTATTTTTATTGTTATTGTTGTTGTTGGTTGTTGTTGTTGTCGTCATTTGAATAGGCTGTCTTGTGTTCCATTCCACCAATGTGCTATTTGCTGGTTAGACTTCCCTCGAGTTTTCTAGACTGACACAGATATCAGATGTTCTCTATTTTCATTGCTTTGCTTTGATTGAAAAAAAGAAAAGAAATGAAATATTTTGCACAGCATCGAGTTTGTTGTTGGAGAGCAGAAAAGGTATGAATTGATGGAAACCGGGAAATAGATATGAGGTAAAATTTAACATTAGAAACATCCTTTTCGAAGATGAGGCTCCTTGTTAGACATTATACTTCAAGGGTTTAGCCTACTCTATGCTTACGGTCCTATGGCGGTTGTGATCTTGTTCAGGGTGATAAGGTTTGATTGTTTCATATTCATTTGGTTGGGATAATGGTTTGGTGGTAGTATAAAATTTGTTTTAGTGGTATTAGCTAGTGTGGTTGTAAGTGCGACCTTTTTTTTTTCTATTAGCAATGAGTTACGATTGTGCCATTGTAAAAAAGGGAACAAAATCTAAAGCTTGAGAATACAATATTTGAAAAAGGCAATTGAATAAAAAGCGGGGTTTAAACAATGATTAGGTAAAGTAGGTCGACGACCCGACTTGAATGATTGCTAATGAAAGGGTGCGATAGTTTATTCATTGATGCTACTTAGAGTCAATATTGTGTTTTTGTTTATTTTTTGATCCTTAATAGTTACTAAATTAATATTGTCACACAAATATTACAACAATTCTTGGTAAGTTAGCTAGAAGCTAACAACCTAATACCAAGTATCAGTCCCAACTCTCAAGGTACCAAATCGAACCAAAAAGAGCGAAAAAAATGCAACAAAGAAAGACGGGAATAAAGGGCTTAAATACAACATGGTATGTATGAAGGGCTTCGGTACGTGGCTGCAACATGCGATGACCCACGTGAACTTCGGGTCTTTCCAGCTTTTGCGGGGGACGGTGATTCCCCGGGCCTCGAAGTGGGCCTTGTTGCCATTTCTGAAGGTTGTAAGAAGTTGTGTTCAATTCTCCATTTTTGCAATAAAATGACCAATGCAGCTGTTGTGGCCATGTCAAAGAACTATCCAGATCTTGTGGTGTTCCGTCTTTGTATAATGGGGCGACACCTACGGACCATCGGCGGGTGAACCCATGGATATGGGCTTTGGTGCTATTGTAATGAACTGTAAGAAGCTCATAAGGTTAGCATTATCTGGTTTGCTCACCGATAAGGCCTTCTATTACATTGGACAGTATGGGAAGTTAGTTCGTACACTATCGGTTGCTTTTGAAGGAGACGACGGCGTAATTGACTTATGTGCTTCAGGGGATGCCCTGAATTGCGCAGAAGCTTGAGATTAGAGATTGCCCTTTTGGGTATGCGTGTCACGGTCTCCGGTTTGCACCATTTTCATAACATGAGGTTCTGTGGATGTCTTTTTGTAGATTGATTGTTTGAGGTTGCAAGGAGGTTGCTTTCGAAGGCGACAGCAAACACGTGAATTACCGAAAATTGAAGAGGATTTTGGCCAAACGGTTGAGAAGTTATACATGTATCGATCTCTTGATAGATGGTGGAGTGATGCACCAAACTTTGTGACAATCTTGTAGACTTGCGTTTTAACGTAAGGGAGAGCACATTGCTTGTTTGTTTATATCACGGTTCGGGGAGCAAATTCGGAGGATTTGAGCAGTGGGTATTTTTAAAATCCACATGGGATCTTTGGTTCCTAGACGGACATAGCCTTCGATTTTTCTTGGCTTGGGCTGTTGGAATGGCATTAGGGCTTAACCATGTTGAGAATCTTTGCATGTTTTACCATCGGCCTTCCAAAAGTTTGTTAAAGAAAAAATTGATGTGGCTTATGGTTGTTTGAACGAAATTGGTTGGCTGACCCCACTATAATCATACTGTTTCAGATATTTCTCTTGTAGAGTTTCTTGTAGTCTAATGTCTGTGCAAAGGAATAATCATATTTGTGCTCTTTGGTTTGTTGAACTGTTCTTGTTTCATTTGCTTCTCTAGGAGCAAGTGCTGTTTTGGGATTGTTCGCTTCGGCTTGCAGTCTGCCCTTTGATTACGTTAAAAGTCAAATACAAAAGATGCAGCCAAATGCGATTGGAAAGTACTCTTACAGCGGCTCTTTGGACTGTGTCCTTAAAACTTGGAAAGCAGGAGGAGCCTTAAAATTTTACACTGAATTTCCTGTTTATTGTGTTAAGATTGCTCAGTATGTCAAGGTAAGCTCTTCCTCATAGTATTTAAAGGTCATATAGGATTCTTTGTTGCGAAAAGGATTTCTTTATGATATTCTCCTTTCTCAAAAATTCATTCCGACTTAACATCGTCCCTATATCGCCAGTAAGTGCTTTTTATTTTTTCTCTTCACATATGTTAAATTTGTTTTTCATTTATAGCTATGGAAATTAAGATTACGGGACTTCATATTCAATTGTGGTGGACTATCGGTAGCATTTGTTTTGTGACGTCTTGGGATTCTTCTTGCATGTCCTCCATCTTTAGCGGGTAATATGTTGATTTCTTTTATTCTAACCCTTTTTCCTTGAGCTTGGTCTGAAATCATGATGTTACTTTCGAGGTACGAAATTTGAAAGGGCAATTCGAAATCTCTATGTGATTATTATTGCGCGCCCGACCCACAGAGCAAAATGATTCCTTTGTTCGTTCTTATTTCAAGTGAGTTGCCAATCACCGTGATCAAACTGGTTTTACATGACAAAATTCTGTTTTGAGGAACTTGGATATGTTGGTTTGGTAAGGTATGGCATGGAGATTGGCAGGCCAACATTTGTTCGATTCAAGACTTATCGATTCTGACTATTAGTGCGTAAAACATGGGAAAAACAAGCGATGCTCCCAATAGTTCATGCAAATGCTCTAATGATTTCAATGTTTTTTTTTTTTGTAATTTCCTTCAAGACACCCCTGAATAACATCTCAATGGTTTTAAGCTCTTGAAACATAAGCGGCGTTTGAATACCTCCACCAAAGCAACAATGTCTAACATTTTTAAAATGGTGTCTAATTGCTCAACAGGATATCCGTATTCTCTTGCGGTTCTTGCCCCATCGGTATTAAGATTTAGACACCCATCACCGGTGCTTACCTTTTCGCTTTATTGAGCTTTACCATTAGTTGGTTTGATAGAACACCTAGTTGATGAAAAAATTGTCGGCTTTTTTACGACCTTCGGTTTGTTATCTAGAGCACGTGTAAAAGTTTAAACTTTGTCAAATCCTAGTTAGCCAGAGAGTTATTATTTCTGATATACAGCCCTGGGTGCAGATTTTTGTTTTACTTTACCTTCGTAGATGAGTTCAGCAATCCTCACATTTTGTCATTTATATTAGTTGCTGAATGAACTCTTTTAAGTGCAGCACATATCACTTGTCCATTCTCAAGTTTCTTTGAACATCGAAGGAAGCAAATTACCACGGTACTTTTCTTATATAGGTTTTAAATGAATTGTTATTTCGAGGATTGATTGAAACTATTTTCTTTACCGGTTTATTTTGGTACTTCTTCGAGTTTATAAAATTTTGTCTTTTAGATTGACATCGTAAAGGGAGGACCAAGAAGCTTTAAATTAAGGATGAATCAGTCAGAGGTTGAGGCAGAAATACATACATTGCGTGATGGGGGTCTCTTGATGCGGTAGGATTTTCTCACGAATAAATTTGTCATGAGTATAAGCCGTTTAAAAGCGGCTTTTTGAATTCATTAATTTTCAGCTGGATGGAAACTTGACCATGTGATCTATCTTGGAGATGTGATTCTAAGGTATAGCATACCACGAACTACATCAATGGCTTGTGAGATCTGTGGAATATTGCTTTCCGAAGCCCGGCGGACTCTGCTTTGCGACCCTAGCGACAAAACTTGCCCTTTTCATTGATTTCGGTACTGCCTATATGCTCTATGTACTTTGTGCTAGTGATACATATCTCATTTGAATGACAATATAGAAAAGGCGCTTGCAAAATATGTAGTATAGCACTTAGCGAGAATCACATACTCTAATATTAGATTAACCATAATACAACAATTTAACTTGACAAACAGGTCATAAACCAAAGAAATATAACTACATGCAAATTTGAAACAAAGTCTTACTTATGAGACACGGTGTCAAACAATTGCTTGGCTTCAAGTCGATATTCATGCATAACCCAATTTGTCCTATCTCCTCGTGGTGCCCTTCCTAAATGGAAAATCGATTGTCTTCTTCATCCCCCGATTAATGCGGGCCATTCTGAGATGGGTCTATCTCTACCGGTCGTCTTCCAATATCCAATTTCAATTGTACGATTAGTCGTGTCTCTTGGACAAAAGAAGTACCATTCCAGATCCCCGCAAGATTTGTCTGCATAAACAAAACAAAAAATGAGTTCAACACAAAGTCGAGACTACTAACTAAAATAAAAGTACCAAGAAGTTTCATAATGGTTTCGGAGATTAAACATTTAAGTGTCCAACAGACCAAGACCACAAATTCTTATCAAAGCATTGTTAAAACTATCTGGAACCCATCACAGGTCTCATCCCCATCCGGCCATCCCCATTGACATATCAAGTACCTTCTAGTTAAGCCCTTCAACAATAAATGACATTACAACTACCTATTGTAACACTAAGACATTTCTCAAAGTTATGTTTGAGATACACTTAAGATCCTCAATGAGATTAATTAGTCACTACTATCCTCACTACTTTTTGAAGGCAAAGAGGCCGGATACCACTGTTGATACTTCATAGAAACAAGCGATTCTTGCAAGCTTATACCCCCACACCGCGTGTGTTCATTCTCGCACCACACGCCACAAAATAAACTCCCTCGGTTTTTTATTTCAAAAGACGCCATCATTTACACATACAGTGGCTATTTTCTTCTTTCTTCTCAAAATATATTCATTAGACATATTTGATGTAGCTTGAAATATTTATGAGAAGCTAAACTTAAACTATAAACATTGTTATCAACAGCTCTTCATCTAAAAGCTAGACTTAGAGCTTCTATACACTCAAAGCTGATCAATATACTTCTCATAAACCTATAGTATGTATGTAACATGAGTGCCACAAACCATGAATCCCTATTTAAATTTATTCACAGAAAGTGCATAGTGAAAGAACCTAGGACCTTTCTCCTGATAGTACGAAATAACTTGGTGAAAATATCTAACACATCATTGTGGATTATATATATAATGTAGAAATGTGGTTTTAAAGCTCTAAAGTTTAAACTAAAATGGCTAACTATAGAATTTCCCAAACATATTCATGTAAAATGGTATACTCTACAGAAATATAAAAACGAAATTGAAAGCATAATTTTAGATCTAGAAACAGGCAATTAGCATTACTTGCTATTTCTAAATAGCATAACTATATGGAAGAGATGGAATTGACTTACTCTATTGCAATATTTCCACCAGGGCCTCCATATTTGCAATGCACATGGACTGCACTTCAGCCTCTCCTCTATGCATAACATAAATCAATAGAAATCAAGTTACACAAAATCCAGCAAATCAAAATTTACAAACTCAAAGAATTAATTTCAGATTTTTGAAAAAAAAATAATGTTATGGTAGAACCAATGAAAATCAGAAGAGTGCATATCCAACATGCACAATGGCGCTTATCATCAAGTGACGAAACAGAAGATCTCCATGAACGAAAAATTACACTATATCATTCTAAGGAGTTCCTTTCAGGTAGTTGGTTAGGCCGATTTCAGATACACATCTCTTCCTAAAAAAGAATTGTGAGAAAAATAGAGACGCAACTGCCTAGAAAAGAGAATATAAAAGCATAGCAATCAAATAAAGCACATTTTCTTGGCTTAGTAGCTACACAATACAATATCACCTCTTTTGCTTAAAAGAACAGTAGCAAACCACAAATAATTAAATATCTTAAATCATTTCTTGAAATCTTATTTAATTTTCTAATTGGATATATCACGATAAAATGTTGTTAACCTTGACAATATCTTGGTAGTTATTATTGTTTGTTCTAGTGGACAACTGTATAGTGGAAAAACACAATTTCTTCATTTTTGGTATATAGTTTGTTGATTACATGTGTTCAGTTACCCTAACATCCCTGAATTAATAGCATCTTTTTGAAGCATTCAACACTAACATGATCGAGAACAGACCTAAGAGAAAAAAAAAAGGGAAAAAGAAATAGGAAAGCACACAATCAGTCCTGCGCATTGAGTCCATAATACCGTGCCAGTGCCTAGGATTGTGTTATTCAGTGATAACATAATTTATGGTTGTATGAAGGTTTCTGAATATAACTAAGACAAAGGACTACAGACCATAGTATGTTTTGATATATTTCCATGTAAACATGTTGTACCAACTTAAACACTTTGGTCTATCCTATCATTCCTATGCTATATGAAGCGTGAAATCATATCGGAACACTGGGAGTCTGGGACCATGGCTAGTGTACCTGATGTTGCTGATCTAATTAAAATGGTCCATCCATATATAAGGAGGGTTTGCCATAGATGGGACAGTCTTAACTACTACTAAGAGTATGCTAAAAAAATCTAAAGGGGTTCCTGGATCTAAAGGAATCCAAAAGGATAGAATAGCGGTTGTGATGATCATGCAACTGCAACTCCTCAAATATGACATGTTAAAGGTTATAAGATGCATACCTACTCGAATTACGATAACAAATTGGATTCATTGAAAGAACCTTTAGTGTCATACTATCCCTGGCACGTACAAAAGTTATTTTTTTTTAGTTTTTCAAGTTCTTTCTCTAAGCTAAGTTGCTACAATGCATGAAGTTTCATTCACAAAAAATGTGCTTAAGTTTCCATTCTATAATAATTGACCAAAAGCCGCTTTCGTCCTATCTCTTTCTAAGATATTGTTTAGAGCTTATGTCCGTAAGAGGGGCCTCCACAATGGTTCCCATGTCTAATGGATATGACTTCCATTGCATGATCCCACCCTTATAGTTTCTTTCTTGCTCGACAATAATTCTTTTTTTTTTTTTTTTTTTGAAAGATCTAATACCTAATACCTAGTAATAAAATTTCAACTTGAGTTGTGCATATTAGGAATAATAACCGATGACCAAACATTAACATTCAGTAAAATAAAAATTGCCACATTATAAGCAGAGTATCAGGAGAAAAAAGGGTAAAAATTTCATAAGGTGAAAACACATAACTACTTGTATACGAAACTACATGAACAAAGTGGTGGATATATGAACATGAACTACAACAATGTATGCAGAGAAATAAAAGAACTGTAGATAGAAAAAACATATATACATGACTAATTACGATGATCAAGGGATTTCACCTTTCAATTGTGGCAAGTTCAACGAAGTAAACGATTCAAGCAATATGACACCTGCAGATAGCAAAATCAAATGTCGATCAATTTCAACCGATGATTTACCATAAATCTTGTATTGAGATATCAAACAATGCACTTTTCCGGAACTGAAAATCATGGACTGACATAATAAAACTTGGAGACAAAAACCAAAATTAATGCAAAACTAAATTGAAACTCTTTCCGGTGTCAAAAGGTAATTAATCTTTTGCAAGAACGTGAAAAATGAGATCATCCCAATACCAAAAGCAAACCAAACCCGGTATCTCCGGTGTCAAAAGGTAATTAATCTTTTGCAAGAACGTGAAAAATGAGATCATCCCAATACCAAAAGCAAACCAAACCCAAAGATTCAAAAATACAACAACAACAACGACAACAAACATTTGTTTTAAGAAAGAAGGCTTACCAATAAGAAGGGGTGTGATCGAAGTCCGAGATGTTCAAAGGAGATGTTTCGGCTTCCTGTGGCTGACTTTCTTACTCTTCTTCACGGGTGTTCCAACTTTCTTCACCTTCTTCGGTTTTCTTCACGGGTTGTTTCTTCACCACCTTCTTCCTCAAGAATGGCGAGAAGCGAAGCCTTTGCCTTTGAAGCGACCTTCTTCTTAACTGAGTTCTGCTGGTTTCACATCGGGCTTTGAAACTTTCTTTAGCGATCGGATAACTTGAATGAAGCTTTGACGTTTACGGTGTTCCTTTCACAACATTGTTCTTCAACCCAAGTACCAACATCTTCTTGAAATTTCTTTGGTAGAACTTCCTTTTGTGCTTCTCTTCCATGTACTTTGCAATTGCATAGGGACTTGAACCACCCTTTTCTTTCAAAGCCCAACGGTGCTTCCTTAATCATCTACACAAATCAAACATACCCAATCAATAACTCCACAACCAAACACTAAAATTGAAGAAATTGGTAAGAAATAAACAAAGTGTACACGGAAATATGGTGGATGAGAAGGAGTAGATTTCTTCTCCTTTGGTCTTCTTTGCTTTTGCTACCTTCTTTTCCTTCACTTGCTTTGCCATAGTTGTAGACTTAACTTCACCCTTCACAGCCATATTGAATTGAGGCGTGATAAAAATAGAGTAATTTAACAGTTAAGAAAGAAGAACAAATTTGAGAGAGAAAATGTTTTGGAATGGAGTTGATTAAAGATAACCGATATTGGGGTGACATCCTCTTAGTCGATCTTTGTAGAGAAAGATGGGTAAACTTACTTTCATTTGTTGGTCCTCACTTTTAATTAAGTGTGACTCTTAGTTTTCGCAGTTTTTTTCTCCTGATTGCAGTTTTTTTCTCCACTTTACTTTTTAAGTGGTTCGGCCAGTTTTTTCTCCACTTTTTTCTCAATCCATCCTGATTTCTCGTGAGTAAAAAGGGTACTTAAAATTTGCCTACGTGGACACCCTCAGAGAGCAGGAAAAGGGACTGCTATTATATATATATAAAGATGTAATTGAAACCCCCGTCCCTCTCAATGTCTACACATTGTTTAGATGTAATAAATGAAAATTTTGATCCACACGGCCTGGCCAGCCCTGGGTTTGCTCCCCAGAGGTCCTAGGTTCAAATGTTCAATTCTTCTCCCGGGTTTACCCGATGCATGTGGCTTGCAGGCTATTGCGTGCATCACCCCAGGCCACCACCGCTTTTCCTATCAAAAAACAAATTTGATCCACACTATTTCCCTTTGTACTGAAAGAAGCAGCTTAAGTATCATTTCAAGAGACGAGTCAAGATACAAATTTTTGCATCATCATATGTTGGCAAAACCAAAGCTCAGGCTGTTACATACCATAAGAGCTATCTGATCATTCAGACTCAGAGTAGACTAGTTACAACTTAATTCACCCATGTTTATATCATGTTAATTAACTTGGCAATGTGATATTTCTCTGTTAGAGCGAGGTAATAACTCCCATCATACTGAACCAAATGTACCATGTCCTGTACACTGAACACTATTCTAGTATACAGTATTACAAGTCTGCAACAAATCAAAACAAACAAGATCGAGAACGTTTTCAAGATCAACAGTACCGCGGTGCTAAAAGATGTTGTTCAGACATTTTGGATTAAAGATTGTTTAAGTTTAATAGATATGTTCAAAGTGCTATGTAGCTCAGTTTATGCATACATGACAATACTTGCGCCATTTCAATTGGGACTGCATTTGTTCAATTAATAATCTTCAAATTATATGGATATATAGGATGATTGTACTTGCCACTCCTTCAATGAGGGAACAAAGAGACTGCCTGCGGCCTGCCTCAACAATGTCGGTAGCCCTTAACAGACAAAAACCAATAAGTACTTTACCGGGCAATTTTCTAAATTGAGGTAACTTGATCTTTTGGCATATTACATGCCTATGTGTCGTTCATGTCCCTCTTTTTCAGGCTTAGTGCTTTGATCAATTCCAGACACAAAAATCAGTATCCTTCATTCTCCACCGCACAATCTGCAGATCAGGCAATCGCGGCGATAAGATAATTCTTATTGTACACTATCTCAGCCATTTGATATACGGAATGGACCCATTCCTAAACCTATGCTAAATTTTGTTTTGAATAAAAACGTCGACCCTCGTCTTGCCGCCATGTGTACTGAAAAAAGGTGACACATTATTTTGAATGCACAGCTGACACAGATTCTGAAGCTGTTTCTTACTGATGCTCTATCATCTATGTGAGAGAATGACAATTTGACATAGAAGTAGATAAGTATATATGGTCGTTACAAAGACTAGATATCAAAGTGATAAAAGTCACATGCATCACGAAGTTTCCAGTCTTACACTCTTGGCTGTTGCCCAGTACTGTGTTTTATCCAACACTAATGGTCATGGGATTTCCAAGTCTCCTTAGCTTTAAAAGATAAGTTATCAACTTATCACTATTGTTTTAAGTTGGTGCTGAATATGGGATTACAGGATATACTTTTTGGTAGTATGTTTCCTTTTCAATGATCATGTTCAAATCCTTAACCTTAATTCGTCTAGTTTTTAAATTGATACCTTGCGATTGTGTAAACGAATTTTATTCAGTCGTCCTTTTCACAGTCCACTAGCTAGATAAATTAATTTTCAACCATATAATTATTGGGGTTTGGTTTACGACACAAGTATGCTAGAAAGTATCCGAGCTAGCTCGAGTAGCTCGGTTAGTCTACTGCTGTAGGATGGTAGTCGAATTTCAATATGTTCAGGTTTTTTTTTTTTTTTTTTTTTTTCCGATAATTCAATATATTCAGGTTCGAGTTGTTAAAAAATGTTCATACTCTGAGCATATCATAACACACGAGTAGAGTTTGAACGAGCTAAAAAGGAGCCAAGCTTTAACAGCTCCACTCATTCACCAGCCCTACCTTTAAATGAGCCGAGTAATCTCCACCTAATTAATGTAGATTATATTATTACAGTATGCAGAGCAGTCCCCACCTAATGCAGACATTTTAAGTTGCAGTTCAAAACTTCAAATAGGGCCCCAAATAGATTTTATTTTCCCCAAATACCTTTTTTTTTTTTTTTTTCTAAGTTAGCAAATTATATTACCATGAAATAAAATTACAAAAGATTGGCTTAATTAGAAAATGATTCCTAATTAACCTTAATCAAATCTGAAGTACACAAAATCTAGCGTTTCCCACTTGGAAATCCATGCTGGTTTACTTAGATAAAGAACCTATTCTTATGGGTTGAGAGTCAAACTATGTATTGCAACTTGATCAGCTGAGAAGTTAACTTCAAGATAACACTGATGGAGCTTCATTTGGTAACCCTGGTCCGTCTGGAATTGGGGTAACATTTCGAAACGCAGATAGTGAATTCCTTCTTGTCCTCTGCAAGAGTATAGGAGTGAATAAAAACTACAATGCCGAATGCGTGGCAATCATTGAGGGTGCAGAAACAGCAATTACAAGAGGTTGGAAGCACATTTGGTTGGAATATGACTCCCCTTTGTCATGCGTAAGCGCCTTTGCTTGACTCCATACCTTGGGCCCTTCAAGCTGAGATGGATAGATATACAACACTTTCGTTCAGATATATGACCATCACACATGTCTTGAGGGAAGCAAATTTTTCCGCAGACTGTGCAACTAAGATGGGCGCATCCATGCCATCAGGTCATAGTGAGATTCATGTGGGTAAACCAAGTTGGTTGCACAATTGGGAAGTACCATTTCAAGTTTACTATAGATTTTGTTAAAATACTTAACGTAAAGAGTTTCACGGCCTTGAAAGGAATGAACTCTAGTCTCATTTAGTCCGAAGGGGAGTTTCTCGATTAAGCCCACAAAATTTTGTACTTTCCTTTTCATTTAATAAATTTAAACTTATTGAGCAAAAAAAAAGTTAACTTGCGCCACGTATGTGAGATCAACACATAGCTCAACTTCTGTTTACAAGTCTCCCAACGAGGTCTCACTTCCCACGGAAGCTCTGAAGTACCAAAAGTGACGACTGCCGCCTTTGAGTCGGACTCTATCCATAGCTTGTGCCAACCCTTGTCAATAGTGACTTCTATACTTTCTATAATTCCCATAACCTCTGCCACATAACTCGTCGCCGTCCCTATGTTCTTGCAAACCACCAACAACACTTCACTATTACTATTTCGATAAACCGATCCGTATCCAGCTGGACTTGGGTTGCCATGTGAGGCACCATCGGTGTTTACCTTTATGATGTCGTCATCTCGGGGATTCCATTTACAGTCTTTGATTCTCGATACTTTTGGGAACTTTGGAGCCAACTTCCATCTTTGAAGCACTTCTATATCTGAGTGCCAACTGTGTCCCTTTGATAGAGCATAAGAGTAATGAATCTGCTTCCTAATATCTGTTTTGCATCCGGACATATTTTTTTCTTTTTCCTCGAAAACAATTCCATTTCTGTGCACCCACATTGTAACCATGTCAGCCACCACTACCGCATTCCATAAGTACATGATGGTCGGACTTTGATTCTTGCTCATCAGCAGGGTCTCTTTAAAGTTAGAGAACACCTTACTGAAGTTAAACATCTCAGCTAACCAGTCCCAAAGTTGCCTTGAAAAACTGCATTCCCAAATAACATAATGCAAGTTTTCTTCTCTATCACATCCCAAGTAGCATTTAGAGACGCCTTTTATCCCTTTGCCTTTTAAGTATGTGTCTGTTGCAGCACATTTATGTAGAAGCTTCCAAGCAATGGCCGAGAGTTTTGGGTTAACATAAGAATTTCAGAGAAATTTATCCCACCATACCTTTTGATTTTTAAATCTAATTTCCTCATATGCTGACCTCACCGAGAACATTCCCTTCTGATATGGCTTCCAAATTTTATAGTCTTTCGATGACGGATTGTTTCTAGGTAGGTGAGACATACTTGTTGCTGCAATCAAATATTTTAGCTGGGTTGGTATCACCCACCTTCCATCTGAAATAATGTGACTCACAGTAGCCCTGCATTGTTTCAACTGCTTTGGACTTAACTGAAGATTTGTTTGAATAGATTATTGCCCGCACCAGTTATCTCTCCATAAATCTATCTTTGTTCCATCTCCAATGACCCACTAATTCCTAGATTTTATTTCTTTCCAAGCCCATTTCAAACCTGGCCATACAGTGGATTGAGTGTAATATTCAATAGGTTCACCATCCCTTGTCATATATTTGCTTCTCATAAAAATAGAAAACTCATCCTCTTTTGTGAGCATATGCCAGCACAGTTTCATAATCAATGCCAAGTTCATCTCCTTCAATTTCCTAATACCCAAGCCTCCTTCCGAGATAGGTTTGCACACCTTGTTCCAAGCTACAGTCACTAATTTCTTCGTGGTGGGATTACCAGTCCACAAAAAATTCCTTAGAATTTTTTCAGCCTCCATAATGGTACTTGCCGGCCATTTATAGACACCCATGTTGTATACTGGTGAGCACCGATTTCACTAGAATACTCCTTCCCTAAAAAGAGAGAAGCTTCCCTTTCCACCCAGTAACTCTCTTTTTGATCTTGTCTAAAAGAGGACTCACTGCTGCTTTATGTACCCTTCCCTGAAAGAACGGTACCCTTAGGTAGTTCTCTGGAAGAGTTCCACCTTCGACACCCAGTATCGCTTGGATTTCTCTTTGTCTAGTCCAGTGCATACCACCTGCAAATAGTCTGCTCTTCTCTTTATTCATAATTTTCCTTTAAGCCATCTGATAAGTCTCTAGAAGTTGTGCAATATTTTCAATACTTTCTCCATCCCCTTTTGAGAAAATAATAATGTCATCCGCGTGCAAGAGATGTGAGGGGGCTGGAATACCTTTAGCTTTAGTTAGAGGTCGAGTAAGTTTTAACTCCCTAAGCTTGTTTAGACCTATACTCAAATAGTCTTCAGCTAGAGCAAAAAGGAGGGGAGATAAGGGATCTCCTTGTCTCAAACCCTCTCTACGGAATATAACCCAATCGGGGTCCATCATTAATCAAAATAGATAGCCTTGCCAATTTGAGGATAGCTTGAGACATGCTAATCCACCGACAAAACCAAAATTTTCCATGATCGTATTAAGGAACTCCCAACTCATGGTGTAAATGACGCTTTGGGAAATATCCACTTTGATGGCTATACTCCCCTTCTCGCCTTGTTGTTGAGGGCATTTATCATTTCAGATGCTAAGCAGATACTTGCTTGTGAAGATCTATCTTGTATGAAGCCACTTTGTTCACCATAAACCATTCTAGAGATATGAACATTGATCGAGTTGCATGATCTTAGAAAACAACTTGATGATAAAGTTACTCATACAAATTGGTCTAAACCGTGATAGCTTTAAAGAGCTTTTATCTTTTGGAATCAAAGATATAAAACATGCATTAGCTCCAATAGTAATAATACCTTCCTTGAAAACGACACCACCACCGATGACATCCTTCTTTATTATCTCCCAACGGTGACATAGAAATTCCCTTGATAGCCATCCGGACCAAAATTCTATCGAGTTCATGGCTTCTACCGCTTCTAATATTTCAGAGGAGTGGGACCGAAATACTGAAATTCATTTACTTCTTGAGACACACTCTCATGGAATAAGATTGAGTAGGTCCTCACTGATCGACGTCTCCTTCTTCTTGAATTTTTCAGTGTAGTATGCTACTACATATTGCTTTATGTCCTCTTGATTCGATAAAACCGTGCCCTCTTCATTTTGTATTTCTAGGATCATGGACTTTGAAAGCCTGAGTTTACATAGCCTATTATAATAGGCTGTGTTTCTTTCACTACCTGTCATCAAGCTGGCTTTACTTTTCATCTTCCAGTAAGTGTCCTTAACTGCATAGGCTTCTCCTAGAAAAGCTTCCTTGTTGACCATTTCTTCATACCATGCAGTATTACTTGGGTCTTCATCTGTGCTTCCTCCATTGCCATTTTTGCAGAAACAACCCTCTGGTCAATATCTCCAAAGACAAACTTGTTCCACTTTTTTAACTCTATCTTAAGCATCTTTAGTTTTTGAGTGAAATGGTAAATGGGGGAGCCTCTCACGAAACCTGGCCATTTCTCTTGCACCAACCTCTTGAAATCTCGATGAGACGTCCACGCAATATTGAATCTGAATGGAATATTATCAGGTTTGGGAATATTAGTCATACTTCCCATAAAAGGTGCATGATCTGATCTTGTTCTGCTGCCCACCTTGTATCTCCATCCTTCGAACTTCAATAGCCATTCTTCATTGAAAAACATTATGTCTAACCTTGCAATTACTCTTCTTTCTCCTTTCTTATTGTTGGACCAAGTAAACTTGCTTCCCACATAATCGCTTTGAATGAGTTCATTTTGATTTACCCAGTTGTGAAAATCCTGCATGGCGACCTTGGGTGGCAGTCTGACTCCTTTCTCTTCTTCATTGAGCAGCACAACGATAAAATCTCCAACCACAATCCATGGAGCATTAGGTTTGACAAATTCTAACTCAATCCACAAACCTTTTCTTATTCTGGCCAAACAACTAGCATGAACAACATAAATAAAACAACCTTCCACCGATAAAGTAATATGCTGTGTTGAGGCTTGCACCAAAAGTACATTCAAACCTCTTCTCCATAAGAGCCAAATATTACCCTTTCGATCATCGGTGTCATTGTGCACAAAATGATAATCTAAATAAGTCAGTCATAAGCGAAGGACATAATTATTTGTCGGCTTGATTAGCGGTTCCATCAAACATACAATGTCTGGTTGAAATTGCGATAACATCTCTTTTATTATCACTAAAGTTTTCTCCTTACGAACACCTCTAACATTCTAACATAAAATCTTCATATTGAGGATGTGGAGGAGGGTGCTTGCATTGCTCTTGACCTTGTAGAAGGATGAGAAACACTGCTTTCTGTTTTCTTAGGCTTCCTTGCACCCGCAAGTGAATCACTTTGCTTTGCCAGGTTCCCTTTCACTTGAGACGCCTCTTTAATTAGAACTTGTTCCTGTATCTGTGATTCCATGGATTGTTCGTCCTCAAGTAAACTGTCAAAAGAATTCCTTGTCTCAATCACCAGAGATGCTTCTCTACTCTGCTCATGCAGCACAATACTATCTATTATCACTTCCGCTGGAGGCTCCGACTCACTTAAAACTGCTTTTGCTGCCTCTGTTACCAAATTTCTCCAGGCTGTATCTATTGCTTTATGTGCCCTTATGACCTCTTTTTAAGGATCATGAATCACTAGCGCACTGGACATACTTCCCTGATCTCTGTATTCTATATTTCCTTTGTCCTAATCAGTGTCTATACTCACCGCCATCTCTTGTGCTAAATCAACTGCATCCTCAAAACCATGTTCACTACCCACTGTTTCGGAATCCTCTTCATATTTTGAACTGTCTTCTGCCTCCCTATCAGTGTCCATATCATTATTTGTCCCCCCATCTTTCCCAACTTCTTGGTCCTTATCCACCATCACTACTTCCACAACTTCATTTGGGGTGAAGTAGTCTTTGTAACCATATGCGCGTTGCCGGGTTGTTTTTCTTTTTGCCTCCATCTTTTCTTTTGGTTTTGCTCATTTGTCTCTCCTTTTCACCTCCTTCTTTAGGATTTGTAACTGTAGGAACTACATTCAGATAGATCTTTCTTGAGGACTCTGCATTCTCCCACCATGTAACCCACAATTTTGCAATGGTTGCAAAATTGTGGCAATTTTCCTAATCGAACCTCTTGCCATAATGCAATTTTGGTACCCTCAACTTCTACTAGGATTTTGTCAGAACAGCTTTGGACAGGTCTATATCTACCTGCACACTTGCATAGTATCCGTTATTTCTTTCCAGTGAGTTCTTGTCCACTCGAATAAGATTTCCAACAGTTCTTCCCATAGCCATAAGACTCTCCACCTCCCAATATTCAAAACTGAGTCCCAGAAATTTCACCCAAACAAGGGCAGTTGAGTGTCTATGAGTGTCTATGTTGAAGTTTGGAGTCCATGGTGAAAGTCTAAGGAGTTGAGAACCAAGAAACCAAAGGTCACCGAATTGAAACTTACTTTTTGAAGTCCGTTTCATTCTTAAATCGCAAAGACATTAGATATCCCTTGCCTAGTGGTGAAATCTTAACCCTCTTTTGTCATACCCCATTTTTGTTGTTCCAAATTTCTAGCATTCTCTAAGTTCGGGTTTTACATGTCTAGTCTTGCTACTAGTGCATATTTGCAAGCCTCTAAACCTTTTTCTACTACTTTGGCTGATAATTTGATTGCTAAAGTGTCCCCTCTCTTGCTTGGCAATGGCAGAGTTTCCAAATCTATAGTTTGTGCCATTCTCTCCCTTGCTTTATCCGCATAGGACATTCCTTCATTGTTGCTGGTTATTTTTGCTACGACTTCATCATTATTTAGGATCAAGACTCTTGTTTGTTGGTTTTGAGACTGTTCTTTAGGTGCTTCGCCTTGAGTGATCACTCCCCTTGGTGCTGGGGTTTGTTCAAACTCTGAAAGATCCATGCTGGACGGAGAAGAGCCTCCGTTCCGGCTAGTGTCCTCAAGAACCACCCCGAAAAGGGGAAGTCTTTATCTCTTTTCCATTACAAAAACTATTTGAAGCGATAAGATTTACTAAAAGAAGAAGTAAAAATACACGAAAAGATTGTGTTGACTTTCTAAATGAATATTTTCGACCCTTTCACTACCCCAAATACCTACATGTGCACTAGCTTGAAAAGTGTAAAATCGATATCTAAGTCAAAGCAAAGTTATTATAGTTCGGCAATATTCCAAATATACCACTCTTCAAAAGAAGTACACAGGGCCGGCTCAACCCAAGGTGAGGCCTTAGGCAGAACCGCAGAACCGCAGAAGCTCTAAGTGGAGGTCTTTTCTTCAATATTTTGAAAATTTTCTTATATATAGGTACAATTATTGTAAGTACCCTCCGTTCTCAAGCATATCAGTACAGAATACGTGTCCACAATCCAGGTCGTATATTCACCAGCTTGTACTACGCCACCATGACTAACAACGACCTAGACTCAGATCGTCTCAAATATTATTTACATCCATATATGAAAGCAAATAATCTAGCGTGATCCTAGAACTCACTCAACGACCAATCAAGGAGACATTTACTTTGTAACATCGGGAGTAATAACTAATCATCAAGATAAGACAAAAATATGGATTTACATTTGACAATGGCCCTGAGCAAATAAGGAAGGTCACTTTAAAAAGCCTATAAATAGAGAGATAAATTACGTAAGGCTTGATTGAAGTTGGTTCAAAGGAACTTGATACATAGGCAACTCTTATCTCAAGAAAAGAGCGGTCATTTCCTACCAACCACAATATCAATGTCGTAGACCCCACCCCGAAAATATACAAACCTCTACAATTGCTTAATAGAATTTTCTTTTGTGTTTTAAAATCTTGATAACTCTCTCATAAGTAAAGAAAGTAAGTGAGAAGATTTGGTAGTTTAGATATTTATTGCTTTAGTGGAAATTTGACATAAGTAAACGTTCTAATAAGCTTGAGGTTTTTTAGTAATGATTTTTAACATAATATAAATTATTGCCTATGTTTAAGGAGGCTTTTATGAGATTTATCACCTCTTTTATAGGAGATTTTTTTTTTTTTTTTTTTTTTTTTTTTTTTTTTTTTTTTTTTTTTTTTCCGAGAGAGATTTTCTTACCACTTTACAAGGAATTTTTGCAATTTTGTTTGAAATTTGAGGCCTTCACTTCCTCAAGGCCTTAGGCAATTGCCTAAATCGTCTGGAAGTACATATATAGCATTGTAAAAGTTCCAATAAAATAAGTAGAAACTCAAAAAATTATTACAAAAAAAGTAGATAATTAGAAGTGTTTTGAAAATGGGAATGCAATTTTCCGTGTCACTTTTTTCTATTTCCAAACAATATTATGATTTGTGACAAAAATATTTTTTTTAAGACAATAAAAATATTAAGGATACAGAAATAGTGTGTGGAAAGGATAAAAATATTTTGGTCATAAATTATGTTTATAAATATGAAAAAAGTGGCGTGAAAAATTGTAATTCCTTGAAAATAAAAAATATATATTTTCTAAAAAAAATTGAAAAGCCTAACTGCTCGGTTGTTATTGTTGGAAAATATCTAAACGCATGACGTGAACCTTAAACCCTAGAAAACCCCGAATAGGGCACAGGCACACATTTTGGGCAAGTGACGATAAAATATTCATTTCTCATCATCAGGCATTGAACCTAAAGAGCCCAACGTATGACATTAATATGCCACACACAAAGTGACCAAAAACAAGGTTTTAATCATTGCACCTCTCCTCTCAGAGATCCACTTCTTCTAGACATGGACCAAAATATCGCCGATATATCCGATATATCGCCGATATATATCGGTATTTTGGTACACCGATATCGATATTTCCGACATATATCCACCGAATATAGAATTCTTTTTTTTCCGATATATATCGGAATTTCCGATATGAAACTTTATATCGCCGATATAATCGATATTTCCGATATAATCGATATATGTCGGTTGCCTTTTTGACTATTTTAAAATATAAATCCGATATTTCCAATATATTTCCGATATATATCCGATATTTCCGATATTATATTTCCGATATATCCGATATTTCCGATATTTTAAATAGTTTGGACTGATTACCAAAAAAATAGATATATCCGAAATATCCGATATATCCGATATATATCGGTTTTTGGGTACACCGATATATTCATCGATATCGATATTTTGGGCCTTGCTTCTAGATACACGGGAAAATCCGTTAACCAATAAAAGTTCGTGCCACGTGGGCATTGAGAATCAGTTCTGACCAGTATTATATTGACACGTCATCAGATAAGTTAATTTCCCATGAAACCTCACCAATTTGCAGGGGTGGGTATGGGTAACAATCCAATCCAAGATCCGGCCAACGGATGCGATTAGATAATGCCAGACTAGCTAAATAGTTATGATTTTCGTTATTTTTACAATATTGCCATTCGTGGAGTTTGTATTTGTTACCTTCAAAATAACCATAATACACCTCAAACCCCTTACTCTTGTTCGTTTTTCTACGTAAAAATTAAACAATCTGTATTTCTTTTTGGAAAATTACTTATGAGCCTGAACTTTCAAATTTCTATAACAAAAAAAAAAGGTAGTATAACTTTTAGGACAAGTCAAATAGTAATTAATAATTTTTATTACAAAAAACCAAACTAACCAATTAAAGGTTCCAATTATATATTAATGCAATGCAGTGTTTTATTACTATTTTTTTTCAAAAATATGTTTTTTTCAAAATTTAAAACGGTGCATGATTATCTCTTTTTTCTTTTATGTCTTTACCGCTATTAAGCATATTCATTTATACATCAATAATTAATATAAGCAAATAACATGTTCAACAACTTCAAAATAAAAAAAGAACAAATAGAGTTTGTGTATAAATTTTAAAATAACATTTTAATTAGAGAAAATATCTTTAATTATAGTGCTTCTTGGTTTGATAAGATGAAGAGGGGAAAAGAATAATGGTTAATTGAATAAGATGAATAACTAAGAGAGAAATAAGAGAATGAAGGTAGAGGTGAGAATATTTGAATGAATCACTTTTCAAGATTCTTAGATTTGAAAAAGAGTAAGTTTGTTAGTTGTTATCGAAAAATAAATAAAATAGAATTGAAAAATAATTAATTTACGCTCCTTGAGTTAAGTTAGACCACCTAGTTTTTTTATCATAGAATTCAAAAGTTCCACCTATAGGTAATTTTTTCGATTTCTTTTATTCAAGATTATGCTAGGAAGTAGGAATAGGGTCATTCACTCCTAAGAAAGATCAGAATCACATCCGTTTTGAATTTGACCATTCAAATATTGCAATGGGAAAGTTGAAAACGGGAAATACTAATGAAAAATGCATTGGTTTCAAACAAGAACTAACATTGAGTGTCAAAGTATAAAACTAATCTTCGTTTTTTTTTGGATACATAAATTTATAATCCGTTGAAAAGTTGGAGTGTGGATAACAGGATTGACATGAAATATATAGGGTCCAAAACTCCAAATATATATGTAATTATATGAACTTATCATAACCAATCAAGATACATGCTACTTGTTTTGTTGAATGCCAAATGTTTCAAGTAGGTATTTAATTTTAAGCATTAAGCATTAAATATTAAATATTGCAAATATTACTAAATTCTTAATGGTTTACTACTCGAAAATTAGTAGTAGTAGTGAATGCTAAAATGAAATGAAAAACAAAAAAGAATTTCGATTAACTAAATAAATTCGGTTACTTTCAAATAAAATAAAATCCAAATACCAAATACCTTTCTCATTAACATCATTTCTATTGTGTAATTGTGCCTAGAATATATCCAGGTCATCAAAAGAGAATGGTAAAATAATAAACAAGATCTTATTGGAAACTAAACTTGACCACAAAATAATTGAACTTGCTAAAACCAAGGGGCAATGAAGAGAATAAAACACAAAAACAAAAATGCAAACAGTGGTCCTCTAACCAGGAACTGAGTTTTGTCTCTTTCTCTGTTGTCACCTTCCAAATTACAAGTACCACACTCTCACTCTATTCTTTGCAAATCCCTCTAATCGATAATCACCCTCATAGAAACACAGAGTTTTCTCGCACAACTTCCCGTGACTTAACTTAGCCACAAATATCCTCTTTCTTTCACACACTCTGTTTCTCTCTGTTCTATTCTTGTTAAATTTGCAGAGTGAAAAAAAAAAGAGACTATCAATTTCTCATTTTCAATCCTTCTTTTTTATAAAATTTTCCACTTCAAGACCATTTAGTACAATACCCATCTCTAGATAACCTGTCTTTTCGGATTTTGTGCAGTTATCTTGATGGGTTTCGAATATTTACTCTGTTGTTGTTTTTCTACTTTACTGTAAGTGTTGAGCTATATAGTTTGAGTGTTCAAGGGTTTATGGTCTCTTCTCTCATTTATTCTGACACACTCTATATAGCCTTCTCTCCTTTAGTTTCTGTAGCCCAAAGACCTTATATTTACCAAACTTGTGTTGTTTTTGAGCTTTGTGGAACAAGTCAAAAACTAATTTCTTGGATTTACAAGTTGACTTTGGAGATTTCAAGGTTTTCTTTGTCAAATTTCTGCAATACCCATTTCATCTGGTGTTGGGGCTCGGTGTTTTTCCCCTGTTCCAGCTTCCAGCTTCCAGGGTTTAAGGTTTTTTGAGCTCAATTAGTCTAGTTCTTGAAATGGATTTTTGAGTTGGGGTTTAAGGGTTTAAGAATTTCAATCTTGGTTTCTAGTTGAATCCACATTCAATCTATTGAAAATGTCTTCATGTATAAGTGGAGGTGGAAGGGCGTATGGATTTGATATAGACATTGTGAAATCCCCTTCAACTTCGAGTCGAACTTCGCATTCACATTCGTCTTCTCCTTCTTCTACAATCTCAGAATCTATAAACTCCCCTCTTGCTCTCTCGACACGAAAGCCTCGAACCCCTCGAAAGCGGCCTAATCAAACTTATAATGAAGCTGCTGCACTTCTTTCTACAGTTTATCCCAACATTTTCTCACCCAAGAATCTGAAAAAACCAAACAAGCATACCAAGCCTTATAGTTCATGTTCCAGTGAATTCGCAGAATTGCTTCCACCTTCTCCTACTTTCAACAATGTAGAGTTTCTACTCCATCAACCAAATCTTGAAAAGCCCACCTTGAGAATTGAAATGAAGACTAGTACAAACTCGAGGAAAAAACTATGTCAAACTAGTCCTCCTATTAGTCCCTGTGAAGAAGACTTCGACGCTGATTCTATCCTTGATGAGGAAGTTGAAGAAGGTATTGATAGTATTATGGGGAATTTAAGCGTTGAAAATGATTGCAATACTTCTCAATTTAGTCCTTATTTTTGGGATCCAATGGCAATGGGAGGAGGATTTAGTATGGGTGGAAAATTCGATTTCGGGTATGGGATTAATGGAAGTGTGAGTGCATGGAGGCAAACAGATGATGTAGATTGGTGGAGATTTCCTACTGTCGATGTTCTTGCAATTTCGCCTAAATTGAACAAAGTTTCTTGTGAGAAAAAGAAGAAGAAAAAAAAGGTTGAAAGAGTTGAAGAGTTGAAAATATCTGAGTCCTCAAAAGAGATTGTTACCGATTCCAATTCCAATTCCAATTCTAGTTCTAGTCCCAATTCTGATTCCAATAATTTGGGCTTGAAATTGGATTATGAAAAGGTTCTGAATGCATGGTCGGATCGTGGGTCACCCTTTTCTGATGATATATTGGGGACTGAGTCATCGGAATCTGATGCCATTGTATGTTTCTTATCTCCCGCCGGAATATAAACTTTTAGGATTTGAACATTTTTTTTCCATCTCAATATTCTAGTACACCAAGGGGTGTGTCATGTGTGTTTTTATTTTGCTTTGTTAAGATAGCTGTTGTCACTTTAGCTATCTTGAACCGTATTATTATGAATACGATATATACCACCTACGGCTAGGAGAGCCTGGTGGTTGTGGAATTTTGTGATGGTTATCGAGATACTGATGTACTTGAAAGCTAGGAAAAAAGTGGAAGACTATAACTATAAGCCGATTCTTTAGGTCTACCACATGTTTGTTTTTATTTGTATTATCTAAAAGTGTTGTAATTTTTCGTAGATGGTATCATTATAATATGGAATAATCATTATAGTCAGACAATTCCACCCTGATTGAGAAAATAGGTTTTAGATTTCGGAGTTAGAACTTTAGCGTATCAAATTCAATTTTCTAACCAAAAAAGGAATGTCAGGGAGAATAACTTAATTGTCATAACTCATATTTTAATATTTATTTTTATTTATTTATTTTTGGCAGGCTAGGCTTGCACAAATCGACTTACTATTTTCTGAGAATGGAGGAGTGAGAGAAGCTAGTGTTCTCCGCTATAGGGAAAAACGAAGGAGCCGCCTTTTCTCTAAGAAGATCAGGTACCAAGTCAGAAAAGTCAATGCTGATCGACGACCCAGAATGAAGGCAAGTAAGAATTTTCTTTTGATACAAAACTAGTAACTTTAAGTATCAATTCTATCGTAAAAAAAAACAAAAAAACATAGGGGAGTATCTAAACTATTGTATTTGATAAAAATTAATATATAACAATTTTTAATTTTGTCACCGAAGTATAGAAAGAGGTTTTTTCAGATTCCTTTTATGTTTTTTTGTAGTTAATCAATGCCAAGAATTGGTATCAGAATTAATGTAGATTTTAATTTGTTTCACATGGTGGAACCCTGTACTTTTTGCACATTAAGAGTGGTCATAGTAATTAAGAACACATTTTGAGGGGACCGACCATAGAAATTTAGTGGTGCACTATTGCACTGTGTCTGTGGATGGCTGGTATCTTACTTCTATTCATGGTTCATACTTGGGTAGGGGATTTTGGAATCCTGTTGGGCACGTTCAATAGTTTGTAACCCCCTATACCAAGAATTTTGAAACCCACTCGATCCTTCGACTGTCATGCAAATTTTGGCTAACAATTGCATGCAATTTGTGTTCTTGTATGGAGCTCAAAATATGCTAACAACTTTTTTGGTTGGTTGCAGGGTCGATTTGTAAGAAGGCCAGCATCAGCACTCAAAGATGAAAGAAAGTAGAATTTGGTTGGTGAAGAGGGTTCTAACTTCCTCTTCTTTGTCATAGTCCTAGTCCTAGTTAATTCCTCTTCGTTGGCTTATTTTGTTATTTTAGAAGCCATTTTTTGTAGAGTTATTTAGAAAGGGGTTGGGTTTTGGCCTTTTGGGGAGGTTGTCACAAAATGGGAGGGAGGCTTGAAAGAGGAATCTGAATTTTGAAATATATGAAAGGAAGATAAATAAAGTTATAAACGAAGCAACATTTTTGTCCTCAATGTATTTGTTTCTTACCATTTGGAATTCGCATTATATTATTTTGATCCAAAAAGTGGATTCCCTAGTTTGGTGAGAGAGTTATCTTGCCATTTGATGATGGCAGAGTGGAGATATTGATTGCATTATGTGGATTGGGTTTGTGCGTGTGATAATGAATAGTACAACTGGTTCGGCGTACATTAAAACCCCAACCCCTAGCGGATCAACTCACGAAACACCCCTCTTTTTTAAATCCCAATTATAATTGTCTGAAACAACGAAATTGCCCCCGAAATAAAACCTCCTGATTAAAACACATTACGTTTTACGCCCATATTCTCTTCTGGTTAAAAACTAAAATTAAATCTTAAAATAAAAATAAAAAACAACATACCTTCTCAAAAACTATACCTTAAAACAAACAAACAAGGTCTTTCATTTTTTTTTTTTCTTTCAAAATATATTTTTTTTTCTTTTTATATAGAAAAAATTAAAAAGGTTGTGATTAAGAAATTGATGATTATTTCCCTTAACAAAAAAGGGTTAGATGCATTTCCCTCAACGAATAAATTAAGAAGCCACAACGTATAATTCGTAACGCAAAATCAATTTTGTAGTGTACGAATCTTATGCAAAAACAACTTTTTATATAAAACTACTATGCAAAAATAGATTTGCATAAAAAAAATAATACTATGCAAAAATATATTTACATATAAAAACTAGTATGCAAAACTAAATTTACATAGAAAAATTGATATGCAAAACTATATTTGCATAGAAAAATGAGTATGCAAAATTAAATTTGCATATAAAGTACTATGCAAAAAAAAATTTACATAGAAAAATTGGTATGCAAAAATATATTTGCATAGAAAAATGAGTATGCAAAATTAAATTTGCATATAAACTACTATACAAAAATAAATTTACATAGAAAAACTGGTACGCAACGATATATTTGCATAGAAAAATGAGTATGCAAAAAATAAATTTACATAGGAAAACTCACATGTAAAAATATATCTACATAGTAGAATTTCTAGTATGTAGAAGTAGAATCATTGTCACCAAATTCGGCGTTTTTTTGAAAAAAAAAACGTGTTTAAAACCCCAGATATTGGCAAGGCGTCTGGTTTTAGTTTAAAACCCGAAGTTTTTTTAAAAAAACTCATTTTAAACTCATTTTAAACTTAAAAACCGTTTAAAACCCGAGATTTTGAAAATCTCCCATTTAAACTTTTTTTTTTTTTTTTTAATAATCTAAAAGAAAACGCGAGAAGAAAAAAGGGTTTTAGAGTTTACCTTTTGAAGAGTGGGCTAACGATGGACTTATTGAGACAGTTCTATTTTGCTTTGGACTATTAATAATTGGAAATTTTAAAGTTATTAACTTATTTGTAGTACTTGATTATGCCATTATGGTTGGTAATTAGTAGTATCTTATTTAGAGTCGTGTTTTGGTACTGAATCTAAAACTTCTAGTATTTGGGTGAGTAATTATAATTTGATACTTTCATATATTTGAATTTTCTTTTATTTGTATTATTATTTTTTTATTTATTTTATGTGCCTTTTTTTTTTCCACTCTTATAAAAAATCAAACTCCTTATCTATTATATTATTTATCATCGGTTTTTACCTTTTCTTTTACGTATTATACGTTTTAAACCCGTTTTTTATGCCCTACGTTCTTTTAAGTTTTTTTTTTTTTTTTTTTTTTTTTTTTTCCGATACGTTCCGTTTAAAACACAAACTAAGCTTTTTTTCAAGTACACCATTTTAAACTCGTACCATACTTGGTGACAATGTGTAGAATATACATTTGTATACTGAAAAATTGAACGAAGAAAGGAAAAATGATAGAAGAAGAGAAAAAATGGAACTATTTGTTCAAACCCACAAGTTGAGATGACATCATCAAGTCTATTCGATTAATTTGAAGAAGATTGAGACCCAATAATAAGATGAAATTGAAGAAGATCTAAAACGGTTGAAGAAATTTAGTTAATAGATTCAAAATCAAATCTTTCAAACAAACCAAGCTCTTGTCTAAAAAAATGAAATATAGTTTCAAACCAAACCTATCGAAATTGATTACAGATAAAAATTGAAGGTGATTGAGAGAGAGATCGAAAGTGGAAGCTTGTTTCTTCAATGACGAGACAAGAAAATCATTATATTGTTTCATTGTTATTCAATCGGTGCTCTTCATTTTTATTTTTTCTCGTAATCCTCGGTGTTCTTCAATCTTAAATATCTATTTTCGTATTCCCCCATATATTTAAGGGTAGAAAAGGAAACAGTTTTGGTAAGGAGATTAAAATTAGACTGGATTTAGTTACTTTTACAAAAACAGGGAGGTTATATATAAACGGCTTGAAAAGAGGGGGGTTTAGTGGGTATGGGCGATTTGAAGATTGTTTAGTGTAACGGGTTTTGAATGAGAGAGGTGAGCCTCATTTCTTGAATTCCAAATGTGGTTTCGGCTTTTCTCTGTGCCTCTTAAATCAGGGCTTCACTCATGACTAGACTTACAGACCATTTGATAAGGCCATCATAGGAAGCCCAAATAACTGATTGTTGAGCCCCTTTTTCAACAAGGTATTTCAAGACTCTAAGAGAAACTGTGACGAACAAGGCAAGATTTGTCACTGAACTATATGGCTATATTTAGGGGCTATTTGTTTTTTTGGGTTAAGTTATAAGAGGGTCTTATAAGATGGTCTTATAAAGTGGTTTGTTTTTCATTTTAAGTTCCTCTTATAAGCACTTGTAAAAATAGAAAAAACAAATACATGACATCTTATAGGTGGTTATTTAACAAATATAACCCTGCTTTACATCACATTTAACTTGAATAGATTAATTTGAAACAAGTTATAGTTTGATTTTGTTTCAAATCAATTTTGATGATTAGAATATCGATTTTAGAAAACTACCTTAATTTTTTAGTGTCTTTGAAGAATGGTGGTAGTGGAAGTGATGATATTGGTCTTTTCGGTGGTGGTTTTAGAAGTGGTGGATGTCTTAATAGCATAGTGGTGGTGGTAGTGGTGGTGATAGTCTTAATAGTACGGTGGTAGTGGTGGTGGTGGTGGTGGTGGTGGTGGTAGTGGAGGTGATGATATTGGTCTTAATACTACGGTGGTAGTGATGGTGGTGGTGGTGGTAGTGGAAGTGGTGGTGATGATAGTCTTAATAGTATGGTAGTAGTGGTGGTGGAGGTGATGATGGGGTGGTCGTTGATACAAGTGGCGGCAGTGGTGGTGGTAGTGGAAGTGGTGGTGGTGGTGGTGGTGATAGTCTTAATAGTACGGTGGTAGTGGTGGTGGAGGTGATGATGGTGGTGGTAGTGGCGGCAGTGGTGGTGGTGATAGTCTTAATAGTACAGTGGTAGTGGTGGTGGAGGTGATGATGGTGGTGGTAGTGGCGGTAGTGGTGGTGGTGGTAGCCAGTGGTGGCTAGGGCAATGAAGTTATTTGGAGAAGAAGATAATGAAAAGGGAAAAAGAGAGAAATGATGCTAGGGGTATATGGACGGGGGGTGTTTGAGTCATTTTTCAAGTTATAAGACTTATAGAATTGAAGTAGATCCAATTTTGATACTTATAGAATTGGAGCCTCTTATAAGACATTTCTAGTATAATGCCTCTTATAAGAGACAAAAAACAAACCAAAAAAATGTCCAAAATCACTGGGCCACATCTTATAAGAGGTTATAAGACCTTGAGGTCTTATAAGAGGCAAAAACAAATGGTCCCTTAGTGTCTTTGAAGAATCGTATGCGGTTTTTCTTTTTGAATTTATTAGGACATGACTTACAATTCAAAAGAGAATTATATACAGCTTAAAGTTTGTTTCTTCTTCTTAAATCTTAATTCACACATTTCTCGATTCAAAGAAAAGTGTTGATACAAACTTATTTAGTAATGGTAAATGTAGTGGCCAAATATCGTACACTAACGATATCGGTCATTATTTCAATCATTGTCTAAATATAATATCGGTAAGAGAGCCGATATATTCATTTGAAGTTGCAGGTAGAATAGAAGATAAATGAATGAACACATGTCACAAAACTATTGGATGAAGCCATGTGAAGTAACTATAAAAGGACTAGATGCAGAAAGATAAAAGAGGATGGATTTGCATACTTTATTTTTCTATTTTCTCATATGTAAATCAGAGAGAAAAATGAGAAAACATTGTAAACCACCATTAATGAATAAGAAAAGCTGAGTAGATCTTTATCATTCTATTCTTGTATCTCATATTGGCGTCGTCCGTTCTTCGAGAAACAAATTCAAGTTTCTTGTTTGAGCGAATCTGATCAAGATTAGAATGATTTGTCAATTGAGTTTTTTCTTACTTAACTTCCACCATTAAAACTTGGGTTTATTCGATTTTGGCCCCACTTTTAATAGGGTATTCAGCGTTTGGATCCTGTAAGTTGCTTAATTCGTTTTTGGCCCCAGTTTTGTTAGTTGACTTAGTCAACTTTAACTGTACCGTATCATATTTTTAGAATGACAATTTTACCCTTCACGTGACTTGCACATGGAATTTGTAAATATCATTTTCAATTTATTTTGATTTTGAATTCATGTACAATTTCATTTCGTTGATTTAGATTTAAATGACTATCTAAATTAAAAAATCGATGGCTTGGATGTTAGTTTTTACATATCATGAGAAGTTAAGGATGAGTTAGTTTATAATTAGGGTACTAAAATGACTAATTAACAATTATCCTAACAATTAGGGTGTAAGGTTATTTACAAAATTTGGGGTTTTTTTTTTCCAATTATAATTTATTTGTCAAATTGAACATAAATTGGCCAAAATTATACTATATAAATTGGGGCTTTTGTCAAATTAGACTTCTATTGTGCATATTGTACATAAATTGGCCCCAATTACATGTACACAAATAGGGGATTTTGTCAAATTAGAGTTATATTGTGTATATTATTGAACATAAATTGGCCCTAATTACACGTAACAAATTAGGGGTTTTATCTAATTAGAGTTTTATTTTGCAAAGTGAACACTATGATGAAGTCTATTGGATTGTGGGATTTTAGTATATTTAAAAAAAAATCCATTTAAATATATTTTTATTTTTGGCCCCTCTTTTAACAAAACTTTTAAGTTTTTAGCCCCTCCTATATTAAAGGACTATGGGAGCAACATTCAAAACTCCAACGGCTAGTAGCTAATGACCCTTGGATGCCAACCATAAGATTTCGATACGTGTCATTTTGTCTTGTTTCAAAAAAAAAAAAAAAAAAAATCACGGTGGCACATGTTTATTTAGGCCATTTTGAAATTATGAAGAGCAAAACATACTGTACTGTTAAAGTTGACTTAGTCAACTGATTGGAGCCAAAAATGAATTAAGCAACTTACCGGAGCCAAACGTTGAATACCCTATTAAAAATGGGGCCAAAATCAAATAAACTCTTAAAACTTCATAAAAAACCTTCAAACATCAAGATCAAAGAAGGAAATGAAATCAGTGGAAGAAGTGATGAAGATGTGTTCAATCTTCCAAATAACCGAACAAGTCAAGAAAGCGTTGAACAACCAAGAGATCGAACTATCGAGATAAGTTTCTTGAACGTCGTTATGTTATAAGTTTCTTGAACTCATTCTGTTATAAGTTTATGGAACTCATTCTTTAATTTGTTATTGAATTTTTTTGTTTCTAATACTGTGATTGTCACAGCCCGAATTTCTAAACAATTACAAAGTGAATATTTGAAATATAAATATCTCAAACATCACTATGTTCAATTGTTTAAAAACCCAGGCTATGACGGGGTGGATACAACTCTGTCACACCCCAAGACCCAACACACATCCCGAGGACGAGGAGTGAATCTCGAGGCGGTCGCTATCCCGATTCTAACAAAATTTCGGCGGAGTCTCCTTTGTTTAATCAACGTTTCGTATACTCAAAACCTGTCATAAACCCTGGACATCGCATAATTCATCCTTAACCACAACCATATACATAAATCCTAACTTTATACACAACAGTGATGTCCATATACATATCCAAAATGTTTAAGATTAACTACACTCCAATACATCGAGTATTACATCCAAAATGAGCGAAGCTCTCCTCTACAACCAAAAGAAAAGAGCTATGCTCTCTATATACAACAAAAGAATAACCTAGACTATCTCTATATAACCCAAAATATGAACTTGACTCTGTCCCTCGTCAAGCATGGGGGAAACCACCCAAATCCCCATAACCATCATCCTCGGTGGTAGGAAATGTCTCCTCTGCAATGGGCTCGGCTGAAATATTAATGTAGGATGAGCAAAACAACTATGCCCAGTAGAAACGCACATAACCAATAAATAGTTTACTTATAAAAAACATTTAAAACATGCAAGGTTTCCATAAAAGTATTCAAATATCGTGACTATATATATACATCACTAACTAGCAGAAATCATTTCGACATGCTTCATTGATATACAAAATAGAGTTTTTCGCAATCATCATACAACTATTGTGGCGCGCATCATCCTATTAGAATGGGTGGTACGATGCGGTATTTTCAGCCCGATCCGCGGGCAAATCTTGGTTCAATTACTTTCCGGTGTGAACCATGCACCGTTGTTTTCCGATTTTACCTGGTAGGGAGCTGAAATGTCGTTGTCGTGTTCGTACACACAAAATCCCCAAAGCTTTTAGGGCTCAGGTGGGCCCTGTGACCACGACCCCCATACGGGCTATCACCTAACTTACGGTGGTCAACCGTTCGATGACTGTAGATTGCTCAGGATCCTGACACACATCCAGGAGTGGACTAAACTCTCACTCCTCGCATCTAAACCTCATCGAGGTAACATGTAACCTCACACAAGCTAAGCACCATCTGGTGACACGCATCAAGCATGGTTATCTAGAAAAGTAGAAAAGGAATTCCCGGACTACATCCAGTGATGCATCCCTTTAAAGGTGTCCCACCACCTCGAAAGGTGTACACCACAGTTGGAATCCTAGAGTGAACTGCCGTCTCCGGAAATGTGACAACAGTTCCTTCTTTATAGGAATTCACCAATTCTTTTCCAAATCCCCCTCGTGATAAGCATAGTAATATATATATACTCGTATTATCGGTTATTTCAAAATACTATAATTACATATTTAGTTTTCCTTTTAAACTGTTGATTATGTAGGTGTAAGTTCCTGGATTTCCCACAATCGAGTAAAAGCAACCTATGACTCCCAAACGGGCTAGTCATAGTAAATAACAACCGATGATTCCCAAACGGCGAATCATCGTAAATAACAACAACCATCCCGGGAACAATCCATAACCTCACACCTAGTTACAAACAACTGGGTAATCCTTACCCGCATTACAAAATCCATCTCTCTGTCTCCTTACTGAGACAAGGACGAGAACCCTTCCCAAAACTAGTTTTGCTCTTTTAACAAAGAAAATAAATCCCCGCTACCCCGATTTCACAAAAAGCCATTTCACACGAAATTTATCCATATATATAGTTTATATCGAGGAAATACAATGCAAAACATGGATATCACATATACATGCATGGTTGATACGCAACTATTTTTCCCAATTTAAAATAATCAAATCATGCATGAAAATAAGCATGCTATATAATGGTACGTAAGTTCCTACCTTAGCAAGCTCCATTCTCCTCAAGCCCACTTAACCGAATCGATCCCGCTTAACCGAATCCACTCTTATTTGACCCCTATAACATCATATACATACACGTCGACTATTAGAAGTTATCGAACAACCGAGAATTCTTATCTAACGTAAGTCGAGAAGAATCTCGACGCTAAGAATTTGGTTTTAGGTATCTTTTTCCTCTAACTACAGTTAACAGAGCTACATGCCATTTCTAGCACTGTAACTCTGACTGGGCTCGGTAGTCCATTTTACCTTTGTAGGACCTTATGCTAGGACCAATCATATCTATCAATTCCACTAACGATTACGATTTTTTCCAACTCTAACTACAAACAAATTCCACTATTCAATTCACTTTAAATCTATTAAAATCAAGTGTGGGTTCCTTATCATTCAGTCACTAATCAACCTGATTTTTAAACAAAGTATAGAACCAACATGAACTTCTCCAAATAGAGTGAATACATAGAATTTCTTACCAAGCCAATAAAAATCTCTTCTTAGCTGTCTTCTCCACCAATTTCGCTAAGCCATATCTCCCCAAATAGCTACTGCCGAAATTAGAAACCACCCCATTCCATTATTTTCATTAATATATCACAAGCTATCTAAATTGGGTTTAAACTAACAAATTGAGAATAAACTAACTCACCTTTCCTCCGATATCTTTGGAATTTCAAGGAAATTCGAATTCTCCCACTTCAATTTAGTGTTTCTAGGGATTGGGTGTTTGAATTTTAGGTTTGGATCGATTGAATTTGGGCGAATTGACTCTCTCTCTCTCTTAGGGTTTAAGTGGTTGCGAAATTGGGGAAAAATTTGGGTTTGTGCAATTTGGTTTTGTTTTGTTTTTGTTTTTTTTTTTTTTTTTTTTTTTTTAGCTAATTAGGCCCAAGCCCAATATGACCAAATTAGGCTTAAGGTCCTAATTAACTTCTAACCACCCACTCATTCGACTTAACGTCTTAATTATTTTTCCTGCCCAACCAGCTTAATTAATTTCCTACATTCTATCCCACCGTAGGCTATAGCAATAACCCACTCATGCGTATAAGCTGTTAACTCGTGCCAGCTTCGAACGCAGAAAGCCACTAACCGATATTTTTGTCAAATTTTCGTATGTGAGTTGCTTACCTAACGTGGCTTATGAGTCGGAGTTAAGTTTCATTAAGTTATGTAACCCCGACCGACCAATTACATAAATATCCCTAGATTTGCTATGAAATTTACGAAAATACCCTTAACGAGAATTTGAGTCTTTACAAACTCATACCAAAACCGAAAACCCACATCATAAAAGAATCAACTTAACAACAAAATATCTCCAAAATTTCTCAACCATCACATTTTTAAAAGACTATCTTCCATCCAAAAATCATCAATATAAAACTCTAAGAATAATAAGTCTTCAACATCGTATTCTCATGTCATATGAATATGAAACTACGTTATTACATACTTCCAAAAAGATCAGACCTAATAAAATAAACTCCCAGACTGCTCCAGAAACAAATCCAAATCAAATGACGTGATTCCACTGTATTTCACCTATGTTCCCAAGAACACACCCACGTTGCCAAAACAAAGCAAACATGGGTCAGCAAAATGGAATTTGCTGGTATGAGTAGACTAACAACATAAAAACAATTCCATACTTTAATAATCCAAACCACACTTTATATGTACCCATAACTTAATCATTATCAGCTTGGAAGATAGGTAGTTCCGTCATTTCAACCGACATAGTTTCTTCCCAAGTAAGACTTCTATTCTATTAACTCATTATAATAACTCATCTTAATAACTTAGTAATTTAATTAAATCTTACCGATATTCACTTCTGTATAAAGGTAGGACATCGTCCCTGCACAAAATATTATTAAGTCGTACCCTCCTGTAAACGGAAGTTAGAAATTCTAAACAACATATGTAGATATCCTATAAGTATTCAAATGCAAGTCCAAGCACACCCACACCATCAAATCAATTTATCTTATTAATTAATTAATTACTTTTCTTATACACCCACCTTTTAGTACCTATGTACCTTAGGTCATTCCCGCCACATTCAATAAATACCCGGGTCATTCATGACACAATCAATGAATACCCAGTTATAACGCTAACGGGCCATTTATGACACATTCAATAAATGTTCACCTATCACATGACATCTTCAGTCATAAAATCTCATTTCCAAAACTTGAGGCGTGGAGAGATTCAAAAAGGGTGTGGTAAATTTGTTGAGAATACTATTATTTCAGAGAACGGAGGAGTATCTTGTTTCTTGTATTATTATTTACGCATTATTAATATATTGATGTCTAAGTGTCATAGCGTTGTATATCATAAAAGATTGATATATCACATAATAGTTAATACACGTACACACACACACACACACACACACACACACACACACACACACACACACATATATATATATATAAAAAGTCTTAGCCTAACGCTAAGCACACATATAACCCTAGTCCTATCATAATATACCTAATCATTTGCCGAGTCAAAGGTCAAACTTGGTCAACTGGTCAAAGTCAACCTGGCAAGGGTCAACAACATTCAACTAGTCCTAAACTCATCCAACCAAAAACTTAAAGACTAAGGTCTAAAGTGTTTAGTCTTTCCCATGCCCAACTAAACTTAAGCCCATAAGTTTATAACCTGACCCACTTGGATTTATTTTAAGTTCTATGGACATCACCCATCCAAAATAGAACTGGCCCAAAACTAATAGGTTTCGGCCCAACACAACTTATTGATTTTGGCCCAACCAAACAAATCAAATCTAAATCCCATGCCCAACCGAAACAAAACTTACTGATCACCTTCTCCTTCCTCACCTCACCAGTGCTTCCACCACCAAAGCAACCCCCACAACCACCACTCACCACCACTATTTAACCCATTGGTTTTCATTCCTACCAAAAACCCAAACTACCTATACCACAAAATCGCGATTCCCTCACACTTCACAACTCGCGCTCGACCCGCCATTAATGCTTTTTCAAGCTTCAGTCGCCCCCTCTCCAGCACCCAATAAATCATCAACAATCAACATCAACCCAACAATATAACATCAAAACAAATCATCCAAACAAAACAAATCAAGGATGGTTTGGTTCTTGTGGCGATGCCATTAACAACCTGTTTCAAGGCTTCGACAGCCTCATAAACCAACAATTCTCTACCCAACCAAAACGCAAAAGCGCATAGCCAATACATCGATCGACAAATTTTTTTACAGCAACCATAATCGATTGATTACTCGTGTTTTATCACTAGATATGGACAAGTTTTACGGAGACAGACGATTCTTCAAACGATAATCAAACGTATACGCAGTTAACACTAACTAACTAGTATAAAACCGAATCTTAAACATGATGTGAACAGTAAAAATCATAATTTTTCCAGCCTCATGCAATTTACAGGAAACGAAAATTTTATAAAAAAAACATTAAAATATCTACTCACCTGTAGTACGCTCCGATTATCAACTAGCTATCAGAAAAAATCTTCCTTTTCTTCTCTTAGTAAAACTTTTTTTTTCTCTGTATAAAACTCTCTGTGTTTTTTAAAAACTCCGTGTGAACTCATTTTTGTTTTCAACCCCCCCTAAAAACAAGGAAGGAAGGTTTATCTTTTAACCCTACTGGGTTTCCTATCCTTACTAATATCTATCCTATTTTGTTTTACCTATTATTATTATTATTATTATTATTATTATTATGGTAATAGAAAAAAAAAAAAAAAAAACACGGGGTGTTATAGTGATGACTCTTGGTTGAGAAGAGTGGTATTGAAAAATCGGATTGGTTATATACTTATTGGTGGTGAAGAGGGGTATATGATTATTGTGATTATAGTAGCTAAATTCCATGTGTCATTGGTGCTCGATGCATGATGTTTATGGTTGTCATTTGATTGATATTAAATTTTGAGGAGTCTTTGATGTCATGCGGGCCAAGAGTTCTAAAAGAAAATAAGAAATAATGACAGACCAATTTCAAAACCGATATTAAGACCAATTTCGATATCGAGGTCGAGTGCGACAATAGAAACCAACCAACCAAACTCAACAGAACACAGTTATCCGATACCAACAGCCCAACTTCGATACCTAACTCCCATATGTTCTCATTTTTTATATCTATAAAAGGGTTCTTTCTTTTCTCACCATCATGGTCCGGTGGCTAAAAAGAAGTTCGACTTCGACCAAAATCTCAAATATAAGGAACTTTGGTATTGTGGTTACGGTTGTTTTCATCAGCCTTTTTTATATTAATAAATTTAGTGAAACCGATATGGATAATGACTTTGTGAATTGGGGAGGATTTGGTCAATTTTGAATTCTCGAGGTTTTGATTAATTTGACATTTAAGGGCATCACCAATGGGGCCTAGATACGGGCCTCTATCTCCAAATTTAACAGACCTTACTATCTTAGTGAAAAACTGCTTCCAATGCAGCCCCTAAATGGGCTCCAATTTTACCATACTAGATATATGTCTTCATTTCTATGGATATTTATAAATGACCTAAGCCCAAAACCTAATTGAAACTTTGCACATGACTTAACTTAAGTCAGCACCTGACTTACCTTTTTTATTTTTCGGTCTTGTTTCACATGTTACAAAGGAGCATGCCATCTTCTATTGGAATTGGAACACCAATGGATATAGAGTTTTAGCTCCCCTTATTGCCCTCCAAAACGCTGACGTGGCCCTCCAAAATGCTAACGAGGCCCTGGGTTTTAAAGGTCTGCATTGATGATGCCCTGATAGCTGATATACATACAACCACTTCGGTTCAGGAGGAAACTTGTAGGATGAGGACTTGCTTAATTTCGAGGTGAAGCCGAAGCAAGAAATAGCTTACTCCTTGCATTGGCACCTGGACTATCAAATGAAGGATATAAATAATCAAGGTGTGAGATGAGATTTAAGAAATGGGCAACGGTTTCAGAAGGATATAAATAATCAAGGTGTTGATGATAAATCTTGGTTATATAAATGTTGGGGTATTTAATGATAAAGCTTGAGATGATGGGTTATGGAGCTTGATATTGACTAAGTTGGAGTTTCGAAAGACGGAAATTCGATACCGATATTGGTCTGGATTGCCGACATAGAGTTGCAGCAAGTAAGAACTGAACACGAAGATGAATGAATGAAACCGCTCGATATCGATACTGGTCTGGATATTTCGATACTTGGTAACGAAATTGTTCATTTGGAGGTACAATAGATCATATAGGCTGACTTTTCATTACCGGCTTAGAGGTGATCATTTAACTATTTAAGGACAAAACGGATCAATTAACTTGTACTCAATATCAACCAAACACTGGGGTCAACACTTTGAGCCCGATATCATTTTTTTTTTGGTAACTGCTAGTTATTATTGCGGAATAAACCGTTTGGTACAAGAAGCAGTAAGATCATACAACAGTAGATTACATACAAAGTTTGGCGGTTTCAACCACCAAAAGAAAAAAACATCGTCAAGCAATTCTAATAATCTTGTTGGAACATTCACTTTCATACCCATTGGATTTGATAACCAAGAACCATCCTCGGCACGATCAGATGCAAAATTGGCGAATGCGCCAGCACAAAGTTAGTTTCTCTATAATTCCATATAAGTTCAGTACATTCCATTGAACTGAATAAATGTGAGCAGTCTTGAATAACATGAAGCACCTCCCAAGGTATATCAAGTGATGACCGCTTAATGCAATAATTAATGAACTTTGAATCCGTTTCCACTAGAACACGAACCCCATTTAGATGTAGAAAAGATAAAATCCTCAAGCCAAAGTATAGTGCTCTCGCTTCTGCCATAATAGTGGATGCATGTAAAATCGGCACTGCCAAACCAAAGATAAATCTTCCTTCCCAATCTTTGAGAACACAACCAGCTCCTGCAGCACCTGGATTTCCTCTAGACGATCCATCAATGTTTAACTTTAACACACCAACTGGTGGTGGTATCCATCTAAGGGACACCCACCTCATACATTTTTCCGTTGACGAAGCTACTGACATTACCTCACCGTTGTCCTCGCGCCACATATTCTCCACTAACTTTTTGGCCTGCATCATATAATGAATAGGTGACACCGTGGCATCCTCAAATCTAGATTTATTTCAAGCTAGCCATATATTCCAGATAACAGCAGCCATAATCGATAAGCACCAATCCGCATCCCCGTGTTGTAACGCAACTGCCATCATTCTCCTAACCCTAGCAGCAAAACTGTTATCGATATGTTGTGGGAAAATACCAACACCAAACCACACAGCTCTAGCAAATGGACATCCAATGAATATATGTTTCTTAGAATCATTACCATGTTCACAAAGAGAACATGACATGTTTACATTAATGCCTTTCGTTGTGAGAAAATCAGCAGTTGGCACCAGCTCCTGTATACATTGCCATAAGAAAAATCTAATTTTGTAAGGAATTGTAACCCTCCAGATTTTCTTAAATATTGGATCAGTTTGATCGTTGTCATTATCTAACCATTGGTGCACTTTAAGATACACCGATTTAACCGAGTAACGACCATATTTATCAAGGGCCCATATTCTATAGTCTGGATGAGGATGAATAGATAAAGGTATTAAGAGAATACAAGCAGCATATTCCGGAGACCAATAACTCCGAATCTCCTCCACCTTCCACGTTCAGGTAGTCGGTTCAATGAAATCACTAACACGATTTAGGATGCAATTACTCGGCTGCAAATGCAAAGGGGAAGGTGTGTCAGGCACCCATGAATCAAGCCACGCCCGAATCGCAAGACCATCGACCACATGCCAACGGATACCCATTTCAAGAAGAGGTTTAAGCTTCATAATAGTTTTCCAAATCTTAGATGCTGACCTCGGACATTTTGCTCTCATAAAATTAGTCCTTGAAAAGGTATTTTTCTTTCATGCATTTTGCCCACAAAGAAGTGGGCGAGATAAGCTCCCAAGCTTTTTTTTCCAAGTAGAGAAATATTATGAATTTCTAAATCCTTAATCCCAAGTCCACCAGAATCTTTTGGTTTTCAAGCAAGTTCCCACGAAAAATAATGAAGCTTGTTTTGACCTTTCTCATGATTCCACAGAAAGGCTTTCCTATACCGATCAAGATCTTTAATGATATAAACAGGGAATCGAATAGATGACATAATGTAGACTAGAAGCGCAGATTTAAGACGGAAATTAACCAACGTGAGTCTACCTCCTCGAAATATAATAGAGGATTTCCAGCCCACAAGTCGATCTTGGAACCTTTTAATCAAAGGTTTGAAATGCTCCTGATTAGCTCTTCCAATAACAACAGGAACACCTAAGTAGGTGGGAAAGGTTGTTGTCGTTTGAACTTGATGAATTGCCCGAAGAATAGTCACCAGTTTTGTCTGCAAGTGGTTGTTATGAATCAGTTGGGATTTATCTCTATTAATACTCTGACCAGAAACATGTTCATACTATTCTAGAGAAGCAACCACCACATCGGCTTTTAAGAAAACCAATAAATCATCTGCATACATAAGATGCGATAGAACTGGAGCAAATCTAGCCACTCTAATCCCTTGAATATTCCCATTAGCCTGTGCATATTGAAATTATCGTGATAGAGCCTCAACACACAAAATGAAGATATATGGTGAGATAGGGTCTCCTTGACGAATGCCCCTTGACAGTCTGAAGAAACCATAAGGTGATCCATTAAGCATAATGGAAAAGGATGGTGATGAAATGCAGAACAAGATTCGATCCACCCATGTTTGGTGAAAGCCACATCTAATCAAGACATTTTCTATAAACTTCCATTCGAGCCTGTCGTATGCTTTCTTTATATCGAACTTTAAAGCATAGAAGTTCTTTTTACGATTCCTTTTGCCTTCAATGAAGTGGAAAGCTTCATGTGCCATCAACACATTATCTTGGATAGACCTACCAGGTAAGAAAGCACTCTGAAATGGACTGATGATAGATTGCAGAATAGGCCTCATTCTATTCACCATAATCTTTGTAATTATCCGATAGATCACATTAGTGAGACTAATAGGCCTGAAATGCTTAGCAGCAATAGGATTAGCATTTTTAGGAATTAATACAATATTCGTATGATTAATTTCCCTAGCGAATGAACCATGATTAAAAAACTGGGTAATAACACTTACAACCTTAGGACCAACAATGTCCCAAAAATGCTTATAGAACAAAGCATTAAAACCATCAGGGCCTGGAGACTTCAAAGATCCAATAGATTTTAAGGTGTGAAAAATCTTGTCATGTGTAACAGGCTTCAACAGAGAAATATTATCTTCATTCGAAATCAAATTGAGAGGGATTGCTTCTAAAAAGTCAGAAGTAGAACTTGGTTCATCAGAGGCAAACAAATCAGAGAAGTAGCCTTGTAAATGTTCACCAATGTCATCCCACGAAGTGAGAATCTTACCATAGCCATCATGAATACTTTTGATATTGGATCTTATTCTTCTTCTTGACACTGTTGCATGGAAGAATTTTGTATCAAGGTCACCCTTATGATCCCAATCATACCCTGCCTTCTGTCCCCAATGCAAATGCTGCTGCCTCAGAATTAAGTCATGATGTTGTAAAAGTTTCATCTCGGCATCCAATAAATTCTCCCATAAGGCAGTGGTATGATCAATTGAATTAAGCTTATCTTCCAATTCCTGAATCTGACTTTTAATCTACTTTAATTTGTGATCCAAGTGGCGGAAGGTCTTAACATTCCAACTCCTTAATAACTTCCTACAAAAAGCAAGATGTCTGCAAAAAGAGAATGAAGCAGAACCTTGAAAACTCCCATCCATCCCTTCTTCAATAACTTTCATACAAGATACATCAGTTAACCACATCTGCTCGAATCGAAAAGGTTTTCGTAACCGTTTCATATGGGGGTTCAGCTTGATACATAATATCTTATGATCTAATTCCTTGTTTGCAATATGGTGAACACAAGCATTAGGAAACAGTATTCTCCAGTTAGGGTTACAAATAGCCTTGTCTAGCCTTTTCAAAACCCTGTTCAGACCTTTTTGATTATTGCTCTAAGTAAACATTTGCCCACTAAATCCCATGTCCATGAAAGAACAATCATGCAACATCTGATTGAACTGCTGCATTTTACTACCAGTACATGGTCGTCCACCCCGTTTCTCCTCATAATGACTAATATCATTATAGTCTCCCATACACATCCATGGTTCTAAATTAACAGGCTACAACTGTTTTAACATATCCCACTGAACTCGACGAAAATGAGCTTTAGTACTTGCATAAATCCTAGACAAATACCATACAACACCATTACTTTCATTAATAACTGCATGGATGATCCATTGATCCGAATACAAGACTTGGACATCAATATCACTATCCCATGAAAGCCAAAGACCTCTTGATAAACCCCTTGCTGGTACAATGAATGACTTATATACACCTAACTTCCTAATAATCTTATTAGATTTAAACCAACCAGCTTTAGTTTCACACAAAAAAATAAAACCAGGTCTCTCATTTCTGATGTGATCTTTCAAGCACATAAGCGTCAAGTCGAGACCAACTCCTCGACAGTTCCAGCATAAAATACTCATGGTGCACCTGGTGGCTGTTTACGGCCAGCCACCCTTTCCATCCTCTTAACACGTTTCTTAGTCAGGAGAGGACGATATTGTGAAGAGGCATTTGAAGCAGTTGACTTCTCCAAAACATTACATTGTATTGGGCTCTTCCTCCTATCCGCACGATCAGCTAGAAAAACCTTATCAGTCTCCTCTCCAGCAGCCATTAATCTTAAATTCTAAGCTGCCAAAAAATCCTCACATTCAACCTCCAATCTCTTGAAATAACTCATTCCAGGCGCCAATGCTGCAACTCCAACATTTACATGCAAGTCCCTTGGTAAAGTGCTGACCTCACAAACATCTTCAGAAATCTTATGCTCGCCATCATCTTTACACTGTGCAAAATGGAAAAGTTGAGATTCAGGTTCCACAAACTGTAAGAAGGCATTAGATCCCATAGGTGGCTCCATGTGCATTGGGCCTTGATATTTATTTTTTTCCTGAATAGCTTGATTTAACACCATATTAGAAGAGAGCGTATTATGATCATGAAAATCAATTTTCCAAGTCCTTATAATTTATGGCATATCTTTTCATGTTGATCAGGTGAAGCATCTTCTATAATCAAAGGAGCTCTTACATTGGTGCCAACATGCACAAAATGTGTATTATGGGGTTCAAGGAAGTGTTTAGTATAAAGGTGAGGTGGAGTAGGATGATGCTTAGCTGATAACGATAAAAACTGATTATGTTCAGCTAACGGCATAATCTGCCGAGCAATGAAGGACTCTACCCTCTCATTAGGATCAAAGCTAATTTTATGATTAGCTTTATGGTTCATGACTTTTTTAAAAAGTCTGCATCTTGGGTTATAAAGTTCCAACTTTTCTGTTTTATCAACACGCATGTCCCCCGATGGTCCTTCAGGATCAGACAAAGAACAAGAAGAATAAGAATGACCAATAAATATAATCCACATTTAAAGCAGAAAGTTGGTATATTCTCATAACCGAACTGAATCCATTGAGTGCCATCCACCTCCATGGGTAACATCAACCCAGGTGGTACTTGTTCTGTCACATCCAACAGTACCTTTGCTCTAGCAATGGCTTCCTCCTGCTCAACAGCCTTATACATCTCAATAACCTTGATATTATCTTGAGCAAAGCCAGCCTCTTCCAGATTCACTTCAATAATTCCAGGCACCATGAATATCTCCGGGTATCTTAGCATATGCATCCATATAACAACTTTATCAAAAATAGTATCCGGATTCTAATTATAATCTTCCCATGGAACAATTTGGAAGATAGTATTAGAAATCACCCAAGGTTGCTCCTTTATAAGAAAAGTCATCATATCTTGACTTGTTACCCAAATCTGGAAAACATCATTATTCATCATTCGAATTTTTGATATTGCTTGCTTCGGCCACAAACTCTCCAGCCCTTGTTTTACCGATTTGAAATTTAGTCTTGATTGCAACACCCGACCCACCAAACTCAGCTGGTTGAATTCCTTGATCTTGTCCTTCATCTGTGTAGTTAAGGTAACCGTTGGAACAGGTTTAGGAGGTAAAGAAATCTTTTTTTCAAACGCTGCAGAAAGTTTTTCAATTGGAGGGATAGTAGCTTCAGATTGCACACCCTTTCCTTTAGAAGAGGAAGCCATACTGGGATATAAAGATTTAATGGCTAGATGAATTGATAGTGGAGTTATTTCCTTAATTCTTCTCTCTTTATAGATGAAAAAACTCCAAAATCGATACGCATGCATCCAAAACATGATTAAATCTCTGCAAGTATAACCAACTTGTAAGTGTTTTACTTGTAAAATTGGTGTAGCAGCTAGAACTCAAACGAATTGCCCAATCTAAACAATTTGCATGTTATTATATTTATCCTCCTGGAGACCCACAAAATTACCATAATTATCACGATATCGCAAACCAAGAAAGGCTTAATTCACTCCCAACAGAAAGATTTTAGACTAGATCTGACGGTATTAGACATTTATTATGACTTGATTAAATCGATGGAGGCCATTCCTCTTCTGAACTCGGATATCATTTAATTGCTTGAAATTGGGTTGATATAGAAAAATCACTTGGGGCCAAAATAAATATACCACTTGTGACCGATATAAACAGATTATTTGGGGACAAAAATTGTATTGTCGATATAAGCTAGGCTAATCACCTCGGGGCCAATATTTCATTGATGATTTAAGGTGAGGAAGGATATTTTAAAGAACCGATATTTAAAGTTATCATTTAGGGGCGACAAATCAAATACCGATATAAAATTATCGTTTGGGGGCGACTTTTTAATGGCAATATAGATGGATCAGTTGAAATTGGATGAAGAGCTCAAAATTTTCTTTTATAATTTTTTTCATTTATCAAATCCTATTTTGAATTAAAAAAATTAATTTGTCAAAATCCTAATTTTGGATTCAAAAATTCCTTTTATCAAAATCAAATCCTATTTTGAATTCAAAATTTTAATTTATCAAATTTTATTCCAAATTCAAAAAATTTAAGTGCCAAAATCCTATTTCAGATTAAAAAATTCCTTATATCAAAATTATACTTCAAATTCAAAATTTTCAATTTTTTTTTAGTTGTGGAGAATCCTTATGAGTGCTCTATACATCGTCTCCGATGTCAAAGAGCGATGTATGGCAAAAGACAAAATCCTAGCTAAAGTTTAAATTTTTTTTGAGTTGTGGAGAATCTTTATGAGTGCTTTCTACGCGTCGTCTCTTATATCTTCAAGAATGATGTATGGCCAAAGGCAAAATCCTAGCTCGAAGAAAAAAAAATATCATCTCGAATTTCAAAAAATTACTTACAAAATATTCCATCTCAAATTTTGAAAAATTACTTGCAAACAATGCCATCTTGAATTTCGAAAAATTACTTACAAAATATCCCATCTCGAATTTCGAAAAATTACTTACAAAAATGCTATCTCGATTTTTGAAAAATTACTTGCAAAAAATGTTATCTCGAATTTCAAAAAATTACTTACAAAATATTCCATCTCGGATTTCAAAAGCTCACTTACTAAAAATCCCATCTCGGATGAATAGTATTGGATGTACATTGTCGATGAATAGTATCAAATGCACAATATCGGGTGAATGATGTTGATGAATAGTATCAGATGTACAGTATTGATAAATAGTATTGGATGTGCAGTACCGATGAACAATCTTATATATATATATATATATATATATATATATATACACACACAGCTAGGCTCTTAGACGGATGTCCTTAAACGGACTTAAGAGAAAAAATTGTAACTCTCGTAATCTCATCTATTTTCACTCTCACGTAATCTCTCTCCTATTTTTTTGGAAAACAAAAGGCAACTCACGTAATCTCCTCCCTATTTATTCTCACACATAATCTCTCTCTCTCTCTCTCTCTCTCTCTCTCTCTCTATTACACTATCTCTCTTTTTTCATACTATCTCTCCTCTTTCTCTCAATCAGCAATTTTTGTTTAGTACTCTTACAAGATAAATTTATCAAGAGAGCTGAAAATTGTTGAATTAATTGTAAAGATAGAATGGGTAAACCGAAAAATCATTGGTATGATGTAAAATCATTGATGGAATGATATAGAACAATTATTCCATTTTCCTCACTCCATTCAAGTCGACTCGATACCAGATCCAAATTAACTTCATTCAACAAATAGTTTTCCATGTCATAACAAAGAATTCGACACTTTACATAGACAACAAAATAGGAGAAAGATAGAGTAGCAGAAGAAAGTAACATGAAATAGAGAAAGAGAGAGTAGAAACGAGAGGGTAACAGGAGAGAGAGAAACATTTGGTTTCCTTAAATTTTAGTTGCATTTATTATTTTAGAATATTTTTTTTAGAGAGAGACAAGATATTACGTAGAGAGAGAGAGAGAGTGGGGTTTGACTTACCTAAAACCTAAAGTAAAACAACCTATATATATATATCTCAAATCAAATCAAATCAAATTTTAAGTTTATTTTCTAATTTTTTTTCGAAATTTTCAAATTTTCACTTATAAAATTTGAAAATTTTAAGAGGGAGTGATGTAATAGCTAAATATCGTACACTAATGATATTAGTCATTGTTTCAATCATTGTCTAAATACAATATCGGCAAGGAAGCCGCTATATTAATTTGAAGTTGTAGGTAGAAGAGAAGAGAAAAGGATGGACACGTCACAAAGCTATTGGATGAAGTCATGTGGAGCAACTATAAAAAGACTAGATACATAAAGAGAAAAGAGGATGAATTTGCACACTTTATTTTTCTATTTTCTCAGATATAAACCCGATAGAGGAATGAAAGAACATTGTAAACTACCATTAATGAATAAAAAAATCTTAGTAAATCATTATCATTATATTCTTGTATCTCATAGTAAATGCAGCCTATAGACAGTTATAAGTTGTTTTTCCATTGCGAAAACATGTTCAAGGCATTCCATCACTATGAAGGAAAATCCTTCAATCTAATTAAGCAGTTGGCTAAGAAAAAATAATAATATAAATGAATATTTAAATTCTTCTGAGGGTCTAAAGTTTGAGACCACATTTAGGAGCAAAAGAGATTAAGGCTAAGGAATGTGGTTGACAAAAATGCACTTAAGGCAGTACCAAAAGAATGGAAGTGCCACATTTCTTAATCAATAATTACTCGTGATCAGAGTGTAGATCTGTAGCCTTCTAAACTTGTATATGTCTTCTTGAATCTCAATCATAGGCTAAGTAGCAACAAGTTTGTGTTGAGATTATTAATCCCATATTGAAGGTTTTAAGCCCAGCCAATTGATATGTAAATCCCGGAGCCGCTCCACTTATTATCAATTGGTTTTAAGTTGGACGTCCATCTTCAATACTTTGTGCCATTAATAGATGCCTAAAATTGTATATTATATGGCGTTTTATAATATCATTTAGGCTTAATTGAGTGTTTTTACGTTAAACCGTGCATTTTCTTTGGTTTAGTGTATTAGGCATGTTTTTGTGGTTATAATAATAGTATATTTAGTACATGTGCATATCACTTTAAATTTCGTATTCAAGTGGTTCTATTTTCTTGTAGGAAACTTGCATGGGTAGCACACTTGAAAAAGTCCAAGCCCAAATATATGGATTGGACCCATTTATTGGATTGAGAAATTTGGGTTCAAATGCTAAAGTCCAAAAGGCGATGCCCAATTAAATGTGATGATTTGCCCAGACCTATTTATGTGATATTGATCTTTGGCATGGAGTATAAGTATTTGCTAGATTGGAAATAAAATAATGGAAAGAATGTATAAAGAATGGATGAATAAGGCCTTATTAATTACCATAATATAAAATATTGTGATGTACATATGCATGGTTGGATAAAAAGTCAACAAAGGAATGAAGCATCGCGTGAATCTACTTAAGCCTAAGGGCATCTCCAATAGAGAGTGTATATATACACCTCCACATAAGTGCCACATAGGTGCCACTAGGATTTTATCACCCTCTTACACATTAATAGTTTCCACATCCAAAATAGTATCCAATGTAACAAAGTTTAAGAGTTTGTAATTAAAATTATAAAACTGAGAAAAAACGACGGTCAAAGTCCGTCGCAAGTGGTTTAACTAAAAACTAAATAAAACACACGTCACTTTGAGTAACGTCCGTAGTTTATTAAAACTGGCCCAACCAATAAATGACGGTCTTTACCCGTCGCAAACGTTATAATTCTAAAAAAAATAAAACAAACGTGAGTTTAAGTGACGTCCAAATTTCTTTTTAATTGGGACGTTATTTCAAGTGACACTCGAGATGTTTATTAATTAATAGCCGAATGAGAAATTCCCCCCCCCCTCTATTAATTATTAGTTTATCACCTGTGATTTACACCCTCCATTGGAAACATATTTTTGATATTTATAGTGTAAATTTTACACTTTAAACAATTTACACCCTCCATTAGAGATGCCCTAAGTATGGAAGTGACATGGGTTACACCCAAACACTCTTTACCACTAATTAGATCACCATATATACTTTTTATTGTACTTACCATATTATTCTCCTACACCATATCAACATATCATCATTTTGTCATGATATCACCTCACCATGGAAACAAATAAATTTTGCCACCTCACCCCATTCACATGTTACCTTTCAGTCATATATTCCTTTGTCCTTTCATTATATGAAAAGAATATGCAACCCATATCATTACTTACCATTTTCTTTCACATGATCTCTTTGCTATGAGCACATAATATATTCCTCACATGGTAAATAGTCGATTCCTTCCTTTCCACTTCTCTACCTATATGCCAATTTCTATAGACTTCTCAACCTATATGCCAATTTCTATAGACACCATTATCATTCATTGCATTCATTTTGGATCATCTATATTGGGTAGTATGTATAAAACGGAAATATCTCCACCGAGGGCTATAAAAGGGAGGCTTGGTCAAGGCATTAGCATTGAAGTCTTGAGAAGAAAAAAAATCACCGCCAAGGTAGTTCTCTAAATTTTAAGTTCATTCTTTCTTAGAGTGGGAGAGAGTTTGGACCGTGTATTAGTTTTTTTATTTCTCGATCGACAACCAATAGAAGAAATTCAAGTTTAAAGTGTAATGATGGTATCTTTTTTTTATCTTTTTATGTGTTCTAGACTTATGATGGGGTAAAATCTCATCTTAATGGTGGAAGATAAATCCCCTATTATGAAGATGTAGTTTATTTATTTATTTATTATTTTTGTATATATATTTCTATTATTTTTCTTTAATGTATCCAATAATTTCCTTCCTATGAAATAATAATGTTGAAACAAAACGTGCACGATCGAGTTCTATCACCATAAAAATTGGGGTATTTCTCATTATTACTTTTTTTTTTCACCGTTATAATTTTAGTAAAACTTGTTTAATAACATTTTAGTTGCATATCGCTGTTGACTTATGCTACTTTATTTGAGTTAATTTGTCATGCTTAGATAGCTTCAATTCCTATAATGCTTGAAGAATTTGAGGAGTTATTATTGAAAATATATGACTAGCGTCAATAAAATACATTTATTGAAAATCATCTATTAAACTAGCAATTAGCGTTGGAGTTTATTTAATAAAATTTATAAAATAAATAAAAAGAAAAATAAATATTTGGAAATATAGAAATAGTCTTATCTTTAAAATAGGGGTGAAATCATTCACCATTAGGACTTCTCATTAAGTGAATTATTGAAAACCGACAACTTTAGTTTAGTTAGTTAAAATATTTAGAATTAAAATTTTCATTCTTAGTTTAAATTAGTTCGCTAAAATCCAAAAATTGTTTTAAAATCAATATAGTTAGTAATTGGTTAATTAAATTTCTTATATATTTCTAAATTCTCCACTTCAAGATTAGTTCGACTCTAACTTGATTCTATTCTTTTTAATTGTTGCAAGTTTAGAAATATATTTATTGATTTGCAGGTTCTAAAAATGACAAAAATTTGTATAAATCAACCATAAACAAACGGAAACTCCAAGTTTCTCTAAATAATAAAGATAGTCACATTCAACCAAGCTACATATGGACTGCTATATATATGATGATGTTATTCTAACGTCTTTTGTCATATATTTGAGTTTGTTTTTGCTATATGCATGCCTCTATAGCATATTACCATATATTACCTCTAATTGTCCCATACCAAAATCTTACGTTAGTAACAAAATAATAATAATTATAATAGTATATAATTCACCTTAAAAAAATATATTTGTAGTATATGGTAGTTGTAGCAGCTCCTCTTGAATGGCAATCTTGGATCCGTCTCTGTACTAACTAGCCAGTACATATTCCAAACCTTATGACCTTAGTCAGGATGGGCTTTTGAAAGTGGAAGTTGCGTCAGATTCGCTAAGGGCAGTAAAAGCTATTAACATGCTAGAGAAGCCCCCTTGGTATTGTCTGGATTTAGTCACTCCCATTTAAAGTTTGAGTCTCCACTTTGACTACATCTTCTTCAGTCATGTAGTACGAGAGACGAACATGGCAGCAAACTATTTGGCTACTATTAGTCCATCACAAGATGCACATAATGTAATTTATTTTTTATTTGTTCCCCCCCTTGATCAGCCCCTTTATAGTATTGTGGAGGAGGATAATCAAGGAACAAATTATGTAAGAGTTTCTTAAGCAATACAACATATGAGAGCCTGCCAATCCCTAACTTACCTTAAAAAAAAAAAGAAAAAAAAAATGGGCTTTTTATGATGCTTCTACTATACACAGTGCTTAATCAAGTACCAAACGCTCAAAAGACAAGGAACAATAAAACCAATGGAAGAAGAATAGAATTGTGGCATCAGTTCCATCGAATCATCGATGATCAAATGCCAGACCCCACAAGTAGGAAATATTTAAAGGCCATGCAAAAACAAAATACAACAATTCTCTTGTAACCAATTTTCGGCCGAACTAATACGTGGTAGGCTGCTAGATTTAAAACGCAGATTAGATTCGGTGTATTGTTTGGTGAGATACTGAGATGAGCCGACAACACTGACTGACTTACGACCACACGTGCAACTTTACTTCTTTCGCTATAAAAACACACAACCTTAAATTGCACCGGATCTGTACGATATATATATATACTCTTTCTCCCTCCTCTCTCTTCAGGTAACATAGATTCTCTCCATCATTAGATTCTTTATTTTTAACAGTAATGTAATATTGATTCCTCTAACTAGCAGCTTTCGTTTTCATAGTCTTAATCATCATTTGTTTTATACCCCGAGTATTTGAACCTATGCATATTTTTGTTGTTCACTTGCTGGTTAAGTTTCATTATGTTGAATATAAGGAAAAATGTTTGGTTTGGTTTCATTGGCTTATTTTTTAATATTATTTTATCTTCACTGAAAACTGGATTTTATAGTTTACTAATATTTTTACTGTTTGCTTCTCATACTGCATACTAGTAACTTGAACTTTTGGTAATCACTTTTATATTATTAGTAACAAGGGTTTATTGTTTGTGGGTAAACGGGCAATGCATGACTCTGTACTGCATTCAGATTTTTATTTTATTTTGTTCTTCTGAATCATCTAGTGTAGTTTTCTTTATGCTTCAAGATTTTCGTGTGCAATCTGATTCTGTTTTTTTTAGAGATAATTTTCATTGTTAGATAATAGGAATATCATTGCAATAGTTCAACACCTCCATCAACTTACCATTAAGGTTTTAATGTTGAAGTTTCTGTAACGATCCACCCCATGTTGCCAGTCATATTGTTCGTCCACTTAGTCAATTTGCCCCAAGTCCATAGTGCCGATGCTTTTGAAGCACGAGTTGCAGCTGGTTCAGTAGGAATTCTGCCCATATGGTGGAATGTACTATATCGTTTCTGATGTACACTACGCACCCCTCTCCTCCTTTGCAGTCCACCGGAATATTCCACACATTGTTTGAATGTGGTGCGGTGGTGCCTACCATGAATTAGAAACGCTGAATATAATTGTATGGAAAGAGATTGTCGCCAATGTTTTTTGATGTATGCCTTTTGAGTTCGGGTGTGAACTAGCAAAGTAAGTTTGAAGCTCAAAAATTTAATTGTCATCGTTATTATAAAGTCATGTGTAACCAGTTTCAGTTAAAAAATGGCCCTCTGTAAAATTTCTTTGTAAGGACTCACATGGAAACTCCAGTCTTGCATTAAGATTGTTGAAGATCGTATGTGCATGGTGTTCCTGTTACGATCTTTTGGAGATCTCTCTCTAGGAACTCTTCCTTCAATAGTTGTCTGTGATTTCTTTTCTTTTCTGGTAAACCCTGTTCTTTGGATGATTCAACCTTGTTTCTTTATCTAAAGATCTACAGTAGTATTGTGCTGGTTTTTTATAGTCTATCTCATAGTGTGATTCTATTTGCAGAACTCAGAGGTATTAGCAACTTCACATAATAATCTGTTCATTCCTCTGAAGTGAAGAATGAACTATAGCCTGGTCTCTTCATCATCTGAAATCCTGTGTTCTTCTTCCAAGAGTTTACAGTTCAAAAATGAGAAATCACATGCATCAAAATCTTTCATAAGGTTTGGCGGGCAGGACCTTTCCCAAACGTTGAATCGTGTTGTGAGAAGGGTGACAGCTTATAAGCCTCTGGTTCCTGGACATGTACAAGAATCATATTATGGGCAGAAACAACAACAGGATGAGGCAAGTCTGAGATTCAAATTTGTGAGGACACTGCTGATAGACAATTATGATAGCTATACATACAACATTTATCAAGAATTGTGTGTCATTAATGGGGGTAATCTCTCTCTCTCTCTCACCTTTTTTTGGTTAACTTTCTCCAGTTAATTACTATTGTTCATGTTTATCAGATATTACATTGGGTTATTAGGTACCAATTAACAAGTTTGTAATGCTACGTTCTTCAGGCATATTGTCCTTTGAATCCTTAACTTTGTTTGTTTTTATTTTATTTTTCCGGCCCTTATATATTAGGACACAAGCTGAACCCTGGTTTGATGGATGTACCTCAAATGGTGAAACAAATACTTATAAAGATATACATGAACACGGCTGATATTAAAACTAATTGACTTTAGAAGAACAAGCATGGAATCATCAAATCCTTATCCCAATTGTTGTCTTTGGCCGTGTCCTATTCTTTATATTCTATTTGAAGCACTGGCCTCGTTTTGTACAAGTCCATAAATCTGCTTGCACTTAACTCTTGGCCCTCTCTTGTATAGTGCCAAACCATCTCACAGCATTCTCAACACCGATATCTTTACTATGCTGATTGTGTGAACAATCTTTGTTTTAAAAGCCCGACGTTGTCCCTTAAGAGGATAGTTGGTTTTGTTTGCCTTTATTCTGCTTTCTGCTGTTACAGTATCCAATTTTAAGAAAAACATACTTTACCTTAAGAGGGTGGAAAAAGATGAAAACAAGTTATGGGAAACTGTAGAGTGAATATGCGCGAGGAACAATATTATGAAGCACAAAGGACTGACTGCCAATCTTTTATGGGCAGATGATCTCTCAGCTTTAAACCTTTTTTGACTGTCATCTGTTATCCATCAATTGTTAGGATCTGTTGAGTCCCTCTTTTTCATGATTTAACATGATAACATATTTTTGTTTCTTCAGATGCATCTTTTTCTTTCCTTTTTTGTTTGTGCTTGACCGTGATTTCAATAGTCACTTATCCTGTCATTCTTTTTTTAATTAGTGCTTGGAAATCTAATAGTTGATTATGTATTGACAGGTTTTACCCGTTTGTATTTTTTTTCCAGTCCCTCCAGTAGTGGTGCAAAATAATGAGCATACATGGGAGCGCATCCGCTATTATTTATATGAAGAGAAGGCTTTTGACAACATCGTCATATCACCTGGGCCTGGTTCTCCAACATGTCCAGGAGACATAGGTTAGGAACTAATATATCCTTAAATTCCACCTGTAGTCCGGTAATGTTCTATGTTGTGAGTATTATTGTTGTATCCTTGGTTAATATGCGTCACAAGATGGAGTTTCTGGAACTACACTGTCAACAACTGAGGTGGCATACTCGAAGGGCACCCTTTTATTTCACCATTTCAAGAATCCATCCATTTTGAAACTTTCTTCCTAAAAGCAGGTGCCTGTTGTAGAATATGTGGGTTGGTTCTTTCACGTTTTATCTTCCAAAAGAAGAGAAAAAGAAAGAAGTTTTGCTGCAATATGTAAGGGATGGTAAAATGTAATTTCAGCTATAGAGATATTTTTGAAAATAGAGAAGACTTCTTGATGATGGTGCCAGAAGATCTTGTACCCATTGTCTCTCTCATAATTTGATGGATGCCAACTTCACAGCTGACCTTGCTGCGATAAAACTTCTTTCTTTAGGATACTTGTGATTGGGAAAGATTTTTAGGATACTTATGATTGGGAAACCCGTATGATTGTATAAATGGGATGACCCAAATGCTGTTTGTTATTGATTTGACCACGTAATTAGGTGGGATCTGTAAACTCGGGTTTGGTGGATTGCTAACCTAGTTGGAAGGCCACCCAGAACAGTAGTGCACCTTAGTCCCATACTGTTTTACTTGCTCCGTTATTGTTAGATTGATTTGTTCTTTGTTTAACAAGCAAAGAAAAGTTAAAGAAGGAAAACAAAGATTTTTCCCCCCATGACAGGGCCACTGGAGTTGTCTGATGAATTCATCCCAAGATAACTAGCAAAATTCTAGACGAAATCATATCACCAGGATCTTAAGTTGAATTTATTTCTTCATATCAAATGCAGGCGAATTATTGGTTTTTATTAAGATTGGGCAGTTACTATTTAACTTTTACAGGAATTTGTTTGCGGATTCTGTTGGAGTGCAAAGATATTCCAATTTTGGGTGTTTGCCTTGGCCATCAGGTATTTTTGTTATGTGCAATCCTATGTTACTTTTTTCCTCAGTTCTCAATTATTTTTAAGTGATAACTGTTCAGTTATTAAAGAAATGCCCAAACTGTTTAGTTGTTAGTTGTTACTGTTTGTTATAGATGTAGAGTTAGTTCTTGGTTTTTGTTAGGTTGTAAAATTTACTTAATACAGAAGGGTCTCAGTGACCATTCTGTTGAGTTTTGTTCTGTCGGATGTATTATATATGGTCCGTTGGCTGCTCTACTTACACAGAACCATTCTACATCACCGGTTGAATATATATTGTTAAGTGTTGTCATACTCTTTTTCCTGTATATCTTCGGGTGATCCTGTGTTGTGTATAGCATGCATTTATCAATGCCCTCAGAACATTCTGAAGGTCTTATATCTTAATATTCCATTTGTTGGGTTCAAACCTCAATGGTTATACATAAGGCGTTTTTCTTGATGTTATTAGGCTCTTACTTCAGTTCTGAGTTATTACTATCTCAGCTGCAACATAGCTTAGCTGGTAAATTTTGTTGGAGTTGTTACTATATATCTGGGTTCTGGGCGTGCTAGCACACTAATATGCAAGTCTTATCTATCCAAAAAAACAACACGAAAAGTAAAAGGCATCCGTTTTTTTAGCTTGCCTGTCTCCATTTGGCATCCATCTAGATTCACTGTTAAGTGCATGGGTAGAAAGTCTCCCAAGCACTCTGAGTGGATGATTACTATCTAAGGACGTTTAGGTTCACCACATATTTTGATGCAGTACATGTTGAGGAATTGGAAAAGCGGACAACAAAGTTAGAAAGACATGGACGCACCATGTTTGATTGGAGACGGCCAAATAAGAAGAACCCACCACTGTGCAGTGGACACCACCCTCTCGGGCCCAAAATCCATAGTTTAGGCCTTCAAAATCAAGTTTTTGCCGTTTTAGGAAAGTGTTCTTTTTGCTATAACTTTTGCGAGGAGAGTCCGTTTTCGGTTTGGCGTGTTGGGTTAGTTTTATTTTTATTAGTAGTTTCTTAATATGTGATTATCAAAACTTTCCATTTTTGGAAAATTTTGAGTTTTGTGTTAGTTTGGGAATTTTGCCTATAAAGGCTGGGCATCTGTAGTAGGGTTTCAGTTTTGATTGAATGAATACTATTAATAGTTTCTTCTCTTGTTTTCCATTGTTTTGGTATTCCTTGTGCGTGAATCAACAAACTTTGAAGCCATTATTCCCTGGTATTCATAGGAAGCTTTAGTGTAGGTTGTGAAAATCTGCAAGCTATAAATTTTTCCCAACATCACATTTTTAGCTTTCTGCTCTTTTGTTGTATATTCTCTGAGCAAACCAAATTATATAGATAGAAAGAATAAAAGGCATGTAATCTTTGAACTTCTTGCAACCTTCTCATCTTCACCCAATATGCATGTAATCGTCTATTGTTTGTGGATTTTTTTTTGAAGAAACCATGGACTTTTGTCACAGGATACACAAAAGCATTAGGAATTACTCACTAGGGAGAACAACTAAGATGACGAACAGCGAAGATGCACTCCCCGTGTCGGTCATGTTTGGCTAACTGTAAACATGCCCGAAATATTTATAGACACGACTGATGAAATTTTTAGCACAAGATATAAATGAATGCCCAAATGGAATTTTGTTTATAAACTTGCCACACAAGTCACTGGAGTACTAAAACACCTTCCAACACTAGTGACAAGAACCACCCCCACTGCATTGGACTCATTGCCACCCCACCTGCAATGCTACCACTTTATCTAACTGCTAAATAAATATTGTCGATGAGTATATCAGTGGAAGACTTTAAAGTGTAAGAACTGTCTAAACCTGTTAGGGATAGTCATCCAGATGATCCATATAAACCTAATCCTACTGCATTTGACAGTTGGTTATTGCCAGAGCACCATCTTTGAATGAAAATGAGGTATTTAGTTGGACCAGCATTCTTTTTCCTTGTAGTGCACTAAATTTCCAGCAACTCAAGCGAGTAGGAATGTTAAATGCAATCGTAATCTGTGGTGTTTCATTGGTTTCTGTTATTTGTGTATACTATACTATACAGTTATGCCTGATGATAAATTCAACACTACAGGCCTTAGGATATGTGCATGGTGCTCGAATTATTCATGCGCCTGAACCTGTCCATGGACGTTTGAGGTATCGTAAATTCCTACTTTAAGATTGGTTGATAGGTATCCTTGGTCCCCAGTTGTTCAATATTAATCTTCTTCTGTTCTTCTTTTTTAGTAGGTTTTATCTGTTTGTATAAATTGATTTGAAATTAGCCATTTTCTGAACCATTGTCTTATTTTAAATTTGATGTCGTATTTTTAGCTTCATCTGTTGTTAGCTAATTAGAACTTTATGTTTTCCCAGAAGGTTAGATTTAAACTTGGTTCCAGTACGGTGCGTATTAACTTATTCCTTGTCTCCTTCAGTGAAATCAAACACACTGGCTGCCATCTGTTCCGTGATATTCCATCTGGCAGAAACTCAGGGTTCAAGGTGCGTTAGCATGCAGAGTATCTGATTTACATTCTGAATTTTAACGTATACTGTGACTTGTTTAGTATGTTGTGACATCTAAGCCACCTATCTTCTTCAACTCAATATGGGCATGTTTTTTTTTACTGGATCAACCAACATCTGTTTTTACGTTTTGCTCCTTGTATATGATGCAATATTAGGGTTTGTCCCTCTAATTGTTGTCAGAGTTTGGCCCCTCTAAAAACCAGAACCGATCAAGTATTTTCATAATTGCCAAAATCCCTCAAGTGCATCCCATGTGAAGGGCCAACACCTGAAATACTAATTTACAAGGACTAAAGACAAATAAACGAAACAAAACTAATAAAAGGCAAATAAAAAAAACTTAAAAATCAAGAGACAATTTCAAGTATTTTAAAAACTATTTACATGTGGTGTTTACAATTAAGTGTCTTATTCTTCAAATACTTTTCCCTTACTGGTGCTTGAGATTAGATTGTCTTCAATCTTCCTTTTGTTAATGATCCTTGACTTGAAGCTCCCCCGTACAGTTGCAAGTAGATTCACTTCGAAAGAATTGAGATCAGGACAAATGTGTTGGCCTTCACAAAGTTTGAGGAGTATCCATACTGATTTTTCATTGTATTGTAGAGTTATCTATATGAAAGATCACCAAAATATGATCATAGTCATTACTATCAGAAATATATGACAAAAGACTACACAACGCTTATGATATGAGCTTAAAACGTTGTTTGGACCTAAGTTACATTGACACGGATATGCATGTCTGTATGACTGTTTCCGGCACGTCGATAAAAAATTTAGGTATATCACTTACAATATGTGTCCGTGCCATGTCCGACACGGAATGTGGATACATATCCAACATGGATTCTTTTTAGAATATGGCGTGTCCGTGTAACTACCCTGAACCTATTTGTTTATTGTTATACGCCTATCCCATAGGCCAATATATAAGTAACGGCTTACAGAAATACACACAACAATACATAAAACAGATATTTGTTCAAACAAAAGTGGGCTGTGCTGGGTATGTGGACATCCCTTAAATTGTACCTATACAAGCTAGTTCTTGCACAAAAAGAAAAAAAGAAAAAAAAAAAGAAAGAAAGAAAAGCTATTTCATGCTGTTGCATGTGAGTTATTTGGTTTTGGATTATGTTTTTTTCCTTGAAATAGATATAGGCCATTTTGAACTTAGTCTTTAGTCCTTCCTGTAAATTAGTATTTCAGGTTTTGGCCCTTGACGTGAAATGCACGTGAGCGAATTTTGGTGATTATGAAAACACTTTGCCAGTTCTGTGTTTTAGAGGGCCAAACCCTGAAAAAAGATTAAAGGAGGGCCAAACCCTAGTATCACATTATATACCAGCCTAAAAAGAGGATGGCAGGGGAGAAACTTACCATAGTACAAACTGTTGTATAGGGGAACATTCTGGACCTTAAAAAAACATAGTTTCAGAAAATTTCAACACATTGAGAGGCTGCAATATCACTCCCGAAATTTTCTGAAAGTTCTGTAAATCCCAGGAGTTACTGCTAAAGTTTGTGACATTTTGTTCTATGGTCTTCCCTATAAAAGAGAAGGATAGTAAAAGGACTACAAGGTAGAGAAAGAAGAAGTGTGTCGTGGCTTATAACATGCCTTTTACGACAGTCCTCCAATCAAAAGTGGATGTCTTTGATCCCTCCTTTCAGTTTCCGACGGTATCCATTGCCAAATGGTGGCTTTCACACTCATCACCTTGGAATTGACTTCAGTTGGTTTATACTGAGATATATCTTTCTTTTGGGATTGCTAAATACTCCAAGGTGCCGCAAATGGGACTCAGGGCCATAAGGAACTCTGATACCTTGACAAAGTGTATTCATCCCAACTTTCAGTGCATGTGAGAGGAAAAGAGCACTGTTAATGCTCAAATGTTCCAATAAGATCTCGAAACTGCTCTGCTGAATGAACAGTTGATGAGCAGGCAATAATATCGATAAAAAGATAGTGCCCATAATTGCACAATGAAAATGCCATGTTTTTTGAAGTTGTCTGAAATTTAGAGAATCGAATTGTATTTTTTAGCAAGAAACCAGAGATATCTGTAAAATCATAGAATGCGTAAAGTTTTTGGAAAGGTTGGAGATAACTGTGGGAAGGCTCCTGAACTCTCCATTTAGCTACTATAATGTGTAGAATGCATGCCAGGTACCATGACATACTAGTGTCAATATGAGCAACTACTCTTGTAGGTTGTGACCCTTTCTGAATATTGTTCCTGCAGGTTGTGCGCTACCATTCCCTTGTGATAGATCCCAATGCACTTCCCGATGAAATAATTCCTATAGCTTGGAGCTATCCTGGGGAGACACTTCCTTTTCTTGACTACCAAAAATCTGATGTTCTCAACGATGCTTATGGGGGCCAAGCTGAGCAAAATCATTTTAATAATTCGAAGAAAGCAAAAGTCATCATGGCCATTATGCACTCAAGAATGCCTCACTATGGTGTTCAGGTACATTAAGTAGCATCTTTAATTTGCTCTGTAGCTCAATTTTTACATTAACAACATAACACATGCTTTTATTTTGACCTTCAGTTTCATCCCGAGAGTGTTGCAACCCGTCATGGAAGGCAAATTTTTGAGAACTTCAGAAAAATTACATTGGATTATTGGTTAAGGTCACCACGACTTCATGAAAGAAAGGTTCACAACAGTGGTAAACTTGACTTATTTCTTACTAATGCTGATAGTTATTTATTTTATATGTGCATCGGGTTTTTGTCTTTCTTTAAATTTTGGTATGACCTAACTGCGTACATAGTTACATACATATACCTGGATTACGAATGAGGGAATGACACAGTGCGTGTATTTGACATTTAGTGAGACCTCTAACCTCTTCTGTAGAATAAAGATCATTAAGAATAATCAAAGGAATAATACTGTTCAATTGTGCACATGACGTTTGGTTTTTTTTTCCTAAACTTGTTTTAGTTGTGACTTCTGGTATTCAAGCAAAATTAGAATAATAGGAAAAGTGTGACATGGCATGTTGTTGGTCTTAAATAATATCAACTGGTCCAGGAGGAAGGTCTGATGAACGAAAGAATTGTGCCTAAGAATCTACTATGTTCATTTTAGTGAACGCTGGTTTATCATGGTATCCTTACTCCCATATGAAAAACCAAATCTTTCACTGAGACAAATTTTTGATGAAATAATCCTGCCAAGTACTAATATTTTTGCATCTACAGTGTGCCTTAACATTATTTTTCTAATTTAAAGCGCAGATGCATCTTTATACAGGCTTTCTCTTAAACGGACATGTTATATAGTGTCTTGAGCAGCTTATATAGTGTCTTGCACAGCTTATATAGTGTCGTATAAGCTGTCCACGAACAAGTTAATAAGTGTAAATTAAAAAGCTGTTCAAGACACTATATAAGCAGCCCCACGAACATGTCCGTTTAAGAGAAAGCCTACATCTTTATATGGTTATTCTACTATTTTCGCTACTTCTCTGTGACATAAATTTTGCTTAGCATTGGTGCAGATCCTTTGCCACTCAACTACTTAGAAATTCATCTTTATATGGTTATTAGGTTATTTTTGCTACTCTGTGACATAAACTTCGCTTAGCAATGATGCAGGTTCCCTTTGCCAGTCAACTACTTAGAAATCTACCACAAAGTAAGCTAGTAAGTGAGGGGAATGGCGGGAATCATTTACGTGTGAGAAAGAGAGTTACACCTTCATATGAAAAAATTGATGATCGATTTCTAAAGTTGAAGTGGAAGAAATTTGATTCCTTGGCTAGTATAGCTGGAGGAGCTAAACATATTTTCTGTGAACTTTTTGGAGAGCAGAAAGCAGATAACACCTTTTGGCTGGACAGTTCATCAGTTGAACAGGTTACTTTTATCCCTCAATTCTTTTTCGTAGTTCTGGTTCAACAGAAACATATGATTTATTAACAGTTACACTGTATCATACTCATGTTTCTCGTTTAGACAAGTAATTTTTAATTTGATTAATTAAAGATGAATGTGCAGTACTAGTTAGTCAAAATTGAAAAGGATTGCCTAGACTGTCTAGAGAGTTTAGTAGTTCAAACCAATGTGCGTGAGTAAATGTGGTCCGCTATATAGATGAGTCAATGGCATGTAGAAGTGAGTCTTCTGAGCTCTCATGTGACCTTTAATAAAAGTATTCCAGTTTAATATAAAGCATCAGCGTATTGGTAATTCTTTTTTCATTGACTAGTTTGGAAGCTCTGCATAAATTGAGTGTGCATCTGCAATCGAATTTTCTCCCCAATCTGCATATCTATGTTGGAAATTGTATTAAGATGATTTGATATATCCTTCCTTAGTAGGAATAGGAGATAAATCAATCAGCCAATCAAGGAGATATTCAGGGAACTGATTGACCTGTAGGATAGTCTCTAACAGCAGAGACTCTAATTTAGGGGCAGAATTATTTCTCCTCAAAACTTCATTGAGACTTGATGTCGGAGTTATTGATGGTATGTAGGCAGCTTTTGTTGGTGTAGTCTCTTTCCTTCTTCAAAATCACCCCTTTACCCATTGTACTGGTTATTTGTTCATCATTTTTCCATTATAAGCGAATCATTGGGAATATTTGGCTGTAGATTGAGCCTTATTAACTTTTTTCCCTGACAGACTACTCAATAGAGACATGAATATGTGTTTTTGATACCAACATGAATTTTCAAGACATCGTATGACATGTACATACATTTACTTCACTCATTCACAACTTTATGTATTTCAGAAAAGTTTTATGTAAACTTAAGGTAATCTTGAATCCAAATTACAAGTAACACATACAAAAATAAAACACATCAAATAAGTCGTGTCATTTGTCTAACATGTAGAGGTCACATAATGTGTGGTATTGTGAACTTGCAAAATAGGTGGGTATATGTGTGTTGGCATGTCTACCGTTTTACCATAGACAATGTGTCAAAATAATAATAATAATAGTAATAATATAATAATAATTATAAGAAAATGGTACTTTGTAGTGGGCTAGTAGCACAAAGTTTTACAAATAGCTTAGACTGAAGTTTGATTAAATATATGGATAATGTTGGCATGTCGCGATCCAACTGTTGGAGTAATGCACTAACACACATATGGAAATATATGATAAAGCCATAAAGCACGCTTTGCTTTGGTTACCATTATTTAGCATTAGTTTCTGGTTTTTAATGAAGCTTTTAATTATTTTTTATTTGTAATCTTTAATTTTTAATTTTTCAATATTCTTTGACAGTACTGAAAGTTTTGTTTAACATTTCTTGTGGAATTGCCAGAGAAGGGCACGCTTTTCTTTTATGGGGGGTAAAGGTGGACCCCTATGGAAGCAAGTAACGTTTAGGCTATCAGATCAAAGGTATAAACAATTATCATTTCTACTTTTGTACTAAGCTTAAGTTTGTTTTCTTATTTCATTGGCTAGCCAGTATCTGTATGGATTATGGAACATGACTATTATGTCCTTGCTAATGTGCTTTGCAAATTCCCGCTCACTTGGCTATCTATAGTGTTCAGCTGATGGACCACCTCTGAAATGAACAATGATGCCATACATTTTTATAAATAATACAATCTCATCTGCATTTTAAGACTTCAGCTAGCACTTCAACAGCTAAGAAATATGTGCTCTACTGTTGTGCCCAACTGATGACATGTCTTAGTTGCTTTTAATTTATGTTCTCTCCTGATGTTACTGCTCGCTGTGATATTTATAAATTTTGGATCCATTTCAGTGATATGATTGCAAAAATTGGAGGCTGGTTATCAATTGAAGATGCCCAAGGTTCTGTGAAGAAAGAATATTTGGAGGATGGTTTTCTTGATTTCCTGAAGAAGGTATCTAGGACCCCTAACCTGTTACTGTTATGTTCTGTTAAACAATGTCTTTTTTCTGTTTCTTTGCAAACTAGGTTGGTGAATTTTCTTTATGTCGTGTTCAACAAACTTATATTGTTTAAGACTGTCAAATATTGGAGTTTCCAAATTATTAAATTTGTTGTCCTGAAAACGACACAATTTTACGATGATTTTCTCCTAAGAAACTCATGCTTGTAAAGAAAAGAATTGCATAGGTATATTGATTTTATCTGCAAGGCATTTCTTTCAATGTATGAGTGCCCTTTTGTCATAAAAGACTTATACATTTGTAGCTCTGTAGTGATGGTCTGACGGATATAGCAACCAAGTGTCCTTGTCATTGTTTGAGGAAATGTTAACCAAACTGATGAAACATGACATTCGACAGTGATGTCTTAGTGTTATATGAAGTCTTTTAAACAGGTGCAGTATGTCTGTCATTTATTTGTGCAATTCTACCTCTCCACGGACCCTTGCAACGTTTCCGTTTTCTTTTGCTTAATGCAAGATAAAAATAACAATGTCTACATTCTTCAGCCAAATTTATGAGGCAAATATTGTGTGCAATCATACTGCAGAGTCAGTGTCAAAGTGCATATCAACATCTTGAGAAATTTTCAGTTATTGTTGCTGCATATTAGCCAATGTGGGTTCTGATTCTTTTACAATATTCTTATCTAGTACTAAATCTATGACTTCTGATTTTTGTGATGTTTTGATTCTTACAATCCACGTGTTATACTCGTACCTGTACACATTTGTGCAACAGTCTAAGTTTGACAGTATTAAATTATCTAGTTTCAGTAGTATTTATTAATGTTATACCTTTTCCGTGGAAAATAACACCTCCCCAGACGGACCCAAATTAAAAAAAGGTCCCCACGGTATTTTAATGCATCTTCTATCTTTGTCCATTCACATTGTCCATCGATTTGACGGCGAAGAAGCCTTATTTTATGTAATGATTGGTTTGCATATCATGGCCACTTTACAAAACTCACATCACAGATATTCCTCTGTAGGACCGGATGTCCTAGTCCGTCTACAATGTATATTTCAAATAGGAATTTGTAAATTTATGTGGACTACAATTTGACATGTTTAATAGGAACTTCATTCATTTCGTTACAAGAAAGAAGACTATGAAGGTTTGCCGTTTGACTTTTGTGGCGGATACGTTGGTTTCATCGGGTATGTGGCTAAAGTTTACACATTCTTAATATAATATGTCACTAAGAGCTATTGTGGTTTAGAGTTTCTCACCTTGAAATAACATTGCAGTCAAAGATATGATGCTGATATAGTTGCTAAGATAAAAATATTTTAAATTTGTAGAACAAAATTTAGCAAGGGTAAATGTTAACATCATTTGTATATTTATAATTGTTATCCTAGAAATGATCTAAAAATTCTTGACCTTTTACACTTCATCAGGATATAATAAATTGTTATGTTTGATATTAGAACTTTACATGCTAATCCCTCTCCCTGGTGAACCCAAAACCTTGGGTCCAACCTTCCAAATCTAGAGAAGGCTAGACACAAACAACAATAAAGTTGTGTTTATGTGATTGCAGTAATGATAAAGCTACGGTGCGCACGCAGGGTGTGTGGGTGCATGCCAATTTGCGGTGCGCAGGATTTTCGACCTGATATTCTAAAGGGGTAGAACTGGACTAAGCTACTATATTTTTTTAGTACTCCCATTAAACCTGGATGTAGTATATAATTCAGTATCCAACAACAAATGACATATTATAGTCTACTACATTAAAAATGACATATTATGGTTCACTACGTTAATTTACACTAGAATATGAATGTTTTGTCATCAGGGTTGACAAAGATTTGGCTCTTAGAATTTTTTCAGGTAATATTGGCACAAGAATTGGAAGGAATTGATTTAGTATTGCGAGCTGGTATATTGGAATAAGTCTTTGAGAGCTATACAAACCTTACATCATAATGAAATATGTGTATGGTAATTTGAACGTCTAAACATAGCCGTAATTTGAATGCGAACACTTAAGTACCAAACATAGCCGTAACTCAAACACCAAACTACAATGTTTAACCGTTAAAACACAAACTTAAACACTTAATTGCAACACAAGAATCAAACACCAAACTAAATTGCACCATGATCACTTAAACACATAAAGTAAACATAAAAATAGAACTATAATCAAACACCAGACACCACTAGCTACTGCTTCCATCAGATTCCACATCAGACATACACAACACAATCTCTTTCTTCTTCTGTAGCTGCTTCTCCATCAACACCACCACTATCATCATCTTCATCAGAATCATCAATAGGACAGTCCATACATTCCAGCACATACATTCAGATAATTCTTCATGGTAAGAGGAAACATTGATTTGTGAGCCTTCTGCAACCGCCTCCGTTCCTATTTTGGTTTGGCATACCCGTTTCCCATCCTTGTACATCACATTTGTTTCCAACTTATATAATTTTTCTTGACATCCATTACGCTTCCTCAAATGCCTAACATGGCCAGTTTTTTCTTTGATTTGTTTCATCTTCTTATCTAATAATTTGTTATTTTCCAACCTCTATCTATTTTCCGAATCCATCTCACTACTGGTTTGTGCACTTTTTCCTTTTGCCATAGTTTTCTTGGGTAGACAAGTGCTTTTATAGCTAAAATGGAAGTCAATTCGTTGGGAATCAAATACTTGGTTGTGGTTTTAATACCTGCTAAGGAATCCTGCAACCAATAAAGAGACAACCATGCACCAGTACTCTACATGCAATCAATCTATTCAAATAATAGAGATACATTCCATTCCAAAAAAAACTAGACAAAACATGCATAAGCACTGCAAATAGAACATGGCCTTAACATAGATAAGCACTACAAATAGAACGTAGCCTAATGTATGGTTGCACTGCAAAACACATATACAGTCGCTTTGTCTATTTGCAGTGCTTATATATGTTAAGACTATATTCTCTTTGCAGTGCTTATGTATATTAAGACTATGTTCTATTTTATGTTTACTTTATGTGTTTAAGTGATCATGGTGTAATTTAGTTTGGTGTTTGATTCTTGTGTTGCACTTAAGTGTTTAAGTTTGTGTTTTAACACCTAAATGTTGTATTTTGGTGTTTGAATTACGGCTGTGTTTAAATGAAATTATGGCTATGTTTGGTACTTAAGTGTTCACAATCAAATTACGACTATGTTTAGGCGTTCAAATTACCATGGACATATTTCATTATGATGTAAGGCTTATTTCAACTCTCAAAGACTCTTATTCCAATATAACTCTACCAGTTTGCCATCACAACCAGCTCGCAATACTGATTCAATTATTGTGCCAATATTACCTGAAAAAGTTCCAAGACCTTGATCTTTATTAACCTTGATGACAAAACATCCATATTCTAGTGTAAACTAATGTAGTAGACCATAATATGTCATTTTTAATGTAGTAGACTACAATATGTCATTTGTTGTTGGATACTGAGTTATATGCTACATCTAGTGGTTTAATGAGAGAATGCTACAATCTACATCTAGTGGCTTACTGGGTGTACTGAAAATATATAGTAGCTTAGTCCTTCGAAACTTCTTCACCCGGTTCTACCCTTTAGAATGTGTGGTTGAAATCCTGCGCACTGCCCACCACTAATTGGCGTGCACCCAGCACTCTGTATATACCTATTACCTGCATAGATAGAGGGGATTAGGTCTTAGGGTAAAAAGCAGGGATGACCAACCATAGTGCTCCTTCTTGGGAAGGGGAGGGGAACATGAACCAGGATCTCATGATCTAAATAACCTCCTGAAAAGAACTACTTATAGCAACTCATAGGAGTCATCATGATACCAGTCATGTGATTAACAGCCACTTCTGAGTCAGCTGGCATGTGGCACGCCTCAAGCCGACTCTTGATCATGTGCATCCCAGTCCACATTGTTCACTTTGTGTAGTCTCTCCTAGTGCGACGTGTCTTGGTTGGGTGGCATATTTTTTCCCTGTGGCTGCCAGGAGGGCATGGCTTAGCACTCTGCGGCCCTCTAGACCACTAATTCATTGATTACTTGTCATGAAGCAGGTATGACCTTAAAGTTGAATGCGGTATGACATCCAATCACCACACATCAAGGGTACCAGATGCTTGTTTCTTCTTTGCTGATAATCTTGTTGTAATTGATCACCTCAGTGATGATGTGTATATACTTTCTATACATGATAGCCATCATACAGAAAGTACTGGCACGCCATGTGAGAGCTCAACCCAGAATTCCTGGTTGGACAATACAGAGCAAAAGCTTCTTTGTTTAAAAGCTTCAGAAAGTAAGAAGTTCAAGGAGCAGATGTCAGGGTCAGCAGCATTAGCCCCTAATGAAGGAGGTTTCCTTGCTGATAAAACAAGAGATCAGTACGTGGAAGATGTTAAAAAGTGTCTGAAGTTCATAAAGGATGGAGAAAGCTACGAGTTGTGTCTTACTACTCAGATAAGAAAGAAGATAGAAGACATAGATAAGATAACACTTTACATTGCATTGAGGGAGAAAAATCCTGCACCATATGCTGCGTGGCTCAATTTTTCCAAGGAGAATCTATGCATTTGCTGCTCTTCGCCTGAGAGGTTCCTAAGGTTGGATAAAAATGATTCACTAGAAGCAAAGCCTATAAAAGGCACCATTGCTCGTGGCTCAACACTGGAAGAGGATGAACTGTTAAAATTGCAATTGCAACAGAGGTATGAGAAAGTAATAATGCATAGACAACTTATAGCCTATTTTACCAGAAATTGCTACAAAAATGAACCTCTACCACTGCCGACTATAAGAGAAAGGATAAAGTTTATCTTTTGTCTGTGACTTTAACCAATAGAATGAAAAAGCTTCTAGTCCTTTTCGTCAGCAATATTATCTCGCTGCGAGTTTTAGAATATGCTTATCAATCGTCAACTAGCTATATTTTATATTGGCTAGGTATTAATGTTTTCATGTGGTTTAGAAAATATTTTTGTTTTCAGATAATCTGGAAGCTTATATGATATAGTCTGCCATTCATATCCATGAGACATACTGTGCTATTGGTAAGTTACAGACCTAGATGGCCAAAATGCCAAGTGGTCTGATATTCTGAAAAGAGAAATTCCTCTCTTCCTGTTTAGGTTGGCTATTCACTTCAGCTGTTTCAAGTTTGGTTAGCAGATTACCCAAACTTGAAGACGATATAGTACGCACAGAATACTCTGGGAAGTTCAATTGCACTTGGATATAAAAGAATATGAGAAGCATCTGCACCAGGAAGTCTAGATTGCAGTTCGAGGCCTTGACTACCTAGGGTACACATTTGAGGACCGTCTAGCAACAATATGAAGGGAGGTCGTCGACACCTCCCTTCAGTTTAGGCTGCCTATCAGAAACTATACCAGAATTTATCGTTCAGCATTCATGATAGTATAGAAAGGTGTAACTTGCAATTAATGGTAATCTTGAGAGAAAAAATCAATGTTTTGAACTCAAATCTTTGCCTTCCTTTTGAAACTAATTTCTTTAACTTTTCTTTTCATTAACAGCGAGAAGGACCAAGCCGAAAATCTAATGATTGTTGATCTTCTGAGGAATGACCTTGGCCGTATTTGTGAACCTGGCTCAGTGCATGTGCCTCGTCTCATGGAGGTGGAATCATATGCAACTGTGCACACTTTGGTGAGTACAATCCGAGGGACAAAGTGCTCGAATTTGAGCCCAGTGGATTGTTTCAAAGCTGCATTTCCAGGAGGTTCAATGACTGGTGCACCGAAGTTGAGATCAGTGGAACTTCTTGATTCTCTTGAGAGCTGCTCTAGGGGTGTCTACTCAGGATGCATCGGTTTCTTCTCCTATAACCAGACATTTGATATGAATATAGTGATTAGAACAGTTGTTATACATGAGGACGAAGCTTCAGTTGGAGCTGGAGGCGCGATTGTTGCTCTGTCAAATCCAGAAGATGAGTATGAGGAAATGATTTTAAAAACACAGGCGCCTGTGAAGACCGTGATGGAGTATCAGAGCTATTCAAGTTGAAACTTCAATGTCACAAATCAGTTTCAGTTTTTTTTTTTTTTTTTTTTTGATTGGCAAGTCTGTTTTAAATGAGATCAGTAACTCTTTGATGCTGGCGGGGTTCGATCCCCAGACCTCTGGTGTCATCACCCAAAGGTTTTACCGACTTTGCTAGTCGGCACCTGCAAATCAGTTTCAGTTAATTGTATATTACATTTATTATTTGTTTCCTGTCTGGGGATTTCTATTGTAGCAATGGGAATCATCTGGATATTGATATCCTCTAAAGGGGATTTCATTGATAGATGTCATGTGTTGTCTTAGTTGATAAATGATAAATGTCATGTGTAATGTGTTGTCATTGTTGATAAATTTTGTTCTAGGCATATTATTTTGCAATCTTCGTGGGGCATGCAGTTCAAAAATTGTCAAAGGTCATCTAACTAATTGCAGTTGCAACACCACTACTTGCACCATTGAACAATATGTATAGGTGGATATGATAGCTTTGTGCTGGTGATACTCACACTACATAACTACAAATCAAAGCTCAAGAATGGATACTGAACGAAGAGAAGTAGGAACCCTGACAAGGAGCTAACGCTGAAATAAGGCTATGACAACTAAGAAAGTAGCAGCAGGAGACTAGAAACTTAAAGTCAGAGCAGCATGCTTTGTGCATATTCATGCTCACTGCTCCAGATTGTCAAAGACACAGTAAGTATTAACATCAAGAGAACAACTGAATGAATAGCTAATTGACTAGTAAAGTTTTCTGTAGGGCCGACCTTGTTTATGGACTCAAATATCCTGACAAAGATTCTTAAGACAGATCCTGTTGGCCTCACTGTAGAATCAGAAATATATGATTCTGTCTGATAAACAATTTTTAACACAATGGCTTAAGAGCAGAATTTTTTTTAAGTCACTGACCAATACTCACATAAAGACATGTTCCAACATTCAACTCAATGGTGTGCACAGAAAAGAAAATGAAAGAATGGGAATGAAGGTATCAGGGGAAATGCAAAGGGGGTGTAAGAGTAAGCATGTCAAAAGAACTATTGTTTGCAAATTAGAAAAAGATTTCAGTACTTGGTAAATTCACAAGTGCAAGTGTGCAACCAGATTCAAGGGGGGACATAAAGTCAAGTCTTTAGCTGCTGCAGTCTGACAGTAGTACCACCAGTCAGAGAGCCAAATGGCATATATATAGTATAGTATGTGTTTGCTGAATCAGACTTACTAAAACACCCTTGGAACACCAAAAGAGCTACCCTTTTTATGGGCAGCACAGAGCTGCCTCTATAAAAAGGCTAGGGTTTTATTGGGTTATCCAAAACTAAAAGGCGAATATCGCCCCTAAAATCCATGTCAATGAGGGGTAGCTCCCTCATTAGGGACAGTTCCTTAGCTTTCCTCCTTTTCAGTCATGCAAGAACGTTCTAATTCCTCACAAATAAGAACAAAGGTTTATGCTAGATACAAGTTATTAGTGAAGTTACAATTTGTCACAACGAGAATGCTAAGAAGAACCTCCTTGAATAGTTGCATAGAGATCACCCGACAAAAGACAAAACTCATGGCTTGAGATTCAAGCAAGAACAACAAAAAGGAGTTGTTTTTTTTATTAGGGTGACCTCTATGCTACCTTACCAAGAGTTGCCTATTAGCATTCCTAGCACCACAATATAAATTACCAAAATACCCTTACACGCTCGATGACATACGCCACACAAAAATACCTTCGTCCCGCAAGCACGCAACCGTTACTAGCCCTATTCAACCTCGAAAAACCTAACAATCGGAGACCGCCAACACGGTAACATCCCCATAAAGCACACATTATAGAACATTCCAAGAATCCACCCCAAAGGGTATAACAGTAACTTCACACACAACCTTCCTAAAGGCCAAGGTGTGTCATATTTTTCCTAATTTTTGGCCAAGTCTCAGGCCTCTCCAATATATAAACCCATTTTCAAATAAATATTCCCACACCCACACAAACCACAAATATCTCTCTTTCCACTTGTTGCCAAAAACGTTTAGGGTTTCTCGTTCCCACTCATTAAAAGGTAAAAAAAAATAATAACTATGCACCTCGTCTTAATCTATTATTTGTTGTAATTATGTTGCTTTATACTGCTTAGATTATTGTATTTCGTTAAATATATGTATTTACTTGTTATTTGGTTGTTTCATGTTTGTTTTGTGTGTGGTTCTTGATTGGGCATGTTAGTTGGTTGTAGTTAGAAGAATTTGTTTTGGGTTTTGGTTTAATTTGGGTTGGATCTAAAAGTTTAGTAAAGTTATTTTTCTAGGGTTTTGTTGTGTTTAGGAGATGAAATGTGGTTTAAGGATTGACATAAATATCACCTTATAACTTGCATTATATTTTTTAGCTATAACATGTTCTTTTCCCAAGAATTGGGTTCGTTTTGAGTTTTGTAGATATCGTGATTTATGATTCGGGTCGTGGGTTTGTGAGAGAGGTTCTTGGGTTTTTGGAAAGGGTGGATATTGTTAGAATGTTGAGGCCAATAATGGGTTGTTTTCCGGTATATTTTGATCGGGGATATGGTTCATGTCGTATCAAGATCCTATGTTGCAAGTGGGGAGGGGCGGGGCAAGGTGAGGCGGAAGGCTTTCCAAGTGGCACCTTGGGCCGCCTAGGCCATGCCTTAGCACTGCCTTCAACAGCAACTTGCAATTATTCTCACCAAAATTTGTCGCAAGACTCCCCCTTTGACTACATAGTCAATATCTCTGAAATATTTCATCTAAATTTGCGAAATATCTCGAGGACCCATGAGGTTGGAATAATTGTATGACGATATATCATATATGTTCAAGTTATAGGATATCTGGGATTTCGGAATCAATTGCAAAGAAGAGAAGAAAAGAGCGAAAAAGATTGAAATTGTAAGTCTGTAACCACTTACTAACAAGTAGACTAAAAAAGGTAAATCAATCTGAATAAGATTATGGCAAATGCATTCATGTAGTATGGAAGTGGCATAACACTTTGGCAATAGTTTAGAGATTTGGTCTGCATATATATAATCCTGCAGACCAAGACATATGGATTAGTCTGAAGTTGATGATAATGATACGTTTTGCAGGTGATGAGCACCTTGCCATTCCCCAGTTGGTAAGACATTATTATTCTTGTAGTTGATTTAGGTCTTTGGGAAATGCCTCAAATACCTCTAATAAACGTTTTATGTTCAAATGTGTAAAGAATTTTTTTATAGCAGCTCAGCTTAGCTCATACTTGGGACTCTGCACGAGTTAAAATGTAATAATGGGAAACTTTTTTTTTTTGATTGGCAAGCCTGTTTTAAATGAGATCAGTAACTCTTTGATGCTGGCGGGGTTCGAGCCCCAGACCTCTGGTATCATCACCCAAAGGTTTTAGTTACCGACTTAGCTAGTCGGCACCTGCAATAATGGGAAACTTATATTGAGTTCATGCTTGTTTTTGCCCACAACATTGGCTTCCTTTAACATTTTCTTTCGTTATGGTTCAGGATGCTTCTTAAGATTAGTGGATGTTAGTACGTTGTTGGTTCTTTTGTGCACAACAAAAACTATAGTCTGAAACATATGTGAGAGTTGTTCATATGATTTAGGTGCTTCATCTGAGAGTGCTACAAGTAACAGTTTCTATGAATACGAGAAGTGATATGTTGATACAGAGTTCTCTTCCTGGTTCAATTGAAGCGGCTCTTTCTTTTCTATCTGATGACAGAAAGCCAGACTTATTATGTGACTGGATACCCAGAGATGAAACTTGGCTGAATTGTCAGAAAGGTGATGAGCTTCCTAAGGACAGCTGCAGGGAACTCATTTCGACTGAGGAGGCAAATGATTGTGCTGCTGGTTCTTCTTCTTTAGTTCTCTCACCAGCCTGTTACAAGTTATCAAGTATCAGCAATATGTGTGCAAGTTCTACACCAAATCTTGTTTACAAGAGAAGAAAGCTGCAGAGGAACTCTGTTGCGCTTTTATCAGCTCAGGAAACAAATAGTAAGAAAGGAAGTGGTGGTTGTCCTTCCAACATTAGTTCAAAGGATGATAGTTTTGAGTCTCAAACAAAGAAAAAAACTGAGATCACCGGGGCTCCTGTTCTCTCCTCAGGTGTTCACAATGGTGATCTTAAATGTAATGGAAGCACATCCACCTTTGGTCAGATACATCGTCATAATCCGGATGTTAATTATTATACCAGAATTAAAAAGAAGGGTGTGAAGCCGGTTTCAAAGTCAGATTCAATTGATGGACATTCAAGTGGAAAAGAGCACCAATTTGATGAAGCCCTAGATCGTAAATCATCTTTGGAGTCCTCCAATGGAAATGATAGTGTTTCATCATCAAAGTCTAAGTTGGAACTTGGTTCATCTTCCATGAAGACTGACATGGACGATACCGGTGAATGCTCCTCCTCTGGTTTGTTGTCTGACGAAAGTATCTCAGAAAAGGAACGATGCATCTCTTTGCTTAGAAGTCATGGGTTGCTTGAAGGAGTTTCACCTATCAAATCTTGTGCTCAGATAGATGGCCTGGGTGTTAAAGCCGATAAGCATTGCTCCCAATTGTGCAAATCGTGTGGTCAGTCAGAAAACCCGGTGAATATGCTTATTTGTGATAATTGTGAAGGCGCTTTTCATGTATCTTGCTGCAACCCTAAAATTAAGAAGATTCCGATTCAGGAGTGGTATTGCCATCCTTGTTTGAGAAAGAAGCATATGTTTACAATGGAGTCTTTGACCAAAAAGTCATTTAACATCAAGTGTGAAAGGTCCAAGTGTCGCAATAAAGCATCTGAAAGCGAACCAAGTCTTTTAGAATTCATGTTGAAAGACACAGAAGCTTATAAAACTGAAGTTCGGATTGGTAAAGGCTTTCAGGCAGACATTCCTGAGTGGTGTGGTCCAGTTTCTGAGTATGTGAAGTCAACCGTACTTGATTTTATATCTGCATATTATTTATCTGTGATTAGTTCAAATTACATAAATTCTTAGTAAACTGCATTTCCTTTTCATCTTTTGTGGGTGATTGGGAGGGAAAGAGGGATAGGTAACTAATAGCAAACCGTTGCAATAACAATTCTTTTAGTTTGTATTTGTACCTATTTTATATATTTATTCTTGCCCCTTTATGTGTTTGAGTCCAGGGAATACGATTGTTTTGGTGAACCATTGGACATAGACCCTCAAGAATGTGGGAGTTTAAATGTAAGGTTCACTTACAGATAGAAAATTATTTTAGTCATGGTATTTTTCTTTTTGGTGGTGGAGTTCTAAGAAATTGGTATTGATTTTGTAGGAACGGAATACCAATAGACTTTCCACAACTGCTGTAGGTAATTGGCTTCAATGCAGGGAGGTCCTTGATGACGGTTTATTAGGAGAAAATGCCGAGGGAACTATTTGTGGAAAATGGCGCAGGTAAATAATTCGTTTGAACCATTTTTTGCAGTTTACTGTCAAATACATTTATTTTTGTCATGCAATGGGCAGCATGATCTGTTCAGAATTTATAGAATCGGCTATATGGGAAGCCTTCTTACACGAGGATATCATGTCACTGGGTCATTATAATTGTTACTATGTAAAATGGTCATTTCATATTCTTATATTAATCCGTGTTTGATGCACTGACATTCGTGTCGGACACATGGACACGTTATGCATTTACAATTTCAAATCAGGGTCATTTTTAAACCCCAAAAGACTAAGAACTTAATCTATTAACATAGTTACAAGTTACAACTCCATGATATGCCACTTTCTTAAAAATATTTTTGTAAGGAAGCTCTTTGTGAGGTCTTGACTCTCGAGCCCAAGAATAAGTTGTGTAACTAGAGAATAGTAATAGTTTTCTTTCTAATTAGTTATGTCCCCGTTCCTACTTCATATAGGTTGCCGTGTCGGACACCAACATGCATACCTGTGTCAGTGTAGGCATAGAACTTTTATTAGCGATCTTTTGCACTTATGCAACTCCATACTTTCCCATTTAGAATAAGTTCCATTTATTACCATATGGATATGAATGTCTTTGCGGTAGTTTTGGAGGTGGATACTAACTTGGTGGATAAAAGACAAAGGATGACCAGGAAGAGTAATCTGAAGTAAGAAAGGTCTAATGTCAGTGGACAGGGACTAAGACCAAAGAAGAAAAGGGAATCATACATAGGAGCGTGTCTTGCGAGTAGCTCATTTGGATGGTTATGTGACAAAAGTCCATTGGAAAGAATTGTCACGTGGATTCCTGTAACATGGCTCTTTAGTCCTTTTAACGCCTTACATAGCAGCTCCACTCGGCTCTATGTTCGTATGACAAGGTTTATGCCCCACCTTGTTTAGTGGCTGACAAGAAAGGATATTGTCTGGCATTTTGTGGTCTTCCAGACCAGTACTTGCTTGTTCACTCTCTTGATTTGTTCAGCTATAGTCCAGCTGGTTTATCTAATTGCCACGTAGGGCAATGCAATATTAGGCATATCCACAAGTTTAACTTTAAGAGTCAATCCTGTTCATAGTCCTGATTGTGGGGCTTACATTGAACAATTGAATTACATCAAAGTGAATTTTTCATTTTCAAGAAGTGCCAAGAAAATAGACCCTTTGTAATGATTGTCCCCCATTTGCCACAATTAAGCTAATTTTTGCTCTTTTACTGTTATCAAACTTAGAAAATAAATTCCCATGATGGCTGTGCTTGTTTACATGTAAACGTTTCCAATGTAATTTAAACTTGAAAGGAGGATGTTTTGCGTAGTTGGTGGATAGTTTAAGCACTATAGAGTACAGACCTAACAAAAGTGATGTTGTTGGGTCAAATTTTGCTGCCATTATAAAACTGTGAAGTCTTTACCCTTGTTTGCAGTTTTGCATCTTTTTGGGAGGAATTTTATAGAAGAAATACCTCTCAATTACATTCAACATCCCTCTTGTAGGTCAAAACAATCCCCACTTCTTCTTATCTTTATCTGGAAAAGCTTACAGGTAAACAAGCACAGCCGTTATATTTCTTTCGCCACTTCAAAACTATCACAGAGGTAAATACTGGAGACTTGGAGAGTACTTTTTAAAACCAAAACTGACATGTTGAAAAGATCTGGCGGCACGCCGATATACATTAAAATTTGAGTACGTGGGTTAAGTAATTAAGTTTGATGTGGGGTGCTGTAGACATACAAATGTTTAGTGTATAAATATATACACACTAGCAATTATATATACTAATGCCATGTATGCGCGTTGCACGATTTAGATAGAGCAAATAGGATTCAAATAATATTATGTGAAATTTACTTTATTTTCTAGTTTCTAATTTTGCATTAAATGTTCAATTTCAAAAATGATATTTTTGATAACTACATTTCATGCAAGTGTTAAATTATAGTAATGGCAAAAGAGTAAAGTTTAGACTGGGCATGGATAAAGCAGTCTAGAGGCAAGGGCAACGACTGTAAAAAAATCATTCTCCCATTAGAAAGTAGTTAATATATATTTGTGCATATAATTATGTAGCTTTTCTCGCACAATTTTTTTTGTCAATTCATGAGCAATACAGAGACGGATCAAAAGATGAGTACAAAGTAGGTCTAGGTGGCCTACAAGAGGAACATCATTAAATGGCAGCTAAACAGCAAAAAAGCAGCCAGAAAAACTGCATTCCTTACAATAAGAAGAAACCTTGAAAGAGTTCAAAAGAATTGAACAGAGTCCCTGTCCAACCGCATCAGTGCTATTTAAAAAGATTACGAAACCATTGATATACAACACGGTGTGTTTAATATCTATAGATTGACAACGAAAAATCTGAAGGCTCCTTACAATCCATATCCCCCTCAAGATAGCAATTGGGATGATAATCAATAAACTAATAGATGTATTATATATTTTACAGGCTTATTGTATCGGGATGTCTCAAATATTTTGAACTACATTGTTGAGTGCATGGATCTATCTCTTAAGGTTTTGGAAATTAACACTCGGTAATCTTGTTAACTTGAAAGCCATACCTCTGTCCTAAGTTACATTGGCACGGATACATGTGTCCGTATAATACAAAGCATCTGACCACGGCAAAATATAAGAAATTGAGGTATATTAGATACAATGTGTCTGTATGTGTCTGACACGGACACGTGGATGCGTATCCGACACAGACTATTTTTTAAATGGTGTGTGTCCATGCAACATAGCCTCTGTCCATGTAAGATTGGCTCTTAGTTCCAAACTTGTTTCAGGATGAGGTTCATAGAGTCGTTATACTTTTGGTCATTTGCTTTAGTTCTTGTACACATGTTCATACGGGCGGATTAGTTGATATTGTTTTCTCATGTGTGAACAAGAAACTCCTTGTTTTTCCCCTAAAGCAGTTTTGTTCCTTCACTTGTTTATATATAGATGTAACTTTTGAAAGTGGAGATCACTTTTGATTTTAATTTAGAGTATCATTACAGGGCTCCTCTTTTTGAAGTTCAAACTGATGACTGGGATTGCTCCTGTTCTGTCCTTTGGGACCCGATCCATGCTGATTGTGCTGTTCCTCAGGTAACTACTAAATTCCCATTTATTCCTTTGTCCAAGACGCTTCAACATTTTTGTTTGGGATGATGGAAGGTAGCCATCGTTTTTTTTCTCACTCTATGACTTTGAACATCCCATGTGGGACCATACTTAACTTTTCAACACGCCCCCTCTCGGGTGGCATTACTTGAGTCTAACACGTGGACAACATACTTAGGTGTCGTGGAATAAACAGGCTTTTTGGGCCAAACACAGTAGTATGCTCTGATAACATCTTAAACTTTGGGGCATCCTACTCAAAACCCAATGGTGATGAGTGGAGAGGCGTGGGAACTTTAATACTATACTGCAAGGGGTTACGAAGTCCCAGTTTGAGTCATTCCTCTTTGGTTTCCTGACATCCTTGGGGAAACAGTTGTGGTCTCACTTTTCGATTTGGGGTATTCCTTGAGGGCAAGTTGTACTTTCAGGGTGTGAGTTATCACTTTGTCATTCTATCGACTACACTAGTTATTGAAATAATGTTGACAGTGAACTAGTAATAACTAATTAATGAATGTGGTTCCGTATGAGGCAATGCCATAACTTAATGTGTCACGAGAAGATTTCCACACAATTTAGAGTTATTTAAGGTATGATGAAAGGACTTCATTTTGGAGTGTCAAAGTTATTAATTGTGATGTAGGTGACATGTGTGCCCAGGCTCCATAATTATTCTCCTTGGGTTGTGTTAGTGATTCTTGCTTGGGCACCTGGAACCTGTTAACCTTTTGGCTCTTGCAAATCTCAATATTGTCTATAGTATTTACTGTAGGAAAAGAGATTTTTTTTTTTTTTTTTATACACGTATACTTTTTTTTATACATGTATACTTCACACTTTAAACCAAAGTGTGAAAAGAATGGGAAAACAAGAGAAGCTATGTAAATTAATAATAGCATTGAACAAAATCGTGCTCGAAACCAAAGATTCTCCTATATGTCATTTATCTATATTTGGCAATGAGCATGCTTGATGTTAGTCTTTGGAGTACACTTGGCAACCTACCCATCCATCAAAATATCTCATTCACAAACTAGAAAAGATAAAGGTAAGCTGCCTGTATTTGTTAGAGTACATGTGCAAAATAAGTTGTAGAATGAAAGACATGTTGGATTTGATTGATACTAAAGACATTGCTCAATGGTAAAAACTTATAGATTGTGTTTATTGCTAATTGGTTCGGAAGGAAGTATGGAAAGAGAATGCAATGTGAAGTATGAAAGTTTTTAAGTTTACACTAGTCTTACGTAACAATGGTAGCATTTTAATGTATTATTCTTCAAATTTCAATTTTTTCATATTTATGAATTTTAAGCAATTGCGTATAGGAGCTGGAGACGGATCAAGTTCTCAGGCATTTAAAATATATTGAGCTGGTATGTTAAGCATCCTTTTTATTAGTTTTATGTTTTATCCATTGTGTATGTGAATCCATTGCATATATCCTTGTTTGTTAGTAAAACTTACACCTGAATTTTAACATTACAATTAGAAGATATAATAGTTCTTTCCGTTGAATAGTGTATGTACACAACTGTCTTCAACAATCGACACTTACCATGTTTTAGGGGAATTTTTGATGTGATTGATCTAATATATAAGACATTTTCTTACAACATCATCTGAAGAGGTGGCCTTTCTAAGTCTGTGGCAGTGATGATACCGGAGGCCTGGGGTTCGAACCCCGCTACATATTATTGAGTTACTGATCTCTTTAAAAACAGGCTTGCCCACACATTTTTTGTAAGTGCCTTCTAGTTTAGTTGGTAAAATTTTTGGGTGATGATACCAGAGGTCTGGGGTTCGAACCCCGCTACATATTATTGAGTTATTGATCTCTTTAAAAACAGGCTTGCCCACACATTTTAGCAAAGTCAGTAAAACCTTTGGGTGATGATACCAAAGGTCTGGGGCTCGAACCCCGCCAACATCAAAGAGTTACTGATCTCATTTAAAACAGGTTCGCCAAAAAAAAAATAAATAAATAAAATTGAATTTGAATTTCTTATCCTTTTATGATATATTCCCGAGATCTTATTTCATAAAATTCCATTGTTGAACTAAGCATAACACAATAGAGAGAGAATTAGGAGAGAGTGTAGCTAGGCAATTACATTGGACTAACACATTGGACCATCCCACCTCTTTCAAAAGTTAGCCATCCCAATGGCACTTTGACAAGCGATCGAGATGCACAAGATTATATTACATAATAATAAACAACAATTCAGTAGAGAGTTAACAAAGATTTACATCCTTAAACATCACCAGTAAGGTTGGTTCATAAATTCCTTACAGTATAGCCAGTAGCGTAATGTGCCCTTTCCATGCGGTGGAGGATACTATAGATTGCAGAAGCTTAAAGATAGTCTAGTAGAATTGGAGTTCCCAGTTGTCCCATTCACCCACCTTAAATTGACGAGGCATGCTTCTCCTTCTTTTATCTTTACCTTCTTACCTCCACGAAATCACTCATCATCCACCACTCTTCTTCTTTGTTTTTCTTAATCGGAAACATAAGTGAAATGGACACTATGTATAAGGTGTCGTTGAATGCACTTGTCTGTTAATTTCAACTGATAAATAATAAAAGAGAATAGGGGGATTACCGACATTTACAAGTTTACGACTGGAAGGAACTAACAGGCCATGTTGGCTTCTTCCAAGTGACTCCTTATGCACATCATTTTGTGTGACAGAACGAACTGTCTGCTTTCGTTATCTTAATGTAGAAAGAAGACGGAGAAGGTGATCAGTGGAGGTTAGTTGGTGGAATGTAGGGCGGGAGGCGTGTATAGTGAGAAGAAGAAGAAGAAGATTTTTTATTTTGTTTTATATGCAGTTATTCTAGCAGGGTCATCCTTTCCTGTTTCTTTCAAACGGAAGGGTGCGGAGGTGTTATGTTAGTTTGGATTCTTAGAGAAAAGTGAAGAAAAAAGGACAAAACTCAAAAAGAGATTGCAGCAGAAGGGGACAAGGAAGTTACCCTTTTGAGGACATTAGCAACTCTTTTTCTTGTTTACATGTATGTATATATACTTATGCATTTTTTATTGTTCACTGGTCTCATCAATCATCATTGCTGCTTTGCATTCTCGTCCTATTGTGCTTTCTCAAAATAAAATTATTCTATCCCAGTCATTTTGCTCCTAGTGCTCCTAGGACACCTATGTACGAGACAAGTGGTGAGCAATTTATGAGTAGCAGTGCGAAGGTAGTATATTTTTACGTTCCTGTGTTTGCCTTGACAGTAATAGAGAAATAAATAAATAAGAACGTGAGACGTATCTCCCCATTCCCAACCAAAGGTGGGAACTGAGGGAAAGTAAAACAGATAAGGGACACACCTGTGGGTCACTCTAGCCAACATAATATTGAGAAACAAAGTTAGCTTTTGTTTGTGAATATGTCAGAATGGAATTAGAGAGAGATTTGATTGGATGCTTGTCAGTTTGAACTTGGGTTCAACTTCTTTTCCGATGTTAGGATGATAGTCTGAGAGGAATGATTTGGAATTTTTTGTCTATATTTTTTGCCTGTAGGTGTATAGCTCATCCGAAATTGTACTCACTGTGTAAGTATACATGTTGGTTGTTTACCTTTTCTAATAATAGTGTGTAAGAAACTTCTATAGGATTAAAAGGGGCGGGTGGTTGAGGAGAATGTAAAGTCACTTTAGATATTAAATGAAAACCGAATTTTGAATCATTTTTAAATCCTTTACTTTATCTATTGTGGATTTGTGAGGAGATTGACTCATTTGCCAATGCTATTCAAGTTCCATTGCTTTGTCGTGTCTTCCAAAGCATAAAGCCTGACCTGATTACTGCCTAAACCTCTCCCCAGTGCTTAATTTAGCAGTTTTCCTCCACTAGATCTTATTAGCTTAATGAACCCAACAACACCAATTGCTGTTATTTCTTAATTGTGTGGAGAACAAATATTTAGAGAGATGAGGGAGGGCTGGAGTCCGATTTAACTTCTCCCACCTTGGCTCGAGAAGATTAACTTTCAGATATAGATGGGCACTTTTCTAATTTGGGTTTTTTCCTTTCCTAGTTAAGGGCAAAACAGGATGGTGCATTAAGAGGGATTATTGATAGTTGTCAAGTTCCTTCTGCCGCCTGCGTATTAAAATTTAAAGCATAATGTAGTTAGTCAAAGTTAAAAGATGGATTGTGCTTTATTTTTCACCATATATCCTTGCTCTTTTCTCCTGATACTTCATTTTAATCTGTGCAGCTGCGGCCCCGGTTAGGTGGTAAAAAGCCAAAGTTTGATTGCTCCCAAAACAACACAAAGGATGTTAAAACTGTAGCATTAAAAGATGGTGATACTTGAAATTTGACAGTGTGCATAGACCATGCTTCACCTGATGTATGTTGTACTTCATCAGTCTGATGATTTAAAGGAGTTGGATACTGACCAGTCAAAGTTCTTTTTACCTGTAGTGTACAAATATAATGGATGTAAAATTCCACAGTTTTGTCACCTTCGAACAATTTGAACTTGTAGATAAGAGACTAGTTTAATATAGCTAGCTATTGTAATTTTCTACATTATGGCATCCTTTTACCTGAATTCCCAGGATTTAAATACTGAACATGATTGTTAACCTCTATGTACAAGAAGTCAAGAACAATGAGTCAATGAAAATTTATTATCTGACTACTGGATGTTTATTCAACTTTTCGATATCATTCTCTGTGGATATCATTGGTGTATTTGCTTGACTATAATATCTCTATACTTAGTTTCTCTGAAAGCCTTTCTGATATCCTACAACTCACTCTCTCACAGGAAAGATTTCAGGACAGAGTCGTTGAGGTGGTCTGATTATGTAAAGGATCTCCCCATCACTTTTTCACTTTGCATGAAGAAAGACCCTATTAGTATAAAGTAGCCGATCAAAATTGTTCCATGTCATCGAACCTTCCAGAGTAACCCAAGCAAGGCTCCTTAAACTAACCTTTTCAGAATCCATTTTTTTTGCATCCTGGATTCCTGGTTGATTACACTATATTGTGCAATATTCGATCAAACTCTCTACACTGAAGCATTCGAAGAGTTTAACATTAGTTTGTTAACTTTAAATTGACATGCAGAGAGTTAGGAAACCAGATTTGGAACTCACTTCTATTTAAGTCAGTGAGTTGCTCCTCAATAATCAACTGAGGAACTCACTATTTGAACTTTTTCTGAGCTTGCAGTTGCAAGTGTCATGCAGCTTAGTTGGTAAACTAAAATAAATCTTGAGATCCCTTACAAGAGGAAGGTGTTCAATGTAGGGCTTGGCCTTTTTGTGAATACACATTTTAGACGAATTATAGATTTCAGAATACCAATATCACGTTGTCAAAAATTTGCTTACAAACTAATGATAGTGATACATGCATGAAGGCATGACTTTTGCAAGTTTCATAAGCTTCTTGGGACCCTAAAACCCTAACGAACGAAACCCATCAGATGTGCAGCTCAGGTTCGAAGGGGTGGTGGAATCCTCTCTTCTTATTCATCATCATCATCCTCGTCATTACTGTTTCTTTCTTCTCCTGCTGATTGTGCACCTCTTGTATAGTTGTATCCTATCTATCTATCTATCTATCCATCCATGTGTTTTCTGGTGTGTCTGCTGTGTTCTTCTGTCATGGGCATGACAAGAACTATTTATTTAGTAATGGTTTTGGTAAGCTTCGTGTGTGTGTAATAATAATCAATATCAGTTGGTGTCTTTCTTTTGGTGAACTTTGTATGTTTGTAATCACTATATCCAATTATCAGTTGAAACATTGGGATATGCAAGGTTCTGCACAACATTGAAACTGGATGCACCATGTGACCGCGTGCTTTTTCATTTGTTTTGCAAATTGCAAGTAATTGATATAGCAACTTTTACTATGCGAATCAATCAATTTGCTTAGTAAGTTTGCACATTTAAAAATACTACGCAAACCAATAGCATTAGTAGAGATGTATGTTTTAGTAACATAGACCTCATTAAATCATTAGTAGGAATTGAATTGTGGATGGTTCTTCTTACGCCTTTTGATGTTTAGTGTTGTTTTCTTGTACTTTCGGTGTGCAGATTAATGCATAATGTTTTCGACTATGCATTTTTTGAAGAGGAAAATGGTAATAGGTGGTCCAGTATAGGGACCTTGTTTGCCCTAAGGATGTTAAGTTAGAGTTATTACGTCAAGTTTCAGAAATGTTTTAACTCTTACCTTGCTTGAGAGTTGTTACATTCTTGGGAGCAAATTTTCAAATTTTTACATTTGGCTACATCAGTTTTAGTTTTACCAAACAGTCTGTCCAACGTATCAGCAGAAAGCAATTCAGTTCAGCACCACAGTTTCTTTTGTCTCGTCGGAAAAGACACTAGATTACTCATCAATTTAGTCACATTGCCTCTTTTAGCAATCTGAAACTCAACGAGGCCCCCCAACTTGCTTCAGGAAGTACTTTTGGTTGCCGTAAGAAGATGAGAACAACTTGATATAAACACAACTTCTATTAGAGAAAAGTATCACAACCAAGACACCAAGTATACTGCCATCCTTTACAACTCCTTCTGCCTGGGTTTTACACAATGTGAAGGCACATTACATCTTATATGGATCCTATATGCATCTTCAGCCAATGATACAGAACCCAACATTAAGCCGCTCTTCGCAGAATTTTAAAGAATCTTCTAACTATTAAATCAACCTACAAAGTTGATAGTCATACTTTATGTAGATTTATGACTATGATTGCTTTTCTGAAATACATGAAACTATTTCTGATTGAATTCTTGATCTAATATAGATTTTCGAAAGAGATGCAAAAATGCTTTCATCTTCCTCCGACGTATTTGGCAGAAAGGGATTTCATATTTTTTCCCTTAGCTCTGCAACTGGAACATATACTACAGGTCGTTTGTTCAGACCAGGTTTATCTGTTACATCATTATTCTCGTTATCTATAGTCAACAACACTGTCTTCATCTTTTCAATTTTCTCCTTGAGACGGCAAATCCTCTCGATCTCAACAATGTATGGCAGCTCCTTGTTATCCGAACATGTTTGATTGACCTTTTTCTTTTGCAGGGCCACTTTTCTTTTTAAACTGCGTATCTGCTTCTTCGAGCTCACTGTTTTGCTTAACCATGGAGTAACCTGTAACACATCATTTCAACAACATAGTAGGGACTGGCTATTAGAATGAGATACAGAAGGTTTCTGCTGCAGGAAACAGACACAAATGTTCCACCCAAAAACAATAAAACTGAAGGAAAATGACACTAAAGTGCATGTGCTTGTACAATCTTGAACCGAAATGAGGAAGTCTCAACAACAAGGTAAAAGATCTCAAAATTGTGCTATGAACGCAATAAACAAGACAATAGAAAACAATAAAAATAAATAAAAAATATGAAAAAAAAAGGACAAAGACAAACACCTCCATCAAACCCAAGGCTCGTGCTAGGAGGGTAGGCTCTGGCTTAAGTCCAGTATAAATTTTTAACAAGTTAAAATCTTGTGAGTTCAATACTTTTAGGTAAATTACACATTGGGCTTAAGCTCGAGTAAATTTTGGAGAATAAAATCAACGTGAGCCCATGCAAAGTTCTATCTTCATCATCACCTGCCCAGCACGAACGCCTACGGCAGATCACAGAAGCCACTACCCAACATCTCAGCATTTAGATTTACAACAGAAGATTCACACAGATGGTCCAACAAGCCATTTACTAAGCCATGAGTATCATGTGTCTGCATGTATGTATTTAAGCATATGAAACAAGCAAGGAGTAAGCTATTCAATACCTCATCTGAATTCTTGGTTGGAAGAACAGTAGAACTTTTCTCCCCTTTTTTTCTCGAGGGAATAGTCACCAATTTCGAGTTCTTTCTTCTACGGAGTTTTCTCAATCTTTGGACTCTAGTTGCTAATGAAACTAAAGATGGATCATCCTCTGATGCCACTGCATCTGCACCTTGAATCTTGCCAGCTCCAATGCTTGACTGTTTGGTTATGCCATCAGAGTAAGTATAGAAAAGTTTTTGCCAGATTTGTGAGTTGTATGAGGTAGTGCGTGTTATATTTACTGATATTGTTCTTAGTTTCAATAACAATATTTTATATAAATTATAATTTATTTTTTTTCTGACACGTATAGAACAAAGGTCTGCACCTCTGCGGACTTCTTATGCATTGTTGAGCCTCCTATATCAACTTGGTCTTCGGAGCAAATGGTTGTCCACCAGATAATTCTTTTTATTAAGGTAGTAGCGGACTGCAGACCTTTGTTCTATATGTCTATTCATTGGATATGGGATTGTCTTTTTTCCCCGATGATAAAGAGATGAACTAGTTTTGGTTGGAGGGGACTAAACGAATATTATATCCCATAAATAGCTCACGGGATCTTGGCTCTTGGACCACAGTTCCACTCATTCTTAAATGAGGATGTGTAACAGAAAACCAACATAAAGGAACATACAGCTTCATCTCAAGGTCTTAAAGACATGCAAATGATGCAATTAATAAAAGTTTAAGGCCAACTAACCTTTCTTATTTTTAAAGCCGTATACCGAGCATTCTTGAACCACTTATTGATCTGAAAATAAAAAATTAGTTGCAAACTGAGGGTCTGGCAAAACGAGAAAAGATAAATAACTAAAAAACTATGAGAAAGAGGAAAGAGGCCATGAAAGACCTAAGGGATATGCAATGAGATGCTCACTACTGTCACTAGCGATGTTCAAGAACAACGAATTATATATGACACACCTTACCCTTCAACATGGGGTTTCATGACTCCCGACTTCCAATTTATTGCCTTCATTACAAATCGCCAATCAGTTTTCCCAATCTTTAAGTACTACTTTCTTCCTTCTTTGTGAAGAATTAAAAGGAAATTTTTGTAGATAGGGCTTAGAAGATGGAACAGTCTTCATCTAATTATTGGAAATTTATTATACATGGTTGTCTTAGCACTTATACCCTAAGTTCAGAAAAGTCATTTCTAAGTTACAACTTACTCTGGTTTTAGAAGATGGAACAGTCTTCATCTAATTATTGGAAATTTATTATACATGGTTGTCCTAGCACTTATACACTAAGTTCAGAAAAGCCATTTCTAAGTTACAACCTACTCTGGTTTTAGTGTGGATCAAGTCCAGCAGTCACGGAATTCTAGCTTACCTTCTCCAATGCAATTCCAAACTGCTTAGAAAGATTCTCCCTGACCACTCTCGATGGAAGTTCGTCTTCAGCAAACACTTCACGAAGTTTCTGTCGCAGCGAAAAAAAAGAGCATTCATTTCAGTAAGAATTTGATGATTTTAAGAATATGAGTTTTGAAATCATAAAACAAATTTAGAAAGTCAAATGCACCAGGAGCTTGATTGTTAAAATTGCCTTGTGACAGCCTTTTGCTTCTATACTGGAGATGAGGAGTCCAATTACCTTAACTGCATCTGGGGGAATTCTGAAGAGTTTTCTTCTCCCTTCTGAATTATAAGAAGATTTCTTCACATTTTTCCTACGGGTTACATTTGAAAAATCATTATCGGAATCACACAAAGCCACTCGATTACCGGCTGCATCAGACACATTTCTTCTGCGCTTTCTTCTACCAGGCCCCCAATCTTCATCTGCACTAATCTCTTCACTTTCAACCATATATTTACCAAACATTTCCTGCCAAATTGACCAAAATGATATACTTTATGTATATGGAAGGAACCCTGATACAAACTTGTAACAGAAGGTTGTGAGTTTGTGAAAAAAAATTAAATACACTTGTAAAAACAGAATACAACTATCATATGGCCTGGTCAAATAGGCAATTATTTATAGCCAATTCACATAACAATTTGATCTCTCTCCAAGGTTCTAGGACATACACAATATATGTTGGCTCTTCCAAAGATTTCAGTTACGCCAAAGAATACCAGAGGTTTTCGGGTCAGAATCCTTGACTGGAGGGTGAGATTAGCAACAAGAGGTGCCTGGTGGCCCATTATTTTAGTAAACATGTATATAGATAGAAACTGTTTCCTTCCCTATGTACTAAAAAAAATCGTGATCGAAGTAGTTAATGTCAATGTGTCCGACTTAAAAAACGGACTACCTATTTGTCCGCACTACATATACAGTCAAGTCCAGAGCAAAGAGGGTTAATTTCCACAGGTAAATACATAATTATCTCCTCACTGTCCATCACCACATGAATGCAATTATCTTCCAACTCTAATGCTCCACACTTAAATAACAGGATCATCTCCTCATTGTCTATCAGAACATGTTAGCAATAACCTTCCATGCATAACCAACTTTTCAGGTAGCAGAGTCCTTAAACGTTGCATGGATCCTCATTACATACACAGAATCAAGGTCCAAGTAGTTAATTGGTGTGACTTGAGAATTGTTATCTTATATCAAGGTGTCTAAAGCCTCGCGAATCAAATATGTAAGTCCTGGGGTCGCTCCACTCATAGCCAATTGGTTTTGAGTTGGATGCCCAAATGTAATATATGTCAATGTGTATGACTCCAAAGAATGGAGATAACCTATTTTTCCACACTACGCATACAATAAAGTCCAGAGCATTGAGGGTCAATTTCCGAATGTAAAGACAGAATCATCTTCCCATCGTCCATTCACCACATAATTGCAAATATCTTCCAACTTTCATGCTTGAAACAACAATAACAGAATCATCTCATCATTGTCTATCACCCCATGTTAGCAATCACCTTCCATGCATGACACAACTGTTTAGCAAAAAGAGTTCTTGAATTCGAGTTAATACTCACATCGTGCAATTTCTTATAATCAACATCTCTCCGTTGCCTACGTCGGTATGCAATTTGATCAGTAGAGCCATTGGAATCTGTGCTTATGAAGGTCTCAACACCGTAAATATCATTGGAATCCATGATTTGACTCTTGTCCCCATGAAATTGTCCCTCTATGCTACCATCTAATCTTTCTGAATGCAAACCATCTTCTGCATCAGAAGTCCAATATAAGCTACCAGAACTACTTGCATCATCAGACACGTTTTCCTCTGAACCCATTCTGCTAAAGCTGCAACTCATTTCATTTCTTTCTGGATCATAATCATCATCTTCAGAATCATCAGATGGCCAGTCACCTTCAGGATAAAGAGAGGCATCCTCATTATCAGTTGTAGTAGATGCTTCCAAGAAAATATCCTGACATGACCAGCAAAGAGAAAAACATGGTAAAACTCTAAAGCAATCAGTTCATATAATTTCTACTATATGCCAAAACTGAAAGTTGAAGACCGTAGTTAGAGTTTATTGCTTAGTAGCGACATATTCTGAAGTGCTATGCTATTGGAACTCTGATAAAGTAGTAGGAAAACCTGTTGAGGAAAACTTATAAAAAAAAAAGATCTAGCAGAATATATTAAGAAGAGTCGTTGATGAGACAGGTAACAAATCAGATTTTTCTTTTCTTAAGAGAGAGAGAGAGAATGTGAAACGAAATTAGAGACGCACCACCTAGAAGCATGCCAGGATGGAATAATTTGAATAAAACAGCATGCCCCATGAAAGCCCAAGCGTGGTACTAGTGAGCATTTTCATGGAAGTTGAGTACTCCGTATATGACAAAAGGGATTCAATCAAATATATAAGGAATACTTCAACAGAAGACTTCTTCTAATCTGTAACCAACTCAAGGTCAACCATTTGCCAACCCAACTAGTTTTTTTTACAGCACTCTTAATTATTAAAAGGTTAAAGCACTCTTATGAGGTCAGCCGGCATCCCGGCAATAATATCAAAAGTTTCACAGAGATAAATACTAAAACTCACTTGCCATTTGCTGTTTCCGGAAAATCGGGTCCCAAGATGTGCATTAATTGCTTCAAGTATTTCCATCTTACACTCACAAAATTTGCAGAACCACCCTTGATCATCAGGAGGAACTGGATTATCATCAATTTAAAAAAATTCAACTTTCATTAAGAAAGACGAAAAACAGAGATTCATGTAGCAGAGAAAAAGAGGGTTAGAGCATTCCACTCTTTAAAGAGAAAATATTAGGGAAGTAATGCTTACTATTCTCAGTGGCTAACGGAGGCTCCAGACATTTTTGGTGGAAAGCACAATTGCAAGACCCATCACAAAGTATAATGTCATTATCGGGAAATGCATCCTGCAGCTTGCACTTCGAGCAGAAGATCTATACAAGAAAACTGAGTTGTAAATACGCAATTCTTTAAGAAAGAGAATGGAATAGAAGTCCATACTCGGAGCAACATAAAGTTCAAACGCAGATGGTGGACACATATTCTGCAGTTCCACCAAAACCCATAGCAGCTAATCTCATAAATAAATTGTATTTGCAATTGTGTATTTCCATCAACGACGACATGCCAATTCTTCTCACGGTGTCCCATTTAAATAGACAAGTCCAAATAATGTAATAGGATACTTCTAGTAAAAAGTTATTTATAGGACAGAATCATTGCGACTTTATTATATTTTCTTTACTCACCCAAGTATAGGTTGAAAGTTTGGCAGGATCTCTGCCTGTGTGGGAGGGTGGTTGGGGGGGTGGGGGGAGCATCCATCCTTACATTACCAGACAAATTCCATAGCAGTAGTTAAGAAACTCACTCACAAGAGAAAATAACCCAACACCCATATGATAGACAACATAGTTTCCTACACTAGAGGAACCTTATGACAACAATGAATGAAGTTCTGAAAGAAACCAATTTATATAATATCCACAAAATTAGACTACTTTAAGGATATAAATACACATTGTAAGAATGTTAAAACAAGATGATAGCTACATATGCATACATGTTCATGGAGAACAGATCCATCTGCACTAATCACAGAATCTTCAATGTGTCCGTCAAAGCTAAGAGTTTCCAACTGGCGAATTGCATCGCGTATTCCAAGTTTACATTTCAATATCTGTTTCTTGGCTCTTTGAAGTTCCTTTTCCGGCTTAATCTTTTCTCGACTGCAAAGACAATATTTGAGAACAGAGAGCTCAATATTTGTTGAAACAATATAGATAAGATCAGGGTCAGAGAGTGGCCATCCATTGATGGGTTCAACAAAATCTTCTAACAGGAGAGCATCACCTACTTGTGTGCTCTACAGATACTGAATTGGGTGCAGTGCGAGCATTCTATATTGATAAGTAGTATTAGACTCCAAAACTAACGTGAGCCACATAAAATGATGGAGAATGATAGTTTAGAAGCTAAGTCAATGCACTGAATGTGCTCATAAACAAGAATGCATTGAGTGCAGTGACATGGAAAAAACATGTGGACGGACCCTATAAAGTATAAACACATCGAACATACTTTTAAAGTGTACCAATAACTACTAAATTTCCATCTCTTACAGTCTTCCTCTTCAACAATTCTCATTCAAGTAATCTAATTTCTAAACAAATAAGGAAGATGTAGCTGCACCAATCAGTTTCTTCCATGTCTCAGAAACATGCCCCTTCTACATATGGATTGCTTCAGAAACATGCCCCTTAAGAGCACACTGACAAAATCAATATTTCCATCTTTCCTCCAATAAGGAATTAACGCTTGCATTACTGAGCGGAGTAAAGTTCTATAGCACACCATCAATCCTATTAAGTTTATAGAATGCTTTCTTCCACCACTAGCTAGGCTTCTGAAAGTCTTTAACATACGAATTTTTTAAAGATGATCTTAAATCAAACAAGTTTTTAATAGTGAAGCAATCTCATACCTCTGGCCATTCCAACCCTCCCCAGAGTATGCCTCAATGAGGTTCTGCTCCAGTTTCATTTTGATCACGAGGTACCTTGTTCTTCTTTGCAAGCGAGACGCTTCATCTAGCTCCCCATTCTTTCTCTTCTTGCGCTTTCTCCGTCTTTGTATCTTTTGACTCTCAAAATATTTATCAGTAGCCTCTTCGAGTCCACGCCATTTATCGGTAGAAGATTTAACACCTTGGAGCCAGGAAGAAAGTGGCTTCTCAGAAGAATTGGTATCAGTGTCTTTAGATTGAGTTTTTGTCCTAACAGGTTTCCGATTCAGAGACTTGGGCCTGGCCCCACTGCTTGAGAGATCCACTGCTTTTCTCTTTGAGAAGACCGAACCAATTGTCTTTACATGAGATCTAGGTTTTGGTTTCCGTTTCTTGGTATGAAGAACTGTGCAACTATTCTTGTCCTGAAACGAGATATTTCTTTTGGAACCAATTCGCGTCTTGGAACAGCTGATGTTCCCAGCTTCCTGCATATCAATGTTGGCTTTAATGCCGACACCTTTTCAGACGTTGTAAATAGTAAAGTAGATAATACAACTCCCTGAAGAATGATTTCAATCTGCAAGAATAAAACGAAAAATTTAATAGACATAAAATTCTTCACACGAGCCTTACATTTCATTACATGGTATTTGGTCTTCTAAATCATCAGTGACACAAGCATTAAAACAAAAAATCCAAATGATTTGGCAATAATGCACATTTATGGCCGGAAAAGGCAATTACATAATGAATTAAATTTTTGATTCAACACAAATTTTCTTCTCTTTTCTATTAAACCTTAACACATATCTCCCCCATTGGCTCATTTACTTATCTTCCTACAAGTTACAAGATTGCAATTAAACACGATCAAATAACTCAATTCCAAGATAAAGAAACATTCTTTGGGAATGCAATTTTACAAGTAGCCACATATGATAATCTCTCCACAAAGAAACCAAATTTTCACCTCACATTTCAACATATACTCAAATACTAAAATTAAGCAGTTTAAAGATTGGGCACAAAATGAATGAGTTCAGGTTACATAAATGGTTGTTAATTAAGTAAACAAGAAACCAAGAGTGACTCACCTGAAAGAGAGTGCGTGCGTGCGTGGTAACAATGATGAGAAGAAAGTTGTAATCAATTTAAAGGCGTGTGTGAATGTGTCAGATTTGTTCTCAGTCACTTTGCTTTTTGGCTCTTTGTCTGACCAGTGACCACACGGGTGCGTTTTTATTTAATTAGTGCCCAATGTGTTGATTGTAATTTGTAAATACGTAAAAAACCTTTATGTATCTCTGTTGCAATTTCAAGATAATACTCCACTCTCCAGTCTCTCCTTGTTTCCTGTTGGTTAGTCCAAACAATGTGGCCATATCGTTAGAGACTCAGTCCAAACGGTGTGGCATATCGTTAGGTTTGCACAATGAATTACCTAGCCGGGTGGTTTAAGTTTGAGGTTTTCAAATTCAATTTTTTGAGACCAATGACACATTTGTAATAATTGTTTTTTTTTAGAGTCTGCCCAACACAATATGGAGTCCATAGGACTCATCTTTAATATGGTATTGAAGACCGCTATTTCTGTGGCCCAAATGGCTCATGTCACTCCACGTCGCCCGTTTAAAAATTGTCCACGTGTTATGGTCTCACTTGGAGGATCATCATTTGGTGCATTGTTTGGTGCTTCTGCTATGGCCTCACTTGTAAGATCATCACTTGCACTACTTAAACCACCTTTTTTTTTGTATTTATAATGCCAATCTGTCTTCTTCACAATTTTTTTGCCAAATTTACAACAAAACCAAACAAAAATAACTTAGTATAAACATGTTTGCAACAAACATGACTTACTTTGTCCTGTCCATGCAAATGGACTCTCCTGTGACAGCTTGAGATCTTGTCCAAGGTTTAGGTTTCAATCTTGGTGCTGTTTTGTTTGCATTGGTTGCATTGTTTGCTACTTGTGATGCAGAAAGACCCTTACATGACTTTGTATTATGCCCTTCTCCTTTACATTTGCTGCAAGTCATTTTCCTTTTTTTTACAACCCTAATTCTCTGCTTTTTAGGCCTTCAAATACCCCTAACCCATAGGAAGGTGGAAGAGATCTAAAATCCAACTATTGAAAGACTCTAAGAAATTACTGCATACATGTTCAGCTTTGAGTTCCTTAGGAAAGTGAGACTTAGCTCATGTTTCATATTCCTCCTTTTGCAACCACTTACATCTCTCAAAGTTTTCAGCTTTTTAAAGTTCTTATACATGTGCCTGAAACACAACCTATGTTGTGCTCTAGAGAATACATCCTTAACAGCTTGAATTAAACCATTTTGCCTGTCTAAAATAAAGGTAATAGGGCAAGGGTGTAGTTCTAGCTTTTCAGCCATGATACTCAAAAATTCACTCCAAAACTGCTTACACTCAGATCTACAAATGTATATAGCTAATGAAAATATACCATTATTTCCATCTAAAACAACTATGCTAAGCACCTGACCTCCATATTTCCCTTTAAGGAAACAACCATCCAACCCAATTGTAAAACCTTCAATACAAGCATAAAATGCAATACACGTACACTTCTTCAAATTGAAGTGTGTCAACATCTCTTGAGAACTTTGCAATGGTAGAAAGACCATTACTCTCATGAATCTACAACCAAACAACAAACATGCAATTAATTTGACAATTAAAATCTCACAAAAAGATATGTAAATTATTAAAACAGTTATAAAAAGTATTACCATGTCACATAGCACTAGTACCATGTTGTAGTTTTCCTTATAATCCCTATAAATCTGCTGCAAACACTTGAATCTTGCATTCCAAACTGTCCAATAACTTATGTTGACATGAAAAACCCTCACGACTTCTCCCTTTATGAAAACATGACTCATGGTTTTGAAATGAAACTTGGACAAAACAATAGAAAAATTACTATATTAGTACTAATTAAAATGAACTCCAAACACTTATAATAAACTAACCTTCATTTGATTTTGAATTTTTCTAACAACCCAATTTGCATTGGCCATTCTAATGAACATATTACAATCAACCTGACAAGTATGTACTGCATTTAGTGTATTCAGTCTCATTGTGAATCCATCATCTTGTCTCCTGAAATAAGTTACCCATGGACATTGTACTTTCTTTTTGTCTTCCCCCAAACATTTGACCCTAATTCTTCTCAGGTCATTCTTGATCGATCAAGTCACCAGAAAACCTATTTGCTATACAGAAATCAATTATATTTTCTATCAAAACATCAATGTTTGGCCACTCCATTCCTACCTCCCAAACTGTAGGTTTGTTTACAAACTGCTCACTTACATCATCTCCACCTTCCATATATATTGTATGTCATTGCAATAAAGTCAACAAAGTCCACTCTTTCTACAATTATATACCCCTCATCATCCTCAATCTCATCTATAGGTCTTAGTGGTGGCGGTGGAGGTGAAAAATGTGTTGGTGGAGGACTCATGGTTTGGTTATGTGGAAGCTGAAATGTGTAAAGGAGATGCATTGGTTGTTGAAGTGATAGGTGCTATTATTGGTGGTGGATTTGAAATATCAGCTAGTGCTGAATTGATAGGTGTTATTGGTGGTAAATCATCATTCCAGTCTTCCTTTTCCTCAGAATCAACTAATGTACCAAGACATTTTTTTGTATAAAAATCATCAGTATCTTTGACGATTGAATTATTATACTTGATACTTCTTCTCCTTGTAGTCTTCTTCTTCACATTCTTCTTAAGCTTTGGAGTTGTAACCTGTGGAGTTGGTTGGTACAACTATAGTTTCCACCAACTTAATAAGTTCTCCTTCGAATTCAACAAATACATGACTCCACCCACTTATATCTTTATCCATGTTAGCCTACATTTGCATCAAATTATTGTCATTCTTAACATACACCTTCTCACCATTAAAAAGATACAATACTTCAAACACTCCACTAATATCAAACAAATAGTTCTCTTTTAGATCATATACTAAGTCCACATAATTTATCCTATCCCCGTCCACATTCTTCATCTTCTCCATACCACCACTCCTATAATTATCATTGGCATATTGTGAACCATCATGTGTCTCTTCAAATGCCCCATGATAATGCAGCATCAAATTTCTCTTAGCCAAATAGTCATTTTCCATCTGTATTTGATACATACGATTATTATGAGTAAAAACAAAACAAACAAAATGCAACATATTTAGGAATACTGCTCTATATTTAGCCTACAATACAATTATGAATCATGTTTACAATCACCAAAACTTAAAATGTAACTAAGTATGTAGAGTCAACTATGTAATGTACTCAGACAAGAGAATTTGAAGATACAAAATGAAACCCACTTGATTTTTTGCGATTTCCAAATTGTTGCTACTTAAAGAAGTTTATGTAATATTTCTTCAGACGAAAACATAACATTTTTATAAATGTTTTATATTTGTTACTTAATTAACCTACTTGAAAGTTGAAACCACCTAAAAACATATTAAAACTTATTAAAGGTTTGAAATTTAAGTGACTTACCTTGAACTCAAAGTTGGATCTCATATAAGTTGGATCTCGCGTAAGTAAACAACATTCTAGCAAGCTATTTTAGCTCCAAGGTATCTTCTTCCCTTTTTTTCTAAACCAAAAAAAGTTGGATTTGTGAGATAAAACCATGTTTGAGTTGACAGTGAAGAGGATAGCTAAAAATGTGGTGATCTTTGCGTGATATTTTACAGTCAAGCAAATGTGCTCTTACTGATGAGACGCGTTCCGCATGAAATGTTCTAGACCGTTGATTTGGTGAGTCGTGGCTTGACAAGGTGATGACACGTGGCAATAGGGTGGGAACATGAGAGTATAGTTTGGTCATTTTAGGTTAGTCAATGAGCACGCTGACTTATCATGCTGTGAAACTGGGGACGGAATTCTAATTGGAAAAGTTGATGGGGGCGGAACACTAAAAAACTTAAATAATAAAGGAAAAAACAAATCCTCGTTATCAAAATACTTTTTGCTTTAGGATTATTTCAAGTTTTCAACCAAAAACTTGTGAAATTTGACAATCCGACAGCAATGGAGTACTTTATTATAACATCACAAGCATTCAATCTTTACTGGGGTTCCAAAAGCATAGATGGGTGACAGTTTCATAGCGAATGAATTATTACATGAAATTTTCCCACATCAGAACTGAAAAAAGTATCTTGTTTGTTACAAGATCCGGGGAACAAGAAAAGGAAATCACAGGCATACGGTCTTTCTTGACTAAATCGCCAATGGAGACAACCACCGGTCCTGCATTACGCAACAAAAGGAGTAGAATTTATTTAAAAAACAGACCTAAAAAAGAACAAATATAATTCAACAGAAAAGATCTAAAAAGTATGTTGATACCAAATATAGATTACTTGCAGCATCTATTATCATGGAAAAACTGAAGAATAAACACTAGGGGTCAATCAAACAATCACCTGTTTTATCCATCATGCCTTACAAACCCTCATAGAGATCAACTAGGATCTTCTTTCGTAATTCAAATCTTATCTCGAATCACATTTATATCTTACCTAAAACACTATCCTGACTATTTTCAGTTTATGTGCCCTTTCAAGAGCCTTTGAAATCTAACGACTGCTCAATGCTAAAGAACTTCTTCTTTAATCAGCTAAGCATCTGAAATAACTAAATCCTATTTTATCTCATATTCAGGATACACCTGATTTGTTTCTGTAGGTACTCTATATCAAGTGTCGCTACTAGCATATCATAAACTGTTTTGGTTAGATATCAATATATTTCATAGTTACCGAATTAAAAAAATAATCTATCAGAAGTACTACACTACAACCTTATCCAAATCAGTTGACCAGTAGGACATAAGAACCAATTACTCCAACAGCTAAGCAAAGAAAAATCAAGAAAATAACCAAAACCTAAACATAACCACCAAAAGTATAAACCTGTAAGTTATATTTTATTTATTCCTCAATCATTTAAAAATGCATCTGTTCCAAATCATTTCAGCACGTCCGTGAAATTATATTGTACCAGTAAAGCAATAATTTTATTAATTATAGATCTAGACTGACAGAGAAAGTCACTCTAAACTCCCAATTACAAAAGGCATACTACAATAATGATACTCCATCCAACCATAAGGAGAACAAACCAAAAATCAAATCCCAAAGCATATTCTTCGCACTGATAACAACAAAATTAGCTAAGTATTTCCTCCCTACTTTTGTTAATCTCTCTGTTTTATTTTGTGGGGCTATTCCCTCATATTTTCACTTTATCTTCCTGAGCCGTCTTGTTAATCATCCAATGATATTAGCATGTATCTGTTCGTTTTTCATATTCATTTGTGCATACCAAATTAGGTCTGCGAAATGTTTTGGACTACCTTTTTGTGACTTTTTCTGAACTAGCCACCATCTGCACTTCAATGTTAAAATACTCTTTAAAACAACATAGTAAGTAACATTCTTTTTATCTATAATTATACAAGCAAGATGCCCATTTCTAAAACCCTTTCACTTCAAGAAAGAGAAAACAAGTTCTATCTAAATGAATATTATATGCCAGCATCAGAACATAGTGGCGGTAGAAGCATGAGCATACTGTTCTTTCAAAGGCATAGAAATAACATTTCAGTTTCCAAAAATGTTGTACAAAGATAAACAGGACGCACATAACGAAACGACAACTTCACACGGGATCCACATGACAATATGCTTGTGATTAAAAGTTGACAATCAACAAATACTATAAGCATTAGAGTGTAACTATCAGAGTATCAGTACAGCTTTGTCCTTGGGAGCAACGACATATCAACCAAGGAATTCATATTCATTTGGTCGAAAGTGTGGGATGAGTTAAAAGAAATTTGTAACTAGAAGGTACTGTGGTAGTACGGAAGATGATATAAGCTCTCTTTCTGAATTTAGATGAGGGTTCTCTTGGTCTGATTGGATCATCTTTTCAACACTAAGAAAGTGATAATAACTAACCATTTTACCCATAGTACTAACGTATTAATATGGGTTGACCAATAGGGCTAAGTACTCCTATACCCAGAACAAAGACCAGTCAACAAAAATAACCAAAATTCAGAGAAAATACAATAGCTTTAATAACGAAAACGACATTTTAGTTTTCATTCAATCCACTCTACAAGAACAACAAAAATGCACAGGGGTAGAAGCCACCAAAGTTTATCCAACACCAATGACAGACAGTAACTTGAATCTTACAGCATTCCTCAAATGTTTGGAGCTCTAAAGTTATCCACAATTGGAACTTCTTCTTTATATTGTTCATTAATCTGATAAGTCTTGGATTTTGACTCAACCTTACTGAAAGGTCGAGAATGACAATGCTTTTAAATTTTTTTGCAAACATAGTGAAACAACTGAAAATCCAAATCTGATTTCCACAGGTGTACAAAGTCATCTATGATAACCTTATTGCGGGATAGCAAACACGGAATCCAACCCAGGCCCGTTTCTTTGTACTTTAAGATAACCAATATATACGCTGGACAAACTGAATCAATTAAATCAAGCTATTAAAACTCACTTCAAAGGTAACCTTTTGTCATTTTCTGGACTAATAGTGCCTTATATCCTCTTCTTCAATCTTTAATTTAAAATTCATATATAAGTTCAGTATTTTGGAGACAACCAGGCCCAACCTAAGTCCGCAGTCTGAAAATCAGGATAAAAATAGGCCAAGAGGACTTCAAGAAATATTATAGCCCAAAGTTGAGGCCCAACAATCAGGCTTGAAGTTAAACTAAAGACAAACTTGCTTGGGACAAACTAACCATATAAATTAGTTGAGTCAAATTATTTCCAAACACCATAATTCAAGTGCTCAATTCCATACCCCCATTTTTAGTTTCATCACAAGTACATGAAGTAAACCCTCTTTAGAAATACTCAGTTTCATTCCAAGTACTTTCTCTAAACTCAGACCCAAAAGAATCCTGAATTTAGCAAATATAGTTGATGTATTAACACGGAGTCCAAAACAGTACATCAGCCTTCAATCACTCAGTAAATTAACAATAACAAAATGCACAAAGAAAACCCACTATCCAAAGGGATAAAATAAAAATTAGACATCCTATAAGCATCAAAAGCAATATACCCTTCACATACACAACATGACCCAACTAAGTCCCAAGTCCAAACACTGAAACTTCTTCTTTAACTTATAATCTCAAATTCAAGAACATTCTAACATTTACCCCTCACATGACCCAACTAAGTCCTAAGTCCGAACACCAGTTTAAAACTAAGCATAATCAACTGAGATCCACCACTGAAGTAACTTCACTCAAGTTAATCTCAAAGACCTAAATTCCAAGTTCTCAAATTCATATCCCCTTTTTCTTTCCCATCGGCAGTTTCATCAAAACATTCTAGATCCCTCCCCATGTACCAAGTCTCTCCTCAGTCCTCAAGCCTAGACATATATTCTACCCTCCACATACACAAGATATACAATGTGTCTAACACGGACACGTGGATACGCACCAGACACAAATTATTTTCAAAATATGGTGTGTCCATATAACATAGCTATAAATAGGCTAATATGACATCAAAATCTAACCTTATAACCCATTTTCAATGCCTAAAACACAAATTTTAAGTTATTCCCAAACACCACAATTCAATTTATCAATTTCATATCCTGTTTTTAGTCTCATCACACACATTCTAGATCCCTCACCCTGTATCAAAACTATACTGACACTTACATAGTTACATTAACTAAACCCCTCTTTAACTACCCCATTTCAATCATTCTACTTTATCTACCTTCAAATCCAAAACAATCCAAATTCAGTAATAGCATTATAAACTCATAGGGAGTCATAGAGTTTCTTACACCCAAAAGATAAGTGGATTGCAGAGCATCTTCCAAACACAATAGTGTGGGTTCTTTGGTTGGAGCGAAATCGGAAATTTTAAAAGCAAGGAGAAAGAATTGTGAAAGATCTTAATTGAAGTTAAAGAGACTTCGTATAATTGGTCGAGGAGCGATGTTCACTTTAGGGAGTTGAGATTTCAAGATTTTATTGTGAATGGGGATAATATAGTCTCGAAATCTTTGCATTTTTCGTTTGTTGGTTTATATGGAGCGTAACTATTAGCATCATACTAACACTGGTGATTCCGTGTGATTGTAAAAAGGAATTAGGGAATGAAATATAACTTTTCCTGATCAAATAAAAAATGCTCATAGTAAACCAACATTCCAAAATAACTACATATCCCATAAGCATTAAGATTGGACATAAAAACCCAAAATCAACCAGTCAAATCAATCAATCTAATTTAACGCTACCTGATATAATGACCGGCGTGTTCTTTAACATGCTAAAGAAGGAATAATCAAGCATTGTAAAATACTCATTTTATATTCATTATTCAACATACTTCCTCTATATTCAGATCCAAAAACTACCCACATTCAATTAACAAACAAAAATACCCAAATATTAACCAATAAATTCAATTAAAGCAAATCAATGAATCTAATCATAATTAAAAGGATGATATGATATACCTGACAATTAATGAGCAGCATGTTCTTGGGCATGAGCAAGATGACGACGTTCTTCAGGAAGAGCAACCAAGTAAGAGAAAATCATCCCACCAAAACAAACATGGTAAATAGGATCAGGTGAACTGGTCAGAATATATTTCTTATGATAATTATCCATCCCTTTGTTAATTGCTTCTTTCACTTTCTCAATTGTTAATCTCGGTTTCAGATATGAAGGTAATTCCCTCACTTTCAGTCCTTTGATTTCACTGTACAACTTTCTCATCGCCATTTTTTTTTGACAGAGAAATTCGAAACCCTAGTTTTACAACTGCTGTTTTTTTTTATCGATATATATGTGTTATGCCGACGATATGTTTCGATATATATTTGCTACACGTGCGCGCTAGCTGTTTTTGTTTTTACATGTCCCGCTTCCAAGATGATTCATCAGTTTTTGTATTGATAATAAATTCGGCAGAGACATAACAGTTACAGTTCATGAATCGTTATCATGACTTGAAATGCCCTTCCAAAAATACCAACGCAATCACAAGGACATTATAGTACTTGAGTCACCAACAGAAACAACTTTTTCTATTCTCGAATGATTAGTTAACTAACTAACTACCTGACAATGACTAAACGACCAAAATGCCCTCGTGGGGATGGGGTCTGTTCTTCTTTGCGAACATTTTGGAGAGAATTGAGAGAGAGAAAAGAGAGAGGTTGTTGTTTGATTAAGTAACTTTTTTTCTTAAAAAAAAAAAAAAAAAAAAAAAAAAAGTGAACGGTTTGCTATAAACAACAAGAACATCCTTTTCTTTGAATTCTTATAATTTTGTTGTACCATTATTAATTATATCTTTGTGGAATCCATTAATGGGAACTCTTCAAAGCTTAAGAAAAGCTTATGGAGCTCTCAAGGATTCCACCATGGTTGGCCTTGCTAAGGTCAATAGTGAGTTCAAGGTAATGATTTATGTTCACATGCAAATTCTTAACACCATTGAGTTATAACGCATTTTTATGTTCTTTGTTGGACCTTATGAATCCGTTCTTGGTTGAAGGATTTGGATATAGCAATAGTCAAGGCCACAAATCATGTCGAGTGCCCGCCAAAGGAAAGACATGTTAGAAGTAAGCTACAATACCATGTTTCTTTTTTCCTGGTACTGGATTTTATAAGGTGTTTGTTGAATTTTCGTCGAATTTAAGTGTCAGCATTTATTTTCACATTTTGAAACCTCTAGTAATACGTGATGGTGATCATATGGTGGATACATTTTAGAAAGGACTGAATCTGCATTTCTAAATGGAGTTTTCATTTGATTCTCATATACATTGCTACTTGTTTGTAGTACATTGTTGGATTGTTACAATTCTGATTCAATTGTTGCACTTCCAGAAATCTTCGCTGCAACCTCTGCAATGCGCCCACGTGCAGATGTGGCTTATTGCATCCATGCACTTGCAAGAAGATTGACCAAGACGCGGAACTGGATTGTAATATCTCTTACCTCCATATTCTTCTATGTGTTCTTATCTTTATTTATTTTTTGTTGTCCACAAGTCATTCTGACAAACCAAATTATGATACTGTGTTTTGCCGGTTTGTACAAGTTAAATCATGGACAATAGTACCTCATGTCAAGTAATTCCATATAGGTCCATATCCTAGAATGGCTAAGGAGTTTAGCTTAAAGACACCGGAGTCGGTTAAAATACAAGGAATTGAAGAGTCATGCAAATTCCTGTAGAGGTGTCCATGATTTGATAGGAAATGAACTCGTTGTCTCGTTGATGTGTGAGAATCAACAGTCTGAAAATTGTATTATACTGTTAGTCCTGATGTTTACTGTTGTCATAGCATCTACTATGCTAATGGCCGGCATGGGGTTGGCTGGGAAGCCATTATATTGTTCCTTCAGTGTTTTTGATTATTTTCATTCTTGAGTTTTGACTCTCATAAAAAAAATGGGACATCCAATCATATGCCCGATTTTGATTATGGGTAACATTTCTATAGGTGGCATTGAAGACTTTGATAGTTATTCATAGGGCACTGAGAGAGGGGGATCCAACCTTTAGAGAAGAGTTGCTGAACTACTCGCAGAGAGGTCATATTCTCCAAATCTCCAATTTTAAGGATGATTCAAGCCCTCTTTGTAAGTTCATCCTTGTCAAATTACATGGCAAACTAAAGTTTGGCGCTGAGCTGCTGGGCCTTTTAGAAATGTTTATGCTTACTATTTGATGGATTGCATTTGTATCCATGAAGCTTGGGATTGCTCTGCATGGGTCCGGACATATGCTCTCTTTCTAGAGGAACGTCTCGAGTGTTTTAGAATATTACACTATGATATAGAGGCAGAGAAGTGGACCAAACCTTCAAATCGACAGGCCAAGGTGTGTCTGCAGTGTGCTATGCTTCAAAGAAGCATGACCAGAGTGGTCTATGTATCATGGTTCTACAATTTCTACTTCCTTTTAACTTTTCATTATGCTGCAGGGTCACAGTAGGACAAGGGTGTTGGGTAGGGAAGAATTGTTGGAGCACTTGCCTGCACTACAACAATTACTATATCGCCTCATCGGTTGCCAGGTATCTTGCTAAACGCTCATTGTAAATTTTTTCCCCTTAAGAGCCAAGAACTAAACATCAATGACTTGGACGAAAAAACTGGATATCATTGACGTAGTCCCTTACTGAATTTTCCTCTTATATTGGGATCTCTAATTTTGTCTACATTTTTGCAGCCCGAGGGAGCAGCTTTCACCAACTATCTTATACAGTATGCATTGGCCCTAGTATGTACCTTCTGATTATGTCTTATTCACCATTATATTTGATGCTGAAAGAAGAATTATCTCTTTTCTATCAAAAAAATATAGTTTTGATTAGGAAATTTTAGTATAAACGAACTCTTCCATTTTCTGTTTCTTTTTACATATTTTCTGTGTTCAGTGTACTGTAATTTCAAATGTCAAATTGTCAGAGGCAGGAAAATTGATTTATTCAGGCGTCAAATTAAGTTTACTTTTCTAAACCCATAGTTTGTTTACCAGCAATGTCACTTGAGAGAGGTTCTCAGATAAAAGGGTCCAGTTTAGTTTCTTTGTGTTGATTGGTCATATACCACTCTGATCTCTCTTAAATATGCTTGTGTTTAGCCGTATCCAAGAGTCATAAGAAGTACAAAAGAGTTAGGTCTTATTTCAGAAGGATTTCCATTGATAAAGCATTATGGAGATAAATCTTCTTTTGCTCTTCGAAGTTTTTTGTCTGATCTTTAAGAGTGACTACAGAAGGAACTGTTCATGGTGTTGTTTGGTAACTCTGGTGCCAAACTTAAGATAACACATGCTGTCATATCTAATTATAAACATGTAACCTAAGAAGCTTCACAAATTGGTTGCAGGTATTGAAAGAAAGCTTTAAAATATATTGTGCTATCAATGATGGAATCATAAATCTCATGGACATGGTAAGCTCATACTTTAACATGCTCAAATTCTTATTTATAGTTCGAGATAACCAATAATTACTAGAATCTTTGTTTGTTTCAGTACTTTGAAATGACAAGACATGATGCAATTAAAGCGCTCAACATTTATAAAAGAGCTGGCCAGCAGGTTTTGACCCTTGGTTTAAACTTGTACCACTTATAATTCTGATAATGGCACGCAAGATCAGGTTTATTGAGAACTTTTCTGAGAAATCATTTTTCTTTAACAGGCTGAAAATCTTGCGGAATTCTATGAGTTTTCCAAAGGTTTGGAGCTTGCTAGGAACTTCCAATTTCCAACTCTAAGACAGGTTAGTTTTACTTGAACATATATTGGCTGATGCTCATAATCAATCTTTTGTTGTTTTATATATATCTCCCACACAAGTGTTCCTTCTCTACAGCCGCCTCCATCATGTCTTGCAACGATGGAAGAATATATAAGAGAAGCACCCCGTGTAGGTTCTGTATCTAATAAGAGACTTGTAAGTAAATTCAACTATTCTGTTTTCTGTTCTGTTAGTTTGATCCAGAGTATCGCATTTTAGGGAGTATGAGAGAAGTAAATTTGCAACGATGTTGCTAACTTTTTATTGATATCAATATTTCTAACCAGGAATATAGGGAGAGAGAAGAAGTCCAACAAAATCAAGAACATCCTTCACCTCTAGAAAGTGAGAAACCTGTAGAAGAGGAAATACCTCCAATGCTAGACACAGAAGAACCTCCACCTAAGGTTGAGGAGGAATCCCATCCTGCACCTACTGAAGACACAGGAGATTTGCTAGTAAGTTCTATTTGTTTGCAATAGTAGGTTGTGGAAACTCCTATTAAATGTGACAATTGTGTACATCTTCTGCAGGGTCTGAATGAAATAAATCCTGCAGCTGCTGAACTTGAGGAAAGTAATGCACTGGCTCTTGCGATAGTTCCACCAGGTAGGTTATGGCGTTCGAACTTTGGTTCCTTAATGAGGAACATAATCTTTCTTTTTTTGAATAGATAAGATCTGGCAACAAGGCTAATTTGGGGCTTAGAAATAATATAAAACTCCATATAAATAAGTATCTTGCTATGCTGAGAATGTGTACCTTGCAGTTTTCAAAGTCGTCATGGTCTATCCTATGCACATTTCTTTCCACATAAAACACATTGTCCCAGTTTAACTCCTCAACGTTTTCCACATGAAAGATGTGTCTGGTTGTCTGTTGTCATGTGTTCTATTTAGAAGTTGTTTCTTACTTGATGTCTAAACGTTTTATCTCAAAATATTTGCAGGAGATGGTGTGAATCATGGACTACCAAACTTTGGCGATACTAATTCCTCCGGATGGGAGCTTGCTCTGGTTACCCATCCGAGTAGCAACACCACTCACGTTACTGAAAGCAAACTGGTCTATAACCCCACTTTCATCTTAGCTTTCATTTTCATTAGCCCTTTGTAGATAGGTTGCTTAAAAACGACAACTTTTTTCTAATGCATATATCTTAATCCTTGCAAAACTCTCGTGTCCACATTAACGTGTTATTGCAATATGGGTTACTGCAGTGTCTGACCACTTCATTCTCTTTTCTCTGTTACAGGCTGGTGGATTTGACAGACTCTTGCTTGATAGCTTATATGAAGACGATGTATCCAGGAGGCAACAACAACAGAATTTGGGATATGGAGTTGGGATGAGTAATCAAAATCCCTTTGATCCACATGATCCATTTTCCATGTCAAACAACATAGCTCCTCCCCCTAACGTGCAGATGGCTTTAATGGCTCAACAACATCAACAACAAATGTTACTGCAACAACAACAACAGATGATGATGGGACCTCAACAATACCCACCACAATATCCTCAACAACAGCAGTATCTAAACCAATATCCTCAGCCGCAGACGGGATCCGCCAACCCCTTTGGTGATCCATTTTCAGGTCTCACACAGAGCTCAATGCCACAGGGACATGGTAATCATAATTTGATCTAGAAGGCCACTATTCTTTCGTTCTTGTAAAGGCTGATGAGTTATCTTTATTGTAACGAATTTGTGAGTGTAGTTCTTTTTTACCCTTTTTATATGTCAGACATTGATCATTAAGTCTGAGGACTTGTAGATGTCCTCTGAGTTATCTTTAACAAGTGTACTAGTTCTACCTTTGTCCAGTAATATATCTCTCATATATTAAACCGTTGCTCCAACTAACATTTCAGTCTGGCCAAAAATCAATTAATAAAGGTACCGTATAGCTTCAAGAGCAAGTTTCAGCCTTATACATAGCGATCTTAGCTACATTTTGCTTTCTATCAGAGACTCAGAGTTACTATTTAGATCACAAACAAAATCAAGCAACATATCACGTCCAAGCAAACAGAACGATGAGAAAACATTTATTTACGGAAATTTTGGTAGATGTTCCCCTGCCTAATTTACTCAGGTATAGCCGTATAGCGTATAGGACACATTTCTCTCTTTGAAAATTACCTCTTCTGAATATACTAAATAAGCCTGGAGTGAGAATGCCAAGCTTTCCAGATCATAATTTCAAGATGGTGACTGTTATGCTATCAAGGTCTTACTCTTATTCCTTGCCAATCTTATTAATGAATTCATCACATGAACAAGGTTGATAATGCCCCAGAATCCCTATACATCAGCTGTCACTCTGTCAGTTTAATCACCCAGAGATTGTGGGCAGAAAGCATATATGGAAACATACATCCACGTAGAAATAATTCAGTTATAAGACCATCAGAACTGACAGGATTACAAACAGAAGGAAGAATTGTACTTCCATTATTTCAAAGTAAAACATATGAGTCCACAAAACTGAAGCAAAAGCTGGATTGTTAAATAACACAAGGCAGTCTACTTTGGCACTGCAAAAGAAAACTCCAACATCAAGGTCGACTTGAAGTCTCTACTCTCTACTGTTCAGCGACATCTAGGCGGACGAAATCGACACCCTGCAAATTATATACAAAGTAAGGTACAATTTTGATGTGCTTGTACAAGTGAATGCTCAGACACAGCCAGTTGTAGTAATCTGTACGTATAGTACTAGGAAATAAACAATATATAATGCAAAGAATTGTGGGCAAGATTGGACATTGACATCTCTGGCTCATCATTGCCAAGTATAAGCCCGAGCTTCTAATGAAAGCATATGGATTTCTATATCTGCTGTACAAAAACTAACCACTTTTCTGACCCTTTCGAGGCAGGTATCACATATAGTTTTTCTTGATTAGTAATGCGTGTATGATAATTACTGAAAGACATGTTACATATGTTTCAATCTAACAAAGTTATTGTCTCCGCTGAAAAGACATATCTGATTACTTATGTGCAATCAATCTCGAAATATAAATTGACAATTAAAATAAATTTAAGAGGTAAGAGGATGGAAATAAAAGGGCATTACAAATTGGTCCACCTGGCCTATCGAAAGCAGCATCTGCTAGTATTGAGCTCAAGAGTATAAAAAGTAAGAAGACACAAAACAACCTGCAGAAAGATCGGTTGAAGAAACCCTGTCGAAAATCTGTCACATGTGAAGGAAACTTCATGGCGAAATATTTGATATTCGTAATTGAAAAGTCTAAGCACTCCTCAGTTTTCTTCTCACCACTCAGTTCCTCAACAACTATTAATAGCAGAATTTCTAGGGACTTAAGTCAGACTTTGGAGGATGCGGAGGACTTCGATCTTGAGACGCATGAGTTCAAACGTGTACCAGACTTCAGGATTTGTCCGATCTGTTTTAAGTCCAGCCACTACGGGAAATGTGGCACACTTGACTTTAGAGAATAACTGAAGCCATAACTTTTAAATAGCTTTGGATTCATTACAACAGCCTATTTAAAATATTCAAGTGGAAACTAACTAGCAAACGAAAAAAAATACATCCGTACATGCAATCATGCATGCTTTTAATCTTTTCACACGGAATCCATTCACGACTTTGTAGAAGTGTCGGGTGGTCAATCCCTTGGAGCGTATCTACTTAAGAGTTGGACACCCTCATCGGTCCTCCCAGCCCTGCTGTAGCCGTGAATTAAAAATTTCATAGCTAGAAGTGCCAGGCATTTGGTGATCCCAAACAAGCATTTGAAAAAAATTAAAAAATAAAACTCTCTTTGCCTCTTCCACTCGACCTTGAAGGCTTGAAAACAATATGAGTCCATAAGCACATTGGATGTAAATTCATTAGGATATACGTTCATCAACACTTTGAATGAAGCTGCATTAGGATATCCGTACATCAACTCTTTAGATAGAGTTGCGTTAGCTAGGCACACCGTTCTCTTGCAATTATCAAACCCTCTATTCCCTGCGCTAGATCAATCATATACCCTCATTGTAATTTTTCCCCCCTTCAGAGCCAAGTACGAAACACCAATGGCGTGGACCAAAAACTTGATATCATTGACGTAGTCCCTTACTGGATTTTCCTCTTATATTGGAATCTCTAATTTTATCTACATGTTGCAGCCTGAACGAGCAGCTTTTACCAACTATCTTATACAGCTTTTACCTCAATATTTAATACCAGGAATGTCGTCGCGTGTAACAATAATGTCATCAACATACACGTACAAGAAGTAGGACACGGTGGTCCAAACTTGTTCTTTCGAACAAAACAAGTATGATCAGATTTGCAGCGTCTGAACCCAAGGGACAATACCACCTGGCTGAAACGGGAAAACCAAACACGTGGAGACTGTTTCAACCCATATAGAGATTTCCAAAGGCAACACACTTTCCCAACATATTCCCCTTCACCGTGAAAACCGGGTGAGGATCCATATAAATAGTCTCAATAAGATTACCATAGAGAAAAACATTCTTGACATCCAACTAATACGGATGCCAAGAATGAGATGATGCCAAAGAGATCGAAAGTTGCACAAAGGAAAGTTTAACCACTGGAGCAAATGTATCACCGAAATCCTTACCAGGAATATGAGTAAACCCCGGGCCTTTTGCAACCAACCGTGCCTTGTAACGATCCACAGTACCATCTGCAAATTAAAATACTTAATAGAAAATACCTATTTACATTGAACTGTTTTCTCACCAAGTGGTAGGGAAACCACGGCCATATCCCATGTGTGATTTCGTTCCAGTGCTTCCATTTCACATTGTATTGCAGCAACCCACTGGGGATCACGCAAAGCTTCAAAAATAGATCTAGGAATAGGAATAGAGGATGTTGCAGCCAAGAAAGCTCGATAAGAATCAGAAAGTCCCTGATAAGACACAAAAACTTGCTAATAGGATGGTGAGTACAACCAGTAGTATAGTAATGAGACGATTAGGTGGATGTTTGTCCCATGAATGAAGACTGACGAGGTGGTGGTGGTGGTACCAGTGATGCAATAGGTGAATCATATGTAGAAGTCGGCTCAATAGCAATATCGGAATTATGCAAAGGAGATAAACCCATAGCAGAAGACCATGTTTGGCATAAACGGTGGTGGTGGAGCCTATAGATGCTCTTCAAATGGATGAGGACCAGTATCAAACACAAGTAAAGGCTGAACGGAGGCAGAGTTAGTTGTCCTTTCCAGGTAAAGGAGTCGGTATAAGCGGTCCCTGAAAAAAAGGGATTACGTCCTAAGAAAGGTGTATCCTCTAGAAATGTAACATCCGTAGTATGATATTATTAGAAAAATGGATTTGCACAAATCCATTGAGATATGAATGAGTAATTTGTCTCCCAAGTTACCCCACTTGAGATGAAGTAGGTTTCACTTGAAACAATATGTAAAGAGAGAAAAACATTTTTGAAAGGGTGCGCTGGTTTGAAACAGTGCATTATGCTGAAAAGGTTGCAACCTTTTGAAATAGGCGCTGGTTTGAAACAGTGCTTTTATGCCAAAATGGTGTGTCATTTCGAAACATGTGACTTTTCAAAGAGATGCCTAACTTTTTCAAAGAGTCACCGTGCTGTTTCGAAAAGGCACTACTCACCTATAAATAATGGACGAATTTGGAGAGAAAGACACACCAAATCACACATTTTCTGATCTTTCTCTTCTCTCTCTGTTCTTAGTCAAATATTATGTTGTGTTCGCTGATTCTGTAGAATTGAAGTGCTAGTTTTCTACATAAGGAAATCCATTCTATCTTGGGAGACAGTTTTCCATCAACCTTCAAGCACCGTGAGGGGGAAAATCTGTCTGAAAGACATAGTGTTTCTACACTAGGCTTGGATTTAACAAATAAGTACAAGACACTTACAAGACAAAAGGTTTGTACTGTTTGGTGATTGGTAAAAGTAAGTACATTTAAGTTGTACATTCCTAACAGATATAACTTACGTGCTAAAGGATCATAACACCGATAACCTTTTGAAAAATTAACATACCCCAGAAATATACATTTAATAGTTTTATCATCTAACTTTGTACGAGTAGGCTCCATTTTTGCACATAACACACACATCCAAATACTCTGGGTATAACAGAGAATAAAACTCTATTAGGATGAAGAACATGGAGAGGGGATTTATCATGTAAGACATGACTTTGAGTGCGGTTGAGAAGTTATGCAACAATGAGAACAACCATATGCCAATAAGATTTGGGGACATTCATCATACCAGAAAAAAGGCAACAAACAATGGCCATGAGGCTCTATTTTTTTTGTTCAGCAACTCCATTCTGCTAAGGTGTGTAAGTATTAGAAAGTTATTGAATAATGCCCAGGTGATTCAGTTGAGACACAAAAGTATCTGATAAATATTCCTTAGCATTGTCAGAACGAATGCCTCTTATAACACCCCTATTTTTTTATTCCCCTTTTTAATTCAATATATATTAAGTTAAGTAATAATAATAAGAAAAGAAGATAAAGATAAAAGAAGAGAGAGAAAAGGGGTTTAGTTACAACCGAACCATCTTTTGCTCCTTCTTGGATATTTTCAGGGGTTTCAAAAAAAAAAAAAAAAGAGAGATGTAAAGAGTGAAAAGAGAGAGATAGAGTGTTACTGCCTTGAGAGTGGTAAAGAGAAAGTTTCGAAGGAGAAAGGCTATCTTAACGCCAGTTTTCGAGTTCGCCTGATTTCGAGTTTGTTACGTAAACAAATGTTTTCGCTTTTCGATTAATTCCGGTGAATAGTCTAAACTTGCTTATTTCTTTTGAAATTTTATTGTTTGATTATCACATAATTTGTAGTAGTTATGCATTTTATTTAATGGATTTGGAGATTTAAAAATGTATTAATTAATTTTATCGAATTCATATATTGTATATTATATGTTACTTAGCAAGGTTAACAAATTGACATACTGTCCTTCTGTCTCAAGGTTCACAGTTGCTTAATAAAGATTTTTCACGGATTGTTAAGTGGTCTTTGGTAGTCTGCAAGATGTTGATTGCTTTGAATGGTTTATTAGAACCTTTGGATTGTTTAAAAGGTTATCTAAAGCTACGTTAAAAACCTTATAGATTACTATTTTAACTAAAGGGTATTGTTTGATTTTGATGCATGAGATAAGTACAGACGCCAAGATTCCCTTGTTGATATACATGTTTTGATGGGTATTTTCCATGTTAGTTTCCTGTTAGCAAATTTCACATTCTAGTTTATGGTGGTGGATTTTCTAACTTCCTTTTTGTTATATATCTAATTTGCAGCTAAGAATTGTTAACTTCAATTAAACAGGAATGTGTGGATTTGGTTATTATATTAAAATAAGTCATGATATATTATTTCCATGCATGGCAGAAATGGGTTTTGAATAACAGGAGGTACAACACCCTTTGTATTTATCCCCAAATAATAATTTTGCAAGGTTATAAGTTTGACTTTAATGTGCCGTGTGAGCATAGCCTATCTATTAGTTTTGAACTATATTCTTGGTGTATAAGGATACTACATGAACACGAACCCTTCTATTAAATTTGATAAGTACTCAAATGGGCATACACTTTGTTCCAATATTGGTGTTGTTTTGTTCTTATTTTAAGTTAGGAATTTTGTCTGATTTGGAGACGATTTTCAGTGTCTTTAGAAATTGATATATGTTTTGATTAAATCATTTTAAGTAAGTTTCAGCTGTCCTCTTTCAAACTCAAAAAGCCTCATAGCATTTCAGTTTATGTAGAAAGAGTTACACTCTTCGGAAGTTAGCACGTCAGAATTTTCTGACTGCAGAAACCAGGATCTGTGTCTGTTTTGGAATCGAGTTTTCATATAGTTAGGATCATATTCAAACTCTTTCCAAAACATGAAAACATGAGTTTTCTGAGTCTTATTTCCAAACCAACTGGCCTTGTCACATTCCGAGGTCTGTGGAGTTAAATATGATGTCTGGAAGTTTGGTTGATAGAAAACAGTGTGTCAGAAATCAGTTTCTGTGCACTGTGTTCAAGTCCAGTTTTAATTTAGTTAGAGTTTGAACTAGATTTTTATGAAAACATAAGAAAGTAAGATCTGGAAGTCTGATTTCTATTCCAATTGGCCTCATTCCATTCCAACGGCCGTGGAATTAATTATGACGTCTGAAAGTTTGACTGGCAGAAAATAGTGCGTCAGAATTCAGTTTCTGCGTACTGTGTTCGAACCTAGTTTTCTCATATTTAGAATGAGATTGAGTATTTTTGTAAAACATAATAAATTAATTTTTGTGTGTTATCTTTTCAACTCAAAAAGCCTCGATGCATTTGGATACCTATGGAAAGAGTAGTACTATTCGGAAAATAGTCCGTCAGAAATCTAGTTTGCTGAAATTAGGATTTTTACTGTTTTCGACCTAAGTTTTCTTCTAGATGGGCTAAGGTTGGGACTTCGAGTTCTACATGAAAAGGTAGGTCTACATACCCTAGTTTCTAAATAATTAAGTTACATGTCATTTGGATGAATGTAGGAAAAACTATAGCATTGACAAGTTGGCTAGAAAACCTATCGTGTTATCATATCCTTTATGTGCATTAACCTATTTTGGGAAATATGTCTAGTAATGAACTAAGAGTCTCTTAAACTTTTCTTGGGTGTTTTATATAGTGTTTGTAGCCTACTTTTAGATTGTGATTTTATTTGGAACCGACATGGTTTATAAGATCGTTTTTTTTAGAATCAAAAGTAAAGAAATATCCATTTGTGAGTTTTTGGATTTAAAGGTTCATAGTGTATCTCTGGGTATGAAACTTTACGTATATGATTGTGGGAGTATTTGAAACTTATTGTATGTGATTCTATATAGTCTAAATTGTTGTTTTCCTTAAAGATACAATATAATGATGTTGATATTTATTGGTTAAGAGCTACATAAGGCTTGATTCCAATCTTGAAAGATTGGATACGTAGGCAGTCTTATGTGCAGGTGTAGCCACTATATTATATATATTATAATTTAGTTTTTGTGATAACTATATGTGTATAATGTTAGTAATTAATTGTGTACGTGATTGTGGTTGTTTGAATTGTATTTGATTGATGACCATTCGTATTACGTTCAATGATATTTAAATGTGTGAAAATAACTTTTTGCACGTGTAATCAATAGTTGTGCATGATTAATGCTAATATAATAATAAGTAAGCTGAGAATAATATTTTCAACGAGTCGACCACACCTTTAGAACTTTCCACGCCTCAGGATTTGGTAATGATATATTATAACTTGAGATGTCATGTGATAGGAAGATATTCATTGAATGTGCCATGAATGACATGTTAGTGTTATGATGGGTATTCCTTGAATGTGGCGGGAATGACCCAAGGTATTCATTGAATGTGTCATGAATGACCTGTTAATGTTATGATGGGTATTTCTTGAATGTGGCGGGAATGACCTAAGATATTCATTGAATGTTGACATGAATGACCTGTTAGTGTATGATGGGTATTCTTTAAATGTGGCAGAAATGACCCAATATATTCATTGAATGTGTCATGAATGACCTGAGATATTGAATGCCCATAAGAGATTGTGATTATGCGCATGCATGGAAAGCCCAGAGATGGCTGTGACTCACAAGTTACAAGTTTGCAAGATGTAAATATGTTCCTGGAGGTGATGATATCCCTGCTTGGGACATATGTCTTGTAGTGGTACTCGGTGTGAGAGAGGCATACGGGTATGTGTGATTTGACAAATGTGTGAAATGCAAATCGTGGAGTAGGAACTAAATGTGAGGTTAGTAAATAAGTGATTAATAAACAAGATACACTGTGGAATTGAATGAACTAAAAGTATGTGAATTTGTGTGATGTTATGGATGTGAAGTGTGACCGTGAATAATATTAGTGAATGCTTGTGATCTTTTATGTGATTGCAAAATGACTATAACTTGATATGTTATTACGAAAATATTAATGACTTGTGATAGTCTGAGATCTATGGTTATGCACGTAGAAAATTTATGACGTAATGATGTCATGTGAATGCTTGAAATTTATGACTACCATTGATATATGTATTATGATAAGTGGTATTCCCCGAATATGCTGGACGAACCAAGTTGTATCAATTAGACTTAAATGTCTTAAATGAGATTTGATTATGAATGGAAATTTGATTGGCTGAGATAAATCATTTTATTGTAATGTCTAACTCTGTTCTGCAGGAGGGTAGGATCTATTAATCTTTTATGTAGGGAAGTAAATATCTTACCCAAAGACGACGTGTTGGCTTAAAGGTAAGGTGTATCAAACTCATATTTAATTAGGTTATCATATGTGCATTTAATAAGTGGAATGTAAGTGGTATTTATGTTGTGAGAAAATGGGAATGATGAGTATTGTTATATGAGATTCTTGGAATTGTATATTGAGATTTAAATCTTACTTGGAAAGAAACTACATGCCGTTTTGAGAAAACAGGACTAACTTGTCTTTCAAGTTAAAATGATTGAAATAGTATATTTTCTTTATTCGAAAGATATGAACGTATTGCTATTTTATATTTATTCTTACTCATACCAGCAAATTCAATTTGCTGACCCATGTTTGCTTTGTTTTGCAACGTGGGTGTGTTCTTGGAAACATAGATGGTATAATGCAGTGGATAACGACACTTGATTTGGATTCGCTCTTGGAGTCTTCTGGTTTAAGTTTTTCTGAAGTGCACGATTTTGTTTTGAGACAGATGTAATAGAGTTGGTTAGTTTCTTTTTAGTTTAATAATGTGATTGAAGGATTGTTCCTTTTGGTTTTAAATTTGATCTCAGATTTTTATTGTTGTGTAAGAGAATGGGTTTTTAGGGTTTCATTTCATCCTGGGTTTTCAAATAATTGAATAGGGTGATGATTGAGATAATTATATCTTGGATAATTCCCTATTTTAAATTTTCTAAAAATTTGGGGTGTGACACCTCTAACCACAACATTGTACTGAGTCTTAATCCTCTGAAGAAATTGGGTGAAAGAGGTAAGCACCTCAGATTTATTCTTGAGTAGATAAACCCAATCACATCTACTATGATCATCAATAAAAGTAACATAATATCGATGCCCTGACCAAGAGTTCACTGGAGACAGTCTCCACACATCAGAATAGATAAGATCAAATGCACATGGTGAGCGATGCATGCGGAAAATATAATTGGAACGAGTATGCTTAGACAATGCACATTTATGACAGTGAAAATTATGAGATTTGCAAGCTTTCATCAGATCAGGAAACATCAAACGCAAATACTGAAAGTTAATGTGTCCTAGCTACACATGCATGCCACAAACTCACATTTTGTAAAGAGAAAACATGAGAACCTTGTTCAGGCAATACATACACATGCTTGCAAGATAGTAAAAGGTGTAGGTGGGGTAGGTGGTGGATCCCCAAAATAGTACCGTCTATCACACTCAAATCCCTTGCCAAGAATCATCCCCGTACTACAATCTTTTATAAGACAACGATTAGAAAGAAAAATTACTGCACAATTAATTTTTTTTACTAATCGACTAACCGATAATAAATTTAGAGCAAGATCAGGCACATGTAAGACAGACTACAATGTAATAGATTATGAAAGGGGAATCTCTCCTTTACTAAGAATAGAGGATCCATCAGCAAGATGTACATATCGATGATCATGAATATATGGATACAGTTGATGTAAATAAATTTGACTCACCCGTCATATGATCATTGGCCCCTATATCAATGACCCAAGTAGGTGTATCAATATACGTATGTGAGGCAAACATAGCAACAGGTGTACCAAAATTTTACAAGTACGAACTCTGAACAAGAGAGATAAGCTGATCAAGCCGAGAATTGAGCTGATGACAAATAACGTCTTTGGGAGCATATGGATTAGCTAGTCATCTCGTAGCAATAGCAAACTCAAGTAGATCTCACTGAAAAAACACAAGCAAGCTAACACCCACCAAAAAATGGAGTCAATCCCAATGTATACAGAGAGTCTAAAATAAGACACCAATAATGCTACCCGATCACCACGGTAGCCCAAAAATTTCTGAAAAAACTTGGCTGATTAGAACAACAGCACCAAACAAACACCAAAAATAAATTAACTCCAAACAGCTTCAAAATCTGTAGACAGGTTTCAAATAGGACCAAAAAAAAAAAAAAAAAAAAAAAAAAAAAAAAGCTTCGCTACGAGAAAGATTGGTTGAAAAAACTACAACCACTAATACTGCTACCTGATTAACACGGGTAGCCAAAAAATGCAGCTTCAAAATTTTTTTGTAGAATCTTCAAAAAAGACTAGACCAATAATGTTTACAGATCACCACGATAGGCCAAGAAATAAGGACATGTTAAGTACAGTCTTATACTGCAACAAATAGATCTCAAACAGAGCCGTAGAAGCCCATAAGAAAGCACCCAGTCGTCAGAGACGAAACAAAAATCAATCTCTAGTTAGTCTTCTCCAACATAGAGGCATTGACCAGACGAACATGCGACATTGAGAGCACTACTAATCAACTAACATTGATGATTTTGTCTTGTATCCGTTATAGATTTTGCAAGTCAACAAAATACCACGTGGAAGAACACTCCGATCCATCCACAAAAAATCAAAGTACCACAACTCAATATCTCCGCTACCAAAAACAGAGTACCACAATGGGGCACTACCAAGTGGTGATTGATTTCGACATTCGATCTTGCATATATATATACAGTCCAGATCTTAAAAGTACATATTTATTTTAATACTTATTTTAAATTAAAATAAGTTAAAATAAGTACGTAAGTAAAATTTTACCTAGAAAATGAATTGAAACCCAATTTTTTGTGGATATCATACATTATATAGAGAGAGAGAACCCAATTTTTTGTGGATATCATAAACATTATATATATATATATATAGAGAGATGCGCACATTATAGCCACATTTTCGACATACAAATGAATTAAGGCGTAGTTTTTTGTGGAGATGATCTCCCTACCATGAAGATCATTCTCACAAAAAATCATAATATTTGGATATGTCTAACCATGTAAAAATTAGTGTTCATTTGTGTTTATTTTTGAACTTTTCATCTAACGGTCTAAAATTTTTGTGAGCATGTTCTAATGTTAGACTTCTTTGAATGAGCTGAATTTTTGTGAGTGTGTTCTCCATGGTGGGGAGATCATATCTACAAAAAATCAACACTTAATTCAACTTTTAAGTCTATGATTTTGCTTGGATTCATTTACAATTGGCTATAATGTGCGAATGTGGCTCTATCCCTCCATATATATATATATAGGTTTCGTTTACAACTAAGAGATCGGTCATGACACAAGAATTATTGGCCGTTGAAGCGGGTATGAAGGGTGCTATCAGTATTGGAGCTAAACGTATCACTATATGTTCTGACTCTAAGTGTGTTGTAAGAGCAATTACTGGTTTAGAGGAACCTCCCTGATATTGCCTCAACATAGTTGCTTCTATTGATCTCTTGAAACAACATTTTGAGCTGGTTGACTTTAAGCATGTGTATAGAGAAGCTAACATAGGGTAGTTTATTACTCTCTAAGTTATGTAAGTCCCATAAGGATTTTGTTTTCTATTTTCTTCCTCCTTTAAACTGTACTCTATCTAATATTGTAATGGAGGATACACAATGTAAAATGTACTTGAGATTATAATTAATACAGGTTGGGGTTTGCCTAACCTCTAGCTTCTTAAAAAAAAAAAGGTTCCGTTTACAACACTTTTTATACAACATTTTATATAATACCCCTTGAAAATATGAATTAAGCTTTGATTCATTGTAGATATGATCTTCACACCATGGAGATCATCTCCACAAAAATTTAGTTTATTTGAAAATCCTAACCATGAGAAAAATTGCTCTCAACCTACGAATTTTTTTTAACGGTATAGAAATTTCGATTTTATAACTCTTTTTGGGAAAACATAGAATCAAAGGACCTGATTTTTTTTGTAGAGGTCATATCCATGGTGATAACATCTTATCCACAAAAAATTAGCCCTTAAAACATCTTGAAAGGTCCGGTGGGGGTACTATATAAAACGTTATACAAAAAGTATTGCATACAGAACCTACCCCTATATATATATATATATACAAAGCCATATCTCATCTTAGCAGTTGAATTAAAGGCTGATAAAATTTTTATACCATGCAGAAGATTACAAAGTTTCCTAAATACTAGAATGTCATATGTTATAAATACGGAAAGAACAACCAATGAAATCAAAGAGAATATCTCATATATTCTCCAACAATAGCTTATACGAAGACGAAGTATCCAGGAGGCAACAACAACAGAATTTGGGATATGGAGTAGGATGAGTAATCAAAATCCCTTTGATCCACATGATCCATTTTCCATGTCAAACAACATAGCTCCTCCCCCTAGCTTGCATATGGCTTTAATGTCTCAACAACAACAACAACAACAACAACAAATGATGATGGGACCTCAACAATACCTACCACAATAGCCTCAATAACAGCAGTATCTAAACCAATATCCTCAGTCGCGTATATGGGATCCACCCAGGGCCGAAAATATCAGTCAAAAAATTGATTTTTCGTCGATATTTATCGTTTTTTCAGCCTACCGACTTCGAAACATTCGAAATATCGGCTCCAAAAATTAAATTAATTTTAAACCGATATATATCAGTAAAACCGATATAAAGATATATATCTGCGATATATTCTGACATATTCTGATATATTCAATATATATCGTTTGACTTGGTTGGACAGTTTGACTTTTGACCGATTTTGTTGATTATTGACCGATATATCCCGATATATATCGTTATATATCGGCGATATTTTTGATATATCCTGATTTTTCGATTTTTTTAAATATTATCACCAAAATAGGCAAAAACGATATATCGAAATGATTTTTCAACTTTTCCAATATATATCGGTTTTGGGAGGGTCGGAAATACTTAAAATCCCGAAACTTTCAGCCTTAGATCCACCAACCCCTTTGGTGATCCATTTTCAGGTCTCACATAGATTTCAATGCCACACGGACATGGTAATCATAACTTGATCTAGAAGGCCATTATTCTTTCGTTCTTGTAAAGTTGATGAGTTATTCTTTATAGTAACGAATTTGTGAGTGTTGATCTTTTTTCCCCTTTTTATATGTTAGACATTGATCATCAAGTCTGAGACTTTTAGATGTCCTCTGATTTATCTTTAACAAGTGTACTAGTTCTACCTTTGTCCAGTAATATATCTCTCATATATTAAATCGTTGCTCCAGCTAACATTTCAATCTGGCCAAAAATCAATTAATAAACGTATTGTATATCTTCAAGAGCAAGTTTCAGCCTTATACATAGCAATCATAGCTACACTTTGCTTTCTATCAGAGACTCAAAGTTACTCTTTAGATCACAAACAAAATCACGCAACATATCACGTCCAAGCACTTGTGCCGACCTCATTCGCCGTGGGGGCTCTGTTTTTCCCATACTGCACTGGCCCCTTGGAAAAATCCAGTGCAAAATATGAATTGTGGACAGTAAGCTAGTGAGGATGTTGCATTGCAAATTAGGGCTATGTTTGATAGGAGCTATCGCAAATGCAAATTTTGTCACCATTTGCCATTGACAATTTGCTATGTGACAATTGCAAATAACTTGTGGCAAATTTAATTTGCCACTGTTTGATGATACTGTCGTAAATATCATTTGTTCTGATTTGCAACAATTTGATGCTGTTTGATTGTCTAAATTTGCCGCGGCAAATATTTCATTTTTTCATTTTTTGTGCTTTTAAAATATTTAAGATTTAAAAATGATAGCTATTCTTATTTGTAAAGAGTATAAAGACTTGCCACAAAAACATAAAATGTACCAAAATCTCAATTACTTTGAAGCCTACATTTGATGATTTGGTCCCTCCAAGATGTATATTACCAACAATAATCCTGCACAACTTTCAGTCGAGAGCCAAAACGAACTTATATAGATTGACCAAAACAAAATCTTCTTCAAAAGTTCAAAATACATTACGAAGTGTATATTAGAATAAACGTGCATCTCCATTTCGGTAAAAAAAGAACTAGTACAATGTACATTGCGTAATAATAGAGGCATTTACATACATAAATATTACTTTACACGGACACACCTTAATTACTTAAAATACTGTAGTTACAATGTAAACATAAAGCACAAATCACAGACCACGGAATTTGATCCATATTCTCAAGGATTTCTTATTATGCAGTTGGGTAGGATGCCATCATCGCAATACCGCAGATACCCTATGTAGTGCCAATATCCCGTTGCATTCTTATGTATCCATTCTCACCCCATGTAGTTCCCCAAGAGTTCTTCACCAACCAATATTTAGTACCACTAGTTGTACCATAACGAATTGCAGACTGCACTAGTACCGCTCACTCACTACCTGCAACACCTATCACCACCCACTAGCACCTGCAACACCGTAGCACTACTCACCAGCAGCAGCAACATAGCAGCACTTACCATCAAGCAGCAGCAACTCAGCAGCAGTGCAGCAACAACACAGCAGCAACACAGCAACACTTGCCATCCAGTAGCAGCAGCATCAACATCAATGTACCATCAATTTATCATTAAACATATTCCATAATGAGCACTGTGCAAGAGCTAGGACTAATTCGCAAACTAACTAAAACTATAAAAGTTCCAGAACTTTGATTCAATATGTTTCAAGCCTCAGAGTTGACGTTCTTGCACAATGTAAAAATTAGGAAGCAACTAAATCAATTGTATTACTTAACTATCATGTCCATTGCTACTAAGTTATACAATAAAAACATAATCAATTAATTTGGAGGCAGTAGAAAAAAAAATATAGCGAGAAGAATAAAATGCACAAACTTACCAAAATGCACAAACTATCTTTGGTAATTAATATACATAATTTCTTAACAAATTCAACTATAAAAGCTACAATGCAACAAACATCACCAAATCTTAATGCACATTATATTATGAATGGAAAATGGGCAATACCTCCAACATAATTGATATCAACTTGTCCAATAAAATGCTCTCCCCACCTCTTCAAGCTCTCATCTTCCTAAGCTCAGACTAAAAATCGCCAAATATATCTTTAGTTGATTATCCCTACTCCCACCCAAAGACTCTCATTCACAGAAGGGAATAAATATGTCCCTAGCTTATTCAACCAAAAATCATATCCCAAAGCTAATAAGCATTCAAAGTTCAGCAATCATAACAATCCTCAACACCCAATTCAGATTGCAAACCATCAACCAAAATTCAACCATTAAGCTCTAGTAGCTAATTTATTCAAAGTTCTCCCAATCAAAATAAACATCAAGACACACTAAAATAACAAAGTATTAATTCCCCAATTACCAGTTTACCACTCCACAAATATAACCCATGTGTCTTCCTTGTTCATTGGTTTCATGCGTCAGCACTTCGAACTCTTGAAGTACTACTCTCCCTAATTTCCGCCACCTCGCCAGCAACTTTGTGAAGTATAGTCGCAAGCTAACTTTCACATATTGATAGGTTCCTTCATCCAATAGTTTCTAGTATAACATGGTGTTCACTATGAATATTAGAAGCAAGGCAACTACCATTAGACCATACCTACACCATCAAATGCAAAATTCAATTACAATCCCACCAAGAAGAAACCCAACAACACTAGTTAACTCAATACTTAAATTACTTCCTAACTTTCAACTAAATTAAACACTAAAGAAGAAAGAATAATTACATATAGCAAATGAAAAAATTGAAAATTTGGGTTGAAGAAAATTACCAAAACATGATGGGAACTGAAATCTTCATTCAAAGCCTGAAGTTTGTAAAAAAAATCATCAGAGATTGGCACTCACATCATGTGGAAAGATAGAGAGAGAGAGAGAGAGATGAACGTACCTGAGAGAAGAAGAGAAGGAGAGATAGAGACCGCAAACCTGGTTGGAGGCGACTGTAATGACGTTCTTCACCAACCCAAAAAGAAAGTGTTTTCACGAAGGGTAGAGAGAGATGTTTTCGAGTTTTTGTTTTTTTTATTATGGGTTGGTGACAAATCTATGGCAAATTTGTGTGTTAATTTGTTGGGGCAAAATTTACATACCTCCCCCAAGAGTAAATTTTGCCATCAAAATCATGGCAAATCACTTGTTGCAAATCCAAAAATGATTTGCAATGGGTCAAAAAACATATCAAACAGTGGGAAACAAATGAACAGTGACATTTATTTGCATTTGCCATGGTAAATAAGGCTATCAAACACAGCCTAGATATCTTATTGACCATTTTTCTGAGTGACTATGCATTCTCCAAAATCAATTTGTATGTGAGGTCATTTGGAGCTACATCCTTCATTTCCATATCTTTAAGCAGATCCACAACTTCTTCTAAGTCCCCTCTTTACAAAATCTACCAACCATTTAGGTTTTACATTATCCTAGTGTCTGTATAAGTGTATAGTAGGCAAATCATTCTCAGGGAGGAAGTAAAAGAGTTCAACCTTGTCATTTAGCTGTCCAACTTGGGACATGTCGACCAAAACGCTGTAGTGAGTTTCAGTATCAGCCTTCAGTCCATCAGTTTCCATCAATTGATAAGCTGCGAGAGTAAAAAGGTTGGTGGTATACAGGTTGACTAGTAACGCACTATGCAAAGCTCTTTCGAGGCCAAACCCTGGGTTATCCCCGTTAATGAAATGGATGAGATTTGATCCATATGGTTTGAGTAATTTTTGAGTCTTCCTCATTATTATTTAAGGAAATGCCACGAGGTCTCTTACAATACACGTAAGCATGTCGTCCAATTTATTTAACGGAATGTATCAATTGAAACCAATTGAAAGTTGGTTGTATTTTTGTAATAAAAAAAAATAAGTTGTATTTTTTGAAACAACAAATAAAGTTTCTTGTATTTTTTGTTTATTATCTCTTCTGTATCAAAGACCATTAATACTGAGTAGTTGAGAATGCTCCCAGTGAAACACGTCACTCCTTTTTTCTCTCTCAAGAGGACACCTCAACTTTGACAATAATTCGGGAGGAAAAAAATAAAATATACGCCCTTTTGTACGCATAAAAAACGAAACAAACAGAAAATTCAAGAAAGAAAAAGAAAGCCTATCCTCCCCAAACTCTCTCTCTCTCTCCCAAAAAAATGATGGCTGCCATTCTGCCAACATCTCTCAAATCTCTCAAGACGATCGCAAAGCGCAACTAAAATTTTGATTTCACTACCAAACTGTCTAATTCGGGCACCACAAAAAAGAAGCCCAAATCGCATCACTTCTTAAACAAGGCAGAGTTGTTATTTTATAAACTAAACTGGGTGTTAGCTTCTTATTGAATCTGAACATGGAACAACAACAAGGTGGTGGTGGTGAACAAGATGCTGTGGTGACGTGAGATGGGTGGGTGTAAGTTTCCGAGTAATAGTTCAATTGCTAAAGTTGTAGTTTCAGGTTCGGAATAAAAAACTTTCTTCAAAACGACGAGTTCATTAAAGAATCAATCGATTTCTCTTTAGGTCTCCCTATTTCCACAAACACACTTGAAAGTCGTATGTTCAAAACTAAAATTCCACTATTTTTTTAATTATTTATTTTTTATCAGGCTCTACCCCAAAATATCCCAACAAGTTTCAAGCAATGGCGATGTTGGTTGATGAAATCGCACGCCGCCGCCGGTGATCAGACCTCGGATGCCAATCGGTATCCGGCGTTTACCCCTTCGAGGACTATATTCTGCAATGAGATTTACATCGATCGTGATAAGTCACCAGGTAATATCCTCTTTACTGGTGTGATTTTAGTTTCTTCTTTTTCGACTGGACATGCTTGGTGCATAACTGGACTATATGGTGATACCAACGTCAGGATGATCAAGCAGAGGATAAATTGTGGGTGTTCTTTTCTACTGTTTGCTTATGGTTTTTTGTATGAGGATTAAACTCTTGCAATGAAGACTTGTATGTTTTCAGCTAAGTGCAATAGTAGATAGTGTGGATTTGGCTTAACAAGTCTTTGTTAAAGAAGGATCTGATTAGTTTACACCCCCTCTAGAACTGTGTAAAGTAATCTTCATTTGTGTATAGTGACCAATGACGGTTCTATATAAGTATTGATCGGTTCAAGGAGTTTAAGAACAAGGAGTTTGACCCTTTTAACATTTTTGTTTGTGCAGCGATTCATGCCTTGGCATGTATGAATAATACAACTAGAGAAGCTAAGTTTGGGGGTTTTAAGGATGTGGGGTTGGTCTGAGAAAGAGATTTGCAGTGCATTCAGAAAAAAGCCTATGGTTATGACGTTACCTGAGACAAACACTACTACAGAAAAGCTCATATACCACTGTTATTTACAGTGGTAAAAAGCCTTTAGCAACTGTTTTCATACCGTGGTAACAAGCACCGTGACAAATACTTTTAACAAAACCGTGGGGAAAAGTACCTCTTATATACCACGGTTTTGAGTAAAACAGTGGTATTAGGATTTACAAACCGTGGTTAATAGTCCGAATAGTTTGGTCTTATATTTACAAACCGTGGGAAATAGTGATGATATATACGACGGTTGGATACAAACTGTAGGTTATATAAATTGATTATACCTCGGTTCTTATCAAACCGTGGTGTATAGTCATTACAAACCGTGGATTATATAAATTTCTTATACCTCGGTTCTTATCAAACAGTGGTTTATAGTTTTTTTTTTTTTAATAAAAACCCCTAATTATTTGATTCTAATCATATTCATTCAACCTGCAACCTGCCCATTTTCACCATATATATCCACACTGGATTTAAAAACACATTGCTCAAATAAACAATTCATAGTGCAACACAAACAAAAGAAATAAATTTACACATCCAACACAAAGACAATGAATTGCTAAAAGAATTTTGAACTTTTTTGAGTCATCAATAATGAAAGAAACATCCAAATTTACTTGTCATATCAAAATAATAATGACCTAACTTGTTGCATCAATAAGAAAAACAATCTATTTGTTCTATCTAAAATATCAAAAAAAAAAAAAAAATGGTGAGACCAAGCACCACACCTTAATTGGAAAGGGTCAAAACCTAGCTAAGACTTGACACTTGGCTCGAACGCTGAATCTAAGAATTTCAAGTTGAACAACATCAAGTTCCTCTTGTGTGTATGTATCTTTGAGGGATAGATTTGTCATCTGCACGATCAAAGATAAAAAAGTATATAATAACTAAATAATGAAGAGTAACACAAAATAGAGAATGCTAGTGTATGACGAATTATACCTTATTTTCAAAAGAATTATCTAAACAAGCTTCCATTATTTCTCTCATAAACTTCATTACGTAATACCCACACTCTTTACTACTAGGTTGGTACGGACCCTAAGTACAAACATGGAAAATATTCATAAGCATATATTTTTCCAAACACACAGTATGTATGCATAAGAATTTGTTTATTACCATAATCTTCTCCCACTTCACTGGACCTTTACTTCCTTTAATTTCCCTTCAAGTCTTTCTATTTTCATGACCGCACTTCAAAATAAGATCAATGTAAAACCTAATTAGCAAGTAAAAGATAAGCACGTAATGATCTAATTATTTCATATACATACACAATCATGACAAACCTGTTAAAATAGATATCCATATCATTAGATGGTAGATTATGCATCGAATCCAACCAATTAAAAGTCATCCGCGATAAATTAATAGCAATCAAAACCCAATGCCCACTACAAAAAGATCAGAGGCATGTGTGGTTAAAAAAGAAAAATTAGACATTAAAACTATAATATATATTTCAATGAAAATGATAAAACATGGATAGTATTAAAAATATATGACAATATCCTTACCCTGGATTATAAGGGATAAGAACAACTCTTTTTCCACTTGTATTCTGCAAGCTCTCCACAATAATTTGAGTTTTCTCATTCCCATTAGCTCTTGTGAAAGATAAAGGGTTTACAAATCCGACGACATCACGACAACTCACAAATTCGTCATAAAGAATCCTAGAAAAAGAAAAATAAAACAATCATAATTACTAAAACTAAATATGAATATCTAAGATTTACGATAGCACCAACAATGAAATTTTGCAGATATTCTAACCTCATGTATACCACCAAAATAGCAGCATCTAACCAACCCATGTTACATACATCCATTATATCGCTTTTCTCCATAATGAAATTACCCATATTATCTCCAAACAATTCTCCTCCTACTGGAAAATGTATCGAACCTTGGTCCCCTTGGAAGCGCCATATTGAGGAATCCCACAAACGAATCTATTGCACCTTGATTATGACTATCACTAGTTTGATTTTTATTTCCCTAAATTAAAAATTCAGAACAACCAATTATTAAAAGAGAAGCCTAATTCAGAAATCGATCATATAACTTCATATTAAAGAATCTTGTTATTTACCTCAATGTCGTCTTTATAATAGACATGGTCCTTTGGTCAAGGAAATTGTGTGCCAAGAGCATCTGCGACATACCTAAGCTCCTCATTCACTTGTATAGGAAGAGCAAGACGGCCAGCTTCTTCAGAAACAAGCGATACAACCGCAACATGAACATTATTGAGTCCCAAAGGGTAACCGTGAATTTCTTTTCGTTTATTTCCCTCGTATACCAAGCCTTCAGCAACAATATTTGTTCAGCCAACCGCAACCAAATAACATTCTTTTTCCTATATAAATGTCTAAGTATCATAATAAGCACACAACATTATATTTTAATAACATATTACGTGTAAACTACAATTTACCTCCCCTAGACCAAATGTTTGACCCCGTGTTTTCTTATTTGCCTTGTTCACATGATCAAATTGAGCCAAATTACACTCTAGGCCCTACAATTGAAGTATAAATCTTAGAACCATTTTAAAATTATATATATAACGTGTAAAACACTACTTACCTCTCCTGGACCAGATGTTGGACCCTGAAATGATGTTTGACCCCGTGTTTTATTCTTATTTACCTTGTTCACACGATCAGATTGAGCCAAATTACACTCTAGGCCCTACAATTGAAGTATAAATCTTAGAACCACGCAACATTAGTAAAATTATATATATCACGTGTAAAATGCTACTTGCCTATCCTAGACCAGATGTTGGCCTCGAAAATGGTGTTTGACCTTCTTGTGTTTTCTTATTTGCTTTGTTACCATGATCTGCTTTGGGCTTTGATGGAGGTTAGGCTACCTTCCCATTTTTTTTTTAGCTATTAGTCAGAAAAATAAAATTTGTAGTTAGAAGGTCGGAATGCATAAAATGGTTGGGTCAAACTGTTGTTGCACAAACACTAGATGCAACGATGAATGATGCACAAATAGATGGCAGGTTACCAATAAAAAAAAATAAAAGAAACATTCACAGTAGTAACTTACTTGCTGAGCATTTTTTACTAGTTTACCAGATTGATGTTTTCCAGATGAGTGTATCGTCTGATCAATATTGACACTCGTATTGCTGTTTGAAGAGATTTTTTCCAAATGGTAAGGAGTTATCTTTGTCCTCCAACCTTCTGACTCTATCCAACAACAACCTAACGTCTTCCTGAAGACGGTAGTTTTGGTCTCGTTGCTCTTGAATTGTTGATTCCAACTTTGTAACATGTTCTTTTGAGCCACGTTTGTTAACATGGAAATATGTGGTGGGGGTGATCCCCTTTCCAACTGCTCGAGTGCGACCAGGATGCTCGGGTGTGCCAATGCTAGAGTTAAGATGTCTTTACTTCCTTCAATAACTACCTTTCCCTCCTCTACTTCCTTAGTCAGCACATCCTTCAATTAAGTTTTAAAGTAAACAAGGATTTAGCAAATCCAAATCACAACAAGCATTCATGTCTAACATTAAAACATAATAATAAATGATTAGAAAACTTACAATCTTTTCAGCCACTCTTTTCATAGCTACTTCAATATATTTTCCTTTTTTTGAGTAAGCTCTTTTCCATATTGAAGGCCTCCGATTTTTTCCATTAAAGGATGGTCCCAACTCTTTTTTCTATGGTTACAAAATAATCGCTAAATAAGCAGCCGTGGTTAATAACGATGCATGTCTTCGAAACTCTTGGTTGAAGGTTTATCATACCCAAACAAATTAACAAGTGCCTACATGTATAAATGTTGAGACAGACAATGTACTCACCAATTGTTCTCCAATATCAGCAAATCCCGTCTTGCCCGTCCTGTGGTTATATACTTTTGCTACTCGCCGCTTTGAATTAAGTTTGCTAATTTCCTGGAAAACATGGAATTAGTCATCTTTAGGAATAAAAAACAATATATGGGTTTAATGTGATTGGATGTCTTTAATAGTCAAGGAATTAATTATCACAACACACGTCAAAGGCAATTTGGGGAGGTCACATTCCTATTAACAACCTAGGTTGGCACACAATCCTAGACTATCAAAGGGGCTACCTGAGTTCAGATGTGCAAAAATACCGCTTGTAGATGACATCCAATGACAGCAGCAATTTGGGGAGGTCACATGTCACAGCCCGAATTTCTAAACAATAACAAAGTGAATATTTGAAATATAAATATCTCAAACATCACTAGGTTCACTTGTTTAAAAACCCAGGCTATGACGGAGGATATTACATATACAAAACCCTAATAGCCATGTCATAAAAGAAACAACTTTAAATTAAAATAATCCCAATAATTATCTGCCATTGCTTTTATTAAGATATCATCCGTCCAAATAAAATAATCAACCAAACTCTCATAAATAAAATTCCTCACTACCATGTTCTCATGCCATGCAAAAGGTAAATTATGTTATTACATTCTCCCAATAAAGAATCAGACCTAAACGAAAACTAACGGACTGCTCCAGGCACGAATCCCAATCACACGCCGCGGTTCCACTGCCTTCCACCTATGTTCCCAAGAACACACCCACGTTGCCAAAACAAAGCAAACATGGGTCAGCAAATTGAATTTGCTGGTATGAGTAGACTAAATACATATAAACATTTCAAACTTTACTTAGCCAACTAACACTTTAAATCTATCATAACCTAATCATTCTCAGCTTGGAAGACAGGTAGTTCCGTCATCTCAACCGGCATAGTTTCTTCCCAAGCAAAACTTCCATTTTATTAACTCATTCTAATAACTCCTTTTAATATCTAAATAATTGAATTACACTTACCGATGTCCGCCGCTGTATAAGGGTAGGACCGCGTCCCTGCACAAAATATTATTAAGTCCTACCCTCCTGCAAAAGAAAGTTAGAACTTGTATATATAACATATGTAGATATTCTATATGTATTCAAAGGTAAACCCAAGCACACTCGTATAAACAAATCAATTTCTCTTATCAATTACTCAATTACTTTTCTTATACACCCACCCTTTAGTACCTACTCCACGATTTGCACTCCACACATTTGCCAAATCACACATTCCTGTGTGCCTCTCTCCCACCGAATACCACAACATCATAGCCATCTCTGGGCTTTCATACACATATTTCACAGCCTCTTTGGGCACAAAAACTCAGGTCATTCATGGCACATTCAATGAATACCTTAGGTCATTCCCGCCACATTCAAGGAATACCTATCATATCACTAACGGGCCATTCATGGCACATTCAATGAATGCCCTAGGTCATTCCTGCCATATTCAAGGAATACTCAATCTTACATTCCCGTACACTGAAGGAATACAACTAACCCGCAAGGCGAATACCTTAGTTCCTCTTTAGGGCAGTCCACTGCAATCTGGTCATTCATAGCACATTCAATGAATACCCGGGTCAATCATAGCACATTCAATGAATACCCTTATATAATACTAACGGGCCATTTATGGCACATTCAATAAATGCCCACCTAACATATGACTTTATCAGTCATAAATTCAATTCCAAAACTTGAGGCGTGGAGAGTTCTAAAAGGGTGCGGTAAGTTTTGTTTACGCATTATTGTACTTTATTGCATAGATTATTTCAGAGAACGTAGGAATATCTTGATTCAATTATTTTTTGGTTTACGCGTTATTAATTTCATGAATGTATAAGTGTCATAGCGTTGTGTATATCATAAAAAGCGAAAAATCACAAAGCAAGTAAATACACGCATAACAAGTATATTTATAAATGTCCTAGCCTAAGTCAAACATGCTAATAGTCCTAGACTTATCCTAATAGACCGAATCATAATTTTTGGAAAAAGTCAAATTTTTGGTCAAAGTCAAAGTCAAAGTCAAAGTCAATCAACTCGGTCAACATTGGTCAACATTGGTCAACCCGCCTAAACTCCAAAAAACCCAAAAGCCCAAATCCTAAGGCCCATAGTCTAATCTTAAAAGTCAAATTTTTAAAATCAAAAACTAAAAAGATATTAGCCCACGATTTTGGCCCAAGCCCCAAAATCGTTTTTGCTACTGTTCATCTCCTTCATTCCTTCATTCTCCAGCCACCACCGACCACCACAACGGCCACCACCGGCCATCCATGACAGAAAAAAAACCCAGAGGTTTTGATCCTCACAAAAACCCCCACCTACCTATACCATCAAATCATGATTCTGTTATACTGACGAAAATTCGAACGACGCCATTAAAGCTCCGGTGACAGCTTCACCATCATTCAAACAACAGCCAACCACACCGAAACCACTCGGTTTCCATCCTCAACTAAACCCCACAACAACCAAACAACAAAACATTCAACAACCCATTTCAAATCAGGACGGTTTGGGGGTCTTGGTCGAACGCCATTAATGGCTGTTTCAAGGCTTCCCCTCACCCAATCATCCCAAACACCAGTTCAAACCCAACTCTTCACTACCACAACCAAACATCATCAATAAACATTCAAAGTTTACAATTCAACAATTCCACAAATCAAATAAAAACCATACTTTAAAAAAAACAAAGAACGGTTTGGTGCTGCTGATGGCGACGCCATTAGCCACCGGTGTCCAGACTTCAACAGCTAAATGCTAGAAGTCGTCCTAATTTATCTACTGCAGTGGTTCAAAGTATCTAACCCTTTAACAGAGTTGACAATATCGCAGGTAGAGAAAACGTCATTTCTGATATGCTTAATCGAAACTAATAAAAGAAATAATATAACATATTCTGACTACTCACTGTTATAAACCGAACAACTTTCCTTAAGCAGAAAACCCTTGAAATCGACTGTTGCGCGAAACTGGACGATCTTTCTTGTTCAAACCCCCTTTTTTTTTTCTCTCAGTAAAACTCTCATTTTTTTTTTCTAAAACTCTCGTTTTGTTTTTCCCAAAAAAAAACTCTACGTGAGAAACTCTATTTTCTAGTTTTTTAAAACTTCTAAAAAAAAAGGATAACTCTTATCTAGTTATTTACGGGCTTTTATCCGTAACTACTGGATATCCTATATCTATTTTATCTATTACATTATTATTATTATTATTATTTTTATTATTATTAGGAAAAACAAATAAAAGCTGGGGTGTTATATCACATTCCTATTAACAGACAAGTAAAGAATTTTTAGAGGACCAACTATTTAAAGGTGCTTACTGTGGTGGGTTTGTGCGTACAGTGATTGCCATGTTGTTAGGGCCTATATTGACAACATTCATTGTGTTGACTGGAGAACAAAAGAGTGAATGAGACATTTTGAGGCTTAGTCACATGATTTTCATGACTTAATGTTGGTGGCATATGCATTTTCATGACTTAATGTTGGCAGGAAGTCACTACTTAGCTCCTAACTCTCCTCTGCCTAGCTCCAACTCTCACTCGTCATAATGATTTTCATGACTTAATGTTGGCAGGAAGTCACTACTTAGCACTAGCAGCGAAGGTTCTATTTACGCAGTAGTAGCTACCCTACAAGGAATGCATATATAAAGATAGCGGTCACTATCCATACCTCCAACTCTAGCTCGTCACTCAAGTTGACAAGACCTCGACTTTAGCTCTGTTATCCTTGTTCAACATTTCTTGAAAGTCGACTACAAGTTCTAAATCAGAGGGGAGGCAGGTGAAGTCCTTTCCTCAAAACCGGCAATCCCGGATTTCATCCGAATCGGAAGGAGAATCAAAGGTAAGCCAAAGCTTTCCGCGATAACGTCACTACCGTTCCCTATAAGCCATAGCTCCTCACTCTTCACTGACGCAACTATAGCTCCTAACTCTCCTCTGCCTAGCTCCAACTCTCACTCATCATAATAGTTTCGTTTCGTTCTCTGTTGTAAACAAAATTTTAGTGAGCTTACGCTTGGGGCCATGTAGCTAATTAATTAAAGCTTAGAATATAATGGAAGAGCGACTTCAGGGAAAAACATTACTGGAAGCAGCTGTAAACAGATGAGACCTACTAAAGTTCTAATTTTCTGGAAAATATTTTGTACAACTTATATTTAACAACAGTTAGCAACACGAGTAATTCATGACTGATTTCAGGATGGAAGAGCGGTTTTCAGGGAAAATAATTTACTGAAAAGTGGTCGTAGACCAAATTAAACCTAAAATGTTCTCTATGAAAGGGAAATACTTACCCATGTAATTTAACAGTTAACTGACAGAGCCCTTAATAGCTAGGCATATCTGCACCTAGAGCTGAGATAATTTGGCCCAGACAGGACCATGAAATCTTGAATTCAGCAAGACATGAAAAGAGAGGTCTTAAAGGGCAATAAAGTTTCCAGTTGGCTATCCAAGGGTAGGATGCACACCGCCACGACAGACTTAAGGATACTAAGAAGACTTGATGTTCAGAACATAAGGGCAGACTAAGAAGACTTGATGTTCAGAACAGACTTAAGGATACTAAGAAGACTTGATGTTCATAACAGACTTGATACTAAGAAGACTTCATTGGGTAATATCAGTCAAATTCTTACAAGAAACTACCATTGAAACAAATTCCATATCAACCAACGTTTCATTATAAGACAAGTCCAACTTCTTGAGTCCCTTCAGGTTCTGCCCCAAAGTGGTTAACAATCCGGGTTCTCTCTTAACGACATCACAGTTTATTAATGCCAATTCTTCTAGTGCAACACTCACTGTGGAACCAATTGTCTTAAGGCCTTCACTTGTTACTAGACAACTTTGTAGCCTAAGACTTATAAGTCCCCTGATATTCTCTGCAACAGCTAATAGGTGATTGTTTTCAAGGTCTAAAGGCAATCGAAGGTCGAGTTTTTGAATATTCGATCTACTTCGACTAATAAACTGATGAGGACCCTCTCTACTACCACCATCATAGAGTAATAGTGAATTAAGAGAATTGCAATGTTCAGCTAATAGTAATAAAATTCTATCAACAATAGTCCTACAAGTTCTAATTTCCAATTCTTGTAGAGCTTTTAAACACTTTATAAAGGATGTAAATGAATTACCATCTCCAATACCTTCACAACTTCTCAATTCCAACCTTTTGAGCTTAGTGCAACTTCTCCACAACCAGCCCAAACCGCAATCCCCGACCCCAAGTCCTGATACACTAAGACACTCTAAAGGCAACTCCGATGATTTATGTGAAACACTAGACACCCCCACTTCATATTCTTCATCAAATTCCAATCCAGATTCCTCTTCTCCATCAAAGTCAAATTCCCCTATTTCAACTCTGTTTTGAAACTTAGTAAAACAGAGTATTTTAAGAGAAGGGAAAGAAATAAGCCAAGAGAAAGAAAGAGGTAAAGAACAAGAGATTGTAAGAGAAGTAAGATGTTTACAAAAATAAGATAGAGAAAGAAGAGAAGAATAATAATAGAGGCGGATTCACATGCATCAGTCAAAGCTTTTAATGGGAATGCCATTCCATGGACACTAAGAGCTAGATAGATGCAAGCAACTAGGAACATACAGGACTGGAAGTTATTTACTCAGCTTTTCTATAACTTTGCCCCACATCAACAAGAGCCTCTACTACCTTTACTAAAATTATGGGCAAATCATTGTCACTTAAGTAGTACCATCCCTTCCACATCAACAAGAGCCTCTACTACCTTTACAAAGACTCTCTTTCTCTTTGGTCCATCTGGCCTGAAAGAGTGAAGGCCATTACGAACAGCTCCGAAGGGATCAACGCCCGCTTGTCCTGAAGGCTAACATCATCAGCCCCGACCACGAGGCTTAATTGTTCTTCGAACGATAAGTAGCTCTAGACCCTGACCCAAGAAGTTGTAATCAATCCAACTTTTAGCTGATGTCATAGTAGAAGAATTGGAGTTTATCCTTCATTCATGACGTCCACATTCGTACAACAGCCATTCTAAAACTTGAAAAGCTAAGTTTATTTGCATCTTCAATAGGAATTTCTGTTGTAGAACCACCTACCAAGTCCCTCAACTACCCCTGTTCTAGTACCAGAAAATATTCCAAATATGTAGTATACCAAAAAGGTAAACATAGCCCTAACGGGAGTATATTATTCTCACTTTTTCCAATTGTAGGTTAAGAACTCAACCTCAAGAAAAGGAAGACTAAGAAAAAAATAGAGTAGAGGTTCCACTACATTTTTATTTTCCTTTTTAGATAGAAAATTATTGGGTGATGTTCACAGCCATCACAAGTTACACATACCAGCAGCGCCAAGAGCATTGACACTATCTGGATGAGTTTTTCAAGTAAACCCAGTACTATTAGGTTAATTAGCATAGACAAGCATCTGAGCCTCTGCTAAATGGTGTATGTGAACTGATACTAAAAGTACCACTACGCTTTGGCAGACTCGACTTGAATGGGAAGTTCTTCACAAAGAGCTTCTCATGTTAACCTGTTCAGGAGTACAAACGTCAATGTCATTGCCGTATACAATGAAAATATCAAACATCAACGACTTCTACAAATCAATCAGTCCAACTTCGAAAACTCCTATTGGTGGACTTAAAAGAAAAAAACATTTAATGAAAGTCACAAGAAAGACCGCTTGACTTATACCAGAGTATGGTAGCAATTAGAATCCATTGCTCCGATACAACTTAAGAATCCAACTGAACTATTTCTTCTTCCTACCACTAGCTTTTGATTTCCGGAATATTTTGCCCCGTATTCTTTCTTTAGCGACTCCGAAATAGTAGGTTGGATACGGAATCTATTATATTTGGAACGAAGAGACAAAATATAAAAACTACTAATCATTAGTATGAAAATGAGAATGAAAAAAGCAAAAATGAATACCAAATTACTAAAGAGACTACCAAATTACTATGACTAAAGAGACTACCAAATTACTATGAATATCTAGCAAGCGTCTAGACTCGTGAGACTCGCCCCCAGACTATGACTAAAGAGACTACCAAATTACTACCCACACCCGCACCCGGTAGAAAATCGAGCAGAAAGTAAGAGCACATGGGCTGAGGTTTTAGAGAATAAGGCAGTAGGAAGTATCAGAAGATAGAATGCTTGTTAACCATAAATGAATACAGTTATCCAAAACCAATCAAACTAACAAAAATAAGTTATCCAAACCTGAAATTTTGGTGTCAGTCTTGACTTCACAAATCTTTCCCAATCTTCTGTCTAATATTTTTTCGTGTTTTTAGGGCGGCTTCAAAAGCTTTTCAGGTTGGTCTTTGTAGGGAGTGATATAGTACCTAGTCAACCGACTCTTGAATTCTTTCCATTTCTCACCAATATCTGAGACAACACCCTTCTTTTTGTCTTCTGTCAAGTTGAATTTGGCCTATAAAAAAAGAATAAGCTATAAAGTTACAATAACCTAAGACTAATTAGACAATTAATAGTACAACTGGAGCTATTTACCTTTATAGTATCCCATAACAAGTCTCTCACTTCATCTCCGACAGCATGCCAATTTTCATAATCAACAATAAAGATTCGGGACTCCGCTAACAAACCTGAGTAGCTTGCCAAATCCTTTCCGCCTTCCCCTATACGTTGACCATCTTCATTGTATTGAACATTCAATAGTTCACCCTCTCTCATTTTTGTTATCCTTTTGCATTGAACTGCTCCTCTTCTTGTCCTTTCTACACTTGAATCTTGTGTATTGTTAACTTCTATTGGTGTATCGGAAGTCTCGTCAACTCCCATATCTGAATCAGAATCAGAATTCTCTCCTGGATCCATGCTGATTTCCTATATACCAAGTATAGACATGAAAAGTTTAACCAATAACAACATATGAAATAAGCTAGGTATCAATAACTTGGACAATATTAATTAAACAATAATAAGACAAATGATCATCCATAACATGAATTAAAGTATTAAGGCAAATATAAATATCAAAGTAGGTATGAATTCACATTTAATAACAATATTCAATAGTCAAATAATAAATGAACAAACTTGTTCAAACATCCCCATAGAAAGAAAAAAATCATAACATGCTCTAACTTAATCGTTAGGGGTAGGGTCGACATAAGTCCCCTCACAATCTACACGCGCATAAGATGATACTGATGCACCTGAACTAAGGAAGTCGACATTTGGAAAGACTTTACTACTTGTATGATCTAGCTCATCCTCATTCCCTTCCTCAAGGTAGTCTCTTTCAGGAGTCCTCAAAGCTATTGACCATTTTGGATCGAGTTGGTCAGGTACATAAAAGACTTGCTTGGCCTGAGAGGCCATCACAAAAGGGTCTTCCTTATGTCCAATTATACCAAGGTCAACAGAAGTGAAACCCAAATCGTCTACTTTGATGCCATTTCTGTTGTCAACCCAGTCACACTTAAATACTGGGACTTTGAGTACCAGATAGTTGAGCAACCATATCTCAGTTATAACACCATAGTAACCCATTTTTGAAACAACGGGGTTCTTATCCTTGGCACTAGAAATTTGCACTGTTGTCTCTATTAAACCCACACCACTATTTTGGTTTACTAGTGAAGCTTCATGATCCTTCGTATGAAAACGGTATCCACCAATAACATAGCCTGAACACTTTAGAACGTCTCGACGAGGTCCTTGAGCTATAACTTTCAGGGTGTTTGAAAGTTTGTTACTGGTAACTGCTGCCTCCTCCTTAACCTGATTATCCAAGTTATCCAAGAATCTTAGTCGAATTTAACAAAGTTGTATTAGATGTAAAATAATTTCAGATAATCTTACCCTTTGACGAATCCAATAAATAAATGTGCGAGTGTGCTCATCTTGATACTATTTGGCTGACTTACAAGGATATGTAAGCTTTAGGTGTTCCATATGCTTCCTATCAAGTTAAGAAAAAAGCTTGGTCACCATTATCTGTCTAGGTGAAATAAGGAAAAAAAATCCTATACTAACGCATTACTTTCGATATAAGGTTGAAGCGTCATTAGTGTTTGCCAAAACACATTGATGAGCTTGCTCCCAAGTCTTCTCGTCGACTTCAACAACATTCATACCACCAAGAGGCTTTCCTTTAGAAATTGTATTTTCTTTCTCCATTATCATTAGTATCCATGTTTCTAACCGATGGGACTCCCCCGCATTCATTCTCAGATAAGTACTCGCTAAGAAACTCAATGACTTCTTCAAGGATATAATTTTCAGCAATGCATCATTCCGGACGATTTCGATTCAAGACGTAGCCCTTTAGTATTTTCATGAACTTAATATTCAAAAAGTAACAAAAAAAGAGAAAATACAAACAAACAAACAAACAATCAATCAAATTGATGAAAGCTTTTACTGAATTATTGAAAGTAGTTAATTCAATTTTCGCGGTGTACTTGCCTCTCAAATGGATACATCCAACGAAAAGAATACGGCCCACAAAGCTCAACCTCCCTTATAAGATGAACAGATAGATGTACCATGACGTCAAAGAACGATGGTGGAAAGTACATTTCCAGTAGACATAAAGTGAGGACCAAATTGTCTTGAATTTCCTTTAATTTGGACACATCCACTACTTTGGTGCAAAGAGAGTTGAAAAAGAAACACAACCGAGTGATAGTATACCTCACGTGCTTTGGCAACACTGATCGTATTGCCACAGGAAGAAGTTGCTGCATCAATATGTGACAGTCATGAGACTTGAGACCATACACTTTTAGATCTTGCATCGACGCGCGGTGTCTAAAATGTGAAGAATATCCATCTGGCATTTTGAGTTCACGCAAAGTGTTGCAAACTGTTACTTTCTCAGCTCTAGATAACGTATGACATGCTGGTGGAAGATAAGTTCTATTTCCCCTTTTCTCTGGTGGTAGTTCCTTCCTCATGTCCATTTCTAAGAGGTCTAGGCGACTTTTGAGGTCATCTTTTGTCTTGTACTTAATGTTAAGTAGTGTGCCGATGATGCTATCACAAATATTTTTCTCAATATGCATGACATCCAAGTTGTGTCGCACAAGCAAGAATTCCCAATATTCAAGCTCAAAAAATATGGATCTCTTCTTCTAATATTTACCACTTTCATTCTCATCAGAAGTGCTAGGCTGCTTCTCTCGTGTTTGTGACTCTTCATTGGATGCCTTTGACTTCTTTCTTGATGTTTTTGGCTTTGGAATCACCAGCTTTGGTTTCCCCCATCTAACTTTCATCCCTTTGAGCTTCTCTGAAATCACCTCTCCAGTTAATGGGTCTGGATGTGATCTTAACTCTTGCTGACCATTAAATGCCTTCCTTTGCCTTCAATAACGATGATTTTTTGGAAGGAACTTTCTATGGGACTGATATATGTTTTTATTCGAGTGTTTCAATCTTGTAGAATCAGTTTTCTCACCACATATTGGACAAGCAAGATATCCCTTGACACTACACCTAGCTAAATTTCCAAGAGCAGGAAAATCATTGATCGTCCACAGTAGAACAGCCTTTAATGTAAAAGATTCTTGCTTGTAGGCATCATAAACCTCCACACCAAGATTCCAAAGATCCTGTAAATCTTCAATTAAAGGTCTAAGGTAAACATCAATATCATTACCAGGTTGCCGGGGACCTGATATCAACATTGTCAGCATCAGAAATTTTCTCTTCATACATAACCATGGCGGAAGATTGTAAGTGATCAACATAACCGGCCAGCAACTATGCCTAGAGCTGAGATTACTATGTGGATTGATCCCATCTGTCGAAAGAGCAAGTCACAAATTTCTTGGATCTTCAGCGAACTCTAGCCACCTTTTATCAACCTCTTTCCATGCTGGAGAATCTGCTAGATGACGCATTTGACCATCAACTTCTACTCTTCTATCTGCATGCCATACCAAATCATTTGATGTCTGAGCGGATTGAAACATCTTTGCAAACCTTGGGAGAGGCGGAAAGTACCACAAAACTTTCATAGGCGCTTTACCTTTCTTTTCCTGATATCTCGACGTTCCACAAGTTGGACAACTAGTTAAATCCTTGTACTCATCTCCTCTGTAAAGTATGTAATCATTGGGACATGCATGTATTTTTTGAACTTCCATTCCAAACGTAGACAAAATATTTCTAGCTTTGGTCATGGATTGTGGCACTTCATTATTATCCGACAACATTTTTCCCAACACCTTCAATAGCTTGGTAAAACTCGTGTCTGACCACCCACTACTGGCTTTCAAGTTGAACAATTCCACAAGGGATGATAACTTTGTATAGCTTTTGCAGCCTTTGTACAAAGGTTTCTCAGCATCTTCAAGCAATTTACAAAGCTTTTCAGGATTCCCCGTGAAACTCTCATATGCATCATTAACCATTCTAACCGTGTCCCCAAAATCACATGGGGTTTCCACATCAAAGTCTTGACATGGAGGTTCATGCATGTCGACACTTCGGGACTTTCCACTGTGAGGCTTTTCCCTATGCCATATCCATGTTCTGTAACTTTTTTCAAAACCAACATGAAACAGATGATCCCTGATATCGTCCAAACTCTGATGCAGGTGGTTCCCACAATTAAGGCATGGGCATCTTATGAAATTAAGATTGTTTGGGCCTGCATGCTCTCCAGCACATTTTATAAAATACTTGACCCCTTCCTCGTATTCATCAGAAAGTCTATCCATAGTCATCCAAGGCTTATCCATACACAATGTCAGAAATTCAATACACAAGTACTACATACACATGAAAAAAAAAGGTGATTAAGCAAGATAAAATCATGCAATTCATAGATTTTGGCTCAATCTGGTGGTTGAAGCAAATACAAACATACAATATAACCTTGTACTAATCAACCTAAGGTGCCAAAAGTGTAGCGTGGGAATGGATTTAGGCATATGAATGGGGAAATTCCTACTTTCCTTACATGTGCCCGGCCAGCCACCTAGATACTTGGTAGACTAAAATGAAATAGTTAAGTGTCGCATTAAGATTAGGGTCTTGATACTAGAAATTCCTAGGAATCATAATATTCAGTACCCTAACTTTGCAAAAGAAACACACACACACAATCAACAAATTGAAAGCTAGTAATTTTTTTACCGTTGAGTACGTGTTTATCTATTTGTTAGCTCAAATCACGATCAGCCAAGCGTTCCTGCCCAATATATCAATCAACAATAAGCAAACTTGCAAACTAATAGTAAAACAACAGGCATAAAAGCTTCTAAAATCAGTTTATGTACGAGAACAGTCTCCATCTCTTACTCATTCAGTCAAACACCTTAAGCCACTAACAAAAACCGTAAACATGAACTGCCAAGCCACTATACAAGCAACTACATGCCATCACTAGGCCAATATATCAATTAACAATAAGCAAACTTGCAAACTAAAAATAAAACAACAGGCATAAGTTTCTAAAACCAGTTTATGTACGAGAACAGTCTCCATATCTTATTCTTTTAGTCAAACACCTTAAGCCACTAAGAAAAATTGTAACTGCTAGGCCACTATATAGGCAACTACATGCCATCACCAGGCCATTACAAGTTTTACTAGGCTACTAAAAGGCAAGTATTTGGTGAGAGCTAAAACCTTGCTAAACCTTTCATTGGACCACATTTTGACGCATCGAGACAGTGCTATGGGATTTCATATAATTTTGGGACCTCACATGAAATTCAATGAAAAATATCCCCAAGCAGTTCAGTGAATTATAATTTGAGGAATGCAAACACCTGATCAATGCACCTACTATATTGGGGGAAGAAAAGTACTAAACACACGGCAGGCAGTGTGATACAAAATCTATTCGAATGATTCGGCTTCAAATCCTTCTGGAGTTCTGACAAACAGTAACGATTTTCTTAAGGTGATTCAATTGAAAGTACTAGCCTACTAGGAATAACTTAGTGATTGTAATAGCTGAGTATATTTACATTCCCCCCACCCCACCTCTTTTATAAGTTTAGTATCAACCAAAGGATTTTTTGGTTAGCAAGATCCCCTAATTGTACAAGTTTTATCAGGCTCTGGTAAGAAGGAAAACAATGTCCGCTTTCATCTATTTGCTCAAGACAGTACATGGGCTGATGCATTGTAGACCGATAATGATTTTGGTAGAACCAAATGAGCACAAAGGTGGAAAATAGACAGAAAAAATGGACTAGGCCATCAGTTCATCTACATTATATTCACAAGACTATATGTCCATTTCAAGCCAAGTTACTCCTTCCGTACTTAGGTCTTTGATTGTATATTGAGTACTTGACCTACTGATGTTGGTAGGCACACCTGTGAGCTGTCTGTAGTAATTTGGTGAGTATAGGTGGTTGTTACTGTACATTGTCATTGACTATCAAAAGAATCGTCAGTTTATCATCTTCTTTGCATACCAAGTTACCTACATTCTACAAATGCTTTGAAGCCTTCATCTTTTCAACTAGAAAATTGGTGTAGCATACTGCATCCTGCATATAACCTCAAAACCACTGGGTTTATGTTTCACTTTTCAGTACGTATAGAGACGATACATTACACATCTACTTAGTTAGATCCAAGTAAGTAGTTAAGCAAAAAATAAAAAAGAAATACCGAATAATCTGGCATATGAACGCCACCATTAAATTACAGGATCAGATAACCAATTGTTAGTTAAATAAAATAGTGACACTTACAAATGAGGGTGTACAACTACTGGAAGGAGCCCGTACACGATAACTATCAATAGTCAACATTCATCAATGTTACCGTTTGGAACGTCCTGCAACAGAAAGGAGAATCTTCTTTCTTGGTCCCTGCAGATCATAGCAACCATTCATAAATACAGAAAGGTAGGTAACATCAAATAACAATAGGTAGTATAACCATGAGTACCTATTACCAATAGAAGAAGAATGATGATAACTGACAGAGATTAGAACACATCGATGGCAATTTAAGAGGCGCTAGACGGTTCAATAATCATATAATGGTTCCACATGTTTCAAATCTTCAAAGAATCTTCTTAAATAATACGAATAGAACATCAGTGTTACTATTAGAGTATTGGGTAAAAGCAAATGATACCAGCACATATATGACTTTTAACATTGACCATTTTACTCGATTACTTTTTGTTTATGTAATTTTTCTTTATGCAATTAGTTTCTCCACCAAATCTTCTTGAGCTTCCTAACATATTTAAAGAAATATATGATTCAAGTAACAAACACTGTACTGACCAAGCACATCAGATTTACATCAAGACCAAACTAATTTAATGGTGGCTTGTTATTTCAGTTTGGGCTACACATTGGTTTTCAGTGAAATCCGAATGCTGTAAATATTTAGGTTACTTGTATGGATATGGGCTGAGCACTAAACTATGGACCTAGTCGACTCTGTGAGACTGTGAGTACTGGGTAAGTACTAAGTGGAATTCAGCACCTCTAGAAAGCCAATCCCTCGTAACCCATGTGAAGGGGATGGTGCCATGGCAGAGTGATCCGCACAAGCCCTCTAGGGATCAGCTATTCAAAGCATCAAAAAAGCTAGGACTACCACAAAAATCCTTTTCTTTGTATGTAGGATTCTTGGCCTCCAATAGAAGGGTCAAATATTGTCAGAAAAGCACATATATTGGAACCATTAAGACCATTCACTGGAGAAGTCTTGGGTTTGGTCACTTAATTTTTTCTCGGGTTTTGTAATTGTTATCCGCAAGAAGAATTAAAATTTCCTATAATAAAAGCATTGTCCTTTGAATTTTTTGTTTTGATTTTGTGAAGCCTAGAAAACACTAAACAACTGGGAAAAGGTATTGCCACATAGACATTCCATCTTGGGAAATCCTGTACAACACTCCGACAACAATGGCTATCTCTTGACAAAGGTGTCCAAGACAAGTCCATATATGCAGATCGCAAAAAAACAATGCGGTATTATGATCTCCACGACTCCATCTAGACTAAATCACCCCCTACAACCCTTGTTTGATATCAACATGCATTTGTTGGACGCTAGAAATACCTGTGCAAAAAATATAACTAGGAACTTTAAACACCCGTCACACAGAAACGTTAAAGGTTAAATGATTCGATATACACGTAACCATATAAGAAATGAATGTCAAAAAGTATGTATAGGTTCTTATGGACATGATTTTGTTTTTGTTTGTTGTGTTTTTTTTAACAGTACTAGGATTCTGAGACACGATCGAACATACCCCTCTCCCCCTACGATCATACTCCTTCTTTGCAACATAAAGAAAATTAAAAATATAAAATAAACATCAACTAAATAGGTGAAGAACAATAGCGAGGGAAATCTTTTTTTTAAAACATCAAAAGAGAAGATTAAGCAAAGTTAAATCTAAACCACAACAAAACATAATCTATCTACTCTCCGATTTTTTTCAAGTCCCATAACAAGTCTGCAATTTTTACACTAAAATCCCCAAATTTTAGAGTCCAAATTTTGCAAAGAAAAATTGGAAAGAATTTTTTTTGTGAACCCTATCAACAGCTACCAATGATATAAAGCAAAAACAATTGCTTTACAACCAAAATTGAAATTAAATAGAGCAAAAAACAATTACCTGATAGCCGAAATTGGTGAGAGCTGTAGAATAAAATCACTACTATTCTGCTGCTTTACTGGTGGCGATGAGAGACCGATAGAAGTTGAAGAAGAACCCTAGTGGATGATGGAAGTTAAGAAAAAAAAAAGAGACCGATAGAATTTTAGAGAGAGTTTCGGAAGTTAGAAGTTTTGAGAGTCTGGGAAGTTGAAAAGAGTAAGTTTTAGCGCCATAAGGTTTTTGACCCTACTTTCTAAATATTAATTTTTCTTTGGGCGTGGGGTTTTTGGTAGACCGACTTTGTCCACGGTATGGTTATATTTTTGCACAACATTAGCCACTTTTTAGTTGATACGGTGGGGTATATGAACATCAAAATACAAATTAGGCGATATTGGTTTGTTCCGTGGTATATGAGATACTATATACCACTGTTTTACGAGATTAGTGGCATTTGCTTTTACCGAAATTAGAAAAAGTATTCTTACCATGGCATATGACTATTAGCCACTGTTATTAGGGAAACAGTGGTATATACGCTTTGACCTACCGTGGCTAATGAGCATTTATGTAGTAGTGAAAAAACATGATGGCATGATGTTGAAGATGGACTTTTTTGTAAGCAATTTTGGTTTTGATCCATTATTAGGTCTTTTTTTATTTATAGATGATTAGTTGTTGCAACAAGTTATCTTAAAGTTTAGCATGCAGAAAGGATTATCCTAAGGTGTTCGATAATCCATGTTTTATTCTCGAATGGTCTAAACGAGAGAGTTCATCGCTTAGACAAAGTTCTGAAAATGACTGAGAACAAACTTCTTGAGGAGATTTGTAAGGGAGAAGTATCTGAAGTGTTGAATGCATATTGAGGTATTAGGTATAGGAAAGACATGGTTTAGGACCTTCAACATTAATTTAGTATTATATTATGTAATTGTTACTTTAGTTCGAGAAGAAACGTTGTAGAATTTTAACAATATCCACCACGCAAATAAAGCAAAAAGGTTAAAAAAAACAAAATGCAATTAAAGCAAACACTTAAGATAGAGAGAGAGAGTTAGAAATACCAATTAGACCATTTGTAGAAAAGGGGGCCCTCAACGCACTAATGCAATGCAACCAAACTTACTAGAAAGGGAACAAACAGAAGAGAAGAAGTTTCAAATGGAAGAGAAAGATACCCAGCATTAATAAAGAGAAGCTAAACCCAAGAGAAGGAAAGATAGAGACTTTAGTGGTTGTCTTATTATTGTCAAGCCAACCATGAACAGACAAAATGGAAGCCAGAGAGAGTAGTGAGGGAGTGCCTTGGGGAAAGTTGATGGACAAAGACCCACCAAGGACTTACTCTATCTATGGAGAGAATATAAAGTAGAGACGTCAATTTTTTGAGAGTACACGGCATTGGTTATTACTCATTTCAAGATATATTAATGTGTGCAAGCCTGCCCCCACTACTCCACCAAATGCGACCAACCAGGGCATACATACATATTTTCTTAAAACACTGGTTTGAGTTTCGAATTTGGTATGCTAATGCGTTAGTGGCATTCAGCAACAATTTCTTACAAGGTTTGAAGGGGAGGCTAACTCCACACTTACATAGAATATCGGATAAGATTTTCTACTACAAAGAAAAATAGAACATTAGACTTTGCCGGTGTTAATGGTAGAAAACGTCTTCAGACGAATGGTCTTTTTCTTCTCACTAAAAAGAAAAACAAACAGTGAGGAGTTGTTTGTTGCCTTTGTTTAAGGAGTTGATGGCTTCTGCTATTAATGGACCTGGGAATTTTAGGGGGTTTGGAGGAATGGGGTTGAATCCGTTTGGGATGAATTTTGGTGGCGGGGGTGATTCTTCATCGATGTTGAGTTTTTTGAGTGGTGGAGAGGAGGTGATGGATGAGAAATGGAGGAAGCAGCAGATTTTAGAGTTGGAGGTTTATTCAAAGCAGGTGGAATTGGTTCAAGATCAGATTAAGCTAGCATTAGAGGAGCTCAGGTCCGTGGGTAGCGGATAAATGGTTGGGATGATGCTGATTCTATTAGTGTAAGGGTAAGTGTTTAATTTGGTAATATGGTTCTTATAAGAATTGATTGGTATTTAATCCTTGGTTGGTATATTGTAATTGATGGGTAGCTAAAGAATTTATTATGTTTATCTTAACTTAAAAGAACAACTGTTTAACTTATATATATTTTTGAATAGATTTTAGTACTTTGCTTAGTCTATGTATTGCAGTTTGACAAAATTGAAATATGATTGGAGGAGTTGAAGGATTTGATTGATAGTGTTATAAGCTTGCAACAGATGATTCCAGACTTCCTATATGTGTAGGGTGTTTGTTGGAAATGACCATCTTTGTGCATCATTTATTTGGAGTTCAAGGTGGATTGCTTTGGTGGAATTTCATGCAAATCACAGTCCAATCAATCCATCTGCTGAACCGAACTCCTCTGCGGGTCCAAGAAAAAAGGTACCTTTTTGGTTTTTATTGTTTTTTTCCTAATCTCTTATTTTTGTCTCAATTGTGAATTAATTTTCCCCTATTTATTATCTGCAATTCTGACCAACTAATATATGTTAACACCTTTGATAGGCTCTATAACTCCATTAATATGTTTTGACAGGACAGTTTGTTTTTTAATCCCTTTTGTTTTTTTTGGCAATTTTTTAAATTGGTAGAACTTATCTTAAAATTTTGACCTCTGGCCAAACAATAAAAACTGTGCCTTCACTCTGTGTTGTATCACCATGGCTTTTGCCGTTGCCTTATGTGGTTTATGAATGCTTTCTAAGTCTCAAGTCCTTAGTAGTATGAGACTCTGAGGCAAATGGATACATTTCTGCTCCTCCAATCCTTGGCTACAAAGTCTTAATAGAGGCCTCACAAATGTGTATACGGGTACACATTATCACTAAGAAGTGCTTGAATGTACACGTGTTTTACTTCAATATGCTTTTGTATTCTAGGAGAATTCAATAATAATAATGAATGGAGCGTCTAGAGATTTCTAGGGTACACATGAAGCTTCTTGAGGTTTGTTGAGAGATGAGTATATTAGTCTTATTTATCTTCATTACAAAATAGCTCATTCTTTCTTCATTGATGCATACCATCATCAATTTGTTGTCGGCGCATTTATATGAGTACAATGAATCATCGATATGTTGTACATACTATGCTTTATATTTTTATTATAAAGTTCAGCTTGATAGATTGCACGCATAGTTCAACTATGTCTTCTTTCTGCGTCTTTGTCTGATATTGGATTCTCACCCTTCATTGATTTTTCATTTGTGTTTTTCTCAGAAAAATGCAATTCACATGGTAGTTCTTTTAGTTATCGGGTTTCATTTAGTTTATCTATAATCTTTATTTCCTTTGATTCTATGCAATTGTTTTATTATGTGTTTCATGGTTCATGGTTCTAAAGTAGTTAGTGATTACTTTTTCGTTCCATACTAATTAACTTTCCCCCACCTAAAGAGAAAGCTAACTTTGTGGTGTGTCACATTAGTGGAAATATAGGCCTACCTTCCTCACATCACTTGATTTGTGAAATAATGTAACAAGCATCCAGTGTGTCCAGCTACAGCCTACAAAGGATTGGCCCAAGTTCCCGATCAAAGCATATTGGTCATATCGATCAAGAGAAAGATACAAACGTTCTTAAGATACAAACGTTCTTTCTCCTCTAGAATTTGAGCATATGTTGATTTGAAATTGTTTCGAACAAAGGTACATTGATCTTTTTTTACATGTATACTTGCATGTAATCAAGTTTGTTTTTTTTAGCATACATATAATTGAACTTTTTGCATATAATCAAATTTATTGTTTACATATAGTTGCTTAATATATAGACAATAGAGATTTGCATTGTACGTCTCCTAAATGAAATCTGGATGTGGTTTTTTAGGTTCAATATATAAGCTGGAAATTTAAGTAAGAACGAGAGTTAGCTAGCAATTGGAGTTTGGATACAATGACAACTCCGGTATGAAGAACTCCTGTTGGTTGTGCATTGAGAATATAGTTTGGATTTGCATTTAACTGCTTACAACAACACTATGGGCAAACCATTTTGTTTAAGATCTCCAAAAGCAATAGAGGTCGCCTGCATGTAGGCTCTAATTGCTTATTTAATTTTTATGTTTTTGGTTTTGTTTTGTTTTGGTTATCGTTTTATCGAAACTTATAAACCAAGTTGCAAGCAGTGCAAACAGATTAGCCTTCTAAAACTTTATAGGAACCATGAAGTAATGATGATGTTGGTAACATTGGACTCTGTAAGATCTGTAGTCGAAGATGAACCATTCAACTGTGGTGAAAAGCCCAATCGAATGAGGTGAGCTTCGAGGGCCTGGTTTCTAATTTTTCTTATTTGGGCTCATTGTTTTTGGAGTCATATATTGATGTCATAATTCATGCCGTTTGAACGTCAAATGTTGTGGCAACTCCTGAACCCAAGTTGGAAGGACCAAAAGTATCCCACTATTTTAGTCAATGGGATAGTGATTTTATTAGTCGTACTTTTAGTCAAGGATGCTTTGCAAGGATTTTAAACTTTCCAACGCAACCACCAATGAGTTACTCTTGCATTGCCAATTTTTTCTCACTATTCTCACTAACTTCTTAGTTTACTAATATTTTTTTTCCTGTGCAGTAGGTGTTAAAACCCAATTCTCTCTTTTAATTCTTAAATTGGTTTCTAACAAAACGAAACGGTAGATTGTCGCCTTTCCATCATAGTACTGATTACTGAGTATCGACATTGATCTCCCAAGCTTGAAATCAGCTGTGTTTCACTTTCAATCAACTACTGTTCAGGTACACAATGTTTAACAACTGTATTTTGGTTTTTAATTATCAATATTAGATCATCAGTTTGTTTTTATATTTGTTTATATTTTTAGTTACCAAGTATCGACATTGATCTCTATTCAGACTATGCATGTCTGTGATCAATGGCTACCTAAGCTATTTTTACTTTGGTGTTGCTCTAGCTCAATGGTTTTATCCATAAAAAAAAATATGATTGTTCATGAATAATCCAACACGTTTTAAGCCCTACCTCTTGCCCCCCTCCTAAATTTTCGGCCATATCTTGGTTATCGGCTTGATTCTCTGCTAATTTTAAGAGATAAATTTCATGCAATGGGGTTACGCCACTAATGTTTTTCATAGAAAAAGTCTTTGAAATATTTAAATTCTTAATTTGATTGTCGCCTTCTTAGTCTTTAATATGTACCCGTTTTATATATCACTCTTTCACACAAACCAAATGTTTTGGAACTATGACATTCTTCTAAAAGGATGACCTGCTTGATGAACTTAAATTTGTCCAATATAAGCTTGATCCTACTCCAAGGACTCTGTGTCAAGTCATTGTTTGCTATTGACTTATAATCAATAGTTGAGTTCTTCAATTGCTATCCATTACCGATTTCTTCAATTGAAACAATGCCATAACGTACAATAGCCCTTTCTTCATTCACAGTTCCCAATCTATTTTATATATTTGTTAATTAGGTGCTTCCAAAAATGCACTATGTGAATTCAGTCACTTAGATTGATAATTTGGTTAAGACATATCGATATACACCTTAATGACAATCGAGAGGGTTGTATAGCGGGTTTTCCTTTAATTTGAGTAAACAAGATATTAATCTATCATTCATTTACTCACTGGTATTATTAAGATATGTAGTTCAAAAGGTTATTAGTTCAATAATATCATGTAAGAGGCACCAATTGGATGTAGAGCTTCATTGGGCTAGCATAGTGTGTGACAGAATTACGGTGTATTTCCAATAATTAATAAAAAGGATTTGGTAGGGGGCATGTTGAGAGGTGGGTTGGTGGCACTTCACTAACATAAGAATATGGAGTGGAATGTCCATGCTAGGAACACCATTACATCTCAAATTTTCTATGGTACATTAGACATGTACATCCATCATATTACTTCAAGAGTAGATGCTTCATTTCACTGAAAATTCAGACAATAATATTATCTTGATTTTCAGTGGATATGAGCTATTAAGACGCCTGAATAAAATGATATATACTTAAATACACACAAACCCACATGCACACACACATATTTAACATAGACACAACTATAAATATGAGAAGGTCCTGACGTCATTTTCAATCATAGGAAGCTCCCAAAATACGAGGATACTGCTACGTTACAGGTAAGTTGCAAAATGCTTATAAAAGCGCTTCCTTCTTTGGTTGAATAAGCTGGGTTTAACTCATTGAGTATATGCCTTTTGTATTTTCGGAATGCCAGCAAAGCAATTTTATGCTATACAGTGTGCAGGTAATGTAATGAAGGGCTTAATGAGTAAAACGAAAACAGTGAAAGGTGTTGGCTGGGGTGTATCTGCTATTGGAACTGGTGTGTATATTTATTGGATTCCCACTTACTTTTCTAACATCATGATGAAGTGAAGAAATTCTTTTATTAGAAGAAAGCGAATGCAACTGACAGTCTTGCATTAGCTTTTGGTAGCCATTTCACTACATAATTAGAAATTTGAATGTTTTAAAATGTTAGATTTCATACATCCTATAGTGCTGCTTTTTCTATCACCATTTTTTTGTCAACAAATGTAACTTTTTCTTTATGCTTGTCGACAAAGGAAATTCGAATTTTTAATTTCTCATTAAATTTTGATTTTGTCAGCAAGAATACCCAGGTGGACTGACAACACAAGTAATGAAGTCGATGCTTAATGATCTCAACCGTTTTCACTACAAGCACCAGTTCTTAGTTGGATATGGTGGTGGCTCTGTTGGGTTAGTTTTTCTTTTTCATTAATTAGTATCACTGTATAAACTTTTATTGATGTCTAAAAAGCATTGTATTCTTTACAAGCGATTCAAAGAATTCATCAAGAATGGTCTAGATGCTTCTTCAACTTCCGTCATTGTTATCATCAAAGACGGTAGTCTTAAACTCATTCAAGTATATCATTTCATTTTGTTTTTGAATATTTTATATTATTTGGAATTGTTTTTGAATGAGGATTTATTTTCTTTTTTGTTTCAAGCTGCATAAAAAAAAAAAAAAAAAAAATCGATAATATTCATTGGATTGGTCACTGTATTCTACTATGAAACAACAATTCTATTGTTGATTTGCCTTATTTCTATTCGTGAATATACACCACTTAATATATTGATTTTCTGAACATTTATAAAACATCAAGCTAAGTCAAAATTTATTGTCATCAAGTGAAGGCTACACTCCTTCCAATTTTGGATCATCTTTATCGGTTAATCTTATTAGGACCTTCTAAAGCAAATAACAAGTTACTTATTATTTGCTTTTATATCTCCTCTTCTCCCACTTTAAGCCTGCAAGGTGATACTTGGCACCAAGGTAAAATTCAAAATTGAAAAATTTCAGTCCATTCTTTATTACTGTTAATGGCTATAGTGATTCCATAACAAACGAATAAATGTAATGATTTTTTCGAATGTTAAATCTCAATTGAGTTGTCTTGCTTATGAATGCTTTTGTTCTTCATTACTTGGTGTGGGTCAATGATATGCCTTAAAGAAAATTTCAAATGGAGTTTGGTTGAATGGTGGAGCTTGAGTGTAAACTTGCAATAGGTAATGCAACGAAACTATTAGTTAGGACTGCCACAAAAAAAAATGGGTAGTTTGAATAATACAACATTTCACCACCTAAAAAATTATTAACCTCATTGAATTTCAATCTCCTTTACATGTAATTCTTTTCTAAGTTTATGACCCATTATTTGTGCTTAAATATAAAATGGGTAGTATTACTATATGCAAGTTGTTAAGGAAGTTCAATGTTTAGGAAATAGATTCACAGTTAAGACGGAGAATTAGTATTTCTATCAGTTAGCATTGGTGTTCTCCAAAGCAGCCTTATTGAACTTCAATCTCCTTTACCTGTAAATTATTTTTGAACTATGTAAGACTTCAATCTCCTTTACTTCGAACTCTAAGGTGCATGATTAATTTAAATAGCTCGCCTTTTTTTATAAGTGGATTTATTTGATTGGTCATAGTGTAACTTGGTTAGTTGTACATCTTACTAATTCTAATTGGCTATTTTGAAATTTGAATGGAAAAGAGTTGCTTGAGGTGCAAGAGCATGCCTAATATCAAGATGCTCCATGATTCACTCAAGAATTTTAAAATCATGTATTATTGTGAGAATCTTGAATCAATTACCCAATGATGGTTATGACTGAACTTAGGGAGCTGGTTCAGAACCCGGCCATCTATATGAATATTTTGATTGATATCCATCTATTTGGGTGTTTATAGATAGATATATTTCTCCTAAGCAAGTACCAATTCAATATGGTGGTTTGAACAAGGATGGCGATGCGTAATTACTGCTTATGCAGTACTGAGGTTATTATCAATCGAGACATTCAAGTTCTTTGCTGTAAAAAGTCCTAATGTTGCAGTGCTCTCATTTTTTTAACCAGTTATTTAACTGCTCTGGCATTCATCGAGACGGTTAAGTAGTTGGGTTAATCAATGAGAAGTATATTGTTTTAAATTTTCAGGTTATGACAGGTTTTATATTTATGAAATGTCGAAAATACAGAGAAGACTCTGTCGAATTTTTTTAGAAAAGTCACGTACTTTAGATATATAATTGTTCGAGTTTTGGGGCGTTGGACTCGACAAAAAATAATTTATTTACCTTGCATTGAGTGGTTGTTAGGAAAGTTCAATTCTAATTTTAGGGTATAATTGCTTCTCTATTTTTTTAGTAATATGTTATTTGCTTTCAAACCAAGTCGATGACAAGTGATGATTTTACTACCTCCTTTAACAGTTTAACCCATTGTTTTGTTGGTGTTAATTAACAAATTTCTCAAATATTTTGTATTGGTGCAGATGGATATTGACTATCTGGAATGTTCGCATTGGCTAATGAAGCTCATTGCATCGTGTGCTCCTCTTCTTGGGATTACTTGATCTGATGAAATTTATCGGTATGTTTTCACCAAATCTATTCTCTTTTTTTCGTTCTCAGAAAGATCAATAGTTTCAAGGTAAGGTAAGTTCCAAAATACTGAAGAGAGTGAACCAGTGTATAGCCAGCTCGGTCTAGAATGATTTATGTGACTCGGCTTTTCTCAGACACAACAATGTCACATCTGAATCCACAAGTGAATTGTTCACTATAGATGTGGTCACATGGATCCAGTTTGAAGTCCCATGAGCTCACACAAGATCTAGGAGTCATTGAAGAAGGATCAAATCTCTTTTTCAGCTGTTTTAAGACTTCTATATCTCCCCAATGAGTTCTTGAATCTCCTTTTATGAACAGTTCTGAAACTGTAATCACTAACACTAGAACGATAGATAGAGAGAAGTATGATGTACCCATTTCTTCTCTCCCAATCTTCTTTTTGTTCTTAAGAAATTTTCTCCTTTTGGGTCTGTTAGATCTCTATAGATAAGAAAGAGAGAGAAGTCAAGAAATGCAGAGATAAGGAAGTACTGTATATGCATCATACACCCATGAGTTTGTATGACAAATGTTGTTTGTATGACAAATGATGATGATCAGAAAAAGAATAAAACTAAACTAAAAGGCTGATATGCAATAGTGGTGGGCTTTAAAGTTTTCTTTGTTTTTCCTGTCTTTGTTTCAGAGAAATTTTGAAAGCTTTTCAGTGGAAATTGTCAGGATACTCAGATTCAGACCCTCTCCAAGTGCCAAGTGCCGCTTCCTTTTGAATTTGTAATATTTGTTCACCACGATACCCATGCACATATACACAAGAAATGAATGCAGCCTATCTAAATCTTTCTTTTGTGTATTTTGCCAACTTCAGTGAGGTTTTATCGTGTTTCTTTGTAGGTCTTTATAACGGATTAAGGGCAATGTATCTCACAAGTCACGAAAAAAAACTTTACTGGAATTTGACAACAAGACCATCAAACAAACCATTCTTCAAATGTAAAGATATCTCTAATACACTAACAATATGATATGATTTAAATGTAGGTTCCATAAAAATGTTTTAATTGTTTCTCAAAGTGTTGCAATTCAACAAATCTGATAATTAAACGTTTAAGAGATGGAACCAGAAGCACTCTGACTCAATTCCAATAAGAATGAATATAGCAAATTACAAAACTATAAATAACGATAGCGAGTTCAAGGGATTATGCGAAAAAGAGAAATACCTTTGAGAGCGCCTGAAATTACTTTTTTGCTAAAGTAAATTGAAAATAGATACTCAAGAGACTAGAGAGGTTAACCATTTGCTTTCTTAAAAAAATATCAGAGTAAGAATACACGTGTGGAAATTAGAGATACAAATGGTGAATGTGGCACCCACGTGTTAAGTATACTAATGGGCTTAAAAATTAAGCCAACCTTTATCATGAAACCCATAAAAAATTGGACTTCTTAATAATAATACACTCTAAGGCCCATTAATACAAAAATAGAGCCTTTTAGCCTCATCAATTATTGGCGTTGCTACTGAGTTTCAATATATTTTGGAAGTAAGATTTTTGATACATACTAATTCATAAACTTTTATTATCAAACATTACCAATAATTAAAAAAATTATATCAATGGTCAATACCCATTTTATATAAATTAATGGCAAACAATTGAATTAATGGTTAACAAAGGCTCATGTATTATTGAACTTTAAGGATTTTGGAGATATACTTAAAGGAAATGTGTTAAATGAAGGCAATATCTACACATTAGATAAATTCAACGTGTGGTTTGCGAAAAGTTATAGGCCGGCCAATTGAGAATGATCACAAGATCTTTTTCAAAACTGGCACATTAGTCACGCCAATGAATGAAGAAGGTATTGACATTGCAAGACACAAATTCACCTTCTTTCACTTCGACACTATTTCAAGTCAAGTTGAAAACAAAACTCGCCTAATAGGTATTGACATTGCATTATATTTTGATAGTGAATTGTTATTTAGGACAATAAAAGCCTAGGTGAGGATGATAAGAATTGTTATTTAGGACAATAATACTTAAAAAAAAAATTAGAAAAACATAAACCCATCAATCAAAGTATATATATATTATAAGCAATGAATTATTATCTATCAATATACTTATATTATTTATTCAAGTGGACTTTAGGTTTTTGAGTCATTAAGCTATATATGTAGCAAGTCCGGCCATTCTCACTCCATGCTTATTTAGTACACTAGCCATAGGCCGGGCCAAATGGCTAGTGTACTAAATAAGCATGCATGGAGTGAGAATGGCAAGCTTTTCAGATCATAATTTCAAGATGGTGATTGTTATGCTATCCAAGTCTTAATTATATATCTTGCCAATTTATTAGTGGATTAATCACATGAACAGGGTCGATAATGTCCCAGAATCCCTATGCATCAACTGTCACTCTGATAGTCTAATCACCTAGAGATTGTGGGCAGAAAGCATATATGGAAGAGATCCGATAAGGAGAGATCATTCTCTCTAAATATAGTGCGCACTTCATATCGGCCGTTGGATGACATGATCATACAGTTTGGTGTGGTTTGCCAGTTGTGGGCCATGCAACAACCTCGATCTCGAGAAGAAATTTCTCCATCCAACGGCTATTTGCCTTGATCTCTCCAAAATTTAGAGAGAATGATCTCTCCTTATCATTTGCTTTTTCCATACATCCACGTAGAAATAATTTAGTTATAAGACCATCAGAACTGACAGGATAACAAACAGAAGGAAGAATTGTACTTCCATTATTTCAAAGTAAAACATATGAGTCCATAAAACTAAAGCAAAAGCTGAATTGCTAAATAACACAAGACAATCTACTTTGGCACTGCAAAAGAAAACTCCAACATCAAAGTCGACTTGAAGTCTCTACTGCTCAGCGACATCTAGGAGGCCAAAATCGACACCCTGCAAATTATATACGAAGTAAGGTACAATTTTGATGTGCTTGTACAAGTGAATGCTCACACAGCCAGTTGTAATCTGTACGTATATAATGCAACGAATTGTGGGCAAAATTGGGCATGACATGGACATCTCTGGCTCATCATTGCCAAGTATAAGCCCGAGCTTCTTATGAAAGCATATGGATTTCTATATCATCTGCTGGACAAAAACCTATCCACTTTTCTGACCCTTTCGAGGCAAGTATTACATATAGTTTTTCTTGATTAGTAATGTGTACGATAGTTACTGAAAGGCATGTTACATATGTTTCAATCTAACGAAGTTATTGTCTCCGCTGAAAATACATATGTCTGATTACTTATGTGCAATTAATCAATCTCGAAATATAAATTGACATATAAATAAATTTACGAGGTAAGAGGATGGAAATAAAGGGCATTACAAATTGGTCCACCTGGTCTATCGACAGCAGCATCTGCTAGTATTGAGCTCAAGAGTATAAAAAGTAAGAAGACACAAAACAATCTGCAGAAAGATCGATTGAAGAAACCCTGTCGAAAATCTGTCACATGTGAAGGAATCTTCATGGCGAAATATTTGATATTCGTAATTGAAAAATCTAAGCACTCCTCAGTTCTCTTCTCACCACTCAGTTCCTCAACAACTATTAATAGCAGAATATCTAGGGACTTAAGTCAGACTTTGGAGGATACGGAGGACTTCGATGCATACCCTCTTGAGACGCATGAGTTCAAAGTTCAAACGTGTACTAGACTTCAGGATCGGAGACTTGTCCGATCTTTTAAGTCCAGCCACTATGGGAATTGAAATGTGACACACTTGACTTTAGAGAATAACTGAAGCCACAACTTTTAAATAGCTTTGGTTTCATTACAATAGCCTATTTAAAATATTCAAGTGGAAAACTAGCTAGCAAACGAAAAAACTAAAGCGATTGATTTGAATCGGTCTAGGTAGATCTATTCACGACTTTGTAGAAGTGTCGGGTGTCAAATTGTCAATCCCTTGGAGCGTATCTCCTTAAAGAGTTGGATGAGGTCCTCCCAGCCCTGTTGTAGCCATGAATTAAAATTTCATAGCTAGAAGTGCCAGACAAACATTTGATTAAAACAAAAAAAAAAAAAAAACTCTCTTTGCTTCTTCCACTCGACCTTGAAGGCTTGAAAACAATATGAGTCCATCAGCACATTGAATGTAAATTCATTAGGATATACGTTCATCAACACTTTGAATGAAGCTGCATTAGGATATCCGTACATCAACTCTTTAGATAAAGTTGCATTAGGCACACCGTTCTCTTGCAATTATATCCCTTCTTTGCAAAAAAAACATAAATTAAAGCCGCACACAACTAGTGTGGCTCTGGCACGAAAAAATCATCTGTCAATTTTTCCAAAAGTTTCCATTGGCTTGAAAGGCACTAGGCATGATGCAAATTAGTGTAGGTGGACCAAACCTTCAAATCGACAGGCCAAGGTGTGTCTTAAGTGTGCTATGCTTCGAAGAAGCGTGACCAGAGTGGTCTATGTATCATGGTTTAATAATTTCGACTTCCTTTAACTTTTCCTGATGCTACAGGGTCATAGTAGGACAAGGGTTATGGGTTGGGAAGAATTGCTGGAGCACTACAACAACTGCTATATCACCTCATCGGTTGCCAGGTATCTTGTTAAACCCTCATTGGAATTGTAATTTTTTTACCCTTCAGAGCCAAGTACGAAACACCAATGATGTGGACGAAAAACTTGTTATCATTGACGTAGTCCCTTACTGGATTTTCCTCTTATATTGGAATCTCTAATTTTATCTACATTTTGCAACCTAAACGAGCAGCTTTCACCAACTATCTTATACGGTATGCATTGGTCTATATGTATCTTCTGATTATGTCTTATTTGTTGTATCCGGATAAAGAAAACAATTAAAGAGATAAGGACAGAATAAAAAGTAATAACCAAGGCGCGTCTTCCTCACAGGATTTAATGGTTAACAGCACAAATTTAGGCTTTTAGTTAGCCACTATCCACTAAGCCTAAGCCTAAGCCCGAACCCGACTCGGCTCGGTACGGGCGCGTGTGGCTTTGGGTGAGTCCTCCCTCCTAACACAAAAGCATTTGTACCATAAGGGCGTCCTCATATACCTCACTTGCTAGTGGTGGTTAACCAATGTGGGACTAAACACAATGCACTAAAGTGGAGAGAACACACATAGTTCATCTCCTCCACTTTGCACACACTCACAAGTATTTCGAAATACTCTTAGAGATTCCAACAATCCCCCACTATTTCAAAATACTAATAGTCCCCCACTATTTTGGAATAGGATATTACAAAAGAAATGGGTTAACGAAATGCCAGAGAGAATAAAAAAAACAATGCATAAGATACTGGTGCTTTGTGGGCTTGAACCAGTCATAGGGTAACATGTCTTATACTACGTGAAAGTGGTGGATTAAAAAATCTTTGAACCAACATTCCCTTGTAGTAAAATAGATCACATGCACCCACATTGCTCTTTCATTATATGCGATTGCTCAAGGCTAAGGCGGCTTTTTGGCCCTCATACGCTGTGTTCCATGAATGCTCTAGAGTACTTGCCCGAATACTCATAAGAACCGACCCAGTTCTACATTCACGTAGGTGGATATCCATCAAGTGTACATTGCAGTTAAAATACACTATCTCATAAAAAAATGGACTATGGATTCCAATAAGAGTAAAATAACTCATCCTTTTCTCATTGCAATTCAAGTTATACAAAGTATACAAAAAATGCTATTTAGTCATAGGGTGGGACGTCTCAAAGAAAGACAATAGCATACCAGAGTGACGAGGTGACTTGTTTTTTCTTTTGAACCTACTTCATGGGATCTCCAATCACATAGGTGGGGTTGCCGTCAGTGTCGCCCTCTATCTAAGGCAAAAGTCCCATCCCCCTCGACGTTTCAACCACTTGTCTCCTGTTAAGCGGTTTTGTCAAAGGATTGACCAAATTTAACTCTGACCTCACATAATCTAGAGCCACAACTCCAGATTCCAGCAGCTGCTTTATAGATTGTAGTCTCAGACAGATATTCCTGCTTTTCCCATTATACAATTTGCTCTTTGCCTTTGCTATTGCAGCCTCACAGTCACAATGCATAGGTACAGCTGGAGGCGGTTTTGTACCAATAGGAAAATCTACCAAGAGGTTTCTAAGCCACTCAGCCTCAGCACTTGCTTTATCTAAAGCAATAAGCTCAGACTCCATGGTTGAACGAGCTATCAAGGTCTGCTTAGAAGATTTCCAAGCGACTGCACCTCCACCAAGAGTGAAAATATAACCACTGGTGGACTTGATATCATGAGAATCAGATATCCATTTTGCATCACAATAACCCTCTATCACAAGTCGAGTTCATCTAAAACGTATGCCGTAATTCATTGTTCCTCTCAAGTACTTGGCTAGTCTCTCTAATGCACTCCAATGTTCTTTGCTAGGACAATGAGTGTATCTGCTCAACCTGCTAACTGCATAAGCAATGTCAGGTCTAGTGCAATTCATCAAGTACATGAGACTACCAATAATTTGGGCATATCTAGACTGGAGGACACTATGTTGATCATTTTTCTGAAGTTCACTAGTTGCCTCATAAGGTGTCGACACAGGCTTACTATCATAAAAATTAAACTTCTTCAAAAACTTCTCAACATAATGCTCTTGTGAAAGCGTATAGCCATCACTATTTCTGATAATTTTGATTCCAAGAATCACATCAGCTTCTCCCAAATCCTTCATTTGAAATTGGGAGGATAAGAACATCTTAGTGTTTCTCACAACATCAAGGCTAGGATTCATGATTAACATGTCATCCACATATAGACAGATAATCACATATGTATTCACATCAAAAGATTTAAAGTAAATACATTTATCAGCATCATTTATGTAATATCCATTAGACATTATGACACTGTCAAACTTTTCATACCATTGTTTTGGCGCTTGTTTCAACCCATATAAAGACTTAACCAATTTGCATACTTTTTGCTCATTCCCTGGTACTATAGCACCACCAGGTCGAGATCATATATATTTCTTCATCAAAATCACCATTCAAAAATGCAGGTTTTACATCCATTTGATGAATAAATAAATTATGAATAGCAGCTAGAGCCATTAGAACTCTTATAGAAGAAATCCTAGTTACAGGAGCATAAGTATCAAAATAGTCAGTACCTTTTTTTTTTGGGAGAATCCCTTGACTACTAGTCTAGCCTTGTATTTCTCAATGGAACCATCTAGCTTCAGTTTCCTTTTAAAGATCCACTTGTAATGTATAGGTTTCGCCTCAGGAGGTAGATCAACTATCTCCCATGTGTGATTAGCTATAATTGAATCTAGTTTTGAGTTTATAGCATCTTTCCAGAAAGGTGCATCTCGAGAACTGATTGCCTCATTATTCGTCACAGGATCATCATCAAGAGGAAATGTGTAAAAGTCATTATCAAAATTGGTGGATTTTCTGTCTCTTTTACTCTTCTGAATTTCTTGTTCAGAAATTTCAGGATCTGTTGATTGTTGTTCACTAGGAGCAACCAACCTCTCAATGCCAATTTTCAAAGGAAACAAATTCTCAAAGAAATCAACATTTTTACTCTCTATAATAGTGTTAGCATCGACAAGGTTATTATCAGATTTTACTACTAAAAATCTATATGCAGCACTATTATGAGCATAACCAATGAACATACAATCAACAGTTCTAGGTCCCAATTTTCTCTTTTTAGGTTCGTTCACAAGAACCTTAGCAAGACACCCCCACATTTTGAAGTATTTCAGGTTAGGTACATGACCTTTCCATAATTCATATGGTGTCTTATTCCCTGTTTTCTTGTTGGGTATCCTATTCTGTATATGGCAAGCAGATAGGATTGCTTCCCCCCACAAGTTCAAGGAAGCTCCAGAACTTACAAGCATAACATTCATCATCTTTTTAGTGTTCTATTTTTCCGTTCGGCTACTCCATTTGACTCAGGAGAGTATGGTGGAGTAGTCTTGTCACATCCCGAATTTCGACAGAATTTAGAAAAATAATATTTGTTCCCGACTCTTCGATTTTCGAGGTGTGATGCACTCTCAACTTCCAAAAACCCATAAACAGTTTAAATATGCGGATAATTAAAAACCAATAAATTTTTTAACTTAAACGAAAGTCCTCTTCATTACAAAAATTCACAAATAAGATTAGGTTACAAATCTCTTTTTAATAACTCTTTATTTAAAAATACAAATGAAAATACCAATAACATTGTCTCAACTGAAAATCTATATCACCTTAAGGGAAAACAAAACCTATTTTGAAATGTGACGCTAACGCAAACCACAAGCAGCAACCAACCTTCTTCAACACTAAACCTGTCAAGACTTATCAACTATGTTCATTTAATGAACACACCCGATAAGCAAACATACAAATCGGGTCAGCATTATAAAAATACTAGTGTGAGTAGCTATAAAATACAATATATACTTATACATATATTTACACACTAAATAAGGCAGTTAGTTCCTCCACCGAGGTGCCTTAACATCCAACGAATAATACAACATCTTTAAGTACAATAATTAAGGCAGGTAGTTCCTCTACTGAGGCGCCTTAGCTTCCCAACAATAATACAAAGGCATTTAGTTCCTCCACCGAGGCGCCTTAGGTTCTAACTAAACTACTAACTAGCCAAGCATATTCTATACTTACCGCATTTCATGCTCAATTACAGAGTGGGTCGTCTCTGCACAAGTCATTAGTTTGACCCACCCTTCTGCAACACCATATACAATAATATATTTAAAGATATATCATTAACCAATATATTACCATAATTATATTATTTAAGGCTTTCTTTGTGTGTCCCTAAAATCACGTCGTATCTATGTCTTACCTAGTTTTCCTGGCTACCACAATCGCTGCCCAACGCCGAATATGTACATCCACATGCCTCCCCTCACATAATGAACCACTCCGTACGTAGCTACCCTGAGCGGGATGCTGTACACCAGGTAACCCTCACACGAAAGCCATTATGTAAGTACTACCACTATTCGGCATAAAATATCACGCGTCTCGTTCTAATTTTGCGAACGGAATAATCAAGCCACTATTCAACTACGCCAGAAGGGCCATTCAGATTCACTGAAACGCCAGAAGGGCCAATCAAATTGCTTACGCCCGAAGGGCCATTTAGATTCACTGAAACGCCAGAAGGGCCAATCATATCACATACGCCAATCATAAGGGTCAAATCACATGAGTTGTGGTAGCTAGGTTTTAGAATTTTCGTTACGTAATTTATTCAGGTGTCATACATTCATGTCTCATAACCATTTCACTCTATCACGTGCATGCCAATTAATTATTGCATTAAGCCACCATATTTAAAAATATCTCAATACATCTCATAACAACTTTCATTCTTTCACGTGCCAATATATTATTGCACTAAGCCACAATCTCGTGGGAAATATCCACAAATACTATACTACCTTATAGTAGTATCTCACATATATAATAATGGAGCGTTTATATCAATTTCTCAAAGGTATTGCATTTAATAGATATCCTATCATATGATATCATTTAATATAAAAACAATTTCCACATACCACATAATGTCCCCATTTATCCGAACGTATAGCATAACATTTTTATATCGTTTTAGAAATATTAGGTCTCCTAAAATTTCTATCTCGTCACGTGTCAAAAATACACAATATCAACGTCAAATCTTTCTTAGATAATGACAACCAAATTTATACAAACTTCCGCACCATTTTAGCATTTGTTTTATCCATACAATTTATAACATAAAACGTAGTTGATAAAAGATAAAATTGAATAGCTTACCTACGAAATGAACGATGAAACTCAAAACGTAAGTAAACTAAAACTAATCTTATGTGTCTAATTTATCAAAGATTTCTACTCTCAATCCTATGAGGTATAGTGGAGTAGAGTGATTCGTTCCACTCCTAGTCCTTCTGCACGCTTGTTATCACGTGTAATTACTCTACTTAAGGTCTAATGAGAGATTTACGATTGAAAAGGCAACTAGACTACGATGCAACTACCCACAAGATGCACTAGTCAACTATTAGGACAACTAAGGGAATGCTACGTTGATTCTATGATAAGGAGTTAGAGGGGATTGATTCCACCTTAACTCGACTTAATCCTATTAACGATTTAATCGTCAGAATCGAATTGAATCGCGCTTGAGAACAATTGGGTTCTTCCTAATCCCTAATTACACATGGCATTCCTACCAATTCATAACTAGCATGTGAACGATTAAACCCATTCTCATGGTGAACTAATCGTTTCTAGAGTGGAAAGAAAATTACTTAATTTATTCTACGATAGTCGGAATCAAGCTTTCATCAAGGCTTCTCAACCCCTCTAATGGAGGTTTAGCCGAGAATCATTACACCTTAATCATTTCGATTAAATTTAAACTAAACATGATATAAAGAATTGAAATTTACCTACGAAGTGAACGATGAAACTCAAAACGTAAGTAAACTAAAACTTATTACGAGTCTATATTTATCAAAGTTTCTACTCTCAATTCTATCGAAATAGAGTGGAGTAACAAATTCGTTCCACTCCTAGTTCTCTAGCATGGAGTGTTTTCTAGTTAACTAATCGGTCTTAAGTCTAATGAGAGCTTTATGAAGGGGAATTATACTACGATGCAATATGAAAAGCAATATGTTGAATATCACTACGAAATATATGGAAATACTAATGTTCTTGAATCTAGATAAAGAATTATAGGGGAATTGAATCCACCTCGAATCCAACTTAATCACCTAGAATAGACTGTTGTAATCCAATTCTTACGTTCTTACGGTAAGAATTGCTCGTTCTAATCCCTAATTAACATGGCATTTCTACCAATTATAACTAGCATGTGAGGTCGTCCACCCATTCTCATGGCGAAACACGACCTTCTAGAATGGAATAGACTCTACAATGCTTCTACACTATACAACTAAGTTTTCATCAACCCCTCTAATGGAGGTTTTAGCCTTGAATCATTCCGCAATCATTCCCATATGAATCTAAACTAAACATATTATTAAAATTCTAACTTTACTAATCTAAATTAAACAATAATTGAAATCTAATTAATTAACTAAGAATGAAATAAGAACAAGAATTTAAACTAGATCTATAAATGCAAATGACAAAAATCGAAATTGAATAATAATAACTATTTTATTTATCTAATTAAATGACGAACAATCATTCAAGGAATTAAATAAAAACAAGATATGAAACTAATTAAATTAAACTAATTAAATCTAAGGAAAACTAGATCCAGAATTAATTAATGGAGGCTACTAATCTAATATTTAATCTAGGTCTAACTATCTACCATTAACAAAGAGTGAAGCTTTGGTTTTATACATTCAGATCCAAAATCGTGCATGGGCTTGGAGCCATGTTTTGGGCCGGAGAATTAGGCCCAAAACCCAATTCTTTCAGTCCAAAAAGGCCTCTTCAGCTGCAGTTGGCTTCAACAGATTTTTTGTCCACTTCTGCTCCTCTGATTGGGTCAAGGCTTGGACCATTGGAAAGCTCTTTCCGAGCCGGTGGTTTTGACATAAGGTAGGCCCCATTCGAGGTCCGAGTCCAAAGATACGCCCCGAAAGTTCTCGACTTGTGTCTTTGTTTTACGCGCGTAGACTTTTCAGCTTTGGACGGGCTTTAGAAAGGCTTTATCTTCTTGAATCTTGGCCTTTAATCACGGAACTCCTTAGTAACCGACCTTTGCTCCTTTATCTCGCTAAAGTGGCACATTTCTGCACATAATGGACTTTGAAGCCTGAAATGCATAAAAACATGTAATCAGTGTTAACTCTTAATTATTACTCACATAATTGGTCTAAAAGTATGATTATTAAGGGGTTAAAACTACAGTTTCGGGCTCTTATCAAACCACCCCCAAACAGCATTTTGCTTGTCCTCAAGCAAAGATGAGAAATTAGAATAAGTGACCAAAAATGGAGTTCTATCTACTCTCGTTTCGTTGAGTGCGATTGTATTAACCATATGCAACAAGGCCTTAAACCACTTGGAATTTCCTAGTGGACGAGTTATAGTCTCGTGAGAGTTTTCCAGTGAAGGTACTCACAAACTTCATCTATACTACAACGACTAAGAAATAAAACTATTGTTTCCTTATTCATGCTCTAAATTAACTATACCTCTCACTAGCAATGCATATAGAGTAATAAAGTCGAAACCTAAGCTAATATATGCATAATAATCAATCATCTACGAATAAACATATATACAATGAGTAATACTATGAAATGCAAGAATGTGTCCGTTTTCAAACTTTGGAATAACGCCTTTAAGTAGGTTCTCACATAAAAGTCAAGACAAAAAATCACTCGATTTTTTCCACTCAAGTTTTGCTACTCCGTGTAATGCGGTGGGCATACTTTACCTTACAATCTCAATGACACACAAGGAAGCCGAAGTTGATCAAACACATCGCCACTTACTATCCCACTAACCTATTCCTAATCGAGCTAGAGGTCTTTATTAGGTGTGCGGGGATTAGGAGATGGTTTAAGAAGGAAGGAAATGGATATTCAAAGGGACAAGTCCGAGATAATAGAGTCTTCATATTATGTAACTAGAGAAAACCTTGTTATTTACTTTTGCTTCTACACTTTGTTTCCATCCTTAGCCATATTCTTTTTCCTTTTTCTTTGGCTTTTGACTCCTTTTATTCTATTTTTTTTGGAGTTTTTATTTTATTTCTATTTTTATTTTTCTTTTCTTTGGATGGAAACTTCTTTTCTTTATTTTCTGAAGCAATTAACTAACTTTTGTTTACACGTGGTTTTTCTTCTTCTTTCTTCCTTATTCTATTCTCGGACTTATCTAAATTGGGTAGGTTGATTTTTTTTTTTTTTTTTTTTTTTTTATTTTGTTTTGTTTGTAACGAGGGTAAAGGATTTGTGGTTTATGAAAGGGCTAATAAAAGGCTCGATGGGGCTTAACTAGCGGAAAATATACTTAGGTCGAATTCCTAGCTATATCGATCCAAAAAGGGCCTAAATTCTCTTAGGACATGATATAGTGGTCAAGCAAGTGGATGTGTGATTTTCTATTCGAATATACTTCTCCCTTGTGTCATTTTCAAATGTTTCACTCATATAAGGCTTTTAGGCTATATTCTCACAGATTTGTAGAATAAGTACTCTAGCCTAGATTTTAAACTTATCGCCAAACAATCATAGATACTCATGTAATATATTTATAGATAGATGTAAAGATTATTACCTACATATTAACCTAAGTTTCTAAAAACTATTCTAATGCAAAAGCTACATGAGACTTCTAGATTATTAAGAGCATAGAGAAAGAAACAATACCAATATTCCTAAGTGTATAGCATAAACTTTTTATTTTTATTTTTATTTTTATTTTTTTAAGACAAATAATACGTAATATACAACCTAATATGTGCTTAACATTTACATCGTGTTTCTATACCACCCCCAAACAATTTGGGAGAAGGGGGTTCATGAAACAATTCAATAGCACAATTAAATTATGTAACTAACTAATTTTTATAATTTTTAACATTTTATAAATAAAAGTGCGTAATTTACATCCTAAAAGTGTCTAATTTTTGCAAATATTTCTATCCCACCCCCAAACAATCGAACGCTTTGTCCTCAAAGTGTAAAGAGATAAGGAAAGAATTTACCATAGAACGCGTGGAAAAATTGGCGCACAGAATGTAAATATTGTAAAGATGATATGATAATTTGATGCACAATTAAACTGGTACGTACTAACTAACACAAACTCTACTAAAGTAAACATGACAGGCTTAGGGTGGCAACATGATTTAAAATGAATACCAAAATACGCCACCCAAACAAAATTAGAAAACTCTTTTTAAGTTTGAAAATTTTGTTTGGCCTATACTCTTTAAAGTTGGTATTATTACATTTAAAACTTGGGTCTTTTAAAGTCAGATTCCCTAGACTTATCTAAACATATGTATGAATATGCAGTTTATCATATATCAACAATCGAAATAGTTGTGGATCGTTCCATAAATAAATATCACAGAAAACATATCCAAACACAATCAAGCACCAAGATTTCCTACGACACAACCTAGTAGAATGAAAGCGAAGTCGGATAGACCTATAACATAACCGAGCATGCACCTTATATTTCATCTTTGAACGAGAGGGTGTCCTAGTGAGTAAGTGTGGAAAAGTGAATGGTTGTGGAAAATATGGTGGATTGGGATAAGTTTTAGAGGGAAAGCATGGAAAAAATGAGGATGTGGGTTTAGCACAAAACTCATTCATGGTGTAGTTAGGACTGCCTCAAGTCCGAAAATGAAGGTGTCAAGTGGTTTATCCTTGGGAAGTATTTGTTTACTAGGTGGATTTAAAAATCATGAAGCTGTGGAGAAACTAAAGGATCGAGTGCAAACTCGAGGTTCCTTTGAAAAGGTGGAGGGTGGGGAATATTGGTGATGGAAGGTGAATGATTTCTCGCTAGAGCTCTCAAGTCCATATCATGAGAAATCTTGATATATGCAAGAAATTCCTCAATAGGTGGGTCAAAAGGATCTTTGGGATAGAGATTGAAAAATTCATCTTCCGCCATAGCATCAAGGGATGAATGGTTGTTGGCAAGGGGACTCATGGGAAGTGGTAAAGAAGCGGTGCAAAAGAGTTGCAGAATTCTTCTTCGATTTCGCCTACTACCAGGGAGTCATTGTTAAAGTCGGAATTTCGAAGGAAAGGAATTTGTTAACTGTTTCTCAGGAAACATGTTTTTGAAGTAATCTTGAGCTAAGCTCTCGATCATGCTAACCTCTCCATTTGTAGATGAATCGGGATCGCGTGTCCTCGTTTTGAAAACATTTACCTCAACGTAAAGATGGCCAAAAGGACAAGGACATCGAACCATCACGGCAGTTTATGAGCCGCGTTAGAGCCAAGAAGGGGCCCTAAAATGATAGGTACAGAGTCGCGTTAGTGACTTTCGTGTTGAGGATAACAAAGTCGGCCGGGTAGTAAAATTTTGGACTTTAACCAACACGTTTTCAACCACACCCTTAGGATACTTAATAGGCCGTCGCCTAATTGCAATGTCATTTTTAGTAGGTTGCATCTCCTCTAGACCTATTTGTTTATACAAATAAAACGGGAGTAAGTTAACACTAGTCCCCGTGTCTAGTAAAGCCGGTCGTCGTGTGAGAATCTTCTAAGGTGCATCAGACAATGGGGGCGGTGGTCCTCAGACTTAACAATTCCATTATTTTCGGATAAAGTTGGGAACTGCTCGTTAGAAAGCGCCTTTAGGTATGTTGGTCTTACGCCTAGTAGTGCACAACTCCTTAAGAAACTTTAGCGTGGTTAGGTAGCTTTTTATAGCTTCGAGAAAAGGAAGGTTTATCGTTAGATTTTTGAAAACGTTCCTAATCTCCTCAAAGTTACTATCCCCGGTTAGCATGGCTAATTTTCGAGGGAACGGTGGTTTCGCTCTATATTTAGCGTATGGCTCGACTTGATGTGTAACCTTGGCTTTTGTTTCTTAGGTTGTGGTTTAACCGGTACCTCTACGGTGGTAGGTTCTTCAGTTTCTATTTCGGTATCTAGTTCGATATCCGGTGTGGAGTATCTTGATGGGGTAACTATAGGCATAGTTACTTTGTTATCAACCACTCTTCCGTAACGGAGAGTGGTGATGGCATTTAGTCGACCTACAGATGTAGTTTCCGTACTAGTATTACCGTTTACCTCAAAGGCTGTGTTTCGCTCTAGGGTTGGGTATCGCTTGGCACCGAAACACGCCTTTTTGGTTGGGCTTTCTCTTGGGCTAACCGTTGGTTTAAATTATTAACGGATTGTAGAATGTGTTGGTTAGATTGAGCCATGGTTTGGAAAAGTTGTTGGCTCACTTGTATGAAGGTGTCAAGACGATCCGGTTGTGTGGGTGTAGTAGTCACGGGTGGTGTATTTGGAACTATCTCGCATTGATTATTTATGGGCTGGATTGTGATAGTTATTATTTACGGAACGATACCTCTATTAGCATTATAATTATTATAACTACATTGACCTTGTGCTTGACTTTGTCGAGGGTTAAGCTTTGGTTGTTATAATTATTATAATTACCCGATCCCGCCCTTGTTGTGGTGGAGCTTGGTTATAACCGCGTCGCGTTGGCCTAACATATTGATTATTGTACCTATAGGTGTGACTTGTTGGTTATTTCTCCAACCGAAGTTGGGATTTTGTCTCCGGGGGCGTTAGGTTCACTATTAATGGAACAAGAATGTTCATAGGCTATATAGGGCCGAGTCGGGATGCTCGGGACTCAACGAAACTACATGGATTTGAATTTACATTCATGACGGGGATAGGCTTTTGTTGTACGTAAATGGCCTCTACCTTTTTAGTGAGGGATTCAATTAGAGTTTTAAGCTCGGGATCTGATTTAACCTCAAACATACCGGGGTAGCCTTAAGTTGTTGAAGAAGAACTAGCGAGCGGGAGTAATCGTCACTACCCCAAATTATTATTACACTTAGTCCGATCTTCCAAAAATTTATATGCCTCGAGGCTCCTTTACTTAGGAAACTACCCCATTCATTATGTCTAGGACTTCTTTATGGTGGTGTAGAAGTCCTTGAAAAAAGGCAACTAACTAACGTGTCTTTTGCTAGGTGATGGTGTGGACACTCTATAAGAAGATCGGTGAAACGATTCCAAACCTCGAAAATGATTCACGAGGATTACGCCGAAAGAAGTGAATCTTGGAAAGCATTTCATCCGTCTTTAGGGGTGGGTAAAAATGTTCCATAAACAATGAACAAGTTTGGCCCACGAGTCCATTGTAATTAGGTGCTTTGGGCAGTTAACCAAGACGCCTTTATCAGCTAAGGTGAAAGGGAATACCCTCAATTTAATTTGTTCACCAACAACCGTAGGATGGTGGAATGTTGTAAGGACTTGTTCAATCCTACGCATATGCTGATAAGGTAAACCATGAAAAACGGGTAACAAATTAAATATATTTGGGGGGATGCGGAAATCCCCCACTGGGTCTGCTAGAACGATGCAAGATTTAGGGCTATCACTCAAGGCTTTATAAAAGTCAGAGAGAGGAGTCTCTCTTTCTTCATCCATAATATCAAGTGGTGTGTGTGAAATAATAGCTAGAGGTGTAGTGGGTGGGAAACTAGATAGACTTGTTTGTTGACGTTGCCGTGTAATTACGTTAGTTGTTTTTCTTCGACCAGACCTTAATCTCATGCAAGACTAAGTCGAATTTAACTAAACATGCAACACTCCAAACAATTCTGATATACTAGTAGAAACCTCTAACTGGAGATGCGAGGTGTGGAAGAAAGGAATACCTAATTGCGTCCTTGCTTCGCTTATGAATAGCGTCTTGTTTACGCGTGTTCAGTGTATATAACAAGTTAAAACACTGAAAAACTTGAAAATCGGGTTCAAAACAAACTGTAGAAATCACGGAAAATTTTGCTTAGGCGCTGCCAGTGTGCGCGTAGATAGCGGTCGCTCCGTGTTCTAGTAACTTAGCTGGTCGCTTCGTGTTCCAATAACTTAGCGCTGGTCGCGGTCGGTATAAGCGGTGATTTCCGTGTTCCAGATAACTTAGCTGGTCGCCGCGGTATGAGCGGTCGCTCCGTAATTTTTCGCGGAACTTTTCAATGCTGAAACGAACAACCACAGTATGAATCAAACAAGAGTGGGTGGGTGAAATGGGACTTAAAAATGACTAATTATACTATGAAAACAATGCTAAAGTGAAACTAAGATGGCAGCGGCGCCATTTGATAAAAGATAAAATTGAATAGCTTACCTACGAAATGAACGATGAAACTCAAAACGTAAGTAAACTAAAACTAATCTTATGTGTCTAATTTATCAAAGATTTCTACTCTCAATCCTATGAGGTATAGTGGAGTAGAGTGATTCGTTCCACTCCTAGTCCTTCCAAGATGCTTGTTATCACGTGTAATTACTCTACTTAAGGTCTAATGAGAGATTTACGAAAAAAGGCAACTAGACTAATGATGCAACTACCCACAAGATGCACTAGTCAACTATTAGGACAACTAAGGGAATGCTACGTTGATTCTATGATAAGGAGTTAGAGGGGATTGATTCCACCTTTAACTCGACTTAATCCTATTAACGATTTAATCGTCAGAATCCGAATTGAACCGCCCGTAGAACAATTGGTTCTTCCTAATCCCTAATTACACATGACATTCCTACCAATTCATAACTAGCATGTGAACGATTAAACCCATTCTCATGGTGAACTAATCGTTTCTAGAGTGGAAAGAAAATTACGACGATTCTACGATAGTCGGAATCAAGCTTTCATCAAGGCTTCTCAACCCCCTCTAATGGAGGTTTAGCCGAGAATCATTACGCAATCATTTCCGATTAAATTTAAACTAAACATGATATAAAGAATTGAAATTTACCTACGAAATGAACAATGAAACTCAAAACGTAAGTAAACTAAAACTTATTACGAGTCTATATTTATCAAAGTTTCTACACTCAATTCTACCGAAATAGAGTGAAGTAACAAATTCGTTCCACTCCTAGTTCTCTAGCATGGAGTGTTTTCTAGTTAACTAATCGGTCTTAAGTCTAATGAGAGCTTTACGAAGGGGAATTATACTACGATGCAATATGAAAAGCAATATGTTGAATGTCACTACGAAATATATAGAAATACTAATGTTCTTGAATCTAGATAAAGAATTAGGGAATTGAATCCACCTCGAATCCAACTTAATCACCTAGAATAGATTGTTGTAATCCAATTCTTACGTTCTTACGGTAAGAATTGCTCGCTCTAATCCCTAATTAACATGGCATTTCTACCAATTATAACTAGCATGTGAGGTCGCCCACCCCCATTCTCATGGCTTAAACACGACCTTCTAGAATGGAATAGACTCTACAATGCTTCTACACTATACAACTAGTTTTTTCATCAAGGCTTCATCAACCCCTCTAATGGAGGTTTTAGCCTTGAATCATTCCAATCATTCCCATATGAATCTAAACTAAACATATTATCAAAATTCTAACTTTACTAATCTAAATTAAACAATAATTGAAATCTAATTAATTAACTAAGAATGAAATAAGAACAAGAATTTAAACTAGATCTATAAATGCAAATGACAAAAATCGAAATTGAATAATAATAACTATTTTATTTATCTAATTAAATGACTAACAATCATTCAAGGAATTAAATAAAACAAGATATGAAACTAATTAAATTAAACTAATTAAATCTAAGGAAAACTAGATCTAGAATTAATTAATGGAGGCTACTAATCTAATCTTTAATCTAGGTCTAACTATCTACCATTAACAAAGAGTGAAGCTTTGGTTTTATACATTCAGATCCAAAATCGTGCATGGGCTTGGAGCCATGTTTTTGGGCCAGAGAATCAGGCCCAAAACCCAATTCTTTCAGTCCAAAAAGGTCTCTTCAGCTGTAGTTGGCTTCAACAAACGTTTCGTCCACTTCTGCTCCTCTGATTGGGTCAAGGCTTAGACCATTGGAAAGCTCTTTCCAAGTCGGTCGTTTTGACATAAGGTAGGCCCCATTCTGAGGTCTGAGTCCAAAGATACGACCTTTATAAGTTCTGAGCATTGTGTTTTTTACGCCCGTCAAGGCCGACTTTTCACTTTGGCCAGGGCTTTAGAAAGGCTTTATCTTCTTGAATCTTGGACTTTAATCACGGAACTCCTTAGAACCGACCTTTGCTCCTTTATCTCACTAAAGTGGCACATTTCTGCACATAATGGACTTTGAAGCCTGAAATGCATAAAAACACGTAATCAGTGTTAACTCTTAATTATTACTCACATAATTGGTCTAAAAGTATGATTATTAAGAGGTTAAAATTACAGTTTTGGGCTCTTATCAGTAGTACAATTAAAATGTCAAAAGTTCACAATCAAAATCCAAAACCAAAACCCAAAGGTCTAAATATTTAAAGACCTCATTTGTATCTATATTAAGTTATATGAACTGGCCCCAAAACAAACTTAGAAACTGGCCCAAAGAAAACACTAGTTAGTTTTGGCCCAAGCCCAAAAGTCTAAAACCAACTTATTTGTTCAACCTGACCCAATTGGGGACATAAAGACCAGCCCACATAAAATTAGAAATCGGCCCAAAGAATACTAATTGGTTCGACCCAAAACAACCAAATAGAAGAACTGGCCCAAGGAAAACCAATTAGTTTTAGCCCAAACAACTTAACCTAAACTGGGCCCAAACTAAACAATCTAATATCCAAAAATTTATAACCCGGTCCAAAGGAAACTAACTAAGGCCCAAGCCCAACTAAAAACAGACACAGTATCGTCTCCTCCTCCTCTTTCTTCCTCACAACAGCTCTTCCACCAGCCACCACTAACCACCCCCCCATCACTCCAACCTAACCAAAACGGTTCGGTTTTTAACCCCCAGAAAAACCCCATCTTTTGATACCCTCAAAACCCGATTCCCCCACTCTTCAAAATTCGCGGTTGGCGCCATTAGCGAACCATTTGGGAGCTTCAACAGCACCATTAACACCCTTCAAAAGCTCCCCATAGCACCAAACATAAATCCAACCCAACGCAATAACATCCTAACCTTCACAACAAAAAGTTCCAACCAAACAATCAGGATGTTTTCTCTATTTCGGCTTGGCGACGCCATTAACGCTTGTCAAAGCTTCAAGCTTCCAACAGCACCCATCAACCGATTCTAAACCCGACATTCATCCCCTTACTACCACCAATCTTCAATCAACACAAAAACAACAATAATGGTTCACCTAAATTTTACTGTCGATTTTTTTCTCTAGCCGCCATTAACGCTCCTTCGGAGCTTCAGCAGCACCATCTCACTACACGACCCAATCACCCTTCCCTCAACCACAGTTCAATCAATCCACTTCACCCATACTCCTGACAGCACCCATTCGACAGTTCAACTACCAATCCGAAATCAACCAACTCAACAACACAGTATAACAAACAATATACAGGACAATTGTTTGTTTGGGCTCGCGCAGCCGTTAACGAGCCCAATCAAGCTTCGACAGTTCAATGTCAATTTTCGAGCTTTAACAACGACAATTTAACAAGTATTTAACAACGACAGGACAAACAATAATGACAGAAGAATGAGCGAAAACTTTGAACAGTAAAATTATACATGAAATAGAAAAACTAATCTACTCACCTTAATTAACAGCTCGACGAATCCCTCCTAATCCGAATTGTCTCGCTCCAACGCTCTAGCCAACGAGCTTTTATCTCCGCCTCCATTTTTTTTATTTTATTTTTATCTATAAACCCTATTCTCTAGAAAAATATGAATATATACTTGGGTTTGAAACCTAAGCCCAATATAGACTCGGGCCCAAAAATTAGGCCTACATATTCCAAATCCAATCCAGCAAATTTTAAATAAATAATTAAATTAATAAATAAATAAATAAATACGTATTTTAAATACGGGCATTACAAGTCTCATGAATAATGACATTCTTGTTACAAAAGTCCTGGAAGGGGTTAGACTCATATTCTCCACCCCTATCAGACCGAAGTCTTTTAATCTTACAGTTAAGCTGGTTTTCAACTTCAGCTTTGTACTTGAGAAACATCTCACCTGCCTCATGCTTGTTTCTAAGTAAATATACCATATATGGTGTACCTAGAGAAGTCATCTATGAATGTAATATAATAAAACTTCCCCCCTTTAGACATGGTACTTCTGAATTCACCCAAATCCGTACGAATAAGAGTTAGCAATCCAGTTTAGTCTCAGCACATATCTCATATTTATCATTAGAAAAATCAGAAATATCAGACAATAAACCACATGCTTTCATTCTTTTCATATACTGAACATTCACATGTCCTAGTCTACCATGCCATATATTAAAAGAGTCAAGCAAGTAAGCAGAAGCAGATTCATCTTTATTATTAGGGTTACATAGACTTACCCCCCCATTACTAGTTTCCAATTAGTGTTACCCCCCATCTCTTAGCCATTGGATCTTGCAATTGGGGGGGTATCACTAATATTTTTGAAAATGGGGTAACACTAATTGCAACTATTAATGGGGGTAAGTCTAACTAACCCTTATTAATAATAATGTTGTCAAGTACATTCAACATGAAAAGACCATTTGTTATTACAATAACCTTTCCTAACAAAACCCTCATTCTTCGTCGAGCTAACTTGTCACTCTCAAAAGTCACCTTTGACTTGACTTTTCCCGCCGTGGGGACACGAAATCAGATTTAATTTAATCTCGGGAACATGCGATATATTACTAAGTGAAAGGGTTTTCCCGAAGTTAACTTCGGAAAGAATCTTGCATGTTCCCTCAACAGAACGGACCTTGAGTCACCCATATAGACCTTTTCATCTTTCACTAGTATGTAGTCTGAGAAGGCTTCAACATCACCACAAACGTGGCGGGTGGCACCATAATCTAGTACCCAGTTCTTCTTCCTAGTGGCCATGAACACTTGTGACACCACAACAGCAATAATATCATCTCCCTCAACTATATTAGCATTGGGAGGATCATCAGTGTCTTTCTTGTGCCTGCACTGAAAAGCCCTATGTCCAGGTTTACTACAAACATAACAATTTCCATTGCCAGTACCATTCCTTTTAAAAGAAGTGCCTTTGACCTTGAAATTCTTATTTTTGTTGTACTTCTGCTTTTTAGAGGTTTTGTTAGATTTGCTGGGATTACCTTCAATGATATTGGCTTTAGAATGGAATTATTTAGACAACACATCATCCCGAGTCTTGTTCTTTTCCTCTATGTGAATGTGAATGATCACATCCTCAAGAGTCATCTGCTTGCGCTTATGCTTCATATTATTTTTATAGTGTTTCCAAGACTCGGGGAGTTTCTCAATCAAACATCCAAGTAACAAAGGTTTGAGGTGTAAATTAATACCCTCAGTTTTCAAATCATTAATCAGCACATGATAATCATGGATTTGAGACGTTACATCTCTATTCTCTCTCATCTGAAACTTTAGAAAAGTCCCAATAGCATATTTCTGAGTACCAGCATCCTCTATTATGTATTTTTTGTTCAAACTCTCCCATATATCATGTGCATTCTTATTTGAACAATAAATATAAAAAATTTCATTGGACAAAGTATTCAAAATAGCATGACGACATACCTTATTCCTATTGAGCCAAGCAGCTTGATTTCTTTTGAAATCATTAGAACCCTCCACGGGTGTTGTATAAGTGAGATACTTTGCATAGTTGAGTACATCTAGGGATGTGAATACTCTTTCTCTTCATCGCTTGAAGTGTGAACCATTGAAGGATTCAATCTTTGACACATTAGGTAAGTTGCGAGCATTCAATAGAGGTGCAACATCTCTCATAGTCGAAGTAACTTCCATGACTTCAGAATTGGTTTCTTTGATCGGCGTAGTGTCAACAGGTGTAGACATCTTGTTCTTTCCTTAAGATTGTTGTATCCGGATAAAGAAAACAATTAAAGAGATAAGGACAAAATAAAAGGTAATAACCAAGGCGCGGATTAGGCTGTCCTTAAGGAAATATTTTGCCCCTTCCAATGGTGCAGAAAGGCAACAGTGACGTCTTCCTCACAGGATTCAATGGTTAACAGCTGCTTGACTTTGCACTAGAACAGACTACCTTCTAGAACAACAATATAACTCTCTCTAGCGGCTGACAGGAAGAAGAGAAAAAGAAGAATAGGGATGAGGTTCTTTTTCTCTGATTCGTGTGGGGTGAGGTGAAGGGCTGTCTGGTATTCATGAGTTATGTTTCTCTGCGTCTGGAAAGGATGCCTCTCTATGGACGCACATCAGTGTTTATATAGAGGAAGGCAGTTGGTTACTAGATGGGAAAAGGACTCCTCAAAATCGGTTTCACAAACTGATAAGGTAGCAGAAACCAACTTGAAATAGGACACCCACCGAAACTTGCTGCAAAAGCAAAACAAGTTTAGGCTTTTAGTTAGCCACTACCCACAAAGCCCGAACCCAACCCAACACAACGCGGGCGCGTGTGGCTTTGGGTGAGTCCTCCCTCCTAACACAAAAGCATTATACCCTAAGGGCACGCCCTTATGGTAGAGGAATTCCTCATATACCTCACTTGCTAATGGTGGTTAACCAATGTGGGACTAAACACAATGCACTAAAGTGGAGAGAACACACATAGTTCATCTCTTCCACTTTGCACACACTCACAAGTATTTCGAAATACTCTTAGAGATTCCAATATTATTCACCATTTTATTTGATGCTGAAAGAAGAATTGTCTCTTTTCTTTTCTTTAAAAAATATAGTTAAATTTTGATTAGGAAATTTTAGTATAAAATATAGTCTAATCTTCAAGAGTGAAGTGACTACAGATGGAAACAGTTCATGGTGGTGTTTGGTAACTCTGGTAACAAACTTGAGATAACTACTGTCATATCTATGAAGCTTGAGATAACTTGAGATAATTAACTACTGACACACATGTAACCTAAGAAGCTTCACAAATTGTTTGCAGGTGTTGAAAGAAAGCTTTAAAATATATTGGCTGATGCTCATAATTAATCAATCTTTTGAAGTTTCATATATATCTCCGTCACAAGTGTTCTTTCTCTGCCTCCATCATGTCTTGGAACGATGGAAGAATATATGAGAGAATACATTTTACATCCCTAGTGTATGTAGGCAAATCATTCTCAGAGAGGAAGTAAAAGGGTTCCACTTTCTCATTTAGCTGTCCAACTTAACATGTTGGCCAATACACTAAGTGAGTTTCAGCATCAGCCTTCAGTCCATTAGTTTCCATCAATTGATAAGCTGTGAGAGTAAAAATAAGGTTGTTGATATACAGGTTGACCAGTAACGCACTATACAAAGCTCTTTCGAGACCAAAACCTGGGCTATGCAAAGGTCTTTAGGGAAATGCCACGAGGTCACTTACAGTACACGTAATCATCACTACACCAGTTTTGAAAAAAAAAGACAAAGCTACCGACACTTTTGTTTTGTCTTTTTGTGAGCACGCCCACCACGTGTCGTTGAACTCCACCTAAGCGTCGGATCACATTATCACAACCCATAGAAAAAAAAACCACATTATCCCAAAAAAATAACCTGTTTCGATCTCTCTCACCAAAATAAGAAAAAACCACTCTCAAAACCACTCTCAAAATCTTCATAATATTTGATCGATCCTCAAATCGCTATCTTCAGCAAATCTACAATCTCTTAAGGTAATTTCAATTATTTCTTTATCAAATCTACAATCTCTTTATCAGATCTAAGCGATTTCGTTTAGATTTTAACGTTTTTTAAAGATTAATTCATATAATCTTTAAACATGTAATCAGATTCGAAATTAGTTAAACAGAGTAGTATTGTAATCAGGTTCGAAATTAGTGATTCATTGATTTGTCAGCTGGTTTTGCGTTTGGTAATGAAACCTAATATTTATTGATGCATTGATGCATAATTAAAAGTTTAGAAATTAAAAATTACCAAATTCAACATTGTGATGATATTGCTGAGTATTATTTGTTTCAGTTTTCATGCCATACTCAGTTTTCACTTTTAAAACTTCAGCTTCGTATAATAGGAAATATAAATTCTCCTCGTGTAACCTGTTTTTCTTCATTACTGTAGAGGTTGTGTGCAGTGAACATTGGAGACAGTGGTTTTATCGTGATAAGGAAGGAAAAAAAGATTTATCGTTCCCCTATACAACAACGTCATTTTAACTGCCCTTATCAATTAGGAAATAGCCCCGGATGTGATCGGCCACATTCAGCTCAGGTATTTAATTGGTTCACTTTCTAGCATAATTATCAAGTATACATAATTATCAATTATACTGCATCTTGTGGATGAAGATATGCCTGATATATAGCTAAACTAAGCAAGGATGTCATTTTATGTCTTGTGTGTGTGTGTGTGTGTGTGTGTATACATTGTAGATAGTGGAAAAATACAAAGTGTGACCCAGTAAAGTTACAGCAATGGGATTTTATGTCTTGGAAGAATAGGCGCAAAAAATGAGTGTTACAGCCTACATAAAAATGGTCACTAAAATTCCAAACAAAAATCAAATACTCATACATTGCAACTGGCTGATATTTCATGTAGTTACTGGTATCAGCTCAATTGAGAATGCATGGTCATGCTAGTGAAGTTAGGATCCAAGAGTATATATATATGATCTGCTAAGAGAATGAGTCACTCGCGTTCATATGTCATCTCATCACAACTCACAACCAATCTGATCTTAGCAACAAATTGCTAAGAACATCCAAATGGAATCTAAACTGATTGTCATTGACAATCTACCGCTCTCGTATGGGTTAAAGTCCCAGGCCTCCGTCTTGAATATTGGGAGGTCGTCATACTAATTGGCAGTGGGATTACAGGATGAACATTGGGCTGTCCTATAAGAGTTGTGTCAATACCAATGTACCAATGCCTAAAAGAAAGTTTCACTAGAGTAGATTTCACAAAATAGACAGTACTTTCATGTTTTGAGTTTATGATTTTCAATTGGCAGTAGCATCTCATTCTCAATTTGACACAATCCTATATGGTTCTTATAGTTCTGTTCTGCTCTGCTCATTGTCCATCAGCTTCAAAAATCTTTTGTTCCAGTACCCCTATTATTTCAAATTACAATCCATGGAGCACCATTTCCTCATTTGTGACAGCTAGGAGAACTTTCAGTAATTACTATTTCTGTAGCTTGGTCTTCTTTCCTAATGAAGAGGCCATTAGATATCTTTGCTGGAAAACGAATGAAAATTGATCGGGTTAATGGTCGAACAATAATATTTCTCAACGCTCCCCACCCCTGCATTCTCTCCAACAAACAAGTGTTCTTGAAACGAAAATGAAAATTTTGAATTGGGCCTCTTCATTAGGTTGCATGGACAGAAATAAACAAGTTGCTAATATTGGTGCCGAGTGTAATATAATAACCTTAGCAAGATACCTCTGCACCATTTTCCCAACAATAACCTTTATGGTTTTTAACTTCTTGGTGTTTCTTATATTTGCAATTTTGCATCATGGGGGAGGGATGAGATATGATACAAATACATACGCTATGTTATTGTCTAGTATTTAGGCTGGGTCGTACAGCCATGTGTCCCTCTTTAGTTTAATGTGTTGACTCAGTTGTAGATCTCATTGTGAAAAGACCTATTGCTGCGTGGTTAGAGTAGTTAGTATGTCTCGGTGTATGGGTTCAAGTACTAATTAAGATAGCGGGAGTGCCCACTATGCTTGTTCAGTTAATAGAAGTTCATTCTGGTTGTAGAGAACTAAGTTTCTCTGTTATGTCAGACTATGCATGCATTTTGAAGATCTTTGATTAATAAATGTATTGTGTTGTTCTCCATTCTCATCTTTCTATTCCAACAATTTTGTGGTTTCATTTTCTTACTTTCCATATTAGTTGGCTTTATACAAAGTTGGAGTTCCTTGGCTTGCATGGACTTATAAATTCCTTGAGTTGATATGTTTTGATCAGCATCAAACTATCATCTAGCTTTCCATTTTTATGTACGTAGTCACAAATATTATCAGTTACTCATTCAATTTTCTATTAACTTATGTAAACTATTCAGCAAATTGAGTGATGACGTTGTTTTCAAAATATGTAGCAACACAATACGGAGCTTGTAGTGGATATGGTGAGGCAGCAATTTAAGAGACGGATCCAGAGAAGATCTAGAAATTGAAGGATGAGTAAGTCCCAGTTACTTTGTTACGAGTCACATTGTTTTATTTTGCATCTATACTGGTTCCTGATACCTGCGCACTGAAAATACCCGACGTGCAGCTTTTAATGATTAACGCAGAAATTAAAAAGTGTGTTATGTTCTTCTATCCTCCTAGCCTTCTCTCTTTGGATAGCAGCTTTCTGCTGGTCATCATATCCTTCAAATAAATGTTCAACATCTCCCCATGTGGTCTCTGAAGTTTCTGTTTCACCTTCTGCAGGTCTCAAAAAAGGTCCAATTTGCTTGTTCTGCCTTGACAGGTATTGATAGATAGGGAAGAAGGAGCACTCTAGAGTATATATACTTGCTTAGAATGACTAGTTATCGCCAAGTCTATATACTGCTTCTAGTTTAGCTTGTTTTTTTTTAAGCTGAATATAATAGCATACAGTTTTTATGGTACGGAAGGTTTTGTTTCGATAAACAGAGAAGGATGTAGAACTTACTGGTTATATAGAAGTGTAGAGAAGATGAGTAAGCACCTTGTTTTCACTTTTGGAGCTGAGAGAGAGAGGAGAGTGATGATTACCCTTGTTACTAGAATGGTATTTGGGCTGGGCCTTTATAATCGCTTTTTATTTGGGCTTGGGCCTTTAATCCAATTAAGGTTTCTGCCTTACCCAGTCGACCACAATAATGTTGGGCGGAGTAAGTCGGCAATGGTCAGTCCAAAATCCAAATAGACAGATTACCTCTCTATTTATGTCTTTTGTTTTCTTTAAGATTGTCACTCTCTAAGTTCGCTCATGGCTGAAAAAGCAAAATACCGACTTTCGTCGGGTTGTAATAATCTTGTTCCAAGCTCAGTGCAACTGTGCTTTAATAGAGTCCAGCCGGAACTGTAATGCTGCTCATATGGGTTCCACTCCAATTGACTTCATTTATGTAATGCTGGTTTCTTTCTCAACAAAAAACCATACTTTCTAAGCTCAATTCTACTAACAAATACCTCACATTTGGTACTAAACAGTGCACAGTTGTGGGAACTTAGTTTTTTTTTCAAGAAATTAGAGTTTGGACAGTGAGATTTTTTAGTTTTAAGACTTGGGGTTTGATAAAGTTTGGATATTTATCTGAGAAAGTGTTTATGTATATGGTGTGAGTGGGAAGAGAAGGGGAGGGAGGGGGAAATGGATAGTGAAGAAGGGCGTCGGCTTTTATTGGCTTGTGTTGTTTCGGGGACGCTTTTCGCTGTTTTGAGTTCACTTTCCTTCTTTATACTTTGGTCTGTAAATTGGAGGCCATGGAGAATTTACAGCTACTTGTTTTGGCTAGTTCATTTTGTATTACTGAATTTGAGCGCAATTGAAGTTGTTGAATGGGAAATGTAGTATATGTATATGTATAGTAGTAAGGTTCCACCAGGCCTAGACAAAAATAGGCATATCTTATCAGAGGTCAAAGGATGCTTGTGCCTCATAAGTGTCTCTTTTCTTTAAAGAGTTCTGTTTTTAAAGAAACATCTTATTATCTGTTTCAGGTTCTACTGAGTTTCCATTAATGAATACACAACAAGAGGCGGGAAGTCGAGGACGCAGAATTCCATCAAGATCTGATGTATCTTGAAAGCAATTGGTACTAGAAGAATACACTATTTTCTGTTTTGTTTCTATGGATGGATATCCTGAACTTTTTAGGAACTTAGTACCATTTATCAACTAAATGTTTTGGTTGAGTTTTCTATTTTGAGTTTTGGTTGAGTTTCTATGGATGGAATATCCTCAACTTGAATATGTTATGAGAATCAGTGGTAGTGTTAGTGGGTTGTAAAAGTACTAAAAGAAGCTGCGATGGTTTGTTAGTAGGAGCTGAGTAACTTCTTGATGGGAACCTTTATATTAACTGTTGCTATTAGGCTGAGACGCTGAGTAGGCTATAAAATTGTTTCTATTAGCCATTTGATGATGGATGAGGACTGGGCTTTGTCTATTACTGCACACTTCAAAAGGCACAAGTATCTGTTTATTACTGATGATATTAATGCTACAGAACTGTAGGGGCATTTTTTGGCCCTGATTTAGCCTTTTTTAAAAAATAAATAAAAAAAAAGACACTTGTCAAGTGTTGTAGAAAAAAAAAGATTGCAGAAAAAAACGGGTCACCTTACGACACCCAAAAGTGTCTTTTTTTTTGAAAACGACACCCAAAAGTGTCTTTTTTCAACAGATATGGTGTAGTGCATGCCGTCCAATTAATTTGACGACACTATCAATTGAAACCAATTGATTGTATTCTTTTAATAAATAAAAAAAACAAGTTGTACTTTTTGAAACAATAAACAAGTTTCTTGTATTATTTGGTCATTATCTCTTCTGTATATACTAAATAAGCATGGAGTGAGAATGCCAAGCTTTTCAGATCATAATTTCAAGATGGTGAATGTTATGCTATCAAGGTTTAAATCTTATTCCTTGCCAATCTTATTAGTGGGATTCATCACATGAACAGGGTCGATAATGTCCCAGAATCCGTTTGCATCAGCTGTCACTCTGTCAGTCTAATTACCCAGAGGTTGTTGTGGGCAGAAAACACGGAAACATACATCCACGTAGATACTCAGTAGTTATAAGACAATCAGAACTCACAGAATAACAACCAGAAGGAAGAACTGTACTTCCATTTCGAAATAAAACATGTGAGTCCATAAGACCATAACTGAAGCCAAAGCTAAATTGTTAAGTAACACAAGACAATCTACTTTGGCACTGCAAAAGAAAACTCCAACATCGATCAAGGTCGACATGAAATCTCTGCTGCTCCAGCTTTCCGGATGCTAGATCAATGACGCCCTGACAATTATAGACAAAGTAAGGTACAATTTCGATGTGCTTGACAAGTGAATGCTCAGCCAATTGTAATAATCTGTACGTACTAGGAAATAAACAATAATGCAACGAGTTGTGGGCAAGATTGGGCATCGACATCTCTGGCTCATCATTGCCAAGTATATATAAGCTTGAGCTTCTAATGAAAGAGGATATGGATTTCTATATCTGCTGGACAAAAACTATCCACTTTTCAGACCCTTCCGAGGCAGCCAGGCAGGTATCATAGATTTTCTTGATTAGTAATGGCGTGTATGATAATTACTGAAAGACATGTTACATTTGTTTCAATCTCATTACTAATTATGTGCAATCAATCTCAAAATATGTTGACCAACTAAAATAAATTTACGGGCTAAGAGGGGGATGGAAATAAAAGGACATTACAATTTGGTCCCCTTGGTTCATCATTGGTAGGGAATATTGCCTTTCTGGAAGCAGCAGCTGCTAGGATTGAGCTCAAGAGTATAAAAAGATAGAAGACACAAAACAACCAGAAAGATTGGTTGAAGAAACCCTGTCGAAAATCTGTCACATGTGAAGGAATCTTCATGGTGAAATATTTGATATTTGTAATGGCAAAATCTAATTAAGCACTCGTCAGTTCTCACCACTCAAAGTTCCTCGACAACTATTAATAGCAGAATAGCTAGGACTTAGTCAGACTTTGGAGGGTACGCAAGACTTCAAGCATACCCTTCTGAGGCGCAAGAGTTTAAAACGTGTACAGATTTCAGGAGACTTGTCCGCCACGCTTGACTTTAGAGAGACTTAAATTGCTTTGGTTTCATTACAACAACCTGTTTCAAACATTCAAGTGGAAACTAGCAAAAGAAAATAAAAGTCATTGATTTGAATCGGTCTAGGTTCTTGCAATGACTTTGCAAAACTCATGTTTAAGGGTAGCATATGTATAAGAGCATCTTCAACGCAATTACTTGATTTGGAGTGCAAAGTGATGTCATCCACTTAAAAAATGATGCTAGTTGAAGTATGAAAATTTTTCTGCACCAATGCACCACACTCCAAATTATTGTTTTATAATGAAATCTATCCTGTAAAGGGGCGTTTTGGTATTTCCTTTACATACAAAGGGAAGGGGAGAAATGATTAGATTATAGTTGAGACCGAGTTCGTCGAGGAGCGAACTGCCTACATATCTTCTCTGGATTCTGGGGGGAGAGAAGAATTAGGTCTGGCGTAGTTCATATGGGAAGTATTTATAGGTGATGAAAGTGAATCCTCACCCAACACGTGTGTAAAGGACAACACAAATGTAGGGTCAGGATTGAGGAGGCGTGTGAGAATTGTGTTTATAGGTCTGCTGTAATGATGGGGATTAGTAGCCTGACTTAGTAGCTTGCGGCAGTGGTCAGTAGCTGGCGGCAGTGATTTGCGTACGTGTAGATTCCTTCATGATTACTTCTAGAAGATAAGATGATTCACGCTGTAGATTGGTCTGTATGATGATGCGAACTATTTGGGACCGATCTCGTAGCGTGGAGATGCGATCTGGTGACATAGGTCGGCGAGGTGTATCAGAAATCGGTGTGGTATTTCCACCATGCTGAGCACGTGCCTGATATTCCTGAAGGAGAATATCACTCCCTTACATATCTTATAGACATAATTCACTTACGGTAAAATGTTACGACTCCTTTTTCCTTTCTACCACCCCATATCTGGTCTATATACCTTACCACTCTCTACCTTACATCTTTCTACAAAAAAAAAAAAAAAAACCTTAGTTCCACCCATTTATGATAATCCCAATTTTAGCACAATGATTTTTGGTGTAAATTCATCTCTTCATGAAATTGAGATGGATGAGTCAAATCAAGATCAAACACTACTTGCTCATTTCATTCAAACAAATCACACGATAATTGGGAATTTGAGGTTAATGAAAACGATGAAGGAAGGTTCCAACGGTTCCTTGGTCGGCATCGCAAAATTCGTTGTAGGCAGACTCATATAGTTTTTCAGGCTGCTTTGATAGATCATTTGTGGGAATTGTGTGGGCAAAATTAATTCAGCAATGGTTAATATGTGCTGCTCTATGTCACTTTCTTATTTTGGTGCAAGTTTGTTTCACTTATTATTTTGTTGTAAGTTATTTTGAACTGAATGTGAAATGGTTTTTTCAACTGAATGTGAAGTATTGCTTTGTTCAGGCTTTTTCTTTAACGGACATGCTTGAAGGCAGCTTATATATAGTGTCTTGAACAACCTGTTCCTGGGAAGCTTATATACGACAATGTATAAGCTGTGCACGACACTATATAACAGAGAAAGTTTATATACGACAATGTATAAGCTGTGCATAACAATGTATAAGCTGTGCACGACACTGTATAAGTCCGTCCACAACTGAAGCACACACTTGCAGAGAGAATCATATGTTTTTAACATATCAACACACCATCCTTGAATTAGAAATTATTCATAGTGATAGAAAAGTAATTAAATTTGGTTGTTTGCACATGTGGCAAGTTGGGGTAGCTTGGGCAGCTAGTATGGAGTGGCACTTGATAGAGCAAATCAAGCTCTATATTTAAGCTCCAAAATAGAGTATGGTGAGTTGTCAACTTGATATAGAGTATGGGTTGGTGTGGAAAATTTGAGCTGCCCACTCTACACGTAGGACAATAGAGTAGCATTGAAGATGCTCTAAGTGTCGGGTATCAATCCCTTGGAGCGTATCTCCCTCAAGAGTTCGACAGCCTCATCGATCCTCCCAGCCTTGCAAGCACTTGATAAAAAAAAAAAAAAACTCTCTTTAATTACCTCTTGAACTAGTCCTTGAAAACAATATGCGTCCATCCCATCGACACATTGAATGTGAATTTATTAGGATATCCGTTCATCAACACTTTGCGTGTAGCTGCATTAGGATAAATATCTGTTCATCAACTGTTTAAATAAAGTTGTATTGGGTACACTGCCTCTTTCAATCATCAAACCCTATATTCCCTGCTCTAGATCAATCATCCTTTCTTTGCAAAAAACACATAAATTAAAGCAACACACAACTAAATGATCTATCAATTTTTCAAAAAGTTTCCATTAGCTTGAAATGCATTAGGCATGAAGCAAACTAGTGTAGAAAATGAATTTTCGAGCCAGCCTCAACAAAAAATCATTTTATTTGATATTCAAAAATAAATCATACAAATGATTAGAGGTCTAGCATGCAACAAATTGTGCTGCAAACCCTTTCTAAATAACAGAACCAATTCACCCTTGGAACCAGCTGTCATCACATTGTTGTCCAATACTTTATGCACTCTCCTAAGCAACACTCAACTGCTTCCGACGCCAAAAATCCAAATGTATCAAAGACAAATGGGATAAAACAATGTTGGTTGGCCAATTCAACTTGTGTTTCTCCACTTTCGATGTAGCTACATTATTGGCTACTTGTCCTACCTGAAAAACACCATATATTACCAAATCCTACCATTGGCGACACTAATGTGATGTCAATAAAAGCATGTTTTCCTTCAAAACAATTATAAATTAAAGCATCTACTAGTCGAAGCGTCGATCTACCTTCTCTAGGGTCTGTAAGAAAGTTGACAAGAGCCTCCTTTTTCACTTATATAACTGCCCGCCAAGCGCATCGTACAAAGTATCTCACACATTATCATGCATGTATTTGAATTGAACCTAAGGAAGTACTTGCACTGTGCATACTGCATGGTACCCAAAGGCGTCAAGACAACTCTTCATACACATGAGAACAGTCACCATTTGTGTACAAAGAGATCATAAGGCGGTAACGGAGGATGGCACGATACTCACCTAGTGATATGAGTTGTTCAAGACCATCCATAGGAATAGCAAGGAGAAAGCCTTTGGCATGCTCAGACTTCAAGCAGTCAACAATAGTTTTTTGACGAGTTGACAACTCACATTCCCTTTCAAAACCTGCGGTAACCTTGCCATAGTAAGCTTCTGCCAACACATATTGTGGTTTAGATGGGCGCATCAACGTTTGAGGCTAGAGTTGTGACGCCCAAAAATATATTTCCAATTATTAGCCGGCCGGTCTAACTACCAAGAATATATCTCGAGACTACATGAAAAAGTATATAAAGTCTGGGACACACCAGGTCTAACCATAAAGTTAAAGATGTTTAAAAACACAAACAAATCCAAAAATACTTCCCTTAACTTAACTGTCAAACATACCCAAATCTTGCTGAATAAATAACTTATTACAACTTGATTGAAAATAAATAACTTGACACTGAATTTCTCTTAAAGCAGACACTACAAGAAAACAGGTTTTACGCCAAGGTCCAAAACCGTGGGAAAAGGTCTTTTCCTACAGTTTTGGACCGTCGCAGGACCGTGGGCTTTTTGTGCGTCGGGAATGATCTACCCACAGTCATGACCGTGAGAAAAGGTCAGTTTTTCCTACGGTTTTGGACCGTGGGAAAAAGTTACTTTTGCCTACGATTTGGGTCCGTGGGAAATGATGTTTTTGGGACGGTTTTAGACCATGGTAAAGTTCTTTTTTTAAAAAAAAAAAATATTGATATTTTAATTCTTGGGTCAGTTCACCCACAATCAGCCAAGACGTACCAACCACCTAACAAAACTCCCATAACCATCCTATACCTCAAAATCACCATTTCCATTCATCCTAAAAGATAGAATTCCATTGATTAAATCATACAATCAAAACCTAACTAATGCTAAAAATATTTAGGACTAAACCGTATTTTTGTTCTCATTATTCATGAAATGAAAGATAAATAATGTAAACAAGAAAGAATTCTTCGAAGAACAGGTAGACAGCCCTTGGGCAAAAGTGCTTTCTTCGTTCTTCCGCCATCGTAAACTCATGTGAACTTCTCCAAGTGCTACAATGTCGATCCTGAAATCTGTTATAGTTTAACACTAAAGTATAAGAACTTAATTAATACGCCAAATACAAACACGTAGATGTCTTGACTATGCCAAATCATCATAATATCCAAGATACCAAGAAAATAACGTGAACTAATATGGGAACGTTATTAAAATCGATAAGAATAACTTTAGTTACAAGACATGAATAAAAATCTAATGTAACTAATATCCAACCCAACTCAGTAGGTATTTGAAGCATTAATAAAAATAAACTGAAATAGAAAATTGGGCTTAATATACATGGCTAGCAGCATCTAGTGCATGGCTGCTACATAGCTATGTATGACTGAACAAGTTCAAATGTAAGACTGAACACTTTGATGCTCTTTCACTCTCTCAGCTGTTTGCCATCTCACTCTGGTTACTTAGCAATTACCACACCTTGACTACATAGCTTTTAGTACAAGGTGCAAAACCTAGCAGCAAGGCATGATTCCAAAAGCAACTTTACACTAATAAACCTTATTGAGAACCCTCACCCAGTGAAACATAAGCACTAACTGCTGATGAATCTCTTAATAGATAGAGAGCTGGCTATGAAAGAGCAGCTACTGCACTACTTTGGGACCTTGACCATGGAATGCTAGATGCACTCTGGATATTAAAGCTCTTCATACTCTCAGATAATTGTTCTTAAACAAAAGAGCTTTTCTAATTTTTTGGCTGCACCAAAAAACTATAAGGCAAAAAACCTACTTCCACCATTATTTATCAAGATTCCAATAATGCGTGTGTGCCCTAGTTACTAACCCTACAACAGTACTTGATGCAAGATTCATTGGATCAAAATTTTATGGCAATATAACCCACATCAAAATTCTATGGCGGAGGAGAAACTTACACAGATGATGTTCCTTGGACATTGATAACTCAAGACCCGACACTGCAGAGAAAACTGTATAGAGTAGAGGAGTTCAGTTGGTTAGAAACTTAAGGAAACCAGACATTCAAAAGCTTTTGCATCCATGAGAATAATAACATACCAGAGATTGTAAGGGTGAGCACTCCATCACCAATCACCATACATGTCCCAAGCAAAACCAAAATTAGCAATGCAGTTTGTAAGCTCTTGTGTTTCTCAGCAAGTGTACTCTTGAAGACGTATAGAGGGGAGATACTCAAGTCACCATACACTACACCAAGGCTCTGATAAGCTATAAGCAAAGTCGTCTTCCAGGATTCCTTTTGGAAATACAAAATTGATTCTAAAACTCAAAATAAAATATACTTTTAGTACTAGTTGTTCTACATTTCTGGCTAAGGCAACGTTTAAAATTTTATAAATTAAATTTAGACAAAGTTCTAAAGAGAAACCTTTGAAGAATTCCAACACTTGCTGGGATTAAGACTCATGGTGCAACTAGCAATTAATCTTCAGAAAGACTCCAGTGTAACTAGCCACAACTATCAACAAATCTATTTCAAATTTTCAATCATTCATGAAAATATGAAATAATCAAAACAAAAGAATTCTAAAACAGACACAAAAAGTATCACACCCATAACCAAATAATGTGGGTTCACACTTCATACAAACCAACTATGCTTTAGAAAAAGATGGGTATTCTATATTTTTTAAAGGTAACTTGACAAAAAAATTGCACTAAAACCTTATCAAAACTTCCCAAAACTAGCTAGCTAGATAGGGATCCAATACTTCTTACCTCACAAGTTAATCGATATAGACTCGTAAGATTGCTCCTCTATGGTTGGGGCTGGGGTTTGATCTGTAGCATAATAAAAGCCTGTAGCACCATTACACGTTAAACAAGTTTCCACAAGAAGTTTAGGCAGAACTCGAAGTAAAAGCAGTAGAAATATTGAACAGATAAACCTATGCTCACTCTTCACATATTCATCAGTTACTAGTTACTACCATCACCACAATCATTCAAAACATACACATTCAACCATATAAATATTGCACCACGAAGCGAAGGCAACACAAAAGCAGTCCAAGCAAGCAACTAAGAACAGCTATGGCGCCGCTCCCCACCATAAGCAAAATAAGCATTTGAGCCTGAAATCACAATCACTAGGCGGCGAACAGCTATCATACTTCTGCTATAAATAATAACAAGTCAGGTAGTCTCCTCACTTCCAAACAACCGGTTATGTTGCACACTCATTTACCTGCACGACAAACTTGATCCCACACCATACAGGCAAGTGCGCATCAACACAGAAAAGGAAGCAAGTAGATGCTAGCGGTGATGAACAGTCTAACCATATAAGTTATTCTATTTCAGTATTGTGTAGCTCTACTATAATAGAGAAAGTTCTGCTACGCACCTCTCGCCAAGACTAGTTTAGTTGCCTTTCAATCAAAGGCCATATTCTTTGCATTCCTACTCTTGATTCAATTCCTTCGACACCTTCCACCAAAGATTGGCTTCACGCCCCTATCCCAACAATATTCCAACAAGCCCATCTAAGAGCTTCACCAACTCGGCTATCCAGAATTCAGCACAAAGCAAAGACCGGGGAAGTTAATTAGTAGGGAAGTGTTCGGGGCCCTCGCTCGGGGGAAAATTGACTAAGAGATGCATTCTTGGCTCATCAATCAATCACTACTATTAAAAAAAAATCCATGATACCATAAAGAAAAGTTACACAAATGAAGGTCTTGCTTTGGATAAGGAGAATAAGTCTTTGGGTACAAGTACCGGTGCCATAAAGAAATGTCACGAAAGTCAAGAGCCATCATGCCCCGAACCAAAGAACCTCTATCTTCTTATCTTTGCTTGCAACTCCGAGGTTTCTGATTGACTTCAATTCACTTTTTCCAGGAATAGCTAATCCCATGGAACCAAACCCTCCTGAACTGCATAAAAGGAAATTATTTATGAACCAATTCCAGATAAAGATAAAGTTTTAGTTTCTATTTGAAATCCAATAAATGTTTTCAAATCAGATTTCGCTTTCCAAACCCTAAATACTCAAGAAATTAGGCTTATAAGAACTGGGGTTCTCGAAAAACCAAAGCTTCAACATTAATTCAATTAAATATGACAAGTGAAACCCCAATTAGCAAAAATATCAAAAAGATGGTATTTGTAGAATTGCCTTACAGAAGAACACAAAAGATATAATTTTTTACCTTTGTATATCGAAATAAAAAGAGGCGCGTCCGTCCTCCACCCATAAATCCCAATGATTTAATAATAACTCTGATTCATCCAGTCACAAAGTGGGAGTGGCAGATCTTCTCGTTAGTTTGAAGTGTTGAATACGAGCAGTTTCAAGCTATGTCTTTCTAAATTTTTCTTGTGTTTCAGATAATATATGATAAGGTGGACCTTTACCTACGACTCTTGACAGCATAACAAGATCTAAAGCCGTTCACACATGTATCCCACAGTTGAAACCATAGCAACAGCCACGGCTAAAAGTGTTGCTTAATAGTGGCTATGAGTTCCAAAATAGTGCTACGGACCTTTGAGCAGTAGCGACGACCAACATCTGTTGGTTATTTAGCTAGGGTAATTAGCCGTGGGTAAAAATACCGGGCTTCTGTGGCAAAAAGCCCATTTTCTTGTAGTGAGAAAAGTAATGTTTAAAACAAAAACAATTAAACTAAGACTTGACTGGTCGCCAGATCATGCCAAGACTCTAAGAACACGCTCCACGTGCTATATCGTGCTCACCTATAAAAAAATGAAAAATAGGGGGCGTAAATCAACGCGCCCAACAGGTACACTACAAACTGCACTACAATCCTAACTAAAGAATTATTAGTTACACTTATATATGTGTTATTATAACATGTGATAACATGAAGCTAGTAAACAAAATTTAATATATGCCAAGACTCTAACAACAGGAAGCCAGTAAACAAAACAAAATGAATACTAAATCTACTCGTAACAAGAACACATGATTTTAATGATCAATTATAAGATTTTCTCTTTTACTTGATATGGTTTTGGGAAAATTATGCACTGCCCTTAGCTGTCCTCATGAAAGGTCGTGTCTAGAGCACGCCAAATCATACTATCAACTGGTTGAGTATGCAAACTATTTCCCATTAACCAATTATTCTTATTAGTTTTACATTACTCAACATTGCCAACATACGACAAACATACTACGAAAAATACAAGTTCAATTATACTAATATTTCAATACGTACTATTTAACGAAATTTCATATTAGGTGACTCACACATATTGAAATAGTATACTCAAATTAAAAGGGTAACAATTATACTTGTCTAAACATAGGAAAAATCATGTACCCAACTCTTGTCTTTATATCTAGATCAATTACTATTAATGCAAAATCAACATAATAAAGTTCAATAAATAACCTGCATGACATGAATATAGGATGAGTAAGTACATAAAATGAAACCTAACCAAACATCATCAGTAGACATGAAAGTACGTATAAACAATAAGGACAAACTCTTGCATGTGACTTAAAGTACTGAACAAGGACTAACTTACCATTCCTTTTATTTAGGGTCAACAAGAATGAATGTTACTAAACTCACGTGATTATCTATCTAATTAAGGATATAACCATGGACATAATTAAGTACAGAAATAGAAAGAGGTACAAAAGCATGCAATGACCTGACTCTAATTAAAAAAGAAATTTAACATAGTACGCATGCTGGTATTAGTAACATGAAAACATGGAGGTGTGGCAGACCAAGTACGACTTCATACAAGATTGATGAAACAGTAAACATATATGCCAACAAAAGATTGATATGTATATATGCAAATTACAGCCCAACTACACATACACATACGAAACCAACTCCAGTACACCACTGACTTGACTATACAACTAGCACAAGAAGTAGCTTAGGTACTTGCCTTTCTCCTTTGATGTTAGAATCCAACGCAACTTGTACAAATCAACACTAGTTTTCCTCCTAGGCAGCTCAAGCTTTTCTCCTTTATTATTTTTATTTTCTGTTATCTCGTCACATGTAGACTTGAGTTCCTGAGAGTATGTGATGAGCCACCACCCAACCACTATTCTCCCAAATTAACACCTCTTGCCATTCACTCATCTAACATCACCAAGCTATTCGTATCTCCCTTATTTCAAAGAGACCTCAATTTCGCACTTGAACCAATCGCCTCCGAAATACTTCATAATTTTTTCAATCGTCCTAGCTCTCAGTAAAGGGACTTTGCCCAATATACAAACGCAAGAGTCCACCATTTCAGTAATTGAGAAACCTGATATGTCCTATTCCCCATCATCTGAGCTTCATGAAGTACAACTACTACCAAACTCACACTCTCTTGGACAATTCAAACATGATGGGTTATTGCATAAGTTCCATAATGGGTTAGATAAATTTTTTCTTATCATTCTGCATATTACACTTTAGATGCATCATTTCATTCTGTTTGAGAGTATATGCTTTCATATGTTTTTCTATAAAGATCCCCAACTGTTAGGGGGACAACTACTACCTCACTCACACTCTCTTGGAGAATTCAAACATGAGTATTAGTATATAGTTAACAGAATATCATCCATCTTATGCATAGTCTTAGGGAATCTGATTTAAAATGACCCCACGTATAGTCTTGAATATCTGACTATAAAAGATTTATATTATATTTTCTTGATGCATTCCATAGGAGTGCATCCTTAAGGTAACCGGGCCCTCATCTTGGAGTGTGTGGTTGTAAGTGCTGGAACCTTAATCCACGTATATCTCACATATTTTTTGTAAAACATTTTTTACTTTTAGTTTGAGTAAAGGTGATCTTATGGAGCAAGTATACCAATTTCTTTTTCTTTATTTTACATTTCTTTTTCAAAATAGTTGTTTTTCCCCGTTCTCATAATAAAAGATTCTCTGTACAACAATAGTTATGTGATTTTCTACAAAGCAAAAATAGGGCAATAGATTCCACATAGACCAACCCTTAAAAGTACGTAATCTCCATTTTTCTAAGGGCGGTTTAAGGATCAGTGATAAGTGTAAATTGATGTTACTCTAACTCACACTTATGTCAAGTGCCTTACTCTTGATTCGTGTTGAAATTTAGTTCAAGTAAGGGAATCGTCTCATGCCTAAACATTAGAGCACTTGTTCACACCTTTGTTAAACTACTCAAGAGAGAACTTAAATGAAAGAAGGATTTTGTTGGAAGTTTTTACGTTACACTTGGATTCTTTTTACCTTAACTTACAAATTACGTAAACTTAACTTTTAAACAATTACAAGAAGAATTAAGATAGAAAGAGAAATGTGGAGAGTTAAATCCACTCATGTAGATTACTCCCATACTACTTACAACTTGTTTTGCATCTCTAATGTCTCATTTGATTTATAGACAAATCAAAGGCGAGTTTTGATTCGTGATCCTTAACATGATGAGCTCATCTCTGAGAACATCCTGTTAGCATGAGGAGTTGAACAAATACCTTATCTCTGAGAGTATTTTTCAACTCCTAGCTTAACCTTGCACCTGTTGTTCAAAGATGGAAATCTAATCTCACAAAAGAGTCACGAGCGCTACTAAAGTATTGAATTCTAGAACTAGGTCCCCAAATTTGGCCGGTTGCTACCATGTTGTGATAGGATATAAGATCAGGTTTGCCCTGAGCAAATGACGAGAACTAAGAGAGAGGCCCTCTTGTCTTATTTTTGTCGAAAGGAATTTCCCCTCCTTCACAACACTAGGTAAACTCTTAAAATTTTCATGAAGCTCAAATAGCCTCTTCTTACAAGATCCAGTCACACTGTGATGCATTTTACATTCAAGAACGTGACGATCAGAATGGTTCCATATGCTCTGATCATCTTCATGCATCAATTTAAAATATTTTTTACTGTTAGACAATATCACTTTTCTCTGATCCCAGTTGCAACTGCATATACACATTACTCATTGGTGTAAGGAGGGCAGACTTGACCAAGTATCTAATGAGCGGACATAATATTATAGTCTCATACCATAAGGAAGGGGGTAGGGTGGGGGCCGAGTTCTCTATGTTGGATAATGTGTCAAACTTTGGTATTGGAATGAAAATACCAAAGAAAAATAATTTGATCTGCTGATCCATATTTTTAATATTTCATAACGTCAAGATGTAAGATCTTACTGCTTTATAAACTTGCATACACGTACTTATGGTACTTAAATTTATGGTTTCCACACCTTAAGATACCATCTAAGTAACATGGACCTGATGGAAAAAAATTTAAGTCTAACACACGGGGACTTGTGCATACCATTTCAAATTAGGGTTAGTTTCTTCTATACCCAAAAAGACTACGAAAATATTTATTAACACAGATACAACTCCATGATACTACTTAAAATCCATCAAATAAAGTCACCCATGGAATATATACTCTTGAATAATGCAACTATAGAATGAAAAAAAAAAAAAAAACAATACCTCAAATGCCTAAACAACGAAGCAGCCACCGCCTTGGATTTAGGAAACTACCACCCACTCCACAAAGCAAGCGACAAATAAACATCAACCAACAAAACAAATCTCCCATTCCCATTCCAATCACCACGACTCGAAATAGAAACAAGTCTAGCAACAATCTCAATAAACTTGTTCATTTTCAAATCCCATAGTTGTTACACCACACTCATTTTCTCATCAACCACTCCATATCTCCCCCTCTTCTTCTTCTTCGAAATCACACTTTCCAAAACCTTCTTCTTCCCTAAACTTGTACCTAAAACCTCACTAGTAGTACCTTCCTCAAATTCCAAATGATCATTTTTGTTGTTATGAATCATAGAGATCGAGGACTACATTTTCTTCTGTTCGAAATGCTAAGTCATCAGTGTTGTTTAAGTAACAGAAAGTACCGAAGGGTAAGGATTGTGAAACGTTCTTGTTGTTATGAAGAGAATTTGATGAGAGAACGATGCGTAAAAATCCACATAGCTTGTGGTTTTGCTGTATAGATTTTTCTTCTGTTATGGAAGAATTTTGCATAATTGGGTTTTGGGTATTTTTTTAGGGTTTCGTGTGATCGTTAGAGATTAATCCAAGTTTTAGATTCGCAAAGCAGAGAAAAGAGGATTTTGAGGTAGGACCCACTGAGATGGGATTAATATTTTTTTTTTATTAGTTTCGTGGCTCAGTATGGCAAAAGTCCACAAAGTTAGCAAGATTTTGAGACAACTACTTCAAGTATGTGCACGTTTTAGATGAGATAACAAGTCTCGAGCCTAAAAACGTTTCCAATTGGACAACTATTGTGACCTCACTATCTTAATTACTTTAAAAATTCTGGCTCCCACCTACAGTACTGCAATATTTTTTTTTATGTTGCAATGATTTTGCCCCTAATTGTTTTAATTTAATGATTGTTTTGCTCTGATATGATTTTCTTTTTGCCTCTCTATTTATCATTAAATTTAAGTGATTTTAGATGTGTGTGTGCATCAAACTAGTTTAAATAACGACTCACATGTGGCATCGATACAATACTCTGATTTTTAATTTTTTTTTAAAATATTTTATCCCGTTAATTAAAGACCTAAGGATACCTCCAGCCCTCCCAAGAACTTGTTTGGTTTTCACTTTTCAGGACCAGTAATATCTCGATATGTATTAAAATTTTGAGAATCCCGACAATACATTATGGTTTGGGCCTTTGGGATAGGTCTAATATGGATAGATTTGGGGCCCTGACAATATATTATGGTTTGCGCCTTTGGGATGGGTCCAATATGGATAGATTTGGCCCCGACAATACATTATGGTTGGTCAACAGGTTGAGAATGGTTGGTCAACAGATTGAGAAAGGCTATCTTTTTTTTTTTCGGTAAACCACATATATTATATATTACTTAGCTAAAACCAGGTACAATGTTCAAATCCACCATACCAAGTGGTAGAGGATCCCTGAAATGTTTGTGGAGAGCCCACTGAGCAAGCTCATGTGCCTCTGCATTATAGTTTCTACTTATCCAATTAAAATTACAAGATAAAAAGCTCCTAGCTATCACCAAAATGTTGTCCCTAATAGGCAGCAGTCTCCATTCTACAAAACATCTTCAGTAGTGGATTGCAGAGTTTAAATAACATTCCTACTATCTCCCTCCACCAAATTAAAATGTGAGCAAATCCTTTACTCTGAGCAAGTCTAACTGCCATCTCCGCAGCTACTAGTTCGGCTTCTTCTTGATCCTTCGCTTTAAATCTCCTGAAGTTAGCTCCTATTGGATTCCCAATACTATCCCATGCCATCACTCCTGCTCTAGCTAAACCTTTGTCCCTGTGAAAAGCAGCATCGAAACGAATTACAACACATTCATTATGGATAATGGGAAACATGGAGAGAGAGTTAGAAGCTTATGTTATGCTTTGTGAGTCAGCTTGAAAGCCCACTTCCCTAGGTTTAGTAGCATAGGCTTTCAAGCATCTGTTCTAGAGCACATTAGTCCTCCGTAGAAGGCAATTCCTATCTGCAAGTTTCCCATTAAATATAATGTCATTTCTGAGCTCCCAAACTCCTTGCAAGATAAGGCAAGCTAGGATGCATTTTTTTTTGCTAGCCCTTGATCTTGGCTATTGCTTCCCTGCAAGAACTCATCAACCCACTCCCGAACTCCAAACAACATGTTATCATCAGTCCTTATACCAAGGTTTGATGCTAACCAAGTTCCTCTCATCCAGTTGCATTTAAAGAATAAGTGTAAGGGGGTTTCCTCCTTTTCAAAGTAGAGAGGGCATATGAAATCCCCTACATTTGTTCTTTGTTTTAGAACATCTCCAGTAAGCAAGGCACCCATGTACAACTTCCAGACAAACAATTGGGTGCGAGAAACAATTGGAAATGCTATCTATATTACTATATACAGGTAGTGACTCTCAAGGACAAAAATGCCGAAAAAGTAACTCTCAAGGACACCTTTTTATTTTTGTAACTCTCAAGGACCGTGTAGATAAAAGTTCAAGTATACCCTTGATGCGAAATAAAAAATAGATTGGGTAGATGAAATGTCAAGTATACCCCTGATGCGAAATAATTAACGGCTCGACCCAGACGAAATGACCTGGTGTATTTAGTATGAACATTGAATGTTCATAGTCTTTGGGTATGCATATTCAATGTTCATAGTTCATAGTTCTTTGGGTATGAACATTGAATATGTTCATAATGAACATTCAATGTTCATAGTTCTTTGGATATGAACATTCAATGTTCACAGTCCTTGAGTATGAATATTGATTGGGTATGAACATTCAATGGTCATAGTTCTTTGGGTACGAACATTCGATGTTCATAGTCCTTGGATATGAACATTCAATGTTTATAGTCCTTTGAGTATGAACATTCAATGTTCACAGTCCTTGGGTATGAATATTGATTGGGTATGAACATCAAATGTTCATATCTTTTAGGTATGAATATTGATTGGGTATGAACATTCAATGGTCATAGTCCTTTAGATATGAACATTTGATGTTCATAGTCCTTGGATATGAACATTCAATGTTCATAGTCCTTGGTATGAACATTGATTGGGTATGAATATTCAATGTTCATAGTCCTTTGGGTACGAACATTCGATGTTCATAGTCCTTGGATATGAACATTCAATGTTTATAGTCCTTTGAGTATGAACATTCAATGTTCACAGTCCTTGGGTATGAATATTGATTGGGTGTGAATATTCAATGTTCATAGTCTTTTAGGTATGAACATTCGATATTCATAATCCTTGGATATGAACATTCAATGTTCTTAGTCCTTGGGTATGAACATTGATTGGGTATGAACATTCAATGTTTATAATCCTTTGGGTATGAACATTCGATGTTCATAGTCTTTGGTCCTTTGACTATGAACATTCAATGTTGACTATGAACATTCAATGTTCATAGTTCTTTTGGTATGAACATTCAATGTTCACTATGAACATTCAATGTTCATAATACTTTGGGTATGAACATTCAATGTTCATACATCAATATATTGTATAAGGTACATTCACTTATTTGGATATGAACAATCATTGTTCATACACCAGCAGAAGGTATGACAGAAAGGGTAGAATTGAAAAATATTTATTTTAAATCCAGGCCATTTGTCCTTGAGGGTTATTTTCACGAAAGGGTATAACTGGCATTTAAAAGAAATAAAATGGCCGGGCCAACTTATTTTGTCCTCAAGGATTACTAAATTTGAAATCGTGGGTTCGTGAGTTACTAATTTTTAAAATTTGTCTTTGTGAGTTACTCACTAAAAAGTGTGTCCTATAGACTTGTACTATATATCTATACAACAAACAAAGGTGGTGTTCAATCCCTAACCTTTGGATATTTTGGCTTTTGTTTATGACGTGAAGCATCAATGGTCGGCGCTTATGGTTGTCAACAAGTGCACGACTAGGCTTTTTTGGGACTGGACTTCCGTTGCAATTTGGATGGGCTTCTCTGCTGGGCTTGTAGGGGAGTGCCGAGTGCCGTACTTATAAACAAAGTTATGTTCGCTTTTAAATAAAGTTGAACGTTGTTGTCTGTCCCTCGCGTAAATTAAGTAGAATAAAAATAAGAAGAAAGAGTGATGGCGAATGATTGCTTGAAACGTGTCGGTACAGGTGTTGCAGTTGGTGGTGCGCTTGGTGGTGCTGTAGGTATAATTTTATTTTTTTGGGGTCAATCTCTGTTTTTGTGATTATACTTGTTTTAGTAGTGAAACATTTTTTGGTTGACAGGTGCTGTTTATGGGACTTATGAAGCTATTAAAATCAAGGTTTTTTTTTTTTATTTTTTATTTTTTTTTTTTATTTTTTGTAACATTTATATTACAGCTTACTAAATGCATACTCAAATATATATATATATATATATATTATCACATGATGATGATGATGATGTTTTATGGTTCATGTGTTGAGATGTAATAGTTTGCTTTGTTTGGTTAATTGAAGCTTAATAAGAGCTTGTAACTAGTTGGAGTGTGTAATTAGTTGAATATATTGGATTTTGGGTCAATCTTTTTTATGCAGCGTTATGTCTTCAGGATTATTATCATATTATTGATTAGTTTTTGGTTTGGTACAAACCAAGCTCGTGAGAAGCATAGAGTTATGTTACGAAAGGATTATAGCTAGGGTTTTTCTCTCCCCTTTCCTAATGCATGGTCCCTTCATAGTTTATATAAGCTCCATTGTGTGATTGTTGCATGCCAGTTTGCCTTCCGTATAGGTTTGAAGTATTTCAAAATTGTTAGAACATTGTTACTGGGTTTCATCGTAGAGGTTGATCTATGAGTTTAAGGATGCGGTGACAATGGTATCTAATCAGTTAAATCTATCTATAGATTGTCTTCTCAAATGGATTATAGCTTATCAAATATTGCATTCTCCATCTAGCATATAGAAGTCAAAATTCCCTGAGTGTATTTTATAGGTGTGTCTGTGGTGTGTATGTGTGCCAACTTTGAGAGTTATTACTATGATAGCTAACTTTTGCAAGCGCAAGGGTACCATTTTAGATATGCATTCTGTTATGGCACCAAAAAATCTGGGTTTTTATTTTTTTTATGTGGCTCACATTTATTTGCAGTTAATACCCTCTGAAATTTGCCTTGGAAGCAAAAATGCCTCTTACTCAAGCTAGACCATCCTATGAGTCCATTATCTCAACTTAGAGGGTAAAAGTTTAGATATACACTTTTATTAGTAAATAAAAATCCTACTGCCAGCTCCTTTATATTTAGAGATATTAGCCACAAAAGCTTTGTTTAGGCTTTACTTAACAAAGCTCTCTGTGCAAATCTCCCTGATAATCTTGATGTAATCCCATCGTCTCCTATAAATTTTTTGGGATAATTATCACAGTCCAGGGTCAGTCTATCAGTTCTTGATTGCAAATGGTGGAAAAGACCTATCAGTTACCCGACACTGATGTTTACTCTATTCCTCCTCTTGCAATTGAGTCTGAAGATGCTCTACATATTCGTGTAAGGCCTGTATGAGCTAGACCTAGTTATTATCTCCATATTATAATAAGGATTTTTATCAGGAATTTCATCATTCTCTGTTTTCAAGAATCTTCTCTAGTTCGCTCTCATTTGTATTAAGGCATACAAAATTTTGTTTCTTCACTGTCGCAATTGTTGGATAGTGCTCGCATGGTGAGATTGGATTAAATTGCAATCGAATTAGGATTTTGTGTTAAAATCAACCTTAACGCGTGGTAGTGTCTTATTACCATATTGATATTAAGTTTAATACATACAAAATAACCTATTAGAATCCGCATCATTTATAGTTCGTTTTTTTTTTGCGGTCAATTCATTTTCTATAATCAGCAGAAAGGTATTTCTGTTAATTGTTGATCGGAAACTCTGCAGGTTCCAGGATTGCTGAAGATTAGATACATCGGGCAGACCACAGTTGGCACTGCCGCCGTTTTTGGCCTTTTCTTGGGAGCTGGGAGCTTAATACATTGTGGGAAGTCATATTAGTTTTCCTTTAGTTAGGATAGGGTCTGTACCAAATAATAATTTTTGTTTGGTGAGAATGTTTGTCACAATATAACAATCTGAAGGCTCAACTTATCTCAAGGAAGACATTTGTTTATGATTGTGTCTTATCAGTAATTTGTATTGTCTATTTGTCTCAAGATAATTATGCTCTTTACAAATTATACTTCTTTTTCTTTAGCACTAGGATTAATGAAGAAATTGCACAAAACCTGATTCCCACCACTTATGTGGCTGTAAATGATTTGACATTAAACTTAAGGGATGCGTTCTTCTTCTTTTTTGCTGGATGGGAATGCGTTGTCTCCAAGGGATGCATTTTTTTTGAATGTTCGTAACAAAATATGCAACAAGACTCAGATACTCGGTTACAACAATTTTCTGAGACCAATATATGATATACTATTAAAGATGTAAAGATGTGCATTCTTTCTTCTTGGGATCGGATGCTGCTCTTTTATATTTGCACTGGTGTCCAGTGTGGAATTTCTATGTTCTGAAATGAAAAGGACGTAAATTGTAAATTTCAAATTATAAATATCAACACCACCAAATCGTACAAGCACAAGCTCACCCTTCAGAGAAAACAAATAATAGAAGTTCCTAGTGAAATTGGATAATGTACAATTTTAGGGGTCAAATTATAGGAAATGGTCCAAGGAAATGAGACATCTAACTGCCAAGAGGAATTATCTCATCCACTTCTCTCCACCTGAAACGGAAGAAAAGAGACTCTTATGCTCCATTGCCTTACCTTTAGGCCACCTAAAACCACAGTGTGCGTTGAACCATTCTTCCTCTCTCATTTTACCTTACTCTGCAATGCAAATACCATCTTCTTCTTTTTGTTTTGTTTTGTTTTTTTTTTTTTTTTTCTTCTTATGTAGTTCTTTCTGCTTCTCCATTTGAATTTTCTCTCCTACTATGTTTGTTAGGGAATGTGAAAGATTTTAAGGTGTTCATGGTGATGGCTTTATGCATGTAAGAGTGATTACGTACAGAGTTAAATGTAAGATTGGTTACATACAGTGTTAAAGAAAAAAAGATAGCAACAAATAAAGAGGTGTCTATATGACTTCGGTGCAGGCAGTTGATATTCACCAAAATGCATCGGATGGTGCAGTGGTATGTTATGCACCGTACCTAGAATGATCACTGCAAGTGGATTGTGGGACGGTGATAATCCCTTGGATTATATTACTCTCTACCCCTCTTCATTTTACAAACAATGCTTATCGTTGTTACCACCAGAATTCTAGTTTTCGTCCTCAAACCGTTGCAACAACCCAGAGTCGTCTCTGAGATCCTGGTAAGTAACAATTTACATGTATTATGTTCTAAACTGAGGCAAAATTATTTGGATAATTTCTCTGTCTATAAAGACAAATGGAAACACGGGATAGGTTTGGGTGAATTGGTCTCATTTATTTTGAAAATAAGTGGCACAACTATCAAATGATTTGACGACAACTTATGTTAGAAGAATCTAAACCTATCATTCTTGTTAAGCTATGCACTTCCGCTAAAATGGATTTACTTTTCTTACTGGATTAATGTTTAAATTTGAAACTCTAATTTGTTCCAATATCGACACTTGAGCCATTTTGATCAGAGATGTGTAATAGAACACTGAACAGATCGAAGAGGCCGGTAGGTAACTTGAAAGTTGAAACCAATAATAATATAACAGAAAAAAGAATAAATTCAAGAGAAGGTATCAACTTCAATTTTTTCTTCCATGGACAAGTTGACATATCTTCAGTCACTCTAGTTCTAGTGAGCATGTTGATTACTTTTAGCAGAACAAAAGGTACATGTTTATCAAGTAGGAGGAAGTGAGAAATTTGGTCAAAAGGCATCCATGATTATAACTTGAGACATTTTTCTTGGAACAAGGTACGTACTTTTGTTAGTTGTTGCGATTTCACTCTCAATGTTTGTGTTTCTAAAAGAATGATGTGTATGCATGACAGGGGGGAGTGCTGTTAGGTCCATCTGGAATCGGTTAGAGCATTCCCAATACAGGTGAAAAAGAGGGGAATGTGAAAATTTTCACCTCCTTTTTGTTCAAATCCAGTGCCCAATGCAGAGGTGAAAAGGAGGGTGACTATTTTCCCTAGTCATTACCAGGGTAAAACCTTCAACCGAGATAGTGGCTGACTTGTGAACTTCGGACGGGATGTTGGATTCCGTCTAGTGTGTGTGTGTGTTTTTTTTTAAAAAAATAGATTTTTTTTTTCGAACAGAATGTTTCATTCCGCCTCGCATGATTTTTTGACTTTTTTCGGTTTTTTTTCAAAATTTCAGACGGGATGTTTCATTCCGTCCGGAGCATTTTTTCAATTTTTACGTCTAGACGGAATCTAACATCCCGTCCGAGATTAATATTCACCTTTGCATTGGGCAGCTTCACCTTGCTTTTCACCAAAACGGTGATAAGAGGGGGAAAAACTGCCTACGTGGAGGTCATAAGAGGGGGGAAATATTAACTTGCATTGGGAATGCTCTTATAGTAGGATGTTTGCAAACACAGTGTAAAGGTGTTAATTTGTTTTCCCTTATAATTGTGTGAAAGATGGAGGAGAGGGAATTTGTGGATTGGAAAGACCGAGTTCGTTCTTGAGCGAACTGCCTACGTATCAAGCTTTCACTTATGGGCAGAGAGTTGAATCAGGTCTGACGTAGTTCATGTAGGGGGTATTTATAGTTGTTGATCATGAGGATCCACACAACATGTGTGCTGACAAACACAGATGTAGGGTTGAGATTGAGAAGGAGTGTATGAATGGTGTTGGTAGGAATTTCGTAATGATGGGGAATGGTTACAGTGGTTCGTAATATGCGGTAATGGATTGTATAAGTATAGCTTTGGTAATGATTGCATATGGATAAGGGATGATGTCATGAGATGAAGCGTTCTGCGTGAGTTTGTTCGTGCGACCTGCGTCCTTCTGGAGCGAGCTAGTAGGACAAACATCTTAGATCGGGTGATGATGTCGTTTCTTGTAGTAAGAGCTGAAGTGGACCACCTACATGAGGCGAGTTGCTAATGAAGCGAGCTTGGAGGACGAGGACATGAGGTCGGTAGGATATTTCTGCTTATGTTGGACGCACGCCTGATATTCATTAGATGTGAATATTACTCTCTCACACAGCCCCATCTCAGTAGGTCTCTTTATACGGAGAAGTGATCTGCTGAGAAAGAACGATGGCGTGTGTCTAGCATATGTGAGGAGGTGAACGTTTGTGAACAGAAACATCCACCGATTTGGGGAGATCGTTCCATGTTGTATAATGATCTGGTGCTGGACTATAGCAGGCACATGATTGACACGTGGGAGAATCTGAGCAGTTGAGGAGGAAAATGTGCCGCCGCTTTTTTTAGGATTTTGAAAAGATAGGTATTTGGTAGACGTGTGGGCTAAGGTTTAGGGTGTAATCATGATGTGCATCGAGAACTGAAGGGTTGGTCACATAAAACCAATCCTGGAAATCTGAAGAGCCATCTCTTGCTTCATTTCCAGAAAACACTACGTCTAGAGCTCTCAAGTTAGTTTTCTGCCATTGTTGCTCTTGCATCTCTCTATTTTGTTCTTGCTTTTCTGTTGAGTTGTTAGGTCGTTCGTTTTGTTTATTGTTGTGGTAGTTATGAGTTGTGGGAGGAAGATGTCTGATTCCGACGACACACGATTTGATGAGATTCGTGAGGTTTCTCTGGGTTGTGATGATGTTGAGGAGGAGAGAGAAGAATTGGTTGGGTTTGAGAGTGAGAGGGAGGAAGTTAGACCTGATATTGTTGTTGCTGTAGAAAGTAGCTCTAGCAGTGAGGCAACATCGACCTCTAGTGGTTTACCACCTAGGATAGTAGATAGACGAGCTGCGAAAGCTTTTAGCGATCTAAGGAAAATTTATGGTATAAAAGTGAGCGACTTGGAGATCCAAGAACTAGGAGGACGCATAAGTTTTTAGTGAGACGTTCGTCCCAGCGAACTACATGGTAGTTATCTGCGAGGGGTAGCTGAGGGCAGAGATGAGGATACCGCTCTCAAAGCTGGTTTGTGAGTTTCTGAACTTTTGTGGGAAAGTGCCCTGCCAGTTCGTTGGCAATACTTGGAGATTGCTCAAGGTGTTTGACCTGCTGAACGGGAGTGATGAATATCCCATTGGGGCTGCGGACATTACTGAGCACTTCTCTGTGAAGCAATCCCGGGCAAATAATTTTAACTTGCAAACACGGACGAGAAAGTCTAGCGTGCTAGACAGTGTGAGTAACGAGCCTTGGGAGAGGAGGTCGTTGTTGTGCGAACTAATCGTGGGGTGATAGAGAGGTTTGCTAAGCTAACTTGAGATGAGAAACATGAGATACTGCCCGAGGTACCGAACTACTTCGTTGAAAGGGGAGGTCGCCAGATCAGGGCGAAAAGAAGGAAGCATAAGCAAAGGGCTTGGGGCCAAGTTGATCGTAAACTATCTGTTGACTCTAGCGAGCGCACCCTATGATCTGGAAGCCATCTCCTTTGTTCTGCATGAGCGAAGCCGCTTGTTGAAAAGGAAGGGTGACGATCCTGACTAGAGGACTGCCAAGATCGCAAGAACGGCTGATATTATACTTGGGAGTAGCTCGGGAGCTGGTGGTGGAGGGCGAACTGGTGGGAAGGCAACTCGCAGCTCGAGGTCGAGGGCTGAGGTCAATTTTAGTGTCCTGGGCCATGGGAACACTGAGGTCATATCGACCAGGGCTGCTGGGGACACTTCTGGTAAGGTGAAGGGAAATGCTGCTGCTACTAGGGAGACTGGCAAAGGTCACTTTGGTAGTGGGAGGGATGACCTGGAGCGCAACTTGGTGTATGTAGATGAGTGTACTGGTAAGAAACGGCTTGTTAAGAGGTCGGATTGTAGCTACAAGTCCGCGCCTATAGTTGCTTGTTTACTGGAGGAGATGACACTAGATGGTGATAGGAAAGATTTAGATTCGAAGGAGTTGGAAGAGAACCTGAGGGAAATGGATAAGGCTTACTGCTTGGTAAGTGCCTATCTTGTTGTGGTTGGTTTTCCTTTGCTTTGCTTCATATTGTTGTGCTAAAGTGTGTAATGATGCTATGTTGTGACCGCACTGGTGCAGCTTATTATTGGGTATCAAAAGTTGAAAATAGCGGCTCAGATTGCTGAGATGGAAAAGTCTGAGGTCGAGTCCTTGAAGGACGAGCTGTCGACTCTTTGAGAAGTATAACAGTCTGAGAAGAAGGAATTGGACGCTTTGAAAGCACAGCTGACTTCGGTGATTTTGGAGAAGACGGTGGCTGTCAATGAGGTGGACGACCTGAAGAGGAAGCTGACCACGGCAAACGACTTCGTTGAGAAGTGCAAAGGGGTTACGCTGCAAGCTAAGGAGGCATATGATGACATGCGCCTTGATCTAGAGGAGTTGGAGAAAAAATACGAAGAGCTGCAAGAGGAGCATGCACGTGGGGCATTGGGTGTTCGAGGGAACGACTCGCTCGAAGATGCTAGTAATGCTCTCGAAGTAGTGTCGTCCTCTATTGTTGCTGCCTCTACTGATCTGCCTCGGGTCAGGGGTGAACTGGGAATGACCATTGCTGACTTGGCTGCGACAATGTCCATAGAACCTGTCTCCTCTCAAGTGATGGATCCACTCCTAAGTGAAGGTTTTGAACATGTTGTTTAGAAATTCTTGTGTAAGTAACTGCTTTTGTATAGCCACTGGCTTGGAACAATAAAGCTGGTTTCCTGTAGTAACCTGGGCAGTTCGCTTTTCTTTATATTGCAAAGATACAAAACGAACTGGTTTCCACGTAAGTAGCAGTTCGATAGTTTTAAAAACTTGTAATCAGACCGATCTAGATTTCTGGGTAGACCTAGCAGAGCGGTGAATTTATGAACTGGTTTCTTGAGTTTGTTCAGGCAGTTCGAATTGTGGATGTTATGGAATGCATGTATTTTGCTGATGTCCAACTGCTTGTACATATTGTTTCGTTGTTTCGTCGTTGCAGGCTAGGGTTATAGGTCGACAACAAATACGAAATGTAAAGGCTAAGAAGCCTGTGAGCTCGAGTGAGCGTGTTGCTCGCGAAGAGCGCTCTCGCTGAGTTGAGCCTAGAGTTGTAGGTCATCAACTAGTAAGAACTGTAAAGGCTAAGAAGCCTATGAGCTCGAGTGAGCGTGTTAGCTTAAGAAATCGTGTGGCTCACGGAGAGCGTTCTCGCTGAGTTGAGCCTAGAGTTGTAGGTCATCAACTAGTAAGAACTGTAGAGGCTAAGAAGCCTATAAGCTCGAGTGAGCGTGTTAGCTTAAGAAAGTGTGTGGCTTGCGGAGAGCGTTCTCGCTGAGTTGAGCCTAGAGTTGTAGGTCATTAACTAGTAAGAACTGTAGAGGCTAAGAAGCCTATGAGCTCGAGTGAGTATGTTAGCTTAAGAAAGCATGTGGCTCGCCGAGAGCGTTCTCGCTGAGTTGAGCCTAGAGTTGTAGGTCATCAACTAGTAAGAACTGTAGAGGCTAAGAAGCCTATGAGCTCGAGTGAGCATGTTAGCTTAAGAAAGCGTGGGGCTCACGGAGAGTGTTCTCGCTAAGTTGAGCCTAGAGTTGTAGGTCATCAACTAGTAAGAACTGTAGAGGCTAAGAAGCCTATGAGCTCGAGTGAGAGTGTTAACTTAAGAAAGCGTGTTGCTCGCGGAGAACGTTCTCGCTAAGTTAAGCCTAGAGTTATAGGTCATCAACTAGTAAGAACTGTAGAGAGCGAGTTGTGCGTGTGTTTGGAGATTGTAATTACCAGCTTTGATACTGAAAAGTTGTTTATACATGGTAACAACAATAATAGTAAAAACACAACGGAAATGGAAAAGAACTTTATTGATAAAATTTCTTTAAAGAGTAAGTGTTCCATGGACATGGTAATGCTTGACCGTCTTGTGTTTTGATCCAATAGGCACCATTGCCAACAACTCGCTCTACTATGTAAGGGCCTTCCCATGTTGGTGCCAGTTTGGAGTCATCCTTAGTCTTTTTCAGGACTAAGTCACCAGGCTGAAAAGATCGAGGATTGACTCGCTTATTGTATGAATTCTTTAGAGTCTGATGATAAGATGTCACTCTGATGGTTGCTAGGTTGCGGCGTTTTTCCAGTAAGTTGACCTCTCAAGCGAGAACGGAGTCATTGTGCCTAGATTCAACGAGCTCTGACCGAGTCGTGGTGATTGTCAGTTCGGTAGGAAAAATGGTTTCCGTGCCATAGCATAGTGAAAATGGTGACTCGCCTGTGCTAGAATGAGCTGTAGTTCGGTGAGCCCATAGGATGTTCTCTAACTGATTTGGCCATTAGCTCTTGTTCTTTTCAATCTTTTTCTTCAAATTTTCCAAGATTGCTTTGTTGCTAGCCTCTGCTTGACCATTGCTTTGGGCGTACTGGGGAGTGGAGAATGCATGAACGATCTTCCACTTTGCTAAAAACTCCTTGACTGTTTTTCCTTTGAACTGGGAGCCATTGTCCATCACCAGTGTGTGGGGTAGACCAAATCTGGCGATGATGTGTGTCCAGATGAAGTTTCTGACATGTGACTCTTTGACATGAGCTAAGGGGATCGCTTCGACCCACTTAGTGAAGTAATCAGTTGCGGCCAAGACGAACCGAAAGCCAGTGCTTTTTTGCGGGATGAATGGTCCCATGCATGATATCCAAGCCCCACATGTGAAATGGCCAAGGGCTGGCGATGTTAATTAACTCGCGAGCTGGCTGGATGATATTGTGGCCAAAAGTTTGGCATTTGATGCATTTAAGTACGTACTTCTTGGCATCGACTTGCATTCGTGGCCAGAAGTACCCTTGGGAGATCGCTTTGTGAGCCAAGGAGTGACCTCCAGCATGGTTCCCACATTCGCCCTCATGGATTTCTGCAAAAATCAACTGACCTTGTTCGGGGCTTATGCACCTCAAGTGAGGTCTGCCAGCAGATTTTCAGAATAATTTGTTGTTCACCAGGCAGTAGCGACGTGCCTGATATCGAACTTGTCTGCCTTTGGTACGGTCTTCTAGGGTTGTGTTGTGTTGGATGTATTCTATGATGGGTTGCATCCAGGTTTGACTCATCTGAATGCCAGAGAGTGGACGCAAGTCGCTGATTGCCAGGACGTGCTCATCTTGATAAACAGGTCGGTTCGTTACTTTGATGAGTAATTGTCTAGGGGCGCAGTTAGGTGTTTGAGTAGGCAGATAGGCTAAACTGTTCGTGTGGCGATTCTCGTCACGCAAGAAGTGGTGTATGGTGGCTGTCTTAAAAGAAAGAAGTAACTGATAAACAACTTAAAGGTATTTAGAAAGGTTACCTTCATAGGTAGTGTACTCTTTAGCAATCTGGCGAACAACCAGTTGCGAGTCACTAAAGACTTTTAGCTTCTGGACACTGAGCTGTAGCGCCATTCTAAGTCCCATAATTAGAGCTTCGTACTCCGCCTCATTGTTAGAGGTCGCGAAATCGATATGAACTGCTTTCTCAACCATAGTGCCATCTGGTAACACTAGGACGACTTCGATCCCGCTTCCTCCGGGATTGCTAGAACCATCCACAAAGAGTGACCAGGTTGACTTGTCTGGCTGTTTGGTGGATGTGATATCTGTTTCTGGCTCCCAATTCAGGTCGTCGACAGGAAAGTCTGCTAGAAAGTCAACAACGACCTATCTTTTCTGAGAAGTGCGCAGGACAAAGTCGATGTGATGTTCAGCGAGTTCTTCTGCCTAGACCACCATGCGAGTTGTCTTGTTGTCTCTAAGAAGGATCTTCTTCAGTGGGAGGTCAGTGAACATCCTGGAACATCCTTGTGGTAGACTTCCTGGAGAGCGCCTACACATCTCCTTTTTTCTCTAGTGGATGTAACATAATCACCCTGGAACGTGATCATGTTGATCGTCCTGTCATTATCTCTGTCAGATGAGTGTTGACGATGGTAATGATGGGAACGGTCGTTGGGGCGTCCTCTGCTACAGGAGCGAGCTTGACCATTGCGGCGAGCTGGAGATTTGCTATGCTCTCTGCGAGCCATGAGCTTATGGCGCAGGTCACTATCGGCGATATTAGTATAATGCTTGATATGACCCAACTTGACGAGGTCTTGGAGGTAGTGCTTGAGCCCCCAGCACTCATTGGTACCATGACATTTTGCTCCATGGAAGGCACAGTAGGGCTTGCCTAATCGATCCTCTGACTGCCGCAGTTCAGGTCGGTAATAGGCAGCTTTCTTGATCTTTTCCAGTATATAACTGGGAGATCAGGTGAGTACATCGAACTCTCGGCTGTTGGGCGTTCTATTTCCAGACTTCTGTCCTTGTTGTCTGGGTCGCTTTTTTGAAGGTGGGGCGACTTTAGAAATTGCTGCCACTTGTTGTTCTTCTATTAGGCCTTCACGTTTTAGGCCTTCGTGCAACTTGATATACTTGTCTACTCGAGCATACAGCTCAGATAAAGTTTTTGGACGTTCTTTCAAGAGCGATCTAAAGAGCGTTGTGTTGCATACACAGTAGGCGTTGGTGAATGCCAATGTGGCAAATGATTCTTTGAGTCCGCTTTCCATGCATAGCAGTTCGGTTTTGAAGCCACCTAAGAAGGCACAGATGGTTTCATCTTTGCCTAGTGAGAGCTGGAAAAGTGAATCTAGGTCTGCTTTTTTACGCCTATTGTGGACATACTAGCTAGTGAATAGATCGGTGAGATTCTCGAAGTTCTTTATCGAGTCTGGCTCGAGTGAAAAGAACCAATCGAGAGCGTCATCTTTTAGGCTGGCAGGAAACAAATGGTAGTGGAGATGGTCGAACTCTTGGGCATTATAGAGTGCGAGGCTCTGAATGTAGCGAGCCACGTGTTGATCGGGACATGTGCTGCCATCGTACATTGCAAAGCGTGGTTGGATGAAATCCGGAGGGGAAGGTTTACTGAGTACCTTAGTAGTGAAAGGGGACACCCGATACGTCTTTAGCATCTTCTGAACGATCTGAGTGGCGTCCTTCTTAACTGCACTCTGATCGATTCTTTGTGATAGCTCGTTAATCTGCTGATTAACTTCATTGATACCATCCTCTACTATGGCACCAGGTGGATTTTGCGCGTCCAGTTATGCTCATAATGCAACATTCTCCTGCCTGAGCAGGGTGATATGCTCATTCATTGTACCTAGTTGACTTGATAAGCTCTGGATTTGAGCTTCGAGGCTTGCCATGCTTTATGGGCTTGAGGAGTTTTCTTATTGAGTGATTTGTGAAAGTTGTGAAAGTTTCTCAAGAAATCGATACCACAGACGGCGCCAATGTAAAGGTGTTAATTTGTTTTCCCTTACAACTGTGTGAAAGATGGAGGAGAGGGAATTTGTGGATTGGAAAGACCGAGTTCGTTCTTAAGCAAACTGCCTACATATCAAGCTCTCACTTATGGAGAGAGAGTTGAATCAGGTCTGACGTAGTTCGTGTAGGGGGTATTTATAGTTGCTGATCATGAGGATCCACACAACACGTGTGTTGACAAACACAAATGTAGGTTTGAGATTGAGAAGGAGTGTATGAATAGTGTTGGTAGGAATTTCGTAATAATGGGAAGTGGTTACAGTGGTTTGCAATTTGCTGTAATAGATTATGTAAGTATGACTTTGGTAATGATTGTATCTGGATAAGAGATGATGTCATGAGATGAAGCATTCTGCGTGAGTTTGTCTGTGCGACCTGCGTCTTTCTGGAGCGAGCTAGTAGGATGAACATCTTAGATCGAGTGATGATGTCATTGCTTGTAGTACGAGCTGAAGTGGACCACCTACATGAGGCGAGTTGCTTATGAAGCGAGCTCGGAGGACGAGGACATAAGGTCGATAGGACATTTCTGCTTATACTGGACGCGTGCTTGATATTCATTAGATGTGAATATTACTCCTTCACACACAATATTTCCTATGAGGAGTGTCATGGTGCTAAAGACAATGGCACAAATTGGCCTCCTTTACTTCTTGTTCCTAGTTGGAGTAGAAATGGATCTTAATGTGATTAAACGTACGGATCGAGAAGCCATGGTCATTGCTTTGGATGGCATGGCTTTGCCGTTCCTTATAGGTATCCTCACTGGCTTCATTCTCAAAATTGCAGCAGCCATAACAGAATACTCCTTTCTCCTCTTCATGGGTATCACATCGTTGTTTATGTTACAGCCTTCTCTTGTTGGAAAACTAAACCAAATTTCTAGAAGTCAAAGAGTCTTGGTGGAAGTTTAATTGTGTCTTAGGATAATGAAAAATCTAATTAAAATGTGTGATATAGTTAATGAGGTTTCTGTTAGGAATATACAACTTAATTGTACTTACTCTTTACCAATTGCCAAACTATACAATCCTTTTGTCTTGTAAGTGTCTTGTACTTCTTAATTAAATCCGAGGCTAGTGTAGATACACTATGCCCTTAAGACAGATTTTCCCCCTCACGGTGCTTGAAGGTTGATGGAAAACTGTCTCCCAAGATAGAACGGATTTCCTTCTATAGAAAGCTAGCACTTCAATTCTATAGAATCAGCGAACACAACATAGTATTTGACTAAGAACAGAGGGAGAAGAGAAAGATCAGAACTCTGTGTGATCTGGTGTGTCTTTCTCTCCAAATTCATCCACTATTTATAGGTGAGTGGTGCCTCTTCAAAACAACACAGTGACTCTTGGGAAAAAGTAAGCAACTCTTTGAAAAGTCACATGTTTGAAAAAGACACACCATTTTCGCATAAAGCACTGTTTTGAACCCGGTGCCTATTTTGAAAAGGTCACACCTTTTCGCGGCATGATGCAAGCTTGTTTGAGCCGATTGCATATTTGAAATGTCGCGACCTTTTGGCATAATGCATTGTTTTGAACAAGTGCATCCTTTTGAAAAAGGTTTTTCTCACTTTACGCATCTTGTTTCAAGAAAAACCCATTTCATCTCAAGTGGGGTAACTTGGGAGACAAATTACTCATTCATATCACAAATCTATTTTTCTAACAATCCCCTACATGAATGAAAATTTGGTTTCTTCTATCATAAACATCGGATTTCTGTTCTTTTACAAATGAAAAGATACCGCATCAGGTCAAGTAGCATGGGAGGCCTTGAACTTACCTTAGTGAAAGACGATCAGATTTAATTGGACGATCAGTAGACTTCAATTAATGTCCTTGAACTGTCATCCGTTTGTATAAACCTAGACAATCATCTTCACGCAGTACCTTCTCGAATACTGTTGGTTCTCACGTTTGTGTTCATTTTGGCCTTGAACACTTCTTGGTTTCAGAGAGTGCTTTTGAGACATTTGCCTTAAAATTCTCATAGAAGCGGCCTCACTTCACACTCATATAGGTGATTTCTATAAAGAGTATCCTGCAATACTCCACTTGGATAACATAACTTTCTAAGATATAGTAAATCATTAAAAGCTTGACTTATCCTGGTTCTCGCGGCAGATATGCACTGTCTTATATAGGAATGGGTTAGAGTATAATATTACTCTCCAGTGCTAACTGAGTCACAAACATAATTTAGTTGGCCCTTTGAACCTAGATCTTGGGATCTCCAGTAAACTAGGTTGGTTTTTCCATTGTGATGACTCTTGGTTGATTATCTCAAAGACTTTAAGCCCATTCCCCTTGATAATCTTTCAACTTCCTCTCTTGTTAAACCTTTTGTAAGAGGATCCGCAATGTTATCTTTTGACCTTACATAGTCGAGTGAGATAACTCCATTTGAGAGCAATTTTCTAACGGTGTTATGTCTACGACGTATGTGTCGAGACTTCCCGTTATACATGCTACTATGTGCTCTTCCAATAGCAGATTGGCTATCACATTGTATACACACTGCTGGCACAGGTTTAGCCCAGTTTGGAATATCCTCTAAGAAATTTCGAAGCCACTCTGCTTCTTCTCCAGCCTTGTCCAATGCAATGAATTCTGATTCCATAGTGGACCTAACTCGCTATGCACGTTTGTTTTGAGGATTTCCAAGAAACAGCTGCACCTCTAAGTGTAAAGACATATCCACTTGTGGACTTTTAACCTTTAGTGTCAGATATCCAATTAGCATCGCAGTACCCTTCTGGAATGGCTGGATATCTTGTATAGTGTAGACCAAAATTCTGAGTATACTTTAAGTATCCCAAAACTCTCAGTATGGCAGTCCAATGATCTCTGCCAGGATTACTCGTATATCGACTTAGCTTGCTCACATAGTATGCTATATCAGGCCTTGAACAATTCATGACATACATTAAACTACCAAGTATACGAGAATATTCTAGTTGAGATATGATATCTTCAGTATTTTTGGCTAAATGAAGATTTACATCAATTAGTGACCTTTTTGGTGTGATGTTATATTTCTTGAACTTTTCAAGAATCGTCTCAATGTAATGAGATTGTAATAGAACAAGTCCATCCTCCGTCCTAGAGATCTTAATTCCTAGGATAACATTAGCGACACCTAAATTTTTCATGTCAAACTTACTAGACAACGTTTGTTTTGTAGATTTTGTGACATCCATATTACTACCCAAAATTAGCATATCGTCTACATAGAGACAAACAATGACACATCCCTTTTGAGTGCTTTTGACATAGACACGCTTGTCACACTCGTTTATCATGAAACCGGTTGACAATATTGCATTGTCAAATTTCTCATGCCATTGCTTAGGTGCTTGCTTTAATCCATATAAGGATTTAACAAGCTTGCAAACTTTCCTTTCTTGTCCAGGAGCAATAAACCTTCGGGTTGTTCCATTTATATTTCTTTATCTAACTCACCATTCAAGAATGCCGTCTTTACATCCATTTGATGTATCTCAAATCCATGTATTGATGCTATTGCTATTAGCATCCTTATGGAAGTTATTCTTGTAACTTGAGAATAAGTGTCAAAATAATCCAATCCTTCCTTTTGGCTAAAGCCTTTAACCACAAGTCTAGCTTTATACTTGTCGATTGATCCATCAGTCTTAAATTTCTTTGTGAATATCCACTTATATCCCAAAGTCTTGGAACCTGGTGATAAATCCACAAATTCCCATGTATGATTTTGCATTATGGATTCAATCTCGCTATTTATTGCTTCTTTCCAATAAGTAGCTTCTGGAGATGACATTGCCTCCTTGAACGTTTGAGGATTACTTTCCAACAAGTATGTTAGAAAATCAGGTCTAAAAGACGTTGATGTCCTTGACCTTTAGCTACGTCTAGGTTCCTCCTCAATTTCGCTTTGTGTAGGATGGTTACTAGTTGTAACGTCTAAAGTTCTCTTTGTTGAACTTGGCTCTATACATATGTTATACGGAAACGTATTTTCAAAGAATGAAGCATTCCTTGACTCAATAATCGTATTAGCATGTATATCTTGAATCTCTGATTTATGAACGAGAAAACGATATGCACTACTATTGTTTGCATATCCAATGAATACACAATCAATAGTCTTGGGTCCTATTTTCACCTTCTTAGGTTTAGGGACTTCAACTTTAGCAAGACACCCCTACACTTTTAAGAATTCACCGGAAGTCTGATGACCTTTCCACAATTCGTATGGTGTTTTAAGCGTCTTCTTGTTAGGAATTTTGTTGAGAATGTAATTGGTAGAAAGCAAAGCTTCCCCCCACAAATTCTGGGGTAAACCAAAACTTAACAACATAGCATTCATCATCTCTTTTAGAGTTCGGTTTTTGTGTTCCGCAATACCATTTGATTGAGGTGAATAAGGAGTTGTAGTTTGATGAATGATTCCATGTTCAGAACAGAAACCTTCAAAAGGTGATTCATATTCACCTCCTCTATCACTCCTTATAGCCTTAATCTTTTTGCTTAGTTGATTTTTAACTTCATTTTTATAGTGTTTGAACACTTCAATTGCCTCATCTTTACTTCTCAACAAGTAAACATAACTATATCTAGTTCTATCGTCAATAAAAATAATGAAATACTTTTTACCACCTCTAGTTTGCATGTACTTAAGATCACATATATATGTGTGTATTAAGTCTAGAGGCTCAGTACTTCTTTCGATGGAATGAAAGGATGATCTGGTCAACTTGGATTCTACACAAGTTTCACATTTATAGTGTGGGTCTATTTTTATCTTTGGTATATAGTCCAAATTAATTAATCTACGCAAGGTATCATAATTAACATGTCCTAATCTGCCATGCCATACATGTGAAGACTCAATCAAGTAAACAGAAGATTCAACTTTATTGACGCTCTTTGGCGCAATAGTAAAACAAGATATCCTAAAGATTGCCATTTCCCACGAATACATCATTCTTAGTTAGTACAAATTTATCAGAAACAAAGACTAACTTAAAGCCATTCTTGCTCAGCAGCGACCCAGAAACCAAGTTCTTACGAATGTCAGGCACATAGAGCACCTCATTCAGAGTTAGCTCCTTCCTAGAAGTCAACCTCATCAACACCTTTCCTTTGCCTTCAACCTTGGACGTAGAAGAGTTTCCCATAAAGAGTTGTTCTTCCTTTTCCACAGCATGATAAGTGGTGAACATCGACTTGTTGGAGCATATGTGGCGAGTAGCACCAGCATCCACCCACCATTCCCTTTCATTTCCAATCATGAGACATTTAGAAACCACAGCAGATAGGTTCATGTCATTAACATTATCAGAAAGCGTGTCCATTATCACATTTGCTTCTTGTACTTTTTTGGCTTGCGACATTCACTTGCCTTATGTCCAGCCTTCCCACAGTTGTAGCACTTGCCCTTGAACTTAGTAGGTGTACCACTCTCTTCGCCTTGAGCTTTGTCTTGGCGCTTCCTCTTTCCTTTAGCACTTGATCCTTCCACAACATTGGACTTTGCCACCATGGGATCCTTGCCCTTCTTCTCAGATAGGCGGTTATCTTCCTCTATCCTTAGACGGACAATAAGTTCTACAAGATTCATATCTTTGCGTTTATGTTTAAGATAGTTCTTAAAATCCTTCCAAGATGGTGGTAATTTCTCAATCATAGCAGCCATTTGGAAAGATTATCCTATGGCCATTCCTTCAGCAATGACATCATGGAGGATTACTTGAAGTTCTTGGACTTGGCTTATGACGGTCTTACTATCCGTCATTTTGAAATCAAGAAATCTGCCAACTATGAATTTCTTCATGCCAGCATCTTCACTCTTGTATTTCTTGTCCAACGAATCCTAAAGTTCCTTAGCAGTCTTGAATACACTATACACATTGTATAATGAGTCAGCCAACCTACTAAGGACATAATTTCTACACAAGAAATCAGCATGAAACCAAGCATCCTTGGCCAAAACCTTCTCCTTGTTGATTTCATCAGGGCTTACATCAGGAGCCTTATCCCATAGAAACCTTGCCAAATTCAGGGTGGTCAGATAGAAGAGCATCTTCTGTTGCCAGCGCTTGAAATCAGTTCTATTAAACTTTTCAGGCTTCTCCCCATGAGGAACAGAATGGGAAACATCAGTAGGAATAGTAACAACAGGAGTAACTGGTAGTGTTGCCATATTCTGAAATACAACTACACTTTGTTATTCCCTTAAACCAAAAAAGAGAAGAAAACAGAAACAAATTCTGTTCGGTAAAGAAGAAGAAGAAAAAGAAATATGTCTTAAGTTGTTAGGAATATACAACTTAATTGTACTTACTCTTTACCAATTACCAAACAATACAATCCTTTTGTCTTGTAAGTGTCTTGTACTTCTTAATTAAATCTGAGCCTAGTGTAGATACACTATGTCCTTAAGACAGATTTTCCCTCTCACGGTGCTTGAAAGTTGATGGGAAACTGTCTCCCAAGATAGAACGGATTTCCTTCTATAGAAAGCTAGCACTTCAATTCTATAGAATCAGCGAACACAACATAGTATTTGACTAAGAACAGAGGGAGAAGAGAAAGATCAGAACTCTGTGTGATCTGGTGTGTCTTTCTCTCCAAATCCATCCACTATTTATAGGTGAGTGGTGCCTCTTCGAAACAACACAGTGACTCTTGGGAAAAAGTAAGCAACTCTTTGAAAAGTCACATGTTTTGAAAAGACACACTATTTCAGCATAAAACACTGTTTCGAACCAGTGCCTATTTCGAAAGGTCACACCTTTTCAGCATGATGCACTGTTTCGAACCAGTGCACATTTCGAAAGGTAGCACCTTTTCGGCATAATGCACTGTTTCGAACAAGTGCATCCTTTTGAAAAGGTTTTTCTTACTTTACGTACTGTTTCAAGAAAAATCCATTTCATCTCAAGTGGGGTAACTTGGGAGACAAATTACTCATTCATATCACAAATCTATTTTTCTAACAATTTCTAGTATCTAGAGTCTTCTTTAAAGGCTATATAAGCCATTTATGTATTTGTTTTTAGATTAAGAAGAAAACTAAGAAACAAAGAACTGAGTTGTTTGCTGGAAATTCTTCTTCCAAAGTGATAATCTAAGTTATTTTTATAACATCCCTGTTGATAACTGTAAAATGTATAGTCTACCTACGAAATGAACTACGAATCCAAAACGTAAGTAAACTAGAACTATTCTTTTACGAGTCTATTATCAAAGCTTCTACTCTCAATGCAAATTGCACTAAATGGAGTACGAAGTTCGTTCCACTCCTAGTTCTCTAGCACGGATTGTTTTCTAAGTCTAACTAGTCGCTCTTAAGTCAATGAGAGCTTTCTGAAGGTGTTATACTACGATGAAACTAAAATGAGTCTACGTTGAATTTAACTTCTGAATACTATGGAAATATGCTTGTTTTGAATCTAGATAAAGGATTGGAGAGGGAATTGAATCCACCTCGAATCCAACTTAATAACCTAGTATAGATTCTTGTATCTCGATTCTCACGTTCTTACGGCAAGAAATTCGAAGTTCTAATCCCTAGTGTTCATGGCATTTCTACCGAAGTACTAACTAGCATGTGAAATCGTCCACCCATTCTCATGGCTTAAACACCGACTTTCTAGAGTGGAATAGAATCTACAAACAATTCTACACTAACAATTAAGTTTTCATCAAGGCTTCATCAACCCTCTAATGGAGGTTTTAGCCTTGATTCATTAAACTAACATTTCCCATTGAATCTAAACTAAACATAATATAAAGATTCCAACTTTATGAAATTTAACTAATCTAAATTAAACAATAACAAAAATCTAATTAACAACTAAGCATTGAATAACAAGTAGTAAATGAAATTAGATCTAACAATTGTAATTGACAAATCGAAATTGAATCAAGAACAACTATTTTATTATCTAATTCAAGGGAGAACAATCATTCAATACTAAATTTAAAACAAGAATAAAACTAATTACTTTAATATAAAAACTAGATCTAGAACTAAGGTTTAATGGAGGCTAACTAATCTAATTTATTTTCTAACCTAACTATCTACCATTAACAATGAACTAAGCTTTTGTTCTTATACATTCAGATCCAAAATTCGTGCATGGGCTTGGAGCCATGGTTTGGGCCAGAGAATCAGGCCCAAAACCCAAGTTTTCAAATTCAAAAAGGCCTCTTCAGCTGCAGTTGGCTTCCACAGACTTTTCGTCCACTTCTGCTCCTCTGATTGGGTCAAGGCTTGGACCATTACAAAGCTCTTTCCGAGCCGGTCGTTTTGACATAAGGTATGCCCAATTCTGAGGTCTGAGTCCAAAGATACGACTTTTCGGAAGTTCTGGCGCGACTTTTGCTCCCTCGTATCTCGCTAAAGTGGTACATTTTACGCACATAATGGACTTTGAAGCCTGAAATGCATAAAACGCGTAATCAGTGTTAACTCTTACTTATTATTCACATAATTGGTCTAACAAGTATGATTATTAAGGGGTTAAAACTACAGTTTTGGGCTCTTATCAAACCACCCCAAACGGCATTTTGCTTGTCCTCAAGCAAAGATGAGAAAATCGAATAAGTGACCAAAAGTGGAGTTCTAACTACTCGTTTTTATTTGAGTGCGATTGCATTGACCATATGCAACAAGGCCTTAAACCACTAGGAATTCCCTAGTGGACGAGTTATAGCCTCGTGAGAGTTTTCAGGTGAAGGTACTCACAAACTTCATCTATACTACAACGACTAAGAAAATAAAACTATTGTTTCCTTATTCATGCTCAACTATCTATACATCTCTCTAGCAATTACACAAGAATAACCAATCAAAACCCTAAGTTAATATATGCATAATAATCAATCATCTACAATAAACATATATACAATAGTAGTACTTATCAAATGTTTAGCGGGTTTGTTTTCGAGAACTTCGAATAAGCGTCCTTAAGTAGGTTCTCACAATAATAGTCAAGAAACAACACTCGATTTTTTGCACTCAAGTTTAGCTACTCCGATTATGCAGTGGGCACACTTTACCTTACAATCTCAATGACAACAAGGAAGCCGGGGTCAATCAAACACATCGCGCCACTTACTATCACACTAACCTATTCCTAATTGAGCTAGAGGTCTTTATTAGGTGTTACAGGGGATTAGGAGATGGTTTAAGAAGGAAGGAAATGGATATTCAAAGGACAAGTCCGAGATAATAGAGTCTTCAGTATTATGTAACTTAGAGAAAACCTTGTTATTTTCTTTTTGCTTACACTTTGTTTCCATCCTTAGCCATATTTTTCTTTTTCTTTTCCTTGGCTTTTGACTCCCTTTTATTCTATTTTTGGAGTTTTATTTTATTTCTATTTTTCTTTTCTTTGGATGGAAACTTCTTTTCTTTATTTTTGAAGCAACTAACAATTTTTGTTTACCGCGAGGGTTTTCTCTTCTTCTTTCTTCACTCATTCTATTCTCGGACTTATTCTAAATTGGGTAGGTTGATTTATTCTCTTTTTTTTTTTTTTTATTTGTTTTTTTTTTAACTTGGGGTAAAGGAATTGTGGTGTATGGAAGGCTAAAGAAGAGGCTCAGAGTGGCGACTAGCGGAAAATAATTCATAGGTTTGAATTTCTGGCTATATCGATCCAAAGAGCGGCCTAAATTCTCACTTAGGATATGGTTTAGTGATCAAGCAAGTGGACGTGTGATTTCTCTATCCGGATTTTACTTCTCCCTTGTGTCATTTCTCAAATGTTTCGCTCATATAAGGCTTTAGGCTATATTCTCACAGGATTTGTAGAATAAGTACTCTAGCCTAGATTTTGAAAAACATCGCTAACAATCATAGATACTCATGTAATATATTTATAGATAGATGCAAAGATTATTACCTACGTATTAACCTACGTTTCTAACAATTATTCTGATGCAACAGCTATGTGAGACTTCTAGATTGTTAAAAGCATGGAGAAATAAACAATACCAATATTCCTAAGTGTATAGCATAACTTATTTATTTATATTTTTAAATTTTTGAAAATTTTCACTAGAAAACAAATGCATATTATATATTTATATCCTAGCGGATGTCTTAATTACAGCGTGTTTCTATGCCCCCCAAACAAAAGCATGCTTTGTCCTCAAAGCATTTAAATAAAGAGGGTAGGAAAATACCATGGAAACGCGCGAAATTGTGGAACATCTGCAAAACAAGGTTAGAACATACTAATATAGGAAATACAAAAACTGACGCAACTCTATAAGAGTTCCACCCATTATGGGGTTAACAGAATGAAATTGCTTGGGACATAAGCAGACACTAACAGAAACTAAAACTTACCTCCACTCCCGGACATGCATATTATCTACCCAATAGCATCATGGGTCTTGTATTTCAGTGGGCATGGCAAGTCCAAGAACAATTGCTAGCAAGACCCATAAGCGGTTCCTAGCCTACGTGTGTGATCACCTCGGGAAACCAAGCACTATAAGTAGTGCTTTGGAACAAATCTTTGAAAGACTGTTCTGGTATTATTATAGGAGATGTCATCTCAAAATTACGCTCTGGAATAGCTATGAATGATCTGGAAACTACCCGTAGAAAACTGGAATTTTTCTGGTCCACGGAAGTCGAGGCGCTGGTATCATATAGAGGTCGCGCTCAAATTTTAGAATTCCAGTGTTTTAGCTGGTCGCTCAACTTGAAGTGGTGGCGCTCTAGGTCCGATAGATGAGGGGTGGTCATTTCGGCTTGAAGCATGGCTTTTGAGCAAAATTCAGAACAAAATATCTGAGGCCGAAGGCCGCTCTGCTCAGAAGCCTTGAAGTCGCCGGAGTTGCTGAAAATTGAAAAATGAGGCGAAACGTGGGAGTGAAAGGTGAGTGATGGAAATTAGGTGTAGTGTGGGTTGTGAGTGTAGAATGAATGAAGTTTATATAAAATCATCTTTGGAATAGATAACACCACCCCCAAACAGTTTGGGAAGGTGGGATCAACATTAACTAATCACGCACAATGAAAAATAACGACATTATATTCATATTGTCATTCAAACAACATTTCACTACAAAAGTCAAAATTAACTACGAATTTTAACAACGTAATATCCTATCTACTAAAAATAATAAAAGACAACATCAAAACAACATACAAGGAGAAATCTAGCTACTCTTCAAGGGGCGAGGTGGGGTAAGAATAGGAATTTAAGTGATCAAGAATGGAAAAACTAACACCACCCCCAAACAAATTTTGAAAACAGGGTTTGTAAAAATTTGTTTTAAAACGATAAGGTCTTTTAAAAAGTCGATTCCCTAGACTTGCTAGATTATTATTTTTATATCTTTAAACTTTTTTACTTTTTATGAATTAGGTTTAATATAAAGGAAAACAATAAGCGATAAAGACATAATTCACACCATAGAGAAACATGACTCAAAACCGAGAAAACATGCAAGAGTGGAAAAGCGTGAATTATGTGAACCGTGGACTTAGGATCCGGTACTTACAGCCACACACTCCATAGGGAGGGGCCGGTTACCTGAATGGTGCACTCAATAATATATTGAAATGAAAGGAAATGCACCAAACACAAAATTGAGTCGTTTATAGTCGGATACTTTCGAGACTTTATCTAAATATATGTATGAATATGCGGTTTATCATATATCAACAACCGAAATAGTTGTGGATGGTTCCATAAATAAATATCACAGAAAACATATCCAAACACAATCAAGCACCAAGATTTCCTACGGTAGCAGCCTAGTGGAATGAAAGCGAAGTCGAATAGACCTATAACATAACCGAGCATGCACCTTATGTTTCATCTTTGAGCGAGAGGGTGTCCTAGTGAATAAGTGTGGAAATGTTGAATGGTTGTGGAAGATATGGTGGATTGGGATAAGTTTTTAGAGGGAGAGCATGGAAAAAAGGCTTGACCATTACAAAGCTCTTTCCTCGAAAGCCGGTCGCTTTGACATAAGGTATGCCCAATCTCTGAGGTCCGAGTCCAAAGATACTTGGAAGTTCCCGCTGACTTTTGCCCTCAGATCTCGCTAAAGTGGTACATTTCAAGACATAATGGACTTTGAAGCCCGAAAATGCATAAAACGCCAGAATCAGTGTTAACTCTTACTTATTATTCACATAATCGGGTCTAAAAGATGATTATTAAGGGTTAAAAACTACAGTTTTTGGGCTCTTTATCAAACTAATTCCCCAAACAAAGATTTTGTTTGTCCCTCAAGCAAAGATGAGAAATTAGAATAAGTGACCAAAAGTGGAGTTTCTAACTGCTCTTTTCACTTGAGTGCATTGCATTGACCATATGCAACAAGGCCTTTAAACCACTAGAATTCCCTAGTGGACGAAGTTATAGCCTCGTGAGAGTTTTCGATTGAAGGTATCACAAACTTCATCTATACTACAACGACTAAGAAAAATAAAACTATTGTTTCCTTTATTCATGCTCAACTATCTATACATCTCTAGCAATTACACAAGAATAACCACCAAAACCCTAAGTTAATATATGCATAATAATCAATCATCTACAATAAACATATATACAACGAAAGTAAGACTATCAAATGTTTAGTGTGTTTGTTTCCGAGAACTCGAATAGCTGCCCCTAAGTAGGTTCTCACAATAATAGTCAAGAAACAACACTGATTTTTGCACTCAAGTTTCAAGTTTACTCCAATTGTACAAATGGGCACACTTTACCTTACAATCTCAATGACAACAAGGAAGCGGGGTCAATCAAACACATCTCGCCACTTTACTATCACACTAACCTATTCCTAATCGAGCTTAGAGGTCTTTATTAGGTGTTACGGGGATTAGGAGATGGTTTAAGAAGGAAGGAAATGGATATTCAAAAGGACAAGTCTGAGATAATAGAGTCTTCAGATTATGTAACTTAGAGAAAACCTTGTTATTTTCTTTTTTCTACACTTTGTTTCCATCCTTAGCCATATTTTTTTTTTTTTTCCTTGGCTTTTGACTCCTTTTATTCTATTTTTGGAGTTTTATTTTATTTCTATTTTTTTTCTTTGGATGGAAACTTCTTTCTTTTTTTTTCAAGCAACTAACAATTTTTGTTTACACAGGTTTTTCTTCTTCTTTCTTCACTCATTCTATTCTCGAGACTTATTCTAAATTGGGTAGGTTGATTTATTCTCTTTTTTTTTTTATTTTTTTTTTTTGTAACGGGGTAAAGGAATTGTGGTGTATGGAAGGCTAAAGAAGAGGCTTCGAGTGGCGACTAGCGGAAAATAATTCATAGGTTTGAATTTCTCGCTATATCGATCCAAAAGAGCGCCTAAATTCTCACTTAGGATATGGTTTAGTGATCAAGCTTTGGACGTGTGATTTTATCCGGATTTTACTTCTCCTTGTGTCATTTCTCAAATGTTTTCGCTCATATAAGGCTTTAGGCTATATTCTCACAGGATTTGTAGAATAAGTACTCTAGCCTAGATTTCAGTAAACTTCATCGCTAACAATCATAGATACTCATGTAATATATTTATAGATAGATGCAAAGATTATTACCTACGATAACCCACGTTTCTAACAATTATTCTCGATGCAATGTACCTATGTGAGACTTCTAGATTGTTAAAAGCATGGAGAAATAAACAATACCAATATTCCTAAGTGTATAGCATAACTTATTTATTTATATTTTAAATTTTTGAAAATTTTCACTAGAAAACAAATGCATATTATATATTTATATCCTAGCAGATGTCTTAATTACATCGTGTTTCTATGCCCCCAACAAAAAGCATGCTTTGTCCTCAAAGCATTTAAATAAAGAGGGTAGGAAAATACCATGGAAACTTGCGAAATTGTGGAACATCTGCAAAACAAGGTTAGAACATACTAATATAGGAAATAAAAAAACCGATTTTAACTCTATAAGAGTTCCACCCATTATGGGGTAACAGAATGAAATCTTTGGGACATAAGCGCATACTAACAGAAACTAAAACTTACCTCCACTCCGGGACATGCATATTATCTACCCAATAGCATCATGGGTCTTGTATTTCAGTGGGCATGGCAAGTCCAAGAACAATTGCTAGCAAGACCCATAAGCGTTCCTAGCCTACGTGTGTGATCACCTCGGGAAACCAAGCACTATAAGTAGTGCTTTGGAACAAATCTTTGAAAGACTGCTCGGTATTATTATAGGAGATGTCATCTCAAAATTACGCCTGGAATAGCTATGAATGATCCGAAACTACCCGTGAGAAAACTGGAATTTTTCTCGGTCCACGGAAGAGGCGGCGCTGGCCAGCCATATAGGCTGAAGTGGCCGAAATTTTAGAATTCCAGTGTTTTAGCGGGTCGCTTTAACTTGTATGCTGGCGCCTTGGTCCGAAATAGATGGGCGGTCGCGGCCTTGGGCGCTGGCGCCGCTTTGAGCAAAATTCAGAACAAAATATACAGAGAGCCTTGAAAGGCCTCAGAGAAGCTTGAAAAGCGCCGGAGTTGCTGAAAATTGAAAAATGAGACTAAACGTGGGAGGAAAGGTGAGTGATGGAAATTAGGTGTAGTGTGGGTTGTGAGTGTAGAATGAATGAAGTTTATATAAAATCATGCTTTGGAATAGATAACACCACCCCAAAAAGTTTGGGAAGGTGGGATCAACATTAACTAATCACGACAATGAAAATAACGACATTATATTCATATTGTCATTCAAACAACATTTCACTACAAAAGTCAAAATTAACCACGAATTTTAACAACGTAATATCCTATCTACTAAAAAAATAAAAAGACAACATCAAAACAACATACAAGGAGAAATCTAGCTACTCTTCAAGGGAGCGAGGTGGGGGTAAGAATAGGAATTTAAGTGATCAAGAATGGAAAAACCAACACCACACCCCCAAACAAATTTTTGAAAACAGGTTTGTAAAAATTTGTTTTAAAACGTGGGTCTTTTAAAGTCAGATTCCCTAGACTTGCTAGATTATTATTTTTATATCTTTAAACTTTTTTACTTTTTATGAATTAGGTTTAATATAAAGGAAAACAATAAGCAGTAAAGACATAATTCACACCATAGAGAAACATGACTCAAAACCGAGAAAACATGCAAGGAGTGGAAAACGTGAATTATGTGAACCGTGGACTTAGGATCCGGTACTTACAGCCACACACTCCATAGGGAGGGCCCGGTTACCTGAATGGTGCACTCAATAATATATTGAAATGAAAGGAAATGCACCAAACACAAAAATTGAGTCGTTTATAGTCAGATACTCGAGACTTTATCTAAATATATGTATGAATATGCAGGTTTATCATATATCAACAACCGAAATAGTTGTGGATCGTTCCATAAATAAATATCACAGAAAACATATCCAAACACAATCAAGCACCAAGATTTCCCTACGCATTTGACCTAGTGGAATGAAAGCGAAGTCGAATAGACCTATAACATAACCGAGCATGCACCTTATGTTTCATCTTTGAACGAGAGGGTGTCCTAGTGAATAAGTGTGGAACAGTGAATGGTTGTGGAAGATATGGTGGATTGGGATAAGTTTTAGAGGGAGAGCATGGAAAAATGAGGATGTGGGTTTAGCACAAAACTCATTCATGGTGTAGTTAGGGTGGACCGTCTCAAGTCTAAAAATGAAGGTGTCTAGTGGTTTATCCTTGGGAAGTATTTGTTTAATAGGTGGATTTAAAAATCATGAAGCCTGGGGAGAAACTAAAGGATCGAAAGTGCAAACTCGAGGTTCCTTTGAAAAGGTGGAGGGTGGGGAATATTGGTGGGAAGGTGAATGATTCTCAGCTAGAGCTCTCAAGTCCATATCATCGAAATCTTGATATGTGCAAGACATTCCTCAATAGTTGGGTCAAAAGGATCACTGGGATAGAGATTGAAAAATTCATCTTCCGTCATAGTATCAAAGGATGTATGGTTGTTGGCAAAGGGGACTCATGAAGTGGTAAAGAAGCGGTGCAAAAGAGTTGCAGAATTCTTCTTCTATTTCGTCTACTACCGTGGAGTCATTGTTAAAGTCGGAATTTCGAAGGAAAGGAATTTGTTAATCTGTTTCTCCGAAACATGTTTTGAAGTAATCTTGAGCTAAGCTCTCGATCATGCTAACCTCTCCATTTGTAGATGAATCGGATATCTTTTGGTCCTAGTTTTGAAAACATTTACCTCAACAGTAAAGATGGCCAAAGGACAAGGACATCGAACCATCGTGCCGGCTTTATAAAAGTTGGCGTTGGCGCCAAGAAGGGGACGCCCTAAAATGATAGGTACAGAGTCGTTAGTGACTTCGCGTGTCTCAGGACAACGGTATTTGGGTAGTAAAAATTTTGGACTTTAACTAGCACGCGTTTTCAACCACACCCTTAGGATACTTAATAGACCGATCGCTAATTGCAATGTCATTTTAGTAGGTTGCATCTCCTCTAGGCCTATTTGTTTATACAAATAAAATGGGAGTAAGTTAACACTAGCCCCCGTGTCTAATAAATATGGGTCGTCGTGGTGAGAATCTCCTAAGGTGCATTATGACAAGAGGGACGACCGTGGTCCTTGTATTTAACAATTCCATTATTTTCGGATAAGCGTTGGGGGAATTGTTCATTAAAAGGCGTCTTTTGGTATATTATATTGGTCTTCTAGCCTAGTAGTACACAACTCCTTAAGAAACTTAGCATGGTGTGGTAGCTTTTTAATAGCTTGAGAAAGGGAAGGTTTATAGTTAGATTTTTGAAAACGTTCTAATCTCCTCATAATTTGTATCCCTAGTTAACATGGCTAATTTTTGGGGAAACGGTGTTTTCTCTCTATAATTAGCATATGGATCAACAGGATGTTTAACCTTGGCTTTTGTTTCTTAGGTTGTGGTTTTAACTGGTACCTCTACAGTTGTAGGCTCTTCGGTTTCTATTTCGGTATCTAGTTCGATATCCGTTGTAGAGGATCTTGATGGGGTAACTATAGGCATAGTTACTTTGTTATCAACCACTCTTCCTTAACGGAGAGTGGTGATGGCATTTAGCTCACCCACGTTTGTAGTTTCCATTACTAGTATTACCGTTTACCTCAAAGGCCGTGTTTGCCGTTCTAGGGGTTGGGTATCGCTTGGCACTCGAAACACGCCTTTTGGTTGGGCTTTCTCTTGGGCTAACTGTTGGTTTAAATTATTAACATTGTAGAATGTGTTGGTTAGATTGAGCCATGGTTTGGAAAAGTTGTTGGCTCACTTGTATGAAGGTGTCAAGACGATCGGTTGTGTGGGTGTAATAGTCACGGGTGGTGTTTGGAACTATGTCGCGTTGATTATTTTATAGGCGGATTGTGATAGTTATTATTTACCGGAACGATACCTCTATTAGCATTATAATTATTATAACTATATTGACCTTGTGCTTGACCTTGTCGAGTTGTGCTTGGTTGTTATAATTATTATAATTACCCCTCGACAATCCCTTGTCCTGGAGGAGCTTGGTTATAACCGTGTGTTGGCCTAACATATTGATTATTGTACCTCTGGAGGTGTGACTTGTTGGTTATTTCTCCAACGAAGTTGGGATTTTGTCTCAAGGGGCGTTAGGTTCACTATTAATAGAACAAGAATGTTCATAGGCTATAGGGACGATGGGAGTCGGGATGCTCGGGACTCCGAAACTACATGGATTTGAATTTACATTCATGGGGGATAGGCTTTTGTTGTACAGAAATGGCCTCAACCTTTTAGTTAGAGATTCGATTAAATTTTAAGTTCTAGATCGGGTTTAACCTCAAACATACTTTGGTAGCTTTTAATCGTGGAAGAAGAAACTAGCGGAGCCGGGAGTAATCGTCGTCACTACCCCGATTGTTATTTTCGCTTTTAGTTTGATCCTCTAAAAATTTGTAAGCCTCATTGGCTCCTTTACTTAGGAAACTACCCCCATTCATTATGTCAAGGACTTCTTTATGGTGGTGTAGAAGTCCTTTGAAAAGGCACGAACTAACGTGTCTTTAGCTAAGTTATGGTGTGGACACTCTATAAGCAGCATCGGTGAAAACGATTCCAAGCCTCGAGAAAATGATTCATGAGGATTTTGTCGGAAAAAATGAATCTTGGAAAGCATCTCATCCGTCTTTAGGGGTGGGTAAAATGTTCCATAAACAATTTGAACAAGTTTGGCCCACGAGTCCATTAATTAGGCTTTGGGCAGTTAACCAAGACGCCGCCTTTATCAGCTAAGGTGAAGGGAAATACCCTCGGTTTTAATCCGTCCGCACCAACGGTAGGATGATGGAATGTTGTAAGGACTTGTTCAATCCTATGTGTTGGTAAGGTTTTTTCATGGTCTAGACCATGGAAAACGGGTAATGTGATTAAATATGTTTGGGGAATTCGAAAATCCCCGTTGGTCCGCTAGAACGATGCAAGATTTAGGGCTATCGCCAAAGCTTTATAAAAGTCGAGAGAGGAGTCTCTCTTTCTTCACCATAATATCAGGTGTAGTGTGTGAAATTCTAGATAGGCGTGTTGTATTTATTTCTACGAAAAACAAGCCCGATTATACTAGAATTAAAACCTCCTGACGTAAGATCGCGAGGTGGAAGAAGGAGTACACGAATGCCTCCTTGCTACAGCGTTTGAATAGCGTCTTGTTTACGCGTGTTCAGTGTAAATAAGAGATTAGAACAATGAAAAACTTGACAACTCGAAGTTCGAATCAAACCCGGGAAATCCAGAAATTTCAGCTAAGGCTGGCGTGGCGCTCGACTCGTATGCGCCGCTTCAAGGCAAAGTCGAAGTCCAAGAAGATAGCGGTCGCTCTCTTTGCATGCGTGGCGCTCAAGGCAAAGTCGAGCTCCAAGAAGATAGCTGGGTCGCTCTCTTTTGTTGCGGCTTCAGTCGCGTTTTTCGCTGAATTTTTTCAAAAACTGAAACGGCAACCACACGGATGAATCAAACAAGGGTGGGTGGGTGAAATGGGACTTAAAAATAACTAATTATATTATGAATACAATGCTAAAGTGCAACTAAGATGGATGGCGGCCATTTGATAAACGTAAAATGAATAGTCTACCTACGAAATGAACTACGAATCCACAACGTAAGTAAACTAGAACTATTCTTTTACGAAGTCTATTATCAAAGCTTCTACTCTCAATGCAAATTGCACTAAATGGAGTACTGAAGTAAGTTCGCTCCACTCCTAGTTCTCTAGCACGGATTGTTTTCTAAGTCTAACTAGTCGCTCTTAAGTCAATGAGAGCTTTACGAAGGGTGTTATACTCACGATGAAACTAAAATGAGTCTACGTTGAATTTAACTACTTAATACTATGGAAATATGCTTGTTTTGAATCTAGATAAAGGATTAGGGGAATTGAATCCACCTCGAATCCAACTTAATAACCTAGTATAGATTCTTGTATCTCGATTCTCACGTTCTTACGGCAAGAAATTCGAGTTCTAATCCCTAGTGTTCATGGCATTTCTACCGAGTACTAACTAGCATGTGAAATCGTCCACCCATTCTCATGGCGAAACACGACTTTCTAGAGTGGAATAGAATCTACAAACAATTCTACACTAACAATTAAGTTTTCATCAAGGCTTCATCAACCCCTCTAATGGAGGTTTTAGCCTTGATTCATTAAACTAACATTTCCCATTGAATCTAAACTAAACATAATATAAAGATTCCAACTTTATGAAATTTAACTAATCTAAATTAAACAATAACAAAAAAATCTAATTAACAACTAAGCATTGAATAACAAGTAGTAAATGAAATTAGATCTAACAATTGTAATTGACAAATCGAAATTGAATCAAGAACAACTATTTTATTATCTAATTCAAGGGAGAACAATCATTCAATACTAAATTTAAAACAAGAATAAAACTAATTACTTTAATATAAAAACTAGATCTAGAACTAAGGTTTAATGGAGGCTAACTAATCTAATTTATTTTCTAACCTAACTATCTACCATTAACAATGAACTAAGCTTTTGTTCTTATACATTCAGATCCAAAATTCGTGCATGGGCTTGGAGCCATGGTTTGGGCGGAGAATCGCCCAAAACCCAATTCTTTCAAAGTCAAAAGGCCTCTTCACCGTAGTTGGCTTCCACAGACTTTTCGTCCACTTCTGCTCCTCTGATTGGGTCAAGGCTTGGACCATTACAAAGCTCTTTCCGAGCCGGTCGTTTTGACATAAGGTATGCCCAATTCTGAGGTCTGAGTCCAAAGATACGGCTTTCGGAAGTTCTGCTGACTTTTGCTCCTGTATCTCGCTAAAGTGGTACATTTCTGCACATAATGGACTTTGAAGCCTGAAATGCATAAAAACGCGTAATCAGTGTTAACTCTTACTTATTATTCACATAATTGGTCTAACAGTATGATTATTAAGGGGTTAAAACTATAGTTTTGGGCTCTTATCACCTGTGCTTGCACGCATCCTTGCTGACCTCAAGCTACTAAATACCAACCTTGGGAGAATATACATGTCTGCTGCAATCATCAATGACTTATGTGCGTGGGTACTCCTTGCTCTAGCAATAGGTTTGTTTGAAACCAAAGCCAGCCCCTCGTCTGCTATTTATATCGTCATCACTGTAAATATATTCTTAAACTTAAACCAAGGATCTTGAATCGCATGAACTCACTAACATCATAATAATCATAAATCAATAATAAACGTAAACATGCATACCTTAATCTATAGCTTTATTGAATGAAATGCGTATAACGCAAAGGAGAACTTGTTTCTCACCCTAAGCATTTTCTCTAACCCTAATGTGCTTTCTTGACATAATACACAACTATGAGGCATGTGTATATATAGAAAAGGGGGAGGACAATTTCTTTAATTGGACAATGATTCTAATTTCCCATTAAAATTAGACTATAATTGGAAACAACTTCTAATTGCCAAAATATTCATATGGATTTGGATATATACTTCATCATATAAGCCCATGTTTTGTAAACCATCAATTATACACGACATGTGTCCATCATGTGGAACATCTTTAGGGATTCAATAAAATCCAACAGTCTCCCACTTGGCCCACATGACAAGTGTTATAAAAAAATATATACTTTATAATAATTTTGTAAAAGGACTCATCATGGGTTTAACTTAAAATAACTAACATGCGTACGCGATTTTTAGAAAATGTATCCAATCCATTTTTCTCATTAATTTGGCCATCATAATGTCATTATCAAACAATTTACTAATGTGAGTCATAGCGGTCATGTATCATTTATGCATGTGTGCGACACCAATATTCCTTCCATGTACTACGTCAATAGTAAACTTGTTTAACATAACACATAAGTAAGAAGTTTAGGTCAATGTATAATTGCCTAAATTGTCCAACAGTGATAACTCGTTTTATTCATGTACAAACTCCTACCAATGAAACAGAGATAGCAAAAACACAAAATTGAGCTCTTAAGGTGTCTAATAGAATAAGCATAAATCATCAATGTATCTGTATAACCATAATATCATTGGTTGTATCAAAGACTTGTATTGTCGACATAATCCATAATCGTCTTTGATAGTAACCAAATGGTTAAGGACAAACTAGTTCATAAGTTGGCGCTATTATAATCCATAAGACACTTATTGTTTTTGCATTCCATAAGTTCTCTCCAAGTTCACCAGTTTATTAGCACCTCAATAATGGTTTGTCATTCTTAGAGAAATAGGTGCAACTTAAGTTCTCAGCAATTTGGAAATAAAGTTAACATACAACTCCAACTTCTAAGATAATATGCACACTATACATCGTAAATTATGGCCTCAAAGCAAACCACGAACTCAACTTTATTAGTGAAAGTAGCAAGGTAATTTGCTTCACAATATTATTCCACAAATTTGTCCATTCATAAATATAGTAACAAAACTTAAATTTACTATAAAAGGGAATCAACATAATCTGAGTATGAACATTCAATCACGATTAAGTGATTCATCATTATATATAAATGTGAGCTAATAGACAAATATTACTTTAAAATGCATCAATAGCTGAAAAACTTAATATAGATAATATCTCAAGAATTTTATTAAGATGTGTTTCAAGAGACAACGCTAACAGTCATTGCCATTTGAAGACAAACAGAATAGCGATTATCATGTAGACTAGTAATAACATATAATAAACAGGGAAGAACACAAGACATTTGCCCTAAACACAAAGAAAATCGTCTCTAATGTCTATTAAAATTTAATAAAATCAAGAATGATCTAATATTAGCCCACAGGCAGGACTTTATAGCTATAAAACATTCTAAATCCAAATATTATTCCTACTAAAATTAACTAGATAATAAGATAAGTAATCTACCAAAAATCTAGCCCAAATTGGACTCATATTTACTTCCGAAACGGTAAAAAGGAAAGAAAATCTAAAACAATGAATTTGGAAGGGAAAACAGTGGGTTTTGACCTAAAAAACAGCTACCATAGAGCATAGCTTAGAGGTGACAACATGCGCGCCACCAAAATCTTTCTGAATTGGGGTCACACGCCTGATTCTAACAACCGTAGCCAAAGTTATAGCCAAAATACCAAAATACCAAAAAGATCATAATTACTTGCCATCTTTGTGCTGATCCACCAACTCATGATACTTTAGTGCCATCAACGTACAATCTGTCAACTCAGCATCATCTGACTCGGATCTTCCTGCATCAGTCGACCCAGGTTGGAAATAACTCGTCCTCGAGTTCACAGTAGTAGTATCGGACTCCACAAAACAATGACTCAGGTGCTTCACATTAAAGACATCAGAAGTCTTCAAATGACTGGGTAGGTGCAACCGGTATGCGTTATCATTGATCTTATGTAGTACCTCACAGGGTCCAATCTTCTGCTCCTTAAGCTTATTATACTCTCCAATAGGAAAATGGTGACGAGTTAATACCGCCCAAACAAAATCAGCAACATCAAAAAGTACATGACAACGATGACTGTCGACCTGAAGCTTGTACTTGGCGGCATTGTTCTCATGAATGGCCAATTTAACCTTCTCATGGATACCCCGAAGATGTTCTGCCATTTCATCTGCCTTAGGATTCAAACGACCTATACGTGGAATAGGGGCTAAGTCCAACACCTCGGATGGGTTCTGACCAATGACAATCTCAAATGGACTCAGTCTTGTGGTTCTGTTCTTCGATCTATTATAGGCAAATTCAGCTTGCGGTAACGCCAGATCCTACTACTTTGGTTTAGTTCCTGCCAAGCACCTTAAAAGGTTACCCAAACTTCGGTTCACCACTTTAGTCTGACCGTCCGTCTGTGGGTGGTAGGCGCTACTGAAATTCAACTAGGCACTGAGTTTACTCCATAAACTCCAAATCCACATGGCAATCAACGATGAGTGGAGTGCACACAACGAATCCAAATATAAACCAATTTCTATCATCTCAATGTTGATTTGTAATATACTAGTATTTTCCCATGCTGTATGGCATAGATACGTGCGCCTTCAGCGCGCTGAGCCTAACAACCCATAAAAGCTCAACCCAAAAATAGTCCAGGCCTTTTTTGTGTAGAGTGGGTGAGGTGAGAAAAAATTTTAAACTCACCCCAAAAAAAACTTATTAAGTCACCCAAGAAAAACATTTTAGTGCCTATGGTTAGGGGGTGGCACGACCACGTATCACCTTATGAGGTGGAATTTGTCAACCCACTCTACCCTTTTTTGTTATATAGACTAGTTAATGCCCGTGCCTTCAACACGGAAGATTTTTTAGCCTCTTGTTGGATCTTAAACTTCAACAGCAAATTCACTACATCAAAACCAACTAATATAAGTTCCTATACACATAAATAGTCTAACACTAAAGGCAAATAGAAATGTTACACTAAATAAGTTGATGCAAATGGTGAATCATTGTATACGGACTGAATTCTGTGATTGCATCAAGTGTAAAAGTCAGAATATATGTAGCAATCAATGAGTCTCGGTGTTATTACATGCAAAATCAACTCAGAGACAAAGTTTTGCTTAAGTTTTTCGCTTATTATTAACCAAAATCAACACAACTACAATATTTCAAACTATAACCTAGTACCAAAATTGTACAAACTACTATCTAAAATAGAAAACGACAACAAAGAAGAAAAGCTCATCATCTGAACTAAAGTCCTCATGTGAAACAACTTCTCCTCCATTGTCCTGTGTTCTCTAGTCTTGCCCTTTGCACCCACACCCATCTCGGTTTCCTCTTATTAAAAGCTAAAGAACAGCTGATCAGGTCCAACATGGTCTTTGTCGTCAGTGCTATTAAACAATTCCGTGTCCTTTGTAGAGTTTTTCCAATCATCCTCCTGGTAGAAGCTTAAAGAGATAGGGGAGTTGATTATCTATTCCTCTTTATTTTCAATAGCTACAACAACAACTCCTTTGTTCCTGCATCAAAGTATAATCCTTCTTTTGGTGCATATGCAAGTTCATTTTAATAAGAGCAACAGGTTCAACAACTTCCAATACTGACTTTATAGAGGCTTACTATAAATAAGTAAAGATATACATTGCCTATTTACAAAACAACAAAATATAACAGCTACAACCGAAAAAGTTTCAGTGCCACCTACAAATATTTCAACCCATTGAGACAACAACTTAATCATTAGTTTAAGGTCATAGAAGAACAATAATGTCTAATGAATATACTTTTCATTATAGCTTAATTACAATTATAATCTTGTCATTAGTTATTTCTAGAAAATGACCCACCAAGATCTACCTCATACAATGTTTTAATGACTTTATAACGTCTTAACTTAAGAACACAATCCTTTTTAGTGTTTGTCCCATCTTTATGTTTGACACCCTAAACACGTGTATAAAAGAAAATAGCATAATACAACCTACAATAGTACAAAGATAATAATCCATTCAAGCGCATGGAAGAACTATGAAAATTACAAATATAGAACCATGCATTTGAAAAAAAAAACATTGTGATATCACGAACACTAATCTCCGCACAAAAATGGCCGGGTACTAAAAGGAATGAATTAAAAGCAGTCAATCAAAGAATAGGAACTGGAACGTAAAACATGAGCCCATTACATCTAAACTATAATATGAAACAATTGGAAAAGAGAAATTACATCGAGAGATTTCGATTTCAAGCGTTAAACAAACAACTTGAGCACTACATGGAAAAGAGACAATGGAAGAAATGATAGAAAGATCGCTAACAATAACCACGCGGAACTTAAACGGTTCAATAACAATAACCAACTTTGTGATTCCAAAAGTGACAAATCATTAAAAGATTGAAGAGTCAGGAGGGAACCAAATAAAGGATTACCTTCCTAGATGATGAATCTCAAGGATAATATCCCAATACAACTTAAAGTTTGCATAAAATCATTAACACAACTCTCAAAAATAAAGATGCAAAGTAGCACGTCACCCGCCTATCACAACAATTGTTTGAGTTTTCTATCTATAGGAAAATGAAAACTTTGGTTAGGTTACTCTCATTAGTCACCCACAAAAAAGACTGGTCCAAGAATTCTTCAGGATGAAAGTAGTAGGCATTGAATGGAAAAAAAATTAAAATTGAAATTAAAAACTGTGGTCAGGATAATAATGGACATAGCACACTATAAAAACACTTGGCTACAATGAATTCAACCCCAAGAACTTCAAAATAGATATGAAATTTAATAAGAAAACACCACAAAGAGAAACCCCGAAAATTCCTTACCAATTATTAAGCAATGTAGCCCATTTGGTGTGGAAATGGGGTTTACACACTCTGAAATGGGGTTCTGTTGACTAATTTAAAGGGTCATTGTTCAGGCGAACTACTAAGCATCAACAAATGACAAAATAATCAACGTGGTTATCACGACATTTCAACACCGTTATGGGTGTTGCTTGCTCTGTTTTTGATAAGTTTGATTATCTTCCTTTTTAAATATGAATTTCCCTTAAGGAAAAAAAACACAATTTGAGTAAGAAGAAGAAGAAATTAATACTTGTAAAATGATTAGAGATGATAAGAAAAACCACATGTTGATAATCCTTTTAAACGGTAATGAAGCAAGTCTAATTAGGACTGCGAAGCCAAATTATTAAGAAACAATTGCTAAACGATTTCTTCTTTGTCCTCAAATTGTTATTCAAATGAAATTCCTAGGGTGATGGTAAATGCTAATGCTATTACGCAATCGACATATTGCCACATATGGATCAAGAAACCGCTTACACACACATGAACACACACAAAAAGGAAGTTTACCTGTTATATTAATTTTTTTGTTAAAAGAGATTCAAGGAAAAAAAAAACGACAACGATTGCTACTGATTCTCATAGCATTTTCAAATTGCTCGTTTGAAACATCAAGAAAACCAAGTCTATGTAAATGTTCGTATTAAAAAATCACACACAGGTTTTCATGGTGAGAAATCAATGGTCAAATTCATATTAAACTTTAGACGTAACTAATAGGCCATTGGAAGTAAAATTGCATTCCAGAATTTGGGGCCTTTAAATGTGTTAATTTCAATTGAAACCCTATACAAAAATTAACTGAAAAAGTAAACCCCAACCTAGGTACCATTCAAGAATTAAAAGCCTAACCAACGTTGATAAAGATTAAGAAAAAAAAAATCATAAATAGATAAGAAAATAAGTGAGAAAATAGGTAGTGGAACTTTCCAATCCAATTGCAAGTGTGTCAACTTAGGGGCCATTTGTTTTTGCCTCGTATAATACATTGATGTCTTATAAGATGTGGCCCAGTGATTTTTGACATTTTTTTGGTTTGCTTTTTGCCTCTTATAAGAGGCATTCTACTAGAAATGTCTTATAAGAGGCTTGATTTCTGTAAGTACCAAAATTGGATCTACTACAATTTTGTAAGTCTTGTAAGTTGGAAAAAGACACAAATGCCCCAAACATACTACCCTTTACCCTCGTTCTCTTCTACCTTCTCTAAAAACTCATTTCTTCCCAACCCAAGCCGCCACACCCATTGCCTCCATTTCTGCTCCACCCATACGCTACTTTGCTTTCCCACCGTCTTTCGGCTGCCAATTCTTTGCGCCACCAATCACGAGCTCATTTCTGTTGTTGCTGCCACCGTAAGTATCTCTAGATCACCACTTGTTTTCTTTTTTAGATCATGTATATGCTTTTAATGATTCATTTTCTAAACTTACTTATCTGGGTTTTGGTTCTTTTTGGAAATGGTAATTTGGGTACTGTTTATTTGATGTGTATTGAAGATAAATAATTGTTTATAGAGGAACAAAGTTGATTAGTTAAGAGACAATGGTTTGTACTTGTTCTAGGTACATTGTTGTGGAGTGTTATGAATTAACATCACCTTATTTGGAGCTTAAATGTTGTCCTTGTATGTCACCGCATTTTATAGAAATTGGTTAGTTAGTGTAGTTCCTACTGACACACCCACTTCTACTGAATGAGGATAGTCCAACTTAAGTTCGATGACTTGTCTTGTGGATGCATTATTGTTCATCTAATATAGAATATAAAGAAGTGGCAATGTTGTGCTTCAAGAATTTATTACCAAATGCAAGTTCTCTCCCGTTATAGAAACTAATATGCTTGAAAAATATGGGCTGTGAACATCTCTTCATTCTAACTGTTGTCATGGGAACAAGTAAAACATCTGATAGCAAAGTCCTACACAAGATCCCCTTGGAATAAATTACTTCGTTTCAGGAAAAAAAAAACTACTACTACTAGGATATGTAATAATCCATTACAATGAAATACTTACTATCTGTGGGTTACACCATCATCTTGCCATTCACTTGTATACATAAAACCTTATTTTGGAATGAAGTCAGTGATATGGTGATGCCCCAAGCAGGGGATCCATGCTGGCCAACTGAAGGTGCAGAATCCTATAAACCGACTCAGTTGTAATTGTTGATATTCAAATAACACCACCTGTTCCCTGAGAACCATAACAGCGTATGAACTGAACTTAGAATACCACATATCCATGAGAACATCTGTTATGTCTATTCTCTCAACTATTTGCTCTGATGAACATGCAACTCCAATTTTCAGTATGGAAATCAAGCATTCATGCATTTGATCACGAATTGTACGAGTTGTTTTGAGTTGAATGCTGAAGATATATAACTATCCGAACTATGCTTTGAACAATGAACTATATGCATTGTTATTTAGATTTTCAAAGTGCTGAAATAATCTATAATGAACTGTTTTTCTTTTTTCTTTTTTTAAGGCGCTTGTTTGTTTATATTAGAACATATATATCATGGCTAATAATGTCGACAATGAGGGTAGTACTGAGGCTAATAAGACCCACTAATATATCATGGCCAAAAGAACCACTAATATCATGGCTAATAAGACCCACTAATATGTTGTCTATTCTTGCTCTCAACTTGCAATTAGGCTAAAAGAACATCCAATGATATTAAAACTTGGTTATGCAAAAAATAAATAGAAAAGACAATTTCTTTAGAAGAGAAGGCAATTATCAAACTATTTTGCCCCCTTTTTGCTGAAAATGTTCAAAAGAAAAACAGAAAATGAAAAATTGGGCAACTTACATGAGAATTGCGTGAGTACCGACCATTGAGTGGGTTTTCTTTTCTCCAAGAAATTTCTATTCATCTTCATGTTGTGGTTTTGAGAGTGTGAGAGATTTTGTTAGATTAACTGATGAAGTTGTAGAGTCATTCCACTAAATACAGAGAGACGGTTGGTACCTCAATGAACTTTAATTTTAATCATGCAAATTTATTTCTCTAATAACGAACCGATGGAATACTAATAACTAACGCTCTAATTAGTTAATCCTCAATTTATTTCTCTAATTTCCTAATCAAACTTCATGATTTACTGACATGTCCAAACTTCATGGTATGCAAATGACTTGTTGTACCGTTATGTATATACTCATGATCTTCTTTTTAGGGAATGAGCTAGGGGTTATGAATTCTTAAAACTTTACATTATTATCCCAACCTGTAGTGATTAAAATTTCAGTACAATGTTACTTTTATAAAATTATCTAATATTTGATACATGACATGCAAGGGATGTAGTCCTAGAGCATAGAATGGATGACTTGCAATGAAAACAAAGGAATATTATAAATAAGAATTGAAAAATTAAAGAAACAACTATTGAATAGAACTAACATGAAATGTTAAAAGAGAGAAAATAGGGAAAGCAAATTTGTTAGTTTGTGCGAGTGGTAGAAAGGAAGAAGATGGAGAAGAGGTAAATAGTTTTGTGTGGGAGAAACCCAAACGTTGGAGAAACCCCATAAATGATCCCACGTCTAAAGCCCATCTCTTTCCAACATAGTAATCGAGGCATTATATTTAATCCTAACCACCACTCAGCCCACCCTTGGATGGAATCCACCCTTTGAACTCGTGCTTTTCCCCGCACTATAGCGCAATGAGTTGCGACATCCTCTTGCTCTGACATGATTTCTTACCGATAAAAAAAAATGATTTCTTTCAGAGCTAAACAGTGAACATATAGATAAAATGCAAATCAGTAGATGGACAACGCATCTTGAATAGACAAATGGAAAGTATTTATTATCTAGAACCACTCAAATTTAGACAATAAGAAACGTTGCTATGCAGCCTTAAGCTTTTAAATAAATGCATGTTATAGAAGATAATACAGTTACCACTCAGTAAAAATTTCGCAGCACGCCGACTGAACACTTGTGTGAATTTACTTGATTGAGATTCAAAGCAAATATGAATCGATCAAATCATCAACTTTTAGCATTATAAATACACTAAACCACTAACAAGAGAACACATATATGGTGCACAAATGAGTAAGTATCCCAAGATTAATTAAAATATTAAAAAAAGAGAAGATGAAGAAAAAAAAAATCAACCTATTCATGTAATTATGTTATCTCCACACCAAATCCAATTGACTCTATATCTAAGAAAGAAAAACCTATCAGAAAATAGTCGATGAAAACTACTAAAAAAGGATAATGATGATAGACGTGAAAAATCGAAAATCGAAGTAGTTAAAATGATCAATAACATATGCGTATAATATAATTAGTCCAAGATTCAATAGATGGTAAATCTGTAACAACCTAAAGATTGAATGTAGTAAAGTAGTTGGTACACATCAGCTTCTTATGAATCCCTTTTACTGAAATGCATCCAATAGTCTCAAACGGAGTGATCATAAAAACCCTAGAAAAAAGTAAAAAATTTGACATAAAACATAAAATAGAGGCATGAGAGCCACAAAGGTAGAGTGAAGTGATAAGAAACCAACCTGAGAATTGTGAGAGAGACATTTGAATGGTTTTTTTATTCTGTTTTATTTGAGAAGAAACTACAAAATTGGCTTTCTTTGGCAGAAATTGTGAGAGAGACATTTTCCAATATGCACTTTGATTATCAGAAGAAATTGGAAGAGAAAATGATAGACTATAGAGAAGAGGATAACGAAAGGATTCATTCATACGGTTTCCATAATTAAGACTGCTAATTAATTAATTCTTAATCTCGCTCACACTGCACTCGAGAGCATCCCAGCCACCACTCAGCTCACCGTAGGATGGAATCCCAGCCATTGGTCATAAAACTTTCATCCCTTGTTATATTGACTAGCTAGTGTCCGTGCCTTCGATCGGTACGGAATGTCTACCAAGATTCTTCATTTGCTTGATGCTAGATAACGGATTATAATAACACATCAATCTTTTGAATTCATTTGTTCTGCATGTATTGTTGTTTACTAATACAATATTGAGATTTGAAATGAAAAACGAAGAGGAGAAATTACATTTCAATGGAATGGATATAAAAGGTCAATTTTGCAACTGTATCAATGTATACCAACTCCGTACGACTCATACAACTAATGCGTTTGACAGAATGAAGATAAAATCAGTGACCATGCTTGGTAAGAGAATATAAACGTCTTTTCTCCTTCCTTGCAATGCCTATTGCCTATCCAAAATCTTAAATTAGGAGGTGACACCATGACCATCTAATTCAGGACCCACTGTGCAATGTTGAGCTAATGAGGCGAGCATAGAATGTCACCAACTATCAAAAAGTCAATAAGTTCAACACAAATAGAAACATAAAGCTCTCAATAAGAGTGTGCCGTAACAAAATAGATCATTGATTAGATGTCATACATGAGTAGCCAAAAAAGATTTGGAGGGGGGATTATCATAAGCAAAATGCATGTTTAAACCTCTACCTTAAAGGCTTCTTGGAAGCACATTTTCATACAAGTTAAACTTAATTGGTTACCACCAACTTGTGAAACACAACAGAAGTCAAAATGACCAATACACTATCTCAACAGATACAATTATATTAAATGCAATCATTTTTTTAAAAAAAATCTTTAATTCAAGTAACTCCAGGGAAGTAGCCAATACCCTATTGAAAGGTCATGTATAAGTAATAGAGTCTAATGCTGCTATTTTTTTTTTCTCATAGGGATCTTATGGAATAATAAAATCTACTTAACAATGCAAATAACAAAGTGCATCCTCAATTTTTAAAACAACAAAGTTCTTGCACAAATGACGACCGTGCAAAAACCCAACAAAAAAAAGGGAGAAATGTGAATTGCATCATGAGATAGGGGACTCCAATCAACACAACCTATTAAATGAGCAAAGTTATTAGATGGTCTAAATAATATGCAAATACTATCAAATATTATCAGACAAAGTAGACCATGCATGTATTCCATCTCTAAATAATGAATAAAGGATTCATAAGTATTAAGAAAGCAAGTTTTTTAGTACGATTTGTTCCTTAGTCACAATGTAAAATCTCGTCATGGTGTCCTTATAGTCAGCTTGTCCTTAATCTACTATACATTCAATCTTGGGTACATTTTCAACACAACAAAACAATTGGAATAAGAAATCATAGTAGTGTATCGAAGAGCTTAGAACATGATGTACCTGAATGATTGGATTGAAGGGAGCTTTGATCGAGGATAGTGACAAACAAAGAGATTGGGAAGGTAGAGCAAATTCGTTGATTAATAGTAGAAGGCAACCTGCTAATAAAGGCAGAAGTTACTGCATAAAATCCATTTCAATAAGCAGCTACTTTTGAATTCAATTAGGATGTATACAAATCACAAAAGTTAGTACAAAGACTTCTAAAAGAATGCCATGTACAAATGAATGGTCTGCATAAACACTTGGCCAGATTCTATAAAAAAAACAATTGATGGTATGAATATGCAAAAAAACCCCCACATAGACTATTACTGCAATATGAGCATTTGAAATATATATTAGAATATCAAACAAATCAAAATGGCCAAAATTTATTAGTTTATTGACAAAATTCTAAGCAACTTTATTTTAATTCCATGTTCAACCTAGTAGAACAGATAATGAAGTAAAATATGTATGAAATTATAAATCCAAACACATCTACACAATTAAAGTGGTCAGGTAAGCAAATTCAAAATCACCTTATGACGATGGTTATATTACCTACATACAGTGTGTATCTAAAATGAGATATTCCTTAGTTCCATTTGATAAATGCTACTGCACAATGAAAAGCCAAAGAAATTGAGCAAACAGAACAATGAAAGAGGAAGAACTTGAGAGAAGAAGGAAGAGTAGAACCCTTGAGAAATGAGTCAACATTTTTTAAGCAACCCACTATTGAATCGAGTAGGAGCCCATCATAGAAAGAGTTGCTAATGCTTCAATTCTAAAACAATCAATCAGTTAATCAGTTAAAATTGATATGTTGGATATGGCTGCCAAGTGTCTTAAGTGAATCAACTATCTATACACACAATTACTAAATACAGCACACTGTTGTCCTCTTTTTGAATACTTAATGCACAATTTTCCCCTAATAACAACACTTGAATGCATTATCCAACATATTTGCATCTTGGGAATAATATAATTAGCGGCCAAACATTGACACACTCCATAGAATAAAAAGTAGGCAAACAACAAAAGTAAGACCAAATAGAGGGCTTAGAGTGAATGAAACGAATTGTTTGAATACACAATTGTCTATTTAATTGAGACATATAACATACCTTAGGAATTTCTTTTGCATTATAACCCACGATTCTGCAAAGTCGGAATTGTTCCTGTGGTCAAAGAGCTAGCTAAACTGCAAAAGTCATAAGATAAAACTTGATTAGGCCTAACATTAACGCACTCCATAAAATGAAATAGGTAGTTGGTAAAAAGAGTTAAAGGGGTAACTGATAAAGAGATTAATTAGTGAAAGGAACTTATTATAATGGAATCCAATAAAATAAAACAAATAAAACAATGGGATTCAATTGATTAGAATTAAAATGAAAAAGAAAAACACCAAAACTTGTCTACTAAAAATAAGTTATAGTTGGTTTGTCGGTCCTATGGTATGAATAAAAACGTATGCTATAGTGTCCCCTAATACCCTGACCTGCAGCAGCATCTACTGAAAAGAACTTCCTCATTCGCAAAATACCCTCCTTTTTCCATTTCTTTGTTGCCACTAATATAGTAAGTGTTTGTTAGTACAAAATCCAATACAGCTTAGCACTAATAATACAAAATTCAAGCTATAAGATAATGTTCAACATTGATGCCTGACTCACTGAAATTTTGAGCTGGGCGAAGATGAACTTCTCCTTCAATGATATAAACACTTTGAAAGAATAGCAGGGTGCAGTGGTTAATTTATGGGCTATACTATTATCTGACTCACCTCCTACTAATAGTTGCATTTTTACTATTGGACCAATCAGTTTCGGTTGCAATATAGTAACTGATAAGCACCCAAAACTGTACTATAAACCTCATAGAAACATAATATGTCGGTTAATTTTTTGTTTAATAATCATGAAATAATCGCACTTTTGTGTTTTTACAGGTTGGAGCAACTAATGTACAAATAATGATAAAGTCAGCATTTAAACACGGAATAGAGAGTGTACATAAGCTTTCCAATTAAGCCCATTTGAAGCCCAACAAATTCGCACAGAAGCATCAAACTTCCGAAGCTCCTACCTCTTGAACCAGGACTCCGAATGCGACAAGTGAGCTGCTCAGACGATCAGTGCGATGAACTCTACACATAGGCGGGAAGTTGTGAAATTGCCAAAATACCAGACCGCCACTGGACTGCACGTGGACCCACTATGCGGGCCCACAATATTTGATGAGTCATCATACAAGTCAAGACAAAGATACAAATAATTAGTGCAAAAGTGACACCTTGCATATAGTTAATAAAGTTAGAAGAGATTAGGTGTTAATAGTGGAAAAAAGATAGGTGTCATTTTGTTGTGGATTGTATGGGTAAGAAGGAAGTAAATGTGGTTTGGTGTTTCACATGGGAGGAAATGAGATTTCTCTCAAATGAAGAAGAAAACAAAACAAGGGGGGATGCACTACATTGATGGCCTTGACTCTTGTTCCATTTAAATTCCTAATCTTTATCTTTTGGAGGGGAGTTTTTTTAGAAAAAGCTTGAAACATTGTTAATGGTGGAAACACTTTCTAGTTTCTAATAAAATTTCTTTTTTTTTACTTAGGTAATCAGTTTGTTTTACATTCTTTCCTTTCTTTCTATCTCTTGTTACTTTCTATCTTGTAACTTGAAATCAATCCAAGGATCATGAGTTGAAATCCTCCAAGGTGGAGGATTAATGAAGCTCATGAGAGGATTCGTTAAAATTTCTTAGAACTAGGATTCACTACCTAGACTTAAGGGCACATATAGCACACTATCCTAAAATGGTAGTGTCTGGCCAAACTTGAGACCTGGAAATTTAGAAGGACTTGCGTGCGCCTCCCTTTGTATGCCTGGGATAGCCGCGCGCGCGAGTTATCTCTAATATCTTATTTTCATAATTAACAGGATTATGTTGTATGAGTCCAGGAGTTGAGATGGGATTTCAGAGATGAAACCCCGGTTCAACTTCTTATGCTAGGGAAATGGATTTAGAGATGAGTCCATTTCACTAGGGATCGACGATTAAGCCAGTTCGGGTTTGATAATGAACCCTAAACAGCTTAGAGAAGGTAATAATCCGACTTTATGAGAAGTTTATAAGTCCTCGCATGAGTGGAATGATCTTCCACATTTTCTTTCTCTTTGAATATCTTAAGAAAATCTTAGATTTTTATCGTCATTTGTTGTATTTTGCATGTTTTAGCGTCCGTTAGGATTTAAATAACAAAACTAAACTTAGCTAGTAATCCAAATAAATCTTACTCACTAGTTTCCCTACTTAGAGTATAAGAAAGATGTAAGTGGTCCTAGAATTTAGGTTGGTTCGAATCCCTACTCAACTAAACGCAAAAAGACGTGAGTAAAGACTTGAGTCTACTCTAAATGAAATAAAGATTTCTTATCTTTATACCGAAAAGTGATAGATATCAGTAACCAAACGTTTGTTTGTATATAGAAGCAGGAACTATCTATTGTAACTTGGCAGTCCAAACTTATATACAATGGAATGGTACCTAATCCAGACTTTTATTTTAGGGCTTTTTAGACTTTGGTCCTACGCATAGTTGGTTTATTAGACTTTGGTCTAGAAACGCTTGAAGATTAGACTTTAGTCCTATTTCTGTTTATTCACCGTTAGTCAACGTGGTCAATCTGCTTACATACGACTGAGTTGACTGTTAATCAATTGAGTTGACTAACGGTGAACAAACAGAACTAGGACTAAAGTCTAATATTCAAGCTTTTCTATACCAAAGTCTAATAAACCAACTATGCATAGGACCAAAGTCTAAAAAAACCCTTTATTTTATTCATTGCAATCAAAAATTGCAAAAGATCATAAACATTGTTTCTACAAGATTTGCCAAAACACACCAGTTGGGTCGGAAGTGATCTTGTTTGGATGGGATTGCGAAGGAGATGTTTGTTGGGGAGAGTTGAGACTGGACTTCGGTTTTGAAGTTGCCTACGTATCCAAATGTTGTATTGTCTTGGGATCAAGTCTCAATTGCATAGTTCTGGAGATTGACGAAGGTTGGATTTTATAGAATTGTGATCAATTACTTCCTCATCTCCAATAAGTAATCCAATCGTGGGATCAACTTGGATAATGGCTGGAGAACTGTCACACGATCGATAGTGTTATTCTAACGAATCTTGAATGTGGACAAAGTTGTGGAAGGTGTTTGACTCGCAAAATATGTGCACAATTGATATTGATTTTACGTGTAGACATGTAGGCTTTGAACATGGGCTCTGTGTGGGCTTTATTATAGATAAGCTCTGAGCATGGGCTCTAAGTGTATGCTTTTTGGGCTTTGAGCATAGGCTTTATTGTAGATAAGCTCTGAGCATGGGCTTTATTGTTGTAGATAAGCTTTGAACATGGCTCTGAGCGTGGGCTTTTTGGGCTCTGAGCATAGGTTTTATTGTAGGTAGGTAAGTAGGCTAGTTCTGAGTGTGGGTTTGTATTGAATTGGGCTTTTATTGGACCATATTTGTGGGGGCCGGAACATCGCCCTCTCTTTGTTATATGGGCACGCGGCCCGTGTGGCAAAGAAAAGGTAATTGGATTTTTGGCATGTAGTACGTTATTTTATTAAATTGATTAGTAAATTAGAAGTGGTAAGAAAATATCTAAACAGTTGGATATTAAATTGATATGTAAAAATCCAAGTTGGTTGATAAAATGCAATTGTCAGTTTGATAGATTGTGGGTAAGAAAAGATAAAGGATCGGTAGTTTAGTTTTTTTTTGTTGGCGGTTTCAATATTGGCTAGTGATGGTAGTTTGGTAAATATAAAAGGATTAAAGAAAAGAAAGTGGTCGGCATTGGTATTAGGCTTTTGCTAGTGGGCTAATTAGATATTAGGATCAGCCAAAACAAGGAGAGAACATCACAACATATGGGCGGCATATTTATCTCAATCTCAAAATCAAGAATATTTCTTGCAATTCAAAGGGATTGGCATTTCATATGATCGGCAGTTCAAAGGGTCGACAATTCATAGGATCAGCAATTCACATTTCATAGGATCGGCAGTTTAAGGGGTCGGCAATTCATAGGATCGATAGTTTAAAGGGATTGGCAGTTCAAAGGGTCGGCAATTTAAGGATCGGAAATTCATAGGATCGGCATTTCATAGGGTCGACAATTCATAGGATCAACATTCCATAGGATCGGCAATTTATAGGCAATTCAAAGGGTCGGCAATTTAAGGATCAACAATTCATAGGATCGGCTAAACTTTTAAGTGGTAGTGCAAATTTCAAACTGACTTCAAATAGGAGTGACTTAAAGTGTTACATATATAAATATAAAGGGTCGGGTATTCTAAAATAGCAAAACTTTCGGCGATGAGGCAGGAGATCAAAAGGAAGGTAGGTACTACAATAGGGGATCGGTAATTACAGAGCGCTGAATTGATCGAAATAGATGGTTAGGCAAGAACACATTGGGAAAAAGATGAGATGTAGGGATCGGTTCCTCAATGGAGAAAAACGTAAGGCTACTGACTTTATAAGAAGAATAGGGTCGGTTCTCAATCGCTTGGGTTGAGAGAAATTTAGAGCTACGACTTAAAAGGATTGGGTAGTAATATTAGAAGGATCGGTAGAAGAACTGAACTGAACAATTGGAAATTCAAATTTAGTTTGGAAATTATTCGGTTCCTAAAGAAAAGAACAGGTGGCTACATCGGTAAATCGAATGATTAAATTTTTAACTGAGTTCAATTTTAAAAAAACTGCTCGATTCTGGATTGTTTTCATTGATCGGTTGTTTAAACTTGATATGCAATTTGGTTTGAGAATTTGTACTGATCGATAACTTAAATGGTTCGATCGACAACTTGAGTAATTAGTGGGTTACTAATGGGCTAATTAGATATCAGGCTTGCTTTCACTAATATGATCGGCAAAATAAAAAAGAACGTCACATGGGCGACAAAACATAGATCGACAAAATGATCGGCAAAGAGTGCTTGGCTAGATCAGTTCACATTCAATTGCTATATAGTTGGTCGGCAAACAAGTTACTTGGTTTACCAAAATATTTGGAAATTGGGTATTAGACAATAGTGATTGAGCGGCAAATAATTGGATTGGCAAAGAATAGAGATCGTCAAGTTCAAAAGAATAATTGCTTGCCCTTGACTTCTCAAAGTCTGTAGGGAATTGTTTACCTATCCGTTTTGCTCGATCCATTAATCGGCAAGTATTTGAATATGTTTGATTTTGAATTGATTGGAAAATTGATGTGGAATAGAATCGATCGGATATGTTTGAATTGAGATTGGGTTTCGAGATTAGCCAACTTGATCGACAAATTGATTGATCAACAAATTGACTAATCGACACTGTCACTACCCCCACAGTGTAATGTAACGAAATTTGGGGTGTTGCAGCCCCATTTGTAATGATAACGTAACGAAAGTTGGTATATTCTTACTCATATTGTAATGATAACGTAACAAAAGTTGGTGGATCATAGCCCTGATATTGTAATGATAACATAATAAAATTTAGGGTGTTGATGTCCCTAATGTAATGATAATGTAACGGAATTTGGGGTGTCACCGCCTTCAGTGTAATGATAACATAACAAAATTTGGGGTGTCGCCGGCCCCTGTGTAATGATAACGTAACGAGATTTAGGGTGTCACCGCCCCCAGTATAATGATAACGTAATGAGATTTAGAGTGTCGCCGCCCCCATAATGTAATGATAATATAAAGAAATGTGGGGTGTCACCAGCCCCAGTGCAATGATAACGTAACGAGATTTAGGGTGTCACTGCCCCCATAGTGTAATGATAATGTAATTAAATTTGGGGTATCACCGCCCTCAGTGTATTGATAATGTAACAAAATTTGGGGTGTCGCTGCCCCCAGTATAATGATAACGTAAAGAGATTTAGGGTGTCGCCACCCCCAGTGTAATGATAACGTAACGAGATTTAGGGTGTCGCCGCCCCCATAGTGTAATGATAATGTAAAAAAATGTGGGGTGTCGCTGCCCCAGTGTAATGATAACGTAACGAGATTTAGGGAGTCGCCGCCCCCATAGTGTAATAATAATGAAAGTTGAGGTGACGCCCCCAGATTGTAATGATTATATATTGAAAGTTGGGGTGATGATGCCCCCATAGTGTAATGATAACAAAATTTGGGATATTTGATCCCTAGTTAAAACGAATTGAAAGATGGATTGAATTTTATTGAATTATGAAATGGTTAAATGAATGAAAAACAAACATTAAATAAGAGAAAGACATCAACGATAAAACTTCTTCAAATGAAAAGCATTCCATGGCTTGGCAAATTTTTCTCTGGTGATTCGTCGAATGAAATAAGACCCTTTAGATGCTGGTCTATCAATAATGAACGATCCTTCCCAATTCTCTGACAGCTTCCTAGATTAAATGAGCTTCTGTTTGCGGCTAAGTACCCAATCTTCTGGTTCAAAACTGTTAAAGCAAAGCTTTCTATCATATTTGCATTTCATGTCTCCCTGATATTTGATTAGACATTGTAAAGCTTCTTCTCGAGTTTTATCAATTGAGTCCATCACCAAAGTTAGAGCAGCATCATTGTTTCCAGTTTGTACTGCTTTTGTCCTTGTAGTTGGTGCAATTAATTCTATCGGGAGGACAACATCCATGCCATAAGCTAGGTTGAAAGGGGAAAGATTGGTAGAATGCTTTGGAGTGGTGCGATAAGCCCAAATCACTATTGGCAACTCTTTAACCCAATTTCCTTTGGCTTCATGAAGCTTCTTCTTCAAAGTTGAGATAATCGTCTTATTGGTTGTCCATTTGCTTGTGGATAATATAGTGCGGAAAAATTATGCTGAATTTTTAGTGAGGCACAAAATTTGTGAATTTCTTCCACATCAAATTGTTTATAATTGTTAGAGATGATGTTAGATGGAATTCCAAAACGACAAACAATGTCTTTCCATAAGAAACGTCGTACATCTATTGCTGAGATGTTGACAAGCGGTTAAGCTTCTACCCATTTAGTGAAATAATTAGTCGCAACCAATAAGAATTGTACACTTCTAAGAGCCTTTAGTAGGGGTCCCACAATATCCAAGCCCCATTTCGCAAAATGCCAAGGGCTTAGAATTGGGTGGAGCTCCATTGCTGAAAGTTTGCCCATATTTGCATGTTTTTGACATGGTATGCATTTTTGGGCAAATTCCGCTGAGTGTCTTTGCACGCTAGGCCACCAATATCCTTGAGTTATGGCTTTATGTGCAAGTCTACATCCCCAGAATGGTTTCCATAAAGTCCAGAGTGTATCTCTTTGATAACTAGATGACCTTGATCTTTGGAAAGACATCTGACAAGAGGACTAAAATTGTTTGCCTTCCTATAAAGTAGGAGCTTGCCTTTAGAATTTGGAATTATGACAAATTTTCAGGCATCTCTCTTAATTTTGTAGGAAAGTGACGAATCTTCAAGTAGAGTTCCATGTTGCAGAAATTCTAAATAAGTAGGTCTCCAATCATTTGGTGAAGAATCATCGTCGATAGGTTGGAGATCCAAATGTGGTACTTTTGGAGAATTATCTGTTTCATGGGACTAATATCCCATATAAACATTGCTTTGGTCAGCATCATGTGTAAGTGGAGAATCACTTTCAACACGATGATCGACCAAATCTTGATGGTCGGCTAAATCTTCTTGAGCTGCTTCCTCTTAGTGAGATTCTGAACTTGTGTCGGCCGATTGAGCTATCTCTTCTCTCTTTTTTTTCCTTGTTGTTACGACATTTACTAGCTCGAATTCAAAATTCCGAGATGTCGTCTGGAAATAGCATAGATGAGCAATACATAAGTTTTGAACATGTTCTTCTATAATAGTTATGCTTGGAAAAGGTTGAAAATCAATATGGATTTTCCTTTCATTGTTAACATCAACTGCGGCAGAGAGATATGCTAAGGCATCGGCGTGACGATTATCATTGAGAGAGCGCTGGTGAACTGCAATGGATTTGAAATGAATGGATAGTTCATGAATGTTTTGGACATATGTAGCCATCCTATCATTTCGAGCAACAAAAGATCTGCCAATTTGATTCGCAACAAGCTTTGAGTCAGTGAATAACTCGATCTTTGTCACCCCCAGGTCAAGTGTTGTTCGCATTGGATAAAGAACCACTTCATATTCAACTTCATTATTTGATGCGCAAAATCCGAGGAGAACAGATTTTTCAATTTTCTCACCATCAGGTCGGATCAAAACATAACCAAGGCCTGAACCTTATTTGTTCTTGGAACCGTCCGTGTGTAGAATCCATAAAGAAGGGTCAGCACTTGTGGAAGGATCGGCCGATCCTTGTTGTGGATTAAGAGGAGGTTCCTGAAACTGCTCTTCCATGGTCGGTATGTCATCGACAGGAAAATCTCCCATAAGTGATGCCAATGCGTGCCCTTTCTCAGATGATCGGGCTTTGTAGAGAATTTCGTAGGCACTCAAATATGCTTCCCATTATGCTAATCGGCTCGAATCAGTATTTCAAAGAACTTTTCTCATGGGGTATTCAGTGTAGACATTGATGATACGCCCTTGGAAATAAGGCTTCAATCTTCGTGCAGTATGGACAAGTGAGAGAGTTATTTTCTTGATCTTTGAATACCGTGCTTCTAGAGCTGTAAGGGTCTTACTTATGAAGAAAATTGGTTGTTCATTTTCATCATCAATGAATAAGATGGCACTCACAACTATTTCTGATGCTGCCAAATAGATGCCAATTGTTTGTCCAGTGATCGGATTATCAAGAATTGGCGGCTGTACTAGGTATTCTTTCATTTTCTAAAGAGCTACGTCACATTCATCTATCCATTGTGGAGATCCCTTAATGGCTTGAAAAAAGGGGTGGAGCCGATCTGAATATTTTTGAGATAAATCTACCCAAAGCGGCTATCCTACCCATAAGTTGCTGGATCTACTTCTTGGTTTTTGGCGAGGGCATTTTGGTAATTGTATAAATTTGATTAGGATTAGCTTCAATGCTTCATTTGGTCATAAGATATCCAAGAAATTTACCCGATGCTAACCCAAATGCACATTTTGATGGATTTAGATGCATTCGAATATGCATAAGTCTATCAAAGAATTTTTGCAAGTGATGATGGTGTGAAGACTCTTCATGCAACTTGATGACCATATCATCAATATAAGCTTCCATAAACTTGCCTAAGAAATCTGAAAATGATGTATTTATGAATTTCTGATATGTTGCCGGTGCATTTTTTAAACCAAAAGGCATTACCTTCTAGCAAAATAAGCCTTGGTCTGTTATGAAAGTTGTAAGTTCTTGTTCATCTTCGGCTAATGCAAGTTGATAAAATCCCATTGAGGCATCCATAAAAGAAATTTGTTTAAACCCTGAAGTTGCATCAACCATTTCAGAAATACGAGGCAAAGGGTACGGGTGAACAGGACATTTTTTTATTGACATCAGTAAAATCAACACATATTATAAACTTTCCATTTTTCTTAGGGACTACTACTACATTGGATATCCATTTCGGATATAGTATAGGCCTAATAAATTTAACACTTAGAAGTTTGTTGATCTCTTCTTTCACTTTGAGCTTTCGATCAAGAGCCATTCGGTGAGGCTTCTAACGCACTGGCTTTTATGTTTTGTCGATATCTAGCCTGTGACATGCAAGTGAAGGATCAATCCCAGGCATTTGTTCGACCATCCACGCAAACACTGTGCAATTTTTCTTAAAAAGCTCAATGAGTTCATCCTGTTCTTTCTTGGAAATTTCCACAGAAATAAAAGTGGTTTCTTCTTCCTTGTTGCCGATCTATACTTCGAGGAGCCTGTCGATGGTCGGGGGCCCACCCAAACGCTGCTCCATAGCGTTTATGCATCCAATGGAATGTTGTAATTGCTATTTAACCCCATCGGCATTTAGGATGGTGTTGCCCTTGACCTCTGAATCTTTATAATCTTTGAGCACATATTCATGGCACTTCAAAGCTGCTATTTGATCACTTCGAACTTTGCATACCATACCATCACACCAGAACTTGATAGCCTGATGGAAAGTAGAAATGACAGCTCCCATTGAGTGAATCCAATCTCTTCCCAAAATGACATTATAAGAAGAGTTACAATCCAAGAAAAGAAAATCAATTGTAACTTTTTTGTTCATTAATGTCACCAGAAGGAAGCATCTACCAATTGATTTTGCCGCTGTCCCATCGAAGCCAATGATAGGATTTGGATTGGGAATTATCATTTTCTCGGGGAGATTGAGTCCTTTGTAACAACGCTTGTAGATCACACTTGCTGAACTACCTGTATCGATCATGATTTTCTACACATGATGAATTCCAACAAAAGTTTGTATCACAACAGCATCACAATGAGGATGGTGCACTCCTATCAGATCATTGTCAATCCAACAGAGAGGTCCTTCCTCATACGTCTCAATACCCATACCGTGGAGAAAATTGTATCCACTATAAACATGGTGGTGGTTGAGATCAATGATGTAACGCCCGTATTTAAAATACGTATTTAGTTATTAATTTATTAATTAAATTATTTATTTAAAAATTTACTAGATTGGATTTGGATATGTGGGCCTGGTTTCTGGGCCCGAGTCTGTGTTGGGCTTGGGTTTCAAACCTAAGTATATAATCACATTGTTCTAGATAATAGAGTTCTTGGAGAATAAAAAAAAATAAAAAAAATGGAGGCAGAGACAGAAACTCGTTTGCTGGAGGGTGGAGCGCGACGACTCGGGCTAAGAGGAATTCGTCGAGCTGTTAGTTAAGGTGAGTAGATAGTTTTTTACTAGTATACAGACAAAATTCTACTGTCAAATGTTTCCGTTCATTTTCTGTTTGTTCGGCTATGGTTATTCGGCTAGATAATGTTAGTGTAGCTTTTGTCAAATATATAACTGTTGAAGCTTGGAGAAACCGTTAATGGCGGCGAGCCAAAACCAAACGGTTGTCCCGCGGTAACGGTTTGGTAATCGTCAGTATATTATTTGAAACTGTTTGTGTATTCCTCTTGTTGTATTGATTGAGGTTGGTTGGTTTGATGTTTGGTTTTGGGTGATTGTGTGATGTCGGGGAGGCGAAGCTTGGAGAAATCGGTAATGGCGTCCCCTGTCATACTGTGGGTTGAACTGTTATAGTTTTTGCTTGTTTGGAAATTTGTCGGTTTGAAAGGGGTTGTTGGTGATGGGGTAGTGAGGGCTGTCGAGTGGAGCTTAGAAAAGCTATTAATGGCGGCCCGAAATTCTTTCCAGATCTAGTTTTGGTGAAGGTTGGATGTTAGGATTTTAGGTTTTTGCCTTAATTAAAGTGGTAGGGGTTTTCGCAAGGGATTAAAACCGCTTGGTTGAATTGGGTGGTCGAGTGAAGGTTGACGGTGGTCGATTTTGGTGGTGGTGGAGGCTGCTGGAGGAAGGAGATGACCGGTTTGGGCCTGGGGCTTAGGCTTGGGCCTTGGTTGGTTTCTTTGGGCCGGTCTATTTTGTTTTGATTGGGCCCGGTTTTGTTTTAAGTTGTGGACCAGTTTTAATTTAAGTGTTGGGCCGGTTTCAGTTTAGTTCTCCGGGCCGAACCCATTTGTGTTTTGAGCCAGTTTCAAATTTTGGTTTTTGGGCTAGTCCATATAACTTGAAATAGATCTATTTGGGTCTTTAAACGTTTAGACTTTCGGGTTCTAAGGTTTGGGTTTGGGGCTTTGGCTAGTTGGGTCCGAACCATGACCTTAGCCCTGAGCCCAGGAACCATGCACCTTTGCCCTTAGCCATGAACCATGGCTATGACCCTGAACCGGTTGAACATGGAAACAACAGTTTGACTTCGACCATGATGTGTTGACTTTGACCTTGACTTTGACCATTGACCGTTGACTTTGACCATTGACTATTGACTTTGACTTTGACCGTTGACTTTGACCATGTGTGTTGACTTTGACCTTTGACCGTTGACTGTGGAATGTTGACTTTTTCCAGTTCTTTCACATGTTTAAGAATACGGACAAATGTAGTAATAAAATATTGTCGAAATTGTATAACCTTGTTTGTCATTATCTAATTAAGTTTTGATGTGAGTAGTGCAATATAATATTGGCACGTAACTAGAGGGGAATTCTGATAATAAGAATTTGATATATATATTTTTATGAGTATTAAATTATATACGGACTTAGATTTATGGACTTTAGTATTGGGATTTGATTGTGGACTGTGGACTGTTTAATTGTGTTACATTTTATGTTGTAAATTGTATGGACAAATCAAATGCTAAAATGTTGTGGAAGCTTGTATAAATTTGGTTGTCGTTATCTAAAAAAATGATTTGACGTTGATATTGTGTATATTTTGACACGTGACGAGATAGAAACTTTAGGAGATATAATATTCCAAAAACGCTATAAAAATGTATGTGTTACGTTTGAAGCAATTGTGACATTATATAATATGTTGGGATATATATATATTGAATGCAATAGTTTTAGAGAAATAAATGTATAAACACTCCATTATTATATATGTGAGATGCTACTATGAGGTAGTATAGTATTGGTGAATATTTGCCCACGGGATTGTGGCTGAGTGCAATAATATATTGGCACGTGAAAGAATGAAAGTGGTTATGAGATATAATTGAGATATTTCTAAATATTGTGGCTTAGTGCAATAAGGTATTTGACCTGCACGTGATATAGTGGAATTATTATGAGTCATAAATGTATGACATTTGAATAAATTATGTAACGAAAATCCTAGAACCTAGCTACCACAACTCATGTGATTTGCCCTATGTGGGCGTGTGCAATTTGATTGGCCCTTCTGGCGTTTCAGTGAATCTGAATGGCCTTCGGGCGTAAGTAATGTGATTGGCCTTTCCGGGCGTTTCGGTAAAATTTGAATGGCCCCCGGCGTAACCCGAATAGTAGCTTGATTATTCCGTTCGCAAAATAGAACGAGACGCGCGATATTTTATGCCAAATAGTGACAGTACTTACATAATGGCTTTCGTGTGAGGGTTACCTGGTGTGCGGCATCCCGCTCAAGGTAGTTACGCATGGAGTGGTTCATTATGTAAGGGGAGGCATGTGGATGTACATGTTCGGCGTTGGGAAGCGATTGTGGTAGCCAGGGAAACTAGGTAAGACATAGATACGACGTGATTTTAGGGACACGCAAAGAAATCCTTAATAATATAATTATGGTAATATCTTGGTTAATGATGTATCTTTAGATAGATAATTGTATATGGTTTTGCAGAAGGGTGGGTCAAACTAATTACTTGGGCAGAGACGACCCACTCTGTAATTGAGCATGGAATGTGGTACGTATATAATACGTTTGGTTGGTTATTTGTTTAGTTGAACCTAAGGCGCCTCGATGGAAGAACTACCTGCCTTATTTATTATGTGTATAGTTTGTTGTGTGGTTTGTGGGAAGTTAAGACACCTCAATGGAGGAACTACCTGCCTTAATTATTGTACTTAAGGATGTTATATTAGTCGTTGAAAGTTAAGGCGCCTCGGTGGAGGAACTAACTGCCGTATGGTTTGGGTATATATTGGTATAAGTATATGTTGTATTTTAGGGCTACTCACACCAGCATTTTTATAATGCTGACTCGATTTGCATGTTTGCTTATCGGGTGTGTTCATTAAATGAACATAGTTGATAAGTCTTGACAGGTTAAGTGTTGAAGAAGATTGGTTGCTGCTTGTGGTTTGCGTTAGCATCGCATTTCAAGATAGGCTTTGTTTTCCTTTGAGGTGATATAGATTTTCAGTTGGGATAAGGTTATTTGCATTTTCATTTGTTAATTTTTGTAATAAAGAGGACTTTTGTTTAAGTTAAAATTTTTATTGGTTTTTAATTATCCGCATATTTAAACTGTTTATGGGTTTTTGGAAGTGGAGAGTGCGTCACACCTCGGAGATCGAAGAGTCGGGAACAAATAATGTTTTTCCAAATTCTGTCGAAATTCGGGGTGTGACAAGTGATCTTGGAGTGATTGAAATTCTTGTGTTGGTGTTAGACATTGAATCAACTCTGGCATGACCGACTTTGATTACATTATGTGCGGTCATGACTAAAGCTTGCTTCGTTTTACCTAGCACGTAATCCTGGAGCATACCCTTCTCGATCAAACCTTGGATTCTACCCCTTAGAGATCGACATTGTTCATTTTCATGACCAAAATTATTGTGGAAATTGCACCACAGTGATTTGTCACGTGTAGCTTTGGTATCTTCGAAAAGAGGAAAAGGTGGAGATAAGATATTCTTTCCCTTAATCTTCTCATAGATAACATCATACTTCTTGTTGAGGGTGGTAAGCTTTAACTCGGGAAGTTCATTTTGTTCTTTTTCGTTCCATTGTTGTGGCCTACCATCACTCTTGGACTTTTGATCAGTTGTTTGTTAATACTTCATTTTTTTACTCTATTCCTACAGCTTGCTTATTCGATCCCTATCTCTGTGAACTCGTGTTGATGCATCATCTTCAACTTGAATAAACTATTGAGTTTGTGCAAAAAGTTCATAATGAGTTGTTGGGATGCCTTTTACTATAGAGATGTAAGCGCCGTCCCTATCATAATTAATGCCTTCCTTGAAAGCATAAATGGCAAGAATATCAGATGCATTAGAAATTTCAGCAATTTGCTTTACGAAATCTCGCAAAACAAACTTACTAAACTCTTTTTAATTTTGAATAGAGAATCAATTTTTTTGATTATTTCCAATTGTGGACGAAAATGCTCGGCAAATTTGTAAGCAAGATCAGTAAAATTGTGGATGGATCTTTCTAGAAGCATGTTAAACCATCTTATCGACTCAATATTTTTTAGTTCTTTCCAGTTATGACGAAAATGCTTGGCAAACTTGTAAGCAAAATCTGTAAAATTATGGATGGATCTTTCTGAAAGCCTGTTAAACCATCTCATCGACTCAATTCTAATGAGTGTAAATGGGAATAACTTGCAAAGAAGAGCATTGTCGAAAGTCCATAAGATCATCTTGTTTCTGTAATTAACAAGATGCATCAAAGGATCTCCATTAATCTCATCATACTTTTCGAATTCTGGCTACTTAAAGTCATTATAATGAATGGTTGTTTGGATTTAGAGAGAGAAGGGAGAATTAATACCACTCTCTATAGCAAGATTTCGAATTTTGTTTTCTCGTGACTCCTTATCATTAACAGCCTTCAGTATCATCTCATGGAGACATCGTTCAGAAAATGGAATATTCTCTTGACGATGGTCACGACTGAACTGTGGACATTTTGGCCAAGAGTTCTTTGGAGGAGGTGGAGTGAGTTCTCATCAACTCGTCCATGCAGGTGAAGGTGACTGAGCCAATAGTGGAGATCGGTTCCTTCGTCTCCTATGGTGAACTTCGGGAGAATACGGACGGAGTGTTAGACTATCACGATCATTTTCTTGACCTGTTGCAAGTGAGTCTCCATCTCCATGGCTACCATTGTCAACATACTTTGGCCGACAATGAGCTCTTGGATTGGGACTACAACTTAAGCGATTAGGATGTGAACTGGAATTGCTTGGTGAATAGTTTTATTGTCGAGATCGGCACATACTGCTGTTGGGACAAGGACTTGTAGTGGCTTGCCTACCCCTCCTAGAGCTTGGGGTAGGAATTTCATTGGTTTTTCGTTGGTTGGGTAGTCTACCTTGCCGACCTGTATGGATATTTTGCTGATCTCCCTTAGTATGGTTCGAATCGGCTAAATGTGTTTTCTTCATGAGATCTTTCGTGAGTTGACAATCCCTCACAGGGTGGTCGGCATCAAGGTCGGCATAGGAGTTTGTGGATTCACTTACGATTACACTAGAAAGTGTTGGCTTTCGGCATTGCATATTCTGTTTGCACGAAGCCTTTCGTAAGGGACTTGCACGGTTTCTCTTGGTGTGGGAGTTTGTGCTTGGAGTCTTTGACAGAAATGCTTCAGAGTTCAAATGATCCCAAACATTTTTTGTCGTGGACCCTAAATCATCTTTGAGAATTTTATGCAACTATTTCTTCAGATTTTTATTCTTGCTCTCCAATTGTTAAAGACGACGGTCTACCTGAGTTGTTGGATCAGCTACATAAATACCCACTCTCTCAGTCGCAGATGGCTGAGGACCATCGGACTTGGAAAGTGAATTCCCAGTAGAAGGTGAGTGTTGAACTTGAGTGGCAAGAGGAGAATTTTCACCGTTGTTTGTTTTTCGTGATGCCATTTACGTAACTTTGTTGTGGTTTAGGGTAGGACCACAGACGGCCCCAAATATGTTTCGACAAGATTTGCCAAAACACACCAGTTGGGTCGGAAGTGATCTTGTTTGGATGAGATTGCGAAGGAGATGTTTGTTAGGGAGAGTTGAGACTGAACTTCGGTTTTGAAGTTGCCTACGTACCCAAATGTGGTATTATCTTGGGATCAAGTCTCGATTGTATAGTTCTAGAGATTGACGAAGATTGGATTTTATAGAATTGTGATCAGTTACTTCCTCATCTCCAGTAAGTAATCCAATTATAGGATCAACTTGGATAATAGTTGGAGAACTGTCACACGATCGATAGTGTTATTCTAACGAATCTTAAATGTGGACGAAGTTGTGGAAGTTGTTTGACTCGCAAAATATGTGCACAATTGATATTGATTTTACGTGTAGGTATGTAGGCTTTGAGCATAGGCTTTGAACATGGGCTTTGAGTGTGGGCTTTATTGTAGATAAGCTCTGAGCATGGGCTCTAAGTGTGTGCTTTTTGGGCTCTGAGCATAGGCTTTATTGTAGATAAGATCTGAGCATGGGCTCTGAGCGTGGGCTTTTTGGGCTTTGAGCATGGGCTTTATTGTTGTAGATAAGCTCTGAACGTGGGCTTTTTGGGCTCTGAGCATAGGTTTTATTATAGGTAAGTAAGTAGGCTGGTTCTGAGCGTGGGCTCTGAGTTTGGGTTTGTATTGAATTAGGCTTTTATTAGGCCACATTTGTGGGGGTTGGAACAAACACCTATACCCGAAAGCAAACAACAGCAAACAAATATCGAAATCATTAATTTAATAACCAATTTTTGGACTCCAAAAGATGGAAAAAAAATTAGGACATGCAAATGTTATCATGTGAATAAACATTAATTGCTTGTTTTCATTAATCAGATGACATCGATAAATTCATGACAGAGAGAATAACTTTTCACACTTACACTCGAAAACTTAAACATGATTTCGGATTTGATGGTGAAAGACTGCTGGAGAGCTGCACCAGGGCATGGATAGTTTCATGTGATAAAGAGTCGTTTCATGTGAGAGAGTTTAGAGAGCATGAGAGATGAGATCGAGGGAGACTGCACTTGGGTTGAGAGTTCCTGCGCAGCTACAAAAATGAAACAAATGAACAAATGGGAAGAGAGTTTAGATGAGATATGGAGATGAGGAGTTGCCTGCTTCTTTTTCTTTTTATTTGTTTTAGAGAGACAAATGGTTTTAATCGTGAATTTTAAATCTTATCAGCTAATTTAATGCCATTTAATTGTCTAATCTTCCTCAGCATCTGGTAACCTTTAAAACTCATGAAGGGATAAAGAATGTGGTTACTTTAACAATTTAATGTATACCTTGGCCTCAATCACCATGTCCACTTCAACTTGCTCCGGCATAGTTGAACTCAAAGCGAATTTAAAGGCACCAAAACTGATAAGAGAAAAATAAGAATGCTTCCCACGACAGACTTTTGAAACATAACATAAACTCAATTAAAAATCACTTAACACAGTCTGAAACCGTGCTTTGGTAAGATGAACAACGAAGCACCGTTACAGGGTAGACGAACAACACTGAGAGTTTTAAAGAGAAACAACCAAAGTTTTATAAGATGTAGGAGTTAGTACCTGTTGAGAGTGTGAAGTCCACTGCTGACAATGACAATGAGCAAAGTAAGGAGATGTGTGAAACATGCCTTGATCAAAATAATCCCAATTGACAGAGTCAGACAGTTACACAGACACACTCAAATTATAGAAATTGATATGATTCCTTTGCAAAACCAAAATCCGCTTGAGCGAGGGTAAATGGAGGGGCAGAAAGAGGGAGACGGAGAACAAAGAGTTTATACTGGTTAAATTAGTGGGAAGTTCGGCGGGCATTTTAATAGCTGGCGTTTATTAATTCTAAATGGTCGAGGTGTCTTGAGTCTTGACCCTCGATTTAGACCCCCTCATATTGAATCCCAGTCGTTGGGTATAAAAGCAACCCTCTTTTGTTAACTAGACTAGTTAATGCCCGTGCCTTCGGCATGGATTTCATAAAAAAATAAATAAAAGAAACATCTTAGATAAATATAAAATTAGACATGCATTTATTGTAATGGAAAAAAGAAATTGAGAAGTAGGCAACTCATAAATTATAATGTGCTAGAAACCAATAACTTATTTAGTGACAAAGAGTAGTTTACTTTTAAAAATAATGTCACTAATTCATTGAAAGCATTTTGAAAATAGGTAAATAACATAGAACATTTTGAATAAAGAAAACATAACAATTACAAAATTATGTTATTAAAACTAAGTAATTTGCATTTGGCATGAACTCGATGTATAAGTCAATTTGTATAAATCTTCGGTGCACATAGGACTTGGCACAGATGTCTTAGTCTTCAAATTTTGTTAGTAAACATTTTGTCGCTCATTAAAAATTAATTTTGCACTTAATAAGTCATTACAAATGGTCATTCATTGAGCATAAAAGTAGTTATATATAAAATGGAATACATTAATGTAAATGTCGGAGTATATGTAGCAAAATTGAGGAGTCTCAATATTAAGTAATTAAATGCAAAATGCACCCACGATTGGACTAAATATTACATTACTTTTTCGTTTGATACCTAAAACCAAAACCATCGCGAACTGCACTATTCAAAACTATAATGTGAGTATCAAACTATACAACCTAACCTGTTCAAACATCCAAGGATGACCGCTATTTATCACTAAACCTTGCATTGGAATTTCAACACAAATTAATGAACTCCTCAGCACAACAACTTCCATAAAGTGAACTTCTCTAATGGACGCACCTCATGGAAAACTTGAACATCCAAGATCCAAGGTTTGTATAGCTCTTTAACAAAAGATGCACTTCCTATCACTGGATAATTAATAATTGTTCATAAAACCATGTGTGTCATTAAAAACTATAGTTGTCACAATATAATGTATCATTGACCTTTTCTTCACCACCACTTTCCATACTTTGCTTGGCTATTTTTTGTAGTACTCCAATTCCTTCCAAAAAGGCAGCACACCTGAAAGTTGAATGCCAAATGCAACAAAATAAATCATATCATACAGTGCATTATATATGCTTGTATGTAACACGTGTTAAATAAGTAAAATTTTATACTTAAAAATGATCACAACTCATTTGCCTTTTCACTTCCTGCATGACATGGACAGGGGTGGTCATGAACTCTTACAGACTTGGCTTGCAACTACAACTACCCCCATATATATAGTCAAATATGAGTGCAAACCAAACAGATCTATGACATTGTTTTTTATACCATGGTTTATACCACGCCCCTTTACAAGATGAGTTAAAAGCTAATATTTTGTGGATATGATCTCCTAACTATGGATAGATTTTCCACAAAAATTCGGCTCATTTGGAAATCTCTAACCTAATTAAAAATTGTTGACAACTTTAAATTTTTTTTAACAGCACCAATTTTTCGATTTTGTAATCATCTTTTGACATTGTTAATCATCATCACATAAGCTGAAATTTTGTGCAGGTGGTCTTCAAGATTTGTTGGACATATCCACTAAAAATTAGGTTCTAGTTCATCTTGTGGGTGAAGTTGTGGGCCATGGTATAAACCATGGTATGAAAATCATGGTATATTAATCCCTCCCATATAGAGAGAGAGAGAGAGAGAGAGAGAGAGAGAGAGAGAATTTCATATTAGTGGTGATGCTAGGAGAGTTATGACATTGATATAATGAGAGAAAAACCAAGAAGAAGAAGAATTTAGAAGAGAGTAGGCTATAATAATAGGGTTAGAGTTCTTGTATTTTTAGTATTCTCTACCCAGAGTTACATACTTATACTAAACTAAAACCTGATAATATAAAGTACTAGATATGGATGTCCACACTTATAGAAACGTGGGACTTTCCATATTTGACATATTTTAACACTCCCCCTCAAGCTGTAATGCCGCAAACTTGCAAATTGCAGCTTGAATGGCAGAAAGAAAAGATAAGAATGCAGCTCCCCCTTTCGCATAGAACTGTCTTTAGTTGAAGAACTCGAACAACTGTTGAGACGTTCTGGAAGTGAAATTGTCGATTTAGGCAATGGCAAACAATAACAGTGATTTGATGTGAGCTTCTTGGCTGCTACTACCAATATCACTGTTGAAGTCTTGCACAACATAAATTGCAAACAATAACACTGATTTGATTTGAGCTTCTTGGATGTTACTACCAATATCATTGTTAAAGTCTTGCATAACATAAATTACAAACAATCCTGCTTGATTTGGTTTGAGCTTCTTGGCTGTTACTATCAATATCATTGTTAAAGTCTTGCATAACACTGTTCTGGGTACTCCTGAATACTGAATAGTGAAATTGCAGTTTATGCTTGATTGCTACCAGCTGAATACTAAAGAGTCCATATTCTCCTTGATCGCTACTTGGAAACATGAGTACTAAATAGTGGGGATGTCACCTTTGTTGAGATGCAAGAAGTGAGTTCGCCAAGACATGATGGAATATGGAGACATGTTAGCTCTTCCACATCGTCTCCATATTCTCCTTGCCTCATATACTACTCAATGTCCTCATATCTCCATAATCTCCCCATCAAGTTGGAATATACAAGGACGGAGGTGGAACATACAGGGCTTGTCTATTCCGACTTGAACGAAAGTAACCGAGCACCACAGTGGCACAAAAAAAATGATAAACACGAACTGGATAATCCCAAACATGATGAGGATCACAAAAAAATGCGAACATAATAACCCCAAACATGATGAGGATCACAAAAAAGAGCGCGGACTGGATAACCCCAAACATGATGAGGATAACCAAAAAACGCGAACATAATAACCCCAAACATGATGAGGATAACAAACAAACGCGGACATAATAACCCCAAACATGATGAGGATCACAAAAAGAGCGTGAACTGGATAACCCCAAACATGATGAGGATTACCAAAAAACTGCGGACTGAATCAAATCTGGCTCAATTTGATCGGCTAGGTGTTCTTCAAGTGAGTTAAATCAGTAACACGAACAAGATAACCCACATAGGAACTCTTGAATTCCATTAGTCAGTAACAAATCTCCTTTACTGAATTAAATACCATATATAGGTATTTGGACCTTTATTATCCACCACTAGATTACCATACAAAATCTCTAAGAAAGTAAACATATTTACCTCCTGGAATGGCAATAGCTCAACGTGTTCTAAGACAGAGGTCATAGAAACTGAGACAGAAGATGGTATCAATACCAACTCCACAGAAGCTAGAAACCCAATCATCCATAACGACATACAATCCTGGACGAGAGTGTAAACTAGCTCCCAAAGGCTTGATACTTCAAAAAACTCGGAAACTGATGTGTGGAGGCTAGAGCGTGTGTGCGCCTTCACCAAGACATATTGGAGCGCGCCCGCGCTCTTTTCTCATTCAACTTCAAGTACTCAGGGAGCGTGCGCCCCTTAGACCTGATTATACTTGAGCGCATGCACGCCCTCTTCTCTGAATAAAAAAACAGCGAACAGTACTAAAACCAACCTTTGGCGTGCGCGCCTAGCAAAACGGCTTAGACTAAGCACATGCGTGCCTCGTCCAATACAAAGAGGTTGTGCCCCTCTTATCAATACTATGACAGAGAGATTGCGGAAGACGTAGACTGCGGAAACGAAACAATACTAAAAAAAACCAATACTGAGAAACTTCGGATCTCTCTCCTAGCATTCTTCAAACAAACTTTAAACACCAACGGAATCTTGAAAACTTACTTTGAACCATAGAAAATAATAAGACGAGAGATTCTGGAACTCATAATACTTAAAGATGAAGATGAATAGTGTGATGAATAGTACCTATTAACAGTGTGATGAATAGTATCGCCGATGAACAGTGCGGTGAAAAGTATCGCTGGTGAACATAGCGGTGAATAGTACCGCCAGTGAACAGTGAAAGATTGAAACTTCAATTGAGATATAAGACCTTCTTCTTGTGTGAAAACTTGAAACTTAACTTGAATACTAAAAAACTGAAAAAGAATTGATTTTTTTCTTCTTCTTGTATACTAATTTTATGAGATACCTCTCCTAGCATACCACTAAACTTATATTTGAACCTAATGCTCTGATACCATATAGAATTTCATATTAGTGGTGTTGCTAGGGGAGTTATGACATTGATATAATGAGAGAAAACCAAGAAAAATAAGAATTTAGAAGAGAGTAGGCTAGAATAATAAGGTTAGAGTTCTTGTATTTTTAGTGTTCTCTACCCAGAGTTACATACTTATACTAAACTAAAACCTGATAATAGAAACTACTAGATATGGATGTCCACACTTATAGAAACGTGGGACTTTCCATATATATATATATGGCACCAATTCAAAAAGACTACACGGTAAAAAAAGAAAAGAAAAAGGAATTGTTATAATGTGTCGTACTAATAGCTACAGGATTTCTACTCTTATAATTCAGTAGAAAAACATAATCTATACCTAAAATCAAATAGTATACATGGATGGAAAGAGAAATTTGCATATAGATTCTTATATTTACTATTTCTCTCATATACATGTTCAGTTCAGTTTTAGGTTTGAACAAATAAAAAAAATGAAGCCCAAGATTTCAAATGTAAATGACTAAGAAAATAAAACCGAAGAAAAACGAAGTGAGCGCACCTAGGAAGAAGAAATGTGAGTTTTCTTGAGTGGAGAAAAGGAACAGATGAAGTTTTGGTGTTACCAACAAAAGAACTTAGTAATTCTAAAGCCTAAGCTTGTTATAGCTTAACTTCCACGTACATTTATTTATTCATGTTCTTCCCTTTCTGTTAAAATTCAAGAATGATGATACATACAGAAATATTAATAGAAATATAATATTAACAAATAAGAAATAGAAAATACAGAGTATCTCAAGACTTGATTGCACAAAAGCTAAAACAATATGCATTGAAACAACTCTTAACGAATGAAAATAAACTACATTGAAAGTACTTCTAACACCATCAAAACATTATTAATGTCACTGTGAATACCTTGATTCTCATAGCAAGCTAAAGCTAGTGGTTCTCATAACCAAGGAAAAATGAACTCCGACTAACTTCAAGAAACTATTTCCAAATGCTTTTAAAAAATTGTACAAAGGAACTGCAAGGGAAAATATAAATATATGATGCCAATAAAGGTGTAACAACATGTTAAATGGATTAGCAAAGTGTACAATATTCAGCTCATGATTATGGACTAGTCCATCAAGGTAATCGGCTACCCCTATTCACTTCCCTAAAGACATGTGAAAAAGTTATGTACCCAAAATTAACCTTTTTCCTTTCAATTGCAACCACCACATCTCTACAATACCATGGAGGTTTCTCTATCTTGTTGATTGCATTAATAGCTCTCATGGAATCTGATTCCACTTCAACCTCCGTATAGCCCGAAAGCACACATCTCTCCAAGCAAGCATCTATCGCCTTAAGTTCTTGGAATATCATTGATATATGTCATCCACCCCGTAAAGGCTGCAACAACTAAACCATTTTTTTCTCTCATCACCCCCCCCCCCCATGGCTTGGCCCATTTTTGTTCAAGGCCCCATCAGCATTCACTTTGATTCTATTGTCCCTAGGAGTGTCCCAGGAACAATTAGATTCCACTTGCTGCTTAAACTGAGTGGTTATGTTAAGCCTGAGGGAAATGTTTCTAACCATCTCGGTGTCTCCGACATTCGATCTTATTACTTGGAGATAGTTCCTTAAGTCATGAACCAACTTGTGAAACACTGCCTCCATTGGCTTAGTAGTTTGGCGAAACTTCTTGTCATTCCTCTCCTTCCATATGAAGTTGACCGAAGCACAAAAGAATACCTTATATATCTCACCCACTTATGGTACTTTACACAATCTCAACAAAGATTCTCATTCCCTATTTGCATTACTATTATCTGTATAGATGCCCAGCAGTCCTTTTACTCTTGAGAAGAAATCTTTAGAGTATTGGCACTCAAAGAATAGGTGAGCAGAGAATTTCCTACTGGAGGAACAAAGACAGCATGCCGACTGTGTGAGAATTTTCTTGCGGACTAACCTGTCTTGTGTGGGCATATTGTTCGAAAATAGCTGCCAAGTGGTGAAGGAATATCATGGCATCACCCATCATCCCCACACCATTTTACACCATCTTTTCTTCTCTCGCTCAGGAGACAAAGCTGCGTAAGCACTGCTTGAGGTAAAATTTCCACTCTGATGAGGTGTCCAGACTATGAAGTCAGCGTTAAGGTGCTGATTTATCTCCACTGCCATTATGCTTCCCTTCAGTGTAGGAGATTGTATCCCTTGTACTTCATCATTCCAACTTCCATCAGTCATGAGAACACTCACTTTAGAGTTCAGGGGAAAATTCCACACAGCCAAAGCTTCGACATCTTGGATCAACGGAGATCGAGAACACCATATGTCATGCCATAGGAGAGTGTTTTCCCCATTTGCTATCGAATACTTGATAAACTTCTTTGCCACCACTCTAGTGTTCAACATATTCCTCCAAGTCCATGAGCAGTCTTTTGGTATACTCATGGACCAAAAAAAATTGTCTTTAATATGTTGCTTCCAAGTCTAATCAACCCAAATGGTCTCCTCTCTTGTCACCAGTTTGAAAATTAATCCACAATATGCTCCTAGATTCCACCTCTGTAGATTCATAACTCCCAAGCCACCCTCATTCTTGGGGAGACAGACTGTACTCAACATGCTTGGTGATGGCCTTTCTTCATAGTCGTACCAGTCCATAGGAATTGTGCACATATCTTTTCCACTTGTTCAAGAACAGTTACTGAGAGAATAAAGGTTCTCGACCAATAAGTGTGGAAAGAAATAATTAAGAACTGAGTTGATCAACTGCAATCTACCTGCATGGGAGAGTAACTTTGATTTCCAGTTTGTAATCTTCTTCGTGATCTTCTCGACAAGAGGTTGGCCCTCCTTTATTCCCAATTTGGCTAAAATGAGTCGTAGGCCTAAGTATCTCACCGGAGGTTTCACAAGTTCCACCCCCAAGATATTCGCCAAAGCTAGAGCATCTTGATGATTTAACCCTCCGGCTAATAAAGATGTTTTGTGCTTGTTGAGTTGATTATTTGGGAAACAAACCATCAAATCTTTCGTGGACAGCACAGATGATACTTTCGGATGCAGCACAACTTTTTGAACCTTTTTGTTTTGTAAATATTACTTATGTACCCAGAAGTGGTAATTTAGTTGCTCAAAAGCTGGTTGCTTATGTTTCTACAAACCCACAGTACAAAAACTGGACACTCATCCCACTAAACAGCGAAGTGGACTATCAGTTTAATTTCCCTAGTATTCCTTGTCAGATAGTTTCAATATGGCTGAAACAAAGCCTGAAGCATGACAATGCATATGTAATCCCTTGTTGATATTAATAAATCTTATTTTAATTATAAAAAAAAAACTATATTTTTATATTATTTATAACATCAAATACTATGAAAACTACATATTACACTAATAAATATAGTTTAGTAATATATAAATGAACGTTTTGAGTTTTTATATACTTTATTTAGATATTTTTTATGTTACAAGTACGAATGATAACATTCGGTTCCGGTCAGGTTCTGATTATGGTTTGGTTCTTTTGTTTTAAAAACCATTCGATTCCGGTTCTATATGGTTCAGTTTTTTTATTACCCATTTTTAAATGAGAACCGTAACCATGATTTTTTTTGTGGTTCCAGTTAAACGGGTACCCATTAACACCCTTAGCTACATCAGTAATAATGATCAAGAATAATAATAAAAAAAATTATAATTGTATTTGACGTTGTTGTTGTTGTTTGTTGGTTTGTTTGTTTGTTTGTTTGTTTGCCTTTTTTTTTAAGAGTCAATTTGTAACTATTTTGCAAATAAAGTGTGGAGAATAAATAGGAAAGAGCTGGCTTACAATAGTGGCGGGAGGTACTACTAAATAATAAAATATGATGGAGGTGTTTACAATTATGCGGGGAGGTATTACTAAATAAAATAGATAGGAAGTAGGTGCTTACAATAATATGGGGATGTGTTATTAAATAATGAAAAACATGAGACAAAAGATAAAATGTTCGGTGGTTAGATGCTATTCCGGAAAGTCCCACAATCTAATAATGTAGAAATCTATTTTATTTTATTATTTATTTATTCTAAAAAATGACTCTAAATTTACTCCACTCCTGATTGTACTTACAAGATGAATGAATTAAGGGCTAATTTTTTTGTAGAGGTGTACATGCCATGATAGACAACACTCCCATAAAAAATCAGCTCAGTTGAATATGTCTAACCTTATCAAAAATAGTATTGAAACTAAAAAAATTTGGACGGTTGGATAATTTTATAACATTTTAAAAGATTTTTTTATAAGATTGTACATCTTCAAATAAGTTGATTTTTTGTGAAATGATATCTATTGTGTGAATAACATCTCCACCAAAAATCAGCTTCTAATTCATTGATTTAAGTGGTGGAGTTCATTTGGAATTTGTTTTATTGGAGTTTGTATAACTATGCTCTATATAAATAAATTATATAGAATTGCTAGGAGGGATCTGTACACATTTTGAGAGAAGTTCGCAATGTCTTACGTGAAGACTACGATGAAAATTGCGAGTCAATAAGCTAAGAAAATACGTCACATAAGAAACACGTCACTAAGAAAATTGTGAGTTGCAACAGTCGTTTGGGTTTGATTTAGTGAAAAGGAAGAAGTCAACAAAAGAAAATACTTATGTTCAGATGCTCGGAAGTCGGATCCCACTGAACTCTGGAATTTTAACGAATGGATAGAAAGAAAATAGACAAAAGTTGGTAGGAGAAAAGAGTATAAGGCATCTTGTCTAACTGATTATTGTCAGAGAACCCTTTTTGCATTTAAAAGAACCAAATGAGCGACCATGTTCTTAGAAAAGAAACTTGTAAGATGCAGTAAAAATTTCCATAAACAACAACTTCAATTTAAGCCAAGTTGCGGAAGAACTTTGATTAGAAATCCCCACTCAACTTAATTCGCGATTTCAACCCTTGTTAGCCATTCGCCGAATTATTCGCAAATAATTCGCGAATCGAATTTTTGAAGGGCAATACGTAAAATACTTTCGAATGTTTCAAAGATTCGGAATAATTCATTTTTGGCGGATTTTTCAAAAATAAAACTTAAAAAAAAAAGGAATAAAAATTCAATTGCGCTTTTGTTATTTTTTATGTATTTTATATCCTCTCTTACTTTAAGTGCCCCACTCTCACATTCTTAATAATATATTAATCCAAAAATTTTGCTTTTATATTTTTTGGACAATATTTAAATTGTTATGTCATGGTGTATATATTTTGAAGTTTGAACTGTAATTTCAATCTAAGAACAAATAAATGAAAATACCTATGTCTATATCGTTCAATTGGTTTCAATGTTTTCATAACTAAATTGTTTAGACATATTTATTATATTATAAAAAATGACAATTATTATTAATATTTACTAACATAATATCACGAATTTTTTACTTCCAAAATTTTGCAACAAAACATTTAAAACACATATTAATTAAACACCACATAATTGCGGTATTGCGAATTTTTAACCAAATATTTGACCGTACCATTTTTTTGAATGATTCTTGAATTATTCCCATCCCGAATTTTTGCCTTGCCAAATTGCTAACAAGGATCTCAACTGGCTTACAACCTCGGGCTCCCTTCTCTGCTCATTATTAACGTTATCAATTCAAACTCACAAACACAATATCATTCATTGTCGAACCATACACTCATTAAACTATATCTTTAATCCAGGAAAGACAAGTTATATAATTAAAACAGCCAGCAAGCGGTTTTCAGCGGTTTTCAGTTTAAAATTACAAACAAATCTAGCCAAAGAGCATGTGATCTCAGCGAGCAGGTCAGACTTATGGGTAAAATCTTTGAGTGGCTAGGTGCAGTAGCAGTGGAACAAATGCTTTCTCCAGAACCACCCACATCAGATCTGTACAACTACCCATCCATGAGTGCCGCTTATCATTTCTCATTTTACTGTTACCTTATTTACAGAGAAGAGGAACCAGCCATCCCCAGCTACTGAACTGTCAAAAGGAAGTTAATTTGGATCAAATACAATTCAAACCTAGGATTTTCTTGACAAATATGCTGACAAGAAAATAACAAACTGCAGGGGCCAAAATGAACTGAACAAATTAACTAAAAAACACGCATAGCCCAGTAGGAGACTAGCGGTTGCATTATACTTTATCGTAACTGTGTTCATAGAAAATTCTCTTCCCAAACCAATTTACTACTGAGTGTCTAAGCGTCACATACTACAAAAAATGCATAAAAATGTCAAAATGAAATTGACACTAAAGCTGAGTTTGGTTCACGGAATTTTGGATTCCTAGAGAGATGAGTGAAGTAGCGGCTTCCTTTAGGAGGGTGAGAGAGCTAGCGCCATGTTTTTAGAGGCAGATAAGATTAAGTAATCCCATGTTTACTCTTATTTAAAAAGAAAACCTGTTTCCTTAAAACTCAAATAATTATAGTGATTTCTACCTCTACATGGTGCAACATCTCTTTACTTCTAAACACATGGTGCTACTTCTCATTCTCTTTTAAATAGAAATTGAAATTCCACAAACCAGACAGACTTAAGTAGACATTCTTTAAATACCCTACCAGCATACTACCCTGTTACCCAAAAAAAGATAAATTGACAAATAAAAGTGTCCCACCCAAGAGCGACTGAGCAAGGACATGGATGAACATGGGCACATGAGTTTCTTCTCCATGATCATCCATGCCCTAACTGCATTCCATCCAGCTTAGTGATTGCCTCAATACTAATTGTCTACGTGATCCAACAGAATGACCAACCCACAAGCAAAAGAAGCTCAGGACTTAAAATCCCCAAGTAACAGTAACCAATCGAACATCAGATTTGAATTTAAAAGATAAAGACGGATTTCTTTTGATAAATTTGCATCTTATTCATTAAACGTTACACACAGATTTCTAACATAATAGAATACTTTGATAATTTTGCAGTTTATTCATTAAGAGTTAAACACAGAGTCACAGATTTCTAACGTAGTAGAATACACGTATGATGGAGAAGATAACAGTAGAACTTAAATTAGAACGCTATAGCTAAGCAGAAACAGTATGGGCTAGGGAAACTAATCTCACCCTGCAGACCCATCTTGTGACAGGGAGTGCTTCAACCCTCCTCATCCTCCGACTGAGTTGCATTTATAGAATTTGTTTCCATCTCTACCGGATAAGGGGATGCGCCTGCAGTGACAAAACCATCTGCAAGAGTAAAACTGAAACATGTTAATATCTGCAGTTCCACACAGATCATCTATTCGTATTAAAATCAATCTTTCTACAATTATAAAAGAATGCTATCCTTATTCTCACTCACGGAACAAGTTCTCCATTCATTAAAATCCAAAGTTCCCCATTCATTTTCTTTTTTCCTTTATTAGAGCCATTTTGATGTTTGGAACCAAAAAGTATAATTTTACAAATAATATGCCAAGTAGCAAGGACCTACTCAATGCCCAAGAAGAACCCCTATGCCCTCACAACTAATGACATTTGCTAGTCCACATCCCTGAACCATGCTTGGTCCCAATATGCTGTTGCTATATATATACAATCATGCAAAAACGTCTTCAAGTAACTTCAAAGCATAAATTGCTTGCGCACTTCCCTCAGGCGCGCTTAGGGTCCTTATCTTTTCAGTGGTTTACATGTACAATCATGCAGATAGGTCTCCCAGTAACTCAAAAGCAAAAATTGTTTCCACACTTCACTAAGGCGTGCTTAGGGTCCCTATCTTTCCAGTGGTTCACAAGTATAATTGTGCAGATAGGTCTCCAAGTAACTTCAAAGCATAGCTAACCACTGACTATGACACAATATCTGATCTCCTTACAATTTTCTGACTTTTACTACTAGAAACATAAAAAGAGCTTCAAAGTTATGGTTTAAAGTGCTGACATTTTAAGAAGGTTCAAAGTGATACAGTATCAACTACAGTCTAGTAAATATGTCTTAATGAGCAAACAACTGACATTAATTTTTTGTCCCATGATCAAATCAGTACTCATGACCAGTGCATGATATCCATGAAACCAAAATTAAAAATCATAGGATATGAAGATTGAAAATTTATATTCTCATCTGCCACAGGTGATGAAATATAGTACTACCGTATAAATAAAGATTCAAGGAATAACACAAACTCATGACCAAATGAAGTTCCATATCATGCTAAGATCAAAAGAAACCGAATGCCATTTTTGTTATTTTTTTTTTGTTCTTCTTGTTTTCTGTTCTATCTTTTTCTTTACTCCATTAAACAATACTGAGAAACTAAATGAACTGCTTATAAACTAAGTTACACTGACACGGATACGTGAGTCCATATCCGACACGGATACAAAGTGTCTAACACGGCAAAATAATAAAAATTGAGATATATCACATACAATATGTGTCTGTGTCGTGTCCAACGCGAATTATTTTTAAAATATGGCATGTTCATGTAACATAGCTAATGAACAACCACTTGACCAGTAAGACATGTACGCCACTTAGGACACATTCTCATCAATTTTCCTCAAAGAGATGGTGAACATCAGCATTCCCCAAGACTTTAGGTTAAAAACAGTTGAACCAAAATAAATGTAAAAGCAAAAACCTCTAAAAAGAGTATATTTTCTGACCCTATCAATACAGTATACCAGCCATAAGCTTCTCCCATCTCTTGAATTTCAAAATCCTTTAAGCTTCTAAATTTCTAAGCATATGATTAATCTATGAAACAAATAGTTCAATCATAATACTTGGACATACTTTCTAAGGGTGCAACTTATAGATGATGTAAGAATGTGTCAAGAGACCGTCAACCAGAACAGATCCAACACATAATTTTACTTTTCATCAAGCCATTGCACGAAAAGTTGTAAACATCTTCAATAATCACACAATCTAATAAAATCTTTGGAACCTCTCCACTAATAAAAACCCCAATAAACAAATTTTTATCTCCTTTAATTAGCCAATAAAGAAAAAAAATGAATTCTTAACCACATATTCCCTTTTGCTTTTCTAATACCGGGGGTTTAGCAATCACCTTTACATACATATTTTTTTCAAGCTTCACATCTTATTTTTTCCAAAATGTACGGGTATAAAAACAGTAAAAAGGATATCTACAACTGTTTCGAGTGAGGTATAGGAATCATCCAACAGGATGCTGTATGAAGCAGATCTACCTCACAAACAAATCCTATAGCACAAACATTTTGATTGCATGGCAACAAGGACAATGTTCTACCGACTCCTTCCACAAGAAACCCCCATCAATTCCTTGTATGACATTCAAGTCATGGGCATCCGCGACAAATTTTTTCTCCAAGTTATCAATTAGTAATTCAATGAAAAGGTCGAATCAAAGCATTTTACCGTCAACGAAGAAGGAGGAAGAAGGCCAACCACGAACAGAGCTAAGAGAAAGAGACTCTTCTTCAGATAAAGGATTAGCTAATTTCCCAACCAATTCAACTAAACCATATGGACGTTTACGAGGTGGGACCCAATAAGAAGAACCCGGTATGAAAGGTAACCAATCTGGCGCCGAACGTCTTACTATTATACCATGTATTGCATCTTCTAATCTTCTCATTCCACCTAATAATTCATTATTCTCTGGATTTGCTGCTTCTAAATCAACTTCTATTAATTGCCCACCTTTGTTTTCTGATTGGGTTGATCTGGATCTGTTGTTCACGTATCTCGAGGACTTTTTTGAGAGGATTGACAGTGAGGATGCGGAGGTAGATGTGAAACGGAGGAGGTTTTGAGATAAGGCCATTTTTTTCTTTTTTCGCAGAGAGAAGAATTTTATTTCGATTGGTTTTTTTATTGTTAAAATGCCGACATTCTGTTTGGTCCGATTTGTGGAATGAAATGAAAAGGACACGTGGTACTCGAGGCTGAAACACACTTACACACTCCTCAGTCGAAAGAAATTAGTAAAGGGGACAAAAATATCTATATCAACTGCTGTTTTTTTACTCGCGGTTGGAATTCGATTTCAGGAACGTTGGATTAATAATCAATTAAATGTTTTAAATTAGAATTTAAGTGTTCATTGCCTTAATAAAAGTTTATTAATCAAGTGAACGGAGCAAACGTTCTGGGCAGAAGAGGAGTACGCGGACAAAAAAGTGTTTGGTTGGTTTCCGTCAGTCTGTCCTCATCTCTTCTATTCTCTTCGTCCCTCTCATTCTCCCTCTCCACGCACTCTCAATCTCTCCTTCTCCCTCTCCGCTCAGTCCCCACTGCTTAGCAGTATATTAGTTATTACTATTATCCAAAGATCAAAAACCTTTAGTCTCCTCACTCCTAACCACTCTTTCTCTCCTTCAACTCTCTTTCTCTCTCTCGAATCAAAGAAAACGGCTTGCAATTAATTATACACGATTAGAAGTTGAACAGAATAGTCATTCTCTCTGTTCGCCTTCTCCAATTCTCCAAACTACTTCCGATCTCTCTCAAGCTATGATTCTATTAGAAAAATCAATGTGTTGTCTTCTTCACCCAAAGCCAACGCATGCCATATACATGGTAAAGTTTCTATCAACCTTTCTTCTTTTGCTTTGGTTGTTCTTTTTCCCCAAATTTCAAATGGTTTATGTTTTGATTCAATTAAACTATTAGCCTTTTATTGGCTGAAATTTGGGTCTCACAAAACTACGAAAGAAACTATTTAGTTCAAAGTGTGCGTGTCTCGCCGATTTATTTGGTTTTTGTAATTCAACTTTTGAGGTTTTTGCGGTTGGGCGGTTTTCATTGTGATTGATATTGGCTTCATAGTTTTCATTTCTTCTAACGGAGTATTTCTCTTTAATCTTCTTATTCTTTCAATTGTGTATTTCTCATGGCTAAGTTAATTTTCCTTCGAAAATAAGATTGTCGGATTGGTATTTCTCTATATCAATGTTTGCATATGTAGTTCAATATTTGCATTGGCTATAATATCATATGATCTCATGGACCATGGTTCAAATAATAACTTTTATTGGTTTGGATCAATACATTATAAATCATGTGATAATTAACATACTTTAGGGGGGTTGGAGCAATCTGCATAGAAGTTTGCAAGCCCATTTGGTTCGTTCTATGCTCATTGTATAGTACCTACTTATTATCGATATCTCAGTAATGCAAACTGTTGTTGGCTTGAGCTTTTTGTTATGAAGATAGGTGTGCTAAATCAATTTGCATTGACAAAACTAAACATGTGATAAATTTGCATTGAACAGAGGAAGTTTGCACACAAAATATAATAGAAGAAGGAGTTTTATGTAAAAATAGGTACAACATACTACTATAGTTTCTTTATAGGTTGTCGCTGAGATGTCATCCTACCAGTGGTTGGGATTCTCTCTCATTCCCCAAACAACTCAATGGGTGTTTTAGTTCCCACTCTATCATCTTAAAGGGTATGAATGGTGTTTGTAATTATAAGGACTGTCACACTGTTCACTTTTTAGCCATTTTCATCGATCATTTGATAGTGAAACATATGGTAGCTAAGCATGTGAGGAATTATCTTGAACATGAAGCAACGGACACTGCCTAATTTAAACCTGTTGCATTACTAAAGTAATTAGATGTATCGTCTATGACAAATCTGTGTAGGTACCCAGATGCAAGTTCAGAAGCACATCAATGCTTTCTATAGTGTTGCCAAACCTCCTTTAAGAAACCTTGTTTTTGTTAGTAGTTTAACGAGTTAATTTTCTTTTATTAGGATTTGAAGAAACAAGTAGAGTGGAACAAGCTAGAAAAGTGATTAGCAAGCACAAGATGAAAGCAATTATGCAGAGGACTATCTGAGTAGCCCAATGTTTGTAAGTCTCTTTCCTCTTGCTATCTCTCTTTCTTAATTAACACAATTTAAGATCTGAACTGATAACACTATTTTATTGACATTTTTTCACAAATATATTTTCATTTTTTTGTTGATGTTGTTTGAAGCTTATTCATGCTCGACACTCAAAAAAATCTTTTGATGTTGGGTTTTTATTTTTTTTCCCTTTTGAATTGCTATTCGTTTTCGAGTTTTGCCCTTCTCTTCATGAAATTATTGCTAATCAATGTAAAAGTATGGAATCCTATGGTATTGTTACACAATTTATCTTTGGCTATGTTCTATGGATGTCCTACTTTCTCAAACCCACTACACCATAAGTGGATATATATTTGTAACACACACTTTTTTTGCTTTATGATAGTTTTTTGCCGTTGGTAAGTTGCCTATGCTTTGTAAACGTTGGGAATGTGATTAAGTGTTACTTAAATTCCAATGAATTTCAAGAATTAATTTGTAACACTTGAAACCGTGTGATAAGTGTTAAACTTTTTTGCTTTGTAATAGTTTTTTGCCATTGGTAAGTTGCCTACGCTTTGTAAACGTTGGGAATGCGGTTAAGTGGTACTTAAATTCCGATGAATTTCAAGAATTATTTTGTAACACTTGAAACCGTGTGATAAGTGTTAGAAATCCTAAAAACCAAAACAACTTCAAAATTTCGAAAAGAGGGAAACAAAAATGAATCGCGAAATAGAAAAATCTCTCTTTCTCTCTCATAGCCGCTACTATTCTCTTCCCAGGTTAGGATTTTATTATCTTTTCTCTCACTGCCATGCGCGATTTTCAAACTTTAACTACCAAATTTTAAAACTTTGGTAATTAAAGTTTGTGAGACCAACAATGTTTTAAAATTTGTGGTGTTCATCAGGGCAAAGCTATATTACAGGTTAGCTCCTTGGAGTGAGATTTATGATTATGTAGTGCAATAATCAGCTTAACAAAACAGCTCGATTTCTTGACTTGCGGCTGGGATTCCATTTGAGGGGTATAAATCGAGGGCCACCATTCCGCCATGTGGATTAGGAATTAATCTTCGTAGTGCAAACCCTTGGTTCTCACTTTCGCTACTTCACCCTAGCCGGTTGGATTAGATATTAATTATCAGTATTAATTATGGAAAACGAATAGAGATAGAAATTAATTTAGATGTTAATTAGAAACTTAACTGTGGCAATAAACGGCAGAACCCTTCGTGTACTATGCTTAGCTTCTCCTTTCGTTCTTTCTTCCCCTCCCAAATAGTGTGCGCCTCCTTTGTCTCTCTTTCATCATCCGCAATTAGAGAGATTCTACATTCGGTTTATTTTTGGAAATGGGTTAATCTCCTAATTGAAATTCGTCTCAAAGCCTGAACCTTTAAGTCATGACTTTGATTTCAGGTACGACAGTATGGAAACCTACATCATTTATGAATTGATTTTTCTATGAAGTTTTTTTTTTTGTAATGCCATTTGGATGAGAAAATAGGGTTTGGTTCCAATTTGGTTTCCGTACCATCTGAGTAGGATACTGGATGCTAGATCTCAAAATATATAGTACAATATCTAATACATGATTGGCTCTCTTGAGTGATTGTGAATGCCCCCATCAGTACTAATTAAAATAAGTGTAGTTTACTTAGGGTAGTCATGACTGGGAAAAGTTAGTAATCCTTGTTGCTCCACGCCTCCATCTGAGTGTGAGCTGGACGTTGGTAGAAGTTGTGATGTTCAATTTATATATAGCGGACCCTTTTGGAGCGCTCTATGGGTGTCCACGTCATAGGGGGATTATGAGAAATCAGGAGAAAAAAAAAGGAAACAAAATCTACATAGAATTCACGGCTAAAGCCCACCACACCTCTTTCCAAAACCCAAACAACAGTTAATCTTCCTCTCCCCTCGCACCCCATCTCATCCCGTGAAGATTAATTTGCTGAATGACGATTAGAAACAGTTCAAAGTATTTCCCTTAGTTTCGGAAACCCAATACGTGATGAGTTATTAAGTATGTTTTCTCTTATCCATCTTCTACATCACCATGTTTCGTCATACCTAAATTTGTTGGTTCTCCTTTACATTGCAAGTGAATAGAAAGATGCCTATTGCGTGAGCTTACTAATTGGGTCTTTCTTAAACTCGGATTCATATACTCTAGGAATCAAATAGTGTCCATTGAAAATTCAATTAACTACCCCTCTAGGTGCACCTTGCTTAATGCACTGACGTAGGTTATGAGAATGGTAGTATTTACTAACTACAATGGATGCATATTTACATATTACTACTTTACTCTCAGTTTATGCCTAATTTCTTAATATTATATATTGTTAATTTGGGACCGATAACCCTCTAGAAAGAGTCTGGACTAGCCAAGGATTGTCCTACTATAGAGACAATGGTACCATGAATATCAACTCTATCATCCAATTATGCCCAAGTCTATTAGCAATGTTGCAAGTCTCATTGGCTTGCTCTTTTGAATTTGTCATTACTGTCTGTATTTTTCACCTGTGAAGTAATTACATATCTTTGTGATTTACTTAGCAGTCTGTATCTGTTGGGAATGTAGGGAACGTTGGAGCCACTGCAAACAAGCGTGGTCTGGGTGCAGAGCAAACAAAGAAAAAGACCTTGCATCCTTCTGAAGAATCAAAGTCTAAAGTGTAGAATGAAAATGTAAGTTTTCTTTATTGGAAGTGACATTCTCGCTTTGTGCCCTTTTGCTTAGTAAAATAATATACGAACAAAGTGAAAAACAATAGACTGGAACATTCAAGGCACATCCTTCTTTAAATACATATCTTTATATTCAATTTAGCTATTGCATATAACATATAAGTACATATGTCATGTATGCAAGCTTGGTGTGCTTTCTCAATGGATGAGCATTTTTCAGGGAGTTCTGGCCGGACAATGTATGAAGTGCAGTTTTAGATACCCAACAGCTAGGATTCGATATGCGGGGGTATAAATTGAGGGTCAAGACTCAAGACACCTCGACAGACAACTCGACCATTTAGAATTAAAAACGCCAGCTATTAAAATGGCCGCTGAACTTCCCACCAATTTAACCAGTCTAAACTCTTCTTTCTCCATCCCCCTCTTTCTACCCCTCTGTCTACCTTCGCTCAAGTGGATTTTGGTTTTGCAAAGGAAGCAGATCAATTTCTATAATTTGAGTGTGTCCGTGTAGCTGTGTGACTCTGTCAATTGGGATTATTTTGATCAAAGACTGTTTCACTCATCTCCTTACTTTGCTCATTGTCATTGTCAACCAGTGGACTTCACACTCTCAATAGGTAGTAATGACGTACTCCTACGTCTTTTCAAACTTTATCTACGCACCATAATCTTTATTATTAGTTTGCAATAACTTTCCAGGTTTTGGCATCTTCGTCTCCTTCATCCACAATCAATTTTTTTTCCCTCATCTTCGAAGCTCCTCCTTGACCGTTAAATCCCAATCAAAACCACTTTTTCCTATCTTATTTGGTAAGTCATCATCCTTCGAAGTTTTATCTATTTTAATTGATCATCTTTTGAAAACAATTCATAATGTATTCAATCGATATAGAGCTGAAATTGATTCAACTTTCCTTCAATCAGTTGGTTCATTTAATCTTTTTAATCAACGTTTTCTTATCTGACATTTTTTGGTGACATTTGATATAGTTGCAGTAACGATTGCAGAATAGATTGATATGGTTTCTTCAGAAAGTCCGAACACAATATTTGACAAGGTGAAATTTTAGCTCCATACCAACTCTGAACTTTGCATATTACTATCAGTTTGCTCAAAGCTACTATCTGAATTTTATTGTCTTAGAACGTTGTTAGTGGCTTTTCACGTAGTTGTTTTGGGAGATCCCATTGGTATTCAGTATTGAAAGACAGTTTTAGATGAACATTGGGGGATCCAGTCAATCTTTACTCCTTAGATTATCTAAGAATGAACTTTAAATTTATAAGTCTTATGGGTAATTTCCTGGTAATTATACTGATATTGCATATACGTTCCTATTTTATCTTTTGATACCTTCCCCTCCTCAAAAAAAAAATCTTAAATACATGTTGTTCCTGGGACTCTGTAATCACGTCAATTTCTTATTGCAGAACCATTTTAACTTTGATCCTTGCAGTATCAGTTACAAATTGTGCGCAAGTTCTGAATTTTGTGGAATGCAAATAAATACAGTTCCTTAATTAGTTCTTCTCGGTTTTGGTCCTGTGTTTTGATACTCTTTTTGAATTTTTTGCTTGGTAATTTATGTTCTTCTCGGTTTTCGATCCATCATGGAGACTGAAACATTATTACCCTCCAAATCAACAATGGAAGAAGGTCCCCAGGAGATGTTAATAATTGTCATGCTCTCATATAAATCTTCTTTAAAATTGAAAACACTTCGTCTTCTTGCACGCAATGCAAAAACTTCCCAAACTCTCCCTCTATTGTTCACTCTCTGCCACTTTAAGATTTAACCTACTGATTTTGGCTTGCAGTTCTGGCGGTGTCGCTTGCAAGCTCAAAACAAAAAGAGCTCAAACTCCAGGTCCAAGGTTATAACTGTTTTAGTTGTTTCCTTTTCTTTTGCATAAGAATATGGATTTACTAGATTTTTGTCATAATCAACTGAATTCTGTTAGAAGAAAGGGTTTTGATTGGTAACACAATTAGGTTGATTGAGATATATAGAACATGGCTTTGACTTCGTTGTAAGATTTCATTTGCTAAAGCGATGTCCCTTGCAGGTATTCCTATCCGTGTTCTCAATAACTTCCAGACTGCTATGTCTACTCTCTCCCTCTCTTTCTCTTTCTTAATTTGGCTTATATCTAACAATTTTTGTTTTCTTTATTTCGTGCCTACTTTACCATTAACTATTTGGTTTTTAGGATTTCTCTATGTGCGTGGAAGAATAGACACAATCTCATCATTCTTTGAATTGTTTGAAGTATTACACCAATATGTATAACGTTGTAGGATTACAAGTGATTTGAGGCTTTTCCAAACATTTTAGGAGTTCAGGTATGTGTATGTGCTCCCTTTTATTACTCTAAAGATTTTCATTGAGTTGAAGCTTATCATGGTACGAGTAACTATGTATGCTCCTGCTGATTGGCTATAGCTCCGGCCTTCAGGGATTTTGGAGTTAATAATTAGGATCTATAAGTTTCCAGGGTTATGGACGCTTGAAAGAAATGGGGCATCGAGGGTACATTGTACATAATATTTTTGAGAAGCTCATGCTAGCATGTCTTTGGTTTTCAGGAAAGTTTAAATCCTTATTGCAAGACAGGGGTATTGTTGCTGATATTGTTTTTTCTTGTTTTTTGTATTGAATTTTCAATGAGATTTTGAGTTATTTAATTTATTTTCAAGGAACATTCTTGATGACTATAAGAAGTTGGATTAGAAGCTTTGGAGAATAGACCTACAGAACGTAAATTTGAGTTGAATGATTAACGTCATTAATCTTTTGATGTCCTTTGAATGATTGAAGCTTAACACCGTAACCCGTTCACAAAGTTTCTACATCTCATACTAGAGAATATTCCTTTGTCACTAACCTTTTAATTACTTCTTTGTTGAGTAGTATGTCTTCTCCCAAAACACATGCAGAACATTATTTTTTTCTTACTTTAATATTTTCAATTTAGTGATCGACATGTTGGCTTATGGTGGGACGAGAAGGGGCCAAATGACTATCGTTACTTATTTCAAGGAACTCTACACAGAGGTGCCCTCAAAATCATAGGCTTTATTGGTGTCATGATAACAAATGATTCAGAACCAAACTTACCTTATCTAAAAGGCCCTCAACTACGAGAACAGTTCTTTTAAAATTCTTAAGTAGGCAAGTTATTTAGTTTTGATGACACTATATACATAACTCTGTTACCACTCAAAGAAGTGGGTTTAGTATTCAAAATTTTGTAAGTGCACGTGGGCCACGTATATTCATGTTGTCTTATTTCGTTTAAGCTAGATTAAATGTGGATGTTGAGCAAGTTGTTTGTGTATACATATATGTGATTTAGGTTTTAAGAGTACGAGCATTTACATAAATCCTTCTTTATTCTTTTTTAGCACTAGAAGTTCATTTAGCTTTCATAGGTTTGCATGGAAGTTTGATAAAAAAAAATATGAGTTATATGATGTTGCCTCTTTGAAGCAATATGAGTTTTTTTCCATCACAATAAATAGTAAATTTTTGTGGAATTTTAAATTACATCATCAATGATGCTTCTTTATGGAATCCGTGCCGAAGGCACGTGCATTAACTAGTGTACTTAACAAAATAGGGTGGTCTTGATATTCTATCGCTGGGATTCGATTTGAGGGGTATAAATCGAGGGCCACTATTCCACCATGTGGATTAGGAATTAATTAAAGGTCTTAATTGTGAAAACCCTTGGTTCTCACTTTCGCTACTTCTTCCCAGCAGGTTGGATTAGATATTAATTACCAGTCTTAATTATGGAAACAGAACAAAGAGAAAATCTTTCGGTCTTCACAATCAATGAATTGGAACCCCCCCTGTAGAACTCGATCATCCGCCAGGTCTGTCTTTTCTTTTCTTCTCCTTCAGATGTTTCATATTTAAGCGAACACATATATTATTTTTTAATTTCAATTGGAATTGAATTTAATACTCAGAATGTTTCGAATTTATGAATTGCACACCGGTTCTTCACGAAAAAGACGACATCAAGTGGTAAGTTAGTCCTCAATTTTATTTTTTAAAGTTCTTTGTCTATTACTATTTTCTTTAATATTACCATTTTTAATTAATCATCCTTTTAAAGTTTAGTGTTTGTTAACGTGATACAAAGATGGAAATGAATATAAACTTTGCATAGCGTTCAATCATTCTGATGAGCTTTTCTGTTGAAGGTATTCTCAAGCCAATCTAAATATACATTTTTTCATTCATTTCCATTTTATTGTACAATAAATGTCTCCAGCTTGAATTTGTGTAATACCCAATCATCCTTAGTAATCTGCCTTATAGGTGTTTGATTAAAGCACAGAACTAGATGCATTCCTTTCAAAAGAAGTAGCAAGCAACACCCATTATAATATTGAAATGTCATTATATATAGATATGCATGGGTAAGTCACTTCAAGGCTTAAGACAATTTTCTCCTGTGTAGCTTAAGGCTTCCCAAGTATTTTGCAGTCGTAGTTATTGCACAACACTAATTCCCCTGTCAAACGACACATCTTTTACCTAAGTAAATCATGGAATTATACTCAAAAGAAATGCTACCCTGTTTTTGTTGGTGCTTGGTAGTTCGTCTTACTAAACCACATTTTCAAAGTGTTTAATTTCTAACATTGTTAAGGAATTTTTCATTGAATTTCAGTCTTATTGGCAAGCTAGCTCAAAGGTAATTTTTGCTCTTCTGTTCCAATCATGTCTTTGCAATTTTTCAAGAGTCCGATTTTTTTTTCTCCTAATATAGGGAGTAGTGCAATAATAGACCGGCTGCATAAATCTGAAATTTCTATCAAAGAAGATGGCAACCATTTGCACATGGTGAGTTTGTATAGTTCGACATTGTCATTGAAACTACAATCAACTTTGTGTAGTGAGCAAATAAATTTATGTATATATTACAATGCTCAATACTACTAAAAGTGTTATTGGTTTTATCGATTGTGGTGGCGTACGGATTTTTTTATATATATTACATGCATTCATGATTGTATTCTAGCATATGACCATTTTCCGCAATATTTCTTTGCATCCATTTAAAAAAAAAAAAAAAAACCATGATACATTTTCACATTTTTCAGCAATTGTGTTGTACAAGAGGCCACCTTTAGTTTGGGTGTGCTAGAAAAATATTAACTAAGTTGGGACTTAAGACTCCTTACGACAACTAGCAAAGAAACGTTGGTGCTTCTTGATGATGAACGCACCTAACTTGAATTGTTGGTGGTGATCATGTAATGCTCAGGGTCATGCTCTTTCCTAACTCACTCTTTTTCCAGTTTCGTCTTGGAATAGGTTATAGGCAGGGCAAATTTAGTGTGACCATAAATGTTTCTAATTTCGGATGAGTAGGACTCTTTCATGTTTTTGTGGTGTGTTGTTCATAACCTATTGTAATATAAATAAGTGTGTGCACTATTGTATGCCTACTGCATAGATATCTAATGCATATTTGAAGTGCTAAACCTATTTTTTTTCTTTTTTTTAAAAAAATCTATGCTCTACAGTTCTTTTTTTAATCTATGCTCAACAGTTCCAGTACGTGGTTGATTCTTGCCATAGCTATCATTGCCAAGACAATCATCCATTTAACATGTTTTTCCCCCAAATAAGCTAGGGTTAGGCAGACCCCCACCTGTATTAGATCAATTTTTCCTTATATAGATTTTTCCACTTGCATCCTCAATTTTGGGGGCTGACAGGAAAACTGAAGCTGTCACCTTTAGGAAATGGATATGTGGTTTTTCGACTGGATAATGAAAAGAGACTTTAATAAAATCTTTTTTGGGGGACCTTGGCATCTACAAGGGCAACTGATCAGGTTTATTAGGTGGACGCCAAATTTTAACATAAAGACGCACAGACAAACTTCTGGTTTTGTTTGGATCAAGTTTCCAGGACTACCGTTTGAATACTGGGAGGTGGACATTCTTATGAGTATGGGCAGAAGTTTTGGAACCCCTATTCGTGTTGATATGAACTCACTGGAACGCAATAATGGTTACTATGCTAGCGTACTTGTGGTTGTTGATCTGTCCAAAGCTATACCGGATCAGATATATGTTGAAGTGCTAGAACGAGGGATTGAGTTTTGGCAAAAAGTTCAAATAGGAACGCTACCTAAGTTTTGTAACCAGTGCAAAATTGTTGGGCATCTAGTGGCAGAGTGTAGGCAAGCACCCAACAATAATGTACCAGCTACTACACCCCAACAGGTAGTATCTGCAGCACAACAGCAAGCTCAGGACAAAGGAAAGGAACCGATAACACAAAATGCTCAGGGGCAAGAAAACAATGTAAGATTGTCTAAGAGCCAAAGATGAAAACTGAAGAGAAGGAAGCATGCCACAGAGTGGAGACCTGTAAACTCTACAACTAACTCTGGAGCAACCACTGTTGCAGCAGGCAACTCTAAAGTAAGCAGGGGTTTAGTTACAAACATGCAGCAACCAAGTGAAGAAGGATCAGGTTCTTCTATAATAGTGCAGACTCCTTGCATTTCTTGCTAGGTGGAAGAGGTATTACAAGGAGCTCCAGAGCCCATGGAACCGAATATCTCTCCTCGCATTGTGGACGTGCCTATTGAGGCATCAGAAAATGGAAGTAGTGACATTGTCGTATGGAATGCGCAACGGCAGAATTCAGTTTTAGTCGAGGAGCAAGCTTTAGTCCTTCATGACCATGAAATAAGTATGAATGCGATATTAGAACAGGAAATGGCTATGGCTTTTAACATGGAGGCTAGCAGGTTTCACGTGCTAACTGATGCTACTGAGGAGGAGGAAACATTAGACTTAGAGGAAGTGCAAGAGGAAATTTAGTTTTTTCATGACAAAGTGCTAGAGAAGGACGATACTAAAGCTGAGCCAGCTACCCCATTGATTCCTAATGGTGTTGTTACACGATCAGGTAAAGTCTGTAGTGCAACAAGTAAGCAATCTAGCAAAAAGCACAAAGAAGCAACAACCAAGAATCAAAGCAGTGGTAAAAAGGGAAGGGGCAGACCAAAGAGATCCAAGAATAAAAATCATAAATGATTACATCTATGTGTTTTCGGAATGTCAGAGGTATTAATGACATTGAGAAAGCGCGGGAGATAAATAAAGTAAGAGTAAATAAAAAGCTTAGTGTTTTTTGCCTACTTGAGACCAAAGTTAGGCAAGACAAGTATGACTATAAGAAATATTTGTTGCCCGCTGTGGGAACATACAAATAATTATGGTAAAGATCCAGCAGGCAAAATTTGGATTTGTTGGGATTCTTACTTGATAAGTATTGAGAAGATACAAGACTTCGACCAGTTTATCCATTGTCAAGTTACTTTCAAGCCTTCCAATGAAGTCTTTTTGCTAACAGTGGTGTATGCTAGAAACTCTAAAGGTCTCCGACAAGCTCTCTGGCAGGATATAAATGTTCTTCAAAGCTCAGTTATGCTTCCTTGGGCGGTAGTTGGTGATTTCAATAACATAACTAAAGCCGAGGAAAGGATGGGGGGAAGCCCTATGCACCCTAGAGAAGTCGAGGGATTTGTTGAATGTCTACAAAGGTCAGGATTGTCTGATCTGAGTTTTAATGGGTTCTTTTCACTTGGAATAACAAGGTAAAAGGTAAAGGCAGAATACAATCCAAGATTGATCGCTGCCTAGTCAATAGTTTATGGACTAATGTGTATCTAGGGATGTCCAAACGGGTACCCGACTCGGCCCGAACCTGACTTTTCCGGTTTTGAATGGGTATTGGGTTACCCGAATCTAGACCGGTTTTCAGTGGATCGGGTTCGGAGTCGGGTATTTTGTTGAGAAGTGTGACCAAACCCTACCCTAACCCTATATTTCAGGTACCCATCGAGCTCAGGTTCGGGTTTCGGGTAGGATAAAGCCCGGTATAAATGAAGAAAGAAGACAATAAGAAACTTTATTTGAAATATATATCTACATTTTATTCCTTCTTCGGCTATCCACCAATCCTTCAAACAAAATAAAACTTCTAATGAACTTGAAAGTAATTATCACCTATACTTGGACATAATTATTTGATATGATTTAAAAATAGATGGACTCAGAATGAACTATAGACACATGATCACGTGCAATTATTGAAAAAATTGGAAATCTTGACATAAATTTTTTCATAATCCAATATATTAAATAACTCATCATTGTAAACATGAATGAGATCATAATCCAAATATTTATCAAACTCATTCTTTTATATGAGATTAGTAATATGCAATTGAAACCGGATTTGTGGTTCGATTTCGGTCTGGGTTCGGTTTTGGATTTTTTAGCCCTTTTAACGGGTTTAGGGCTAAATTATCAGGCTGGTCCGGGTTTAGAGAGTGTGACCAAACCCTACCCTATGTATTTCGGTTTGGATTCGGGTTCGAGTTTTGTCGGGTTCGGACAGGGTTTGGTGTGGGAATTTTGTTCAGGTTTTGGGTGGGTTTCGGGCAAGATGGACATCCCAATGTGTATCCGTTATCAAAGGCAGAGTTCTTACCCCATGGGGTATCAGATCATTCACCAATCCTCCTCTTTTGGCATGATTATGACAGGAAAGCTTTACCTTTTAGATTCAAGGATTATTGGGTAGAACAAGAGGAATTCCAAGGCATGTTGCAAGAGGTTTGGGAGGTACAATTGTTTTCAAATCCAATGTACGTCCTCATGCAGAAACTACAACTTTTGAAGGCCAGAGTTAAACCTTGGGCTAGAGCTCAGTTCTCAGATATTCATGGTAGAGTTGAGCAAGCTAGGGAAGTGTTGTATGATGTGCAAAGGCAATTACAAGCCACACCTTGGGATTTGGTGGTGGGACAAAAGGAAAAGGAAGCTCTTCAGAAATATAGTGACTTGTTAATAATAGAAGCGGCTGAAATCAAGAGTAAACAAGATGATTTATGGGCTAGAGATGGAGACAAATGCACGGCTTATTTCTTTAAATCATTAGAAAAAAAAAAAAACTAAAAATGGCATATGGTGCATACAGAATGCAGATGGGGATACTGTAATTAGGCAGGCTGAGGTTATACAATCATTTATAGGCTAATATACTGAGATTCTGGGGTCTGAGGCAGGGGAAATCTGTGGTATGGAGTTCTTCAACAATCTTCAGGTTAAAGCTATCATCTCACCTGCCATGAATCTTCTTCTAGACTCTGATATTACTCCTACGGAAGTTAAAGAAGCTCTTTTTGGGATGAAATAGAATGCAGCTCCTGGGCCAGATGGTTTCACTCCGTTCTTTTTCAAGAGTTGTTGGGAAACAGTTGGTGGCGATTTTACATATGCTATCCTTAATGCATTTAAATTTTGTAGATTTCCTAGAGGTGTCAATGATACCTTTATATGTCTTATTCCTAAAGTTAACAACCCCTCAAAGGTTGAAGACTTTAGACCTATAGCCTTGTGTAATACCATATATAAATGCATCTCTAAGGTTGTAGCGAACATAATAAAGCTAGTCATTAATGACATTGTGCAGGCTAATCAATCAGCTTTTATTCCTGGCAGATCTATACAGGACAACATTTTGCTTTCACATGAACTTCTCCAGGGGTATGATAAGAAGCATGGCACGCCTAGATGCTCAATCAAATTGGATATCAGGAAAGCATATGATACAATAAGCTGGGATGCTATTTTAGCTATGATCAAGGTTTTTCACTTTCCTCCTTCAATGGCCAAATATATAGAGATGTGCATTGCAACCCCTTCTTTCTCAGTTATTTTGCAGGCAAGAGAGGTATACAGGAAGGAGATCCTTTATCACCCTATCTGTTTGTTCTAGTGATGGAAATTCTCAGCTCAGTTATAATCCAAAAACATCAACAACAAAGCCATCTCTCTTCATTCAAAATGTAACAGAGTGAGACTGTCACATCTAGCATTTGCGGATGATGTCCTCTTGTTTTGTAAGGGAGATTGTGCCACTGTCAATGCTGTTAAAGAGTGCTTAAAAACTTTCAGAGAAGCGATGAGGCTAAATAGTGGTAGAATGGTTCACAGACATATTTACAGGCATGCTTAGTTTATTATACATCAATTTAACACTATATGTGCCTTTTTTTGTAAGATTCCAGTGTAAAGAGTCTACTAGATTTCTAGTGGAGAGATAAACATTATGAATATGCATGTCAGTGTCATGATCGAATAGAAAATGTACAATAGAAGAATTCCAAGTTCTACTGTGTTGATTAATCAATTGTGAGACAGTAGTGTAATTAATATTTACAGGATAAGATGGAGGGATTTTACCAAATGGTATCCAAGAGTCTTCCCATATATTTATGCTTGTACCTGTTCCAATATGCCATGTGGAATTGTCTTTAATAAGAGGTATAATACACAACATACCTTGCTAGAACCAGGAGGATCCATTTTTTCTGCAAGTCTGTAAGATGTTAATATTCGGAAAATACTTACTCTTGAGCTGTGAAGCAACTAAGGAAGTTGGATTAGTAAGAATTTGCCAGAAAATTCTAGTTAGGTGAGCCAAGTTATTAAGTTTGGAGTCTCTAATGCCAAGACCTCCTGCTTTTTTGGATTGACATATGAAAGACCAAGTTTTAAGATAGCAAAGATTATTTTTTCCTGGATTTTTTCCCCACCATAAATCTCTTTGAATCGCATTAATTTTTTCCGTAATACCTAAGGGTAAAAGGAAAGTGCTCATATGATAGACAGGCATAGCAGAGGTTATGGACTTAATGAGAACAGTTCTAGCGGCTTGAGATAAAATTTTACTTTTCCAACCATAAATCTTCTTGTTAACTTTAAGGATTAAATCATTGAAAATCTTAGATTTGGGCTTGCCAAGAAAGAGTTTTGTACCCAAGTAATTTTCTCCCATGACAATTCTTTTCATGTTAAGAATCTTTTGTATATCCACAACTTTACAGCTAGGAATATTTTTGCTAAAGTGAACTCTCGACTTTTCAAAATTTATCTCTTGTCTAGTGATATGACAGAAATCATTGAGGATAGAAAGAACAAAGTTTGCTTCCCTAATGTCTGCTCTACAGAAGATAAAGGCATCATCTGCGAATAGCATATGCGCAATGGGAGAGCTGTTTTTAGCTATTTTAATCCCACAAATATTATTAACAGAGACATGTTTATTTATAATTCTAGAGAGAATTTCCATACACAAAATGAAAAGAAGGGGGGACAACGGATCACCTTGTCTAAGACCTCTTTTAGATTTGAAGTGACCATGGGGTGTGCCATTAACAATGACCGAGAAATGAAGTGCCATAAAAATATAGTTTACAACCTTAAATATATGGTTTTACTTAACTTTATTATTGAATGACATAATTACTTATATCAATATTTAAAAACCGACTCGTTCGTGCGTTATTTTTGTGTTTTTAGTACAAATTTTTTAATAAGACCAATAAAAAAATGTGTAAATAGTGAATTTCTTAAGAGCTGAAATGAAAAACCGAAACCGAGGATACCTACTAGCTAGGAACCAGTAGTTATGGGTAAAGTTACACAATTTTAAGAACTACGAAGAACCGAAACCACAAAATTAAATAGTTCTTAGTTCTTACAACACTAGGAACTGGACCATTGACACCCCTAGATGTAGTAGCTCCACATGGACCTAAAAAAAATATAGACAAAGTATTATTTTATGCAAAACCTTAAAAGAACTGGTCGTAGCACGGATCACATTATATATATATATATATATATATATATATATATATATATATATATATATATATATATATATATATATATATATATATATATATATATATATATATATCACTCTTAGTCATAGTGTTACTAAAACTCTACTTATGTTCGCCATGGAATGAAGAAGAATTGTTTTCATAAACAGAGATTTTGTGCTCCACACTAATTCCCTATCTAACTGGGAAGTCGTTTGCATGTTTGTTTGTTGCAAGGAACTATGGTGGACTGGTCTAAAAACTAGCAATATTTCAACACTGATTTGTTTGTTGCAATGAAGTGATGAACTATGGTGGACTAGGTCTAAAAGGGCTTACAATATTTCAACATAAAGCCTTGTTAGCGAAAATTTTGTGGGCATTCTTTCTGATGAACATCATTTGTTTCACACTGGATACTTTCCCACGTACAGTCAATTTCCTTGATGCTAAAACCAATCAAGTCAATTTCCTTGATGCTAATGAAGAGTGGCTCCTACTTTTTCCTGAGTCCATATATAGTTCACCACAAACCTGCCATTGTTTCTGACCATTGTCCAATTCTCCTAAATACCCATCCTACTTCAATCAATTCTCCAAAACCTTTCAAGTTTCAGTCTATGTGGACAGATCATAAACACTACAACCATATCATTTCAAATAGCTGGCCAACACACATTCCTCACCATTCACTACCACACAATCCTCTTCATATCTCGTATAAGCTCAACTCAACAAATAAAGCTCTCCAAATCTTAAACAAAACAACTTTTGGCAACATCTTCCACCAAATAAATGCTCTCAAAATCAAAATAACTCATATCCAATCTAGGGTACCTAATATAATAAACGTCGCTTTTGAAAGAGAAGCCCTGATCAACCTTGACACTCTCCTTGATCATGAAGAAAAATTATGGAAACAAAAATCTAGGGATCAAGAGATTGTCGAAGGCGATAGAAACACAAAATATTTTCATATCAAAACTTTAAAAAATAGAAAGTTTAACAGGATTGAAGGGATACGAAATATGGATGGGTCTTGGGCACAAAACAATAATCAGATTGGCAAAACCTTTGTAAATCACTTCAATTCTTTCCTAAATGAACAATGCATTGTGAATACAAGTTCCATTCATGATCTTTTCCCACAGTCCATCACTTCGGAAGAAAATCGTGACCTTAATCGGCCTGTTACCATGATTGAAATCAAAGAGATTCTTTTTAGCATTGGCGCCTTAAAAGCATCAGGGCCAAATGGGTTTCCGACTTTGTTCTATCAATCCTCTTGGGATATCATCAAACAAGATGTGTTTCTTCTAGTCTCAAAATTCTTCTCTCAAGGTCTCTCCCTAGATAGGATCAATCAAACTAATATAGTTTTGATACCTAAGACCTCTAATCCTGAATGCTGTACAGATTTCAGACCCATCAGTCTGTGTAATATAGTGTATAAAATCATTTCTAAAACTCTTTCTAATACACTAAAAGTTCTCATCTTTCCTTGTATCTCCCCTTACCAAAGTGCTTTTGTTTATGGTAAACAAATATCTGATAATGTCATCCTCGCACATGAGATTTTTCACACTATGAAAAAAAAAAAAGGGAACTCAGGTCTCATGGCAATCAAACTAGATATGGCAAAAGCTTTTGACAAGGTCAATTAGAAATCTCTTTTTCTCATTCTTGAATCTATTGGTATTGACCCACACTTTGTAAATTTGGTCCATCTTTGTATATCCTCTCCCCAATTCTCTGTTCTCATAAATGGCCCTCCGCATGGTTTCTTTAAGTCATCTAGAGGTCTCCATCAGGGCGACCCCCTATCACCCCTTCTCTTTATTTGCTGTATGGAAGTTCTTACTAGAATCATAAAAAAAAAAAGTGCGGAAAAAAAAAAGATAAATGGCATAAAGATCTCTAGGAATAGTGAGGCTCTCACCCACCTTCTATTTGCGGACGATGCTTTCATTTTCTGTTGGGCTAATCAATTTGAAGCAGAAACTGTTATTGATATACTCAATGAGTTTTGTCAAATAACAGGTCAAGAAGTAAACTACACCACATCAGGAGTCCACTTTAGTAAAAACATGTCATCTCATCAAATTGATTCTTTAAAGAGGATTCTCAACATGAGAAGTGTTCGGGTTTATACCAATATCAATCGATTCCCCCACTACACAGATAACTTGTATTTGAACATAATTCAACTCCAAACAAATTCTAAATATCAACTATAATCTATACTAACATGTCCAACTCGCTAAACAACTATTAACAACAAATAATAATATAAAGCAGTAAAAGCAAACCACAACACAAAGATATACCGTGGTTCGGACAATGGTGTCTACTTCCACAAGAGCTAGTTCTTTATAAAGTGGGAAGGAAGATTACCATCTCTCCTTTCAGTCTCTCACCTTACTATATCACTCTTATCTCTTTACAGGGTTGTCTCTCTATAAAGGTTATCTTTCAATCTTGATAGCTTTCAAGATTGGGTTTTCTCTGACTTTTGTGCTGCCTTTCGTGTGTTTGCTGGGTGTTAGGTTTTGCCAAAAACTCTAACTCTTATTGCAAACTCGCAGTCCCAATTTTCTTCTGAAAATAGACTTGGGCACGGGTCGCACCTCAGGCAAGACCAATCTGAGCGCGGGTCACACTGAAGGTACTGGAAGTCTTCCACGGCATGGGCGTGGGTCGTGCCTTGGTCAAGGCCAATCTGAGCGCAGGTCGCACTCTGACATTTCCACACAGAATGAATTTCGTTTTCTCTCCTCATGTGAGGGATAACGCCAACAATCTCCCCCTCCCGAACAGTGAGGGGGGCTTCCTCCATGCAATTTCCAAATCAACAGGAGGAGTGTGCTACCATTCTGGCAATAGCACAACAAACATCAAACTTACTTTTCGGTAAGACTTTGGTCATCATATCCGACCCGTTCTTGTCGATATGGATCTTCTCGATACACAAATGCTTATCTTCGAGTACTTCTCTAATCCAATGATAACGCACATGTATGTGCTTGGATCTAGAATGAAAACTCGGATTCTTGCTCAAATGGATGGCGCTCTGACTGTCACATAGAACTACAAATTGTTTCTGCTTTAGCCCTAGTTCGTCGAATAACATCTTCATCCATAGCAACTCTTTGCAACACTCAGTGGCCGCAATATACTCGACTTCTGTAGTGGAGAGGGCAACACACTTTTGCAACTTTGATTGCCAAGAAACTACTCACCCTGCAAAAGTAACCAGATAACCGGAGGTGGACTTCATCGAGTCAACATCACCTGCCATGTCTACATTAGTGTAGCCTTCAAGTAAGGGATTACTTTCACCAAAGCATAAACACTATTTAGAAGTGCCCTTGAGATATCTCAATATCCACTTAACACCTTCCCAATGCTCTTTCCCCAGATTTGACAGAAATCGGCTTACGACACCAACGGCGAAAGCAATATCCGGCTTGTACATACCATTGCGTACATAAAGCTGCCCACTGCTGATGTATAAGGAATCTTTTCCATCTGACTCTACTCATGCTCACCCTTTGGACACATCTCTTTGGTCATACGAAACTGGCCACCAAGCGGACAACTGACTAGCTTCGCTTGATCCATGTTGAATCTCTTCAACACCTTCTCAATGTAACTTTCTTGAGAAAGCCACAACTTCCCACTCTTTCTGTCACGAGTGATCCACATCCCAAGTATCTACTTTGCTTGACCCAAATCCTTCATCTCAAAGGACTTACTCAAGTCTTTCTTCAGCTTGGATATCTTATTGATGTTTGGGCCAACTATCAACATATCATCCACATACAGCAATAGCACTATGAAATCCCCATCTGGAAATCTCTGAACAAACACACAATGATTAGAAGCAGACTTCTTGTATTATTGCTTTGCCATAAAGAAATCAAACTTTATGTACCACTATCTCAGTGCTTGCTTCAACCCATACAAGCTCTTTATCAGCTTGCATAGTAGGTGCTCCTTGCCTTTGACCTCAAACCCCTCTGGCTGGTCCATGTAGACATCTTCTTCAAGGTCTCCATGAAGAAAAGTTGTCTTAACATCTAGCTGCTCAACCTCTAGGTTCATACTTGCGGCCATACCCAATACCACCCGGATAGAAGTCATTTTCACTACAGAAGAGAAAATCTCATCAAAGTCAACACCTTTCCTTTGACCGAATCCCTTCACAATAAGACGAGCTTTGTGCCTTGGGTGATGATTGTTCTCCTCATGCTTGACTTTGTATATCCACTTATTCTTGAGAATTTTTCGTCCTTGCGGTTTCTCAACTAACTCATAAGTGTGCTTCTTATGCAAAGAATTCATCTCATCATGCATGGCCTTCAACCATTTCTCCTTGTTTGTACCCTCAAGTGCCTCTTGATAGTACATAAGTTCTCCACCATCCGATAGTAGCACGTATGTATGTGGTGGATACCTGGTTGAAGCTAGTCTCTCTCTGTCTGACCTCCTTGCCCTATCTGCTGGTGCCTCAGGAGGATGCACTTCTGCTTGCTCTAGTGGTGGTTCATGCATCTCATCTGCATCTTCTATACCAATAGGTTCTATCCCATCATGAGCAATAGGATTCTCATCATGAGCTTCAGGCTCATGGTTATCTGCATTCTTAATGCCTTCTGCACGTTCCACAGTAGGAACTTCTGGTTCTGAATCAACAAGATCATTGGTAAACGCCTATAGCTTCTCACCCTCTTCAAAGTCTGCTATGGTTTGGTCTTCCAGGAACACAACATCTCGACTTAGGATTACCTTCTTATTAATCGGATCATAGAGTTTGTAACCAAACTTTTCATCTCCATAACCCAGAAAAATGCACTGCTTGGCTTTGTCATCAAGCTTGGATCTCTTATCCTTCGGAATATGCACAAATGTCCTGCACCCAAATACCCTCAAGTATCCATAATCAACATCTCTGCCTGACCATACTCTCTCTGGATAGTCACTATTTAGAGGCTTCAACGACTATAGGTTGATCACATGCACGGCTGTATGCATTGCTTCTACCCAGTAGGTTCTAGGTAGCTTAGAGTGAGATAGTATACATCTCATCCTCTTTACAATGGTACGGTTTATTCTCTCTACTATTCCATTCTATTGCGGTGTCTTGGGAACGGTCTGCTCATGACGAATCCCATGACTCTGGCAATACTCTTCAAATGGCCCAATGTACTCACCCCCATTATCTGAGCGAATACACTTCAACAACTTCCCAACCTCTCTTTCCACCATGCTGTGGAATTTCTCAAACACACCAAGTACTTCATCCTTGGTCTTCAGACTATATGCCCACATCTTTCTTGACGTATCATCAATGAAGGTCACGAAGTATGAAGCTCCCCCATGGGACTTCACTTTTATAGGACCACATAAGTTTGTGTGCACTAGTTCAAGGACATTGTCCTTTCTATGAGACAGGAATCTTTGGAAAGACACCCTGTGTTGCTTTCCTACCAAACAGTGAGTACATGTATTTAAATGTGTACCTTTAATGTCTGGCAAGACCTTTTGCTTAACAAGAACTTCCATCCCTTTTATGCCCATATGACCACGATCTCTTGTGCCACGGTTGAGGAGGAAGCTTCTTCTTACAGCATTCATACGCTTTACACAAACTAGCCTGTGTTTTGTAAAGAGAGCAAGTTTTCTTCCATCTGGCTGCTACAATGGAACCTCTGCTCAGTTTCCATTCCCCGTTACCAAACGAGTTTACAAAGCCATCGTCATCTAATTTCCCAGCCGAAATTAGGCTTAACCGTATGTCTAGGACATGTCTTACATCCTTGAGTGTCAAGGTGTAGTCGACAGTGGTTTCTACATGAACATCTCCAATGCCTATAATCTTCGAGACGCCACTATTATCCATCCTCACTTCACCATATTCACCATAGTTGTAGGTAGTGAAGAATCCCCTGTGCAGTGTGACGTGATAGGATGCTCCTGTATCTATCACCCACTCTATATCCTGACATGAGCTACTAAGATAGCACACACCACAATCTGATACAATTCCCACTAGATCGTCGACTAGTGCAGTAGTATCTCTGCCTGTGTTTCCGTTCCTCTGCACCATGTCTTCATGTACACAGTTATTCTTCTCATCCCTCTTCAGTGTTCTGCACTCATATCTGAAGTGACCTTTGGTGGCACAATAGTAGCATTGCCTCTCTGCCTTAGGAGTTCTAGCTTCACCCCTAGATTTACTTCTGTCATCACCTCTAGAACGAGATGGTTTTCTACTTTTACCTCTCCCCCGTTTCTCTGTGAAAAGGATCTCTGAGTGAGAGGAGCTGCTTTTTGAACTCTTTCTAGTCTCCTCATTCAACAAAGACGTGGTAGCATCTCTATGGTAATAATTCCATCCTTGGCTGCTCCGTGTAGAGAGACTGCTAATGTCTCCCAACTTTCGGGTAGAGAGCCTAATAGAAATAAAGCCTCAACTTTGTCTCCCAAATCAATCTTCATCAAATGCATCTGATTGATGGTATTCTGTAATTCGTTAAGATGCTCAGACATTGAAGAACCTTCTTGGTACTTCGTGTCGGCAAACTTCTTAACGACCAACACTTTGTTTCCGTCCGACTTCCTCTCATAAAGGTCTTCGAGTTTCTTCCACAAGCTGAAGGCTGTAGTCTCTTGGGACACATGGTGAAAGACACTGTCGTCAATCCACTGTCGAATGTATCCAATCGCTTTTCTGTCAAGCTTTTTCCACTCAGCCTCATCAGTCTTTTCTAGTTTTACTCCTTCATTCTCAATGGGTAGTGCCAAGTCCTTGCAGTATAGCAAGTTTTCCATCTTGGCTTTCCAGATGGTGTAGTTCTTCCTATTCAGACTTGTCATGCGATTGTTCACGGACTTGTCCATCTCTTCAAGTTATTTAAACTCAAATCTTCTCTCAGAAATTTTGTCAAACACCTTCCGACCAAGATTTGGATAACACCCTAGGCTAATCTAACCAAGGCTCTGATACCACTTGTTGGGGTTTATATCAATACCAATCGATTCCCCCACTACACAAATAACTTGTATTTGAACACAATTCAACTCCAGACAAATTCTAAATATCAACTACAACCTATACTAACATGCCCAACTCGCTAAACAACTATTAACAACAAATAATAATATAAAGCAGTAAAAGCAAACCACAACACAAAGATATACCATGGTTCGGCCAATGGTGCCTACTTCTACAAAAGCTAGTTCTTTATAAAGTGGGAAGGAAGATTACAATCTCTCCTTTCAGTCTCTCACCTTACTAGATCACTTTTATCTCTTTACAGGGTTGTCTCTCTGTAAAGGTTATCTCTCAATCTTGATAGCTTTCAAGATTGGGTTTTCTCTGACTTTTTTGCTGCCTCTCGTGTGTTTGATGGGTGTTAGGTTTTGCCAAAAACTCTAACTCTTATTGCAAACTCGCGGTCCCAATTTTCTTCTGAAAATAGACTTGGGCGCGGGTTGCGCCTCGAGCAATACCAATCTGAGCGCGGGTCACGCTGAAGGTACTGGAAGTCTTCCACTGCATGGGCGCGAGTCGCGCCTTGGTCAAGGCCAATCTGAGCACGGATCGCACTCTGACATTTCCACGCATAATGAACTTCGTTTTCTCTCCTCATGTGAGGGATAACGCTAACAAGAAGGATTACCCCCGGTGAGAAATACTTGGGTTCAACTCTTTTTATGGGGCAACCAAAATCTGAAATCTTTGATAATCTCATTCAAAAGATTAACAAGAAAGTAGCCAGCTGGAAGAGTAAAATTCTCTCATAAGCAGCTCGTATTATCCTTCTAAAATCCATAACCTCAGCTATCCCTGTCTACCATATGAGCACCTTCCTCATTGCCTTGTCTGTCACCAACAAACTTAATGCTCTGCAAAGGGATTTCTAGTGGGGGAAAAACGGAGACAAGAAACATCCTCTTTATCTAAAAAATTGGTCCTTCATCTGTAAATTCAAAGGAAATGGTGGGCTGGGTATACGAGACATGCATTTAAACAACTTAGCTCATCTAAGTAGGATCCTCTAGGACATCTAGACAAAACCTCAATCCTTGCTAGCAACACAGCTCAAAGGTAAGTATTTCCCCTTCACAAGATTAAATAAAACTATCAAGAAACAAGATACTTCATGGTTTTGGCAAGGGATGATGGAAATTTTGCCCCACCTCATGAAACACACCACCTGGCAAGTAAGATCTAGCAGTGACATAAATATTTGGGAAGATCCTTGGATACCAAATACAATAGGAGTGAAACCACCCACTCACACCACCATCAACAATCTATATATGTCAGTATCACAACTCATTAATCAAACCACCAAATCCTGGAACTCAAACATTCTTTGTGAACTTTTTGATCAAATCACAGTGAGCCAAATCCAAGCTATCCACCTATCCAAAAACAGACAAACTGATAAGCTCTATTGGAACCTCACAAAAAAAGGGAAACATACAGTGAAATCCATGTACTGTAGTTTGAGTTCCTTTACAACCAACAATCACCGCTGTCCTGGGAGTGACACTAATGGGGACTTCAAGTGAGAGAACAGGAGTAACTTAGGTTATTCTAACCCTGCGATCTGGTGTACCTGTTTTTCCTAAAATAGAAGTTATTAGTTTAGGTTATTAGATCCTATCCTCTTCTCTTTCCATTTTTTTCCTTTTTGGGTAGCTTCAGACCACCTGAGTAGAGATTCGATCTTTATCCTGATAACCATTTCATCATGGCTTCAACCTCCTCATCCCACCCCTCTCTCTCCCCACCTCCTCCTTTTCTTTGGAGCTCTCTATTTCATAACCGTAGCTCAGTCTTCAAAGACCCATCGAAGTTAAATAGTTCAAGCACCCATCTTTGAAGATGGGGCTGCTGTAGTTCCACAAGATATCATTGATGAAGGTATAAGTGAATGGAAGGACACGGTGATAGGGTATTTCTTGGATAAGAGGTTGGGTTTTCCTTTTGTGAAGAGTACATTGGAAAGAACTTGGAAACTCAAAGGTACTATGGAGATAACTACAAACAGGGAACTATTTTTATCAGGTTTGCTATGATTGAGGACAAACAAATGGTGCTGGAAGGTGGTCCTCTCTTCATTGTAGGTAAGATATTTGTAATTCGGCCTTGGTCACCTGAGGTTGAAGGACAAAGAAGCAATATTAACATTGTTCCTATCTGGGCAAAAATCTTTAAAGTTCCAAAAGAACTCTGGACAAAGAATGGCCTCTCATATTTGGCTAGCTTGATTGGTGAGCCACTCTGTATGGATGGAGCTACATCGGAGAAAAAAAGGCTGGACTTTGCAAAGGTATGCATTACTATTCCCCTAGACTTCGACTTCCCCGCATCAGTAAAGCTTAAGCTTGGGGGTAAACATGTTTTTCTGGATGTGGAGTATCCTTGGAAGCCTCCATCTTGTACCATCTGCTATCGGTTTGGGCATGCTACAAACAAATGTCTAGCCTCGCCACCTTAGGTCTGGGTTCCTAGGGGAAGAAATGCTAGAGCACAAGAAAGGACGATCAGCTACTACAAAAGAACTCCAGCTCATCTGGCGCTATCTCGCCTCGAACTTCGAAAATTTCTTCAAATTTGCAGACTCTGATTCGAATTGTCCTGTCTTGAACACCCAAAGACAAAGAAATGTCAATTTAGCTTTTGCATATGTCAATGAAGCTTCTGTAAGCATCAGACCCGCTTCTCAGTTGGCATCCTCAGAGTTCACTGAGGCTGGACATGGTGACACAAATGGTCAAGCAGAGCAGCACCAGCAAAGAGTTACTCCTCTTAACCAAATCCCAAATAGTAGAGAAATAAACATGTATGAAGGGTTAGTTATTGGAAATGAGGATGTAGATGACAATCTCTCAGAGAGTGAATCTGAGTTATTTGGGGATACGTATATAAGGGATCTAACGCTTGCACTGCCTAAGAGCACATCAAAGTATGCAGCGCCTTCTGAGAATCAATGGACTACTGTGAAGCCAAAAAGAAGCAAAAGGATCCAAGAGCGTTCTTCAGGAGAAATAAAGCCTACACTTGCAATGATGAAGAAGATTAAGTCGTTAACCAAGAACAAAAAGATGAGACATCTTGAGGACTACACAAAAAGTTTTGGGATGACACTTTGGGACTCACTTATGTGTGTTGCGCTTGCGAAGGTTTCTTTTGTAACTATGAGAAAGCGCAAACTCATCTTAGGAAAGATCATCCTAAGATTGTAAAGGAAATCATGACTAGGAAGTAGGATTCCTAGCTCTACTTTCTTAGGGTTCGGTTGTAGCATGTCTAGTGATCTCAGGTATGTTAGGCTTATAGTCTGTCGATTTGCGTCTTTGTGTGCCTCTTTTTAATGATCTAACTCTTAGGGAGGCTTGTAAGGTTTACCCTTTTGCAATATAAACCGGTGGGGGTCTGCCTTAACCCCATAACTTTTTCAAAAAATAAACATGGTTTTTTGGAACAACACCTATCGACCTTGTCACTCCCTTTTTGCCTGGAAATGTTACCACAACATTATACCAACCAGAGAACACCTATCCACCCTTTTTCATATCCAAGACAGGAATTGTTTGCTATGTGGAACTCAAACAGAAAGTTTGCATCATATTTTACTTGACTATAATTTCACAAGAGCTGTATGGTTTAACTCTCCTTGGCATTTCAGGCTGGAAGGTTCACAACATCTAACTACAAAGGAATGGATATACTTCTGGTTCATACCACCATCTGCTTGGCAAATTGAACAAATTACTTGGACCAATATATGTCTACTGTTATATAATAGTATTTGGCTGGAAAGATGCAATATACTGTATAACAATTTAAAAACTTCTCTACTCAAGATTCAAAAAAATTTGCAAGACCATTTTGACAAGCCAACTAATCATTTGCAGGAACAAAAGAGAAAGCAGCAAAGAACTACAGGGATATCATCTTGGATAAAACCACCAGCTAACTTCTATAAATTTCCACAATAATGGGGACATTTTTAGGGGAGACTGGGAGTGAGATAACTTAAGTTGGTTTCTGATCCAGTGCTCTATTTCATTACCTAGAATAGGAAAATAACCATCTCAACCAAAATTCTTATCCTAAACCTCCTTCTTTTCTTTCTACTATTGGTAAAATCCTCCACTGATTACAGTGAGAGTTCTTTAGTGAAAGCAATCCTAATTTCCACTATTGGTAAAATCCTCCATTGTTAACAGTGTGAGTTCATTAGTGGAAGCAAACATCTTCCTCCTGTCCACTAAAACAGCTAAGAGAGATGGCTTCTACTTCATCCTCTCCTGTTATGTCCTGGAGCTCTTTGTTCCAAAATGGTGGTGCTACTGATACAAATGTCCAACTTGAATGGTTTGAGGCTGAAGAGATAGATGGAATCACAGAAATTCCATACTCCATAGTTGAAGAAGGTAAGAACATATGGAAAGACCATCTTGTTGGGTTCTTTATAGATCGTAGACTCCCGTTTCCCCTGGTAAAAAGACATTTGGATTCAGCATGGAAAACAAAAGCCTCTTATGTTATATCCACAGACAAACTAAAGAACTATTTTATTTCAAGTTCTCCAATGACGAAGATAGGAGTATGGTTCTCGATAGTGGACCAATTTTCATAGCAGGGAGAATCTTCATTGTAATGCCATCGTCTGAAGAAGTAGAATCACAAATGGAAAACATTTCATCTCTTCCCATTTGGGTAAAGCTTACAAACATCCCTAAGCAACTTTGGTCCAAGAAAGGTTTAAGCTTTATTGCTAGCAGATTAGGAAAGCCACATTGTTGTGATGTGGCTACATACTCTCAAGATGCAAAGACTTGATTTTGCAAGGGTCTGTGTAGTAGTCTCGAGCACCTCAAAGTATCCTAAAAGTCTAAACTTTAAACTGAGAAATGGTAAAGAGTTGAAGATTGGAGTGGAGTATACTTGGATCCCCATATGTTCTCACTGTGTAAAGTTTGAACATAACACTAATAAATGTCCACACAAACCAGTGAATGCAAGTCCTCAAACTCAAGCCACAATCACTGCTATTCCCCCAGTGTTGACAAGCAACGAGATCCCAGTCAATGTAACCAGAGAAGAGGTGACTCCACCACAGACTTGTAATGTTACCAGTAACGCACCTGAAGCGATTGAGAATACGAACCCTGCAACCACAATCATTGGAACCATACAAGTGAATCAGCCGCAAGCTAGTACTACCACTAGTAAAACCCCTCAAGTCATCCAGAATAGTCACCCTGCAGCTGCTGTTGAATGTAGTAATAGATTCAGTAGCCTTGAAACAATTTCAGAGATTTTGCCAGATACTACTGCTGAAGAGACAACACCACCTACAGAAAAAGAGATACCTTTCTGTAGAGAACATGGTATGTACCAACTTTTAGTTGAAGAAGGCAATGATGTGGAGGATGACTTCTCGGAAGGAGAAGCAGAGATTTTTGGGATCAAATCCAAAAAACTAGCATTAGTAACTCAACTGATGCTACTTTAAAACCAACACAACCCCCAAAAAGCAAAAACAACAAGAAATATTCACCTCCAATAGCTCATTACAAGAAGAAGTATGTCTCACAGAGCCAAAAGGGGAAGGACACTCCACCTAGCACTGAGCGGATTGTCAGAGGGAAGCCCAATGGACAGGGTAGGGGTAAACATTAACATGTCTTCATTTATCTATGACAAACTTTTGTGTGTGGAACATCAGAGGTCTAAATAACCCTACAAAAGCAAAGGAAGTTAGGTTGTTTAGAGAAGCTAATAAGATTAGTCTCATGGGCTTACTTGAAACTAAAGTTAAGCAGGATAAATATGATTTTTTGAGCAAGTTATGCTGGCCTTCGTGGAAATCTATACATAACTAACATAACTATAGAAGCAACATCTCTGGTAGAATATGGGTTGCTTGGGATGACAGTGTTGTTAATATTGAAAAGTTTCATGAAACTTCACAGTTGATGCATTGTAAGGTTTCTTTCCTTCATAATCTTAGCAGTCTCATATTAACTGTGATTTATGCAAGCAATGAACCTGATGACAGAGACCTTTTGTGGCATGATCTTTGTTCTTTGAGCAGAAACATTAAATCCCCATGGTGTGTGTTAGGGGATTTCAATAATGTCTTATACTCTTTTGAGAGAATAGGTTGTGAACCAGTGCACCCCAAAGAAACTGAACCCTTTGCTGCATGCCTCACCTCTACTGGTCTATATGATATTAAAGCTACAGGTTGTTTCTACACTTGGACAAACTATAGTGATGCTTCTTCTAGGAGATGGTCCAAGATAGATAGATGCCTAATAAACTGTGAATGGAGTTCCTCGTTTCCCAATTCACAAGCTGAGTTTCTCACCCAAGGCCCATCAGATCACTCGCCCATTTTTCTATCCATCCTTGATGCTGAGAGAAGCAAACCACCTTTTAGATTATGTAATTCATGGTCTTTACACCCAGAGTTTGAACCAATCCTTCTAAGCTGTTAGAGCACACCTCTGCAAGGTAATCCTAGTTTCATTCTTTCAAAGAAACTCAAGATCTTAAAAGGTTCGCTAAAAGGCTGGGCAAAGGTACATTTCTCTGATTTCAAAAGGAAGAAAGAAGCAATACAAACTGACCTCAATCTTGTTCAACTATAACTGCAAAGTAAACCAATGGATCCAACACTATGTGCTTTAGAAGCAAGAGCTAGGGCACAACTGAGCTTACTCATTGAGATGGAAGCAATGGACCTTGCACAAAAAACTGATTGTGATTGGATGCTAATGAGTGACAGATGCAATGAATACTTTTACAACTCTATAAAGGAGAAGAAGGGTTGAAGTTCAATCTGGCACATCATTGATGATAAGGAAAATAGGATAGAAGGACAACAACCAATTTCTGAGGCCTTTATCAGATTCTATACTGAGTTGCTAGGATCTCCCTCAATTGCTTATTGCACAGCTAATTTAATAGAAGGGATAGAAGTCAGAAATGTTATAGACTATGTCACTGCAGAAGAAATCACAAAGGAAATTAGTGGAGCTGAAATCCGAAATGCTATGCTTTACATAGAAGACAACAGAGCTCCAGGTGTTGATGGTTTTAATGTTTTCTTCTATAAGAAGTACTGGGCTATAGTTGGTGCTGATGTGATTAAAGCAGTGAAATTCATGTTCACTACAAAGTATATACATAAAGGTACCAATTCTACCATCTTGTGCCTTATTCCTAAGAAACCTAATGCTTCAAAAATAGGGGACTTTAGACCAATTTCATGCTGTAATGTCATTTATAAATGTGTGTCTAAGATTCTTACTTGCAGAATGAGCCCCTTTATTTCATCTTTGGTTTCTTTGAATCAATCTGCTTTCATCCCTGGAAGAGCAATACAAGACAACCTCCTTCTAGCTCATGAGCTCATTCGAGGTTATAACAGAAGTCACGGTACAAATAGATGGGCTATTAAGGTGGATCTCACAAAGGTTTATGACTGTATTAGTTGGCAAGCACTTGAACTTATGCTCAACAAGTTCAAATTTCCTAGCTTGTTTGTGGATTGGCTCAAGATGTGTTATATGACTCCCACTTTTTCAGTTCTTGTCAATGGCACCCCTTATGGCTATTTTGAAGGAAAAAGAGGGTTGAGAAAGGGTGACCCAATATCACCCTACCTTTTTGCTCTAGTCATGGAGTTCCTAGGTGCGGTCTTTTGCAAAAGAGTGCACGCTCTAGAGGCATTAAATTCTACTCGAAATGCAGGAAACTCTCTATAGTACATCTCTGCTTCGCTGATGATGTAATGGTTTTCTATAAAGGCGAGGTGGACTATATTCTGGCTATCAAAGATGTTCTCTCCTCGTTTACTAGTGCTACAGGACTGGACATAAATGTTAGTAAAACCACATTGCTAGCAGGGAGCATGAGTGATGCAGGAGGCAAAGCACTTGCAGACTTACTTGGTGTTACAATCATAAAGCCTCCTATAAAGTATTTGGGGCTTCCATTGACCTCTACAAGGCTTGGAATTAGGGAATGTCTACCCTTGGTGGAGAAGTTAACTTCCAGAATTTCTGACTGGAAGAATAGGACACTTTCTTATGCTGGGAGACTCCAATTGGTACAATCAGTACTATCATCTTTTCACACATATTGGGCACAATCCTTCATACTCCCCAAAACTGTGTTGAAACATGTCTCTAGAGTTTGCAACAAATTCTTATGGGCTGGTCCAACTCTTAGAAGGAAGATGCATCATGCTTGCAGTGAAATTCTTAGACTCAACAAAGATGAAGGAGGCCTTGGTATCATTGATGACAAAGTTTGGAATAGAGCTGCATATTGTGGACTCATATACAGGCTGGCGAGCAAGGAAGACTCTCTATGGGTCAAATGGACTTGGATGCATCAGATAAAAGAAAAGCACTTTTGGACCATGAGAACACCTACTGATTGTTCTTGGGCATGGTGAAATATCTTAAAGTATAGGACATATGCTTTAAAGTTCTGTCGGGTCCTCATTGCAAATGGCGAAACTACATCCTTCTGGCATGACCCATGGTGCTCAGAAATTCCACTTCTGTCAAATGCTCAAGCAAGATTGCATTTTGCAGTAAATGACACAACAAAGGTTGCAGATTTCATTGTCAATAGTCGATGGTCCAATATCATCACCAATTTACCTCAATGTGAGCTCAAATCTATGATAATAGGAACTCCTATTAATTCTTTGCTACCAAATGATCAGTTAGTGTGGACTGCTACAAGCAATGGAAAATACACTGTCAAATCTGCCTATGCAGGTCTTAAGGCTATTCGAAGGAAGGTAAAGTGGTTCAGAGTTGTTTGGGGTAAGCTCGTCATTCCCAAACACTCCTTTACTACTTGGCAACTTTTTGCAGGTGCGCTTCCTACTCAAGATAAACCGATGCAAAAAATATCTTGAATCACTTTCGAGTTGTTGTTTATGTGACGGTAATGCGGGGAGAAAATTCACATCACTTGTTTTTCGATTGTTCTTTCTCAAAACAAGTGTGGTCATATGTGAAAGCTCTACTTGGTTGGGGATCTGCGGTTAAAACTTCTGTGTCAGAATGGTATGATATCTTTAGAAGGTGTAGGGGTGTCTCTAAAAAAGGTGAAATTGCAAAAGCCTTGATATGTGCAACGGTCCTCTTTGGATTTGGCAAGAAAGAAATGCTAGGAGGTTTAGAAATCGAGAGTACTACGCCTCAATTACTCTATTGGAGAATGGTCAAGACTATGAAGTCAGTATTTGCAATGTGCAGTCAAGGACATGGCCCGATAGTATTGGTACAAGAGAGTTTATGCACCGTAATAGGTGCGCAAGTGAACTACGCCCCTCAACGCGTTCATTAAATGCTCATGGATCAAAACCAGAGAAGATGAAGTTATGTTGAACCCAAATGGATCGATCATCGCCAGCCAGGTTGTGGTCATGAAGGTGTCCTACAGATCGGAATAGAGAAGGAGCTGTTCTTGGTGCTTACGGGGAGCTCACTCAATATATCGATCCACGTTTTAGGAGCTATTGGCTGTTGAGAAAGGACTTGAGTGTGCACTTCTTATGAACCTTAAGAAAGTGAGAGTAGCTGCGACTCGTCTGAGCAATGCAGATCATTCAAGGTAAGGAAACCATCCCGTGGTATTGCACGAACCTTCACGCATCCATTACCCTCCTCATCACCATTTGGAGAAATTCAATATACAACACACATACAGGGAATGTAACAAGCCAGCAGACTACTTGTCAAAACTATGTAATATCAATTATGTAGTTTTTATGTATATCAATCACCCTCTTGATGCCAAACTATCAAAAATGATAGATGATGATGCAAGAGGCACCATGTACCAAAGGTTTCAAAGTTAATACAGGTTGGGGTCTGCCTAACCCCATAACCAATTCGGAAAAAATAAATAAATAATATATATATATAAAAATTAAATGTGGCATCCTGTTTCAAAAAAAAAATGGAAACTTAGCTGGTTATGGGTACTTATTAAGAGACTCTAATGGAAAATTCATTGTTGCAGGAACTGATAGAGGCTGGGCATCAAATGCTGAATCGGGAGAATGTAAGGGTTTACTCAGGGCAATCCTTTGGTGCAAGCAGCACCAATCATCAAAGCTAGTTATAGAGATGGATGTACAAGCCGTGGTCACCTTTTTGGAGAAGAAACAAGAAAGCTTAGCGTTTGAATCTGAAGCTATTCTCGGTGACGCGACTGAAGAACTAAAGGATCTACCTCTATCAACTATTGTATATATTAAACGTAGTGCAAACTGTTCTGCACATCTTCTTGCAGCTTATGCAACAAACCTTGTATCTACTGTATGGACTATTATCCCTCCATCTTGGCTAACTAGATGCCTGGAAAAGGATAATACATATGTAATCTCATCAGCTTCAGCCTGATAGATATATATAAATAAGACTTTGATTAAAAAAAAAAAAAAACCAATCAACTGCTAGCAAGTATTGGAAAGATGTTATCACAAGAAAAATGTAGTATGAAAGGCCCAAAATGGCGGGAGTCAATATCTCAAAGATCATTATTTAGCATCCCAACTCTTTCCAAAGTAATCTATCACTCGACTGCCTGATCAACTACTTTCTCATCCTACTGAACAGGTACCTATTCCAGCTTCAGTCTATCTAAAAGTGAATGTAGCAGTAGGAAGCTCGATAATGAGAGAAAAGAACCTTATAACTGAGCACTTAAGATTTTAGATATGGAAAAAGACATCATTAGAATGAGATAATTTTTAGCTTTAAGGGAATGATAGACATTTGATTAATTTTTTTTTATGAATTGGGTATGTATATAGGAAATTGTAGCATGTTTAGATATTCCTGTAGCATCAAACAATTTTGTATTGAAAGACTTCACAGTTAATTCTAACAAGAATACAGGCCAATACAAAGTAGAATGTAAGCGTGTTCGAATCACTATATATTTTCCTGAGGAAAATTTATATTTTTCTGATAACAAATATATTTTCTTCTATTCCATTGTTTAAATGTAGACATGAAAATTTTATTTTGGCACTTTCATTTTAGACATTTTCCACCTCCTCTACCTGTCCACCATAGGAAAATATCCTCACCTGAAAATGAGATTAATAACGTTGTTGTTGTTGTGTGTTTTTTTTACAACATAAATAAAAGCAAACTAAATAACAACTGGCCAACCCCGAAAACTTATTCACTATCGAGAATTGAAAGTGCTCTCGTGTGCAATGAAAACGACCTTAATGTCCATTTTATTCAGGAAATTTTTCCACAGCAAAATATAGACTTTCTTTGAGAAAATTTTCCGAAAATTCAAACATGGCCATAAGAATGTGCACGTCTTTACAGGGTTTTTTGTTGTAAAGTATAAACATCTAAATGAGTTTACCATGGTGGAAAAATGGTTCACTTTTAGAAATTCAATCTCGCTCTTCAAGAGTAAGAGTAATAAAGACATAGATTGAACATTGAAGTAGAATTATGATCAAGCTACCTGCGTTGTCATCACCTGATGTTGGTTGTAGTTGGGCCCAGAATTCATCAATTTCTCACAAGTGGTAGTATTCAGTTGCAAATCTTTAGACTAAAATTATAGTTATTTTTTTTCGTGTTATTCTCTAGATTTACTTAAAACTTAATCAACACTAAACCATTCTATCCAGTTTGGAGCGGACAAGAGTTCTTATTGCGTGAAGTGTTGTATGCAGATAAAAGAAAACAATAGAAGACAAGGACGAGAATAATGTAATAAACCAAGGCTGGATTAGGAGGTCCTCCTTAAAAAGATTTAAGCCCCTTCTAATGGTGCGAGAAAAACAACGATGGCGTCTTCCTTACATGATTCAAGGGTTAACAAGACTGACTTTGCACTAGAACGACTACCCTCTAGAACAAAGAATATAACTCTCTCTCAAGGCCGACGGGGAAGAAAGAAGAATAATATGGAGTAATGGTTTCTGTTTCTCTGAGATGGGTTTCTTATGAATTGTTTCAGGTATGGACGCACAGCCCCTGTATTTATAGGTGAAGGTCGGTCACAGCAATCCACAGTCCAACTCGCACAAGGACATGGTCGGTCAAGAGACCAACTCATACTAGGACTCTTAAAACCGATCTCACAGCAAAATAAAAACAGTTTAGGCTTTTGGTAAGCCACTACTCACTAGACAGCAAGCCCAAGGCCAAGCCCGACCCGACACGACTCGGCTCGGGGCGGGTGGGCACGCGTGTGTGCCTTTGGGTGAGTCCTCCCTCCTAACACAAAAGTATTTGTACCCTAAGGGCACGCCCTTATGGTAGAGTAATTCCTCATATACCTCACTTACTAGTGGTGATTCACCAATGTGGGACTAAACACAATGCACTAAAGTTGAGAGAACACACATAGTTCATCTCCTCCACTTTGCACACACACACAAGTATTTTGAAATACTCTTGGAGATTCCAACAATCCCCCACTATTTCAAAATACTAATAGTCCCCCACTATTTTGGAATAGGATATTACAAAAGAAAATGGTGATCAAAATGCCAGAGAGAATCGAAAAAACAATGCATAAGATACTGGTGCTTTTCGGGCTTGAACCAGTCATAGGGTAACATGTTTTATAATACGTGAAAGTGGTGGATTAAAAAATCTTTGAACCAACATTCCCTTGTAGTAAAATAGAGCATATGCACCCACATTGTTCTTTCATTATATGCCTGTTCTCGGTGTTGCTTTTTTGTCCCCAGACCGCTGTGTTCCATGAATGCTCTAGAGTACTTGCCTGAATACTCATAAGAACCGACCCAGTTCTACATTCACGTAGGTGGATATCCATCAAGTGTACAGAGCAGTTAGAATACACTATCTCAAAAAAATAATGGACTATGGATTCCATTAAGAGTAAAATAACTCATCCTTTCTCATTGCAATTCAAGTTATACAAAGTATACAAAAATGCTATCTAGTCATAGGGTGGGACGTCTCAAAGAAAGACAATAGCATACCAGAGCGACGAGGTGACTTGTTTTTTTCCTTTGAACATACTTCATGGGATCTCCAAATACATAGGTGGGGTTGCCGTCAATGTCGCCCTCTATCTAAGGCAAAAGTCCCATCCCCCTCGACGTTTCAACCACTTGTCTCCTGTTAAGCGGTTTTGTCAGAGGATCGGCCAAATTTAACTCTGACCTCACATAATCTAGAGCCACAACTCCAGATTCCAGCAGCTGCTTTATAGACTGTAGTCTCATACGAATATGCCTGCTTTTCTCATTATACAATTTGCTCTTTGCCTTTGCTATCGCGGCCTGACAGTCACAATGCATAGGTACAGCTCGAAGCGGTTTTGTACCAATAGGAAGATCTGCCAAGAGATTTCTAAGCCACTCAGCCTCAGCACTTGCTTTATCTAAAGCAATAAGCTCGGACTCCATGGTTGAACGAGCTATCAAGGTATGTTTAGAAGATTTCCAAGCAACTGCACCTCCACCTAGGGTGAAAATATAACCACTAGTGGATTTGATATCATGAGAATCAGATATCCAATTTGCATCACAATAACCTTATATCACAGGTGGAGTTTGTCTAAACCGTATGCCGTAATCCATTGTTCCTCTCAAGTACTTGGCTAGTCTCTCTAACACACTCCAATGTTCCTAGCTAGGACAATGAGTGTATCTGCTTAACCTGCTAACTGCATAAGCAATGTCAGGTCTAGTGCAATTCATCAAGTACATGAGACTACCAATAATTTGGGCATATCTAGACTGAAGGACACTATGTTGAGCATTTTTCTGAAGTTCACTAGTTGCCTCATAAGGTGTCGACACAGGCTTACTATCATAAAAGTTAAACTTCTTCAAAAACTTCTCAACATAATGCTCTTGTGAAAGCGTATAGCCATCACAGTTTCTGATGATTTTGATTCCAAGAATCACATCAGCTTCTCCCAAATCCTTTATTTCAAATTGGGAGGATAAAAACATCTTGGTGTTTCTCACAACATCAAGGCTAGGACTCATGATTAACATGTCATCCACATATAGACAGATAATCACATATGTATTCACATCAAAAGATTTAAAGTAAATACATTTATCAAAGATCATTTATGTGATATCCATTAGACATCATGACACTGTCAAACTTTTCATGCCATTGTTTTGGCGCTTGTTTCAACCCATATAAAGACTTAACTAACTTGCATACCTTATGCTCATTCCCTGGTACTATCGTACCCTCAGGCTGTATCATATATATTTCTTCATCAAGATCACCATTCAAAAATGCAGTTTTTACATCCATTTGATGAATAAATAAATTATGAATAGCAACTAGAGCCATTAGAACTATTATAGAAGAAATCCTAGTTACAGGAGCATAAGTATCAAAATAGTCAATGCCTTTTTTCTGGGAGAATCCCTTGACTACAAGTCTAGCCTTGTATTTCTCAATGGAACCATCTAGTTTCAATTTCTTTTTGAAGATCCACTTGTAACGAATAGGTTTGGCCCCAGGAGGTAGATCAACTATCTCCCATATGTGATTAGCTATAATCGAATCTAGTTCTGAGTGTATAGCATCCTTCCAGAAAGGTGCATCTCGAAAACTGATTGTCTCATTATACGTCATAGGATCATCATCAAGAAGAAACGTGTAAAAGTCATCACCAAAATTGGTGGATTTTCTGTCTCTTTTACTCTTTCAATTTCTTGTTCAGAAATTTCAGGATCCTGTTGATTGTTGTTCACTAGGAGCAACCAACCTCTCAATGCCAATTTTCAAAGGAAACAAATTCTCAAAGAAATCAGCATTTTTACTCTCTATAATAGTGTTAGCATCGACAAGGTTATTATCAGATTTTACTATTAAAAATCTATATCCAGCACGTACTATTATGAGCATAATCAATGAACATACAATCAACAGTTCTAGGTCCCAATTTTCTCTTTTTAGGTTCGTTCACAAGAACCTTTGCAAAACACCCCCACATTTTGAAGTATGTCAGGTTAGGTACATGACCTTTCCGTAACTCATATGGTGTCTTATTCCCTGTTTTCTTGTTGGGTATCCTATTCTGTATATGGCAAGCAGATAGGATTGCTTCCCCCCACAAGTTCAGGAAAGCTCCAGAACTTACAAGCATAGCATTCATCATCTCTTTTAGTGTTCTGTTTTTCCATTCGGCTACTCCATTAGACTCAGGAGAGTATGGTGGAGTAATCTCATGAATAATGTCATTCTTGTCACAAAAGTCCTAGAAGAGGTTAGACTCATATTCTCCACCCCTATCAGACCGAAGTCTTTTAATCTTATAGTTAAGCTGGTTTTCAACTTCAGCTTTGTGCTTGAGAAACATCTCACCTGCCTCATGCTTGTTTCTAAGTAAATATACCATGGTGTACCTAGAGAAGTTATCTATGAATGTAATATAATAAAACTTCCCCCCTCTAGACATGGTACTTCTGAATTCACCCAAATCAGTATGAATAAGAGTTAGTAATCCAATTTTATCTCTAGAAACAGTTCTGCAGGGTTTCTTTGTGGCTTTAGTCTCAGCACATATCTCATATTTATCATTAGAAAAATCTGAAATATCAGACAATAAACCACATGCTTTCATCATTTTCATATACTGAACATTCACATGTCCTAGTCTACCATGTCATATATTAAAAGAGTCAAGCAAGTAAGCAGAAGCAGATTCATTCTTATTAATAATAATGTTGTCAAGTACATTCAACATGAAAAGACCACTGTTATTACAATAACCTTTACCAACAAAACCCTCATTCTTTGTCGAGCTTTTAACTTGTCACTCTCAAAAGTCACCTTTGACTTGACTTTTCCCAAGAAGGGACCACGTAAATCAGATTCTAACAAATCTCAGGAACATGAAGAACATTACTAAGTGAAAGGGTTTTCCCTGAAGTTAACTTCAGAAGAATCTTGCATGTTCCCTCAACAGGAACAGACCTAGAGTCACCCATATAGACCTTTTCATCTTTCACTAGTATGTAGTCTGAGAAGGCTTCAACATCACCACAAACGCATGGTGGCACGGAATCTAGTACCAGTTCTTCTTCTTCCCAGTGACCATGAACACTTGTAACACCACAACAACAATAATATCATCTCCCTCAACTATATTAGCATTAGGAGGATCATCAGTGTCTTTCTTGTGCCTACACTGAAAAGCCCTATGTCCAGGTTTACCACAAACATAACAATTTCCATTGCGAGTACCACTCCTTTTAAAAGAAGTGTCTCTGACCTTGAAATTCTTATTTTTGTTGTACTTCTGCTTTTTAGAGGTTTTGTTAGATTTGCTGGGATTACCTTCAATGATATTGGCTTTAGAATGGAATTCCTTAGACAACACCTCATCCCGAATCTTGTTCTTTTCCTCTATGTGAATGTGAATGATCACATCCTCAAAAGTCATCTGCTTTCGCTTATGCTTCATACTATTTTTATAGTGTTTCCAAGACTCGGGGAGTTTCTCAATCAAACATCCAGCAACAAAGGTTTCGGGTAAATTAATACCCTCAGTTTTCAAATCATTAATCAGCACATGAAAATCATGGATTTGAGACGTTACATCTCTATCCTCTCTCATATGGAACTTTAGAAAATTCCCAATATCATATTTCTGAGTACCAGCATCCTCTATTATATATTTTTTGTTCAAACTCTCCCATATATCATGTGTATTCTTCTTTGAACAATAAATATCAAAAATTTCATTGGACAAGGTACTCAAAATAGCATGACGACATACCTTATTCCCATTGAGCCAAGCAGCTTGATTTCTTTTGAAATCATTAGAACCCTCCACAGGTGCTGTATCAGTGAGATACTTTGCATAGTTGAGTACATCTAGGGCTGTGAATACCCTTTCTCTCCATCGCTTTAAGTGTGAACCGTTGAAGGATTTAATCTTTGACACATTGGGTAAGTTGCGAGCATTCAGTAGAGGTGCAAAGCATCTCTCATAGTCGAAGTAACTTCCATGACTCTGCACTGGTTTCTTTGATCGGGCGTGGTGTCAACAGGTGTAGACATCTTGTTCTTTCCTTAAGATTGTTGTATGCAGATAAAAGAAAACAATAGAAGACAATGACAGAATAACAGGTAATAACCAAGGCGCGGATTATGGTAGAGGAATTCCTCATATACCTCACTTGCTAGTGGTGATTCACCAATGTGGCACTAAACACAATGCACTAAAGTGGAGAGAACACACATAGTTCATTTCCTCCACTTTGCACACACACACACAAGTATTTTGAAATACTCTTCGAGATTCCAACATGAAGTGCAAAAATGGGAAAGTGATATGCAATACAGGCACGTAGCGCAGCTGCTTTGCATTACAAATTAACACCAGGGCTCAAGCGGGTTTTGGTTTGGGGACTGTTCCGAATTTCGACTCAAGGTTAAGGTTATTGGGAGCTACTGGCGCAGCCAAATGGGCATGGGTGTGTAATGTTGCGAGCTAAACAGGTGCATGTCAATACTTAAGAATGGGTGCTAATTATGTTCAATCTTAGAGGGTTTTCATACGTTAAATTTGGATAAAGCTTTTCATGTAGAGAAGGGCGTGGCGTTAAATTTGGATAAAGCTTTTCATGTAGAGAAGGGCGTGGCGTTAATGACTAATGTAAAAGAATGACAGGCAACACATCTTGTGAGATTGCATAAAGGTCACACTCACCAGGTACATGCTTTTCATGTTCGTTGCTCCCTCATTTTCTCGTTGATAGTCACAAATGGCATGAATTTGTACGGCAAATGACTTGCAGCTGTAGGGGAAGAATCTTGATACGTTGAACGCTTTGAAGTGGCATTAGATACAGGAATACATTCCAGCAGAAAAAAAGATACAGGAATACACAAAGTCTTACAAGTGTAAAGATAGTGAATCGAGGGCAGCATGCCTTCATACTAAATCTAATAGATAGTGATTTTAGTAAATATACACACAATGACAGAGCGATCCACTACGTTTTTTTAACCCGATTTGCTGCTAGCAGAAATTTAGAACATTATCCTTGCCTTGCTACTAACCAAGCGCTAGGGTTTCTTCATCCGAACGAAGTACTTATAAACTCTTGCTTCTCAGACAAATCGATGTCATCTCCAATTTTAGCTGCCCATTGATACTAGCTCCTTTCCAAATTGGCGACAAAATACTGTTGGGCTGTGGAACCGTCGAGCGTATGAAGCTCCGGTATCTCACCAGCAAGTTTTATAGTTCTGAAACTTTTCAGAATTTCGACGATTTGTCGATATTTCGGCCCCAAACCTTTTCTCCCCTTTTTTCTATGTACACCTATATAAAGGAAATAGATTAGGGTTTTGAGACAACTTTTTGAGAGATTCATTTCTTGGGTATTGTGGGAGCTCTATTGAGCTAGGGTTTGAGTGAGGCCTCTTGCTCTTGATTCTTGATATCTCTTGTAAACTCTCCAATCTTTGCTATAAAGGAAACTTGGCTCTTGTGTGGATGTAGGTAACATTTACCGAACCACCTAAATCTTTGTGTCTCTTTGCATATTTACTTCCTTATTTATTGTTTGATTGCTATGGGTGATGATAAATTAGTGGCTTTGCTTGTTTGAGTTTGTTGTGATAACTACCAAAGTCTTGGGTGGGTGATTTCCTTGGTGTGAGCTCCAAGTTGAAATCATTTGGGATAGAAAGTAACTAGATTGAGGTGTGACTTTCTAGTGAAATCTCCCAACAAGTGGTATCGAGCTACTGGATCAGAATGTGAGCTACGGGGGTGTGTGAGGAAAAGACTCCACCTTTAGCATTGGAGGCTAGGTGTTTGAGGAAATTCCTCTGAGAGGTTCTCCACCGTTGGTTTTGATTCAGTAAAGTCATGACGACCGACAAAGAAAGCTACAGGATAGAAGTTTGATGGAACAAACTTTGGCTATTGGAAGATGCAAATTGAGGATGTTCTCTATCAAAAGGATTTGATGGAAACGTTGATAAGTGAGAAGCCCGAGGAGATTCCGCGAAAACAAATGGGATTTGCGGGGATAGAAAGGCCTTGGCCACAATCCGATTGAGTCTTTCAAGTCGGTAGCCTTCAATATTAAGATCGAGAAGACGCGAAGTCTCTCATGGAGGCACTTACTACGATGTATGAACAACCCCGCCGCGAACAAAGTCTATTTGATCACCAAGCTATTTAGTATGAGAATGTCGGAGGGACATCCTTCAAGGATCACTTAAATGAATTCAACCAAACTAAGGACCAATTGGAGTCGGTTGAGATTACATTTAGTGATGAGGTGCTAGCTTTGGCGATACTTGGACAAATGCCTCCAAGTTGGAAGGCTACAGTTGCGGCTATTAGTGGCTCTGCGGGAATGATCAAGTTGAAGTTTGAGCACGTTGTTAGTATGGTACTAACCGAGGAAATTCGGAGACAGGATTGTCCTTCATTTTCGGGGTCAACTTCGGGGTCGGCATTAAGCACTGAAAGTAGGGGGAGAAATTCAAACAGGAATCGTGGTAAGAAGAAGTGGAGGGGGAGATCGAAATCTTAAGCCCCCCAATTGCAAAGCGTTGAACACAAACCTCGAGACATAAGTGAAGTGGTGTGCTATAATTGTGGTAGGCCTGGCCACTATAGCCCCAATTGTATGGCACCAAGAAACAACAACAACATTAATAAGAACAAGAAAAAGAATCAAGAAGCTAATGTTGTTGAGATGGTAGATGACGCTTTGATATGTTCGATAGAGCACAAGGAGTCTTGGGTACTTGATTCCGGCGCATCTTTCCATGCTACCTCACATCGAGAGTTCCTTGAGAACTACACCGAAGGTGACCTTGGAACGGTCTTTCTCGGTGATGACCAACCTTGTGACATTGTCGGCAAAGGGTGACGCGTGCATGTCAAGATGAATGGCTCGTCATGGTTATTGAGGGACGCCGGACACGCCCGGATTGAGGAAGAATTTGATTTATGTGGGGCAATTGGCAAGTGAAGGATTTGTTACGCCTTCACCGGTGATACTTGGAAGGTCTCGAATGTTCATTGATTGTTGCAAATGGTAAGAAAGATGGTATTTCTACATGACGCACATGGTTGTGAGTCGATTGTCGCGGGCACATGGCAAAGAGGATCCAAATGTTTGGCAACCGCAGACTTGGTCACATGAGTGAGAAAGGAATGAAAATCCTTCACTCTTTCTTACGGTAAACTCCCAAAGTTACAAACCGACTGAAATTGACTTCGCGGAGAACCGGTATTTGGAAAGCGTAAGCGGGTGAGTTTTCGAGAGAATGGGTCGACAAAAGAAAGCAAGAAGGCTTGAGTTGATTCATACAGATGTTTGGGGGCCAGCTAATGTCTCTTCACTTGGCGGAAAGTCATATTTTGTGACTTTCATTGATGACCATACTAGGAAGGTGTGGGTCTATTTCTTGAGACACAAGTCAGAAGTATTTGAAGTATTCAAGACTTGGAAGGCCATGGTTGAGAATGAGACAAGCTTGAAAGTAAAGAAGCTGAGATCCGACAACGGTGGAGAGTATGAGGATTTAGGTTTTAAGAAGTACTGTGCTGACAATGGCATCAAGATGGAAAAGACTTTGCCAGGGGCACCTCAGCAGAATGGGGTTGCAGAGCGGATGAATAGAACACTGACAGAGAGAGCTAGGTGTATACGTACACTAGCAGGCTTGCCCAAGCAGTTTTGGGCAGAAAGTGTTAGCACGCCAGCCTTACGATCAATAGAGGACCATCGGTACCTTTGGATTTTAAGATTCCGTGAGGAAGTGTGGAGCGGGAAGAATGTGAACCTTTCCCATTTGAAGGTGTTTGGTTGTGTGTCCTATGTCCACATTAGTGACCAAGCTAGAAGCAAGCTTGATGCTAAGTCACTAAAGTGCACCTTCATCGGCTATAGCGGTGATGATTTTGGGTATCGCTTTTGGGATGATTAAAATCGGAAAATCATTCGTAGTAGAGATGTTGTGTTTAATGAGAAGGTGATGTACAAGGACAGAGATGAAGCACAAACCAAGGAATCGGGTACGAGAGCGCACGCAGTATGTTGAGTTGGAAGACTTCGATGTAAGTCGTGGTATAGTGGGAGCCCCATCGAGGATGACAAGAGTAGTGACTCGAGAGAATAATGAGGATACTACACCACCGAATCCATCTCCACCTCGCGGCCCCAAGGAAGACATCCAGCCACATGTACCGAAAGTACGAGATATCCACCCTCCACCTATGTGAATTACTTGCTACTTCATCGATGGTGGCGAGCCTCAATGCTATGATGAAGCATTGAGGTGAGTGATGCAAGCGAGTGGGAGCTTGTTATGCAAGATGAGATGAAGTCCCTCATCTCTAGTGGCACGTGGGAGTTAGCCAAACTACCCATGGGCAAGAAGGCTCTAGAACAAATGGGTGTTTAGAGTCAAAGAGGAACATGATGGTTCCTGAGAAACAAAGCGAGGCTAGTAGTCAAGGGTTTTCAGCCAGAAAGCAAAGCGTTGACTTCACGAGATATTCTCCCCGGTGGTGAAACTGAATACTATTCGGGTCGGTGTTGAGTATTGTTGCGCGTGGAAGATTTGTATCTTGGCGGTTGGAGGTTAAAACTGCCTTCCTCCATGGTGACCTAGTTGAGGAAATTTACATGCAGTAGCCGGAGGGTTTCATCAAGAAGGGTAAAGAGAATATGGTATGCAAGCTCAGAAAGAGCTTGTATGGTTTGAAGCAAGCCCCTAGGCAGTGGTACAGGAAGTTTGATAACTTCATGCAAGGAAATGGCTACTATAAGTGCAACACTGACCATTGTTGCTACTTCAAGAGGTTCGACTCCAGCTACGTCATCCTGTTGCTATATGTTGATGATATGTTGATAGCAAGTTCTGATATGTCAGAAATTGGGAGATTGAAAGAGAAGTTAGCAAGTGAGTTCTCTATGAAGGACTTGGGTGCAGTGAAACAGATTCTAGGGATGAGGATTAGAAGAGATAAAGCGTAAAGGTATTACGAGTTGTCTCAGTCGAAAGTATATTGAGAAGGTATTGAAGAGGTTCAACATGGGTAGTGCGTAAAACCGGTTTGCACACCTTTGGTGATCCACTTCAAGTTGTCCAAAGAACACTCTCCCAAGATCGTTGAGGAAAGAAACTTCATGGCTAAGGTACCATACCGCCATTGGAAGTCTTATGTATGCCATGGTTTGCACGCGCCCCGATATAGCCCAAGCCAAAGGGAGCCGTCGATAGATTTATGTCTAATCTTTGGCAAGCAACATTGGGAAGCCGTGAAGTGGATATTGAGATATCCGAGAGGTACTACGAGAAATGCCTATGTTATGGAAGGGTGTTGTGAACCCGCAAGGGTATGTGGATGCCGATTTTGCAGAGAAGTAGATCGCAGAAGAAGCACTATTGGTTATGTCTTTACAAAGAGGTGCTACCGCAGATGAGTTGGATTTTCGCCATGTAAGATTGTTGCTTTGTCTACCACGTAGCGCAGTATGTGGCCGCTATTGCAGGCAAGCAAAGAGATGATCCGGTTACGTGGATTGATAGAAGAGCTTGGGATGAAGCAAGAGAGAAGTGTGTTACACGGTGGCGGTCCAAAGTGCTATACATCTTGCTAAGAATTCGCCTTTCATTCTAGGACCAAGCACATTGGTCTCGGTATCATTTTATCCGATCTCGTTAAAGGATGAGGTTTTGGCACTTGAGAAGATCCAAGGAGTGAGAATCCAGCCGGATATGTTGACCAAGACCGCCCTTCATCGAGAAGTTGAAGTTGTGTTCAATCCGGTGGGTCTTCTTGCTTGAAGACCATGATGGATGAGCCGAGTGTTTCTTTAGTAAATTGGAATTGGATGGAGTTGTTACAATTGAGATGTGATGTGCATGTAGAATCTCGAAGGTTCCAAGTGGGAGATTGTTGGGCTATGGAACCGCCGAAATGCATGAAGCTCCCAGATCTCACCGCCAAGCTTTATAGTTCTGAAACTTTTCAGAATTTCGACGATTTGTCGATATTTCAGCCCCAAACCTTTTCTCCCTTTTTTTCTATATACACCTATATAAAGGAAATAGATTAGGGTTTTGAGACAACTTTTTGAGAGATTCATTTCTTGGGTATTGTGGGAGCTCTATTGAGCTAGGGTTTGAGTGAGGCCTCTTGTTCTTGATTCTTGATATCTCTTGTAAACTCTCCAATCTTTGCTATAAAAGAAACTTGGCTTTTGTGTGGATGTAGGTAACATTTACCGAACCACCTAAATCTTTGTGTCTCTTTGCATATTTACTTCCTTATTTATTGTTTGCTTGCTATGGGTGATGATAAATTAGTGGCTTTGCTTGTTTGAGTTTGTTGTGATAACTACCAAAGTCTTGGGTGGGTGATTTCCTTAGTGTGAGCTCCAAGTTGAAATCATTTGGGATAGAAAGTAACTAGATTGAGGTGTGACTTTCTAGTGAAATCTCCCAACAAATACACCAAATGAAGCATGACCCAAGACCAGGATTTCTTTTGTCCCAGTTATATTAAATAGTACTACTGCCTCACTTCTGAGTTGTAACGCTACTGCTACTTCATAAAACTTTCTGGGTTAAACTCCATGGGATCTTCCCACACCACCCCATCTCTGCTATCATCAAGTTCACCATTGCGTCCGTCCAAACTGTATATGTACTTTGACTGCATGTGGCATCACAAAGTGGAGAGGTTGATGTCTTCTCAGTCTGTCCAATTCACACCACAGCTCTCAAAGTCTCAAGTAAGCCATCATCTTTAAATCCTCTTCATTGATAATTTCACTTGCATGTGCCTGCACGCTACCATCTGAGGATGCCATGATAACTCCCTTGATTTCATTGAATAATTTGAGCTGGATATCTTGATGTTTTGCCAGATTAACCATGATCCATTCCAATGCTGTGGACTCTGAACCCGCATCCAGAAACTCGAAAGACAAACCTACTATCTCTTCTTGGTTTAGTTTTCTTGCTCCTTCTGGGAAATGAAGATTGACAAGAGTATCGATGTACGCAGCAGGGGAGGAGAAGGAGGCGGCTGTTGTTTTCATGTTTTTCATTACGAGCTTGTACGAGAGGAAGGAATACTCTTTCTTTATTACTACGAAGTTTGTGTAGTCTACTCGATTCTTTTCAAAACAAAACCTTCCCTAATCTTTCAGAGAAGAAATTGAGGACACTGAAGGCAGAAAAAATGAAAGGCAGATCTCTCAGAACTCTCTCTATTTCTCCAATAATTTTGTCGTCGTCATCAACTTTAATATCGTCTCCGAAACACATTAGCACAAGAAGCAAAGAGAACATGGCGTATCGGAATTGATGCCCAACGGGAACAAGTCCTCCCGCCAGGGTGGGTCTTCTTTCAGCTTGTTCTTCAGTTTATCCAATACCTTTTTACGGCCTACATGGGGTTAAGATACTACCTGAGATGAGTGTAGGATTTAGATACCAGGTTTCGTCAAAGGAGACGCCAGAGTGGCCCATAGCCAGCCATGTGAATGGTGTGTTGGTTATTGATTAAGAAGGCGAGTTGCAACATGCAGGGGCAGGTGGACGATCAGGAAAGTGGCTGACTATGATCAAGTTCAGTCCGCCCCGAGGGAGATGTCCCACATTGCTACTTTTGTTCTGTGCGGGCCGGTGGTCCGTCCTATCGATCACTTGTAGCAGAATAGCCGGCTCTGTTTTAGTTTTGGTGTTCATATTCCACATGCATTGTACTATATTCAACATCGATCATCGTTTTTTTCTGGCACAATAACTAGTTAAGGGGGGTATCACTAATATTTTTGAAAATGGGGGTAACACTAATTGTAACTAGTAATGGTAAGTCTAACTAACCCACTAGTTAAAGAACAAAAGTTTATAAAGGAAATGACAGGACGAGGGAAGAGTCTTGAAAGTTGAAACAGTGGACGTTTTGAAGTCCAGTGACGTACAAGAACACACAATTGTTACTAGCATTAAGCTAGTGAAGAAGACTGCTAATGGGATTCTAATGGATAATGAGTTTGCTAAATTTACATACATCGGCAGAAAATCAGGTATCCAATATTTCTCCTATCCGATTTGCTGCCTGAGTGAATTATTACTCAGAAGAAACTCAGGACATTATGCTTGCCTGGCTGCTAGCCAAGCGCGCAAGGGATTCTTCATCCCAACGACCAACTCTTCCTTCTCGGACATATCCACATCATCTCCAGTCTCAATTGTCCATTTAAAATCCATCACCAACTTGGCCACAAAATAAGCTTAATCTCCTCCTCCCATGACCAGGGCACATCCTCCTCCCATCTCCAAAAGGAATAATCTTAATCTCTCTCGTCCCAGTTAGATCAAATAATACTTCCCCATCACTGACAGTAGTGCTACTCAAAAACTTTTCTGCCTTAAATTCCTAAGGATCCCCATACCTTTGGATCCTACCCTATCTCCGCTATCATCAAGTTCACGATAGCGTCTTTTCCAACACTATATTTTCTGTGACTGCGTGGGGCACCACAAAGTGGAGAGGTGGATGTCTCCTCATCCCTTCCAACACCACAGCTCTCAAATAAGGCATCTTCTTTAAATCATCCTCTTTGATAATCATACTGGCATGCGCCTACCTGCTATCATCAGATGATGCAATGATAACTCCCTTCATCTCATTAAATAATTTGAGCTGGATATCCTGATGTTTGACCAGATTAGCCGTGATCCACTGTAAAGCTATGGACGTAGTCTTTGAACCCGCGTAAACTCCGAGCACAAATTAAAGCTACTATCTCTACTTCATTTAGTTTTCTTCCTCCTGGCAAATGAAGATGACAAAAGTATCGACGTAAGCAACATTAGAGGAAGCAGATAAGGTGGAGGTTGTCGCCTTCATTTTTTCTTTACGAGCTTGTATGAGAGGAAGAAATACTCCTTTATTACTTCGTAGTTTGTGTAGTCTGCTCCATTCTTTTTGAAACAAAATTTTCCCTAATCTTTCAGGGAAGAAATTGAGGACACTAAAAGTGCCAAAAATGATAGGCAGATCTCTCTGAACTCTTTCTATTTCTCTATTTACTTTGTCATCAAGTTTAATATCGTCTCCAAAACACATTAGCACAAGTAAAGAGAACATGGCATACTAGAAATGACGCCCAACGCGAACAACCCCTCCCGCTGTGGCTTCTTCTTGTTTGATCTTGTTTTTCAGATTGTCTAGCACCCTTTTACGTGCATGGCATAGGATATTACCTGGGATGAGTGAAGGACTCCAGAGGCAAGGTTTCGGCAAAGCAGACGCCAGAGTGGTCCATACCCAGCCATGTGGATGATGTGCTGGTTATTGCTCAAGAATCGAGTTGCGACTGGGGCAGGTGGACGATCAGCGAAGATGGCCTCATTAGTGATGAGAGCTTTGCAAGCAATATCATGGGCAACGATCGATGAATATTTCTTTATGCCGGCCGAGTCCAAGTGTGAAGATGGGACCATATTTGGCACAAAGGTGGCGGAGAGTCGGTTCTACATCTGCAAAGGACTTGAGAACCCACTGGATAGAAGTTATGATGGGGATATTGGGTGGTCCAGGTGAGATTTGTGATCGTTTACCATTACTACTACAGGAGTGGGTCAGTAGATTGAGTAAAGGTTTCAAGAGAAATGTGATGGAGAGAGAGACTAGCAAAGGCGAATGTCCAAGAGAATGCCATCAGAGGATATGTTTGAAACTAGAATTTGGCCTGGTGATGGTATTTATAATTTCTGTGATAGCTCGACGAGTATTAATTAATAGAATTGTTGTTTAAACTTTAAAATAGGTAATAGGATACTACATATTGGAGATCAAATTGCCTGCTCCATTTTAGTTTTGAAGTTATAAATCTCCATATGCAATGCTCTAATATTTTTAACATGATAACAACAATTCAACAACAAAGATAGAGAAGTGCTTCCTGTCATCCTGTGCATATTCGTGTTATGAGGCTAAGAATAATCACATTAGTAAGAACATATTAGACATTGTACGCTCCAAAGTCAACTAAAACATTTCAGATAATCTAGGAATCATCGTTATAGCTCTGAGTTTGTAATAGGTGAATTGGATTAAATTAACCAGCCAATGGATGTATTATAAAGAAAGTACGTTCCCATTTCGTTCTAGTGGCCTGAAAAAAATTTGCTTAGACCAACTCCAAACGCTAGCTACTGGAATCCATTCCTAACTCCGAAAGAATGGGGCATAGAGATGCAGACTGCAGAGAAGACTCATGGATCACAACAGCACATCCGAAAGATGTTTAGGTGACTACAACAATACGCCATTCATCTGTGTTAAGCTCACAGTTGACACTTTTTAATTTGCGAAAATCTGAACAAGTCAAATCCTCAAAAACCTTGGCAGAAATTTCAGTATTATGAAGACCCTCGATACGTTTAATAATGTCAGATTTTGAAATAGTTTGGGGACCGAATAGTTTTAGAAAATAAAAATTGTTATCAAAAATTTAAGAAATTTTGAGAAAAAAGACGATACACACCTGCAAACATATTTGCAATGCTTAAATTGATATTAGAATAGATTATTACTACTTGGCGGCTAAAAAACTTTTTTTTTTGCTCCTTAGTTTCGAATGGTAAAAAACAGTATGGTATAATCATATAAAACCTGTGGTGTAAGTGTGTAACCCAAGCCAAACCAAGAGGGGAAACTAAAGATCTGAATTGAAATATATGTACAACAAGGTGGGTTTTGTAATCAACATATGTGCAACAACAAATTGATTAAGTAAAAATGAGTGCCAATAAGGGGATCTTGGAATCAAGATATGTGCAACAACATATTTGATGAAGTAAAAAAGGTGTGAACAACAGTACGTTTTCAAAATTTCAATACACTTGTACTGTACAATTTGCTAAATGATTACAAAGCACAGATCAAAACAATATTTGTTAAGGTTGTGTATGCAGGGGGAACAAAAAAAAGGTGTCGATCAACCTGTCTAATTCTCCTCAGTGTAACTTAGGATTTGTATCTTTCGTCCGGTATCATTGATAATTACTTACACGAAGACCGCAAGCTCTATATGTCACCAAAATACAGCTGTGATCCTTGAAGATGGCATTTTGACACATCTGAGCTTTATCTGTGTAGGAGAAGCAAAATTTGTACATCAATTCTTATCTATCTAGCAAAAGAAAAAGGGATAGAGCTTCATCTGTGTAACTGAGGTAAAATAGATCAACAATTATAACTAAAAGGACAAGAAGAAAGGTGGAGCCTTCCAAAGTTGCCACTTTATCATAACTTATTTGTGAATCTGACACATATTTGGTACATTAGGGTTTTAGCCACTGGGTCAACAATGTATCTAAGAAAAACGTCAGTTTGATGGTCCTTTCCAGAAAAAGAAAATATCTGTGATGCATACAAACTGTTGAGATTTATGGTGTGGGTAGCTAGAGCGTGGCATTAAAATTACATCTTGAGCCGCTCCACTCATTGCCAATTGGTTTTGAGTTGTCTTTAAAAACAGGTACAAGTACTTCATAGAAAAAATCACACAGGAAAACTCCAAAATGTCGATACCCAAAGTACACAAAATACTCCAAAATATGAAATTGTGTGGAAAGAGACAATCTCAACCAGATAAGTCTCACAGTTTTTGTTTGAAAGAGGGAACCTTTAGCGAATGAAGATCAACAATTTAATGCAACGGTTAACAATAAATTTTAAAATATATATAAAAGAAACTCAAAGTCCAACTAGATACAAGATAAGAAAATGTAGGATAGAAAATAGAGTATACAATAGTAAAGCTCAAATTGCTTACCAGAACATCCCAACTCAATAGAGCCCCAACATTTTTAGCTCGGTAACATAGCTAGGATCAAGTTCAGGGGGAGCCTTATTATCTTCTCGGTTTTCCACCACGAACTCCTGCCAAGATGCAAATGTCAGGCTTCACTCATGGAGAAGATAGGGGAATTAGAGTCGCTGTTAGAGTTCTAAGCCGAGATATTAAATAGGAGGGACACTTCCCCCGAAGAGAGCGGGAGTGCCCATGACCCAAATTGTTTTAGGTTTTTTATATTGCAAACCGGGGTATCCTTCCTATATAAAAGTGTGAGAGAAGACAGAAACTAATTAAACCGTACTCTCTTTTCTCCCAAAACTTTTCTCTTCATACTTTTAGTGTGGCAACAATATGATGGGTTTGATGGAGGCATCACTTGGATTTCTACAAGCAACATTAAGTGCACAGTTTAAGAAACTAATAACTAGTGCCCTGTGATGGATTTCTTCTAGCAGCAAGACCCAAGTATAAGAAAACTAAGCATAAAATCCTGATGGCACAATTAGGTAAGGATTGAAGAATAAGGCTCTTTCTTGCATTCAAGAGTAAAGGGGTATTGCCCTTAAGAGAATTGAGTTTGGGTGGTATACTCTCATAGGTTTCAGGTGTACCCTATTCTACTATATACTTTTTCTTCGAAGTTTTCAGTTAGAATGCTGCATCCTAAATTTAAATGGAGAAGAAGCGAAGACAAACTTCAGAATATGAACCTATAAAATAAACCAAAAAAAATACCTGTTGCCAGGTAACAGAGCTGAGAGTGAGACACATGGAACGGTTGGAACCACAATTTATCAACTTAAAATTTCCATTCTGTTACTTGCTATTATAAACATAAAGATTCAAACATTTATCAATTTGCACTTTTTTCAAGCGAAATCCCAAAAAAATGTTCTTCCTGTCATGAAATAAAATGTAGCCAATCAAAAAAAAAATGTAACAAGTTTGTCTATACTATCTACAGGGTTCTCTGTTCCATGCTTTGTACTTGTATATCAAAGACCTATTAGCAACCTATTATCAATTGAGACCATGCAAACAGGTTATCTATAGCCAAAGTTTCAGAAATGCTTCTCAACTCAACTTTTAAACAAATAACAATAAAATAAACAGTCAATCTTCAAGAAGTGCCTTTTAAAAATTTCTATTCCAGTTAGCACGGAAAGAACATCTTAATCAAATCTTTGTAACAGAAATTTATGGCTGTAGGATAAAATTTCCGAAACACCTGAGCATCTATATACCTTACATAGTAACTCACACATTGTCCCAAACCAATCTTTACTAGATTATCAAGTACTAATTGTGGTCTCGCTCAAGATGAGGGTCAATAAAATATAATTGTTCCTAATATCTAATTCTACCAGCCGAGGAAAAAATGTGCCATTGAAAAATTGATTGATCTTTGTGTAGGTATCCATTCGGATCAAGAGGCATACTTGTTACGATTTTGTATCCATTCAAATCTGGAAAAGAATCTGAGGACACGGGGCAACTCATAATATCTATATGGACATTTCCGTCGGGAAACAGAAGTACTGGGACAAGTTTCCATCATTCTCACTAACTCTATAACCAACTTTAGTTAGGCGCAACATTTCAATTCAGAATAAATTCAGTAATTCTCACTAGCTCTATAGCCAACTTTAGTAAGGCGCAACATTTCCATTCAGATTAATTCCAGTAATTCTACTTCAACTTTTCTTTTTCTTAACTTATCTTAGGGGAATAGGACTCCTATACTTTGTCACAAGATTTGAGAAAAGATGTACTCAACCTTTGTTAGTTCTTGTTTAGCAAGAACATGGTAGTGTCGCTCATTGATTCTCTGTCCACAGATTATAGCTATGAAGAACCCATAAAGCAGCCCCACCAGAACAATAGCTAAAACTATGTTAAACAAAATTAAAATATGTCAGATTCATGATAATGAACAGATATATACTAACAAAAAAATAGTCAGAAATGATTGGCAGCTAGCCTAGCCATTGCAGAAAGATTTGATGGAATTATGATTCCATCAGTTTGGGGATTGTAAGTGATACATCTACAAAGACATGACAAACCCATCAAACCATTTTTCAAAAACCCCAACCCAACTTTGCAGCCTGCACTATTTTACGTCATACAGCACCAAATATCACTTTACAAAAAAATATGAAGTATACTGGTGTCCCTATTGAGATTTTAGCCAAGGCATTAATCACGTGATCAGTGTTTTAGACAAAAACATTAGACCCTTGAAGTGCCAAGCCTCTTAGAGGCTTAATACGAGCCTCAAAGGCAATTGAGGCGTAATTGCACAAGCCTCAAATGTCCAAAAAATCACACTTAAAAATACAGAAATATACATAAATTATGAGATAGAACATGTCATATGAATAAAAGTAACAACTCACTCTCGGAACTTAAAAAGCAATGCAACATGGATAAAAGAATCAAAATACACTTAGAAAGCCTTGAGCCTCTTGCACTACCTGTGAGTAGGGGTGTCAATGGGTTCCGATAACCCGGTAACCAACCTGAACCAAACCGATAAAAATGGTTTCGGATTTGGTATTTTGGGTTCGGTTCGGTAATGGGTCCATTTTCCAGTACCGATAAGATATCGGTTTGGATTCGGTTTGTCCTTCCACTGAACCAATATTAACCCGAACCGATAGTTTGGTATAAGTTTTAGAAAATTATATGGCTGAGATCAACTAATATAAAATCAACTGCTAGATTCAATGTAGATGGGTTGCCCACTTTTTTAGTGAGAGTGTAGATCGATTGTTTCTCAAACCCCTTTCTCTCTCACTCAACAAAGCGCCAACCCCCTCTTTATCTCACTCAACGAGGTTGCTAATGTACATAGATCCCTTAGTCACAAGATCAATTTCTCATTCATATTCGAAAGGTCAATTTCTCAATTTCTTTTACTGCCTAAGTCCCAAAGAAAAAACTTATCTATTTGATTGAATGATGGGATGTTTGTTATGTAGCCAAGTAGGTGAATTTGTGAAAGCAACCAATTCTTTTAAGTAAGGATGATCTTTAATTTCTACCTTCAAACAAGGTACCTGAAATCTCTTGATTTTGGGTAGTATGATTTTGCTTGGAACGAAGCTTTGAGATTTTTCTGGATATGCTATCTTTAAAGATTTGGGATTTTTCACTTGGTCTTTTGTTTATTACTTTATTTTGTACACTATCAGATCCTTAATACAGTATGTGGATATGTGATTATGATTCTCTTCTATTCTTAATTCTTCTATATGTGATCTGACTTGAAAAAAAATGATAAAAATCATGGTTTTTGTTCAAAGAGACAAATTGCTAATTATCGGTTCAGGTGGGTGGTTCGGTTTCGGTAGACAGTATACCTTATCGGTTTGGATCGGTTTCAGTAGCTAATATACCTTATCGGTTCAGATTCACTAAATTCTTATCAGTTCGGTAATGGATTTTACGAAATCCGATCCAAACCGATCCATTGACAGCCCTACCTGTGAGGCTATAGCCTCAGTGCAATTTTGGGAGTAAGGGTCTAGGGGGAGCCTCAAGGCGTGAGTCTCAGTGCGCTTTTTTAAACCCTACACGTGACCATCAATGGTTGCAAGGATATACAAAGCTTAAATATGGTCCAGAGCTGTAAAAGGAAAATCACCATTGTTATAGCACGAAGCCTCTAAAGATTGTCAAAATTCACCATTATGGACCTTGACTTGCACAAACAAAAAATTTGAAATATACAATAACTTGAAAGGATTTCTTCAGAGAAGAACTCCCATTGAAGAGTTATGCCTGTATAGTAGTAACTTGTAAACAATAGAGTATATTACCGAGCAAAAAAAAAAACAATAGAGTATATTATTTATTTATTTTAAAAAAATTAGGACACGAAATCTGATTTCAAAAATCCCAAAGGCTACACAAAATGAAATTTCGAGTTTAAGTTATGTAATCCTTTATCTAATCTTTACTTAAATTTCTGCCTCAAGGGAAAGAACTTACAGGATAACACATTATTAAATACTTCCTAATAGTGAATAAAAGTTTTGCAGCACATAAGTTTTTTACTCTAGTAAAGGTCATAGAGCCAACGTCCTGCCAACAGTAGTAGTGTATCACTATTTTGGGGGTCTATCATAGTGATTCTTAGTAACTTGCTAAGGAAAAACTGCCATTGTATTTATACAATACTTTATTGGGAATGAAAAGTACATTTTACTGATCAAAACAAACCAACAAACAAACAAACAAAAATAAGGAACTGATCAAGGGGCAAAAGTGGGAGGGTCTTCATAAAGGGATTTAGTGTGAGAAGGGAGACAAGGGACAGGCTAAAAATCACCCATTTACCCTTTTGACAGGGTACATAACAAGTATGTAACTCGTTTTCTAAAATCATGTAATTCTGCATTGTTTTGAACTGATTCTATGCAATGGTAAGAAAACAAACAATTGGCTATATAACATCAGATGATTGATTTACTTTTTGATGTCGCCAATTTTGATCACTAGAGGTGTTTTAGTTTATCAAAATTCAAGATGCGTCAAAGAAGATATTATGGGTACTAAGACAAATCGGGACCCAGTCACCGGCAACAGTTACCATATACTAGTACATTCAAGAAGGGAACATACCAGCCATTGTGTAAAATCCATACGGATGTTCTTCATAACCAAACATTTCCCTTAGGTCCTCTCCATAGAATTTGTATACTAGCAAACCCACGATAGCAACAATCTGTCAAACACATTGGGTCGACATTATTCATATATTTCAATTCACAATAACTTTCTAATTTAATAGTTACCATCAAATGTTAGTGTGAGACATAAAATAGTATAAAGATGCAGCACCAATATTTACTCAAATTTTAATCTTGATTCAATCCTACATGTTACAAGTAGCTTATGCAGTATCACAGAGGACTTCTTGTCAACAATGTTTATGATGTTCAAGAATTATCAGAAATGGACTAGTCCTACGTAATGCAATTCAGTCTATATAAGTAACCCTTGGCGAAAAATTATACCACTGGGTATACTTTGCAAATAACGAATTTTAAGTAAATAGCATAATTCACTGCACTTACAAGATGAGTTAATCTGGCGTTCAACACAGTTTGGCACTTTGCTTACACTGCCAAATATTTTTGGGAAAAGTATTGGCATAGTGGAGATAATATATCTTAAAGGAAAACCTCTAAACAATCAAATTTACCCTAAAACTTTCAAAGAATTCTTCTGTAACTTGCAATCTTGTGACGTGAAGTTTTCTTTTTTGGGAGGGTTAGGCAGTATTGACAACTTAGCATCTTGCTGAGGACAGTGACCCTATTGTGATTGTAATTTTAACTCTTGGAATGAAATGTACTTTTTACATATCAAAAAAAGAATAAAAAAATAGTAATAACTTCAATGAATTTCCGAAGTTGTTGACCATCAATTGAGCACAATCTTCAAACTTTTTGAAAAAAATAGAATATATCAATGGTGTGATTTTTGAGTAAGATAACCTTCATGACGCCCATATCGTCCTCCCGAAAAGTAACAACTTAAGCAATGCCATTTGAGAGTATAAGTGACTGCTGAAGACATTTGCATTGGACGTTCTAGGTTTTTGTACAATATTCAAGTTCTAACGATGTCACCAGACTGATTTACAATGATTTGAGAAAAATATCTACTTCAGAATAACACCTTTTATGTACATGCAGCACTTGTTAATGTACTAAATTCGGGAACATGATACGGACATGTTACTTCACAAACTAAACTTGTCTAGAAATTTGACAGAGGAAGCACCATTGTAATAGTAATACATGAACAATTATCTTACCAACAGAACAGAAATGAAAATGAACGCATGGTCTCTAACAACGAGGAACTGAAACTTTAATCTCAACCACCAGCGATCCGGAGGCACATTTGCCCGTAGTATGAACAAAGCCCTGCATTCTGTACAGTGAGCAAAAGCAAAACCCTCCTGAACAACATAATCAAACATGAAAGAATAGTTACATCCTCTGGAGAATGGAAACAACAGCAACATATGAAAGAAAAAAACAGAACGGCCCTCATAAGGACTTATTCCAAATCTTCGAGCTCATCTGAATGGGTCCCATACTCCCATATCAAATCCTAATCACTAGAGTGGAAAAGTGTTGCACCAGTATAAAAATAGTTAGAAATTGCATTCGTATTTTAAAATTAATGCGGTCACTATAAAACAAATTTGAAACTGCTAGTTTCAATTAACATCCTACCAAGGGCCAATCTGAAGTTCTGAACGACCACTGGCAATACGAAAAAAAGAAAACCAGGGATGATGGTATGTACACTAAACTGATATTAAGAGCCAGTATCAAAAGAGTTACTGATCTCATTTAAAACAGGCTTACCAATAATAATTAAAAAAAAAAAAAAAATATTAAGAGCTAGTACTACCTAAAGTTGGAATACAATAACCAATAGAATTTAGATCTGTCTTCCTTCTTAGGCTGAGTCCAATGGCTCTCTATCCCTTTAAAAGTAGTGCTAAAGTCAATAAAGTAGAATACGATAAAGTAAAATTTAAATAACTATCATTATTTTTAGTATATATCTGAAGGATTATTTTATTTATCTACATTTTACTCTCTACATATAATTTAGATAGAAAGATAAATCTGTCTGTTGATTTTCCTACTTTTAAAGGGATAGAGAGCCATTGGACTCAGCCTTATATATTCCATTATTCCCTATATCTGCCACAAAGTCCAGGACTCCCTAAACTACAAAAGTAGAATGTCTGGTGTTCAGCTACCAGTACGGAAGCAAACAAACCGAAAAAGAAAACAGCCTCTAGTATTTACCTTGGTTGATCTCCAATGGTCAAGACATGACCGATGGACATACTTCTGTGTGCCTCGGCAATCGCAGGGTGCTATCAGATCCTCACCTACAAATGGAACCCAAGTGCATCAATTACAAATTCCGTAAGTTGAGGGGTATTAGTGAAAAGGCCAAAAAAGAAGATATATATATATAAGGTGAAATAACCTCCAATATCAAGGCAAATTCTACAAAACGGTTGTCCTGTATTTACTAGATTGCAAAATTCATCATCCACCAATGGTCGGATTTCACATGAAAAAGGGGATTCGTCCGACTGGGGTAAAATGGGTTCTGTTTCTGAAATGTCTTCTGTTCCACTACTGCCAGTTGACACCAACTGCATTGTGAACTGAGGTGCACCAAAAGAGGTCAGTGCTTCTGACCATTTCAAAATAATGGAACGAGGCTGCAAGAATTAGAGAAGATCACCAATTTTATCAATCATCAAAAGTGCTTTTCCAAATTAATTCTTCACTTGTTGGGATTAACATAATCAATTGAACACTAATAACTAATTAATTAGAAAGTATACCTGTTTTTGAGCGTTGGTTGGAACATTTCGGCAAATAACGAGATTTTTTTTATTAATTGAGACTTTGAGAGAATGATTTGTTTGGGGACAAAAGACTTTTCAATTATTTGACCAGTTCACTATTTGATTTCCAACACATCATCACAATCAAGGTGCCCAACTAATTAATCTCACAGACATTCCATGTATGTTTCATTGGTTCTACTTGTACAATAAATCAATAATAATAATGGTAAAGCAGAAATGAGACTCGGCGGGCCCTGTGCATGATTGTACATGCTTGCAAAATTAACACTTAAAGAATTAATAATAAGCAACACCAACACAATGAATACTGAAGGAGAGAGAATGTGAAAATTGAAAATTAGAAAAGTGTGAGATTGTGGGATTTTTTTTTTTTCGATAATAAGATTGTGTGAAAGAAGAAGAAAATAACTACGGGTCTTCTTTATTTTATTTTTACCTCTTTCTTGGTGTCCTTGTTGCTGGTTGTCTATATTAATTGAACGGAGAATTAAAGTTTTATTTTATAAACATAACTTAATTAGTTAGACAAATATTTCAATTCCTATTTTAATAGAGAGAATTTAGAAATAAAAATTTAATGAAGAAACTAATTTACTTGAGAAATTTGGATTAATTTGAATTTTAAACCTAACGTGTCATCACTTTTTTTAGTAATTTTGGGGTTCCGAGATTCAGGGCCTATGCACATGCTTAGCGCCGCCCCTAAATCATAATTATCGTAATTATGGACGTTTTTTTAAACGAATTTTTGAATAATTCATAAATTTCCGTTTTAAACTTTTATCATCATGAATTCGCAATTTTTTGTGAATTATTGTATTATTCAAAGTATAATACTTTTGGGTGTTTAAAATTCAAATTCTCCGACACAACTATTTCTTCTCTACACCAATTTGCAAAATCTTGGTCTTCGCTGAAGGTCCTCACTTCTATATTGACAATATCGCTGAAGGTCCTCACTTCGATTTGTTAAAAACTTATATATTGACAATATATATTGCTTTATAAAGACCAACGTTGTTTAAAGATCTTCTAATCGGATCTCTCTTACTAGTGAGATACTGAGAACATATTTCAAAATAAGTACGATGTATTGATTTGAGAACAAAGTAACCCTTAATTTGAATATTGCGGATAGTAAAAAATAACATGATTGTACCTCCATATAAAATCCACGTAAACTTATAGACACGACATTCTACAGTCCCAACAATAATATGTTTCTTATGCGGTAATTAATCAAGAACTCCGTTGGCTACTTTAGTCAAACCAGAACATTGACTAGAAAGAAAAGCATTTTCGTAGTTATATTTTAGTAAGAAATGATCTCTCCTTTATCTACATTGTTGTTGCTGTGAATGGGACCTTTGGTATATATGGTGGATCGCCTACGTAAGCAAACATTATCTCCGTATATTCTTCTTCAAAACAACATCACTCTTTAGCCATCTCTTCTTCTCTTATCCAGATTTATATTATGAGTGGTTTTAATGTAACACAATAGCTCTATACAATGCCTACATCTCTTTCCATCATTATTTATTTTTGTCCTCCTTCTATTTCAAACTTGTGCTTTAAACCAAAAAGCAATGTCTTTACTTTCATTAGCTAAACACACTTACTCTCCCAAATCAGTTATCACTCGCTACAAGCCTGGAACTCTCCACATTCCAGCCAATGTCAATGGGTTGGAACCAAATGCGAAGAAAACATATAATCATTTCTTTGAATTTTTATGGTCATCAAATTACTAGTCAACTTAGAGTCGGAATTAGATAGTTGTGTTATAAAGGTATGGGCTTTATGGATGCCTACCATGAGCTAGCCCATTAGGGCTTAAGGAGGTTACTTATCTAGGAAGTAACTCCTCTATATAAAGGACTGTAATCTCTCATTATTCTACACATCAATAAGATCTCTTTCTCTCTCATTGTTCTTCTACTTGATTGATGTAGTGTTCTCTCTAAAGCTAGTTAATTTACTTATTTATCAAAGACCTAAGACTACAGGAGCTATCCATCTTCTTCTACTCACCATCTACTACACAAAAGCAAAGATACGAGAACACTAACCGATTTATTCCACCAAAGCAGTTTTTCATTTTCCGCTTAGATGAGGGTATTTCCATTGTTGGATTGACCTGAAATTTTTATTGTAGATGCACGACTCATGAAGTACAAACATATCAAAAATTTAGAAAACTCCAACGGTTAGATCATCGGATATAAAATAAAGAGTGTTACTGTTCATACTTGATATATGATTTCAATTTGAATTTTCTTTTCTTTTCTTTTTGTTTTTTTGATATATAATCTTAAACAATTATGTAGACTCTAAAGTTCTACGATATATTTGGAACCCAAAGTTTCAAGATCTATTTTTTTTTAGGAACCTGAAGTTCCAATATTCAATTTTTAGGAACCTGAAGTTCTAAGATCTATTATTTTTAGGAACCTGAAGTTCCAAGATCTAATTTTTTTAGGAACCAGAAGTTTTAAGGTCGAATTTTTAGGAAGTTCCTGAGATCAATTTTTAGGAACCTGGAGTTTCCAAGATCCATTCAATTTTTAGGAACCTGGAGTTTTCTTTTACTCAAATATTTAATCATATATACATGGTTAGATTAGAACCTAGCATATAATAGTTGTTTTGAAGTATTTTCTAAGCTAAACGCTATGTACATTCTTAATAGTTATCTAAAATAAGGTTGAGTGTCTACATGATTTTATTATATATGATTAATTAATTAGCTGTGTTAATTAGATGTCAAGCATTGCTAAACTTGAATTCAAAGCTCTTGGTGTGAGTGGCGATAACTACCTGTCATGGCAATTGGATGCAAAGTTACATTTGCAATCCAATGTCCTAGGCGATGCTATCAAGAAAGATAACACTGCAACCCCTGAAAAGAAGGCTAAGGCTTTGATATTTTTGCGTCATCATATTCATGATGATCTAAAGGCAGAGCATCTATGTGAGGATGATCCTTTGAGCTTGTGGACATCCTTAATGGTAGATTTGACCACCAAATGATGGTTATCCTGCCAACTGCCCAAAGTGATCGAATGGTTGAGCTTGAGATATCAAGACTACAAAACTGTGAAAGAATACAATTCTGCTTTGTTCAATATTGTTTCTCGTCTTAGACTATGTGGTGAAACAGTAACAGAGTCACAAATGACTGAGAAAACTCTCTCCACCTTTCACGCAAATAATGTACTTTTGCAACAACAATACCGTGAAAGAAAATTTGAGAAATATTCTCAACTTGTGACTTGCCTTCTTATATCAAAGGCAAACTATAATGTTCTCATGAAAAACCACAACTCCATACCAACTGGGTCAATGGAAATTTCAGAAGCAAATGTTAGCTTTCTAGCTAGTGGTAGAGGACATGGGAGAGGGCGTGGAAGAGGCAGAAATATTGGGAGAGGTGGTCGAGGTTATCATCCTTACGGAGATGGCAATGGTAATAGAAAAAAGGATCATTGGAATACTAATGACCAACCAAAGGGTAATTGGAACAAGTGGACAGCTCCTCCACCGCATAAAAGGGACTCAAATCCTCGTAACAAACAAAAGGAGAGCAGTGATATTTGCTACAATTTTGGTGGTAGTGATGGACAATGGGCCAAATACTGCCGAGCTCCTATAGAAGAGGTTGAAAAGTATAAAACCTCTAAGAAAATGGAAACAAATGTGATAGAGAATTGGAAGAGTGACCACTTTAATGATGGTACTCATTTGGATTGTTCCGATTTCCTTGATGTTCAGTATGATGATTGTTTCAACCAAATATGATCAAAACACCAAGTGTTGATGAAAAAGACGAAGAACGTAGAAAAGTAATTAGAAAAATGATGGTGATCGGGGGAATGATGAGACTATACCTTGCGGTTGCCTACGTAACCAAATTATCAGTGGGATCAAGTCTCAAGAACGTAGTTCTGAATGAAAAATAGTTTGGTATTTATATAGGTAGAGTAGAGAGTCCTTATAGCTCAAGTAATCTTGTAGCTTGAGTAATTGTGATATACTATAACTTTCAACTGATAATTATCTCTTTGATAAGAAACGAACTGGACATAAATCAACGCATACATGAGTGGAAGCCATGTGGCTAAGGTTCAAATTTTACCCACATGAGTTAATGGCCCGTACATTGATCCATAATATTGCGAATTGGGCTTTAGCCCCGCCGGTTAAACGAATAAAGTGGAGACTCCTACCAATGGACGTTTGCCACGTAGGTGGGGGTCAAAAACGCGCCTCTTTGGCATGCTTAACAAAGTTCATATGGCAAAGAAGAAAGAAAAATGAGCGGAATGTATAACGAAGTGTCATGCGAAAAGAAATAATTGAAAAATTGACTGTCGAAAAAAAAAAAAAAATCGTGAATTAGCGGTAACGAAATAATGTCAAACTAACGTATACGGGACGCAATGTAGTTAAATAAAAGATAGCCGAAAATGCACAGAAAAAAATAAAATATGCACGAAATAAAATTGCAAAAAAATCGATTAAAAACGCATCAACGCGGCGTCCACGTAATAATACGAAATTTGAATTCGACGATGCGTGCCAACGGAATAGCGATACTTGGATTATACCGTTGAAAATTAAACGTAGGGGCAATTTAGTAATAATAATAATAAAAGGTAGTTAAATATGAATTGGACTCAAAGTGTTCGGATGAGATAAGAATTGAGAGTATAGATAAAGTTGGAGTTGGAGAAGAACCCACCAGCACTGGAAAACCCGCTCGTAATCCTATATAAGTGCTGGGGCCGCATATCCCAATCCAAAAAAAAAATTGTACGCTCATCCAAAAGAACAGACGTAGGCAAGAGAAGTTTTGAAGCCGCATAAAGCTCGTCTTCTTCCGTATTACTGCCGTTCTAGAACGCTGTGTTCCGTCGCAATCAGGTACACTCTCTCACCATCAGCTCTTCTCATATATCTCGTTTTGACACGGTAGGCTCTTGATGACTCACACTTGGGGCTCTAGAATGTCCTACCCTTGAAAGTGGAGAAAACCTTAGCTTGACCTTCAGTCGCCATAGCAATCCGTTCCCTGGCTACGTTGTCTGCAGAAACAACGAGAGAGGCAACGAGACGCGTACTCCCAACATCTCACTCATCAAGCATGCGGAGTAGGAGATATCACCAAACACCCTTGGCCCATGAAGATTCAACATGTCTAGGTGGGGAGCTCGGTGGTATGAGGTAGATTTCTCTCACTGATTCGGAGAAACCGGTGTGGAAAAATGCATGGCGGTGCTGATTTTCGTGGGTCCTTACCATCGCCAGGCGAGCATGCGAAAAGATAGAGAAAACGACCTTACCTTGGCTTGTAAGGGTCAACATAGGTGGCGACAAACATATTAACTTTGGTTTGGTTGTAGACCCTCTCAAGATCGGCTGGAGACGATGGTAAGGTGGCCATACTGATTTGTTTTTGGCAATCGAAGATGGCGCCACATTCAAACTCATATTAACCAATATGATAACGGGGCGGCCTTTAGCTAATAAAGGCACCGTGCACGCCTTTATTAATATGCCCAGGTGCATCCGGAACTGAAATACAAACCATGATAAGGTGTCGTGCCAGCCAAGGAGGGGCACTGTACCTATGTTGCCTTGATCTGACCCGGTTCACCCTTGTGGAGCTATTGCATCCGGTTTTTGAGCTATCTGACCCGTTTTGGCGGTAGAAACGATTGTATTACACGGATGAAAGATAATCAAGAAGAAAAAAACTCGATGACGATCGGAGACTTGGTGAGGTGGAAAGAAGGAGACAAATACAACGACTACATGAAACCGCGTCAATGGTCGCTTAAGGAAATACAGAAAATACTAGGACTCGAGAAATTTGAGATGGAAGAAGTGTACGAATTTGAAACGAAAGTTGAAGAAGATGAAGTAGTAGTGGCTTACACACAATTAAATTGTAGGAATACAATTCCGTTGAACAAAGAAATTGCGCAATTATTGGAGTGGTGGCAAATTGCACCGGGACAACTGCCAATATCGTTCTGGTTAATCTTTACGAGAGCGCACCGTTTACAAAATGAATTTAACAGAAGGTTTGGGGCTCAAGAAATCTTCGCGTTGATACGACCGAAAGCCATACTGACGAAAGGGTACATAAAATTTGAAGTTGAATTCAGGGATTCAAACAGAACTTTTAAAGGGTTCCCAAAAGTATACACCGGATGGGATAGATTTCGTACCGCTTTATGCGAGGGAAGTGGAACCGACAGAGTTTAAAGTCTTAGAACAAATTTCGAGGTAAGCCAAAACATAAGTATTGAAAATTGTACTACGAGTAAACTATTGACTAACACGAGTTATTTTGTGTTTAACAGAAAACGCAAGTACACTACCAGACATTGAATTGGACAAGGAAGTGGAGAACAACCTTCGTTTCTTCTTTCATGAATGTTCTGACGAAAGATTGGTAGATCTGAGTTATTTCGATGATATTGTTGATTTCCAACACTATGGGGGTATTGAACAACAGCTCGATAGGTCCAAGGAGACACATAGTGAAATGGCGAAGAAGAATAAGATTCTCATAAATGCAATATTTGGCAGCGATAGCGATAGTGAAAAAGAAGATGGAACGGAATTAACACAGCGAGAATTAGTGCTGAGCTTGCCAAACACAAATAGCAAATTGTACAAAAAAAGATGTTCCACAAGAAAATGGGCGAACGAAGACCAAGAGAGACAACCAACGTTACAATGTATAATGCCTCGAGGGACGAGACTACAATGCACAAAAAACAGCCCGCATTAAATAAAGTACATTCTCAACACAAAGAGGAAAAGGTATGTACCGTAGAAAACATATATATGTAAAAGTGTGGGGATATGTAATATCTCGCTCTGGTTTGGTATATACAGGAAAAGAATGGCGGGGGAAAGAACGAAACCGTGATACTTACAAAAGATAGTGCAGCGAAGAACACAAAGTCGGTGAAAGAAAACAAACGGCAAAACAAAATGCAAGAGCAAAGAATCCAACCACCACCGGCAAGTACCGGTCCGGGTAATACTACTCATGGAGGAAAACCATAGAATCGCTAACGATGAAGTTGATCGTTAACTTTACTATCAGTTAGGGACGGTAAAGAAATTTATGTCCAACACTAAACCGATGAAAATTGGTAGATGAAGCAAAGATGTTCAAGTCTGGACGACGAAGCGAAGGTATTGCCAGGGACCACGCCAATGGAGGGGTTCGAAAAATATCAAAACTGTGACCAGAATACGGAGAACATCGGAGAATATGACAGAGCAGTGTCAATGATTTTCGATAGTATGAACCAGGTATGATAGTATTTTTTTATCAGTTATTGCAAACTTGTGTTTAAGTCTGAAAGATTGATGAAATCAGATATATTTCGCCGCAGGTTAAAACGGCGGTAGTACGGGCCAAAGAAATTCATGAAACAGTTGCGAAGACAAGTATCGTTCCGAATGAAGTCAATGCCGTAGAAGAAATAGAGAAAGTGAAAATACTCAACCGAAAATTGGAAGAGGCAAACAAAGCGTTAAGCGGAACCAACAGAGAGTTAGAAGACGAAAACAAAAACTTAATCGAGCGGACGGAAGAAGCCGAGCAGAGATCGTACAAAGACTTTGGGAAAGCCTGTGAGATAATGGAAGAACACAAACACTTAAAAGCAGATGTGATAGAATTAAAGGCACTCGTGGCGACCAAAGATCAAGAACTTAAACGTGCACAAAAAGAGGCAGAGAAAAATAACAAGCGAATGACAGATTTAAACGAGCGGCTCGGCCAAGATCACGTGCAAATGGCACATTGTGAATCGTCCGTAAGACAATTGACAGAGACTTTAATAGAAACGAGAGATGAACTAGAACGTGAGAAGATGAATTACAAAGATTTGTACGAAGTTGTATATGCTAAAAGTTTGTAAGGAACCATTGGATTTGCCCAAACCAATGATCATGTGATTTTGGCGCGTTTGTAATACCATAGAGCTAAAAATTCTTTTTGAATAAAATAAAGTATGTCTTGGCAATTGAATATCATTGTAATGTCAGATAACATACCTGTGGAAAACTGACAATGTTGTTGAATTATATAGATGACACGAAATAGAATGAAACGCCCCCAATGCTAACTTTAAGCTTGCAAAATTAGATTGTAGTGATAGTAACGACTAAGCGAGCGTAAAAGCGTTCAACTTAGACTGACGAAATTAAACGTGGTAATTTCGCCAGATTTTGTTGTAGCGATAGTAACGACTAAGCGAGCTTAAAAGCGTTCAACTTAGACTGACGAAATTAAACATGGTAATTTCGCCAGATTTGGTTGTAGCGATAGTAACGACTAAGCGAGCGTAAAAGCGTTCAACTTAGACTGACGAAATTAAACGTGGTAATTTCGCCATATTTTGTCGGAGCGATATTAACGACTAAGCGAGCGTAAAAGCGTTCGACTTAGACTGACGAAATTAAACGTGGTAATTTCGCCATATTTTGTCGGAGCGATATTAACGACTGCCGCGGCGTAAAAGCGTTCGACTTAGACCGACGAAATTAAACGCGTGGTAATTTCACCGATTTTGTTGTAGCGATAGTAACGACTAAGCTAAGCCGCGTAAAAGCGTTCGACTTAGATCGACTAAATTAAACGCGTGGTAATTTCGCCCGGATTTTGTTGGAGCGATATTAACGACTAAGCGGCGTAAAAGCGTTCAACTTACTTAGACCCACGAAATTAAACGCGTGATAATTTCGCCAGATTTTGTTGTAGCGATTATAAGGTTCACTAAAACCAAAATCATACCATTGAACTCGGAAGTGAAAGAACGCATCTTTATTGATTACCGAAGTCTTAAAAATGCAAAGATAACAACGGAAAATACATGCCCGAATCGAAACAAACTAAATATTGTATTATTTTATTTCTCCGTGATAACGGAAAACACAACTAAAATCTACTTATAGAACTTGGCGCAGATGAAACGCATTCCACGGCTTATCGAGAACATTCCCATCTAAATCTCGAAGAAAATACGATCCTTTGGTGGCAGGGCGATCTATGATGTATGGACCTATCCAGTTTTCTCCAAATTTACCGGAATCTATCAACCTCGTCTTTCAATAGAGTACCCAGTCATCTTTCTCAAACACTTTAAGTCGAACTTTCTTATCATATTTTCGTTTCATATCGCCTTTGATAACTAATTAATCGTTGAAGACCAACATCTCTTTGTCTCATCTATCAAGGTTTTGGCTTGAGCAAGTGCTTGATCATTCGACTCCAATTCCACGTTAGAAGTTCGTGGTGGTTGGTGTCATCAACTGTAAGGCAAAGACCGCCTCCGCATCGTAAGCAAGATTAAACGGAGAAAATCCGGTTGAATGTTTAGGTGTGGTTCAATAAGCCCACATAACCGCTAGGAAGTTCTTTAACCCAATTTCCTTTCCTTTGGCCTGTTGAAGTCGCCGCTGAGCATTGCAAGAATGGATTTGTTAGTAGCTTCAAATTTTGTCCATTAGCTTGAGGATGGTATGGTGCAAGAAATTGTGATTAATCTTCAAGTCGTAACAAAATTGTCGAATTTCTTCAAAGATCAAATTGTTTGCCATTGTCGGAAGTCAATGATGTTGGAATACCGAAACGACAAACAATGTCTCGCCATAAGAATTTTTTAACATCTGAAGCATGGATCTGGGCTAAGGGCATAGCTTCAGCCCACTTGGTAAAATAATCAGTTGCGACGAGTAAGAAACTAACACCGCCAGAGCTTTGAGGAAGAGGACCGACGATGTCAAGACCCCACTTTGCAAACGGCCAAGGGCTCAAGATTGGATGAAGTTCCGTTGCTGGAAGATTTCTCATGTTAGCATATTTCTGACAAGGAACACACTTCTCAGACAAACGTTTAGCATCCTTTTGCATGTACGGCCACCAGTATCCTTGTGTCATTGCTCTATGAGCAAGACTTCGCCCCCGGGAGTGGTTCCCACATAGGCCTGAATGAATTTCCGCCAGATCGAGCAAACCTTCTGCTGAGCCGAGACAACGAAGCATAGGGTTAAGACTTGTGCCTTTTGCGATAAAGTTGCAAATGTGAACCGTTCAAGTCGATATCGAGGCAATATTTCCAAGCATCACGCGTTTGACACGATCACCCACTTTATGATCGGGAGGCAAGATGTGATCATGTAAATATGTGATATAAGGAAGACGCCAATCATCTTCGTCACAAGGTGTAAGTGGAAAACTTAGCTCTATATCAGGAACCTCGAGCATTGTCACTTCATGATCGCCGCGCCGGTATGGACCGAGACAATATCATTAACGGGATCATTGTGGTCATCTGATAGCATAAGTTGTGGATCAAGCGTTTTCTCTGCAATGATAGCTTGATTATCAAGATCACGCTTGCGCTTCCGAGTCAGCATAGGAGATATCAAATTGGCATGACGTGATTCCTCAGAAAATGTCTTGATGAAAAAACAACTCTGAGTGATGTACATATCGCACACATCCTCGATGGACAGATCGATACTCGGTTCCTTTTGAAATTCAATGGTAATCTGGCGAGGCTTATCTGACTTAACTGCCGCAGATAAATAAGCGAGAGAATCCGCATGTCGCACGTCATGACGCGGACGCTGCACAATACTGATAGAATCAAAATTTCGAGCAATCCGATGAATTAAGTCCACATAAGCCGCCATTCTATCGTCACGAGCTGCATACGATCCACCAAACTGGCTAGCGACTAACTTAGAATCTGTGAATAATTGTAGCTTAGTCGCCCCCAAGTGAAGAGCAGTGCGCAAGCCGCAAATGACAGCTTCATACTCGGCCTCATTATTTGAAGCGTCAAAACTCAAACGCACTGACTTCTCAATTTTTTCTCCATTCGATTGCAAGAATACACAACCAATACCGAAGCCATACTTATTATGCGAACCATCAGTGTAAACAATCCAACAATCAGCAGATACATCTAATAAGTTTGGCAAACCATCATCCCTAAGAGGTAATGGCGTGTTGTCGACGACATTCTCTTAGTTTAGTAATGCGTCAGACATAAGAATATCCTCAATTGGAAAATCAGCCATTAGCGAAGCTAAAGCTTGTCCTTTCTCGGCCAGCGAAGTTTCAAACACAATGCTATAAGCTTAAGGTAACTTTCCCATTCCCATTCAGCGAGGCTTACTTTGATTCTCGAAAGCATTGCGAAAAAGCTTTCGCATGGATATTCCGTGATAAACTTTGACGACTCGCCCCTCGAAATAAGGTTTAAGACGCCGGGCAAAGATGAACCAAAGCCAATGCAATTTTCTCCACTCGAGAATATCTTGTTTCAGCAGTTGTAAGAGTCTTGCTAACAAAGAATATAGGGCCTTCATCGCCACCGTTGACAAATAAGACGGCACTTACGGCATGATCGTTGGCGGCTAAATACGACCTATAGGCTGCCCGTTGCTAGACCGGCAATAACTAGAGGTTGGACTAAGTATGCTTTCAAATGACTAAATGCAAGTTCACAAGCCCTCCTCATCCAAATTGTCGCGTCTTTCAATGTTTGGAAAAAGGACGGCATCGATCGTAATACCGAGATAAAGCGATTTAGGGCAGCCAAGCCGCCCCGTAAGTCGTTGAATTTCTTTCTTTGACGTCGGAGGAGGCATTTCAAGGACAGCTCGAATCTGATCCGGATTTGCTTCAATTCCGCGTCTAGTCATCATATATCCTAAGAATTTACCAGATGATAAACCGAAAGAACACTTAGCCGGATTTAAACGCATGTTGACATTGGAGAGTCTGTCGAAAACAGCTTGCAAATCAGTAAGATGATCAGGTGCTTCTGTAGATTTGACAACCATATCGTCGATGTATGCTTCAACTGTCTTTCCAAGTAGGTCAGAAAAAATAGTGTTGACTAGCTTTTGATATGTGGCTCCAACGTTTTTCAGACCGAAATGCATTAACTGGTAACAGTAAATGCCTTGGTCTGTAATGAATGCAGTGAACTCTTGGTCCTCAATGAATAATGGAATCTGATGATAACCAGAATAAGCATCCAAAAAAGACAAACGCTGAAACCCAGATGTTGCATTGACCATTTCAGATATACGAGGCAATAGATACGGATGAACCGGACAAGCCTTATTGAGATTTGTGAAATCGATACAAACACGTAATTTGCAGTTCTTTTTAGGCACTGCGACAACATTTGACATCCATGTTGGATAAGTCACAGGCCTTATAAAGTTAACAGACAAGAGACGGTCGATTTCGTCTTTCACTTTCATCTTTCTATCGGGGGCCATCCTTCGGGGCTTTTGTCGAACTGGTTTTGCATTAGGATCAATGTTGAGTTTATGACAAACCACCGAAGGATCTATACCAGGCATTTGCTCTATTCGCCAAGCAAACACATGATTATTCTTCCGCAATAACAAAATAAGCTCTTGTCTCTCCTCTTCTTCGGAAGTTCGCTGAAATAAAAGTAGTCTCTTCAGGGAGTTGGCCAATTTGAACTTCTAAAAGTGGATCGACTGTCGGGGGTCCTTCAACATTTCTATTGGCAGAGTAAACTGAAGGTCCCGGATGCTGTAATTGTTATTTGACGGCGTTGGAACTCAGAATAGTTCGTCCAACAAGTTCAAACTTCTTATAATCATCGAGAACATTGTCGTGGCAAATTAGAGATGATGGTTGATGATCGCACAAGACCTTACATACTTTTTTATTGAATGGAAGCTTGATGACTTGATGATATGTTGAGACAACAGCTTCCATATAATGAATCCAATCTCGACCAAGGATGACATTGTAAGGGGATTTACAATCCATCAATAAGAAATCAATATTGACTTCCTTCTGCATAAGAGTGACCGGGAGAGACACCTTTCCAACGCAATGAGTAGCGGTACCATCAAAACCAACGATAGGCGCATTTTCAGGGGTGACCAAGTTATCAGTAAAAGGAATACTGTGATAACACCTAGAAAACATGACGCTAGCTGAACTACCAGTGTCGATCATTATACATTGTACACGCATACAGCTGATATACGCAGTTATCACGACAGCATCATAATGAGGAACATGCACGCCCATTAGATCTTGGTCAATGAAACATAATGGTTCATCTTCAATAGTCTCCGTGCGAAAACCTTCTACGAAATTGATCCCGTTAACTTCGTACAAATTAGACTGATATTTGACTTTAGAACGATGAGCGGTTTTTCACGAGTATTGGACAATGAATCAATGATGGCATGTGTCAACCTTAATGACATTGTGATCAGTGATAGTTAAAGCTTGAGTTGTTACTTTCTTCTGCATATATTGATCAAGTTTCCCATTCTACACAAGCTTTTCAATTCTTCCCCGCAAAGACCGACAATTCTCCGTCTCATGACCATAATCATTATGAAATTTGCACCATAACGATTTATCGCGAGTTGTTTTAGTGTCGTCGCGCAAGGGAAACGGCGGAGTGAGAAGACTCTTATCCTTGATTTTGTCGTAAACTACTGCATATTTGGTATTAAGCGGAGTTAATTCAAAATCAGTAAAAGGCTTTCCAGTCCTGCTTGTGGAGTCTTCTTTCTTATACGGAGGCTTCTGACTGGGTTGCTGTTGATCAAAAGTCGGATTCTTCTGTTTATTTCGCTAATCATTGAAATCCTTTCCTTTATTATCTTTGTCACGAGAAGTTTGAGCAGCGTGTCGTCTTCAACATTGATAAATTGTTGAACTCGCTGGTATAACGCACGTCGGGAAGATGGAATATCCCGAACAAGAGAGTTGTATAACCCATCTTTATCAAACAAGATAGCTTCTTTAAAAGCATAAACCACCATTAGATCGGATTGCTCAGAAATCTCAGCTGCAGCTTGGCGGAAACGCGCGATAAAACTACGGAGAGTTTCCTCACGTTGTTGCTTGATGTTGAAAAGAACTCGGACTCCATTTGGACGTTTGAGATTATGATGAAAACGTCTTGAAAACTTTTCGGTTAAGTCCTTGAATCGACGAATAGAGCGCGGAGGTAATTCGCTAAACCATACCAACGCTTCCCCTTTTAATGTAGAAGGGAAAAGTTTGCATTTTAAAGCATCATCACCTCCCGATAAAACCAGTTTGTTTGTGAAATTAATCACATGAAGCATAGGGCAACCCTCGACATCATCATATTGATCAAACTCTGGTTGTTTGAAGTCTTTGTTATGAGTAGCCCTTTGGACGGCGAGAGAAAATTTGTCCAAAATACCATCTTCAACTGCCAGATTTTCTAGTGTCAATTCAAAAGATCGCCGGCCCGTAAGAGATTTTTAATCATTTCTCGACACGTTGAGGAGTCATCGATCCAGATCTGTTGGATCGCGGATCATAGTCACGATGACGCCTATGGGAGCGAACAGAACGAGAAGAAAATGGCGAAGATTCATCGTTTCGTGGTCGAGATGATTGTGGATGGTATGTTGGGCTTTCAAGACGATAATGTTCGAATGATAAGAACGCGTTCTTTGAAGTGTTTCACCATACCGATGGTTCCGATCATGAGAGCGATCATTATTCTATTCGCCATTCAATTCCTCGGGACTTGCCAAAAATTTGTAGGATCGTGGGGGTGCGGACGACGATTATTAGCATACCTTGCCTACCAAGAACGTGACCAAGTGGGTGGAGATTTCTCGGCGGAGGTCGGGAATTCGCCCATTACTCTTAACTCGTTGATGGCTGTTGCGAATATCGCGAATCTCATCCTCACCACTTAAACGATCCCACACAGTATTATGTCATTGGCATGTGTGACGTTGTGGTCTGACAGATACAACATCATCTGCGAGTGGAGCGCGCCGTTTAAGATGACGCCAGTAGTAATTATTCTGCGTTTTACGGACGGTCTTTAACTTTTGAAGAAGTGCTTCTCGAGACATATGACTTACATTATCCGCGATCGATAATTGGAGAATCGTCGAGGCAATAACCTCATTTGAATAATTTGGCGATTGGTGGAACAACAATATTAGAAGGTATTATCTTTGTCGGCGCCAAGTTGTCCTTGACCATCATGTTCGTGGATGATCGCCAATAATCACATCGGGACCTTGAGCTCTTCGAAAGTATCGGTCATAACTTTCGCTAACGTGATCGAGGGTGTAGTATAAGAACCGCAGACGGCGCCAATTATGTTTCGACCAAATATGATCAAAACACCAAGTGTTGATGAAAAAGACAAAGAACGAGAAAAGTAATTAGAAAATGATGGTGATCGGGGAATGATGAGACTGTACCTTTGCGGTTGCCTACGCACTCCAAATTATCGGTGGGATCAAGTCTCAAGAACGAGTTCCGAATGAAAAATAGTTTGGTATTTATATAGGTAGAGTAGAGAGTCCTTGTAGCTCAAGTAATCTTGTAGCTTGAGTAATTGTGATATACTATAACTTTCAACTGATAATTATCTCTTTGATAAGAAACGAATCTGGACATAAATCAACGTACATTAGTGGCAAGCCATGTGGCTAAGGTTCAGCCTTACCCACATGAGTTAATGGGCCTGTACATTGATTCATGATATTGCGAATTGGGCTTTAGCCCTGTCGATTAAACGAATAAAGTGGAGACTCCTACCAATGGACGTTTGCCACGTAGGTGGGGGTCGAAACAAGGATCCAAATAGCAATGGGCAAGTTTGATGAGCAAGCTTTCATCCTTGGAATGATTTATTTAGTTAATTATATTTTTATTGTCAGTTCATGGAACGTTTACCGTTAATATTGTGTTCTCTTCATGGAAAGTCTAGGCCATGATTGTCGTTAATATTTTGAATTTCTTTATTATGAATCTCAAGTTTTATTTTTCTTAATATACTTGTACTAGTGTCAATCTTTACAAATTTATTTTGTTTTATGTTAAAATATATAGATATATAAATAGAGAAAAGTATTATGGACATATGTCTGGTAGATTATACCCATAAATGAGAAAGACATTGTGTATCATATCTAACGTTAGAAGCAAGAAGTTCACTTAGAGAACCTGTATTACATGATTGTCAATTTAATGAGACAGTCTTACCGTCGTTAAGGGGAGAAAAGCAATGGTTGCTCTAAGAAAGACGTGAAGTAACGTGGATCACGTCCACTATCTCATTAAGGATCCAAACAATGAATGTGACTATATGAGATAAGGAGAATGATACATTTGCAAGCGGTTGCAGAGAAAATGCTTAAGCATTTAATGATATGGTAAAAGTACTCCCAAATGTGCGTTTTATTATCCTTATATTACTGTATTACAGCTCGTCTTACGCTTAACGAAAAAACAACTCATAGCTCTTATTGTCTTTTTTAGGATATGGAGAATTTTATACCACTTATCATAAAAACTAGCGTCTTAGCACCAAGAGGAGCCTTAATCACGTTTATTATGAAGACCAGAAGCTGCTATGGAAAAGTGTTGAAAAAGTCAAAGTCAACGGTCAAGGTCAAATATCAAAGTCAAGGGTCAAAGCCCTCAACTCAGAAGACCAAAGATGGAGGCCCTTATCTCAAAATATGACATTCTCCCAAAACCTACCTTGGTCAAGAAGAAATCAAAAAACAAAAGCAAAAGTGATGTGTGAGGTGTCTCATTTGTAATGAAGAAGGGTAAATATGTAAAAGGTAAAAGTAGGGGTATATAATCTAAAAGCTAGGGAAAAAGAAAGTATCCATTGCTTTAGGGTCCAAACTATTTGTTTTGTTTTAATTTCTTGTCTAGTTTTTCAATTCAAGTCCTTTACTTTATTGTTCTTCATTTTCTTTTATTTACATCTTGTTATTTTACTTTGTTTGATTTCAATCTTAAATCTTATCTTGTTGTTCTTATTTCAATCTTCAATCAATACTTATTTCAATGTTTTCATGTCATTTCAATACCAACAACTTGAGGTTTCATGTTTTCATTATCTTAAACTAAATAACCTATACCAAGAGTCTACCTTTCTTCTTCACAACTCCCACAGTTAAACTCCAAACAATTTAGGATAAACCTCACTTCTTACAAACTCTTTGAAGTTACCACCACTTACTAAAACTTCAAATAGCGTCGTCGTCATGGATTGGAGGAGCAAGAGTGCTTTGTTGAGAATCTAAGGAGGAAGCACCATTCTCATATTTCCATTTCTTTTTTTTTTTTTTTTTTTTTTTTTTTTTTGTCATTTTATTTTGTTGTTTTTCATTACTGATTTACTTTCTTGCAAATTAGGGTTCAGGACCAATAAGCTGGAGAGGAGTTGAAGACACAGCCGAAAGACGACCAAACTTCACCGAAGTCTATAGGCGACCGCGAGCTAGCAAGGGGCGACCACCAGTCACTTCCATGCACAAAGGTCCAGTTTTTTGGCAACTCAGTTGGTTTTTGATGAATAGTTGAACACCAAGCCCAAATTTTGTAATAAAGTAGGATAAATCAATGGAACTTGTATATAATACTTAAAGATAAAAAGAAAAACGAAAAAAAATATAGGAAAAATTGGTTTTTGATTGATTTGTGTGGATGAACATGAGTTAAACTTGGTTTAAGTTATATACTTACCAAGGAATTAGAGTTTTAATTGTCATGGGAAATTCAAGTGTGTGAGGCAAGTTGTGGATCATAGCTCACACACTATGAATCAACACTCTAAGTCCATTTGACTCTAGTTAATCTAGCTTATCAATCTAAAACTAGTTAATCTAATAGATTAGTATAATATTAGTTTAGTTTTAAGGTTGGGCCCTTGAAGGCAAAGTTGTATAAATTATCAAAAACCCAACTTGTGGGTTTTTTAAGTGGACCTTTATTGTAACTTAAAACAGGGTAAAGCTCGAAAGGTTGGGTCTGATTCTCAGATCATGCGCCAACCGACGTCGCCTTCTTCTCAAGCAGCGTGTAAGCACGGCTTGAGAGGTAATTTATAAACCTCCTCGAAGCCCAAGCAAGAGGATACCGTGTGTGTTCAACCATGCTTACGTGATTGTTTGAAATTTAATTTCCGCACTGCAATTTACATTCGTGCATAAGGCTGAACCCGAGCCACATAACAACCATTGGGAAGTCATTCCCCAATGTAGGTAAATTGGACGTTGCTTGATTCTTGAACCCTATACCAAAAAATGAATTAAAATCAATCAATTAGATCCCAAAGTAGTCACGCTCCTCCATAAAAGGACAAAAATATAGCCACGAGGATTTAGAGTAATCAGTTACCAGATTCCAGTGGACCAACTACCTTCCTCACTCCCCTCCCCCAGATTCATCGTGAGTGAGATTCTTGGTAGCACACTACTTGGTGAAGTGACTACCTACCCTTCTGAGACGTGTAATAGAGCCATCCTAGTCTCGCGCCCAATTGTTCCCCTGAACAGGGCATAGTAATTTATAGACCAAAGCAAAGTTTTCAAAACTCCATACTTGCAAAAATGAATTTCGAATTCTTTAGCATACATTGCACTGTTTGCGCATGTTAGGATAGTTTTGGGGTCTTGCTAAAAGTGTATGATACTACGTTCAGGCAATTCTAGTATTAGCAAGAATAAAACTTACTCATGTTGGAAAGCACGTCGTCCTAGACAATCTCCTATCTCTAGTCCTCCATCTACTAAGATGGCTGACGAAGTAGTGCAAGCTGAAAAGCCTCTCTCCAACTTCTACACACCGTTGCAAGATGGGCCTCCATCTTGTATACGACTCACACTGCTCACAAGCGATTTCCACATTCCACCGAACGTGTTCAATCTTCTACCCATCTTCCACGGGTTAGAACATGAGTTACCGTACGAGCATCTATGCCGGATACATGATGTATGTAATACTTTCCACTATCCGGGCATCACCGACGATCAGGTTAAGCTACGAGTGTTTCCTTTCACTCTAGCTAGTAAGAGTCACGCTTGGCTTCTTTCATAGAAGGCCGACTCTTTCGATACATGGGAAAATATTGTGTTCTCCTTCATGAAGAAGTATTTCCCGCCAAAGAAAACATAAGAAATAAGAAGCAAGATACAGTTTTTCAGACAGAGTCCGAGTGAGACATTTTCTAAAGTATGGGATAGATTCTCTAACCTACTCCATTCATGCCCTCACCATAAACTAGAGAAATTCACTCTTGTCCAATGTTTCTTCAAATGTCTTCTCCCATAACACAAAGTAACCTTCGACATCATAAGTAACGATAATTTTTTGGATAGAGATGCAACTGAAGTCTTAACCTTTCTTGAAAACCAAGCTGAAAAGAGTACCCATTAGGGCGACATAAACAATTCCAGAATAGCCCAACCTAGTACATCTAAGGCTAGTGGTATTTTTGAGGTGAAATCAGATCCAGAAATCAAAACCTTAATCGAAACCCTCACAAGAAAGATAGATGCCCTCACGACCAAACAAAAAGACCAAACCATTCATCTTGTCATGAACATAAATACCTCACCGTGCAATTTCTGTCTAAGCTTAAATCATATAGATGCCACATGTCCCTTGATCACAAACCTATCATCACTTCAGCCAGAAGAAGTATGTGCTTTCAATGTACCAAATGCACCATGGAGACAACATCCAAACTTCCCATGGACCAACATTCCACAAAACCAACCACCTCTAGGTTTCAACAAACCAACAAATATATTCAGACAAGGACAAGGTACTTATAACAATCAGAACAGAGCATTGGTTCCATCCCAGTTTAACCAGAACTATCAAAACCCACCTGTCAACAACCAAAGAGACCTAGTTCCCATTACACCATCAACTAGTGTCCAAATAGATAAGCCCACCGAAATAATGTTATCTATCATGCAACAACAAACCCAAATCCTAGCATCCATGCAACAATCTCTGAACTTATTAGCCCAAAATAAAACCCAAAAAGGTGTGTTCCCAGGTCAAGTTATTCCTAATACTAAACCAACAAACACAACCTTTGAAGCAACAAGTGATGTGAATGAAGCTAGAGTGCTAAAAACTCTTTCTTAATCATCCCATCTACGAGGATTGAATCCTCTTTTCCGATGTATTCTTTTCCCATTCCATTCCATCTTTTGCTTTAAGGGGATACATCAATAAGGTAACCGGACCTCTCCACTTGAAGGGTGTGGTTGTAAGTGTCAGAGCCTTAGTCCACAGTATATCTCGTATATTATTTGTAAAACACTTTTTACTTGTTGTTGGAGTAAGTGTGAACCTGTGGAGCGAGTATACAATTTTTCTTTTATTTATTTTACACTTCTTTTACAAAAATATTTGTTTTCTTTGTGCTGTTAATGATAAGATTCTCGATACATCAATAGTTAAGTGATTTTTCAAAACGGGCAATGAATTTTACATAGACTAATTCCTAGAACAACGCAATCTAGGGGCGGTTTGAGATCATCTTTGCTTACTAAGGGTCGCCTATATCACCGAGCTATTCGCCCGAGTCAGAACATTCCATGTCTTGCGCAGTAAATTGCCCAACTCGCATAGCTGAAACTCTACCTGTCTAGATTGGGTTCGCCACAAAGTCGACACGAAAGTTGCCTAAGATTATCTATTATGGTTTGTTTTCAAATAGTAGCATCTAGAATCACAACTTTTGAATACGAGTTTCTTAAAACATCTCTCCATAGTTTTCAAAACCGAGGATATAAAAATGAAAATTATACGCCCCGGAGTAACCAAAATGATACCGGATTAACGTATAATTTTATCTTCTTGGCAAAATCTCTATATGGTTAGAGATATATTTTGATTGAGAAAACCAACTAAAAAAAAAACGAGGCGTCTCCAAACGAAAATTAAACAAATAGAGTAACCCAAAGTGATACTATCATCTGTTTAATTATATCTTTTGTCTCTACCTCTCTATTTTGTCTCGAGGATCTGACGTTAAAAGACTCAAACTTGTACAAAAATTTTAAAATTTTTCTTTCTTAAAAATCTTTTCCCTTTCTCAATCTCTCTCTTTTCAAAAATATCATCTGTAGCAAACAAAAATCTTCCACCTAGCAAGACTAGATAGATCAGTTTCAATGATCGTGTGCAAGCACTTCCTAGAGAACTACAGCTTAAGATATAAACACATATACCGAAAATCATTCCTGTTTTAGATAAAAGTTCATACGTACATAAGAGATGACCTATAAGAGAAGGCTGGTGCTTGAATTGTCAAACACCAACTTGCCCCGATCTTTAACCCCATAATAATTCTATTTATAAAGTCTACACGTGTTATCCTCTAGTGCATTACGCTTGGTCTAAGAGAGTAATCTAGCTTTCTGGTCGGGATTGACTCAAGTTTTCAAAAACTTCCAAGTCTTGGAGATCTGACTTAAAATGATCCACATTTTTAAAAAATTTAGTCAAACTTATTCAAAACCCAAAAAAATTAATTAATTTTTCCTTCTGTTATCTGTACATATTTCCCTACAGTTCCTCTACAGTTCTTTCCATCATTTGTTTCTCATCCACCATTGAATGTGAGTGTACCCTATGCCGTTACATTGCATTTTTAATACTGATCATTTTAGTATCTCACAGTTCGAGATCGGATGAGTAACGAAGCACGGATCGGCTCTTGAAGTTGGCAAGGCAATGAGGACAATATCGGAATTTCCTGATTTCGTTTGGGTTTGGGCTAAAATTTCAATTTCATTAAAGAGGCACGTGCCTAATCAACCCATTTAACCCACGCGACCACCTAACTTCCCATCTTCTTCCTTACAAAATCCCCAATCCTAACCACCTACACCAGCTCGCGACCGCCCCTTCTTAACTCGTGACCGTGATCTCACCTCAACACAACACCACTCCAAATTTTTACAGTCTGAGAACCCCAATTTTATCAATCTCTACTCTAAATGACTTGAGTTCTTAAAATCGTGCCGGAGCAAAATTTTCAAAACCTCTTCAATTCTGATTTATTTAAAGTGCACTTCAAGGCTGAGATTAGAAGAATAGGATGGGAACCCTTGGTTTTGTTGGAAGGTGCGGCATATTCTATCTCTCTTACTCTTTCATTTTATAATTGCATGCTTAGAGGGGAGGATGACTGCATCACAGTTGTCAAGGATGGATGCTCACTGGAGCTCACCAAGGAGGTGGTGAGTGGAGTTTTGGGGATTCCTCTAAAGGCTTATGTTCAGACAAAACAGTCCCCAGACTGTAAGACCATCGATGTGATGATGGTATAGACACTTCTCGAAGGGGTGAAAAACCCCAGGTCTCACTGTGTTTTTCAAAGTTCGCTACGAAGGAACCAGCTGACAGTATCTCAGTGGACAGCTTACAACCTGCTAGGCTCAGCCAAGCCTTCAGATATAGGTAAGGTGATACTTCAACTTTTATGGATTCTTCAAGAGCAGAAGAATAGATTCTGCATCGTCTCCTATATCTTTGAGCAACTCTGCAAACCGAAGAAGTCCACCACTCCTTGACCAGTGCTGGTCACCAAGATCATGCAGCACCAGGCCACAGATGCCCTGGTGGAGGTCAAGGACTCTACCACAGGTCCTATCTATACCCACTGCGTCCATAAGTTATGGCTTCCACCTAAAGCTAGAGCCACTGAGCAAGCACGGCCGACTGAGAAGGTGGTTTACTTCACTGAAGATGTCACTCGACAGTTCACTCAGCCCATGGACGGAATTCACTTCCTCCATGATGGTAAGAGGGTTCTGCATTCGTATCTCCACCAGCTCAGGGAAACTCAGGGTAACATTATAGCAGAACAGCGAACCCTCAGAGAGGAGTAGCGGTCCTTCTAGTAGGAACATCGACGTTTTCAGCACAGTGTCACTAGAACACTGCTGAGCATCAGAGATGCGCTCCCGCTTAGTAATAGGCATGCTAAGACCCGACGTCATCAAGGAGAAGGATCTTCTCGATGTCGAGACGAGTCACGCACGGATTTTGACTAGGCATTTTCCTAGTGTCCGTATAGTTGATATATTTATTTTCTCTTTTTCTTTCTTATGTGTATGACGTAGTATAAGTTTAATTATATGCTTAATATTATCTGCTTGTTTTATTTTGCTTTTCTTGTGGAATTTGGTATATGAGTAGAAGGTAAAACGGATACATTATGCCAAAAATTTCCATTTTTCTTTCATGTATTTCATATATATTTAAAAAAAAAATACAAAAACCCAAAATGATTTTATAGTAGAATAAATATCCCTAGTATAATAAACCATGTATTTCTCGTTCTATATCAAACAACCCATTCCCCCAACTTATTTGGGGGTGGCGTATTTTCATCATGAAGAATATAATAAAGGTGTATTGCCGTTTTTGCTCATGTTTCTATGGTAATCTCTTTCCTTATATCTTCATACTCTGAGGACAAAATATAGTTTTGTTTAGGAGCAGTCTAGTAACATTTTGCAAAAACTAGCCATTTTCTATATAGTAGTATTTTTCTTCCTTTCTAAATTTTTTTCGAAAAAGACCAAAAATATTTTTCCGTTTAGTATCAAAAGGTCTTGTTTCCTTTTTCTATGACGAATAAAAAGTTTAGAAGTCTCATTATAGCAATAGATGATAAACACCAAAAACTGTAATATTAAACCCCATTGAGACATATAAATTTGGTTAATTATGTGTTTAATAATCATGAAATAAGTATATATACATACTTTTGCAGGTATTCGCAGTAAACATGAAAATATTGGTTAAACCTGCGTTAAAGCACGGGGAACGATGTATATATGAATTCTTCCAAATCAGTCATGTGAAGCCCAACAAATCCGCACAAAAGCATTAAACTTCCGGAGCTCTTACCGCTTGAACCAGGACTCCGAATGCAACAAGTGAGCTGCTCAGACAATCAGGGTAATAAACTCTACGCATAGGCGGAAAGTTGTAAAATTGCCAAAAGACCGGACCGCCACTGGACTGCACGTGGACCCACTATGCGGGCCCGCAAGATTTGATGAGTCATTAATCATGGAGCATGTCAAGACAAAAATACCAAATTATTGGTGCAAAGTTGACACTTTGCATGTAATTAATTGTATTAGGTGTTAATAGTGAAAAAAAAAAAAACAAAGTGTCACTTTGCTTTAATGTGGTGGATAAAAATGAGGTAAATGAGGTTTGGTGTTTCACGTGGGATGAGGGGGAAGAATTGAAAAAAGAAGGAAGAAAACAAACAAGGGGGGAGACACTCCATTTACTCCCTTGACTTCTTTTCCTTTACCATGCATTATTTTAGTTCCTTAGTCTTAGTTTTTATTGAGTTTTTTAGTTTTTGTAGAAAGCTTGTAATAGTTTTAATGGAGGAAACCTTGTGTTATTCTAGTTAAAAACAAATCTAAATGCAAGTGAGTTTATATAGATAGTTTCTTCTTTTTATTCTCTCTCTCTCTCTCTCTCTTTTTATATTCTACATTTGTCATCCTTTATCCCAAGGATCATGAGCTAACCTTCCCTTTGTGGAGAGTTAATAATACTCATGTGAGGGAAAATCTTTGTTATTTGGTTTAGTAAGTTGTTTAGGAAGAACAACTAGACCTACATCCTATCCCAAAATGATAGTTGGTGTAGAGTCTAGTTAGGATCAAAGTGATGAGCTTAGAGATAAGTCATTGCTTTGGTTCTACATGCTAGCATGTATGAAGCTTAGAGATGAGTCATATATGTTATTGATCAAGTTTTCTTTTATTAGGACTTGTCTAAGAGTTCTAGGAAGATTAAGATGCACTTACTAAAATCAAATAACAAAAGTTATTTTCACATGAGGAGAATTAACTCTCCATTTTTGTTTTAAGTAAAATTTTATCATGTCTTAGTTGCATGTTTACATAACTTAATGTTTTCAATTTTTGTGTAGTAAAAAAACCAAGTATTTAGTATTTACACATTCATAGCTAAACTTACTCACTAGTTTCCTAAAAGAGTAAAACCAAGTTGTAAGTGGTCCTAGAATTTAGGTTGGTTCGAATCCCTACTCCAAATTATATGAACACGAAGAAGTAAGTAAGGAAATACTTTGTTGGCCAAGGAAGAGATTCAAATCTCTAACATACCAAAGGTGAATATCAAAATGGCGCCGCTGCCATTCTAAAGACCAAGGACTTGTGCTACAGACTGGAAATTGCTCCAAGGGGAACCCCCACCCTCATTTTTCCTTCCGTTTTTGCTGTTTTCTACGTTTTTGTTTTATTTTCAAATTTTTGCCTCACAAACGACCTGACGATCATCGGATTTTTTGCTGTACTTCCAGGAACAAAAAGTTAGGACCGGGAAATTAAACTACACAAGTATCTAAGGTTGCTGTCAAAATTTCAGCTCACTGTGGGATAATCCTCCGCGTGCGCGGTACTGGACTCGCGTCCGCAGGTGTAACCCGTGACCGCAGGTGTCGTAACTTTTTTGCTGCTCATGTTATAGCTCCAGCATCCACTGATCTATCTTGATCCATATTCAGGCCTAATTCTCTGGAACGGTAACAGAAATTCAAATATCTTCTGGGATTAATTACGTCGACGGATTGAAACTTGTGTTTCAGTTCTTTGGCGACTAGCGTGACGCTACAGGTTCCAAATTTTTACTATTTTTGTATGAATGTCATGTACGTAGTTATTATGTACTAGTTTATGGATTATTATTTACGTATTAGCCTAGAAATATGCATGAATCATGTTCATATACCTGTAAATATTTATATACGATTAACTGAGCATGAATTGCATATCAATGTATATATACATATAAATGGTACTGTTTTGCATGGTTATATGTCTTTCTACGTATAAGTGTCTATTGTTGCATGTTTAGTATATCTCTACATATAAGTACACGTCTTGTATAATACTTCAATTTTGTCAAGAAAGAGGAGAACATTCCAACGAGGGTTAAAATCTGAGTTGGGTAAGTTGTTTCTAAACCTACGGGTGAAGTCGCTCTCTATATGACACTTTCGCAATCTCAATGAGTATTGCGAAATCGATTTATTATGCAATACAAGAGTCGTGATTTTAGTTTATGTATAATACGTTGCATGTTTAGTTTTAGCATTGTCGATTTATATACGCGCGTGCATTTACTATATTCGCAAGATACCTTGTATTTAGATAATTATGAGTGATTCAAATTTTCCTGTTAATGTTGATATATCGCCTACGTAATATCGATCTACAAATTAGCGTACATATTGACCTTGCCTCTTTTTTGTGTATGTAGATGAGATGGTATATGAATGATGTAGATAGATGATGGTCGTTGAACAAAACAGAAGCGTATCAAAACCTAATTATCCCTCAATAAGTAAAGAATGAGTAGGTATCGTCCGGTTTTAAGTGTATGTTTATATGAATGACATGACTGGAAAGGGGGTTTGAGGGATTAAAAACTATTATTATAGATATTGTAGATTCTAATGCTAAACTAAACTAAACTATTGAGAATTTATAAGAGTTGGAATTCAAGAGATTAGAATCCACCAATACTTTTGATCTATGACCTTCTGCTTCATGGTTGTTATCACAAGTAGACTACAATTAGGCAATCGAGCGAGTGTCGATGCCCTCTTGGACAAAACATCGTTAACAAATAACTCTACTTAAGGTTGTTCCTATGTTCATGTTACTAGTATCTTCTTTCCTTTTATGTGAGCTTGGGCAGCTATTCAATGAATCACCATCTAAGGCAAACACAAGGAATACTTCTCTTACTCTAAAACATTACACAACTAGAAGAAAAGTAGAGAATAATAGTATAATATTCAATTACAATAAATAAAATCCTATTCTAGCATTATATTCAATTGCAATAAATAAAAGAATGTCACTAGCAAATATTCAATTGCAATAAATAAAACCCTAAACTAGCATGATATTCGATTGCAATAAATAAAAATCTTAATCTATACTTCCATCCCCTGGTCTGGGCAATGGAACTAATAACTAAAAACATAAAGAACTAACCTGATTGAAGAACACCATAAACCAGAAGAATCATTAAACCTTAGGCACCGGCTTCATCTTCTCCCTTGAAGGAGAAGATTAGCCTTCCATAAAAAAGGAAGAACACGAAGAACGAGAAGAAGAATAGTCGAAGAACATAAGACTAGAAAGACTAATTTATTAAGACTCAGCCTAGTTAAAACCGATCTTTTATTATTAATCTCTCTGCCTCAAGTTCGAGACAAGAGTATAAGTGAATTGGCAAATTACATGAGGCACTTAGGTCCTCTATTTATAGAGGTTACAATGAGCTCTAGAGGCATTCCAAACCGTCATTTGTTTCCTAATACAAATAGACTTCTTTCGAGTCCAACTTCGCCTCCAAAACTAAGAAGGAATTGGCTACAGTGTCGATTCATTCATGCCGGGACGACTATTCATGCATCTCAAATGCAAGCAATGCTGTCTGGATGCTTTCGATCCATAAGGCCCCGCACGCCAAGTTAGCCGATTTTGTCTCTTCTCGCTTCTATCCTTCTATCCTCTTTGCGGGCTTTGGTCCAAGCAAATAATCCTTTGGCCTTGGGCTTCCAAATAGGCTTTAAAATAGGTCAAAGTTGCATCTTTAATAGCTCCAATTCCTTGGCCTTCTCTATGATTGTCCACGGGATTCCCATGTGATCCTTAATGCTCTGAATTGCTCCATTTTATCCCTTTTTATCTAATATTCTACAAAACTCTCTCTTTAACCTGTAGAATCATAAAACATAACTTACAAACACTATTAGTCCACTAAGATAACTAAACAAGAGGCATAATCGAGGGTTAAATAGCACTTTTTGAGCACTTATCATAACTCCCAACTAGCCTTTTGCTAGTATCTTAGCAAATAAGATAAAAAAATAGATAAGTGATCAAAATCACATCCTAATAACAAAAATAAAATCCTAGCTCATTTTCGCAAACATCGTAATTGCATTTACCATATGCAACAAGGCTTTAAACCTTTAAGTTCCCCAAAAAGTACGAGTTATAGTCTCGTGAGGGTTTTCAGGTGATATACCCACAAAATCAATCAATAGCATGTTCAAGAATGATAGTATTTTTAGAGAGAGAAAAATTCTTTACCCACTTAGTGCTTACTCCAACAGATAGTCTCCATTGCTAACTACATTCTTTGCAAAAGACTCATAGATTATGATGGGAGATAGTAAAATTGACAAAATTTTAATCAAGGCTTATGTGTGTACTTAGTCAATCTCCTATACTCTCCTATCCAAGAAACGGAATCCCTAGTTTACTATAGGTAGATAATCTCGACTTTCAATCCTCACCGATCATACTCTCAGAAAAGAATCTCTCAGAAGATGGTATACTATTTTACCTCATGTATGTAGGGAAAAGAATAATGAATACAAACATCCCACATACTACCTTGAAAAACGGACTTCTGGATGAAATTAGTCTTATGGAAAGAATGTCAATCACATATGAAGTGTCGGGTCCTTCACTTTAGCATTCTCTCACCTATTCTAGACTTTGTACCATACTGTAGTGATAAGTCATGGGTTGTAATTTGGCTTGGGTATTGGTTTATGAAGGAAAGGTAAAAAGGATTCTAAGGTTGTTTCTGAAAAACACTAAGGGTTTTGCTTCATTCTTTGGAAGATTTCTTCAAATTCTGTATTGCAGAGAAAATTCTTCCTTTGTCTTAGCTTTTCCATCCATTCTGTTCAACTTTTTTTTTTTTTTTTTTTTTTAACTCGGTGGTATATCCGGCCTTGATTAGTACTGGATATGCTTGTTTTCCACTAGCTTCTTTCACTTAGAATAGAATGATGGTCTTCATTGTATCTCTCTGGTATTTCCTTGTAATCTTCCTTTTGTACTATTTCTTCCTCTTTTGTGCCCCTCGTATTCTCGTAAAAATATGGGTATGGTGATAAAGATTTTTTGGCTATACTCCTTGTCTAGAGTTGGGTGTGACGCGTAAAGGGTTTTATGAAAGAAAATGGTTTATTGTAAGGCTCAAAAAGGGTTTAACATTATGGTCCTACTAGGTGGGATAAGGCTGAATGGGTTCACTACTTGACTTATCGAATGATACTGTTTTGAATAGACTACAAGACCTAATGGCTATCTCCCATTGATGTCACTTCGTGATTAACCAAATCAACAAATAATGAGACTATATTACAACGACATAAAGAACTGAAAGATGTTGAGTCACTAAGACTCGGATTTTTCGTAAGAACTCTCCAAAGAATGGGTATAAAGCTCAAGTCTCACGGCTAAGTCAAAAAATTTTACTTCCAGTTTACTAGGGGTTTAAATCTCTCTTTTAGCAAAAGTACATAAAACTGACCAAGTATTATGGTGGTGCCTTCATAAAGAATTCTATCAACAAGAACTATGTCCAAGCATAATAAATAGTCTAAGCGGTAATGAAATCAATAATATTAACTATCTATCAAACTCAACACTAAGCAGTATAGAATATATATCCCAGACTCATTATTAAAATTTATTTTTCTCATGCTACTGATAAAGAAACAAAAATATTTTTGTTTTTGAAAACTAATTTTTGAAATTCATTTCTCAAGTACTTCTCAAGTACACCCTCCCCCAACTTAACATATGCATTGTCCTCAATGTATAGAAATTAAGTAAATAAAATGAATGAGAAAAAGGGAAGATGCTACCATTGATGCCAAATATCAAAATTAATCCCAGAAATAAGAACATTTCCTTTTACCAAGATTTTTTTTTTTTTTTTTTTTTTAGTTAGGTCTTTTTAAGTCAGATTCCTAAGACTATATATCATGCATTATCAATTTGGAGTGAGGAGATCAGATTTTCTTACCCAAATCGGACGAATATTTTGAGGATGAGGAGGTCTCACCTTGTGGGTTGTCAAAAATAATCCTTGATATGTTAGAAAGATTGTTGGTGAAGTTGCTTCTCTAGCTTGAACTATTTCAGGTCTGATGATTGTGTGATAGGCCTTGTGGTTCATCTGTGTAAAAGATTGACGAAAATCTTTCTTTCTAACAGGACAATAGTATCTGATGTGCCCTTTACCACCACAATAATGATAATGGATGTTTGGCTGACTGCGCTCAAGGTGGGTGGTAGACTAGTTCACATACTTCTCTCGTTCAGACAATGATGGTGTAGAAGAGGCTTCAACAGTACAATGTTTTTTATCAATATGGTCCACTTTCTGCTTCAGAAGACTCATTTCAGTTTCTAGATTCTGTTGTTTTTCCAAAACTCCTTTAAGCTGATTCTCTAGTAACTGATTTTTCTGGGCAGAAGCCTGTTGTTCATCCTGAAATGTAGAGTTCATCTTCTCAAGGTATGATACTCTCTCTGTCAATTTTCCATTATCTGCTCACTTAAATCCTGAATTTTTTGTAGAGATTCCAAGAATATGGCTAGCAACGCCTCTGTGGTGGGGTTCTCAAGTTCATCACAATTTTCTATAGATTGAGCACTTTCAATTGTATCTTCAAATGGGACAAATTCTTATATCATGCTATCAAGGAAGTACACCTCACCACCTTCGGTGTCATCACAATCCTTATGCAACAAGTGAAAGATATTTATGTCCATGGACATCTTACCAAAGTTGATCTTCATTTCACAGTTGTGACAATTTATCAAAGCTTTTGCGGTAGCGAGAAAAGGTCGGCCTAGAATAATTGAAATTTTATCAAAGGCCTCCTTGGTGTCTATTACAATGAAATCCACTGGATACTAGAAATCGGCTACTTGAACAAGAACATCCTCAACTATGCCTCTGGGAATCTTGGTAGAATGGTCAGCTAACTTCAATTTGACTTTTGTAGGCTTTAGGTTCTCCAGGCCCAACGCTTGGTACATATGATATGGCAAGAGATTAACACTAGCACCAAGGTCTAAAAGAGCATTACCTGTGAATTTTTATCCTATCTTGCATGATATTGTAGGACTTCCTGGATCTTTGAGCTTGACTGGAGCTTGCTGATGGATAATAGATGTTGTTTGTCCAGCTAGAAACGCTCGCTTTGGAACATGAGTACTTCTCTTTATGTTGCATGCATCCTTCAAGAATTTGGCATATATAATGGCAACTGCTTGATTGCTTTGAGAAATGGGATATTGATGTTATCTTTCTCAAATGCCTCCTTCATCTCTAAAAATTGCTTGTCCTTTTTGCTTTGAACATAAAATATAGGAAAAGGTGTCTTTGGTACAAACACATCAGCATGTGTCTGCTCTTCTCTCTCTTTGGCATTCTTGCATATCTTGTCTTGGTTATCTTGACCAATGGGAGTGGAAAGGATTTCCCCCACTTCCTTTCGAACTTCATTTGAAATCTTGACCGATTGCTTTGTAGCAATGTCATCATGAGAAGGTAAGTCAACCTTGTTGTCTATCTTTAATCCTGATCTGAGAGTAGTAACTAAGCTGACATAATCATGGAGGTGATCAGTACTAAAAGTTGTCCCAATGTGGCATACATTTTCACTCTTCAATATTGGTTCCAATAAGCTAGGTTGAGTGGCTTGTGTCTTTACAGACAAAATAGTGGTGAGTTGGTCGACCTTAGCCTCTAGAGACTCCATTCTAGAACATTGACTTGCTTGAGAGATCGGGGAGATTGAGCTGAGACTGTGCAACAAGCTCTAGAACACTTTCAAATTTCTGATTTTTTTGTGATAGCAAAGTAATAGCATTCTCCAGGTTGGCAGGTGCGGCATAGTTTCTCCTAAGATCAGGCACTAACTCTCCACTTGTATTGGAATTCTGTTGAGAGTATAATTGTTGTTGAGGGACCAACTGTGAAGCTTGACTTGTCTGTGGAATATAACTTTGATCTTGAGAACCTGGGGCTCCAGCGTTCTGTCTCCAATAATTGCCTTGAAAGTTATTACCACCTTGGTTGGGCCTCGAAATAAGTTCACATTGTACTCTCCAACCGATGCATGTTGAAGCGTAACTAGGACATTCTAGAGTTGCATGAGAAGTGTCCGAACAGACTTCAGCGATATTAGCTAGCTTGCATGACTGGGAGAGATTTAGCTTGAGACTTGTTGATCTTGGAGGATTCATAGAGAACTGGTTAAATTTCTTACTCGAAGTTTCAATCTTTGGCCCGGGCTGGCCAATGTAGACTTCAGTTCTTGATCTGATTGTTCATGTGCTTGGTAACCAAATTACTTTGGCTCCCCCTCCATTCTAGCTACATCCTCGTTGCTAGTAGTCCATTGTTGTGTTTCTTCAGCCTAAATTCTCGAGAAAGTTGTAAGCTTCCTCTCCATCCATTGATGTAAACTTGCCTTTGTGCATTGATCAGATCATCCGCTTGTTCATCATCGAGAGTCCTCGATAGAAAAAATGAGCCAGTGTGCTCTAGTCATATCCATGATCTGGACATGAGACTAGCAGATTATTAAATTTCTCCCAGCTTTGATGATATTCTTCAGTCACCTTCCCTTTGAAATTGTTGATGGCTTGCTGCATGGCATCTGTCTTCTGGGGTGGGTAGAACTTGTTCATAAACTTTGTTCTCAACTTCTCCCAGTTGTTGATTGAATTGATCGGCTGTTTAGTTAACCATTCGGAGGCTTTACCTTCTAGTGAGAGCGGAAAAAGAATCAACTTGATACTCTCATCTTTGATAGTCTAGTTCTTGAAAGTTCTGAGGACTGATAGAAATTTGTTCATGTGAACATATGGCTAAACATTGTCTGAACCATTGAACTTTGGAAGCATAGAGATTACTGATGCTCTAAGTTCAAACTGATTAGATTCTGTCTCTGGAAAAACAATACTGCTGGGTGGGTCTCCAATGATTGGCGAATAGAAATCACTTAGCTTTTTCTTCATTAGCGGCTTTGCATGGGTAGGATAGCCAGGGATTATTGGTGTCTACAACACCTCCATCATTTCGGCGGCCATTGTATCAATCTTGTCTAGTATTCTTGCTATGCGAAGATGATGAAAAACTATCCTACTATGCTTGAATGCAATTAAACTAATATGCAACTATTCTAAATTATACTAATATGCAAAACTATTTTCCTTCAACTGGGTTGGGCTTTGTAACTAGTATCTCGCCCGTTGTCTAAAGCTGTCTCTTCTAGGGTTATGGTGAATCACTTGGATTGCTTAAGTACCACGGCCCACAGACGATAGTCCGTTCGTCAAGATTCAGACAAGAAACACTAGAGTTTGATGTTTCGCTGTGTTGGCTTACAACTTCAATTGTTGAAAATGTCTTAAATGCAATTATACTAGAAAGCAATAAAACTAAACTAAGATGCAACTATACTAAGAAAGCAATATAACTAAACTACGATATGATGCAACTATACTAAGAATGAAATAAAAAGAATGAAGATTCGACTAACCTGGATGGTAGATCTTGTCTTCGAGATGTCCTTCAAGCTTCTCTATTTCTCAAAAGGATGGATGATGCGGCTAAAATTACCTCAAGATCCAAACTTCTAATCTTGAAAGAAAACGTTAAACATAAACAACTTAAAACGGCAGTGGCGCCGTTTGACCTTGCCTCTTTTTTGTGTATGTAGATGAGATGGTATATGGATGATGTAGATAGATGATGGTCGTTGAACAAAACAGAAGCGTATCAAAACCTAATTATCCCTCAATAAGTAAAGGATGAGTAGGGTATCGTTCCAGTTTTAAGTGTATGTTTATATGAATGACAGGACTGGAAAGGGGGATTGAGGGATTAAAAACTATTATTATAGATATTGTAGATTCTAATGCTAAACTAAACTAAACTAAACTATTGAGAATTTATAAGAGAGGGAATTCAAGAGATTAAAATCCACTAATACTTTTGATCTATGACATTTTGCTTCATGGTTGTTCTCACAAGTAGACTACAATTAGGCAATCGAGCGAGTGTCGATGCCTTCTTGGACAAAACATCGTTAACAAATAACTCTACTTAAGGTTGTTCCTATATTCATGTTACTAGTATCTTCTTTCCTTTTATGTGAGCTTGGGCAGCTATTCAAAGAATCACCATCTAAGGCAAACACAAGGAATACTTCTCTTACTCTAAAACACTACACAACTAGAAGAAAAGTAGAGAATAATAGTATAATATTCAATTACAATAAATAAAACCCTATTCTAGCATTATATTCAATTGCAATAAATAAAAGCATGTCACTAGCAAATATTCAATTGCAATAAATAAAACCCTAAACTAGTATGATATTCGATTGCAATAAATAAAAATCTTAATCTATACTTCCATCCCCTGGTCTGGGCAATATAACTAATAACTAAAAACATAAAGAACTAACCTGATTGAAGAACACCATAAACCAGAAGAATCATTAAACCTTAAGCACCGGCTTCATCTTCTCCCTTGAAGGAGAAGATTAGCCTTCCATAAAGAAGGAAGAACACGAAGAACGAGAAGAAGAAGAGTCGAAGAACATAAGACTAAAAAGACTAATTTATTAAGACTCAGCTAGTTAAAACCGATCTTTTATTATTAATCTCTCTCTGCCTCAAGTTCTGGAGACAAGAGTATAAGTGAATTAGCAAATTACATGAGACACTTAGGTCCTCTATTTATAGAGGTTACAATGACCTCTAGAGGCATTCCAAACCGTCATTTGTTTCCTAATACAAATAGACTTCTTTTAGAGTCCAACTTCGTCTCCAAAACTGAGAAGGAATTAGCTACAATGTCAATTCATGTGTCTGGACGCACTATTCATGCATCTCAGACGCAAGCAATGCGTCTGGACGCCGATCCATCGGCCCCGACGCGTTAGCGATTTTGTCTCTTTCGCTTCTATCCTTCTATCCTTTTGCGGGCTTTGGTCCAAGCAATGAATCCTTTGGCCTTGGGCTTCCAAATAGGCTTTAAAATAGGTCCAAGTCGCATCTTTAATAGCTCAAATTCCTTGGCCTTCTCTATGATTGTCCACGGGATTCCCATGTGATCCTTAATGCTCCGAATTGCTCCGTTTTACCCCTTTTTCTCTAATATTCCACAAAACTCTCTCTTTGACCTTTAGAATCATAAAACATAACTTACAAACACTATTAGTCCACTAAGATGGCTAAACAAGAGGCATAATCAAGGGTTAAATAGCACTTTTTGAGCACTTATCACATATACGTATTACTGATGTATATTTGCCTGTACGTATGGAAGTATTTATCGATGATATAACCTTGCCTATTCGTATAGCTATACGTATGAGTAGAGTATCTTCACATGCTACTGTATCTAGTATTGTATGAGTAGTGATAAACGTAAAATGAATAGTCTACCTACGAAATGAACGATGAATTCACAACGTAAGTAAACTAAAACTATCCTTTTACACTCAATTATCAAAGCTTCTACTCTCGATGCGAATTGCACTAAGTGGAGTAGGAAGTTCGTTCCACTCCTAGTTCCCTAGCATGGATTGTTTTCTAAGTCTAAGAAATCAGTCTTAAGTCAATGAGAGCTTTCTGAAGGGAATTAGACTACGATGCAACTACCCACTAAATGCAACTAGTCGACTATCGACAACCAAGGGAATGCTACGTTGATTCGATGTTAAGGAGTTAGAGGGGATTGATTCCACCTTAACTCAACTTAATCCCTAGCGACGAAGTCGTCAGAATCGAATTGAACTCGCTACGCAGAACAATCGGTTCTTCCTAATCCCTAATTACACATGGCATTCCTACCAATTAATAATTAGCATGTGAACGATTAAACCCATTCTCATGGTGAACTAAACGTTTCTAGAGTGGAAAGGAAATTACTTAATTTATTCTAACGATAGTCGAATCAAGCTTTCATCAAGGCTTCTCAACCCCCTCTAATGGAGGTTTAGCCTTGAATCATTTCAATCATTTCCATTTAGATTAAAACTAAACATAATATAAAGCATTGAAATTTACTAATTTAAACAATAATGAAATCTAAATTAATGACTAAAATGAAATAAGAACAAGAATTGAAATTAGATCTAGAAATGGAAATGACAAAATCGAAATTGATAAAAAATACTACTTTATTGATCTAATCAAATGAAGAACAAGATTCATTTGTTTAATCTAATACAATGAATTGAAACTAATTAAACTAAGTTCTATAACTAATTAATGGAGGCTAACTAATCTAGGTCTAACTATCTACCTAACCTAACTGCCATTAACAATGAGTCAAGCTTTTGTTTTTATACATCCAGATCCAAAAATCGTGCATGGGCTTGGAGCCATGTTTTGGGCCAGAGAATCAGGCCCAAAAACTTTCAGTCCAAAAAGGCCTCTTCAGCTAGATTCGGCTTCAACAGACTTTTCGTCCACTTCTGCTTCTCTGATTGGGTCAAGGCTTGGACCATTGCAAAGCTCTTTCCGAGCCGGTCGTTTTGACATAAGGTAGGCACAATTCCAAGGTCTGAGTCCAAAGATATGGCATTCGAAGTTCTCACGACTTTTGCTCCTTTATCTCGCTAAAGTGGCACATTTCTCGCATTACATAATGGACTTTGAAGCCCGAAATGCATAAAAACACGTAATCAAGATTAACTCTTACTTATTATTCACATAATTGGTCTAACAAGATGATTATTAAGGGGTTAAAACTACAGTTTTGGGCTCTTATCAAACCACCCCAAACAAAGATTTTGCTTGTCCTCAAGCAAAGATGAGAAATTAGAATAAGTGACCAAAATGGAGTTCTAACTACTCGCTTTACTGAAAGTGCGATTGCATTGACCATATGCAACAGGCCTTTAAACCACTAGGAATTCCCTAGTGGACGAAGTTATAGCCTCGCGGAGAGTTTTCCAATGAAGGTACTCACAAACTTCATCTATACTACAACGACTAAGAAAATAAAACTATTGTTTCCTTATTCATGCTCAACTATCTATACATCTCTAGCAATTGAATAAGAATAACCAAGTCAGAAACCTAAGTTAATATATGCATAATAATCCATCATCTACAATAAACATATACACAATGAGTAGTACTATAAAATGTTTAGAAGGTGTTTGTTTCGAGAACTCGAATAGCGCCCTTAAGTAGGTTCTCACAATAATAGTCAAGAAACAACACTGATTTTTCCACTCAAGCAAGCTACTCCCAAGGTACATTACAAGCACACTTTTACCTTACAATCTCAATGACACACAAGGAAGCGGAAGTCGATCAAACACATCCGCCACTTACTATCACACTAACCTATTCCTAATCGAGCTAGAGGTCTTTATTAGGTGTTACGGGATTAGGAGATGGTTTAAGAAGGAAGGAAATGGATATTCAAAAGGACAAGTCTGAGATAATAGAGTCTTCATATTATGTAACTAGAGAAAACCTTGTTATTTTTTTTTGCTTCTACACTTTGTTTCCATCCTTAGCCATATTTTTTTTTTCTTTTCTTTGGCTTTGACTCCCTTTTATTCTATTTTTGGAGTTTTTATTTTATTTCTATTTTTATTTTTCTTTTCTTTGGATGGAAACTTATTTTCTTTATTTTCTCAAGCACTAACTAATTTTTGTTTACACATGTTTTTCTTCTTCTTTCTTCATCATTCTATATTCGGACTTATTCTAAATTGGGTAGGTTGATTTATTTTTTTTTTTTTTTTATTTTGTTTTGTTTTTGTAACAGTGGTAAAGGAATTGTGGTTTATGGAAGGGCTAATGAAAAGGCTCATTGGGGCTTAATTAGCTTGAAAATAATTCATAGGTTTGAATTTCTGGCTATATCGATCCAAAAGAGGCCTAAATTCTCGCTTTAGATATGGTTTAGTGATCAAGCAAGTGGACGGTGATTTTCTATCCCGATTTTACTTCTCCCTTGTGTCATTTCTCAAATGTTTCACTCCTATATAAGGCTTTAGGCTATATTCTCACAGGATTTTGTAGAATAAGTACTCTAGCCTAGATTTCATAAACTTATCGCTAACAATCATAGATACTCATGTAATATATTTATAGATAGATGTAAAGATTATTACCTATATATTAACCTAAGTTTCTAACAATTATTCCGACGCGAACAAGCCACGCGGAGACTTCTAGATTGTTAAGAGCATGGAGAAAGAAACAATACCAATATTCCTAAGTGTATAGCATAACTTATTTATTTATATTTTTGAATTTTTGAAATTTTAACTAGAAAACAAATGCATATTATACATATTTATATCCTAGCAGATGTCTTAATTACACGCGGTTTCTATGCCCCCAAACAAGAAGCATGCTTTGTCCTCAAAGCATTTAAATAAAGAGGGTAGGAAAATACCATTGAAAACGCGGAAATTCGTAAACATCTGCAAAACAAGGTTAGAACGCACTAATATAGGAAATAAAAACCGACTCAACTCTATAAGAGTTCCACCCATTATGGGGTTAAAAGAATTAAATTGCTTCGGGACATAAGCGCACACTAACGTAAACTAAAACTTACCTCCACTCCCGCTCGTTATTCGTTATTCGCCATCCTCTACTTCTATAAAGAAGTGAGGCTCTTCGGCCCCGCCATGCTATGATAATTTGCCGTGCTTCACGCCATTTATCATCTATGGTTGCTAACCTATTAAGTGCCACTTGGTCTGATGGGGGTAGGGTGCAACCCGGTGAGGTTGTATCCGCCACCCTTGCCAAGTCATTGCACGGAAAGATCGAATAATACTATTGGTGGGTCGCGACCGTCTACCCTAATCCAATCCGCGGAAACGGTACAAAAAACAGGAAAGAAACATAGCATAATACGCGGAATTAGAACAGGCATAAGAAGGTACTTATGCCTCATGGTATGGGCTCGCGCTAAACTAGACATCAAAGTTCCGGGAAGGTCATAAACCAAGGCCCCGTGGCTAAAGCAAGGAAAACGCCGCAAGTGGCGCCATTCACGTAAGAAAAACGCCATTCCCTAAAATGTTTAGCATAATCCAAAACATAACAGTTCCTATGTTCATGGACAAAGCTACCAAGGGCAACGCTATAGTCCCCTTTGGTCCTCAATACGGAAAATGCTGCCCCATAAGCCTCGCTCGCGGCAAAGACTCATAAGTGTAGACATGCATATTATCTAACCTAATAGCACCATGGGTCTTGTATCTCACCGGCATAGCAAGTCCAAGAACAAATGCTAGCAAGAACCCGTAATTTCCATTGGTTCATCGCCAATGATGGAGAACACTTGTTCTCCGTCCGCTCTCAAAGAAAATGCAGTTATTATAAAAATAAGATGCAAGTTTGGAGAATAAAGTTCAGCCGGTCTTACCATAAGAGGTTCCCAGCCAACGATGTGATCACCTCACAAAACCAAGCACCGTAAGTAGTGCTTTTGGAACAAATCTTCGAAAAGACTGTTCCGTATTATTATAGGAGATGTCATCTCAAAACTACGCCCGAACAACCGCAAAACAACCGGCACAACTCGCTGAAAACCGGAATTTTTCTGGTCCACGGAAGTGGGCAGCGAAGGCCATTAACTAGGGCGCTGAAGTCGCCTTTTGTATTTTGGAATTCCAGTGTTTGAGCCGAAGTCGCTTTTGATTTGACTTGCGCGCGGCCGAAGCAAAAATTTAAAAATTTCGCTGAAGTGCTGAAAGGCCAGGCCCGAAGTTGCCCGAAGAGATTTGCAAAATGGAGACTAAACGGGAATCGCTGGGTGTGAAAGGTGAGTGATGGAGTTTAGGTGTAGTGTGAGTTGTGAGGATAGATTGTATCAAGTTTATATAGGTTTAAAGTTGCTAAAATGGATCGAAAAGTTGCCAAAACTAATTACGGCAGCTTCCGAAATCCTAAAATTTCCAAACCCGAAAACGGAAACAACTCATTTTCTTGATTCTAATTCAAACCCAGTATCTTTTAGGTTGATTTTATGATTGAATGTACCTATTTAATCTAGATTTCATCCTACAATGATTCTCACTCATAGATATGCCTAAACGGCCATATTTTCACCTTTACTCCGCAGAATAAATTCTAACACTAGTGGTTATATAAAAATAAAGCTTGAATTGATAAAACCACCCCCAAACAAGTTGGGAAGGTGGGATCAATATGAAACAACCACACATACCGAAAATAACCCCTTATATTAAAATTTTCATTCGAGTACCTTTCCTACAAAATTCAAAATACGAAAAATAAAAGTTACATTACAATAAAACAACAAAAATAAATAAAACAACAACCACCATCAATCCTCGACTTCTAAACACCTCGCCATCGGTGGCGGAGGGCACACTCTAGTGGTGGGCTCCTCGGCTTCCGAAGGTCCAACAGCAGCCGCCCTTCGCCGACGACGCCATGCCTCGTGAGTCGTGGTGTGTCCTCGGCGAAGTCTAGATGAGGTGGGAAGCGCGGCAAGCATGTCCACTTAAACGGGCGCTGGCCTCCATCTCAGCCTTCGCTGTTCATCATCTCATCCCTCTCCGGTGCGGATCTCGGTTGTGATGAATAGTCGCCCGTCGAGTCCGGAGGTCCAGACAGATAGTGTTTAGTGAACGATGCCCCTATGAAGCATAGCCATGCTTCGTCGATCGCACCAACACCTCTCGAAGGCATCCCAGATCAAAGCAAGTCACGCCCTCCTCATCCTCCTCCGAATCATCCTCATCCTCCTCCCTCTACCTCATCCATCGTTCCCTATCCTATCTGGCAATATCCAAACTTGTTGGACACACTCCCTATAGATACGCGGGTTACGTGCAGTGGTAATGTAAATCCTATCGACGGAGTCGCTTTCATCTTCAAAAAGATGATCTTGGTAATTAACACAGAAGAGGTGCCAAAGACTTTCCGACCCCTAATCATGTTTCAAGAAAAACTCCAAGATACAGAAATCGTGATTTCGCGCTCTTCGAGTACCCATAAGATGTGGAGGCAGGGCAGACCGATGTCACCGACCTTTGTCCTTCCCTAGACATTCCGACTAATCCATCGAAGTCAGAGCCACCGGTTGGTCCCGGTGGATGCCTCGGCGCATACAATGGGAGTTTGTATTGTAGCTCCCATTGATGATACCACGCCCATCAAAGGCTCTACCCCGGCCAAACTAGGGCTCCCTGTAAAGTGGAGATTCAGATGGATTCTAGGCGGAATGCCTAGAATCTCACCAACAAATTCCGAGTCAACTCCTTCCTCTTCTTCCTTACCAACACAAAAATCCTACTCCCTCCAACTCCCCCGGTGTGTTGTAGAACCGCCGGACCAAGTCTTCATGGTAGAAGGCTTTGGTCGAAGTACCATAAACTACCCCAGTCCTACTAGCCATTTCACACCGTGAAACGGCGCGGAAGTGGTCGGCAAAGGAAAACTTGTTCTGTGATAATTCGGCCGTTGTTGAGCCATCTAGTGTTTGGAATGGAGTGGGGGTTTAAATATGATGTGGTGGTGGTGGTTTAACTTGACCGACTGAAAGAACAGTGGTGGTGGTGGAGTGGTGGCGCGGCAGCACCAAAATTTGTAAATTTCGGTGGTTTTTAGTGATTTAAATCGGTGGGGGTTGTGGTGGTTTGGTTTTAGAGAAGATTTGGGGTTAGGATTTGATTTTTGGGCGTGGGTTTATTGTATTTTCTTTTTAATTTTTATTTTGTTTAGGTTTGGAGCTTTGTTAATGGCGGAATGGAGGAAAAAAAACGATGAACTGTTGCTAAAGGTAAGGGCGCGAGCGCGCTGGTCGTGGGCGCGGGTTGGGCGCGGGTTGGGCCCAAGCCCAAAATCGAAATTTTTGATTTTTTTTCGATTTTTTCGCGAACTTCAATTCAAAATTCCCGCTTCGTTACCGGTCCGATTTTTGCGAATGAGATATGGAAATGATCAGGAGAGAATTTCCTATCCAATGATCCATAAAACACTCTATTCTGACTTCAGGTGACATACGAGATAGTGGAAAACGCCTCGAAGTGCGTGCATGATGTAAGTTATGCTTAACTAATGAACTCTAAATTAATAGATTATGTCAATCCGAATCGTAATACAATTAAAATGGCCTAAGCAACTCTAATGGGACATAAAACATTTTAGTATCGAAACATTTAACACTTGACCCCAAACAAATTTTTTTACAACGGCTTAGAAAATTTGTTTTTAGCAGCCTGGTCTTTTAAAGTCGATTCCTAGACTTCCTAGATTACTATGTTTGTTTTTTTTTTTTTATTTTTTATTTATTTATTTATTTATTTATTTTTTTTTAGAAGGAAAAATAATAAGCAATAAAGACATAATTCACACCATAGAGAAACATGACTCAAAAATCCGAGAAAAACATGCAAGAGTGGAAAACGGAACTATGTGAACCGTGGACTTAGGATCCCGTACTTACAGCCACACACTCCATGGGAGGGCCCGTTACCTTAATGGTGCACTCACCAATATATTAAAGTGAAAGGAAATGCACCAAACACAAAATTGAGTCGCTTATAGTCGATAATTCGAGACTTTATCTAAAATATATGTATGAACATGCAGCTTGATCATATATCAACAACCTAAATAGTTGTGGATCATTCCATAAATAAATATCACAGAAAACATATCCAAACACAATGAAACACCAAGATTCCCTATGACTCAACCTAGTGAAGTGAAATGAAAACGAAGTCGGATAACCCTATTATGTAACCTATCATGCACCTTAGTTTTCATTTTTGAATGAGTGGGTGTTTTAGTAAATAAGTGTGGAAAAGTGAATGGTTGTGGAGAATATGGTGGATATGGATAAGTTGTAGAAAGACAGCCCGCATACAATGAGGATGTGGTTTTAGCATCGAACTCATTCATGTGTGTGTGTAGGGACCGCCTCAATTCTGAAAATGAAGGTGTCAAATAGTTTGTCCTTCAAGTATCCGTTTGCTAGGAGGATTTAAAAAATTATGAAGCATGTGAGAAACAAAAGGATCGAAAGTGCAAACTCGAGATTCCTTTGAAAGGGTGGAAGGAGGGGAATCGAGGTGGATGTTGTGCAAGTTAGTTCTTGATAGGGTGAATTGTCACCTACCTGAAAAAACTCATCAATTCCTCATCTAGATTGGTCATATCCACATTACTATGGTAGTCCTCTACATCTTTGAGAAAATCATCTATCCCTTCCTCATCAATAATATGTGTATCGACTAGTGTAGGAATGAAAATGTTGAGTCCGACTTTCCAAAGGAAAGAATTTTGGGCATATGACTATCGTGGAACGTGTTGTTGAAATAATCTCGAACAACGCTTTCGATCATGCTAACCTCTCCATCCATGATCTAATCGGGTAATCGCGGTCCTTGTTTTAAAACATTGACTTCAACAAAGCAAGATGGCCAAAAGACATGGACATTGAACCATCACGGCAATTAATGAGCGCATTGGCGGTTGCCGTGAAAGGACGCGCCCCTAAAATGATCGGACAGAGTCGTTAGCTTAACTTCAGATCGAGGACTACAAAATCAGCCGGATAGTAGAAATCGAACTTTTACCAAAGATATTTTCGACTACACCCTTAGGATACTTAATAGACCGATCAGCTAATTGCAACGCCATTTTAGTGGGTTGCATCTTGTCTAGACCTATTTGTCTATACAAATAAAATGGGAGTAAGTTAACACTAGCCCCCGTGTCTAATAACGCTGTGGTCGTCAGATAGGAATCTCCTAAGGTGCATTGTCAGAGGGATCTAATTGTGGTCCTTGTACTTAACAATTCCATTATTTTCAGATAAGGTTGGGAATTGTTCTCGCTAAAAGGCGCCTTTTGGTATATTTGTCTTACGCCTAGTAGTACACAATTCCTTAAGAAACTTAGCATGATGTGGTAGCTTTTAATAGCTTCGAGGAAGGGAAGGTTTATAGTTAGATTCTTAAAAACGCCCCTAATCTCCTCGTAATTTGTATCCCTAGTTAACATGGCTAATTTTTGTGGAAACGGTGGTTTCGCTTCATATTTAGCAATGGTATCACCCGGATGTTTAACCATGGCTTTTCGTTTTTTAGGTTGTGTTGTAACCGGTACCTCTACTGGGTAGGCTCTTCAGTTTCTATTTTCGTATCTAGTAAAATAGTAGGTGTAGGGTTATCGGGTGGGGTAACTATAGGCATAGTTACCTTTTGTTATCAACCACTCGCCGTAACGGAGAGTGGTGATGGCATTTATCTCACCTACATTTTCATATTCATTACTAGTATTATCGGTTACCTCAAAGGCCGTGGTTTGTTGTTTTAGGATTAGGTATCATGCGGACCTGGCAACACACCTTTGGTTTGGGCTTTATCTTGAGCCAACCGTTGGGTTAAATTATTAACGGATTGTAGAAGCCGTTGGTTAGATTGAGCCATGGTTTGAAAAGTTTTTGGCTCACTTGTATGAAGGTGTCAAGGCGATCCGGTTGTGTGGGTGTAGTAGTCACGCGGGTGGTGTGGATCGAACTATTTCACGGAATTATTTAGGTGGATTTTGATAATTATTATTGACCTAACGATACCTCTATTAGCATTATAATTATTATAATTACCTTGACCTTGTGCTTGACCTTGTCGAGGTTGCACTTGGTTGTTATAATTATTAAAATTACCCCCGACTCGCCCTTGTCGAGTGGAGCTTGGTTAAAGCCGCTCGCTGGCCTAACATATTGATTATTGTACCCTCGAGGTGTGACTTGTTGGTTATTTCTCCAACCGAGTTGGGATTTTGTCTCCCGGGGGCTTAGGGTTCACTATTAATGGAACAAGCCCGTTCATAGGCTATAGGACGCTGGGAGTCGGATGCTCGTGACTCCAACAGAAACTACATGGGTTTGAATTTACATTCATGACGGGATAGGCTTTTGTTGTACAGAAATGGCCTCTACCTTTTAGTGAGTGATTTCGATTAGAGTTTTAAGCTCGAATCGTGTTTAATTTCAAACATACCGCGGCCTTAACTGTTGAAGAAGAACTAGCGGAGCGGAGTAATCGCCACTACCCCCCAATTATTATTTCGCTTTAGTTTGGTCCTCTAAAATTTATAAGCCCCGAGGCTCCTTTGCTTAAGAAACTACCCCCATTCATTATGTCAAGGACTTCTTTATGGTGGTGTAGAAGTCCTTTGAAAAGGCACTAACTAACGGTCTTTTCGCTAAGTTATGGTGTGGACACTCTATAAGCAGATCGGTGAAACGATTCCAAGCCTCCAAAAATGATTCATGAGGATTTTGTCGAAAAGAAATGAATCTTGGAAAGCATCTCATCCGCCTTTTGGGGTGGGTAAAATGTTCCATAAACAAATTTGAACAAGTTTAGCCCACGAAGTCCACGTAATTAGGCCAAGCAAAGTTAACCAAGACGCCGCTTTATCGGCTAAGGTGAAAGGGAATACCCTTAATTTAATTTGTTCCGCATCAACCGTAGGATGGTGGAATGTTGTTAAGACTTGTTCAATCCTACGACGTAGCCGCCGATAAGGTTTTTCATGGTCTAAACCATGAAAAACGGGTAACAAATTAAAAATATTTGGAGGGATTCTCAAATCCTTCACTGGTCCGCTAGAACGATGCAAGATTTGGGGCTATCGCCAAGGCTTTGTAGAAGTCCGAGAGAGGAGTCTCTCTTTCTTCCCCATTATATCGTGGTGGTGTGTGTGAAATAGTAGTTAGAGGTGTAGTGGGTGGTATACTAGATAGATTTGATTGTTGATGTTGTTGTGTATTTACGCTCGTGTTTTTGTTCGGCCGACCTTAATCTCATGCAAGACTAAGTCGAACTTAACTAAACATGCAACACTCCAAACAATTTCGATATACTAGTATAAACCTCTAACAGAGATGCGAGGTGTGGAAGAAAGGAATACCGATTAGGCCAAGGCCTTTTGCTTTTATGAATAGCGCCTTGTTTACGCTTTGTTCAAGTGTATAGAGCAGGTTAGAACACCGAAAAATATGAAAGATCAAAGTTGAATCAAAACCGCGAAAACCGGAAATTTTAACATTGTGAGGCCAAGGCCTTCAGATAATTGTCCCGGCCGGAAAAAGTAATTGTCAAATTACAGTGTTTTAGCTGGTCGCTGGTCAAATGGGGCCCAAATCGGGGCTGGTCGCTTTGGCTGCCGTATGGTAAAGCTGGTAATTTAAATTCCAAGAACTTAGCTGGTCGCGCGCCTCTTTTCGTATTTTCTCGAATTTGTCAATTGAAACGGGCAACCACAAAGATGAAACAAACAAGGGTGGGTGGGTTTAATGGGACTTAAAAATGACTACTTCTACAAGGAAAACAATGCTAAAGTGTAACTAAGATGGCAGGCCATTTGATAAAACTAAAATGAATAGTTTACCTACTTAAATGAACGATGAATTCACAACGTAAGTAAACTAAAACTATCCTTTTACATCTCAATTATCAAAGCTTCTACTCGACGCTAATTGCACTAAGTGGAGTAGGAAGTTCGCTCCACTCCTAGTTCCCTAGCATGGATTGTTTTCTAAGTCTAAGAAATCAGTCTTAAGTCAATGAGAGCTTTTAATGGGGGGAATTAGACTACGATGCAACTACCCACCTAAATGCAACTAGTCGACTATCGATTAACCAAGGGAATGCTACGTTGATTCGATGTTAAGGAGTTAGAGGGGATTGATTCCACCTTAACTCAACTTAATCCACTAGCTTACGAAGAAGTCGTCAGAATCCGAATTGAATTGCTACGCAGAACAATCGGTTCTTCCTAATCCCTAATTACACATGGCATTCCTACCAATTAATAATTAGCATGTGAACGATTAAACCCATTCTCATGGTGAACTAAACGTTTCTAGAGTGGAAAGGAAATTACGACGATTCTACGATAGTCGGAATCAAGCTTTCATCAAGGCTTCTCAACCCCCTCTAATGGAGGTTTAGCCTTGAATCATTCCGCAATCATTTCCATTTAGATTAAAACTAAACATAATATAAAGCATTGAAATTTACTAATTTAAACAATAATGAAATCTAAATTAATGACTAAAATGAAATAAGAACAAGAATTGAAATTAGATCTAGAAATGGAAATGACAAAATCGAAATTGATAAAAAATACTACTTTATTGATCTAATCAAATGAAGAACAAGATTCATTTGTTTAATCTAATACAATGAATTGAAACTAATTAAACTAAGTTCTATAATTAATTAATGGAGGCTAACTAATCTAGGTCTAACTATCTACCTAACCTAACTGCCATTAACAATGAGTCAAGCTTTTGTTTTTATACATCCAGATCCAAAATCGTGCATGGGCTTGGAGCCATGTTTTGGGCCGCAGAATCGTGCCCAAAACAATTCTTTTCCAAAAAGGCCTCTTCAAAGAAGATTCGGCTTCAACAGACTTTTTCGTTCACTTCTGCTTCTCTGATTGGGTCAAGGCTTGGACCATTGCAAAGCTCTTTCCGAGCCGGGTCGTTTTGACATAAGGTAGGCCCAATTCCGAGGTCTGAGTCCAAAGATATGGCATTCGAAGTTTCTGGCGACTTTTGCTCATTTTTATCTCGCTAAAGTGGCACATTTTCGCACATAATGGACTTTGAAGCCCGAAATGCATAAAACACGTAATCAGATTAACTCTTACTTATTATTCACATAATTGGTCTAACAGTATGATTATTATGGGGTTAAAACTACAGTTTTGGGCTCTTATCAAGTAGATTGTAGTTGCATGCTTGTAATTTCACCCTTGCATAAATCTTTAAAAAAAAATAAAAAAAAAATTAAGAACGACCTTGCATAAATTTTAATTCCATAAATCTTAATCATATTCCAACAGTGTCTAGGAAACTTGAAAGATTGAGGTTACTTAATTAGAACTGTCACACCCCGAATTTCGACAGAATTCGGAAAATCAAAATTTGTTCCCGACTCTTCGATCTTCGAGGTGTGACGCACTCTCAACTCCCAAAAACCCATAAACAGTTTAAATATGCGGATAATTTAAAAACCAATAAAAATTTCGAATTAACAAAAATCCTCTTCATTACAAAAAATTAACAAATGAAAATGCAAAAACATTGTCTAGGATCAAAAATCTATATCACCTCAAGGGAAAACAAAACATATCCCGAGATGCAACGCTTAACGCCAACCACAAGCAAAGAACCAACCTTCTTCAATACTAAACTGTCAAGACTTATCACTGTGTTCATTTATCGAACACACCGATAAGCAAACATGCAAATCGGGTTGACATTATAAAATCTTTGGTGTGAGTAGCTCTAAAATACAACATATACTTATACATATACATACACAATCCATAAGGCAGTTAGTTCCTTCCCCGAGGCGCCTTAACTTTCAACAACTAATACAACATCCTTAAGTTCAATAACTAAGGCAGGTAGTTCCTCCACTGAGGCGCCTTAACTTCCCACTAACCACACAATAAACTATACTCATAATAAAAAGGCATTTAGTTCATCCACGAGGCGCCTTAGGTTCTAACTAAACTATAACCAGCCAAGCATATACAATCATCTATCTAAAGATATATCATTAACCAACATATTACCATAATTATATTAATTAAGGCTTTCTTTGTGTGTCCCTAAAATCACGCCAGATCTATGTCTTACCTAGTTTCCCTGGCTACCACAATCGCTACCCCTTAACATGTACATCCATATGCCTCCCCTTACATAATGTACCACTCCGTGCGAACCACTCCCCGGCGGGATGCCGCGACACCAGGTAACCTTCACATTTTAAAGCCATTATGTAAGTAATCGCCACTATTTGGCATAAAAATATCGCGGCGTCTCGCTTCAATATTTTAACGGAATAATCAAGCCACTATTCGCCAACGCATTGCCTAACACATGGGTCAATCAACATCTTATATATACACACCCTACACAATGGCCAATCATATCACATACTCCCACACAGGGCAAATCACATGAGTTGTGGTAGTCAGGTTATAGGATTTTCGTTACGTAATTTATTCAGGTGTCATACATTTATGACTCATAAACATTCCACTATATCACGTGCAGGTCAAATACCTTATTGCACTAAGCCACAATATTTAGAAATATCTTAATTATATCTCATAACCACTTTCATTCTTTCACGTGCCAATGTATTATTACACTACTCCACAATCCCGTGGGAAATATCCACAAATATTATACTACCTCATAGTAGCATCTCACATATATAATAATGGAGTGTTTATACATTTATTTCTCCAAAACTATTGCATTTAATATATATATCCCAACATATTATATAATGTTACAATATCAACGTCAAATCTTAATTAGATAATGACCATCAAATTTATACAAGCTTCCACAGTATTTTAACATTTGATTTGTCCATACAAATTACAACATAAAATGCAGCACAATTAAACAGTCCACAGTCCACAATCAAAGCCCAATATATATATGTTTTACACACTACTCACGTCAAATCTTAATTAGATAATGACAAACAACGTTATATAATGTTCGACAACATTTTATTACTACATTTGTCCATATTCTTAAATATGTGAAAAACTAGAAAAAGTCAACATTCCACAGTCAACGGTCAACGGTCAAAGGTCAAAGTCAACGGTCAATGGTCAACGGTCAAAGTCAAACTGTCGTTTCTATGTTCAACAGGTTCATGGTCATAGCCATGGTTCATGGCTAAGGTCAAGGTGCATGGCTCATGGGCTCATGGCTAAGGTAATGGTTCGGACCCAACTGGCCAAGCCCAAACCTTAAAACCCGGCCCCAAAAGTTTGAATGTTGAAAGACCCAATTAGATATATTTTAAGTTATATGACCAGCCCAAAAACCAAAATTTGAAACTAGCTCAAAACACCAATGGGTTCAACCCGGAGAATTAACTCGAACCGGCCCAACAATTAAACTAAAACTGGGTCCATTAACTTAAACTAAACTGGTCCGAAACAAAGAATTAATCCGGCCCAATAATTAACTAGTGTTTAGGCCCAAAAACTTCAACTGAACTGGCCCGAAACACAAATGGGTTAGGCCCAAAAAATTTGAACTGAAACCGCCCAAACTAAAAACACAACCGGCCCAACCAAAATAGAAAGTTTGGCCCAGCAACTAATCAAGCTTAGGCCCAAGCTTCAAGCCCAACCCAACAGATCTAGTGAAACTAGAATACGTCCGGGAGCACCGGATCGCACACACCTTCTTCTTCCTCCAACAGATCCTCCACCACCAGCCACCAAGTTTCGGCCACCACAATCTCACCTCCTCCTCACATCGGTTTGACTCCCCATCATAAACCAACCAACTTTAATTAAGGCAAACACCTCAAATCATTCAATCCAAACTTCCTCAACCTAGATCTAAAATTCGCGCCGCCATTAATAGCTTCTACCACCTCCAACAGCCCCCATTCGAACATCAATACCTACACCTCAACCCCTTACTACCCAATCTTCAATCAACAAAAAAAAACAACAACCACAGTTCACCTAACGCGTTTACCGTCGATTTTTCTTAAGGCCGCCATTAACGACCTCTAAAAGCTTCGATAGCACCCATGACAACCTCCAACCACCACCAACAGTTTAACCAACACTTCATAACAAAAGGAGTTTAAAAACCCCAACCAACAAAAACGTTAAAACTATGCCGCACGATTTCTGCGGGGCTGACGCCATTTGCTCAAAGCTTGAACAGAGCTTCCATAGCCCAAGCCGTAACAGTTCAATAAAAAAAAATATCGACACCCCCACACAGTATCACAGTATCGCATACAGAGAAAGATTCATTGCTTTGAGGCTTTAGTCATTAACAAAGACCCAAGTAAAGAGTTTCGACAGCTTTTAACCAATTTTAACAAAGTTTCATACGGTTTAAGTTCAGAGTATCACAGTTCAATAGTTCAAATAAAATTTCCAGAGTTTCAAGTTTAATAACACACATATTTTAACCGAAAAGAAACCGACAGTAACGAGACTTTAATAAAAAAATTCTATAAAATATCTACTACAATAATGAATGCACCGAAATTCCTCGAAGTCCGAAGTCATCATCGCTACCCACGCTTCTAGCAAACGAAGTTTCTAGCTCTTCTATTTTTATTATTTTTTTATTCTCCAAGAACCCTATTCTCTATAACAATGTGTTTATATACTTGGGTCTAAAACCCAAGCCCAACACAGACTTGGGCCCAGAAACCAGGCCCACGTATCCCAAATCCAATCCGATTAAATTTTAAATAAATAAATAATTAATTAATAAAATAAATAATTACGTATTTTAAATACGGGCGTTACAAGAACTGTGCTTGCACGGAAAGCCTCCCTCATATCTCTCTTGTAACATGGTCGTTGGTTTATACACACGTATTCCTCGCTTCACTACTACATTAGCAAAGACTTTTTAAGCCTACGATGTTCAACTCCAAAATCTTTAAGAGAATCATAAAATTCAAGTAATAATAAGTTCCTTCTGTCAATTAGATCTAATTTTATGCTTTCATGATATTAAAGTCTGGTTCCACTAAAGAATTTGAACATACCTATCGTCGAAAAAATACGATAAGCAACTGCGTAAGTTCTCACCTAAAAAGTGTTCTAGTTAATTACCTTCATCAAGTTCCTTCGTCGCCATTAACTTCTGCAGTTATGGCCGACGATCCTCCACAACCGAGAAGCCCCCTCACGACTTCTATATCGCATTACATGGAAGGACCTTCTTCCCTGCGATCAAACTTGAGGACATTGTCGGTGATTTTCAGATCCCACCAAACATTTTAGTTTGTTACCCGTGGTATCATGGTTTGGATCACAAAACCGTGATAATCATCTTCGTAGAGTTTCCAACAAGTGGCCACAACATTTCACCATCCGGTGTCTCTAAGGAACAACTCTTGCTTCGTCTATTTCCATTCACTTTTTAGAAAAATCGTCAATTTGGCTTGTAGGACAACAGCCACAATCCATAGACACATGGAATAAACTTGTTCAAGCTTTCATGCTTCAATTTTACACTCAAAAGAAAACTACGTAAATGCTCGTAAAAATTCAATTCTTTCGCAAAATCCTCATGAATCCTCACGGAAGCATGGAGTCGCTTTTAATGATCTTCTTTTAGAATGTCCTCATCACCAACTAGACAAAGCCGCCCTTGTTCGTTCCTTCTTTAATGGACTTTTTGATCATCAAAAGAAACTCTTGACATAATGAACGGCGGTTGCTTCATGGACAAAGGAGCTACTGAAGCATATACTTTCCTTGAAAAACAAGCGAAAAAAGGTACACACTGGGGTAACACTGAATCGTCTAGGTCATCAAAGGATACTATTACCAAAGCTACATCTATTTTTGAGGTAAAACCCGATCCTAAATTAAAAAATTTGATAGAATCCCTAACTAAAAAAGTAGATGCCCTTTGCGGTTCAAGTAAACGATCAACTACCAAAACAGGGTTATGAACGTTGACACCTCCCCATGTGTTCTTTTGTCTTAGTCCCCGACCATCCCGATGCATATTGTCCCTTGTTATATGCTTCCTCTACTCAACCATCGGAGGAGGCATGTGCATTCAACATTTCTAATGCACCTTGGAGACAACATCCGAATTTCGCTTGGCGCCAAAATAACCAACAGCTGGGGACTCCTCCAGGTTTTGCTAATCCACCAGTTTGACCAACCAACAACTTTATTCCTTACCGCCAAGGAAATAATCAGCAATACCAACAAAGTCAGAATCAATTTCAAAATACTTCTGATGCTAACTATCAAACCAACCGCAACCTTGTCCGGCCCAATCCAAATCCCAACTATAATCAACAACTTCTCAAAGAATAATCGCGGATCTAGTACTGCTGTACAACCTGCACGCACTTCGTTCTACGGATAGGACAAGTGAGACTTTCTTAGCTTACATGAACCAACAATCTCAAATTTTAACGCCTATCCAACAATCACTTCAACAATTGGCAAGAAAATAGTCGAAAGGCGTTTTCCGGATAAGCAGTTCCAAACCCTAAGCCAGCAAACACTGCCTTTGAACTCACCAATGCACCTGGTATAAGTACTCCCAACCAAGGTGAGGTACATGCAATCACTACTCTTCGATTTGGAAAACCGCAAACAATCAAATACTTAATGCCAGATGATTAACCAAAGGAATCTGACGGTTCCAATGAATCTATTTCCAATAATGAACCTACGAAGGATTCACCAAATACAACAAAGTCAACATCTCAAAATTTAGGAAACAAGCAAGCAGACCCCTTTGCCAAATTCCCTAAGGCACCGCTTTCCCGTGACGCTTTGGCAAAGAATAAACCCGATGAGAATTTTGATGAAATTCGAGACTTTTTCAGAATTTGACAATCAACTTACCTTTTCTCGATGCCTTTAAAGCTATTGCCAAAACATGCAAAATTTTGAAAGATATGTGCACCACAAAAAGAGAACTAATGTTCCTCAAAAAGTGTTCCTCACCTAACACGGTTTCCATCCATCTTAGAACACAATGGTATAGTCAAATACAAGAACCGGTTCTATGCACCTTAGGTGACAAATATACGGCTACTGCGCTACTAGACCTAGGAGCTAGTGTGAACTTACTTCCATATTACTTATTTAAACAACTAGGTCTTCATGAGCTGAAACCTACCACCATAACTTTACAGTTAGCCGATCGTTCCATTAAGTTCCAAAAGGAATTGTGGAAAACGTCCTTGTAAAAGTATAAGACTTTTTCTATCCTGTTGACTTTGTTATTTTGGATACAGAAGTTTCTTGTGATTCCATTCCTATCATCTTAGGACGTCCGTTCCTAGCAACTGCTAATGCTCTTATTAACTGTAGGGATGGTTCTATGACCATGTCTTTCACAAATCTTTCGGTCGAGGTAAATGTGTTCAAGATGATGAAATAAATTCCAGAGCCTGACATTAATGGTGAGGTGAATAGGGTTGACAGCATTGTGCAAGAGTATTTAACAAACACTTTTCCTGAAGATGAAGTATACCAATTTCTTTCATTTAGCGATTCTGAATTTGAGGACGATGATTATACACAAGAAGTAAACGAGTTATTAGAGTCAATACTATTATTTGACCCTACGACCGTGATGTCCAGCGATTTGGATGAACATCAATCTGTTTACTCTATGGAAGATGCCTTTCCTTAAGAATCTTTAATACCCACTCCATCCATACGACTTAAAACCTCTTCCTTCATAATTAAAATATTTACATCTTAATCGAGATGGTAGTCATCCAATTATTATACCATCTCAATTGTTGATGATCAAGAATCCCGTTTAATAGATGTCATTCAACAACACCGTTTACGCTATTGGATGGTCCTCGATGACATTAAGGGCATTGACCCTAATGTATGCACCCATCACATACATCTTGAAGAAAATGCTAAGACGCGTCTAGCGTGAACCACAACGCCATCTAAACCTAACCATGAAAGATGTGGTACGAGAGGAAGTTTTAAGATTACTCGATGCGGTATTATTTACCCTATATCCGATAGTATTTGGGTGAGTCCAAGACACGCGTTGTTCTAAAGAAATCGGGCATTACTGGTTGCCAGCGCAATGATAAAGATGAATGTATCTCCGCCAGATTCCAATGAAATGGCTTAATATGTATTGACTATCGCAAACTTTAATGATCCACTCGTAGGGATCACTTTCCACCGCCCTTCATCGATCGATGCTTGAATGGTTAGCCGGTCATGCATATTACTGTTTTCTTGATGGTTATTCAGGATATTTTCAGATAGTCATAGATCCTGCTGATCAAGAAAAGACTACGTTCACCTGTCCTTTTGGTACATTTGCATATAAATGAATGTTTTTCGGCCTTTGCAATGCACCTGGTACTTTCCAACGTTGCATGCTTCACATTTTTAGTGATATGGTTGAACGTTTTATGGAAGTATTCATGGACGACTTCTCAATATATAGAGATTCTTTCGATAGCTGTTTATCAAATCTTGAAAAGGTCTTTACACGTTGTGAAGAGAAAAACCTTGTTCTTAATTGGGAAAAATGTCATTTCATGGTTAAAAAAGGAATAGTTTTAGGACATATCGTTTCAAAAGATGGAATCGATGCCGACAAAGCTAAGATAGAAAAAATTGCTTCACTTCTTATACCAAAAAGTTAAGCGACATTCACAAGATTTTTAGGACACTTGAGGTTTCTATAGGAGATTTATTCAAGATTTTCAAAGGTTACTCGACCTTTAACTAATCTCTTGCTTAAAGATGCCGCTTTTTTACTTCAATTTCAATTGCAAACAAGCTTTTGAGACTTTAAAATCCGCCTTAACTACCGTTCCCATAATTCAACCACCGATTAGTCTAAACATTTTGAATTAATGTGTGACGCGAGTGACTATGCTATTGAGCTTGCATTTTAGGGCAATGCCGTGAAGATAAGCCAATTGTCATTTACTACATGAATAAAACCCTTAATGAAGCTCAACGTAACTATACCACCACCGAGAAAGAGTTTTCATCGTTATATATGCCTTGGATAAGTTTCGTTCTTACCTAGTGGGTTCTTCCACAATTGTCTACACCGACCATGCGCGCTTCGTTTACCTATTAGCGAAAAAAGATGCAAAGCAGAGGTTGATCCATTTTTGGATTCTCTCTTTGCAAGAATTTACTCTAGAAATTAGAGATAAAAAGGTTGTGAAAATGTGGTTGCAGACCATTTATCAAGACTTGTCGCTGATATTGATACCGATACCGAACCTATCCGTGATTCCTTTGGGATGAACACTTATATTCCATTTTTTCGCCCCCCGGGTATCGACATAGTAAATTACTTAGTTACCGAGGGAAGTCCCTTCATCTTGGTCTCGTGAATGATCGAAAAAGTTATTATCCACTGTGGAAATTTTATTTCGGGATGATCCCTACCTCTTCAAGTATTGTTCGACCAACTAATCCATCGTTGCATTCCCGACTGGGAACACAATGACGTGTTATCCTTCTGCCATGAACAATCTTGTGGTGGTCATTTTAGTGGTAAGAAAACAGCGGCCAAGATTCTACAATGTGAATTTTATTGGCCAACACTGTTTAGAGATGCACATAAGCATTGCAAAGCATGCAACCACTGCCAGCAGCTAGGACGCATTACTCAACGCAATATGATGCCCCTAAATCCCATTTTAATTGTGAAAATCTTTGATGTATGGGGCATCGACTTTATGGATCCCTTTCCAAATTCTCATGGTTTCCTTTACATATTGGTAGCAATTGACTACGTGTCAAAATGGATCGAGGCATTGGCATGTCGTGGTTAATGATCATAAAACTGTCGCTTTTTTCAGAAAAGAAAATATTTTTCTCGATTTGGAGTTCCAAAAGCTATAATTAGTGACGGGGAAAACATTTCTGTAATAAATTTTTGAATCATTAGTAAAGAAATATGGAGTCACGCACAAAGTGGCAACTCCAGATCATCCTCAAACTAGTGGCCAAGTAGAAGTTTCTAATAGAGATCAAATCCATTTTAGAAAAAAACTGTTAATCCATCTAGAAAAGATTGGTCTCTACGATTATTTGATGCCTTGTAGGCATATAGAACAACTTTTAAGACACCTATAGGGATGAGTTTTGGATTTACGGATGGGTTGGAACGAGAACTCACGTTGGAATTGATTTCGACAACCATTTAATATTCCAATCAACTCCGATAGTGCGACACTACTCGATTTGAGTATTCGAATACAATGGAGTTGATGTTTGACACGCTCGAGGGCTTAATACAATGCTACCTCGAACTGCGTGGTACCAAAGATCGATCGACGTGAGCCAACTAGCCGTTACTCAGTGGCTGGCTTACAACGTCATTGGAACTTCAAAAACGTCTGACGTGAACAAGACATTCTTACACCTGCTATGGATCCTCCAGGAGAAGAAGGATACCTTCTATATGGTCCATTTCTTGGGCCATGTTCTTACGTCTGCGTCAACCAGGTCAGCTCCTCTTGCTATACTTGTTACTCATCTTATGTTTAACTTAGGGTTCTAGTCCGCTAGTCCTTTAACTCCAACAAGGTCTTTTGAAAATTTTGCGATTTTCGAGACTTGTGTCATGGATCACTAGAACCCTATAGCGAGAGATGATATTGAGCGTGATAACGTACCTCCTCTTTCTCCTTCACCACCCAACTGTTTTAATGAGGATACCATGCGCCGAATTAGCACTCTCATGGAAGCTTTAAGACAGATGAACACTAGCAGGCGCAGGATGTTTCTTCATCGGGGAAGAGATGCTTACTTCCTAAAATGACTTCCCAAAAGAAATGCGAATCACCAAGGCCGTTTCAGAGAATGATGATGGCAAATTAGCAAGCAATTCTTGCTAACCCCGGGTTCATCGTGGGCTGATGACGAGAAACCGTAATGTGGCCGATGGCGAAGTTGATCTTGATGTAATGATGACTTCCAATTCTTGCTAACCCGGTTCTACGTTTCTCCAGCACGTCGCGGGTGATGGCGTAAAACTTCGGGTTCATCCTCCGCTAATACGAGGATTCCTAGTAGTTGTTTATTTTCTTTGGTTTAGAAATGACTATGTCATTTATTTCCCTTATGCATTACATTTTTATTTTTCTAGTGATAAAAATTATATATCATTTGATTTCTCATAATTTTGTATCTCCGGATGGTTTGAATGAGAAATTGTTTATGATATGAAATCATTGTAATTAAGTAATATATTAGTTGTTTCTTGATGCATTGGGCCTACTCTCAAAGCCCCAACGGTCATAACCCAAACGAACTAATCCAAGCAGGTCGGATGCCCAACGGTCGATTTCTAATTATAAATCCAACTCTCCTCTTCTACTTTCACTCATCCCTTTCTCTCACTCTTCAAATACTCCTCTTCACAAATTCTCATTTTCTTCAACATAATGAATCAACTCGGCGATGGGAAAAGAGCAACGCAAAAATGGGCCATCACAAGATTCGCGTGGATAACAATGTTTATCATTATACTACTATCGATCATACATAACATGATCCAGAATATCTAAATCTATGTAATCGACAACTCTCTTCCCTTATGTCATTTTGTATATTAGTATGGTGTGTTAAATAATTCTCACACATTTGTACGGTTTACGTATTAAATGGAGAAGTTCCGTGTTAAATATTTGTGTGTATTAGTTGTTGTTTTTTATATAAAAAAATAAAAAAATAAAAAAAAAATCAACAACTAAGAAAACCATAACAAAGAAATTACAATCCAAATCTCACCAAAATAATTCTATCTCTACTCATGGTGTTCAGAGAAAATCGCGACACGCTTACACGCACGCATAACACTTGTTACACACGCAGCTCGATTATTCTATCCATATTCTATTCTTGAGGTATGATCATAAATTCTGAAATTATGGGTAGGTCTAACTACCATGTGAAACCTTCCCCATACTTTCTATCATTTTAACATCTCATTAATTGTTTCCATGGAAATTTGACATAAAAATACTTTTACTATGGATACCTATTGTTGATGTTCATAAAGGTCGGTGTCACAACAACACATGAGTCACTTGTGTTTCATATATTAATTTTGGATTTAACTAAACTTGAATCCTCGATTGGTACTGGACTCATAGATTGCCTATAAATCTTTTCTTTTCAGCCATTCTCTTTCAAGCATTCTTCACTATACTTCCCTCCGTAATACTTCCAAAATGGATCAACCAAGAAAAATAATGCCCGAGAAAAACTACCGATTTTTTTTAAGATGGCGGTTTTCTATTTTATTTTGACACCGAAATTGTTGAGGATGGACGCCTTTTTCTATATCATTCGAAGCTAGTTATTCCCAAAATTGGATTTATGATGTTCTACCAATTTAGCGGAACTGAAAATGGAAAATGTTATTTCAATGCCTATGAACGACGATTGGAATTGACTAGGGAAATTATCTCCGACATACTTCAAATCCCAATGAATACCCAGGTGTTCCTTTTTCCAGAGTCATCATTTGATTTTGTCAAAACTTTACTACGAGCTACCGTATCTCATAGCGAAGTCGGAAATAGACATCACGTTGTTCTTCAACGCTCTTTGAAACAGAATCAACGAGTTGTGCTCCACTGGTTTGGACACAATGTGGTAGGTACATCACACCAATCAGAAGTCACAAAGTCTCAACTTCACCTACTTTGGGTTTTGCAGACTCAAAGGGATGATTTTTGTCTAATCCAACACCTCTGGAACGCGATCACTAGGAAAACAAAAAGGTCAGCACCTCTACCTACTTTAGTCACGCAGATTATGATGCGTTGGGGTTATCCAATAATTTCTCCAAAGACACCCCTTCAAAGAGCAAATATTAGTGTACTCCAAACAGACTACTCCGTTGGTTTTGGACTCTCGATACTCGACGGATGAATAGAAACGATCCAAGCTTAAACTCGAACTTTACTTTGATGAAAATGCCTTGCTAAACATTTTAATCCCATGGAAGGCATTGATTTCTTCATCATGGCATCGCGGGGAACTTCGTCATTTAATATCATCATTACAACTCTTAAGGATTTCCAAGTCGCCAAGCAATGCATGATGTTGAGCGAGGAGGAAATCTTGGAAAATCATTCTCAATCCTTGCAAAATCACACTCTCCTAATGGAGAATCAAACTACACTCTCTCTGCCCGACCGAGGGACATTCGGATCACCTCGGACAACAAATTGAAGAACTAAACCGTGCAACGATATCGTCTCGGTAGCATCATACTAATCCATGATTTTCTTATTAAATAAAAATGGAATAATAATACTAAGTTAATAAATAAATAATCGTGATATATTATTACGTTTTTTTCGTCAGATATGAATTTTGTTGCTATCTTTTTATGTATTCTTTTGAAATGCTTGTTAGAATTGTCATCATTTACATTGTGACTAAAATAATTTTAACATGTGATTTTCAATGTCATTCTGAGGGTTTATTTTCTTCCATACTCATTTATCCATCCGTTTGCCTTTCTTATTGCCCATTTCTTTACTTCATCCACCATGGCATTTTCATCAAACATGACATCTTCATCAAACATGACACCTCAAAAACTCATTTCGAAAGCAATTTTTTTCAGTTTATGATGGATTCCAATACTTATGGTCATCTCTTCGGGTGGAATACATCACTAACATTGGGTGGTCTTCCCTAGTTCTTCAACCTGACCAAACTTATTCTCCGAGTTTGGCCGCATACTTTTATGCTAATATGGAGGACACACCAGCATTCAATCATGCACATGGCTTCTACTTAGACGGGTTCACAATCCTAGTTGGTGACACACATCATATTTTTTCTGAACAACATCTTGCCCTAATTTTGGATCTTCCATATCACGAACCGGCCGCATCATGACATTACATCTATCTTAATTCTTACCGTTCCTTTCAGTGGCAAGTTTTTCGCGAAACTTACGGTGATGGTCTTGAGATTAAACGAGAAGGAGATGTCCATGTACCATGGCGCGACATCACCATTCCTTTAGCAAGCATGACCATGAACATAGGGGAACGTGATGATGTTTTTATGCCCCGAACATCATGGAGATTGGCATTTTTCTATCGCCAATGAGGCTGCACAGAGTATTATTCAAGCACTTGGCTCAAAGTCATACATTATTTAACATCTTAGGTTGTGTTATCTTCAACTCAAACGAGCTCGCACTTTTCGGGACCGGTATATTCTTTTACCCAAGAAACGCTTGCGAATCATGAAGACATTTCCCCACGGTTTGCGGCTACTTTTCATGAAATTTGGGTCAAGGTAGATTCTATGTGCCCAGTGATAAGAGCCCAAAAATGTAGTTTTAACCCCTTAACCATCATACTTTTAGACCCGATTATGTGAGTAATAAGAAGTTAATATCGATTCGTGTTTTATGCATTTCGTGCTTCAAAGTCCATTATGTGCGTAAATGTGCCACTTTAGCGAGATAAAGGAGCAAAGGTCGGTCTAAGGAGTTCTGTGAACAAAGGCCAAGATTCAAGGAGACAAAGCCTTTGTAAAGCCTGGTCAAAAGCTGAAAAGTCAACACGAAAGCGGTAAAACATTGCACAAGTCGTGAGAACTTCCGCGTCGATCTTTGGACTCGGACTCTGGGGAGTATCTTATGTCAAAACGACCGGATCGAAAGAGATTTCCAATGGTTCAAGCCTTTAACCCAATCAGAGCAGCAGAAGTGGACGAAAAGTCTGTTGAAGCCAACTGCAGCTGAAGAGGCCTTTTGGATCGAAGAATTGGGTTTTGGGCTTGATTCTTCGCCCAAAACATGTGGCTCCAAGCCCATGCACGATTTTGGATCCTAAACATATAAAACAAAAGCTTAGCTCTTTGTTAATGGTAGATAGTTAGGTTAGAAAATAAATTAGGTTAGGATAAGAAAAGTAGCCATTAAACCTTAGTTCTAGATCTAGTTTTACATTATTTAGTTTTACATTAATTAATTAGTTTATTTCTTGAGTATTGAATCATTGTTTTTATTGTTCATTAGATTAATAAGTAGTTGTTATTCATTCAAATCATATATTGTTCTTATTGTTCTATTAGATTTATAAAGTTAATTACTTATTCCATAATGACATGTTCTTATTATTGTTTTTGTTTGGGAATGGTAGTATAGAAATTTTACATCAAATCATTACTCTCACCATTGTTCCTTTTGGGTTTGATTAGTTGAATTCAATTTAAGTCTAGACAGGTTAAGAGCCGGAACTAATCCTTACTCATTATATTGCATGATTATGTTTTGAGAGTAAGAAGAATTGATTTAAACGTAAGAACGGTAGGATTACGATTAGTGTTGTTAACATTAATATTTGGGATATCTACTATTTTTACGGTTATCACCCAAAGAAAACAAAATCATTCACTCATTAAGGTTTAGGCAATGGAAACGTCCCGCTAGGTAAACGAGGCATGTTAAGATTTGTTACTCGAAGGATGAAAATATATAAAGAAACATTTGAACAAATCCGAGACAAAGAATGGGCAGAAATTTGGTAGACTATTATCTTTTAGCATGCTAAGGAAATGCATTTCCTTATTGAGGGGGCCTTGACCTACACATCCACGCTAGATGGTAAATTTGAGCTTTCCATTGTGCATATATCTAGCTAAAAATTATGTTTAGGTGTTATTGTCTTTCATTATTTAGTGTGCTATGTTTTCGGTGTGCTATTATACATTTCATTGTTCCTTTCTGTATAATATATTATGTTCTCCAACCTTTCCGCTCCACCAATCTAGCTTTAATTTTGCTCCACGGTTCTCGTAATTTCTCTCTTCATTTATTGATACTTCAGGACTAAGCATCATTATGTTTGGGGGTGCTTTTAACTTGTAGCAAAAATTAGGCAACTTGTAGCTTGTATATATAGTTTTATTTTTCGGATTAATAATTGTACTTAGTGACAAAGTCTTGTTTCCTTTTCAATGATGAAAATTGTTTAGAAATCTCACATTAATTATCTGAATTAGGATTCGTTTTTAAGAAACTTAAGATAATCATTATGCAATAGCTTATCATCTTTTCATGAACATTCATGTCGCGAAAGTATCATCAGAATGTACATAGCAAGAAGTTTCGGAACCAACGGTTAGTTACTTAAACGATCAATCACGTGAGAATCTAACAAAAAACACCGATATGTGTGATATGTGAGTAATGACATAGAGGAGTAGTTTTCCCGACAGAGAAAATCACGATCTACTTACTTGATCACCACCCAAACCCTAAAGAGAATTTAGGCCTTCTTTGGATCGACATAGCTAAAAAAATTCTTACATGTTACAAATTTTCTTTGCTAGTCACTCCATCGAACCTTTCATCAAACCTTTCACTTTTACCAAAATTCTCTTTACCCATCTATTAAACAAAATAAAAGAACCTACCTGAGTGATAAGTATAAAAAATAGGTTGAAATGTGGAAAAATAAAGAGAAAGACTTGTCTCCAAAATAAAAGTCAGTTACTTGCTTCGGGGAAGAAAAAATAGAATCATGTTCTTAAGTTAAAAAAAAAAAAAAAAAAAATCAATATCCAAGACTTAAGAACAAGGTTGGAAAACGTATAGTTAAGAAGAAAGAAAACAAGGATTTCTCTAGTATAAATATCTTGAAGACCTATTCTCTCATACTCATAAATTTTGATTATCCATTTCCATTTTCTTCTACACCATCACCTAATCCCACAATACCTAATAAAGACTCTAGCTCATTTAGGAGTAGGAAGGTGTGATAATAAGTAGTAGGCGTGATTGATCAACCTGAAGCTTCCGTCATTGAGATGTGAGGAGGCGTGTGCCCACTACACATTGGAGTTAATGAAACTTGAGTGGAAAATTTTTGAGTGAATTTGTGTTTCGACTGCGGACACTGTGAGAACCCATTTAGGTATTTCTCCAAAGAATCGAAAGCGACCCTACTAGTACATTTTAATGAAAAGTTCACTGCATGCATGATCATATGTAGATGTTTTAATTATTGAAGCATATTAATCCTGAGTTTCAAAGAAATCAATCTCGCGTCCCTACTAAGGAGATGTATGGATATCCGAGATTAATTTAGGAAAGCGAGTTTTTGTTACCGAAGTCGTTGTATTATAAATGAAGTTTGTGAGTATCTTCTAGGAAAACTCTCAATGAAGCTATAACTCGTCCACTAGGGAATTCCTAGTGGTTTAAGAATGCTGTTGTATATAGATACAACGCTCTCGCTAAACAGAATTAGTTAGGACTACACATTTTGGCCACTTATCTATTTTAATGTCTCTTCTTTGGCTTAAGGAACGAACAAAGTCTTTTTGGGGGTAGTGTGATAAAGCACCCAAAATATTAAACCCTATCGGAGACATATAAATTTGGTTAATTATGTGTTTAATAATCATGAAATAAGTATATTTTTGTACTTTTGCGGTATTCGCATGAAACATGAAAATATAAAGCACGAAGAACGATGTATATATGAATTCTTCCAAATCAGCCATGTGAAACCCAACAAATCCCGAAGCATCAAGACTTCCGGAGCTCCTACCGCTTTGAACTAGGACTCGAATGAAACAAGCGAGCTGCTTTCGACAATCGGGGCGATGAACTCTACGTATAGGGGAAAAGTTGTAAAATTGTCGTTAATCGACCGCCACTAGATCGCAGACGTGGACCCACTATCACAGCCCGCAAGATTTGACGAGTCATCAATCATGGAGCATCTCAAGACAAAAATGCCAAATTATTGGTGCAAAGTTGACACCTTGCATTTAAATTAATTGTATTGGGTGTTAATAGTGAAAAAAAAAAAAAACAAGGTGTCACTTTGCTTTAATGTGGTGGATAAAAATGAGGTAAAATGAGGTTTGGTGTTTGAGGTGGGATGAGGGAAGAATTGAAAAAGGAAGGAAGAAAACAAACAAGGGGGGGAGACACTCCATTTACCCATGACTTCTTTTCCTTTACCATGCATTATTTTAGTTCCTTATCTCTTAGTTTTTATCGAAGTTTTTAGTTTTGTAGAAAGCTTGTAATAGTTTAATGGAGGAAACCTTGTGTTCTTCTAGTTAAAAACAAATCTAAAATGCAAGTGAGTTTATATAGATAGTTTCTTTTTGTTCTCTTTTATACCTACACTATTGTTGTATGATATAAGAAATTGTACAAATTTAGTAAGTTTCATTGTGGAGTACACTTTAAACTTAATTTTGACTAGTTTATGTTAAGTTGTATGGGTTGAGAGAAAACACAAAGATGGATTAAATTTTAAATGAAGTTTTACGGATTCTAAAATTGAATCCGTGTTCTATTTTATGAAAAACTCATTTGACTCAATTCTATCGGTTCATTATTTTAGTTTATTGAAGTTGAGCTAAATTGTATTGAGAGATCTGAGTTTTATTTTGCTCTCTTTACTTATTGTTTAAGATTTTTCTTTTAAATGACTACAATGGTTTTATGTTTACAATCACATAAAATTAATTTTAAATTGTCATATTTAATATTTATTTTATTTTTTATTTGATATATCTTTTTTTTTATTACTACGCCCTTCGATGAGGCTACTTTCAAGCCTTCCGCCCTAAGGCACAGGGAAGGTGTTGCGCCTTAGGTGCGCTTTAACGCCTTTCCTACACTGGTATTAACTAATACCAAGACTTGTATAATGCTGGATTAGATAAAATAAAACACGCACACGTACTCTGACAAAATACTACGGCACAACATCAAATGCTGTATTGAGTTATAGTTTGACTGGTCTTATTTGATGTAGTTCAATTATTTTAAATGTTCTGTAAACCTGTTTTTTAGTTCACTCTATCATTCGCGGTTACTGGATTCAACGAGACTCAAACTAAAATCTTAGGAAGAATATGCCGAGTTTTAGGTTTGAACTATCCATTGAGAAAATGTACTATAATTGAAGTACCATCTCTTTCACTATTGATGCTCCATAAATTATTCATGATTATAAATTCCGAACAAAAGCTGAGCCAATTGTTTGTTGTAGCTTCCTCTTAGTACTTTTTGTTTTACATAGTGAAAGTGTTCTAATCACAATCATACTCTTTGGTCAAATTCACAGGCGGTACCTCTATTTCTTTCGGAGATGGCTCCTTGCCAACACCGCGGTAAACTCAACAATATCTTCCAACTGATGATCACAATTGGGATTTGTTTAGCTAATTTAGTAAACTATGAAACCAACACGATTAAAGGAGGTTGGGGATGGCGTTTGAGCTTGGGTCTTGCTGTTGTCCCTGCTTGCGCTATGATCATTGGATCCATTTTCGTTCCTGACACACCGAGATCCATGATCGACCGTGGTAAGAATGATGAGGCCAAAGAAACTCTTAGACGCATTCGTGGAACTGTCGATGTTGATGCAGAATACAAGGATATGGTGGTACAATCAAAGTTTAAGGACAATGAGCAGTCCTGGAAAGCAATCTTTTCCAGGAAGTACAGGCCACAACTTGTGATGGCTTTGGCCATCCCATTCTTCCAACAATTTACAGGAATCAATGTTATTATGTTTTACGCCCCAGTCCTTTTCAGGACAATTGGTCTTGGAAAGAACGCTTCTCTCATGTCTGCTATGATTACTGGAGCTGTCAATGTTGCTGCCACATTCGTTGCAATTTTCACAGTTGATAAGTTTGGAAGAAAGCTTCTATTCAACATAGGTGGAGTCGTAATGCTCATTTGCGAGGTAACTATTCTTACCCTTGTCCTATATATTTATTCTCCTCTTTTCGTTAATGGTTATTTATTCTCTCTGTCCAAAGGTAAATTAAGTTGATAGTCGATCAGTGTATCACCATCAGTTGGTTGAAGTTTGTGTTTCCTAACTAATTCTGTGCATTTGCATTATGCAGATTGTGATCGGATCTGTAATTGCATACAAGTTTGGCTGGAATGGACTTGGAAAAATTTCAGGATGGTATTCCACCATTTTGCTATTTTTTATTTGCGTCTATGTCGGGGGCTTTGCTTTCTCATGGGGCCCTCTTGGATGGTTGGTGCCTAGTGAAATATTCCCCATTGAAGTCCGTTCGACTCTACAATGTGTTACTGTTGCTATGAATATGTTGATTACTTTCATCATCGGTCAAGCTTTCCTCTGGGCATTGTGTCACGCAAGGTTTGGATTGTTCTTCGTATTTGCGGTTTTTGTGATCGCCATGACGCTCTTTATCAACTTATTTTTGCCCGAGACAAAGGGTATTCCTATTGATTGTAGGGGAGCGATACCCTCATAGGGCATCGCACTCGCGTGGAGCATAAGCGAACTGAAGATAGCGAACTCCAAGACAGACCTGAGAACAGCGCCTCTAGCAGGCACTCATAGATTAATCCAAGGCGACCTCCAAGACCGACCTGCGAGTAGCTCGGTAGGTGGTGCGAACGAAGACATCTCGGTCGCGAACACTTCATCGAATATAGAACGCCGGATAGAAACACATCCCACAGGGGTAATGATTGCCAATATCTTAGTGGTAATCTCAACACCGGAAATAGGGACTACCGCGATCTACCCCCAATCATAACAGATCCAACCCAACACTCATCCGCGATCTCCCCCTACATTTGTACAAAAGAATACACGCGTCGAAGGATCTCCTCTCTCAAAACTCTATAAATACCACCCCATTGGAACTACGCCGGACCTGATTCTTCTCTCCCGGAAAAAGAAAAACGAGAAGAGATCGTGGGCAGATTAAGCTCCGCGGCGACCTCTGGTCACATCAAAAATCCTAACCCTTCCCGTTCATCCTAGTAGTAATTAGGAGAAAACCAAAACGCTCCTTTACATTGGCGGCCATCGGGGCCGACATTGGAGAACCACTTGAGATCATCTCTAATTCTCCACTTACGAAGCATGGTTAGCATAGAAGCACAAGTTGAACCTTGCTCACGGTTAACGAATGAGAGCATTTCCTTGCTTTCGGGGAGGAAAATGCTACCTTACGCCAAAGGTGGGTAGTTATCACTTAACAACAAGTCGGAACGAGTGAACACAAGATCAATGACGTTAATCGGCCAGCCTTAACGAAGTTGTCCCAAAGAATTGGCGGACCTCTGCGAAGAAAGACTCGTCCACAGATTGTACACAAGATGCTTAAGGCGTGATCGGCGATCTCGATTCACCGCAGAGGTCCTCCCCAAATCCTCTCCACACGACTTTATCCCCCACGCTTTCCCATGTAACGACGGCAAAGACACCGCCTCGGTCAACATGTGGCTCGCTATATTCAAAGTCCGGCACTTTACGGTTCACCCGAAGTTCGATTATCTCCCACTGCAGATTATTTCCGGCCGGCCTCGAGGATGGCCTCGATCGGTGGTTCTTTCAATCGAGGTCGATTCTATCAACAACTTCGAGCAGCTTCATCGATTTGTTCGCCCACCCCGACGCATTAACAAAGCGGAAGAAAGCGCAGATCTTGATTCTCTGTTTCAATTATCTTTCAAGGAGGGCTTAAACTATTCGTGAATTCCTAGGGCGATTCAAGGCCGAGCTGGCGGGCATGGAAAGTGGCTTGAAAGAATCTTTTCGCCATTAACGGCTTTTTCTAATGCTTGCCGAAGGAGTCTAAATGGCGACCTTGCTAGGTCGATTGATGAACGCGCCAGAGACATTTGTCCGAAGCTCTACGCTCGGCGTCGACAAGTACATCAAGTTGCGAGGAAACCTTAAAACTCCGTGGTTTAGCGAGAGCCCGCGAGGTCGCCCGAAGTCTCGATCGTTCCCGGCAAGAAGAAGCGCCAGTCAGCTTGCACCACCCAGTGCCGATCGGATAACGATGAGAGAGTTTACTGTCCTCACTCGCTCCCCCAGTCACATACTGGATAAGATCAAGCGCGCCTCATTTTTCCGGCCAACCATCAGCAACCCGCGATCGACTGGCAAAACTTTTTGTGCATTTCATAAAGCAAAGTGCCATGAAACCGATGCATCTTTGGGGCTCAAGCATTATCTCCAAGACCGGTGGAAGGCTGTTAATTCCAAAAATTCACTTGCCATTCGATGGCGCCTGCGTCATCATGCGGAGAGCTCGTCGTGTGTGCGTAGTCGATCTCCACCTCACCGTTACGCGCGGAGTAGGCACCGCTCGTCCTCCGATAGAAGGGCGTTCGCTGATCGATCTCGTCCACGAGAAGGCAAAGACTCGTCCGATCGTGACAATGCTCGCGACTATTCATGTGATTACTTTTCCGGACGATTCGCGTGACCTCATCCAGAGAAAAGACGGGTTGGCTCTTCGGAAGTCTATCATTTTACTTCCGCTCCTCCGCTCAAGCGGTTCTGGTCCAGTCGCGGCCACAGCGATATCACTTTCGGAGGCCGACTTAAGCAAAGTTTGCCTTCCTCATAATAACGCGTTATCGGGTCGTTCATGTCAAAATCGCCGACCGAACCGATCAAAGCCCGATCGACCCCGGCAGTTCTTGTGACATCCTATTTTACCACACTATGCAAGAGATGAACCTCCCCAAGTCACTTTCGTAGACCTAATCGCCCCTTTACGGGTTCAATGGCTCCGAGCCGACCCATTGGTGACATTATCTTACGATGTCGGTGGGATCTCGCGAAGATAAAATTACGTAATACTCGGTTCTGCGTTTCGACCGACAAAGAAGTCGCCATACAATGCCATCCTAGAGGCGGCTTATTTGGATTCATCGGATGCAGCCGTACCATCTACTTTACATCAAGTTCTCCGGCTTCCGGGACCTCGAGGCATGATGGAACTTGGGCAATCAACTTGAAGCGGCGTACCATTGCAACCAGTCCAATCACCGGATGCACTGCTTTCGTGAATTGCTTCCCACCATACAGAGCCCTCCGGTTTACAATGGCACGGGACTTAGTCGCAGTAAATCCAACCCAGCGCCAAGCGCGAACGGGGGCTCCTCCAGCAGAAGTTCTCTCCGCTGCCGATACCGCACTCGCACCCGAAGTCATCATCGATGCGCCGATCTGGACCTCCCACTTCAACCAACGCGTCGATACGCGGTCGATTACCTTTGTCGGTTAAAGTTTCGAGACCGCCCGGCTCATATCAAGCCGCCCACATTAATTCACCGCAGTCGCTTCCATCAATGTGCTTGCGGCCGGGGCCCCCCCGTGTCGTGGATACCCCCGGGCGGCGTTGCAGAAGAAGCTTCCACATTCGGTGACGGTCCGTCGCCCCACCGTGTGCTCGATCTCCTACGATGGCGAGTTGTTAAGCAATGTTTAAGCCATCACCGTAAAGCCTCAAATGCGAGAAAAGAAAGAGTGAATCTTGGCACCGAAGGCGACCCCAAGTTTGTGTATGTAGGGGCTAACCTCGACCCCACACTCGATCACAACTTGTAAATTTCTTATCTATGAATAAAGATGTTTTGCTTGGTCGTGATATCGATGTGTCGGAATCGATCCTAACTTCGCATGCCACAAATTAAATGTGAACCCCAATGCCGACCGGTTCGACAACGACCTCGCCGACTATCCCCGCGCTTTCAAAAGCCATCAATGACGCAGGTGAAAAACTCAAGCAAGTCGGTTTCATCGAAAGGTAGACTACCCCGAGTGGATTGCCAACATTGTCGCCGTCCCCAAAAAAATGGGTTAAACTTTTATGTGTCGATTTCACAAATGTCAATCAAAGCACTTTAAAGATAGCTTTCCTTGCCTCGCGATTGACCAACCGGGTCGTGCGACCAAACCGTGGTCACTTAACTCCTCTCCTTTATGGATGCGTACAGTGGGTACAACCAAATCCCACTCGCCGAGGAAGATCAAGAGAAAACTTCGTTCATCACGGAACAAGGGATCTATTGTTACAACGTCCTCCCGTTCGGTCTGAAGAACGCTGGAGCCACGTACCAACGCCTAGTCACGGACATGTTCAAAGACATGTTAGGCGACACCATGGAGGTCTACATTGACGACATGGTGGTCAAAAGCAAAAAAGCTGGTGATCACCTCACCCACTTAGAACAAGCGTTCTCCAGACTACGCCGTACGGGCATGAAGTTGAACCCCGAAAAATGCCTCTTTGGGGCGTCCTCCGGCAAGTTTTTAGGGTATCAGGTGTCGCAGCGTGGGATCGAAGCCAATCCTGACCAGATCCGAGCGTTCTTGGATATGCCCGATCCACGCACAAAGAAACAGATACAGAAGTTGTCAGGAATGGTCGCGGCGCTTAACCGGTTCATATCAAGGGCCTCAGATAAGTGCAGACCGTTCCTACAGCTCCTCAAAAAAGGCGAGCCGTTCTCCTGGAGCGATCAATGTCATCATGCATTCGCTACTCTCAAAGAGTATCTCACCACGCCTCCCGTCTTAGCCAAGCCAGTACATGGAGAGACACTGGGGCTTTATCTGGCCATATCCGATTTCGCCCATCAGCCTCGATTCTTTAAAAGAGAACAATTCAGAGAAGCCGATCTACTTCACGAGTAAGACACTCACGCCAGCCGAAAAGAACTACTCCTTCCTGGAACGAGCCGTACTCGCTTTGTTGTATTCCGCACGGAAATTCAGACCGTACTTTCAGGCACATCCAATCAAGGTTCTCACCGACCTTCCATTGAAGAAAGTCCTTCATAAAGAAAACAAGACTACTCGAATGGCAGTTTGGGCCGAAGAACTCGGAGAACACCACATCGAGTTCGTCCCCGCGACTTCTCGGAGAAAGGTCGTCGTTCTTTGATTTCCTCGCAGATTTCCGGTCGAAGACCCTAATTGGGAGCAAAACCGAGCTCCCAAAACACGCAATCGCGAGTCAAATCACCCGGTCTCTCTTTGTGGATGGTTCGGTAACCTCGGTGGAAGCGCATCGAGTCGTCTTAGTTTCCCCGACGGAAATATGATTGAAAAGTCGGTTAAGATTGACTTTGCCACTTCCAACAATGAAGCCGAGTAACGGAAGCACTAATTGGGGACTAAGGATGGCGGCATACCGCGGCCGGTGTCGAAGAGCTCCAAGTCTTTAGTGACTCATGAATGGTGTCGTCGCGGGGTTGCAAAAGAGTACACTACCCACGGAAGGTAACCTTTCAAAGTACCTTCAGTCGTTCATCGCTTATTGCCTTCTTTTAGCGGTACACATACATCATTTCTTGCGTGAGGAGAATCGCCCTTTGACGGTTTAGCTTTTTGGCTACCCGGACTCGAAGTTGCGTTCCGACAAGTTCTCATTGAGGTAGTCGATCGACCGCATACCAAGTCGACCATACCTTGATGATAAGCGACCTATTTCCTCTCTCCCGCCAGTCAGTTGAGCCAAACATGGATGCAACCCATCATTGATTATATCCAAAGACGCAAGACGCCCCCGAGAACGCGTACCAGGCCCGGCAGGTCTCTTATCAAGCTCGGCGTTATTGTTTAGTCCAAAACAAGCTATTCAGGAAATCCGCTGGTGGTCCGCACTTACGATGCATTACCCCGCAAGGGGTCAATTGATTTTTTGCCAAATTCACGGCGCGCTAATGTGGAAATCACGCCGCCGTGCCATTAGCCCACAAGGCCATCTCCGAGGATATTTCGCCCGGATGCGATCGATGCTAAAGCATCGTCCTCAAATGTCTCAAATGCCAAACGTTCGCCACAATATCATCCAACCCGCCATTAATCGACAAAGATAGCGAGCCCGCGGGCCATTTCACATGTGGGGCATGGACATCATGGGACCATTCATTCCACGAGAAGAAGATCGGCTTCCGCTTTGTCCTAGCCGCCACCGACTACTTCACCAAGTGGGTCGAGGCCATTCCCTCAAGACACGTCAAAGAGTCCCATGTCCGCGAACTTCATCCGGACTCATATTATCACCAGATTTGGGTTACCACATACACCGGTAATGGACAATGGGCCTCAATTCAAAGGCGAGCAGTCCAAAAAGAGTTCCTAGCCAAGTGGAAGATCATTCATCGCGTTTTCTACTCCGCGAAGCGCTTTCAGAGTAATGGTCAAGCGGAAGCCGAACAAAGCTATCTTGGAAAATTTGAAGAAAAAGATTGAGAAGAATAAGAGCCAATGGCCAAATCGGTTGAAAACATTCTATGGGCTCACCGACATTTCGCTCAAGATCGCATGAAGTCGCCATTCTCCTTATGTTATGGCGCGAAGCCGTAATTCCCAACCGAATCGACCGTCACTACAACTCGACGGAACTTGTCGAGTCGGGGCATAACGACTCCGTGTTATCACGAGGACGCCGACCTGGAAGAAAAGCGGGACTTAGCCGCCGCCGAGTCGCCTCTTTATCGACAAACTCGAAGAACTCCTACAACAAGCGAAGTTCATCCCTAGGTCTTTTCAACCCGGTGACCTAGTGCTCAAAAAAGACGCAGGGCGACTCCAAGTTAGCACCCACATGGGAAGGCCCCTACATAGTGGAACGGCGTCGTTGGCAATGGAGCATCTTTGGATAAGAACCCAAGAGGGGAAGATGTTGCCTCGACCTTGGAATACTTATCTATTGAAAAAAATTTTATCGATGGCGCCTTTCATGTTGTAAATCTTTTGTTTTCATTAATGAAAGACAAGTTTTGCGGTCGACCGATACTATCTACTCCGCTTAGTTGTATTGGTAATACCTCGCGGGCTACATAGCCTCTCCATTCTTGTAACGTCGAGGACCTATATTTCTAGGATCGACTACACGAGAACGCCTCTCAATTTTGAAAGCGCGACCTCGGGGAGCTCACAGGGCTACATAGCCTCTCCAATTCTTGTTACGCCGAGGACCTATATTTCTAGGATCGACTACACGAGAACGCCTCACCGAAAGCGATACTACCGGGGAGCTCACGGGCTACATAGCCTCTCCAATTCTTTGTTACGCCGAGGACCTATATTTCTAGGATCGACTACACGAGAACGCTCTGAAAGCACAAAATTCTCGGAGCTCACAGCTACATAGCCTCTCCAATTCTTGTTACGCCGAGGACCTATATTTCTAGGATCGACTACACGAGAACGCTCTCAGCGAGCACACAGCTCTACGGCTCTCGCTACATAGCCTCTACAATTCTTGTTACGCCGAGGGCCTATATTTTTTAGGATCGACCACACGAGAACGCCTCTATCGGCCAAGAACGCCTCCCGCTCCTCCACAGCACCATAACCCATCCGGTTCTGTCACATCAACGACCTATATTTCTAGGGTTGACTACTTAACGGGGACGATATTTCTAAGATCAAGATATTAGTTACACACAAACACACGGCAAAGATGCATACACATCCAAAACAACGTTATATGACAATACGTCATCATTAACTACGCCCACTCTTTGGGATTACCAGAAATCCGGATCGATGATCATTACAAAAATTCAACAAGTCTTGAACCGCCACTTTCGTGGAAACCGGGCCCCGAATGAAAATGTCGAATCGCAAGGGCAAGCGAAAAACGCGGCTATTGTTTGCCCCAGATAAGAGAGAGAAATGTAAACTACAATCACAACTTCAGCTTAACAGAGACAGACGATGATCACCTTATCAATTTTCAGTAATGACATGCTTGTCTTCCGGGGCTGCGCTAGTCGGCAGCGGTATGTCGAATGACCTCGACCGATGTCATACTTTTCGTCCAGGCGGCATAGCGCATCTGTGCGATATCGCCTTCTTCGCTTTCGCGCCACCGCCGACATTTCTTCGCGATAAGCCGTCACAACCGCCGGTTCCCTTTCGGCTTCGGTCACATCCGACACCAATCTGGCGTTCTCGGCCGATTCACGTTACGGTACTTGGTGGACATATCATCGATTTCTTCTTGTCCACCCCCACGCAGCATTTCAAGATCAACCCGGCCTCCACGCGGGTTACCACTAGTCTCGAGAACGCTGCCAAAGATCTTTCGACTTATCATACCTGCGGAGAAACTGGCGTGAACATAGTTAGAACACCGGACTCCCCGAAGTCGAGACTGGCAACTTTTAAGCTATCAAGAACTCACCAAACAAGCGGCCATATCCATCGTCCCGATGAGTGTCCCCATGTCCTCGTCCCTCAACTTCGCTTTATCACCATCTAGCACAATCCCGCCCGAGCGGTCGCTATGGGGCCGAGTGAAAGCTTCTGAACCGAAGCGCTTCACCATCCGCTTCTTCCCGTCTTTCCCGTGATAGTAGAATTCGCATCCCCATCGCCCTTACATGGCGGGGCGAACCCTCACCAGAATCGGGCGCTTGACTTTGTTCTTCGATTCGGCGACCGATCATTTATTTCGCTCGGCGTGGCGACATTGAAGACAATTCAAGCGTGAGGCGACTATCTCTCCTTGCTCGCTTATGACCCTTCGTTTCTCCATCAAGAACCTTCCTCTTCCCTCGACGCCATGAACATGAGGCTCAAACTCCATTTCCTCCATTGATAGGGGCGTTTCTCTCACAAACGCATACGACATCTAGCCATCTTTACCCTACAAAAAGTTGCAGCGGCAAAGTTAATACTTTACTCTAGGTATTTCTCAAACCGAATAACACGCAGAGAAGAAGTTCGACATACCCGATGAACAAGCGGCGGAAAAACAAAAAAAGAGCAGAGCAACGATGAGGAAGGAAAGCTTAGGCAAAACAATGACAAAACCTCTTGATGATACGCGGAGAAGCGGTTTATATTCCTTAGGAAACGTCTTTTCCTAAGTGCCTCATTATCACCTTGAGGCCTTAAACGCCATCGCCCCGCCATCATTATGTCCCATGAACCGCTTCGTCTCCTACACCGCGTGTCATGCACGAACGGAACATCGCGGTTGGCGCGACCGAATCCGAAAGCAATTCGACCGCATCTCGAGCGGACTCCAAAATGATCGATCTTTCACGTTGCGTCGCCTTCGCAATCTCAAGCACTCCAACAACGGGACGCCCCCATTTTACCAATCATAAGTAAGGAGGTCGTCACCCAATGGGCCTACCACGTTCTATTCTAAAGCGTATCATCCTACATCACTATGGTGGGCGACGACTTCGAACATACACAACACAACTATTTACCATCGCGATATAAACAAGGGAAGTTACGGTTTAATAGCTTTATCAGATAGCTTCGGTGTTGAGCCGAGTTCTTCGAGATTACTCGAAATCCAACCCGCCCCACACGAGTTAGCCACATTCGCTACCCGAATCGCCAAGAAACACCTACTTGTTGAATTACAAGACACCAAACATAAGAAAGGCGAAGCGCCGGGTTACCCCAGAAACCCGGTTATTGTATCCACAAAGACATAAAGGCGATAAACGGACAAAGAACAAATTTTACAACTCGTCATCCCGGCCACATTCACTACTCCTCCACGCTCAAACGCTTCATCGACCTTTCTCTCTCCCGCCCACAATGATCGCTATGCCATCCAACTCTAAGCTCATCATCGATCGGGTGCTGGCGGCCATTTCGAGCCACCCGGCACCGCGCGCACGCTTCATAGAAGAAGGCAATCGCCCAACGGCATCCCGCGAACCTCCACCGAGGGGCCGGGGCAGCGGCAAGGCGTGTTCCTCCTTCAAGAGTATTGTAGTCGATCTCGGTTCAACGGAAGTTGCGTCAGTGTCATGTCATAGGCGATTAAGCGTCCGAGCAACCTTCTTGCGGTGCAAAGGCGTAATCGTCAAACCTCCCCATTTCCGCGGTGGCGGCTCGCACATTATCTTCAACTCCTTCTAGCTTTTGCCTCGGCTTCTTCCGCTCAGGTATCTTTCAACATCTTGGCGGATTCAACGCTTCATGAGTTCTCTTCAAATCTTCCGGTTCCTCGCCCTCCATGAGGCGTCTGGACATTTTCAGCTCCTCACCCTTTTCAAAGACCATTTCCCTATCGATTACGCGAGCAGGCGATCTCTTTCAACCGGAATCCGCCACGCGGTACCGCGACGAACATACACATGGTTAGCACAACAACAATTTGCATAAGCAAGCAAAGTACCTCGGATGAAGTTATAGGCATACCACGCGATTGCGCTTTAATTTCCATTCGTTTCAAGTTGTCGGCTAACCCCCTTCTCATCTAGCTCTCTGCGGTTGCCATCGAGCTATTTGTTCTAGCAAACAACCCGCTATCTTCATGGATCCGGCGGCGCTAGCCGTTTCCGCGGTAATGCGCGCCATTCTCGTCGGATAGACAAAATGTCCTTCGGATCGTCCCGAGCGCCACCGCTTTCTGGGCCGCTTTACGTGGGGCCTTGGCCTTCTTTCACGGTGGGATCGCCCCGATCGCGTACTGCTGGACCCCACTCAAAAGTGGCCAAGTCCATGACTTTGCTGAGTCGGGCTCCACTCTGGCGTAGATACCGTGGCCCGGCCGCGCCACCATCGATCCGCCCCCGTGCTAGCACCATCTTCACGAGCATGTCGAGCTACTTTCGCTTCGCCCACCCGATCTTTTCGGAGGCATCGCGTGGCCTCCTCTCCCGACCTGCCCCTAGCACGCGGCGGTCAAAACCATCGGGCTCCAACTCTACGGGAGCCTCGATCGAACCCATTCGGGCCGACCGCCCGATCCTCCGGCTCTGCGGTTCCCCTAACAACGAGCCTTTGCCTTGCGCTCCCCTCGCCCCTCTGCCTCTCTCGTGTTATCGGATCACTTATGCGGCTTCTCCATCACCCCTCGCCGTTCGACTTAGAGCCCGCTCCTTTTGTACCTTCCTCTTCTCGGGATCGCGGCCCCTCCCCTTTTCCTCAAAGAAATGAGCAACCTCGGGCAACTTCGCTTTGTTTTTCAAAGACGAGTCACCGAGCGAATCTTTCTATCTCCCCACGATCGTTAAGCGGCTTCACGCGAGAAAACTCTGCCAAAAGCAAAACAAAGACCTGTTAGAGCGGCTATCAAACGTTCCGAAAAATAACAACGAGAAAAGTATTCCTACCCACCGGATATGTTACAAATCTAGTTTTGCGGTATACACCCGCTCACACAAGAATTGCCAACTAGCAACAACGGTCTCTTAGTCCAGGGCCTCATTGCTTACTCCATCGATCAGCTGCGAGCAGCGTCGTCATGGTTTGCAAGCTAAAGTTCATGTTCCCCGATCGACGTATCACATAGTGCTCCACTATATCGGATACACCTATGTCATATTCCCACTCGCGTTCAGCAGTCGAACACCTTAAATAATCGCGGTGTTACCCACGAACCCGACAGGGCGACTTCCAACAAAGCGCCAAGAAGTCGATACCCGGAAGCGGTATGTGCATCCAAGGCTCAACCGCCCTCACAGATTATAACTCCACCGTTCGCCGGGTTATACTCCTCACTACGAACATTTTCTTTCGACCGTGGCTCGTGATATCTCGTGTCGGGGACATTAATCCCATATTACCATTTCGGGGAAAGAGTTAGCAAAGCACGACGGTTCACTCTTCTAGGGGGCACATCGCTTGATGCCGACCTCTCCCCTCGACCTGACGTACTAGCCACGTCATCTCCTGACCGAGATCGGGCGTTACCCCCGCCCATCCTATCTTCTTCTTCTAACTCAACCCCCACGCCGACACTTGCGATTCTTCTTCCTCGTACTCTCCACAACTCAAAGATATCTCGGACCTCCTCCGGCCGAGTGTCATCGAGAATCGGACATTATAACAACCCTTTTCTATCAAAGATCCGGTTCTAAAACCTATATAGCCTTACAATAACCTACTTACTTAAAATAACGAAACCGGATGAGAGAGGAAAGCAAATGGAAATGGGAAAGAAAACGGACGGGGAGCACACCCTGAAAACCCTAGTCGGGCGTTTTTGCGGAAGAAAACAAAAGTAACTTTTTTCGTATTCCAAATCTGATTTTGTATAAACCGCCGTTCGGTTACCAAGGAGTAATCATTACATCCTACGCTATATAGCCCGACTGCGTGTTCCAAGGCTCGCCCTTGTCCTTTCCAGAGATCCCATGATAACGTTGACATCGTTTCGCTTCAATCGCTACGATTACGTCATCGCGTGCACGTAAAAGATACAACTACCTTTTTCCGCCGATTCACCGGGCCACAATATTCAAAAGTGGCGCTCCACCGGTCGGTTCATCCCTCTTTGTTCGCTCCACGCTCCCAACGCCTTCGTCCGACTCTTTTCTCAAGAAATAGCGTTTCCCTTTACACCAACACCCTACCGGTAGGGGGGGGAGGCGATACCCTCATGGGGCATCGCTTTCGCGTGGCATAAGCATTAACCGAAGATAGCGAACTCAAAGACATTCGAAGCGGCCTCTAGGGGCACTCATAGATTAATCCAAGGCGACCTCCAAGACCGACTGCGAGTAGCTCGAGTAGGTGGTGCGAACGAAACATCTCGTCATTTAACACTTCATCGAATATAGAACGCGGCGGATAGAAACACATCCCACTTTGGGGTAATGATTGCCAATATCTTAGTGGTAATCTCAACACGGAAATAGGGACTACCGCATCTACCCCCAATCATAACAGATCCAACCCAACACTCATCCGCGATCTCCACCCTACATTTGTACAAAAGAATACACGTGTCGGAAGGATCTCCTCTCTCAAAACTCTATAAATACCACCCTCTTTGGAACTACGTCGGACTGATTCTTCTCTCCCGTAAAAAGGAAAAACGAGAAGATACGTAGGCCAGATTCAGCTCCGCGGCGACCTCGGTCACATCAAAAATCCTAACCCTTCCCGTTCATCCTAGTAGTAATTAGGAGAAAACCAAAACGCTCCTTTACATTGATGAAATGTCCAAGGTGTGGAAAAATCATTGGTTCTGGAAAAGATATTTCCCTCGTGACAGAGTTGATGGGATTTGAGTGGTATTGGCAGCTTTCTGGTTATAATACTCGTAGGGGTTCTATTAGTTAGTTAAGAATACAATGTCTATGACTTGTATAGTAGCATGGACTTAGATAGCTAGGTTAAGTGGATATATATTGAGAGTCATTGTAACTGAGATATTGGTATACAGTGTCTATGGTTTTCAAGTTTTTGAACTTTAGTTTGAAGCAAACTATCTTCGTGCGAATATATCTTATGGTCAACTATGAATTAGTGTGGTGTTATTATTTGCATATTGACCTTGCGGAGTTTGCTCCTCATGGTTTAAAAAAGAGAAGTGCTTTGTTTAGCACAGTTGTTATGCCTTCGGCCCAAAAGAAGTTTTGGCAGATAACACACTTAGAAGACAGTTTAGACTTAAAAGAAAAGAAGATGAGTACCTCACTTCAGATATGTTTCTTTGATTTAATGCGTAAGATTAACTTTCTAGCAGTAATCTTCTGTGCATTCTTTAATGTTAAGTTATAACTACTTTGATTTGGAACAGATCGAGCAATTGTACACAGATTCAAGTAAGAAGATCAAACAAAGACAAACAGGTCTAAAACTGCATGAAACTCAAAAGCTAATTTTATTGGCCTTTCAAGAATGGTAATTACATACCGTATTTACAGGCAAACACCGTTATCCTCACATTTCAGATAAAATATTACTGATTTTCCTAAGCTCTTTGAGAGCTGCAACGGCTTTTACTTGCCCTTTGCCAACCAGAACGCTTTTTGACAAGTTCTCCACTGATCCAACTTGATTTCGCTCTTGCTGAAGAACAGATTCAATCACCTGTTGAGAAAAACATATCATTAATATAAGCTTCTGGATCTTCATAAGAATACCTGAATGAAAAATAGGGTAACTTAAACTAGCGGAAATCTTCGACCAGCAATAGCGAGTCAAAAACACTAAAAGGATTCAAATTGTATTTTCACTTTCTGATTCATTTTTTATCTTCCCCGAGGACAAAATATAATGAGCTGTTATGAAATGTAAAGGCAACTACAACTTAAGTGGTCCTGAAAAGTCAATACCCTAAGATAAGTGTTATTGTCTATGAACAACAAACTCTACCTGAATATTCTCGAGCATCGACTGCCCAATGTTCTTCAAAGTACCCATCACATTTCTGTCCGCTGTGTCCCCAGGCAATGTACCACAGCCATCAAGAGTTGATGAGACTGGAACAATTTTCTGACTGTTGCCTATGGATGAAGATCGTGATGCCTCTGTGTTTCCTCCTCTCTCAAAAGTCCCTTCACCACCCTTTCCAAACTTCCAAAGCCACTGAAATTTGCCCGACAGAAGCTTTCTTTCTTTTGTTCCAACTAACTGTTTCCCAATTGTATCTGCACTGCTTTTATCTGAGGTGTCACTGATGGTATCAGAGACTGGAAGATCTGGGTCTTTGTGCATCCCCACACATAGCTCCTCCTTATCGGGTTCCACATCATTTTCATCAGCAGACGAACTTGATGCAACACTACTTCTTTCCAAGTCATTCTCAAGATCATTGGCTCTACTACTAAGCATAGTTGAGGAAGATGAAGAAGTACGTGAGTTCTCTTCGCTGCCAGTATGTGCGCTAAGAGATGTCTCCCCTTACAACAGCACTAAAGTCCCTGACATTATTTTCTTTGCTTGTTTCCTCAAGTGAACCTTCTTGCACCTTAACCTCTTCACAGAAAGGATCCTTCTGAGTACCAGCCCGTAATACTCTTCCTTCTCGAAATCATCCTCTGAACCAAGCTGTCTGGATAAATCTTTTAATAGACTTAGCCTAACAGACAATCTAGAGTGTGTATCCCCACTCTTGAGCTTCAGAGGAGATGGATCTGACTCAGCTCGGCCTAGGTTCAATCTTACTCTCTCTGACAGTGTCTTTTTCCTGGGTGACGACGAGCTTTTCCTGTGCTTCCCCGCTGAACTTCTTCCTCCTTGTGCAACACTCTCCACTTCTTTTCCCAGTAACTCTCTGGTATCAAATTCAGTGGGGTTGTAGGCGAAATTGAACCAGAAGAAAGGCTATGACCTCTGGCAGTCTTGGACTTACTCCTATCAAATGCCCCAACTGGAGAAGGATCGGGACAACAGACACTTGTCTCCAGAGCAAGAGACTGCAAAGACTTAGCTTTTTCTATCAACTTCTTCACATCTGCATTTTCTGGAAAGTTCAGCAACCTCTGGAGACAAGAGGTGGCATTCTCAGTAGCCAGGAGGGATGATCTCAAATGAAGCAGCATAGAGACTGCCATTGCAGAGATGAAAGCCCCTCTGGGAGACTGCAGGACCCCAACGTTGGACTCTTCATCTTCAGCACCCAAGCTCAATTTACAATTATCCGAAGCAAATATTTCATCCCAGATAGATAAGAGGTCCTCTAGTAGGAACTCCCGTCCAAATAAGACACGAAACCAACGGAGTGCAAAGTACTGTGGTTCAACCCCAAGCTCAACAAGGTGGCTGTGGAGAGACGAATCAACAAGAGAAAGCAAATGGTACAGCGCAGATGATGCTTCAATTACAGGTGGTAATCCTGTATGGGATCCAATAGAGGGGGACGGAGTAAAAAATTCAGCCATGGCCACAGCACCAGAGGCACCACCCATTAATGCATCAAACATGCAATAAGCATCATGTTCTATAAATCTCTCAGATGGTAGGATTCCAAGTTCTCCTTCTGCTCCATAAGCATCAGTTAGCAATACAATGGTCTGTATTTCAGGACCAAGCTCATTGAGACTGCTGATTTTGGCTTCATTTCTCTGGAAACTGTTACCATCTTCAATCTCCGTAGCCACCTTCAGTGATTTGTAGTTAAGCACCAGGTCACTTTCTGGAAAGGACAAGTCATCAAAGTTGTCGTTATAATGGTGTTCATAGACCTTTCTTACTTCAGAAAGACGCCGCACGTCTACATGAAGAACATATAAAAGAGGAGCCAATAGTTCGTGCATCCCTATTAAAGAAGACAAAGAAAGATATAATTAAACTTCTTTTCATTTGGAACAATAAATACGAAATATGCACGATTTACACACATCCTAGTAAGTAAATTAAAAAGAATCCTTTAATACGAATATTCAGAGAGTAAATATATTCACAGATTAGATAGTAAAGTGAAACATTCATGGCTTTGCATATTTATAATATACTTGCCTTGTCTGTAACCATACTCTGGATGTCTAAGGCACCACAATAACAAAATTCTTCTTAAAATGCCCTGGCAAGCTGGTGTCTGAAAGTAACTGCCATGTTCCGGATATAAACGTGATAAGTCCTGGTCCACCATTTTTTCCAGTTCAGCATTGCGAAAAAACCGGCCCCACATACTATCTGAAACCGTAACAATGAGGGTAAGATAAAAGATTCCCTTGAGTGTGACTACTATAAAGGAACTCAAAACTGACTACTTTCTGCGCTTAAGAGATAGAGAGAGATGTAGCTAAACTGTCTCAATTACACCGTTCACATAATTCAAGGTCGTTCAATGCATAAAAAATAAAATGAATATTAAATAATAAAAATTAAATTATACACCCCACTTTTTCTTAATCGTAAGTAGCAACTCGAGAAGATGGTTTCGCATGAATGGCATATGGATATTAGCTATAGAGGATTTTGAAATATCCGAGCCCAGAGACGGAAAGTTTTAAACTCAAGCCATGCACGTACCTGGATTTTGTGATAGAGGATTGTCCATGACACGATCAGGAGAGTTATTTTCATCCTTCAAAAATTGGGGATCAACTAGAAGACGCCTTCTCACGCCAGCATATCTGCGGATAAATTCAAATTAGTTCCAAAAGAAATGAGAATCAACATGACACAATTAGACACATGCAAATTAATTGGCTCTTAAAATCTTAGCAAGATCTTATACGTAAAGTATCCTGGCCTCGTTTAAGACGGTAATTCCCAACTCCATCACAAAATTTTAACCAACTAGGCAACAAGCACTCAACCGTAAGTAAAGCACACTCAAACCTAAAGCAGCATGTTCACCATTAATCCCCACAAAACTACACTCTGGTCAAAGCATAATTTCATGGATGACACAATCTAGTCCAAATGTTTAACATTAAAGAAGAAAAGACTGTCTCTAGTCTCTACCAATGAATGATAAACACAACAATTCTTTAAGATCGGGCGATCAGCAATAAAACATGTTGTCAGCTTTGGTAACATAACCAAATAATTAAAATTAACAATCCTAATCAAAATAGTCACATTCACAATATGTAAACTACCTTATTCATAGTCCTAAGTCTGAACAGTGATACTACTCCAAAAATAAAATATGATCACCTCATTCATACTTAACACCAAAACAACTAAAAAGGTTCATAGCTGAAATAAAAGCAATATGAAACTCACCTTCTTCTAGCATCAGCAGTTACACGACGAAGCTCATCAACTGAAGCAGAACAAGGCAAAATCCCAAGATGAATACGCCATTGAACACCTCTAAGTTCAATAAACCTAGAATCTCCTTCTCCTTCAACCTTTAAAACCTCAACTGGAGCTGGAGAAATCATTTCTCAAACACCCAAATCCTCAAAATAATAAAAATCAAAACTTTGCAGTGTTTTGAAGTAAGATGGAAAAAATAAGGAATGGGATTTGTTTGCAGTGCAAAAAGATTGAAAGAGTGTATAGATTTATGCCAAAATGTATAAGAAAAGATATCTAATTTGGCAAAATTTGTGGGCAAATTAGAGGGAGGAAAAATGGGTAGTTTTTGGAAATTGGACAAGGAAAAGATAGAGAAATGAGAGAGAGAGATTCATGGCTCAAAAGGAAGAAGAAGAAAATATGAAATTTGTTTTTCTTTCTATGTATATCAAGTCTTTTTTAAGAGGAGAATGGTGAGCTGTCTACTTCTTTTTAGACCACAGACCAAATACAAAATTGTACCTTCGATTGGATGTGCATCATTTAGTCATCTACTGAATAAAATGAGCATATTCTATATGGAACCAAATACACACTATTCCTTTGGTCAAAAATCAGAAATGTTTGGAGTTTTGTCGTTTGCACAAACTAATATAACGAATTCTAGTGATGAGGCAGTAACTTTTTTTCCGAACTTTCCTTTCGCATTTGTGGATCATTCTTGTTGTTGTTGCTTGCATTAGGTCTTGATGTGGACAAGTGCACCTTTGGGATATACAGTGCAGGTCTTGAACTCAGTCACCTACACCAATATTGTAGGGGAGCAATATCCCCATTAAGTAACATTGCATAAGAAACGTAAACGATCTCAATACAACGACCTCCAGGACCGATCTATGAACCAGTTCTCTAAGAAACATTGCATACGCGACTTCAATGCATCGACCTCCAAGAACGACCTCCAGAATTGCATACGAACAAAGATATCTCGGTACGAGCACTTGGCTAAAGGCAGAACGCCTCGGGTAATGATCACCACCAAGGGTAATCATTACCAAAATCTTGATTGTATTTCCCACCACCGGGAAATAGGGGTAACCTCGCCAACACCCAATCAACACACGACTTATAATATAACTAGCTCAACACTCATTCGCGATCTCCACCTTACACGTGTACCATAGACACACGTGCCTTCTAGATTGACATTTCTCTAAGCCTATAAATACCACCTGATTGAACTACGTCGGGCCTAATTCCTCTCTCCCAAAAAAGAATAAAGAAAACCAACAAGAGGATCGTAGGCGGTTAAATTTTAACTTCTTCGTCCCAACAGAAAATCCAAAACACCCTTTACATTGGCGCCGCCCGTGGTTTCGATTACTTGAGAACCACCTTAAATCGGTTCATACATCACCAATTCTCAAGCCCACGAAGCATGGTCACCTCGAAGCTCAAGTCCAAAGACCTTGCCCCGGTTGGGAATAGCGAGCGAGAGCATTTCCTTGCTTTCGGGGAGGAAAATGCTACTTTACGAGCTCAAGTGGATAGTTACCGGCAACAACAAGTTGGTAATGGAGCGTAGAACGCGGCGTCAACGGCGCCAATCAACGTGATTAACGAATTATCACAAAGGATTGGTCGAAGCGCCGTAAAGAAGGATTCGACACAGTTGTGCACAAGATGCTTAAGACATATCGCGTCTCCATTCGGTAAGCAGAGGTCCTCAATAAACCCTCTCCACAAGACTTTATCCAACCACGCTTTCCCATGTATGATGGCAAAGACGCGTGCCGGTCGAGATGTGGCTCGCTACATTCGAGTTTGGCACTTTTGGCTCACCCGAAGTTTGATCATCTCCGCTGCAGATTATTTCGCCCGGTCAACCGAGGATGGCGCTCTTGATTGGTTCTTTTCATGGAACGATTCTATCAAAACCTTCGAGCGACTTCATCGATTTGTTTCGCCCACCAAGACGTCCACAACAGCGGAAGAAGGCATATCTTGATTCTTTGTTTCAATTATCATTCAAGGAAGACAAAAACTATTCGTGAGTTCCTAGGGCGGTTCAAGGTCGAATCGGTATGCATGGAAAGCGGCTTGAAAGAATCTTTTCGCCACACCTGGCCTTTTCAATGCTTGCCGAGTCGCGTAACACCAACCCTCTAGGAGTCGTTGATGAAGGAACGCCCGAGACACCGGTCCGAACTCTACGCCACAGCGTGGACAAAGTACATCAAGTTGCAGGAATCTTTGAAACTCCACGGCTTAGACGAGAACCAGGAGATGGCAACATTTTCAGATCGTACTCCACGAGCTAAGAAGCTTCATAGGCCGCTTGTACCAAAAGCCAGTACCCGGTCAGACAACAGCAGAGAGTTCGCTATCCTGACCCACTCCCCCAGTTACATTTTGGGTAAGATTAAGCGAGCCCCATTCTTCCGACCCGATGTGAGGCAACCCATGTAGATCGACTGACAAGCCATTTTGGCGATTTCTGGCGAAAATGCCATGAAACTGATGCATGCTGGGGGCTTAAACATTATCTCCAGGATCTAGTGGAAGCTGGCCATATAAAACAATACACTAGCATTCCTGACGGCGACTTGCGTCACAAACTGATGGCTCGCCGAGTCCGAAGTCGATCTCCACCTCCCCATCGCTACCAAGAGGTTCAAGCTCGTCCTCGCAGCAGAGGACACCCACGAGATCGTTCGCACCACGAGCGAAGGCAGCACTCATCCGATCGTGACAATGATCGAACTATTCACGTGATTACTTTCCCGGACGACTCCGTCACCTCATCCAGAGAGAAAAGACGTCGTGTCGGCGCTCTTCAGGAAGTCTATCATTTCACTTCACAGTAACAACTCCGCTGGCGTGGTTCAAAGTTCCGGGATTCTTGGCAAGCAGCGATATCACTTTCACGGAGGCCGACTTAAGCAAAGTCTGCCTTCCTCATAATGATGCATTGGTAGTCCATGTCAAAATTAGCGACTGGACAGTCAAGCGCGTCCTGATCGACCCCGGCAGTTCCTGTGACATCTTGTTCTACCACACCATGCAAGAGATGAATCTTCCCAAGTCCGTCCTCGTAGACCCGATCGCCCCCTTTATGGGTTCAATGGTTCGGGCGATCCCATTGGTGATATTATACTTCCGATTAATCGGTGGGATCTAGAGAGGACAAGATCACCCGCAATACCGCGGTTCTGCGTTCTCTAGACGTAGAAGTCGCCATACAATGCCATACTTTCGGGACGGCGTTGGATCCATCGGATGAAGGTGATGCGGTTAACTTTGCATCAAGTTCTCCGTTTCCCAGGACCTCGAGGAATGATGGAACTTAGAAGCAATCAACTTGAAGCGTACCATTGTAACCAGATCATGTCAACAAGTGAGACTGCCCGTGAACCGACCCCCGCCACACATGAACCCACCAGTTACACAATGGCACATGACTTAGTTGCCGAAGTCCAGCCCCGAACTGCCAAGAAGAACGCTGGGGGCTCTAGCAAGCAGATTTTCTCTCCAATGCAGATACCCGCACTCGCTCCCCGAGTCCTTACTTCGCCAGCAAAGATCTCCAGCATTGATCCACCGACAGTAACTTCGTCAGTTAAAGTATCAGAGGTCGTCTCAGCTCGTGTTAGGCCGCCACAGATGACAGCAGCAGCCACACCATCAATGTGCATGCAGCCAGGTCCCACTTCCCAGGTCGTGGGTACCTTTCGTCGGCGTTGCCGCCGCAGTCGCTTCTACCCGTGACCGGTCATGTATCAAATCCCCCACAAAGTGTTCAGACCGCCCCCGATAGCGAATCGCCAAGCGGTAACCATCACGTCGATCGCATCCTCCGGCCGCACAAAGAAAAAGTGAACCTAGGCACCAAAGACGACCCCAAGTTTGTATATGTAGGGGCTAACCTCGACCCCACAATCAGGACCCACCTTGTAAATTTCTTATCTATGAATAAATATATTTTTGCTTGGTCGTATATCGATGTGCCCGGAATAGATCCCGCGATGCGATGCCATAAATTAAATGTTAATCCCAATGCTAGACCAGTCCGACAACGACCCCGCCGCCTATCCCTGCGTTTTCAAAAAGCTATCAACGACGAGGTCGATAAACTAAAGCAAGTCGGTTTTATCAGAAAAGTAGACTATCCAGAATGGATCGCTAACATTGTGGCAGTACCCAAAAAGAACGAAACAGTTAATTTACGCGTCGATTTTTTAACGTAAATCAAGGCCACTCAAAAGACGATTTTTCCCTACCTCGCGATCGGCCCGACTTGTCGACGGACACTGGTCATGAGCTTCTCTCCTTCATGGACGCGTCGGTGGGTACAACCAAATCCCACTCGCGGAGAGGAGGATCAAGAGAAGACCTCTTTCATTCAGAGCAAGGGATCTATTGCTACTAACGTTCTCCCATTCGCCCGAAAACGCCGACAACGTATCAACGCCGTGGTCACCGACATGTTCCAAGACATGTTAGCGACACCATGGAGGCCTACATCGACGATATGGTCGTCAAAAGCAAAAAGCGGTGATCACCTCGCCCACCTTGAACAAGCGTTCTCTAGATACGCCCGAGCGGGCATGAAGCTAAATCCGGAGAAATGCCTTTTTGGGCGTCCTCGGCAAGTTTTAGGGTATCAAGTGTCTCGGTGAGGGATCGGGTTTAATCCGCACAGATCGGCGTTCTTAGACATGCCCGATCCATGCACGAAGAAACAAATACAGAAATTGTCAAGCATGGTCATTTTGACTCAACCGATTCATATCAAGGGCATCCGATAAGTGTAGACCGTTCCTGCAACTCCTTAAAAAGGCGGCAGTTCTCATGGGCGATCGGCGCCATCACGCGATTCGCCACACTCAAAAAGTACCTCACCCGCCCGTCTTAGCCAAGCCCGTAGATGGAGAGACTGCGGGGCTCTATCCGGCGATGTCCGATTTTGCCATATTTCAGTTCTCTTCAAAGAGGAAAAAACAATTCAGAAAAACCGATCTACTTCACAAGCAAGACGCCACGACAAATGGAAAAGAATTACTCCTTCCTAGAAAAAGCCCGTACTTGCTTTGTTGTATTCGCACGGAAGTTCAGCCTTACTTTGGTAGCATCAAATCAAAGTTCTTACCGACCTCCCATTGAAGAAAATCCTCCACAAAGAAAACAAGACTTTCGAATGGCGGTTTGGGCGAAGAACTAGGCTTAACACCACCGGAGTTCGTAGTACCGGATTTCTCGAGAAAGGGCGACAGTCGTCGCCCGATTTTCTAGCGGATTTCCCTGTTGATGATCCCAATTGGGAACAAGAAACCGACCTCCCGTGATTCGAAAAGAGCACATCAAATCCACGGTCTCTCTTTGTAGATGGTTCTAGCAACCACGGCGGCAAATGCATAGGGGGTTGTATTAGTTTCACCGATGGAAGCGGTGATGGAGAATCGGTCAATTCAGATCGACTTCACAACTTCTAATAACGAGGCGGAGTCTGGAGGTCGAGGGGACTTCAGATATATTGCAGCTTTCGGTGTCAAAGAGCTCAAGTCTTTAGTGACTCGCGGTTGGTTGTTAGCGGGTTGCAAAAGAGTACACTACCCATGAAGGTAATCTTTCAAAATATCTTGGTCGTTCATAAATTATTGCCTTCTTTTAAGGGTACACATACATCATTTCTTGCGATCGAAAACCATCATGCGGACGGTTTAGCTTACCTAGCAACCCGGACCGAGCCGCGCACCCCAAGACAACTACTCATAGAAGTAGTCGATCGACCGCGCACCAAGTCGAGCACACCCCGACAATAAGCGACCTATTCCTCTCTCGGCCCGGTCGGTTGAGTCAAACATGGATGCAACCTATCATCGACTATATCCAAAGACGGCGGCCCCCGCGAGGAGTGTACCAAGGCTAAGCAGATCCCCTATCAAGCACGACGTTATTGTTTGTTCCATAACAAATTGTTCAGAAATACTGGTGGCCCACACTTGCGTTGCATCACTCCAGAGCAGGGTCAGTTAGTTTTCGCAGAGATCCATGAAGGAGAATGTGGAAATCATGCCTGTGGTCGCTCTTTAGCCCATAATGCCATTTCACAAGGATATTTTTGGCCCTGTATGCAGATCGATGCTAAACTATACGTCCTCAAATGTGTCAAGTGTCAAACATTTGGCCACAATATCATCCAACCTGCTCGCGAACTGATCAGTATAGCAAGCCTATGGCCATTCCACATGTGGGGCATGGATATCATGGGACCGTTCATCCCACAGAAAAGTACGGGCTTCCGCTTTGTCTTAGCTGCAACCGACTACTTCACCAAGTGGGTCGAGGCCATTCCTTTAGCACACGTCAAAGAGTCACATGTCAGAAACTTCATCTGGACTCACATCATCACCAGATTTGGTTTGCCACATACATTAGTAATGGATAATGGGCTTCAGTTCAAAGCGTAACGGTTAAAGAGTTTCTAGCCAAGTGGAAGATCGTTCACGATTTTCTACTCCACGCGATGCCTTCGAGTAATGGTCGCGGAAGCCGATTAACAAAGCAATCTTGGAAAACTTGAAGAAAAAGATTGAAAAGAATAAGAGCCAATGGCCAAATCAATTGGAGAATATTCTATGGGCTCACCGCACCACAGCTCGATCCAGTACTGGCGAATCACCATTTTCCTTATGTTATGGCACAGAAGCCGTAATTCCCCGAGATAGATGATCACTATGACTCGATCGAACTTGTCGAAGTCCGGGACACAACGACTCCGTGTTAGCACGAGAAGTCGACCTGTTGGAAGAAAAGCGGGACTTAACTGCCATCAGAGTTGCATCTTATCAGCAAACTCTGAAGAACTCCTACAATAAGCGAGTGCATCCTAGGTCTTTTCAACCTGGCGACCTAGTGCTGAAAAAGACGCAAAACGATTCCAAGTTAGCACCCACATGGGAAGGCCCCTACATCGTGGAACGCGTCACCGGCAATGGAGCATACTGGCTAAGAACCCAAGAGGGGAAGATGTTGCCTCGACCTTGGAATACCTATCTACTGAAAAAAAATTACCAGTAGCTTTATTCATGTTGTATATCCTTTTGTTCACATTAATGAAACTTAAGTTTCTTGTGTTAACTAATACAATATAATTTATTTACTTGTATTGACAAGTCAAACAGCTTACACAGCATAGATAATCAACACGTTTACTGGGTCCGCCATCCTCAACCAAAGACGACGCATCGAACCAGAGCGAAGCGGCTCTCGCGATACGCTCTCGGAGCTTACAGGGCTCCACGCCTTTTCAAATCTTGTTACGCCGAGACCTATATTTCTAGGATCGACCCACGAGAACCTTTCCAAGCTTCTTGCTTACCTTTCCAAGGACGTCGAGGACCTATATTTCTAGGATCGACCACACGAGAACGGCTCCGCGAAAGCATCTGACTCTCGGAGCTTACAGGCTCCACAGCCTTTCCAAGTCTTGTTACGTCGAGGACCTATATTTCTAGGATCGACCACACGAGAACGGCTCTCGCATGAAAGCATCTCTCTGGAGCTTACAGGCTCCACAGCCTTTCCAAGTCTTGTTACGTCGAGGACCTATATTTCTAGGATCGACCACACGAGAACGCTCTCCGCGAGCATACAGATTTCTGGAGCTTACAGGCTCTACAGCCTTTCCAAGTCAAGTTAAGTCGAGCACCTATATTTCTAGGATCGACCACACGAGAACGCTCTCCGCGAGCATACAGCTCTCAGGAGCTTACAGGCTCTGCAGCCTCCTCAACTCTTGTTACATCGAGTACCTATATTCCTAGACTCGACCACACGAGAACGCTCTCCGCGCCCATACAACTCTCTGGAGCTTACAGGTTCCACAGTCTCTTCACTTATCACTCGTCGAACACCTATGCTATAGGGATCGACCACATGAGTACAATACTAATGGGCATTACGCTTCTATAACGCTTAACACGCCTAAGCAAGACATTCCGGCAAGCATTACTTATAAATTGAGGAGAGAATACACCTAACGAAGAACTCTTCAACCTCGAGTCATATCCTCGGGCAGCTCCTAGCACTTCTCTCTTACAAACAAGGTGACAAACGAAGCATAGTAACAGTTACATGAAAAACATTTCTGCGCGCTGAGCATTGAACTACAAACCACGCGTATAGTAAGCAGGAGAATCGATGCAAACAATCAACATTAGACATGTGTTCTAAATCCAATCCATACTAGTGTTTTGCCATAGCCATTACATTTCGTTTTACCGATCTGCTTTGGGGCTACCTACCGGAAAATCGGTCGGTGCGTATTAAACAAAACAACGAATCGCCACTTCCGCGTGGAAACCGGTTCACCGGTACCCGTAGAAGCGAATCTTTCGAGCAAGCCTAAAAAAGTACTGGCTCTATTGTTTACTCCCATATAAGAGAGGCAAAATCAACACATCATCACAAATTCCCACAAAAAAAATACGATTACATCATCAAACATCGGTTAAAACATGCTTATCTTTGGGGGTCGCGACTCATTGCTAAAGACCGCGGTAATGCAGCAGACTTCGGCATCACCCGCGATACCTTGTTCTTTGCGCTTCACCATCACCCGCTCTCTTCGGGGACATGATATTTCGTCCGTGGCATATTCGGCACAAGCCGGGGTGTATGCTTTCTTTGCCTCATGGCGACCCTTGGCATTTCTTGGCATAGCGACTTCACTTCGGCCACCTCCTTATCTAGCTCGGTCCAGTCCAGAATCAATCGGCGGCGTTCTCTGCAACAGCGTTTCGATATTTTCGTCGTCATTACTTCCGGCTTCCTTTTTTTCTCTCCCGCGGCCCGCATGCAGCCCTTCCCTCCACATGAGAGTTATCATCGGCTTTCATCGGCTTTGAATAAAGATTCTTGATCTATCATACCCCGCAAGAAACCGCACAACCAAAGTCAGCGGACCGAAAAAGACATTGAAACTAACATAAGTACCCTCTTGCATCACGAGTTTACCAGACAAGCCGCCATATCCATCGTCCCTAGAAGCGTTTCCATGCTTTCATCCTTCACCTCCGCCTTATCACCATCCAAAGACGGCCCCTTCAAAGGGCTTTTACTCACTATGGGGCGGAGTGGAAACTGATCGAACGTTTCAGCTTTGGCGTTTCTTCCCCGTTTTCCCCACATAGTAGAACTCGCTCCCCACATCCCCAGGTCGCGGGAACGAGTTCTCACCAGCACGTTGTGGCGACCTGATCACAACGCCACCAGCCGGACGACTAGCCTTTCTTTTCTCCCGGATCGCAAAGCACCTCCTTTTCCTCAAAGAAATGAGCAAATTCGGAAGCTTTCGCGACGCTTTTCTTCTCGACTCAACCGCGAACCTTTCTATCTCCCCGCGATCGGTTCGTGTCCAAGACAGAAATTCTGCAAACAAAACAAAGAGATGAACCGGTTAGAACAATCGCTCACCCATTAAAGTGCCAAAAGCAAGACAAGCCTACCCATCGGCTAGGCTACATCATCCTAGTTCGCGAACCTACATCCACTAGCAAGTGGTTGCCAACTAGCAAAGAACGGCCTCTTCGTCCGGGCCTCATTGCTTACACCATCGAGCAGCCATAACGCTGGCCGTCATGGTTTGCAAGCTAAAATTCAGATTACCGGACCGCCTCATTACGTAGTGCTCTATTATGTCGGACACCCTATGTGGTATTCACCATCGGCATTCAACAGTCGAACACCTTAAATAGTCGCCGGTGTTACCAACGAACCGGCATGGAGATTTCCACGGTGACTCAAGAAGTCACAAACCAATTTCGAGCGGTATCGCATATGCGGCTCTCGGTGACCTTCACGGATGATTATTCCACCATTCGGAGGATTGTACCTCTCACTACAAACATCTTCACTCAGCCTGGGTTCGTATATTTCCAAGTCGGGCACATTGATCCCATAAGCTGCTCGCAGCTCAAGAAACGAGCTAGCAGCACGATGCTCTACCGCCCTTAGGGGTAACTCACCTGCTGGCGTCATCTCCCCTCGACCTGACATACTAGCCACGTCATTGTCTGACCGAGATCAACTATTAACCTCCTCTACCCTAACTTCTTCATCCACCTCAGTCCCACCACCACCACCACCACCACCACTCAACGAGTCTTCATTCTCCTCTTCATACTCTCCGCAGCTCAGTGAAATCTCTCGAACCTCTTCTGAGCGAGTGTCGTCAGAATCCGACATTGTAGTATTTCCTTTTTCTCAAATTACCCAACCTTAAACCCTACAACCTAACACTGACCTACCCACTTAACAAACCCTACTGGAACGAGAAGACAGCAAAGTGAAAATGAAAAGCAAACAGCAACAGAAGCACTCACCTGCAGAGCCCTAGCTTGCGTTTTTGCGGAAGAAGAAGCCTGGAAATGCCTTTTGGTTATCCCAAATTTGATTTTACACAACCGCCTGTTCAGTTCCCAAGAAGTTATGATTACGGCCTATCATATAGCCCACACACGTGTCTAAGGACCTGTCTTTTCCTGGATTCCGAATAACGCGGCGACACAACTCCTTTCCAACTGCTAGGATTCCGTCACGTGCCACCCACGCCCTAATCTTTCTTTCCCGCCAAAACCATCATGCTACAAGATTCGAACTCAGCGCCATCTCGGTCGAAGCGATCACCATAGCTTCGCTTCATACTTCACCCAAGTGTTGATTCTTCTCTCGGATCGCTTGCAATTTAACACAACCAATCCATCGAGAGGGCGTGGTAGGGAGCAATATCCCCATTAAGGAACATTGCATCTTAAACGTAAACGATCTCAGTACAGCGACCTCCAGAACCGATCTATGAAGCAGCTCTCTAAGAAACATTGCATACGCGACTTCAATGCATCGACCTCCAAGAACGACCTCCAGAATTGCATATGAACGAAGATATCTCGGTACGAGCACTTGGCTAAAGGCAGAACGCTTCGGGTAATGATCACCACCAAGGGTAATCATTACCAAAATCTTGATTGTATTTCCCACCACTGGGAAATAGGGGTAACCTCGCCAACACCCAATCAACACACGACTTATAATATAACCAGCTCAACACTCATTCGCGATCTCCACCTTACACGTGTACCATAGACACACGTGCCTTCTAGATTGACATTTCCCTAAGCCTATAAATACCACTTGATTGAACTACGTCGGGCCTGATTCCTCTCTCCCAAAAAAGAATAAAGGAAAACCAACAAGAGGATACGTAGGCAGTTCGCTCAGAAGCGAACTCGGTCCCAACAGAAAATCCAAAACACCCCTTTACAAATATGGCAATATCCCATTTCATTGCCTTCCAGCTTTTTGGTTTTTTATGTGGAGCTCTATATATATACACCAAACATTCTGTTTTGTTATTAAAAAAAAAATGGTAAAGATAATTTCTGTTTTGTTATTCAATCATTAGATTATCTGGTTATGTGTCTTCTATTTTTGTCTTTATAACTTTTTTTTTTTTATGGCCGCAAAAACTAGAATAAACTAGAATCAGATAACTATTGGATTAGGCATGTAGAAACTTGTATAGTAACATAATTACATATAGATTTACGGCACATTAAGGACATTGACAAAAGTGTGTGTCAATTCCACGATGGCAGCAATCCGAAATACCAGTCTACTTGTGCGTTAATAAAATAATTAGAGGCCAGATCTTCTCTACCCCGGGTGTAAATCCCGCCCCTACACCTCACAAAGAAAACATGACATGTGGATACATATTTAACAGCAGGAACTTAAGGGAGAAAAAAAAAAAAAGTAGTAAGTTTTCCTTCGGGCAAAAACAAGACAGAAATGAAAACAAAACAAAACAGAAAAGGAAGGAAGCCCAAGAATAATGTTCGTGCTTTTAATCTATTAGTTTTGTCTCCAGCGACCAATCTCACTATCTCTCTTTTAATAGCGTTGAAGAAGAAGAAATCTCAGAGTTCATATAGAGTTTTATTTTTGTTCATACTTTATTTTCTCTCATCGAAACTGGATTGGGATTTCCCTTTTAATTGCAATTATGAAGTCTTTTTAGACTTTACAACAAACCTGTGCGACAAATCAAGATTATATGTAGTAGACTAATTACCTTTAATGAGACAACTTGTAGTTTTTTTGAACTACGATTAAGTAAATTAGCTATATGATTTTTGTGCTTAATTTCAATGGGAGGCAGAGCATATTGCAATCACCGGCCATTAAATGAGTTTTTTACAATGCCTTGTTCAAGATTGAAATATATTATTTCAGTAGAAACTAGAAAACAAAGAGGAGATTTAGAGAGAGAGAGTCGGATTATGGGAGGAAAGAACGATTCATTACTTTCTTATATTTTAGTGACTCCGTTTGTTTCCTATTTTTTGGGACGTTAAGTATGTATCCACATGTCATGTTTTCTCTGTAAGGTGTAGTGGGGTGGGATTTGCACCGGGCGGAGAAGATCCGGCCTCAAATAATTATTTGCATACGAAGATGACAATGTTAAAAAAGATTTCTAGATAATTGATGGAATATTCTTTCTCTAGAAAAACCTATATAAGATGGATTACTATAAATAGTAAGCGCATCAGATTTATACTATGAGCCTATGAGGTCATGTTCCTCGTGATCACAAACTTTAGTTAGACCACTTAGACATAGTACAGTCAGTCATTACGAACGATAGAAAGATCATCAACAGTACTCAGCTGAAGTCGATGCACCATCTAAATTGAAGAATTAAGAGATTATGGCATGCTAGTCACACATGAAATGATAGATGCCGTAGTGCCTTACTAGCTTAGCAACCTCCCGGGATCATTTGGGAGACACATGCCAAAAGGATCCCATACCAAAACCGATCACTTTCTACCTGGTGCATTATTGTTTTGGCTGTACATGTCAAAAGAATACCAAACCACCCCCACCCCCACCCCCACGGCCCCACCCCCCTATTTTATTCTTTCTGGTTATTTAACGCACTAGGATCCAATTCCAAATCATTGGTTTTAGTTTACTATTATCTTTGTTCTTCTCTTGTTAACTTCAGCAAGGAGAAATACTAACTCTTTGGTCTATTCTGAAGATTAGTTTATCCTGTGTACCAAATCTACATGTATAATTAAATTGTTCTCTTTAGGCACTAGTGCGGTATTGTTGCTAGGAAGTAGGAACCACTTTTTGGTTAGCATGGCTTTATGGCTAACTTTGATCCGATTCATCATTCAGCACCATCCAATTATATCGAATTTTTTATTTTCGTCAAGCTAGCCACCTTTCTTATTGCGACAACTTGTCCTTTGTTAGACTCAGACGTTTCCATTTCCTTTCATAAAGTATTGCAAACCAGAGTGCTCCTACTCTGTTTATATCTGCATTAGCTTAATTTCTCATATATATTAAACTCAGTCGTCACTTATTTAGACATTTCATTATTTATATGAATACTTTAAGGTAAATCTGTAACTGTAACACAAGGCCGGTGCTGCGGTGCATGATATTAGTACATAATAAAATTGGTATGGCCTCTGAATAGTTACAATATTTAACAAATGTACATTCTCTCATCTGATACCTGATTTAGCAACAAGTGTGTGATGTGGATTAGAGGGAAAGTGTCATGTCAATGTCAAGCTCATCATATATTATATATTATATCGGAAACTTATCTATGAGTTAGAATTTTTAAATTTCTATGACTAAAAACTAAGTGTTCTAATATAACACTCCGTGTTTTAATTTTATTTTTCCTATTACCATAATAATAATAATAATAATAATAATAGATAAAACAAAAATAGAATAGATATTAGTAAGGATAGAAAACCCCGTAGGTTAAGAGATAAACCTTCCTTCCTTGTTTTTCGCGGGGTTTTAAAACAAAAAAGAGTTTGCACGGAAAGTTTTGGAAACACAGAGAGTTTTACACAGAAAAAAAAAATGAGAGTTTTACTGATAGAAAAAAAAGAAGTTTTTCTGAAAATCTACTGATAGCTAGCTGATAGTCGGAGCGTACTACGGGTGAGTAGAGAATACATCTTTCACTTCACTGAACATGAAATTTCTTACTATTATTACTCTTACGGCTTGTTTTTGGGTTTACTGACAAAGTTATAAAGATATGAGTTTTCTGTTTTACTGCTCATTTTAAGTTTCTGTTTTTGCTCACTCTGTATGCGGCGGAATTGGAGAATACATATTGTGTTCATATAGTCGATTATACATTTAAAATTTTATGGTTTAACTACTGTTTTTCACTGGTTTGAAATTGTCTTCGGAAAACCTACCCCGATCCATTGAAACAAAACGAGTACATAAATTGATTAATGGTTACTGTAAATGTTGTGGTCGAACTAGATCATTATATATGCGTTTTTATTTTGAATTGACTATGATTGTTGGTGTAGTGAGATGTGGGCTGTCGAAGCTTTGAAGAAGCTGTTAATGGTATCGCCTGTCCTATTTAATTTGGTTTGAACTCTTGTTGTTGGGTTTTTTAAATGTGTTGATTTGAGGTTGGTATTTGATGTTTGAATGGGTGTTGGAGAGGGGGCGATTGAAGCTTGAAGAAGCATTAATGACCGCCAAAACGCGATTTTTGAGAAGGGAGGGAATCACAATTTTGTGGTATAGGCATATTGGGATTTTGTAAGGGTTAAAACCAAGTAGTTTAATAGTGGTGGCGAGTGGTGGTTGTGGTGGCTGCTGTGGTGGTGGAGGCGCTAGTGAGGGAGGAAGAAGATTACCAGTGAAATTCTTTTATTGTTGGGCTTGAGTGTTAAAATTTCAGATTTCACTTTTGGACTTAAGTTTTAGACTTGGGCCTTAGTCTTTGGGTTTATGGGTTAGATGAGTTTAGGACTGGTTGATTGCTGTTGACCAGGGTTGACTTTGACTAGTTGACCCGGATTGACTTTGACCAGTTGACCAAATTTGACCTTTGACTCGGCAAATGATTAGGTCTATTATGATAGGACTAGGGCTATTAGCATGCTTGACGTTAGGCTAAGACTTTATATATATACGTGTGTACGTGTATTAACTACTATGTGATATATCAGTCTTTTATGATATACGACACTATGCCACTTAGACATCGATATATTAATAACGCGTAAACAATAACACAAGAAATAAGATACTCCTCCGTTCTCTGAAATAATACATGCAATAAAGTTCAATAGTGTTCTCAACAAATTTACCATACCCTTTTTGAATCTCTCCACGCCTCAAGTTTTGGAAATGAGATTTTATGACTGAAGATGTCATGTGGTAGGTGGGTATTTATTGAATGTGTCATAAATGGCCCGTTAGCGTTATAACTGGGTATTCATTGACTTTGCCATGAATGACCTAGGTATTCATTGAATGTGGCGGGAATGACCTAAGGTACATAGGTACTAAAGAGTGGGTGTATAAGAAAAGTAATTAATTGATTAATAAGATAAATTGATTTGATTGTGCGGATGTGCTTAGACTTGCATTTGAATACTTATAGGATATCTACATATGTTGTTTAGAATTTCTAACTTCCGTTTACAGGAGGGTAGGACTTAATAATATTTTGTGCAGGGACGATGTCCTACCCTTATACAGAAGTAGATATCAGTAAAATTTAATTCAATTACTAAGTTATTAAGATGAGTTATTAGAATGAAAGTCTTGCTTGGGAAGAAACTATGCCGGTTGAAATGACAGAACTACCTGTCTTTCAAGCTGAGAATGATTAAGTTATGGGTACATATAAAGTGTGGTTTGGATAATTAAAGTATGGAATTGTTTTTATGTTGTTAGTCTACTCATACAAGCAAATTTCATTTTGATGACTCATGTTTGCTTTGTTTTGACAACGTGGGTGTGTTCTTGGGAACATAGGTGGAAGACAGTGGAACCACGACATTTGATTTTGATTTTTTCCTGGAGCAGTCCGTTAGTTATTTTATTAGGTCTGATTTTCTTGGGAAGTATGTAATAACGTAGTTTCATATTCAGCATGACATGAGAATACGATGTTGAAGACCTTTTATTCTTAGAGTTTTATTTTGATGATTTTTGGACGGAAGATAGTCTTTTAATAAAGTGATGGTTGAGAAATTTTGGAGATTATTTTTGTTAAGTTGATTTTTTATGATGTGGGTTTTCGGTTTTGGCATGTGTTGTATCCATCCCGTCATAGCCTGAGTTTTTAGACAATTGAACATAGTGATGTTTGAGATATTTATATTTCAAATATTCACTTTGTAATTGTTTAGAAATTCAGGGTGTGACATCTAATTAACTTTTAAGACCAGTCAAATGGTAATCTACAATTTTCGTTATCAGAAACCAGACTAACCAAGGAGCCCAATTATATTAACGTCAATAAAGTGTTTTATTACATTTTTGCAAATTTTAAAAACGGTGTATGATTCTCTTTTTTCTTCTCTGTCTTTACCGGCATTAAGCCTCTTCGTTTGAAATAAGAGGTTAGAATACCTCATTCAAAGTAATCTCCTTCTCAAAAAAATAAAAATGATCGATCTCTCTCCAACTAATTTTCCATATATAATTTAATGCAGTTCTTCAAATCTACACGTATCTGCTAACATTGTTTTTAGTTTCTACATACACGTAAATGGTAAGGTTGTTAATTGTTACCAAAATAAAATAAAAAGAGATTGGAAAAGAACTTGGCTGGAGAAGGATATTTATAGAAAATATAGTGATCGAATTTAAACCGCCTCCTCGAGTTAGTCTTACCCAACTCCCTCTAATTATTCTGGTTTTCAGTAATAAAAATTATAGATTACCATTTGACTTGTCCTTATATCACCTGGTTTTTTGTCATAGAAATTCCAAAGTTCTACCCATAGTTAATTTTCTGATATTATTGCAAGGTGACTAGCTAAATGATACTTCAATTTGAGGGAATATACTTGTAAGCATCTGGACGTTATATATATCCTTGTATTAGGGCATCTCCAATGGGGAGTGTAAACCGTATAGAGTGGAAAGTTTACACTCCAAATATCAAAAAACTCTCTCCAATGGAGGTGCTATACCGTAGGTAATAGTGTATTAGCTAATAGAGAGGGTGGGGAATTCCCCCTCTCGCTATTAATTAATAAAAAACCCGGGCAACACTCGAACTGACGTCTGAGTGAAATAATTTTCGGACGTTACTTGGAGTAACGTCCCTTTCTAATTCTAAAGTAATTTTTTAACTCGGACGTCACTTGGAGTGACGTCCGAGTTTAAATTAAAGAGGGACGTCACTTAGAGTGTGAATATTTATAAGCTATACAATACTATACAATTAGAGGTGTAAAATCCTAATGGCCACTACACCATAATAGGATATTTGCAAACACACCTTTTTTGCTTTGCAACGGTTATTTACCGTTAGTAAGTTGCCAACGCTATATAAGCGTTAGCAATGTTGTAAAGCGTTACTTTATTTTGGTGAATTTCCGAATTAATTACTAACGCTTGAAAATCGTTTGAGAAGCGTTACAAATCCAAAAAACCAAAACAACATCGAAATTTCGAAAAGAAAAGAAATCGCGCTCGGTATATAGAAAACCTCTCATTCTCTCTCACAGCCGCTAGGTTAGGGTTTTCTTATCTTTGCTGGTTCTGATCGATTCAACAAAGACTCCAGAGAGGGATTACGTACTTAAATTTTCTGCTTTGGAGATCTACAATGAAACTGTCATAGACTTGTTGAATCGAGATTCTAGCCCTCTTCGGCTTTTGGATGATCCTGAGGTATTTTGGAAGATGATTTTACTAATACGTAGTTTTAACGAGTGTTTTTTGTATAAGTCGTCTGAGTTTGAAGTTCATTTTTTGAATGCAGAAAGGGGTCATCGTAGAAAAACAAATTTAAGAAGTAGCTAAAGACTTTCAAGATTTGAGGAACTTAATTGCAATTTGTGAAGGTGACCATGTTTTTGTAGTTAATTTTATCAAGAGCTGCTCACTTCTATCATCTACGTGACTTTACCCGGCACATCCGTAGGACTCTCTGCACTTATCAACCATTCTTTGAGACATTTTTTTTGTCCAAGTAAAAAATACGAAATAGACCAATTATTGTCTTTTAATTGAAAGTGGAATGTCGTATTAGATTAGTGAGACCATTTAATTGGATCAATTGTTGTCATTATCGTATAGTAGTAGACTCATTCCATTGATGATCGATGGTTATGGTTTTTGGACGAAAGTGGAATACTTTATTAGATTAGTGAGACCATTTAATTGCATCAAATGTTGCCATTATCTTAAAGTAGTATACTCATTCCATTGATGATCGATGGTCATGTATTTTGGATTTTTTGCTACATTGCATGACAAATACACAATTGCACTCTGCTTTTGTGTGTGTGTGTGTTATTTAGCTGATGTCCTTTAATAAGTATCTACTCACATTTTGTTTTTCAATTTCCAGCTCAAAGGCAAGTGGGGGAAACTGCACAAAATCATAAATGCTCAAGGTCGCATCAGATAATTAAGCTGGTGAGTTATATTAATAAAATCTATGGATGAGGTCTGCTGCATCATGCTTCATTTGAAATCATATTTTGGTGTATGCCTCTAGTAGTCTAGTAAACCTTGACACCCTAACATCACCATATACATATATAGTTTGAGTAAGCCAACCTGAGGTTAACACTTTTTAACATCTTTGCTTTCTCCTTTGATTTCAGATCTGCAGAGAAGCGGACTCTGCGAATACTCGTGCTCTGTGAAATCTTATATAGCGGTCACGGTATTCCCTCTTCTTCTTCTCCTACGTGTTGTCTTTGTTTTGGGGTTAAAGACTTAAAGTAACCCTTTCTTTGTTTTTTCTCTGGAGTTGATTATGTCTCATCAACTATCCACGTTTTTGCAGAATCTAGTGGACCTTGCAGGAAGTGAACGTGCCTTGCAAACGAAGGTGGTTGGTATTAGGCTCATGGAAGGTTCTCATATTAACGCTAGCTTGCTAAACACCGACGACTATCATTAGGAAACTTCGAGGTCGAGTGAATGTCTAAACTTAATAGATCAAGTTGTAATATACTTTGTTTTATTAAAGGTACACTATGTCAAAACAGAATTTTTCAGAAATTTCACATTCCCCTGACTGAAGAGATCATTCAAATAAATCTTCCCGCACATTGTGCCTCTACATTTGATCAAGTTAAATTTCTTAACACTTTCAATTTGTCTCGCCCGTCTTCTCCATTTATTTCCGAGTTGGTATTTTCATACTTCCTGTGGAATCGTGTTCCAAATTTCAGTAGAAGACACGAAGCATCGCGAGGGTCTAGAGCTCCATGGTCCAAGAAGCGTGGGATCAAATCACGTTTCCTGATGGATCGATAGAGAACTAATAATTTCGATTTAATGGCATCTAAATACTTGCTGACTCATATGATGCTTGTTCTTGGAACTACTACATATCTTATATACACTCTAATATAGTGGTTAGAGTTACAACACACAACTTACTAAACCCACATTTTTACACCTCCTACATGCACAGATATAGACACGCACACTCACATACACAAAATATAGAAATGCTAACACCGTTTTCAGTGTAGAGTCACAATCCAAACTATTGTCCTCTTCATAATTCTGCAAATTGTTTGTTCATTATTATCAAGGATTATCACAAAAGTTTTAGTAGGCTCGTTAACTCGATCTTTTGAATGTCTTTTTTTTTAATCCTTTATACGTATAGCGAAGTACTGGTTCCCCTTTTGCAGTTCTGCCATTGTAAAACTTCAAATACAAACTCATTTTTTTTTTTTTGGAGGGTGTTCTAGTATCTACTGCCACCTCTTCTCTTCTATTCACCTTCTTCTTCTCATTTTACTATTAACTTATTATAATAAAAGACATGTTGCTTTGTTATCAAGTCTACATATTTCTATCCTTGTTTAGGTTTGATGGGTTTCGATCCATTACTTCAGTGAAACATTCAGCGATGTGGTTGGAAGCCCTTATTATGTTGCCCCGAAGTCTTTGCTCAAGCATTACGGTCAAGTATGTGATGTTTGGAGTGCTTTGGGGTAATCATATACATATTATTAAGTGGGGTCCCTTCATTTTGGGATGGTAAGTTTCGTGATTTGCATATCTTGCCTTACCTATTTGTATGGATTGCTAAGTTCTAACTTGTAAAATTTGGAAGCCCTATTAAGACACCGCAACTTATTTTCTTGGAGCGTTTTTCTCGTGTGCGAGAAACCGGCGAGGGGATATTTGAACAGGTTTTAAAAGGGGAGCTTGACTTTGTATCAGATCCATGGCCTAGTATCTCTGAAAGTGCAAAAGATTTGGTGAGGAAGATGCTTGTAAGAGACCCCCAAAAGCGGCTAACAGCCCATGAAGCACTCTGTAAGTGCACTTTTAGTTTTTCAAGTAACCGTTTGCGGCCATTTCTCTGCTTTATAAGCTATGAATCCATGATGGATTTCTCAAAATGCACCATATATAGTTGGATGCAGGTTCTAAAGTTAATTGTGTATGGAATGTGGTCTTTACCCAGTGTCTTGGTTTACGTGTCATGAGACCTGAATCTTTTGGATATTATTCTAGTGGGATCATATGCAAGTATATTTTAGTGACATAAAGAATTATGTGATTATAGCTGGCATATAGTTATAATTATAAATTTCTTATAGATATTGATTTATTAATAAACGAAAGAAATAAAAAAACACCTTTGGGAAAACGTCTCAGTAAGTTCAATACTTTATTTCTAAATTCCAGTATTTTTTTCTTATAAAGTTTAATGAAATTTTTCTCTTTTCAGGTATCATATTTAAGGATGAGTATGATCTTACACCTGATCGCGAAGCTGGGGTTTTACTAAAAACCAACATAGCTTGGAAAGGATGGAAATACAGACTTCGGAAGGTATATGATGCATATTCAACTAATGCCGAGCGTATAGAAAATATACCAAAGCGTATAAAGAAAGAAGATTGGGAAAGATTTATAGAAATTTGCTCGATGGATGAAGAGCAAATTAAGTGAGAAAAAGGCAAGTCTTCTAGGGAAAATATGAAGTTGCCACACATCTGGTAGACATGGATGTGCTAGGATTGAAGATGATCTGGTACTGTTTATTATTTACTAATATCTTCTAGACTTATTGCAGTAATGTTATATGCTTATGGGTTTGTTTATTCGTTTTAGATTAAGGAAAGTCCGGATGGTAAGGTCACAAGGACGCAGATATTTGTCGCTACACATACAAGCAAGGATGGTTCCTGTTTTCCAGCAGTGAAGCTTAGTCTGGTAAGGTTTAATTTATGTATTGTTCTTTATCTGTTTTCATGTTTTACTTCGGAAGGTTCCTGTTTTACTTTACACTGAAGTCATTTGCATTTAGATTATTGTATATGATTATAATTTTTGTTTATAGGATGAAATCAAGCGGCTTGTGAGTCTTGACCCTTTCTTGGGAAATAAAGATTTAGATAATGACCCTGTGGCAAAGGTATATCCTTTTAAACCTTTAGTTTTCCCTTGCATAAGTAGTGGTACATGTAAATGCACGTGGTCTGGCTTTGAATGTTTAAATGAGTCCACTGTTTGGTTTCTTTCATATGGGACCTACTTGCTGCACACTAGGTCTATGTGTTCAATTTCTATGATGCTTGTTGTTTGTATAGATTCTTTTTCCCATCACATGGTATATGTATCTTATCTATGCAGTTTAAGTGCTGCTTAATCGGTGCATAATAGCTATAAGCTACTACACCAATCTGATCAGGTAAAAAGTTAAAGGTCTGAGCGGCGCATAATAGTTATAAGCTATTACACCAATGAAATGAAGTTGGATTGAACTTGGGCAAATTCCCACTTCTATTCCCAAGAGAAATTGGTACTGGACCTTATAATCGATATTCGAAACATCAAAAGACAAATATGTTACTGATTCACGCTTAATTAAACTGCACAATATCTTATATGCAGTATTGTTAGGGTAATTCTTGTCTGAATTTGTTCATTTATTTGCTCTTTGGTTAGGTTTTAGGTCGTGATGGCAAGGGCCGAGTTCGAGGATTAGGAACTGGTGTTTCAAAGGCAGTTGTACATGCCGCAGCTCCTTACAATCGAATTATTGAAGAAGAAAAGAGAAAGCGTGAAACAACAGATGGAAACTTCAAACTAGTGATGCAACGACTTGATGAAGAGTCGAGGGCGCATAAGATTATGGAGGAAAAGTTGGAGGTTTATGCACGTGACCCACTAGAGTTTGAAAAAATATTTGCGAGGTACTTATGTAATATGTCTAGCTCTTCACTTCAAGTTCAAGAAATATGTCCATGTGCATGAGTTGGAGTTTGAATTTGGATCAAACATTTTGACATGAAGAGCTTGCCTTTTGCTAGCTTGTCTATCTGTTGTTATCAAAATTGCTCTTGGATCTTTACCAAACACTTCGATTATATACTAGGGCATGAATTAGAAACCTTGATTAACAAAAGATACATTGAAATTCTAGAGCAACAAGGATCAAGAGAAATATCCTTCAAGTTGCTTTTTGTTTTAATAAAGAAAACATATAAACTATTATGCCATGAAAGTCATGTACAAAGCTATATTACATTACTCTTTCTTGGTAACAATATATAAATGTTGTATACATATTTAAGTGTAAATGGCATTGCCAATTCATCTTGCAGGTATGAAAGGGCATTACATGACCTATAGAATGCAGATCTAAATTTTTAGGTGCAGACTTGGTGGGTTCAAACACCTGGTAATTACCCGAGACAGGTTGCTTGTATGTAGGAATGTCATTGGCATCCACATATCGACTTCTCGGGACCAAAAGATAGATCATCGTGGTAATGCGCCAATGGCAAATGCAAGTATTTAAGATCATATCTACATTGACAACTAAATTCAGTATAAATATAATCATAACTACTCTCTGAAGTGGTAGTATCTAGTAGTTGTTAATCAAGCTTACTTAGCAGTCGATCCTACTAAACTACTCGGGTTTCTATAACCGACATGAGTTGTGTTACTTTCGAACACATATATCGGATACACTCGCGTTTGGAGTTCCATGGTCGCATGCTACACATATCATCATCCCGATATATAGTACTCATATACTATATTGATTTAAATAGATAGAACATTGTTATGAAATATATAGCTTATGTGAATTGTGAAGTACGTGCATTCATGAATACTCTTATATGTTTTAGGCAAGATGTCGTTCACCCGTTGTTGATGAAGAATCAGATGTTATGCCATTCGGACGATGTCTATTAAAGAACTTCAAGGGAATCTAGCTGTTGCACTTGGAAGTGTGTCTAGTGATTTTACTTCCGCAGATTCATATAGTATCACAGTTGACGACATCTTTGATTATACTACCGAGCTGTATATTGGGGAAGGAACACTTGGCGATGTTTCAATCGTGATACAATCAAATGGCCCAAGACTTTTGTTGAGCCCATTTGATAAAGGTTGATTAACTTTTATGTGTAGCCAATTTTCTTTTGGATATTTTGTACACTTGAAGATCATATGAAGTGTAGGAAAAACTCAATGTTAAAGTTATATTCTAGAATATTTTGGTGTTTTGAAGAATGAATGGAGTGTATATTTTGAGATGTTTGTTTAAATATGGAAATGAGATGTTTGTTTCAATATAGAACAAGTAATATTAATTTTGCAGGTTAAGTGCGTCCTAATAAAATGGGGCAGGTTTAGTTGGTTGCTACAAAATATGAGATTTTTTTTTTATTTGCAATCCATCAGCAACGGTTTATAACCGTTACAAATTTAAAAACGTTGCTAAAATTTTGTACAAAACAGGGGCATAAACAAAGCGTTACAAATAATATTTTAACGCTTTAAAAACCGTTGGAAAGTTTTTCTTGCAACGGTTAATAAGTGTTGGAAATTTCAATTTGCAACGGTTAATAACCGTTGGAAATTTTTGTTTGCAACGCTTATTAACCGTTGCAAAAAATTTCCAACACTTTACCCACACCATATTTGTAACGCTTAAAAAGCGTTGCGAAAATTATTAGCAACGGTTTTTTGCCGTTGCAAATAGCCTGTTATGGTGTAGTGCCACCTACATAGAGCCTAGGTGGAGATGTAATTTTACACCCCCCATTGGAGATGCCCTTAACAATTTTTAAGAGCCGACAATACACTAAGTGGATGCATAAATGCATTTCATCATTCGTCATTTCCATGCTTATTTGGTAGTCGGTTGTGTATTATTATTCACTTTTTTTTCTTTGGTAAATGTATTATTATTTACAATTCGTTGATCTATATCAAATCTACGGGATCAATAACGCACTGTTCATCTTATCAGTCAAGCTAGGTTTAATAATGCCTTTATCAGTCACCGGCCATGTCCCACATGGTAGGGGTGGGAATATAATTTGGCCCTAACGACCCTAACCCGCCCGACCGGCCGACCACTAAGCCCCCTATAAAGCCCTCACAACTAAAGCCCTCACGAGTTTTTAGCGGGCGAACCCGCCCTAATGCTTCTTCGGGGCTGGGGGCTAAGATTCTAAAACATAGGCCGACCCTAACCAAGCCCTAACGGCCATGTTTCATACTTTCATTTATAAATACACATACCATAATTGTCAACTCTTTTGTTAAATATTTTCAATTAAAATAACATTGTCCTTTGTAATTTATCACTTACACCCAAGGGTACTTCCAATAACTTGTTTTATATAACAAAAACTTGTCAACTTAGCGATTGTGAAGAACAATGAGTATTTAGCTTTAATAAAAATAAGACTTTATTCCTTTGATCATCAAGTCAAAGTCCATAACTTATTATTCTCAATTTCTTTTCTCACTTATTTCTTATAAATTATATTTTTATTCACATCCAAGCCAAGTCTAAAACTAAAGGTTTCCTTCCACACCATTAAAGCAAAATCTGAGCGGACATTTGTAACATAGAAACCAAAAACACCCTTTGTCGGAAAAATGACATTTGTAATCTCAAACCTTTCTCCATCACTTGTTCAAAAGCCAATATTTTCATTTCCATATACAAAGCTTGAATCACTTTTAAATTAGAAGAAAAGGTAATATTATATTTGTTTGAATCTATTATAGAAATAATTTATGATATTACAAATAGTTTAACAACTTCCATGACTTTTAACCAAAACTATTATGTTTTTCTTTATATCTATTACTTCTTCCTTTAAAATGATAATATAATTATTTGTCTATGTATTTCAATGTTAAATGTAATTTTAGTGAGGTTTGAGACTGAGGAAGAACAAATTCAACTCTCGATGTACTTGAGTTCATTAGATTGTGGATGTGCATTTTAAATTTTGGACTTATACGGGATTATTACTTAGATTGGTTGGACTTTGAGTTTGTAGATTATTGTACATTTTTGTAATATAAATGAGTTTTAAAAGCCGATGTAGTAGTAAAAAAGAAAATATATAAGTCCGGGCCTAAAAAGCCGACCCTAAAGCCCTTTAAAGAGGGCTAGGGTCGTGGTCGTGGCTTGAGATTTAGACTTGATGACCCCCGACCCGACCTATATCTCGACTTTTAGGGCCAGGGCCGGCTTCTACCCCTAATATCTGAAGGGCTTTAAATGTTTAGGGCTCTAGACTAGCCCATTGCCCACCCCTACCACATGGTCATGCATGGGACCTAGAGCGAGGATCAAAATGGTTTCTTTGATCCAGTTCATCGATAAATTAAATGGCCATGGGTCGATATTCTGGTTTGGCAAAGAGTTCACCCACCCATAGTACAAAATATTTCGATATATCGCGATATTTGGGGATATCTATCCAAATTTCAAAAAAAGATATATAAATATCACGATATGTTTAGAGATATATACGACTGTAAATATCGACGATATTTAAATGATATTTGTGATATTTTGAGATATTTGGAGATATTTGGCGATATTTTGTATATATAACAATTTTATTTAATATTTACCATTATATTTCAAATAAATATAAATAATATATCAAGATATATCAAGAAATATCCACAATATATATGATATTTGTCGATATTTTGAATATATCCACGATATTTGCATGTGAAACAATATCAAATATCCTCAAAGAGAGAGATATATCCACGATACATATCCAGAAATTGAATATCGATAAATATCCATATCCTGATATTTTATACTATGCACCCACCCATCTACAATAAAACTTAAGGTACAGTGATATAGTTCTATGAGTACTCTAGTTCTATAATCAAATCATACTCAATTATTACTCATCGAGCTCATAGAGATTCCAAGGTCAGCATTTTGATGATGAGAGAGAGAGTGGTAAAGAGAGCTATCACGTACTTTCATTAGTTGTATCTAGCTATAAATAAAAATGAGTTGTTGAGTGGTGGTAGAATTGCTAGCTACCTAAGTTGGCCGGTGACTTCAAGTATCAAGTACTCGTCTAATTCAGTGTCTAGTGGGCATGCATGATGCAACTAGTGAAAGTCCACAGAAGCTCGCAAGAAGGAACGGAGCTTAGCTAGAACTTCAATTCCATGTCCATAATCAAGCCAAAAATGATGAAATATTGACCAAATCTCAGTACTTCTCTTGTCGTGCAAGTTGATAAAGTAATTCTGTCATTGTTACAAAATTGTTGCAGAGAATTGATAATTTAATCCTTAAAAGCTAGAAGGACCGGGTCTAGGGGCGACAACAGTTTTCCTACTTAGGCTTAACTTGACTGTAGTCATCTTTATCTAAATCTATTATACGTTAGCACAATTTTTAAATGGGTATACAAAGTTAATTAAAAGTCAAGACAGTATTTTTATTATTTTCGAATTAGTCCCTATTACAAATTACATCAGAAGTTGGATTTGCTCGAGATTGATTATATGTTTTCGATCCACAACATTATGAGAAAACAATTACACGCCATTTTAAAAAAAGATTCGTGATATATCTACAAATAATAAAAACAACAAAATTGATTAAAAAAAAAAAAAACCCTTCAACTCTAAAAAGTTCAAATTAAAATAGAAAACCCCAAAACTCTTCATTCACCAAAACATTTTCTTCTCCACAAAGAAACAACTCGCGTTGGATTTTAGGGTAAGCTCTTCTCCATCTATCATTAACCTAAAAAATATGAATGGAAATTAATCTTCTTCAATCTGCATCTTCTTCCTTGAAGATACTCCTCCTATTTCTTTTCATTTTTTTAATATAAACCCATTGGCAACTTATAAATCAAGTATTTTTAAAGACTTCTCACTAAAATCTCTACTTCAAAATTGAATAAGAAAACTATTAAAACACAAATATCAAAAAAAAAAAAAAAAGAACAATAATGATGAATGTGTTAAGTCTTTGATTATTTTCTATTGTTTTATACTATTATATTATCATATCCTTCTCAGACCATTCACCCCTGAAAAATTGGGTGTTAGAGGACGATTGGGCAAAAAAAAGGCTTTTGATTGTTATAAATTTGATTTTGACTTTAATTAATTATTAATTGTTTTAGTTGTTTCTTTTGGTTGATGATTAGGAAGGATTGAAGTTTTGATTACAAGGATTAAGGCGTCAGTGTTTCCGTTCGACAAGTGAACCCTCGACAGTATGTAGCTGAAATTCCACGGGTAATTTGCTGCATTGTAGTTTCTTTGAAGTCGAATGTTGTTTAGAGGGTTTTGGGAATGGTGGGCAGTGGGGCATATGATAATAATACCGCTACTTTGTAAATGTAAATGTTACAACTGGTTAATGTTGGCTACATGCTATAGAATATATGGATAAGGTTTTCAATAGATTCTTGCATACAAAACATCGAGTTGCTCTAGGTAGACCTTGGATATGTTTAGGGTTTATTAGTCAACAATCCAGGTATGAATAAGTTTATTAGTCTAAGCCCTTGAATAACAAATAATCGATATTTCACAAGGTTAATAATTCTATTATGATTATTATTATTTTTATTATTTATTTTTTTTTTTTTTTTTTTTTTTTTTTTTTTCTAATGAGTTCGCTAATAAGAAAGTTGTGGAACAAAACGAATGATAAAAATCAGTAAAAAATAAATTCCAAAAAAAAAAAAAAAAAAAATGATACACCTCACTAGATCATTGCATTATTCTATCAATTGATTTTTTTTTTCTTTCAGTGTTCTTCAGCTCATTAGAGTGCTTAACTAATTAAAGCGGATCGTTGCTTTAATTATTTTGATATTTGTTGTTATTTTAATACATTGGTATTTGCTACGAGTTCGACAACAACAAGATGGGTTACCGATTTTATTTTGATATTTGTTGCTATTTTAATACATTGGTATTTGCTAAGAGTTCAACAACAACAAGATGGGTTACCGATTTTATTTAATTTAAGTAGTTGTTCGTCATATTTAATTCGTTATTCTATTTTCCGGCTTAGATTTTGGGAACGGTTCATTTAATGGAGCAGACTTGAAGATGATTATGGCAAATGAGAAGCTACTTGGGATTGCACTAGAAAGGTGAATATATTTTTTCAACATCTATCTTCTTCGAGTAGTTGTTTGTCAGATGTTGGTGTGCCTATTGTATTGGATGTAAGGTTTCAAGGTATTTGTCACGCCTCGAGACCCATCACACATACCGAGGACGCGAAGATGAATCTCGAGGCGGTCGCTATCCTGATTCTATCGAAATTTTGGCGGAGTTTTCTTTGTTTAATCGACGTTTCGTATACAAAAAAAACCTGTCATAACACCTAGACATCGCATAATTCATCCTTCCAACAACCATATATATACAAACTAACTTTCTAAACAACAGTGATATATCTATATATCCACAAAATATTTAAGTGTAACTACTACTCAATTACATCGAGTATTTCATCAAAATGAACTAGCTCTCTATATATACAACAAAAGAATGAACTAGCCACTCTCTACAACCCAAAATGAACTTGACACTGTCCCTCGTCAAGCATAGGGAAAACCACCCAAATCCCCATAACCATCATTACTAGGGTTAGGGAAAGCCTCCTCCGCAACTGGCGTGTCTGAAATGTTAAGGTAGGATGAGCAAACAACTATGCCCAATAGAAACGCACATAGCCAATAAATAGTCTACTTATAGTAAAACATTTAAAACATGCAGGGTTTCCATAAAAGTATTCAAATATCGTGACTATATATATACATCACTAACTAGCAGAAATCATTTCGACATGCTTCATTGATATACAAAATATAGTTTTTTACAATCATCATACAACTATTGTGGCCGCTGCATCCTATTAGAATGGTGAGGGAACGCGGTAATTTTCGGCCCGATCCGCGCATATATCTGGTCAAGACTTTCCAGTGTGAACCATGCACCGTTGTTTTCCTGATTTTACCGGCAGGGAGCTGAAATGCCGTTGTTGTGTTCGTACACACAAAATCCCCAAACCTTTTAGGGATCAGGTGGGCCCTGTGACCACGACCCCCATACGGGCTTTTACCTAACTTACGGTGGTCAACCGTTCGACGACTGCAGACTGCTCAGGATCCTGACACACATCCAGGAGTGGACTAAACTCTCACTTTTCGCGTCTAAATCTCATTGAGGTAACATGTAACCTCACACAAGCTAAGCACCATACAGCGTGACACGTACAAGCATGGTTATCTAGAAAAGTAGAAAGGGAATTCCCGGACTACATCCTGTGATGCATCCCTTTAAAGGTGGCCCACCACCTCAAAAGGTGTACACCACAGTTGGAATCCAAGGGCGAACTGTCGTCTCCGGAAATGTGACAACAGTTCCTTCTTTATAGGAATTCACCAATTCTTTTCCAAATCCCCTCGTGATAAGCATAGTAATATATGTACTCGTATTACCGATTATTTCCAAATACTATAGTTACATATTTAGTTTTTCTTTTAAAACTGTTGGTTCTGTATGTGTGAGTTCCTGGATTTCCAACAATCGAGTAATGCAACCTATGACTCCCAAACGGGCCAGTCATAGTAAATGACAACCGATGATTCCCAAACGGCGAATCATCGTAAATAACAACGAACCATCCATGGAACAATCCAGAACCTCACACATAGTTACAAACAACCGGGTAATCCTTACCTGCATTTCAAAATTCATTTCTCTGTCTCCTTACTGAGACAATAGACGAGAACCCTTCCCAAAACCAAATTTTACTCTTTTAACAAAGAAAACAATCCTCGCTACCCAAATTTCGCAAAACCATTTCACACGAAAGCTATCCGTATATTTAGTTTATATCGCGGAAAAATACAAATGCAAAACATGAATGCCATATATACATCCATGGTTGATACGTAAACTATCTCTTCCAATTTAAACAACTCAAATCATGCATGAAAATAAGCAGGCTATATATTGGTATGTAGGTTCCTACCTTAGCAAGCTTCGTTTCTCCTCAATCCCAACCAATAAATAACCTTATCCAACTCCTATAAAATCATATAAGCCCAACCATAAATCTATTAGGACCTGAAGAAAACTAATTAATATTTCCTTTCAACTTAAGTCGAAAGAAATAATTAATCGTTGATTATATTAACTACTAATGTAATTACTAACGTACTACCCTTCTAGTTACCAAAAGTTTTGTTCTAGACTGCTATAGGCCACCACAAACCGCTACAGAACACTGACAGGCTGCTGCCAGGCCATCTGACGACAGGCCATTTTCAGTTCTTACATATATATTATTAGTAGCTTAAACAATTCAGATGTTTCATATACACCTTCCTCCCATCCTAACACCAATTCCATTTGTAATAAACTCCCAATCCCAGTCCAAATTTCAACACTCTCCAACCATAATAACTTCATCAATGAATGGGTGCAAATTTACTCTAATACATATAAACTCAGAATCATTGCTTTTATAATTCCCAGGCATATGAAACAAAGTATAGAACTAGAGGATATAAAAGTCTCTTACCAAATCAGTAAAAATTCTTCATTTATCTTTCTTCTCGGTTGATTTCATTAAGCCATTACCTCTCCAAATAGCTACTGTCGAATTATACAACCACCCCATTCAAATATTTTCAGTAACACATCAAATCCATTGAAATGAGTTTAAATATTTATTTGAAACGAAATTAAACTCACCTTTCGCGGGAATACGACGAAATTTCAATCAATTTTTGAATCCCCACACTCGCGTTTAGTGTTGTTAGGGATTGGGTGTTTGAATTGAGGTTTTAATCGATTGAATTTGGGCGAATTTGAATTTTCTCTCTCCTAGGTTTTCAGTGTTGGGCAAAATTGGAGAATTGGGTGCGATTTTTTGTTGTTTTGGTGCGATACGTTTTTGTTCTATTTTTGTCTTTTCTTGTTTAGTTAGTTAAGGCCCAAGCCCAATTGTCTAAATTAGGCCTAAAGCATAATTCACTCCTAACCACTAACTAATTTGACTTAGCGTCGAAATTATTTTTCGGCCCATCCAGCTTAATTTAATCTCTTACATTCTATCCCACCGCAGGCTATAACTATTACCCACTCATGCATGTAAGCTGTTAACTTCGTTGTGGAAACCCGAGCAACGAGAAAGCCGCTAACCGACATTTTGTCAAATTTTTCTCATATGATTTGCTTATCTAACGTGGCTTATAAGTTTGAGTTAAGTTTCATTAAGTTACGTAAGTTTGAAATGTAAACCCGACCGACCAATTACCTAAATGTCCCTAGGTTAAATATGAAATTTATGAAAATACCCTTAACAAGAATTTGAGTCTTTACATCTTACCCTCCTTAAAAGAAAATTTCGTCATCGAAATTAAATTATACCTTAGTTCTCGAACAATTCTGGATATTGTTGCCGCATATCCGATTCCTTCTCCCATGTTGCTTCCTTTACATTGCGATTTCTCCACAAGACCTTTACCAACGGAATGACCTTTGACCGCAATCTCTTTTCTCTCGTATCTAGAATCTGAGCTGGCCCTTCCGGATAGGTAATGTCTTCTTCTAATTCCAACGATTCCAAATCGACCACATGTAGGGGATCAGGCTCATACTTGCTTAGCATCAAAATATGGAACACGTTATGGACACGTGATAGCCTTTCCGGTAACTCCAGCCTATACGCCAACTCCGAGATCTTCTGGATAATCAGAAACGGTCCAACATATCTAGGTGCAAGTTTCATTTTCATCCCGAACCTCTGGATGCCCTTCTTCGGAGATACTTTCAAAAATACCCTGTCACCTTCATAAAATTTCAAGGGACGTCTACGCCTATCCGCATAGCTTTTCTGACGACTCTGGGCTATGAGCAACCAATTCCGTATCACTCTAATCTTCTCGGTGGTGTCACTAACCATCTCTGGCCCCAACATAATACTATCTCGGTTTCAGTCCAAAGAAAGAGGTGTTACGCAAGGTCGGCTATACAACGCTTCAAACGGAGCCATACCAATACTAGATTGGTAACTGTTATTGTAAGCAAACTCAGCCAACGCTAAATGAGTCTTCCAACTACCCCCAAAATCAAGGACGCAAGCATGAAGCATATCTTCTATGATTTGAATGACTCTTTCCGATTGCCCATCGGTTTGCGGATGAAATATTGTGCTGAATTTCAGTTTGGTCCCCAATTCCCTTTGAAGACTTCTCCAAAATGAACTGGTAAATTGAGTACCTCTATCTGAAATTATCGATAATGGTTCCCCATGCAACCTCAGTATCTCTGACATGTAGATTCTACTTAGCTTTTCAGCAGAGTAAGTAGTCTTAACAGGTATGAAATGGGCAGACTTGGTCAGCCTATCAACAATGACCCATATAGAATCCATTCCTTCACTGGTCCTCGGTAACCCGGATACAAAATCCATGGTTATATGCTCCCACTTCCATTCCGGAATCTCAAGAGGTTTAAGAAGACCAGGTGGTCTATGGTGTTCAGCTTTCACCTATTGACACGTGGCACACTTCTTAACATATTCCGTAATGTGTCGCTTCATACCTAGCCACCAAAACTGACGACGCAGATCTCTGTACATTTTGGTACTGCCCGGATGAATTATATACTTTGATTTATGTGCTTCACTCAAGATATCATTCCTCAAAGAGTGATCAAAAGGTACCCAAATTCTTCCTCTGAATCTGATACTTTCGTCTCCATGTTTTTCCCAATCGACATCCTCGGCATTCTCCACATATACTCAGTACCTAGGTCCATCCTTCGATGTATTATGGGCATTCACAATCTCCTGGACTAAGGTGTTTTCTGCCCTCATTGTCATCTGTGCTAAATAACAGCACTTCTGAGGATCTCCACTTCCCTTTCCCGTGATTTCAAAACCAGAAGAAGCAACAGACTCCAGCAATTACCACTCCTTCATCATCATCTGAGCACAAACATGTTCTCGCTTCCTACTCAATGCATCGGCAACTACATTTGCTTTACCCGGATGGTATTGCAATGAGAACGTATAGTCCTCCATGTACTCAACCCACCTCCTCTGTCTCATATTCAAATCCTTCTGTGAAAACAAGTACTTGAGACTCTTGTGATCAGAGAATATCTCAAATCTTTCACCATACACATAATGTCTCCAGATCTTTAAGGCATGAATAATCGAAGCTAACTCCAAGTCATGAGTAGGATAATTCTTCTCATGGGCATTCAATTGTCTAGACGCATACGCTATCACTTGACCTTCTTGCATTAAAACACATCCTAACCCGGTGTGAGAGGCATCAGTATAAATCACATAACTCTTCTCAGGATCTGGGATAGTCAAAACTAGCGCGGTTATCAATCAAGTTTTTAGCTCTTGGAAGGCTTTCTCACATGTCTCCGTCCATTCAAACTTCACATCCTTTTGCGTCAATTTAGTTAAGGACGACGCTATGCTAGAGAATCCTTCTACAAAGCGGCGGTAATAACTCGCCAATCCCCCAAGAAGCTTCGATTTTCCGCCGACGTCGGTCTACCGACCAATTATTCACTGCCTTTATCTTTGAACGATCAACTTTTATTCCATTCTCTGATACAACATGCCCTAAGAACTTCATTTCATTCAACCAGAACTCACATTTACTAAACTTGGCATAAAGCTGATGATCAACTAGTGTTTGGAAGACAATCCTCAAGTGTTCCTTGTGTTCAGCCCTAGTTTTGGAATAAATCAATATGTCATTTATGAATACGATAACAAATTGATCTAAGTATTTCCACATCACTCGGTGCATGAGATCCATAAATGCAGCTGGAGCATTGGTCAATCCAAATGGTAACACCAAAAACTCAAAATGGCCTAGCCATGTTCGGAAAGCTATCTTCTTTATATCTTCTTCTCGAATTCTCATCTGATGGTAGCCTATTCTGAAATCTATCTTCGAGAAATACTTGGCACCCCTTAACTGATCGAATAAGTCATTGATCCTAGGCAACGGATATTTGTTCTTGATAGTCACCTTATTCAACTTCGATAATCCACACATAACCTAAATGACCCATCCTTCTTCTTCACAAATAACACCAGTGCTCCCCAAGGTGATTGGCTTTCCCTTATAAACCCCAATCTTTTCAATTCATCTAATTGGGACTTGAGTTCTCTCATTTCAAGAGGAGCCATTCGATAAGGAATCATCGAAATAGGCGACGTTCCCGATATTAGATTTATTACAAAATCTATCTCACGCCAGGGAGGCAATCCCGGCAATGCATCTGGGAACACTACCGCAAACTCACGAACCACGGGAATAAGCTCGGAAGATTCAAACTTCAGCCCTTGGAGACTAAGACCAGCTAACAATCCATATCTATCATACTTGAAGTCAGACTTGGCCTTCACAACCCGAGATACTGTATTTCTAATCCCCTTAAACACAACCTCTCTGCCCGGCAGATTTAAAAGTCATCGTTTTTGCAAAACAATCTACATGAGCATGATACTTTCCTAACAAATCCATCCCTACTATGATATCGAAATCTTTTAGGTCTATCACCATTAGATCGACTATCATCTCCCTATCACCTATCTTTATCACACAATGGTGACAAACTTCAAAGAACATAGTTTTCTTTCCTAGAGGAGTAGATAAAATAAGCTCCCTCCCGGTATTAACTACATCCAAACCAAGGATCTCCACCATATTTTTAGAAATGAAGGAATGAGTAGCACCCGTATCAAACAAGACATGCATCTTATGTGTAAACAAACATATCATACCTTCAACCACTTGATCGGTAGCGCTGATATCGGCCCCCATCGCATTATACATTGTGGCTTCCTCTTGGACTGGATCAAGATCCACAAATTCTTCCTCTGGCACTAGATAATACACCTTGCCATGTGGTCTCTGTTCCACCCCCGAATTGGACTTGGGACAAAACCACCTGATATGCCCAGCTTCACCGCAGTTATAACAAACCACACCCTCTCATCCTAACTGTGTACCTTGCGGTATTACCGCTTGCAATCTAGCTCTCTGACCCGGAGGCCTAACATTCGGTGCTGGTGATCTGTTCTGAGAAGGAGCAGGTACCCTCGGTGCCATCTGTGATCCACTCGTCGGTCTCACAACTAGTAGACTCAGGCTGGCTAACCACATTCAAACCCGATGTACGCTGGTGCCCTCCAGTTGTGCCCTCTTTGGATGACCGCCTATACATCGTTTGCGACCGGAACCAGCGCCTTGATAAACCGCCTCTTTCTCGTATCCTGCCTACCCTGAAATGTCTGCTGCCTCACTCTTCCCGCCTCTTGCTTATTGAGCAATAATTGCTCATCAACTTTTTCAATGCCTTGAGCCCTCCTCACAGCCTCAGCATAAGAATCGATCTGAAGGACCGACATCTTGCTCTGCATATACGGTTTCAACCCGTCAATGAATTTCCTAGCCTTAGCTTTTTCTGTGGAAATCAACTCCTTCCCGTATCGTGAAAGAACAGTGAATTTCTCTTCGTACTGTCCCACGGTCATATTTCCTTGTTCCAATTTGAGAAATTTCATTCGCTTCTTAGCTCTCGCCGCCTCGGTAACATACCTCAAAAGGAAGAGTTCCTCAAATTTAGCCCAACTCATCGGAAACATCTCCACATCCTTAACACTAATCCACCAGTGTTTGGCTTCACCTCTAAGCATAAAAGGTAGCCAAAGTAACCCGTTCCACATCGGGACACATCATAGAGTCTAGCATACTCGACATGTCTAGCAACCAGTCTTCGGCTACTTTAATCTCGAAAGATCCCACAAATTCCGGTGGACGTAACCTGATGAAATTTGCAAGCAAAACCCCGATTAACTTTGCACTGGTGGCCTGAACTCCTCAACTCTCACTACGGTTGGGGATGCTACTTCGGGTGTTACACTAGACGGAATAACAACGGATGTTTGAAGAGGTTGGGGCTCGTTCGACTAGCCCTTAAAATTTCGATCTCAGCTCTCATCTCATTTTGTGCTTGAGCCATTTGGTTCATCATAGCGAGAAGCCTATCCATTCGGTCCTCCCGGCTGGGATCTGAGGTATTTTCACCACTAGTGCTTTCCGGATCCATGATAACTATTCTGCACATATACAAAGAGCCAACTTAATGTTTGATAACGAGAAAGAAAAACTTCAAAATTATACATGAGGCGCAGTCGCTCGAGGGTAAAGCTTGGGCGAAGCGGCAGTCATACGGTAGCGAAGTGGGGTTGCACTAAGATTCGGGAGATAAGCGCAGGTGCGTTCCTGCAGAGGGCAGGTCGCGCCCTCCACCTCGAAATGAAAATTCACTCCGACCTTATAGTGTCCGATTCGTCAAATTTTCCGACACGTGTTCGCGCTCTCCACTGTGACAAGACAACTACCCGTGCGACGTCTCGACATTGTTAAGCTAGTATTAACGCTTAATGTAACGTAAACACTACTTAGGGTTTTATCGGGTTCCAACTAAAACTTCTGAAACGTATCGCGACCGAGTCCCCCACTACAGCTCCCAGACGGATCTAATAGTGGACGCTCTGATACCACGTTCTGTCACGCCCCGAGACCCATCACACATCCCGAGGACGCGAAGATGAATCTCGAGGCGGTCGCTATCCTGATTCTATCAAAATTTCGGAGGAGTTTCCTTTGTTTAATCGACGTTTCGTATACAAAAAAAAACTGTCATAAAACCTATCATAACACCTGGACATCGCATAATTCATCCTTCCAACAACCATATATATACAAACCAACTTTCTGAACAACAGTGATATATCTATATATCCACAAAATGTTTAAGTATAACTGCTACTCAATTACATCGAGTATTTCATCAAAATGAACTAGCCTCTCTCTATACAACCCAAAATGAACATGACACTGTCCCTCGTCAAGCATAGGGAAAACCACCGAAATCCCCATAACCATCATCACTAAGGTTAGGGAAAGCCTCCTCCGCAACTGGCGTGTCTGAAATGTTAAGGTAGGATGAGCAAACAACTATGCCCAGTAGAAACGCACATAGCCAATAAATAGTCTACTTATAGCAAAACATTTAAAACATGCAGGGTTTCCATAAAAGTATTCAAATATCGTGACTATATATATACCTAGCAAAAATCATTTCGACATACTTCATTGATATACAAAATAGAGTTTTTCACAATCATCATACAACTATTGTAGCCGCTGCATCCTATTAGAATGGTGAGGGTACGACTGGTACTCAGCCCCAGTCACAGGCATATCATGGTTCAATACTTTCCAGTGTGAACCATGCACCGTTGTTTTCCTGATTTTACTAGCAGGGAGCTGAAATGCTGTTGTTGTGTTCGTACACACAAAATCCCCAAAGCTTTTAGGGCTCTGGTGGGCCCTGTGACCACGACCCTGGCCCATACGGGCTGTTACCTAACTTACGGTGGTCAACCGTTCAACGACTGCAGACTGCTCAGGATCCTGACACACATCCAGGAGTAGACTAAACTCTCACTCCTCGTGTCTAAACCTCATCGAGGTAACATGTAACCTCACACAAGCTAAGCACCATACAGCGTGACACGTACAAGCATGGTTATCTAGAAAAGTAGAAAGGGAATTCCCGGACTACATCCTGTGATGCATCCCTTTAAAGGTAGCCCACCACCTCAAAAGGTGTACACCACAGTTGGAATCTAGAAATAACCGCCGTCTCGAAATGCGACAACAGTTCCTTCTTTATAGAAATTCACCAATTCTTTTCCAAATCCCCTCATGATAAGCATAGTAATATATATACTCGTATTACCGATTATTTCCAAATACTATAGTTACATATTTAGTTTTTCTTTTAAAACTGTTGGTTCGTATGTGTGAGTTTTCGATTTCCAACAATCGAGTAATGCAACCTATGACTCCCTAAACGGGCGGTCATAGTAAATGACAACCGATGATTCCCAAACGGCGAATCATCGTAAATAACAACGAACCATCCATGGAACAATCCAGAACCTCACACATAGTTACAAACAACCGGGTAATCCTTACCCGCATTTCAAAATCCATCTTTCTGTCTCCTTACTGAGACAAGAGACGAGAACCCTTCCCAAAACCAAATTTTACTCTTTTAACAAAGAAAACAATCCCCGCTACCCAGATTTCGCAAAACCATTTCACATGAAAGCTATCCGTATATTTAGTTTATATCGCGGAAAAATACAAATGCAAAACATGAATACCATATATACATGCATGGTTGATACGTAAACTATCCCTTCCAATTTAAACAACTCAAATCATGCATGAAAATAAGCAGGCTATATATTGGTATGTAGGTTCCTACCTTAGCAAGCTCCGTTTCTCCTCAATCCCAACCAGCAAATAACCTTATCCAACTCCTATAAAATCATATAAGCCCAACCATAAATCTATTAGGACCCAAAGAAAACTAATGAATATTTTCTTTCAACTTAAGTCAAAAGAAATAATTAATCATTGATTATATTAACTACTAATGTAATTACTAACGTACTACCCTTCTAGTTACCAAAAGTTTTGTTCTAGACTGCTATAGGCCACCACAAACCGCTACAGAACACTGACAGGCTGCTGCCAGGCCATCTGACGACAGGCCATTTTCAGTTCTTACATATATATTATTAGTAGCTTAAACAATTCAGATGCTTCATATACACCTTCCTCCCATCCCAACACCAATTCCATTTGTAATAAACTCCCAATCCCAGTCCAAATTTCAACACTCTCCAACCATAATAACTTCATCAATGAATGGGTGTGAATTTACTCTAGTACATATAAAATTAGAATCATTGCTTTTATAATTCCCAGGCATATGAAACAAAGTATAGAACTAGAGGATATAAAAGTCTCTTACCAAATCAGTAAGAATTCTTCATTTAGCTTTCTTCTCGGTTGATTTCATTAAGCCATTACCTCTCCAAATAGCTACTGTCGAATTATACAACCACCCCATTCAAATATCTTCAGTAACACATCAAATCCATTGAAATGAGTTTAAATATTTATTTGAAAAGAAATTAAACTCACCTTTCGCGGGAATACGACAAAATTCCAATCAATTTTTGAATCCCCACACTCGCATTTAGTGTTGTTAGGGATTGGGTGTTTGAATTGAGGTTTTAATCGATTGAATTTGGGCGAATTTGAATTTTCTCTCTCCTAGGTTTTCAGTGTTGGGCGAAATTGGAGAATTAGGTGCGATTTTTTGTTGTTTTGGTGCGATACATTTTTGTTCTATTTTTGTCTTTTCTTGTTTAGTTAGTTAAGGCCCAAGCCCAATTGTCTAAATTAGGCCTAAAACATAATTCACTCTTAACCACTAACTAATTTGACTTAGCGTCGAAATTATTTTTCGGCCCATCCAGCTTAATTTAATCTCCTACATTCTATCACACCGCAGGCTATAACGATAACCCACTCATGCATGTAAGCTGTTAACTCGTGCCAGCTTCGAACGCAGAAAGCGGCTAACCAACATTTTGTCAAATTTTTCTCATATGATTTGCTTATCTAATGTGGCTTATGAGTTTGAGTTAAGTTTCATTAAGTTACGTAAGTTTGAAATGTAAACCCGATCGACCAATTACCTAAATGTCCCTAGGTTAAATATGAAATTTACGAAAATACCAAGAATTTGAGTCTTTACAGTATTAGCCGATCGTTAGTCAGCTACTCGCTCCAAGTTAAGGAATACCAAATGAGATATATATTAGAATTAGAACGTAGGGGTGTAGAGATAAGCTACCAAATTGTCTGTACAACTAACATTGTTGTGAAAACTCATACATTCTTAATTAATAGGCATGACTTAAGTCCCTAATTCGAAGTACATTATATTGATGTTTCTTGTTAGCATGGTATACATAAAAAAAAACCTTTTATCTAAGGGGATAATTGTTTGTAATGGTGATGACAATAAGGCGAGTCTTCAACCTGAACTTATTTCAGATATTTTGGCTAGGCCTCCCGTAAAGGATGTTTTGCGATTTAGGAAATTAGGAGTGTATGCAAGGGATGGTATGCCTTGACAAAGATCACGTCTTCATTCAATTGCAGTTGAAAAAAGCACTATGTTTACCACCCCACGTTATCCTTGCAGAGAAGACTAATGCTCACATATACAAAACGGATGTTTGTACTACAAGACAGTATTTTATTTGCAGAGTTCATACATCTTTCAAAATGTCCCCATTAATGGAAATAAAGTGGGTATCAATTAACAAAAAATGCTTGATTTGATAGGAGTATTCATAACTTTTATCAGCTTTCCCTTAAATTTGGCAACACCATTTCTATAGGGTTTGTTTTCTGAAGTGGTTATAATGCCGGGATAATGATGTGATTTCAGGCTATAGTCTAAGACACATTACATCTTATCAATTATTTTAGAATTGACTTTGTATATTGATTAATGTTATATATAGGGTAATGTTGTCTTATGTGATTATTGAGGATGTCTAACCTTAAACATTTAAAATATGCATTGCAACATATACATTTCGAGTGCAACATATACACTAGGCACCCTTGGGAAGTTCATTTCAAGAGTTCATGTGTTTCAGTTACGTTCAAAATCATTTCTTCTTTCATATTATGACAGCGGGATCTTGCGACCTTGATCAATGACTACTCACTCAGTGACTGCCTACTCACTATACACACTCAAAGTTTTATGCAATGGTGTAAATCAGATTAGGATGATTACATAGCTACACAAGATTTCATTCTTATATATTGTTGCAGTAGTATATTCCCGAAATGGTGGGTGCTGAATGTGGGGGTTGGTTGTGTAATGCCTAAATCTAAAACATCAAGGTGCACCAACTATATTCGTTCCCATACATTTTTGTATTAGCCATCCAAGTGGATTATATTTTTTTTTTTTTTTGTTTCTTTCACAGGTATGGATATAGGTGAACTTGGTGGTCATATGTAGGCAACAATTGATTGAGCGGCCACCTATCCAGCCGATAGGAACAATAGCTTCCAATCAGAAATAGATGAGGTGGAGACGCCATAAATTTATTTGAAAGTTAGCATGGAATCAGGTAGATATTTATATCTTCTGAACCATCTACCTGATTAAGCACTTGAAGTCACAATTGTATTTTGCAAAACAATACTGAAGTCACAATCAGTATTGTTTTGCAAAATACAATTGTGACTTCAGGTGCTTAATCAGGTAGATAGTTCAGAACATCCACATACACGTGATGACATATTGTTGATTTTATAGTATGAAGATTTGTAAGTTATTATTACCATTCATCTTCATGTTTACTTGCAAAAGTTGTTGGTAGGAAGTCATGTATTAGTTATTCAACTTCAAGCAAAATAGTATGAATCTACTTCATATTAGTTATTCATTGGGTAGGAAGGCATGTATTAGTTAATCAACTTCAACCAAAATTTATATGAGTTGTTTGAAATTTTTCTTCATGGTACTTATGCTTCAAATTTGAATCTCCACCATCATTTAAACACAGAAAGTAACAATCCCGACCATGGGCCGGCTCAATAGCTAATATATATATAATAGCAGTCCCTTTTCGGGCTCATTGGGGTTGTCCACGTAAGCAGGGGGATTAAGAAAAAATAGGAAAAAAAATAGTAAGTAAGAGTCCCAATTAATTATGTTTCCTTTATATACTAAATCTCTTTCCAAGAGTCCTAATTAATTATGTTTCATCTATACACATCCAAACAAAGAATAATAAGGATTACAGGAGAGACTCTCTTCTTTAAAAGTCCTAATTAATTATATTTCTTATTCCTAATCTATACACATCCAAACAAAGAATAATAAAGATTACAGGAGAGACTCTATTCAAATCAGGATAAAAAATTTGTTGATAAAAAACCTAGAGAAACAAGCTGCGAGAAAAAAACTAAATAGGAACTAAAAGTCCCAATTTTTTAACTTCTAAATATCCCATGTTCTCGAGTTCTTCAATTTACAACTATTGTGCTGATTTCAAAAGTCTTATTTTTACAAGTCTTCTTTCTCTACCTCCCCAGTATGTACTAATTTCAAAAGTTTTCTTTCTTTTGATTTGTGTTTACCATAAAGTTTGGAGTGTTAAGGGAGAAGATAATGCAGGTCTAACATTAGTACGTTTGACTGTGACTTCCGAGATTGACAAACCATACATTTTAGGTATATATACCACCCCTAACTATTTATCAACTTAGTCTACTTCCTCATCTAGGGAGAAGGTTAATTTATTTATTTTAGTCGTCACTATCTATATACTATCCACATATTTTAGTATGTTCCATAAGAACATTAGTAAGTGGATCTAAAACTTTAAACCTTACATGTATAGTTTCGGAGCTTTGAACTTCTCTTTCATATGAGCAATTCTTGATCAATAAATTTTTTCAAGTAACTATTTTCACTCACCTAATCCTCATCTACTAGCTGTATTTTATATAATGTGTTTAAGACTTATATTTTCCTTTTTCTGTAGTTATTAGCATGCCCCATCCATGCTAACGGATAAACTTCTTTTGACATAATAATAAGATTTCAGTGCATCCTAAAGATGTAAATGTAGTTACTTAATTATTGATAGATCTAATAACTAAGTGTTTTTTTTCCCATATTCTACATTGTTTTTATTTGTTTCAATATGTGGTTGTTATTTTTTATTCTTCACTCTTAATTTCCTAAGAGCATTTCTAGACTAATTCGTGCATGGGTAGACATTAATGACTCTATCCATAATATATTTAGAAGCTGAAGATATCCAAACTTACTTTCATGGTTGTTATTTGGTTATATTTGCATAATTTGATAAGTTCATAATCGTTGTTTAAATTTTGAATGGGGTTCTTGGTGTTAGTAGTGTACTCAAGTGGGAATGAATTATTTTGTACATGTTTAAGGTTTGTGTGTTAGTAGTTTGCATGCCGATAACATTTTAGAGTAGATAAATTTCTCAGGGAGGGAGTGTCAGTGGCGCTGCCAGAAATAGGAGATTCTTACATTGAAACACAAATAGAAGATTCTTCAACAGAAGGTGAGTTAGTAGACTAAATGAGATGTTTTTATTTTTTAGGGTATGTTTTTTAGGGTATATATATATTAGATTTGAGAGGTATATATATATATATACCTCTCAAATCTAATACGATATAACTGAGTTAGGTTGTGTTTTGTGAAGTTGTTGGACTATATATTTAAAACTTGAAACTATACTTCTAAATTTTTTGGTCGCACTAATTTTATTGTGTACATATGTTTATGTTGGAACATTTGTGTCGTTCAAACTACCATTCTTCAAATGCATACTTAAAGTAAAATTATGTAAACCTACATGATAATATAGATACTTGAGGGAAACCAAAAGGTTCCATGATCATGTACCATAATAGTTGAGTAATATGCTCATATGGATTTATTTTCTTAAAATTGAAGTTCAGGCACACAACACAATTCATATTTGATATTTCTTAAATTTTGTGGGAGTCAATTTCCCCGATTTTTCAGTTCACAAGTTAATGTTTAATGTATCTTAAAGTTAAAGCAATATGTACTGCGTTTTTCGACCCAGTTGGGTACATTTGATTGATTTTCTAACCTGATTGTTTTGTATGTTCTTAGATTCAGGTGTGCTATTAATATAATATAATGCTGATTTTCTTTCACATGTGTTGCTTTACTATATTTTTGTTAGCCTTAAACTACTTCATTGGTACTTTCGTCCCACTTACAATTACAAAAGGAATGATTTCTTAGCACTTGGTTTCTTTTGCAACAAATCGAATACGAAGAATCTAAAAAAGCATCACATTTTGGGTATTAATTTAAAAGTATTGGTTTCCCAAGTCATGGCTTAGCCCTGAAGGTTGGACGACTCATTGATTCTTATCTAGCGAAAATTGCGCCTGATCCATATATAGATCTACGGAAATTCATTACTATCATTGAAATCTTGTTTGACTATGCCCGAGTTATTGATGATAGACTCTATAGAGCAGCTGATATATATTTAAAGGCAACTTATCCAATTTTTTGTTTTTGTTAGTGTTCAGTCTGAATTCATTTCTAATATAGAATGATGCTGTGATTCAGTGTTAATTCAACTCTTTCTTATGCTTTACTTCACTTTAATTTGTGATGGAGTTCTAATTAATAGATTTCTTTCGTATAACAAAATTGAAATTTTTATCACAGGTTTGTTTTGAAATTTTCATGTTTTATCACTGACCACATTCCACATTTGTCTCTGATGGTTTTCAAATATTAAACCATGAAGAGGAGTACCTGAGTTTTTTGGAAAAAGGGTCATTGAATCAATAAACATATCAGTGCTCATGCTCTTTACGAGCTAATATGAATTAGCAAACGATGAACATTTTTATTATCTGCTTTGAGGATTGTACATAACGATAAATAGAAGTTGGTATTACTAGGGGTGTTCATCAAAAACCGGAAACCGAGAAACCGAACCGAACCGGCCCAAACCGGCTAATTTTTTCGGTTTTTTGTAGACCCGGTTCGGTTTTCGGTTTCTAAAAGTGAAAACCGAATGGGTCGGTACGGTTCTCGATTTCATGCCTCGGTTAACCGGTGCCAACCGAACCGAACCGTATTTAGTTCTTACCAAAAGTTTTGTTTTATTAGAACCGTTGGATGAGAAGCTAATCCTACAGCTCTAATATTATAACTCTAATCCTTCTCCACCAAAAAGGCTTCAGCAGTTCAGCTCACTTTCTCCATCTCCACTCTCCATCATTCCACTTATGCCAACACTCCCTATTCCGGTATTCCCTGAGAGACTCCATTATCTCTATCCAGAGACACGCTCGCGTGTATGTGATTGCAACTGGAATTGTCTAGTCAGGGAGCTCCTTATAAGCAGCCAGGATGCAGGAACAAAATCTTTCTTTTTTCAAATATGTGGAAAATTCTTTCGATTGAAAGAGTGAAGGGACACTGAATATACAAGCCTACCAAGCATCAGCCATACGTCCATATATATTTTATCAATAAGCGGCTGGAATGCTGGATGATTTCAAACATTTTATGAATTATATAGTTCTTTTGGAGTCTAATAACGTTTTTCAGCCTTCACGTTCGGTCAAAAGGAGAAAATAGAGATTGCCCGTTACTTTCTTCAATTATTGGGTGGGCGGGAGAGACTACATCCAACCAAACTCTCCTTTATGAGCAAAAGCTTGATGCTGCCATGCCAAAAGAAAAGTCAATGTATTTGACACAACCAAAGGTAGGGCCTGAAACATTGAACATGCCAGAGTAACTAATCTGCTTGACCACTAGCACGACATCTAACTATACAAGATCTTTCCAAAGGAAAGTTTACCTTGTAACACTGACCACCCAAAATCAGTGATGAATCATGGACCAATGAAAGAACCAAGCATACAAGGTTTCAAACGAGGGAAGATCTGTTTTGAGAATCTGCCAATGTTTTAAAACCTGTTGCCTTTGGATGTTGACCATTTCAGCGCAACTCTTGGGTGCATCCATTTAACCAATCAATGGATGCAGATCTAAACCTGCCCACAGAAATTATCAACCATAATTTTTTCCTCACCAATACATGAGCAGACTTCCAAATAGCGCAGACACGAATCCATGTGATTCTCCACAAGCTTGCGAGTTGCATGGAGTGGTTTTCAAATGTCTGACTCACATGCACATCTGAATTTTGAGGCTTCACTGATTTAGAACATCAAAGAAGAATTTCTAAATAACTGATCATATAGAAGTATTGGATAACTTACTGTGTATGTGAGAATTGATAGTTTGATACAGCCTGACTTCAGCGCACCAAGATGTTATAAAATCTTGAGCTGGTAAATTTATAGTCCCACATCGCCCAGACTAGAAACAATAATAACATTACAAGTCTATAAATATATGGGCTTGGTTAGTTAACAAAAGATTGGGTCCGGACTTGGGCTTGGTGCAAATCAAGCCTTTAAGCCGGTAAATAAATATTTTTGTAAAAGGGATCTAAGCATCGGTTTAAAAACCGAACCGAACCGAATTTATTGTTCGGTTTGCACCCGGTTTTTGTGATCTATCGGTTGTTGACGGTTTTGATTTTTAGGAACCGAGTATTAACGGTTCGGCTCGAAATTTTACACAAAACCTGACCGAATCGAACCGTGGACACCCCTAGGTATTACACACCAATTTTGATAATTATCAGGAAATCAGAAACTTGACACAAATGCATTGAACCAATCCCAAAAAATAATTAACGAGAAATAGGATAATAATGAGAAATTGCAAGTTGGATGCAACAACATTAACAAGAAATTGGAAAATTGATGCAGCAGTGCATTGAAAATTAATGGGTAACCGGAAAATGGATTAATGGGTAACCGGAAAATGGATGTGAGTGCATCGAACTAATCTCAAAGAATAATTAATGGAAAATTGAAAACTGGATGCAACACTGCAATGAACTAATCTCAAAGAATAATTAAAAGGTAACTAGAAATAGGAGACTGGATGTAAATGCATCGAACTAATCTCAAAGAGTTATTAATGCAAAATCGGAAAATTAGATGCAAATGCATTGAACCAGCCAACATCAAAGAATATTAATGGGAAATTAGAAACTTGATACAAATGCATTGAAGAAATCTCAAATAATAGTTAACGGGAAATCGGAAATTGGATGCAACATTGCATTGAACTAACCTAAAAGAATAATTAATGGGAAATCGAAAATTTGATGCAAATGCATCGAACTAACTTCAAAAAATAATTAGTGGAAAATTGAAAACTGGATGCAACTGTATTGAACTAACGCCAAATAAAAGTTAACGAGAAATAAAAAACTGGATAAAAATGCATTGAACTAACCTCAAAGAATAATTAACGGGAAATAAAAAAACTAGATGCAACTGCATAAACTAACCTCAAAGAAATAATTAACGGGAAATAAAAAAAATTAGATGCAAATGCATCAAACTATCCTCAAAGAATAATTGACGTGAAATTGAAAATTGGATCCAAATGAATTTAACTAACCTCAAAGAATAATTAACGGGAAATTAGAAGCTGGATGCAACTGCACTGAACCAAAGAATAATTAACATGACATCGGAAACTGGATGCAAATCCAGCTAACTAACCTCAAAGAATAATTAATGGAAAATCGGAAACCGGATGCAAATGCATCGACTAACCTCAAAGAATAATTAACAAAAAATCAGAAACTTGATACAAATGCATTGAGTTAACCTCAAAAAATAATTAGTGGGATGAAAATTGAAAACTGGATGCAAATGTAATGAACTAACCTCATAGAATAATTAACGGTAAATCAGAAACTGGATGCAACACTACAATGAACTAGCCTCATAGAATAATTAACGGGAAATCAAAAACTGGATGTAACACTGCAATGAACTAACCTCAAAGAATAATTAACGGGAAACCAGGAACTGGATACAAGTGTATTGAACTAATTAACCTCAAAGAATAATTGACAGACAATCGAAAACTGGATGCAAATGCATTCAACAAACCTCAAAGAATAATTAACGGAAACTCGAAAACTTGATACAAATGCATCAAACTAACCTCAAAGAATAATTAACGGGTAATCGGAAACAACATGAAATTGCATCAAACTAACCCCAAAGAAAAATTAACAGAAAATCAGAAAGTGGATGCAACTGCATCAAACTAACCTCAAAGAACAATTAATGGAAAATTGAAAACTAGATGCAACTGCAAAGAACTAACTTTAAAGAATAATTAACAGAAAATCAGAAACTGGATGCAAATGAATGGAACTAACCTCAAGGAATAATTAACGACAAATCGAAAACAGGATGCCAATGCATGGAACTAATCTCAAAGAATCATTCAGGTGTAATTGAAAACTGGATGTGAATGCATCAAACTAACGTCAAAGAATAATTAACTGGAAATCGAAAATTAGATGCAAATGCATTGAACTAACCTAAAAAATAATTAATGGGAAATCAAAAACTGGATGTTAATGCATTAAACTAATTAAACTCAAATGATAATTAACTTGAAATAGGAAACTAGATGCAAATGCATTGATCTAACCTCATAGAGTTATTAATGCGCAATCCAAAACTAAGTGCAAATTCATAGAACTAACCTCAAAGAATAATTAACAAAAATTGAAAAATGGGAAATCAGAAACTGGATGTAATTACATTGAACTAACCTCAAAGATAAATTAACAGAAAATCAAAAACTGAATACAAATGCAATGAACTGATCTCAAAAAATATTTAACGGAAAATTAGAAATTAAATGCTAATGCATTGAACTAACCTCAAAACATCATTATGTTTATGTGTAGTGAAAATGTCTCGACAAGCATATGATTGGGAATGAGTTGTTATTCAAGTATATTCAATATGAATTTCGCCTCATTGGATATTCTCACAAATTTTTTTTATCAAACTTCTATTATTAAACAACAAAAAGAACTCGAAGGATTTTTATAAAAGTGCGTTATTATTATTATTATTTTATGAAGTGTGGTTTTCATGTTGCAAGAAATTTGGATGAGTGACCAATGTAATATTATTCATATCTCATAAATAGATCTATCTACATAGTTCAAATATTTTTTAGAATAATTTAATATAATGGCACCCGTTCGTAGGACGGGTTCGGAAGCTAATAAACTATTTAAATCGTTAGCTAATCCATGCGCATAGCGAACTCTTGGGGTCGGGTTCAAAAGTCACACTAAAATCCACTTGTTGTTTGTCCGTATACCTCCCCTCTCCCTCTTTCTCCTCTCTTTCTCCCTATCTCTTCTCTCTCTCTCTATCAATTATCTACATTCTCCACCTCCACTACGCACACGCCCACTATAAATCTAGTAAAACGTTGATTAAAACTTTATAAATAGCTAGTAAATTAACTAGCAAAGCCTGGTAAAACCTTTGAGTGAATGATATATAAATTCTCCAAAAGTCAACCCTACCACCTAACTCATCTCATTTAAAACAAACTTACTTGCCAATCAAAAACACTAATATATATTTTTTTTTAATTATTAAATTAGCTTGATTGTACAACTAGAATAAAAAAACGACCATCAAAGAACAAAGCTTGTAGTACCTTTTCTATTGGGCTTGGGCTTAAAAAAGGCTAAAGTTAGAAACACAATCCAAGCCCATGTTGCATTACGCACTTGACACTTGGGATTTGAGGAGACGTAAAACCCAACATAAACCCTTCCACTCTCATTGAAGTAGCAAAAACTGAAGCTTATTGAAATGGCAGTTAAGATAAGATTAGCGAGGTTGGGATGTAGGAACAGACCGTTTTACAGAGTTTTGGCTGCTGATAGTACTTGTCGCAGAGATGGCAAACATCTTGAAGTCTTGGGTTACTACGATCCATTAACAGGTACCACTCAAATTTTATCTTTCATTTTTGTTAGTATCCATTTGTTCATTTTGTAATTTAGTTCTTACCCATTGTTTCAGTTTTATTCGTGCCTATTAATGTTCTTATTTGATCAATAACTTTGTCAATACAATGTTTAACTCAATTATATTTCACTTGTGTAGATGTTATACACTAAGACAATTATTTTACTTGGACACTTTTCTTTCTCACTATACCTTATGCTTATAACTCTGGGAGTGCTAGAAGTACTTTATGGAATAATCTTATTCTGACACATGATGAAAGATTTATCTACTCCTTGGTGTGTATGTTGGGACTTCAACTGTATTTGTCACCTGATGAAAGATTTGGTTTGAGCCTTTGCACCCTAGAGACATCGCACAATTCTTAAGTTGTGTGGGGGTAACTAGTCTCACTGATCTGCATTATTCAGGAAGTTCTTTTACTTGGAATAATAATTCTGCAGGCAGTGACAGGAAATGCACTAGAATAGGTAGATGTTTGGTAAATCTTATGTGGAGTAGTGTGTTTCTTGCATCTGATATGGAGTTTACCACTCAACGTGTGTTGGACCATTACAAGTACCATGGAGAAGCTTTATCCTTTAAGATTCTGCAACTGATGGTTATAATTACCAATTTTTCATGGATGTTGTGAGGGAACCATGGCAGCTACTGGTTCAGGTAAATCCTATATATATCCTACATACAAGCAAAAACTTTTGAAAAGCTTGTTGAAGGATTGATCAAGGAAGAAACTACTCAGATTTGACTAAGGGAAGTGGAGAATCTAGACTTAGATTGTTTGATCTGCAATAGAACTTGAGTCAAGACCATGAGATGTGATCACAATACAGTTGGAAAAAGACGCGAGATTAGAGTATAGTCTGTTACTAAAGATTGAGTATGAAGATGTCAAACAAAGAGCAGGGTGTACATGGCAACTTTTTGGAGACAGATGCAATGCCTACGTCCATAATATTGTAAAGGAGAATAAGAGCAGGAATAAGATATTGTATGTTACAGATGAGAATGGAGTCAAGCATAATGAACCTAACACTCTGGTCAATAGGTTTGTATGTTACAAGCATTGTTGGTTAACAGTTGGAGAAGCTGTTATAGAATCTATTCAGGTAGAGGCAACACAGTGTACAAATGCATTTCAAAGGTTCTTTCCAACAGAATGCAATCTGTTATGGACCCTCTTATAGCACCCAACCAATTAGCATTTGTGCCTGGAAGAAGTATACAAGACAATCTCTTGTTATCATATGAGTTGCTGAGGAAGTATGGCAGGAAGCACACATCTCCTAAATGCTCCTTGAAAGTGGACATAAGTAAGGCTTATGATTCAATTAGTTGGTCATCCATTGAAGCAATGTTGAGAGATTCAAGTTCCCCACAAGATTACAAAGTGGATACAAGCCTATTATTCAACTCCTTACTTCTCTTTGTTAATTGATGGCACTCCAGGAGACCTTTCAAAGGAAAGAGAGTGCTCAGACAAGGAGGCCACCATCTCTCACCTTACTTGTTTGTTCTCATAATGGAAATTCTGCGTTGCAAATTGCTTGATGCTCTTAACTCTAACAAGATTAAGGCTCATCCGAAATGCAAGGGGACTAGGGTAATAAAGTTATGATATGCAGATGATCTTATCGTATTCACTAAAGAGAATAGCAAGTCTAATGCCACTGGACTTAGCATAAACAGTTCAAAAATCAATATCTTGACTAGTGGTCTTACACAAGATGTGAGCAAGGGCTAATGGCAGATGTTCTAGGGGCTCAGATTGCTCAACCTCTTCTTACTTGGATTGCCCCTACTGTCAACTATGGGCTTGCCTCTCTCTGATTGAAAGAGTTACTAGTGAAATTCAAAATTGGAAATCTAGAGTCCTCTCTCATGCAAGAAGGTTGTCCACTCAGTATTGTCCTCTTTTCATGTGTACTGGGCAAAGTCCTTTGTCCTTCATATGACTATACCGGAGCAAGTAGAGAACTCAAGACAGGCTTATACATAGGAAGGTATTGCAGCACTCTAACTGTTGTCTATGTAATTTCTGTAGAGAGAACTCAAAGCACCTTTTTCTTTAGTGTAGTTACACAAGGAAGATATGGCATGATGTCAAGCAATTACTGGGAATCTATGTGAATGCAGCCAATGGTAATTATGAGTGGATACGTACTATGAAGTTGTGTACTGGTTATTCTACAGAGAGTGAAGTCATAAAAAAAATTATTTGTGCAACTATAAGTTACATATGGACTGCGAGGAACTTCAGAAGGTTTAGAGACATGGTGCAAGACTGGCAGGTGGTAAGAACTAATATCATTAATGGTATGTTGCTGTATCTACAAGGACATTTGACTACTGCTAAAGGTACTTTACAGGACAGAAAACTTCTTAGACAGTCTTGGACTTCAAGTGCAAGTAACAGAGGAAACCATTATGATGTATATGGGTTAAACCTATGCATGGCTATGTAGAATTGCGTCCAGATGGTGCTATGTCAGACTCAAGGAGTGGTATAGGAGGATTGATCAGCAACAGTACAGGTGAAACATGTTGGCTTACTCTGGAGCTAGGGGCACTAGATCAGTGCTCTACCAAGAGCTTAAGACCATTCGTATTGGTCTTCACTCTTTAGGGATGTAGCTGCTAGATAAGAAAAAGTCATTGTAGCAACAACCTCTATGCTTGCTGTGCAGATCTTGCAAAGGCTACAAAGGACAACATGGTACTGTGAAAATGTGGTCATAGCTATTGAGTAGCTTGTGGAATGGTTTACTGATGTTATTGTCCTGTAGGTATATAGGGAGACTAACAGATGTGCAGACTATTTGGCTAGTCTTACTAATGATAACTCTTTTGAGTTTTTTTGTGCCTCCACTATGTTTGGAATTAACAAAACTAGTGGAGAATGATAGGAATGGTGAAATTTTTACAAGGAATTAAAACAGGTTGGGGTCTGCCCAACGGTAAAAAGCTTTATTCAAAAAAGAAAATGAAAAAGAAAAAGTCAGTGGTGGTCTACTTGTTTATTGTACAGCTTTTATGCTACATTAAATATTTTGTTTGTATTTAATTTTAAATATCCTTTTGAGTAGTTTGATTATTGTTTTTATGATTAATTTGGCTTTCTGTAGGTCAAGATGGCGGTAAGCGAATGGGGCTCAATTTTGACAGAGTAAAGTAAGTGTTCTCTTCCATTTTACACTTTTTTCTTCTACCCTTTGTGTAGTTCAACTTCATTTGACATAGTCAAAAAGCAGCATATTACTTTAGAAATGTCAATCTTGAGCATCGAAGTTTCATTCCTTTTTTTCTTTTGTGGGTGTCAACTCTGTGTCTCTGTAGTTTTACTTTTATTATGAGTTCATGGAAGCATTATCTTCTGGAAATTCCTTGTCGCATGTACTCTGATAAGCCTGTGTGTGGGGATGAATCCATTCAATGGTTCTTTGAGTAACTCAATATGAATATGTAGAGAATGACTGTATTAAGATGAACTTTAGAACTTTGCATTGATGCTCCTGGTGACTGGCAAATGAAAATAGATGGTCCGGAGTCCTTTTTCTTAGATATTCAGGTCTAGTAGATAGTCAGACCACCTTTTGTCTTGGTACAGTTAAAATAGATAGGCCTGCCACTTTGTCTTGGTACAGTTAAAATAGATAGGCCTGCCACTTTGTCAAGTACGCACATGAGAATGGTTTACATTTGACTAATTATGTTCTTTTTTGGGGAGAACAATCTCGTAGGAACCTACAGTACATCAGCCATACTGAACTTAATATAACGTTCTGGCAGCCCTCATATTTGGAAAGAAGTGTTGGACAATGACTATTTTATTGTGTCACTTGCATGATTTTAGCATAAAGGGCTAAGTGGCTAACCATGTCCAGTTTCAATGATATTCTTAAACTAGGTGTTAACTAAATATCACAACAGTTTAACAAAATGCACCTAAGCTACAGCCTCTTTAGCAGTTGAAGAGTCTTAAGCCTCGCGGTAATGAGGCGTATGTCTCAATACCAACGCCTCAATGCTTATTGATACTTAAGTATCAGTACATGAAGCCCTATTTTCAGCTCTCCTTATTTTTATTTTTATTTTCTTTGAATCTAGAATACATTTTATATGATATCCCCTTTTTTTTGTTATTGAAAAGCAAACCTGTATTTTAATTTTAAATACTGCATATAAGTCCCACTCTATAGATAGGCAAAGTTGCCCTAAACCCTTATTTAAAACAATCAGCTTTGCCTCCACCCTTTAGAACTATAAGCCTAAGTCTCAGGAATCACTTGGACTCTCAGGAATCTTCAGAATTGCTATATTGCCTAGTAATTATTATTTTTTATTTTGACATTTTACTTGTGGAGCATCTATAGCCACAGTATTGTTCCTCATAATGTTGTGTCTCTTCATCTCTTTCTTTTCTAGAGCTTTCTTCTATGCAGCTCGTTAGTGTCACTGACAAGGTAAAAGTAATAGCCTTAATAGCTTTTGTGTAAGCTTGTTCAAATGACATTTTTTTTATTTGTTTATTTTTATTTTTGTATATATATATATTTATTTATTTCTCTTAATTTCTTTATAGTTCTCCTCAAATTTTCCAAGAACTTTTTTTTTCCTCATGGAGGCTTCCGCCCCGAAGCTTAAAGGTGTGTCTTTAGTAGCTAAACTGTAAAAAGAAAATTATACTACGTCCTTTAACCGGTTAGAGGAGGCACTAGGGTAGCAACAGCCTTGACTGGTGGTGTTAGTAACGATGGGATGATACATCCTCCGAGGCACCACATGGTTTGTTATGTCTTTGTGATTGTTCTTCCATCCTGTACAGATTTTCGTTATTACCCCGTTCATGCCTAACAACTGGTTAGTCCCTCACTAATAAGACGAGTTCTCCTTTAATTGCTTTTGGATGGCTCTTGCCTTTTACCTTACCGATCTATGCTACCATAGAAGTTGTCTTTTAGTGCTTTCCTGTGTACTTCCTGACTGCACATTTTTGCTGGTACTTTTCTTGTTATTAAACCGTCTATATAATTTAAAGTTTGCAGGCTGGAAAACGAGATATATTTATTAGGAACTAGAACATTAAGGAAGCAAGTCTATTAGAGACTACAACTTGAAATAATCCATATCCAAATAAAACATTAAGGGTGTGTTTGTTAACTGGCAAATGAGGGTGGCTAATTGTATTTTCCCACTAGAAGTATCATTTGCCAGTGTTTGAGTGTATTTAAGGGCCCTGGCAAACACTTATTTAAAATTAGCCGGCAAATCAAATTATCCCACTAGAAGTGGGAAAATAGAAAACACCTCCCCCCAAAGTTGAATTAGTCACCCGGTATTTTCCCAATATAGTAGGAAAATAGAAACAACTCTCCCTCTCGATCTCTTTTCTCTCTTTCTCACTGCCAATAGAAACAACTTTCCCACTCGATCTCTCTTCTCTCTTTCTCACCGCCGCCTCTCATTAACTCGCTCTCTTTTCAGGTATACTCTCTCATCTCTTATCTCTCTTCTCTCTTCTCTCAATCTCTTTTTTCACTATTAATTGATTAGTGGGTGTTGTTTTTTGTTCTTGTTTGATTTTTAGAATTTTTTTTTTTTAGTGATTTTTGGACTTCGTTTAGTCATTTCAATTTGTTTAATTTCGTTACATTCTCTGGTTTTCTATTTTAATTTTTTAAAATCTTTAGATGGCAGGCCTATGTTAGTATGTTTAGATGACCTTCACACTCTTATCATCTTATGTCCCATATACACGTATTCAAATAGTGCAAGAGGAAAATTCTCTTCAACACATTCCCTGATGGCCTGGTCAAAATAATTTGCGTAGTTTTGTCATTTATTAGTAACACTTAGCTCTGGCTGTACGGCTGTGCCGGCAATCCTAGAATGGAACGTTCACACTCGTGGCAAAGGAATACTATAAATACACTCCACGAGTTCTTGCATTAAGCATTCAGTCCAAGGTCTACAATACATTCAAAGTTAGCAGTATCCTAACTAACTGCTCATTAAGTTGCAATGGCTTCTAAGAGTTTGTTTGTGGTCCTGATCCTTGCCATTGTTGTCCTTCCAAGTGTGGTTCTTGCCACAGATTTTATCGTCGGAGATCAGGTGGGGTGGACATTTGGGTTCGATTATCAAAATGGAAGACTGTAGAAAGGTATTCGGCTATGGTATGTTTGGCAACCTCATGGAGGAACGACTCATCAACTGTAGAAGACTGTAGTGCACTTACCTAAATGTCAAAGCCCTTTGCAGTAACACGTACCTAAGCTTTGCAGATGGATGATAGATGGTGTTCAGTGGAAGAGAATTGAATAACAGTAACACACCTATGGTCTTGGACAGCTTCAAAGCAATGACATGATTCAAAAGGCGATGCTCTCAAGAATTTGCTCATATATTTAGGTGCAAGCTAGGAGCCTGCAGTTATAATGTACTTGGGTACTAGGCGTAATCAGGCTCGATCTATTAGAGCTGGACACATGCTCGATCTATTATTGAAAGATCTGATGAAATCCAAACAATAAACAGAATCAACCATAATTTTACACCAAAAGATAGTATTCTCTCCGACTGACGAAATACCATATATATGCATGTGAGCATGTCTAAGCTGCACTAAGGACCAACTTATTGCAATGAACTAAGGTGCTCATAGAACAACACTATAACGGCAAGAAGCGCCACCACTGCTGAATCTCCACATTTGCTGCAGGAACATATTGATTTCAAATTCGGAATCCACAGCCCCTTCACAACCTTTGTTAAACTGTTACTACAAGACTGAAACATATATAACATATGCATTTTGTTGCATTTGCTCCTACTTTGTGTGAAATAAGATATAATGTTGAGTTGTATTGTCTTTAATTATCTTTATTTTGTATTTTAGTTTTAGTTTTTATTAGACTATATTGAGTTTGAAAACAAAATATATATATATTTCCAAAAAGAATTATTTGCCATGGAAAAAAAACCATGTAAACAAACACTGGCAAAATTGGTAAATTTTATATTTTCCCACTAGAAATTTTTGCAAACAAACACTGGCAAACTGAAATTTTCCCACTAAAATTTTGAGCAAAAACTCTAGTGGGAAAATGCTGGCAAATCTAATATTTTCCCACTAGAGGTTTGCCACTAAACAAACACACCCTAAGAGTGGAAAGAACAGAAGTAGGTCCCCAGTTATGCAAATTTATTCTATAGTGGCAGCAAAAAAGTTGATGAATGTTCGCTTCAATCTTGTTGTGTTTGCTGGTGAGGTCCTTACCCGCAAAACAAGAAACCTTAGAAAAACTGCAACCTCGGTATTCCTGAGCATGCACTTTTTCTTGTGAACCATGCAACTGCTTGAATGAAAAGGTTTGCAGGGTTTGTGTGTTTGGCTAAACAGCCACCATATATCTACAGTGCACACACTCAAGTTGTTCCCTTGTCACTTTTTTTCTTTTTCTTTTTCTTTTTTTCTCTTGATTATAACTTTCCTTGTCTTGTGTGCCTATATCTTCCAATTGCTTGAAGGTACTGGTTGTCAGTTGGTGCCCAGCCATCAGAACCTGTTCAACGCATTCTTTTCCGAGCTGGAGCTCTGCCTCCACAGCCAATGCTTGCAATGGAACACAAAAACGGACCCCATGAAATCCGTCCAATAGATCCTTTGAATGGCAAGTTTCTGGTTCCCAAAAAGCGTGCTGATAAAGATGAGATGTTGAATATATAACAGCCAAAAAACTGAAGTTCCTCCTCTCTTTTTTAAATCTTTGGATGTTCTAGTCATACTTGGATCACAGTGAAGAGCCTGATTCTGGATCGCATTGTAAACATTAGAGCTGAGCAACTTTTGGTGGAAAGTGGGTGTTCTTCATGTCTGGGGTCTTGCCGTCTTGGTAATCTGAGTTCTTGTATCTGTATGGTAAAGGATTCTAGATTTCTTCTTCTTTGTGTGCCTCCTTTTCTTTATGGAGAATCGTGGATTTCATTTGAAGCTTTTGTTTTATAAGATGGATGTGGCTACTTCCTTTTTTATGTGGTTAATACTCAATTAATAAGAAATTTCAATTGAAATGCCGTAAGCCATAGTTGCACAAGGTAGAGAAATCAAAAAAATTATGCTAGAACTCACTGTTCAAAATGCCGTAAGCCATATTAGCACAAGTTAGAGAAATCAACAAATTTATGCTAGAGTTCATTGTTCAATCAGAAAGGAATGAAAGATATTGCTTCTCAATGAGGCTATCCTTGTTTCAGAAAATACTAAACCCAAAGATACTGTCTTTAGCTTAGGGGGGTGGCAAAGCAAAGTAGCCCTTTTAGACTTCCATGGGTAACACAAAATTCTTTCACCTCACCTGTGAACCTTCAGACCACAATATTTAGCTATGGCCCCTACCTGTGAATGCTCCCTCTACCCTCATCCACGCGATAACCCCGAGATCATAACGAAGTACCTTGGAGTTCTAGAATCTAGACAATGAAAATGGCATTCACAAGTCCTATAGGATACTGTCTCGTGTTTTTCTGTCTCTTCTCTCGCTCACTCTCTTGCTCCTTTACAATAACAAACAACTGCCCCCATACAATATGGCCTGGCACGCTCGCCGGTGCAGGAACACCACAACTTTCAATGACTGGATTTGAGTTAAGTTCTGGGCAAAGCGTCAGTATACCATCTGTTCCAGGATGGTCAGGTCGAATTTGGGCCAGGACAGGATGTACGTTTGATGAATCTGGAGCCGGCACATGCCAAACTGCAGACTGTGGGGGAAGGTTAGAGTGCAATGGAAATGGTGGAACACCACCTGCATCACTTTTCGAGATCACCCTCGGGAAGGGAGACAATAAAGATTACTACGACGTCAGCTTTGTCGACGGCTATAATCTGCCACTTGTTGCCACACCATTTTCGATCAATGGTAGCTGTAGTGCGACGGGCTGTCTTAATGATCTTAACATTGGTATAATTTCCGCTATTTTCATGCATAATTCCATGGTCAAATCCGTCGTTCAATCTATATCATCTAGGATGTAAACTGTAAAGGACCTCGCTTTCTTTTTCAATTTTGCACATTTTTAATGTTAATCTTTAAGCATATACCATGAACGTATCCCCATGACTAGGAATCTAGGATTACAATAGCCATGACTAGGATTCACAATGCATATTCTAGTTAGTTTCTATTTCTTTTACGTTTTGAGTAAATGACAATGTAATGGATTGTTCGTGATTGGACTTATAGTAAACCATCGTATTTCAGGTTGTCCAAAAGAACTGCAGGTCATCAACAGTGTTGACGCCAGTGACATTGTCGCGTGTAAAAGTGCATGCGAGGCATTTAGGCTCGATCAGTACTGTTGTAGTGGGGAATATGCAAACCCAACATCTTGCAAACCTTCATTCTATTCAACCCTCTTCAAAAGGGCTTGTCCAAGGGCCTACAGCTACGCATTTGACGATGGCACAAGCACTTTCACATGCAATGCCTACGACTATACCGTAACTTTCTGTCCCTCCATAAATGGGTGAGATCTCTGCCCCACACGTAAAAATGTAAAATGGCTTCTACCATCCTACTGACTACTTTTTAAGGACACAGCAAGTTTGATCAGAAGGGCTTCAGCATTTACTAACAAAATTTCCGTTAGTTAACCAATATACAAAACTAATCCATAACGAATTCTAGGCATACAATACTTCCTATATTCTTCTGAAAATCTATTTTTTTGCAGAGTGAGACAATCAAATAGCGCACCACCTCCTCCTCTGCAACCCTCAGCTCCTGCTTTACTAAACAGTGAACGAAATTATGAAGAAGTTGACGGATTTGACTCCGCAGCTAACATTAAATCATTTCAAACGTCAATCATTTTCCTTGTGATCTTCAACTTCTTGGCTATCTGAACTCTTGACCTCCTAGGTTGCCATCATGATTGCACACCTTACATGCTATGGGATACACTGATAAGAAAATCCATGAAAAACGTTAGTTGGTGAACAATACCATAGAAGATATAAATCGGTGACATAAGATTCTTCTTCTGTAAGCAACGGGAAAGTGAAACATAATTTTCGCCTACACATACAAGCTGACAAGAATGTAATTCTTATGTAGATGAAAGACATATTGTATATTCAAGCTTCGTGGGTATCAATAAGACCTAATTTACAGGTCTATATACAAGAGTATACGTGCAAATAATTTGGAAGATGGAATTACATAGATCAGTTTGACTCTTATCCTAATTTATTTTGGTTTAATCTATGACATCCAAGCAGGTTAGAGAAACCTTTAGCACTAAATATGTTCAAAACAAAGGACATGCAACAAAGTTAAATAAGAAGAAAAATGCAAGCCATCTGTACAATTCTTATTATTTAAATTTCATATTGTACTTTTCTTTTCTTTCAGAGGAATATAATTACCATTGATACATATGGTTTAATTAGTTGTTAAATTATAAGGAGAGACACTTACAGTCATCTTTTATTTCCTAGCATTTTTTGCTTTCTTTGGACCTTGAGTTTTCCTTTTTCCCCTCTTAGGGGGATCTCCAGCTATTTTGGCCTTCTTTCTTGTAGTCCCCTGCACAGAGACTTCCAAGGTTAAGCATATAAATGCAGGACGATATCATGCATTATGCCTTTAATGGAAGGCTGTATGTAAAACGGGTATAAAGTATACCACTGCTTTCCCAGCTTTCCCATTACTCTTTCCATTATTTAGTTCGTCAGCTTCATTATTCTGATCACTTTGGCGAGCATTGCGTTTAGGAACTTTGTCTGTCTCCTCTTCCGAATCAAATGAGAATCCATCAAGTGTACCTATTCAAAAGAGAAGGCTAAATATAATGGGAACAAAAGCAAACTGCAGAAGCATAAGCATTGTATAACATAGCCAGTCAATGATTTAACAATGACTGGCGTAATATAGGTCTCTAAGGTTCCAAAATGTTATTCTCTTGCAATACATGCCAGGTCCCAGATTAAAGGTGCGGGATTTTCAGGAACACTGTGACAACTGACACATGATGCATCACAATTGTCTTGATGTTATTAAAGGAAGTGTCCAGGAGTTTACTCTATATAGGTAACCTGGTCAAGTTCTTACTTGCATAATATTGAATGTTGTAATGTGATTAAACAAAGCTCATGCTGAAAAAGTTAGAGCGAATATGAGACCTTCAATCATGGTTTCTGCCTCGTAAACATTTGATATTGGTTTGAGTTGAATGAAGTCATTCATGACGGCCTCTATCTGTCAAGAAGAGAGAGATACTTATAGACCTATTTTGTTATACAGAAATCCATGCCTCATCTGGAAGACTTAGAAGTAAAATCTAAACTAATCATGCAAGATTATTTTCTTTTAACATTAGCATGGCATCAGAAGGGATCACTATGCAGCACGGAACCAGATAATGGATAGACATACCTTTGCTTCTGCCTGATTAAAGCTAACCTGAAGAAAAAGAGCTCCACGTTATTTGTAATGGGAAGCAGTTGGTACATATATAGACATACTTACTTTAGATAAATATGAAATCACCTGCATATTACTTCATTTAGGATCCTAATCTTGCAACAAGCCCCCAAAGTCGACGTTCTCGTGGGCCCAGTCTAATTGAACTGGCCATATGATAGTCCTTTCAGTATTCAGTGACTTATATCATGCCCTTACATTATACATTAATACGAAGCCATTTTAATCCCCTTGGCCCTAGGCTACCCTACCAAAACTCAAACCTTTGGACATGGGATTGGCTTTCATACTAAATGTTAAGTTTAAGTAACAAGCCAATGATTCTTGAAGCCAAGGTGTGACCAGAAAGCTAGTTACTTGGCCTAAAATTAGGATCCTAACAAGAGACAAAATCATGTAAAAATGTGAGATGGAATTGAGTGACATACAACGCAGAATGTTCTGGATGGAACAATTGTTGTTTTGTATATGGTCCCTGAGAAAAAATTAACAAAATTTATTAAATTAGAAAGTAATAGAAGGTCGTTAAGTATAAAAACCTGCAACAAAAATGAAGAGTGACCCTTCAAACTTGTGATGATAGGGCGAAAGATATACAAAAGCTTGAAGCAAAAAGGAAAACATACAAGTAAAATAATATAAATAGATAAATAAATATAAATAAACAAATAAATAGAATCGACAAACTAAACTGTTACAGCACTAGACTTTGTATGTAGATATATTTCATTAGCTCCATTGATAATGAGATAGCTTTTTCTTTTTTCTTTTTGAGGAAGCTCCACATTAGAGTGGTGCTTTGGCGGACCCCTACCTGTTTATTAAAAACAATGGTGAAAAGGGAAGAGGGGGGGGGGGTGAGGGGGGGGGGGTTTAACCTTCCCTACAGACACAATAAAAAGTGACTACTTGATAAGATAGTTGTTCAAATTAAGTCAGTACTCAGTGACATGAAATTTTAACGCACAATAAAAAACGACTACTTGATAAGATAGCTGTTCAAATTAAGTAAGTACTCAGCGGCATGGAAGTTTAAGCTAATAGAACCACTATCACGGTCAGGCTGATTACATACAAAAGAAAACATGAATGGAAACATTGATTTTCATGCAAGTCAAGAGACGGAAAAGAGTAAAATGAAGCACATCATACCTTTTAAATCTAATAGCATTTCAGGATCTCCAGATAGGTCATCTGTAATGACTACTCGGCCAACAGCACCAACATCTCCACTCATGTCTATGGACTCTCCTTCACACTCAACAAGTGCCTGCATATATACAAAAATTTAGGAACAGGAACTTATGTCTTCTCCCTGAAACACAGAATGCCTAAAAGGAAGAGGAACGTGAGAGAACTAAGATATACTGACAGCGGATGTAATATCTGTGTGTAATTGATACTGCTATTTTATACTCAGACAGCCTCGTGTGACATAGATAATGCCCATGCAATACCCTAAACATGGTCCAATGTCCAAACAAGGGACAAAAACATGACATCAGAGGTCATGTGGGAAGGCTCCAGTCATAGGGAGCAACCGAAGTAGCATACGTTGGTAAGAAAACCAGTATGCTAATGTTTACCTTGTTAAAATTCACCATGCAGGCATTACAAGATTGCACGAAAAAAGAAAGATGCCTCCCAGGTATGAGTGTATGACATATATTGAAAGTCAACAATGGAATAGAAGTGGGGAGATGAATTGAGACTGTGGAGAACACAGCATATACGCAATCGGTGACAAAGCAACAACTGATGTCACCATCTATCTAAATTGAAGCTTATAGTCACCCATTCTCCTTAGTGCTTACAATTGTACAAGTTCCACATACTTACATAGGCAATAGATTCTTCCTAACAAATACTTCTAAACAACTGCAAGATGTGGCTGTAAGCATTCTGGAGGATTTAAAGGGTCTGTATGGAATATAAATTTGTAAAACAAAAGGCATGTGTAGCATTTTTACGTGGTTTAGTTTTTCTAAAGTGCTTTTACTCCTGAAATTGTGTTAAACATCTTGACAAATTTACTCAAGCAGTCAACCCAACTTATCATAAAAAGAGGATGCCTATTACCTTTGACCGCTGAACTTTCTCAGACATCACTAGTGGCAACCTTGAGGACACCTGCGCAATAGTATATTACAATTGTTGATCGCATAAGCTATTTAACAAGGGACAAAGTTTTTATAAGTTTTAACATCTTACATGAGGCTCAACAGGCTTCTTTGGTATATCTTCCTTCACGGCCTCCTCTTTGACATCATCCCCTGAATCACTTGCAAGAGCACATTAACTTAAGAATTTATACACTACAATCCATAAAATTAAATCAGTAGTAGTGTACAAATAATATGTTCCAACCCATCAAAATATACCTTTTTGTTTTGGAGTTTCAACCTTCACTTTGGTTTTCGGAGACTTATTAGACTTTGGAGGCTTACTGAATGGAGAATCTTCTCCACTATGAATAAGAATAGTCTTTTCTTGATCCTTGTCAGTCTTCTCGACAACTGGTTCTTCATTATCACTGATATCATCCTCTCCAATAAAACTATTAGTTGGTGAAGGCTCAGAATCCGATGATAATGATAAAAATGCCTTTGTGGGTGCCTGTTCAACAAAATAAAATACCCTTCCGATTCCGATCAATAAAGCAATCAAATTAATACAAAAGGAAGACAGGTGTGGTGTCTCAAAATTCTATTCTCTTCACACATAGTATTACTACAATCAAAGATCGGTAAAGTGAGTTCAACTTTCTAATATCAGATTATAAGCAGCTTTTACAAATAACGAATTATAAAATAAACTATGTAGAGTATGTTTATACCTGAAAGCTTTGCAACCAATCTGGAGAAGCTTCGCGGGAGTTGCTCATTTCTATTTTTTTTTTTTTTTTTGGGTTTTCAAGTCTGTATATGTTACTCCAAATATCGTGAGCCAGGATTGTTTATCGGCTGGACCATGGTCTAAAGTCTAAACCCGATTTGATCCTAAGCGAGTATCAGTCGGATAGCAGCAGTAATGTGTAGGTCCATACTTAGGCTAAATTGTTTGCCCACAGATTGTCTTTCTTACTAATTAAACTAAACACCGTAGAATTTAAAAGATTCAAAGACATCTTAATATGTCCCAAAATTGGCCTCCACGCCATTTTCCAGCTTCTATCTCAATCCTGGACCATCTGCATCACTCTCTTTGTTTCACCTTCCAAGATGATATATATCTCAGTTGATATTGTTTAGCGAGCTCTACAGCTAGCCCAGCGGCCCTTATGTGTGCCTCTTCATTTGTTTCCACCTTCCCTTTTTGAGTCGCAGCAGCCACACACTTACCTCCCCAGTCCCAGAAAACACCCATACTTTTAGTTTTATCAAGAAAATCAAAGCAGCTCACCTTATGGGTGCCATGAGGGGGGGGAGTCCATTCCATTTCTACAACACGTTTACTAATAGTATTAATACTATTGTGTGGCTCAGCAGAAATCCAGTCACTCCATGTTGAGAATGTTTTGTTCAGAACCACCTGCATGTTTAATAGCAAGTCCAATAGGGAGCAGCTACAATGGGCTACTAAAATGTGTCACATAGGCCCTTTAGCAGCTCCAGACAAATTTGGCCGCCCAAATTCGAAAAACAAATCCAATTGGGACTTTTAGCAGTTGTTAAATTTGAGATACGAACGGGAGAGTTTCTACCGTTTGTACGTTAAATTGCAACGGACGGCATAAACTCTCCTGTTTGTCTAGTTCAGACATCCCAACAGCTATAAACGGTTAGTTTTTCTGAAATGGCAAATTTATAACAACTATTTCACACAACTCTCTCATCATTTGCTCCCAATTCTCATACAATTTATATCTACTCCAACTATAACAATCACTACTCCAAGTAAAACAATTGATCCAAATGAACATGCAACCACATCAAAATGAAATAAATCTACAAGGTCCGCAAATTTTTCAATTCAAAAAGACGAGGTTCTTTGCAAAACGTGGATATATGTTAATGAATATCCAATTGTTAGTGCGGGAAAACGAGCCACACACTATTGAGAGAGAATATTAGAGGAATTTCAAGAGAAAGTTGGCGAAAACAACAAGAGAAGTAAGGATTCGGCGTTCATTCGATTTGGACACATCCAAAATGCTTACAACCGGTGGGCAGGAATTATCTTCTTTTCGGAAAGGATCGTAAGAAGTGGCACAACGATCCAAGATCAGTTAGTCGAGGCAAAAACAACATATATGTTGGCTCATAACACACACTTTCAATTTGAGCATTGTTGGGCCCCCTTCAATGATAGCCCAAAATGAAATGAAGAATTGAAAAGTCGGTCCACAACTACATCGAGAAAACGAACCAACGTCATTTTTAATATAGATGATAAAGTTGTGCCTTCAACACCCACAACACCATCAGCAACTCTTGGTAGCGTTCCAATTGATTTATTTCTTACACAAGTTATGGATGGAAGTAGAGGTGGAGGTGGAGGTGGAAGTGGAAGTGAAAATGCAAGTGGAAGTGAAACCAAGAAAAAATGACCACCGAGAACAAGGGGTGAGAAAGAAAGGAGAAGAGAATTACAAGATGATAGATAAGTATTTGGTACAAATGACGAATGCCACCGCCGATAGGGTGAAGATGATGGAGTTCAAGAAGTGGAAAGAAGACAACAAAATATTCGCACAAGATATTTCTACTCTTTAGCCAAAAGTTGTTGAATACTTCAAGACGATGAAAGTGGAGATAATTCGCCAAAGAAGAGAGAGTGGAACGTTTGGAACTCCAAGTGGTACTTCTAGTGGGGGTGGTGCTTCTACTACTTAGATTAATTTCAATGTTGTTTTAGTTATTTCATTTGCATTGTTGTTGTTAGTTCATTTCCAATATTGTAATTTCAATTTTAATTTGAATTGTCTTGAAAAAAATATAAAATCAAACATAGATAATTCTCAAACTATATAACAAACATTAATAATACTCAAACTACAAACATAGAAATACTCATACTACATTTCTTGATCTGCACGAAATTGTCAAAGGTGATTAATGAGGTCAACTCTTAGTTGAACATTAGTTTCTCTGCTCTGAATGTGACGAAATGTGTTGAGTCTTCTTGCAATTTTCTCATTTTGATTCCCGACAACATGCAATGCAACTGGTGGCTCCCAATCCATGTCAATTTGTCAATCTTCGATATCAATCTCTCGTTCATTATCGACAATCATATTATGTAAAATTATACACGTCTTCATTATCCGATTAATGTCATCCCTACTCCACATTCGCGTCGGCCTCTTGATTATCCCCCATCTAGCTTGTAAGACACCAAATGCACGCTCCACATCTTTGCGACACACTCCTTGCATCTTAGCAAAGAATCTTCTATTTGAGTTGTTGGGTGAGGGATTATTTGTACAAGTGTAGCCCATTTAGGATAAATCTCATCGGCTATATAGTAACCAATTTTTATTGGTGACTATTCACGGTGTAATTGCAATGAGGAGCATCACCACGCATAAGATTATCAAAGAGGTGAGAACGTTGAAGCACGTTGACGTTGTTGTTTGAACCCGCCATACAAAAAAAAACGTGTCAAATCCACAAGTCTTGATCGGCAACGATTTTCACCTTATGCAAGTAGACGTTGAATGCCTTCTTCGTTTGGAGCCCTCAAATATTCTTTCTCGAAGACCACCAACATGACATCACAAAATACCTCGAGCTTTCGAAAATGGTGCTCTTTGCGATTTGAACGTATTCATCCAACGCATCCGCACCACAACTACATGCAAGCAACCACCTTTTGCATACCCGTCAAACATGGTTTTCCAATGCCATCAACCGTGTATGTGAAATACTTGTCATGGTCGGAGACGGCTTTCAAGATTCGGAGGAAGAGATGGTGGTGCATCCTAAGCCTCCTATGGAAGATATATCAAGGGGATACTTCGGGTATTGCACGAAATAATCCCTCATAATCCTATTGTGAGCGTCAATTCGATCATGATAAATATAATTTCTATCGGGGACCGAGCCTCGATGATCACGAGTAATTTCGTGTATGTCTTGCAACAACGAGAAAATAGGTACGAACATGTTCTCATCGTGCATGTGAGAAGAAAAGTTGCAAAGTTGATAATAGTAATGCAAAAAGTGTGAGTGAAGGCAAAGTTGATAAATTTATGATCTATAAAGTTGACACAATAAATGAGGTTGGTGGTTGAAGAGTTGATGGTTAAGGAGTTGAGGGTTGAGGTTTTGATGACAAGTAAATGCATGTGAGTGAAAAATTGGTTGAATTTGGCTAAGTCTATATCGTGGTCGGGTTAATGCGAGTGCGAAAATGCGGACGGACGACGCGATTGTCCAATCATCCGTCCATTTAGTTAAAACAGGAGACAGATGACATAGTTTCTGCCATCTATACATAAATAACCAACAGACGACAGGAACTATGTCGTCCGTCTCCCGAAACTTATTATGACAGCTGTTAACGAAGGTCTTAACTTTGGCTGGGTTTTTGACTCATTCCAAATTTAAGACCCTTAACAGCCCCATTGGAATGACATTTTTGTAGTTGAGTGCTATATTTGTGTTTAACATCCCATATAGCCCCCAATTGGACTTACTCTAAGCCTAACTTCATTCTCATATTTTCTGAAGCAAACAAAAAACATAAAAACAGAGATTATCACCAGCAGACTCCATGTTAGAAAAGAACTAAAACCAACTGGAAGCTTCAAAAGCTTCATTGTCCACTCTCAAGCCCAACCTAGAACAGAACCAGATCCTAGCAGTCAATAAAAAACAGGTGGATATCAGTTTCCACACTAGCACCGCATAGGATGCAAAAATTATCAATCCCAAAATGATCATGGCCATCTTCCAGACAAACATTTTCTCTCTTGAAGACTTGAAACTAATTACGTACGTGGTTTTCAGAGACAAGCTTCAAAATTTGGTATAATTTTTTTGTTTTTGGTACCAAATTTTGTATAATTGAAGAAAGATACAAATCAAAATGAACTTCTTCCATCAATCAATCTTGAAGTAGTACTTATACCGTTGTTTAGTCCCCGATATTTAATTACAAAAAGAATCCACGGTTCGAAGACAAAAATTCGAAGTTGTACCGTACCACTCAGTTTTAAAACCTTCCTTCTATATATTAATCCTACACATTTTGTGTTCTTGGTTTGAATATAAATACATGAGATTATCAATTCCAATATTTACTTCCATTCAAGTTTATGACATAATCAATTTTGCATGCACCTGAACTAAACGTATGAAGATGCCATGCTCAACGAGAGCAGACATCTTACAGTTGGTAATTGAAAACAGCTGCTGCAAGAAATGGAAATGCAACACTTAAAGGCGTTGCAACCAACCATTGCTCAGCCTACTAACTTGACGCACCAGAGATGAGGTATTATTGAGGAACCTAAGAACCATAGCTCATTTGTCTGAAAATACTCAGAGATGAGGTAATTATAGCACCTTGAACAACTAACGGTAACCCAAGTACATTAACCTAATTCTGGTTTGGTTGTAGGCGCCTGCATAAGTAGATATCTTTAAGCTCAATCATCGAGCATGAGTAAGAAAAATTGAAGTGTGTTTCCAGACAGCGATTGACAAATAGCTTATCCAACCTTAAAAGACAAGCTATAACACAAAGGTAGTAGCAAATCATAAATAATCATAAACAGTAGCAAGAAGTTCAAACATGTCCTCCACAGCTCTCGATATTCCTATTAGATTTACCAACCAAAAATCCCTGGTTTCTAACAAACAAAGTGCTTAACTCATTAAGAATGCACTCAAAACGTAGCACCTTTGAAACTCCCTCCTATTCTTAATGGGATTTAACATATTCCTGAACAATGTTAAGACCCTCAGATTCTTCTCCGTAATCCTGAAAACCGATTAGAGATATCAATTAAAAGCTATTTGAGGTTATTTTGTTAAAGGGAATAGCTTGAGTACAATAAGGAACAAGGGAGACTATTACCTTCACAACAACAATCGAGCATCCAACCACTTTCCTTGCCTTTCCCTCAGAATCAATCTTGCACAACTGTGATACAAGGTAAAAAGCTAGCCTTCAGAAAAGAGTTGGAAATGTAAGCTACTCCAATACCTGACTCTAGACACATGAATATTGGCGAACATTCATAAGCACTACGCATGCCTGATATAAGACTGAGGGTCCCATGTGCATACAGAAGTCCACGTGAATAAAGAAGCACTACCAAGCTTCCCTTCCCACTAGTGCTTATTATAAATTTAACATGATCGATTTCAATAAAGTGAATGGTTACTAAAGTTAATAATATTAGTGGGTTAGTTATTATCAGACTAGTAGTAGTGGTCAGGTAAGGTAGTGGGCAGTTCCTTGTAGTGACCATTACATGGTTACATGAACTTGTATTTAAGGCTTGTGAGTTAATAAAGAGGGTAAGCTGATTATTGTAATTGTTTGCACAACAGTGTGAATTGGAGGCGGTTCCCTCAATAGAACCAATTGGAGTTTACGGGGTTTTCTCGAATTAATCCCATCCTAGCTATCATCTTTCCTTTCTTGCATTTTAATTTCCGATACAATCTAGTTTGATTGTATCACTTTCAGTCGTGCTTTATGGGAATTCACAAATCGAGGAACAATACAATAAATGAACTGGGTAACAGATACCATGTTTTTGTTATTCTTGGAAGCTCAAAACAAATAAATAAAAATAACTGCACCGAGGGAATTTACCTATAGGCGAACAATACAATAACTTAATTTCCCAATATATACCATGGTTTTGCTATTTTTGGAAGAACAAAAACAAAGTGAAAAGAAAGAAGCAGCCCAACTGAATTTCCAGTTATAAAAGAATTTCCATCCAGACAAAATCGTTAAAGAGTCCATCCAAGACAGAACAGATATCATATACATATATATAATGAAAAGACAAAAATAGTATTGACAAAAGCAGAAACACAAATTGATGCACATACCCCTGCCCACTCGCCAAGAGTTTTTGCACTTGGAACTGCAATCAAGCTGACATTGTTGTCAGCACAAAGTGCTCTAACCAGTTTAACATAGTCGGGTTGGCTGCAGTCCTCTGCAATTACACAGAGCTGAGCTGCATGTTTCTCAATCACCTTGGCACCTTCATGGATCCCTCGAGCAAGCCCATCGTGCGCCAATGATTTCTTCAACACTAGCTGCAGAGCTGTCATTATATCCATTGGCTCACCTAGAACTGGAGCGGCAGTAGCAGCAGCAGCAGTCTCAGCTGGTACACCCTCTTCGCTGAAACAGTTAAGGAAAACAAATGAAAATCTTGAAGGAACACTTGACATTAATTAGTATATATGAAAACTAGTAACAAATTTCAAATCATATTTTCAACAATAACAAATTTCGTAATATAGAAGTTGCAGAATAAGACTAAAGTTTTTATTTCAAGAGTGTCGATGATACTCGTTACGGTTGCAACATGTCCGAATACTTTTGACAATAAAATGAATCTAATAATGATTGAATAATAAGCAAGCATAGATAGATACATACCCTGACATTTTCCAAGTTAAAGTTGAGCCTGGTACAAGTTTGCGGCGGAGAGTTTCTAGTGCCTTGTGTTGTGTTTATGAGTAGGGTTTTTGAGTCATGTAATAGGGTTGTTATTGGCTGGGTTTCGGATCTTAGCCGTCAACCTGGGCTTGGGCCGACAAGTTATCAATTTGGATACTAACTCATGGACCACAAATTTAGGCCCAAACACATAAATTTACTAATAATTTTGGTTTTAGACATAATAATTACGGTTTTACGACAAAAACAGGCTGACCCATCAGCATCTATCACTAATAATTTCGCTATAAGGACATTTTCGGGCTGACATCAGCAAGTTATTTTTTATTAATACCAATTATGACCTTCTTCTCCATCTAGCAAAAAAAAACTCAAACTATAAACTTGTAAAATACTTTTGAGATCTAAATGTTTTCATCTTTGAGCTAGTTGATTTGTGTGTTATGAACTTGTGTTTAGTGATTTAAGATATGAGAAAATATTTATCTTCTTCTCCATCTAACAACAAAAAAAAAACTCAAACTAGAAACTTGTAAATTTATTTAATACTAGGGTGTGCTCGTGTCGTACGGCACTGATATATAGTCGTTTGCGGCACTAACTCTGTAGAAGCAACCTGAACTTGACCCCCCCCCCCCACCTCTTTTAGATTGTATTATACTGGCTATTGTTCCATTCATGGTCAATAATTATTATTAGGTTGAGAAACTCGACATGACCCTAACTTGAACCACCTGAGGGGTAATTTGGACATAACCTCCCCATTATTTGACGACTTTCAAATGTTTTGGATCCTGTTAGAAGGCTAACTGTCATTCAATAAATCCGGTAGTGATTTGCACATAACCTCTAGACTCATTCATCTAAATGCCCTTAAACATAGAATAACACCAATTAAAGCAAACGAAATAAGAATAATATGAGAAACATATACATAATCAGACTTCCACCAGTGGTTTGAATGAGGACATCAAAACAATACCAAAAAGAGCACCCACAAAAGTATGCTAAGTACAAAAAAAAATAGCGAAAGTACAAATAACATTGTTGACAATCATACTCTTCCATAAACCCCATCCTCATTCGCCAATGTCAAGGTCATTATCGTAAATCCTGAGTCTTGAGGAAACTTCATCGAAGAAGTAATTGTCTGTTTCAAATTCATTAAATAGATTGAGTAGGAAAGACTATATACTGAAGGGAAAAGAAATTGACAATTTAGAAGTGAAACAATGAACGATTGTTTTCACCTCTAGACTCTCCTCATTTAAATCTTATTCTCATGGGTCCAAATGTGCAGCAATGTCTTCTGATAGAGACGAACGCAAGACATAGAAGATGTGAAGTAAAAAGATTCATTGCACTCCTGCAAGATGCATCACAAAAGTTTTAACGAAGTGGCAACCAAATATTTTGTAGACTGAGTCCAAGACGATGACTATGGCCATGTCTACAAATACTTAATTTTTCTCAACTTAACTTTTATTAGCAAACTCATATCCTAACTTCCTTTGAGTGTAATGTTGGACAAATAACCACCAAACACAATACGAAATGAGGATAAAATTGAGGATATACAATTGATATAGATGGTGAAAATACCTTACTGCCATTGGGGTAGTTCCATAAACGCGAGAAGGGTACCTCTTGAACCTGCAATCATCAATGCTGATTGGACAAAGAATATAATGTACCCAAGATAAGTCCATGTTATTTGATGGAAAATAGAATAAAAATTGAGTTCAATCTTATGAAATTAAAATTAAATAAAAAACATAAATTTGGATCTCCATATAATGAACTTCTCGTACTAATATCACAATGAAATAGTTACTTATAGATGCATGAAAATAAATCAGAAACAACAGAAGATGGCAGCTTTCTCTAATAAACTTTTTAATAAGGGATCTGGGACTAATTGCAAAAATGCAAAGCTAAGCGAGGGTGTAATAGCATCAAGTATCAGCAGTTCTCCAGATGGAACGAGAGAGAAAATTTACACATACTCACTTTCTTGCATGCGTGCATGAACACGCACACTGGGTCCCTGTTTACTACAAATGCCTATGCTGAAGCCCATTACATTCAACTCTTAGCAGCTAAATATCGGGCAACTCAAAGACGCACCTGCGAGTTGACCGATAATGAAGCACACCTAAACCATCAGCTTACCCTTAAAGCAACCTATACTTTTAGAGTTGGGACTTCTGAATCTCTAAAAAACTTTAGATATCAAATAAGAAATATGTTTGTTTGTTGTTTTTTTTATTTTATTTTTATTTTATTTTATTTTTATTTATTTTTTTATGAGAAAGATATAAGCAGGCTAAAAGTTTGTAAAGTAATCGTCAGCCAAATAATGACCTCATCATCCCCATTAAGGGAAAACTGCTTAATAATAATTATAAGCTTTTCTTGTACAACCTCAAATACTTCATCAAGTGTTCAAAGATTTATTTTTTTTTTTTTAAACCAAGGATAAAGGTCTCGAGAAACCTATGTAACATTTTCACACCATATTTTCAAAATATTCCGTGTCAAAGACGGATACATGTGTTATAGTCCATGTCCCTTAGCAAGAAACTAATGCATCAGTCATGCTTCAAGTATCAAAGGCAAAAACATCTTCAGGCAAATAAACAAAAAAGAGCATACTCACATGCCAAACAGCACTAATAGTTTGAGTAGCCAGCAGTTGAAAGAACCCAGGTCTTTTCCCCTTCTGAACAAGTTTATCGTAAACATCTAAAACAACAAAATATGTTAGCTTGTACAGCAGAGGTTACCAATTTAATACAAGCACACATATTTGTACATGACAACAAATTTTTCATGTAATCAAACATTATAATACCAAACAACCAGGGTGCATAAGATATTGACATTGATACTGACTACCCACATAATGAGTTCCCTTTTGGATGGATATCAGGCCAAATTGAACTCAACCGAGAAATGTCGAATTCCTATTAACATACGTGTGTGATACGTATTCAACAAAGGTTTCTAAAATGAATAACTCGACATCACCAAGTTTCTGCTAGGTCTTGTGGCCTTTTACACCATGAAGTACAAATGGGAGCTCCTCCTACTTTTGACTTATTAATAACATATTTTAACATCGCAATTAGATATGTATTTTGGTTTCGATAGTCTATTAGTTATGTATATGGAGTTGGAGAAACTTACAATGTCATAGCCATGTGCTGACTTGTATGTTCCAAAAAAGTGGTAACTGGACATCATCCAAATGGTGCATATCGTAACATATACAAGTATATCTATCTTCATAGATTCACTCAGTTCGTGTCTTTAGTCCATACATTTTCACCAAATAGAAGTTCAAATTAAGTAAGCAATCAAGTAATATCATATTAATCGTCTCATTTCATTAGTTTATTATACTCCATGTCCTTTATTTTTTGGAGTGTTTCCCTTTTATCCCACCACTGAACTGAGTTCACATCAACCAAAAATCCTTTATAGACATGAAGACCATACAAAAAGCATAAGCACACCATGCACGTACATGATTGAGCAATAACTCTGCATAATATACTCAAAAACACATTGAATTATCTTTTTATAGATTGACTTAAATGTAAACGCAACAAAGAGTTGTGCCTATTTCTACCGCATAATGCAAAGGAATGAAACCAGAATCATCCGCAATATTAGGATTAGCACCCCTTTTCAGTAGATAAACAACAGTGCCCAAATGCCTTCTTGAAGTTGCACTGTGTAATGGGGTTTCACCTGTACTAATAAACCAAATCAACAATACACCGTCATGACTTTACCTTTCATTCTTCTTTTGGAATACGTATCAGACAATTGTTGTTTTTCAGTGCTCATTTCACCCGAAAATACATAGACTCAAGCTTAAGTTTCAAATCATTGATCAAGTACTTGCAAATATCAGTGTTTCCCTCTGCAGCAGCAAGATGAAGAGCCAACTCACCGTTTGGATTCTTAATACTAGCAACTGTTGTCGATATTCCCATTTCCTTTCCATCATCAAGTGCCGCAGCTAAGTCCACTCAATAAAAAAAAAAAAACAACAACGGTTATATAAGATAATACCCATAAGTTTGAGAAACACAAATGTAGATAAATTAAGGGTGAAGCTGTTACTCTTGAGACAACGTAGATTTTCATTAGAAGCAACTTTTGTAGTATTAGATTTTGTAGTTGTACCTAACAAATGAAAAAAATAGATAAATCATAAATGATCAAGGAAAACTTGAATATGAAACAAATAAATGGTTTGTATGTGTGCAAAGTAAAATAAACCATAAAAGGGGTGAGAGTGGGTGGGAGTGATGGTGGCGGTTAGGGCAAATGTTGGAAGAAAATTATTCTTTTGTTTTTTTCACCCTAAATTAGAGAATAAGAGATATTGTAGAACCGCCTATTAGCTTAGAAATCCAGCACACTACCTAGACAAACTTGAAAGTGCCATGTCACAACTTGTGAAACACAATGACAACCATTGGATGGAGACCCTGCGGGCCTCACACCATTGTGTTTTATTAGATAGATATAGTTGTTTCCATATTTGAGTTAGTTGATTTGTGTGTTGTGATTAGTGATTTAAGCTATAAGAAAACATCTTATTCTCTTATGACAAACACTCTTCTCATTTTTCAATTATAAATTATTGATAATTGAAAAATAATTAGGTCGATTTCGGCACCAGTTCAACAAACAATTGAATTTATTTTTCAAATCTTCGAATCTTGTGTTAATCAATTGTGTGATTTATCTCGATTTCGATATTGTTATCATCGATGATATTTTTAAGTTTGGAGTAGTGGTCCGATACACATGCAAATACTACTATGCATGTGTACAACACACATGCGCACATCATTGTACATGTGTATAACACACATACAAACACCACTATGCATGTGTATACCAACATGCACATACCATTATACATGTGTATAACACACATGCAAACATCATTATGTATGTGTATAACACATGTGCAAACACTATATATGTGTATACATGTGCAAAACAAACATGCAAACACTACTATGCATGCATATATCACACATGCACACATGATTATGCATGTGTGTAACAAACATGCAAACACTACTACCACACATGCACACACCAATATGCATGTGTTCAAAAAACATGCAAATATCACTATGCATGTGTGCAACATAAAATAAATTAAAATTTTCATGTTAGTCCTAACATAAAATGTGAGTGTGCTTGAAAAGTCACGTGAGAGTTTTTCCCAATAGCCACAACATTTTGATTTTGATTTAACAGATAAAAACTTAAATAAGGATAATATCGTCTTTCAGCAGTGGTCAACCCAGTTTGTCTTTGAGCCTTAATTATTTGCGGAACCAAACTAGAAGTGAAATTAAAACGCAATTTTGTCCTACGGGCCCGTTTTTTGTTAATGGACCGTGTTTCATTTGTCCTATGGATCATAAATCATTATCGGCGTAGATGAGGTGTCACTGGGTCCTATGGAGTATGGACCATAATTCATTTATCTTGAAAGACTCGTAGAGTAACAGCTGCCTGCCCTCAAGTAGTTATGCTTATAGTATGGGGAGGTATTACTAAATATGAAATAAGATATAGGTTTTTACAATTATGCAATAAAACATTACTTAATAATAATGATGAAATACATGAGAGAAAAAAATACATTGTTCGACACTTCGGCTAGTTAGATGGGGTTCTAGAAAATCCATAAATCTAATAGTATAGAGATACTTAAAAAATCAACAATTTGGATTTGAAGAGGCGGGAGACTAATTTTATGGTTCCAAACAGTATAAATTAGTTTTTTTTGTTTTGGTAAACCACTTTATATATATATATATATATATATATATATATATATATATATATATATATATATATATATATATATATATATATATATATATATATATATAATATATAAATATCGTCAAGTACCTGACTATTACATGTCATATGATCCTCCTGCAATAGTCCTAGTAACCAAGTGGGTGCTTCCATCTCTCCAAATAGTATAAATTAGTTAGTGTTGTGTTATTTTGAATAAAACAAGAGGTGAACTTAGGCTTGGACTTGGGCTCTCTTTGATCCCTTATCTTCTTTTTGGTAGACCATTTTCTTTAAACTGTTTCCGGATAAGTTTGGAAACATAAATGGATATATTTTTGGTAGACCATTTTCCTTAAACTATTTCCGGATAAGTTTGGAAACAAAATTGGATATGGATTGGGAAACATATATGATAAACTTGTAAAATCCAATTCTTATCGGGGAACTGGATCAATACCTTGTCCAGATCTACTAAGTGTTCCACGTTTTCCTCTATAAATACTCTTAGAGCAGCAGCTAATAAGAATGTGTGCGAAAACTATTTTCTATACTAAGTTGAGGGTTTTCATAAGATTAGAATCATGGTTCTTATTTTCTTATTTGGTTTATCTGTAGTAAACAAATGAGAGTCTATCTGGCTGTTGTATCATGGAGGTTGACGCGCTTTGTCTACATAAAAAGGAACAGACGTGAAATAATCTTAAAGAAAATGTTTGATCCGTGCCTCAGCCAACATTCTTATTCACAGTTTGTTCTTGTTGTAGAAATTGTTACTAACAATTTTAATGTTGTTTGACAATGGAACATGAAGAAGGTAACCAGTCCAGGTCCCACAATGACAACAGTCATAATCGACCGTTCAAGTTTGCTGGTGAGCACTTCAAGCGGTGGAAGGCGAAGATGATGTTCTATCTGATCCTGGTGAAAGTGGAAAACGTTTTAAGTGAACCGATTCCTGATGAAGATGTCTTGCTAGAACTTGCTCTATCTGTTACTGTTGATAAATGGATCACTGTGGATTTCAAGTGTAAGAATTACATCCTGAACTCGCCTGTTGATGATCTATACGACTTATACTCTGAACTTCCGTCTGCTTCTGATGTTTGGGAAGCCCTACAAAAGAAGTATGATACTGAGGAAGTTGACTCCAAAAAATATGTTGTAAGTCATTATCTTAAGTTTCAGATGGTAGATGATAAATCTATTGTGTCTCAGTGACATGACCTACAGATTATTGTTCATGAGATACTTTCAGAAGGGATGAAAATTGATGGGCAATTTCAAGTTGTTGTCATCAACTCGTCATTGATAAGCTTCCTCCCTCTTGGAAGGATTTCAGGAACATACTGAGGCATAAGTCTAAAGAGTTTTCGATAGAGAGTCTTATTATGAGACTTCGTATAGAAGAGGAATCACGAAAACAATACCTTAATAAGGAAGTTGCCATGTCATTTGCTAAGGCTAAGATTAATGTGGTAAACCAACAAACTAGTAACTCTAAATCTAGTTTGAAACCTAATAAGAAGGCCATGAAGAACAAACCTGTTATCAGGTGCATATGAATCAGAAACCACCTGTTGACATGTCAGAAGTTGTCTGTTATACTTGCAAGAAGAAGGGGCATTATGCTATGAACTATAAGAGTCGTAAAGTCAGTGAGGCTAATGTTACCGAGGAACCTTTTGTTGCTATAATAACTGAGGTCAATTCTGTTAATGTCTATGAGGGGTGGTGGGTTGATACTGGTGCTTCTAAGCACGTTTGCTATAATAGGAACTGGTTCAAGAGTTATACCACAACTACGAATCAGGAAGTCCTACTTGGTGATAATCATACCACCAAGGTTCTGGGTACTGATGATGTTGAGCTGCAATTTACTTATGGGAAGAAATTGTTGTTAAAGGATGTGCTTCATACTCCTGAGATTATGAAGAATTTGGTTTATGGTTTTATTTTAAACAAGGCTGGATTTCAGCAAGTCATAAGTAGTGATCAGTATGTGATCACTAAGTATGGGTTTTTTATTGGTAAGGGCTATGCATGTAATGGGATGTTTAAGTTGAATGTTGCTGATATGAATAAAACTTCTACTTCTGCTTACATGATCTCTTGTTATGTTAATGTTTGGCATGGTAGATTATGTCATATTAATAGGAATTATGTTAAGAATATGAGTGTACTTGGCTTAATTCCTAACTTGGATGATGATTTTGCACATTGTGAATCTTGCACTAAGGCAAAAATCACAAATAAGCCTCACAAATTAGTTGAGAGAAGTACAAGCCTGCTAGACTTGGTACATATTGATATTTGTGAGCTTGAAGGAGTTCTGACTAGAGGTGGTAAAAGATATTTTATTACTTTTATTGATGATTGTTCGAAATTTGCATATGTTTATTTGCTGAAGAATAAAAGTGATGCGTTTGATGCTTTTAAAGCTTATATACTTGAGGTTCAAAATCAGCATGACAGAAACATTAAAGTAATTCGAAGTGATAGAGGTACTGAATATGGTTCTGCTGATTTTGATATTTTCTTGCAATCACATGGTATAATCCATGAGACGACAACTCTTTATTCACCTGAAATGAATGGAGTAGCTGAACATAAGAACATAACTCTTAAGGAATTAACTGTTGCTATGTTACTTAGTTCTGAAGCACCCTCAAATTTATGGGGTGAAACTGTTTTGACTGTTTGCTATGTGATGAATAGAATTGTTAATTCTAAGACGAAGGTTACACCTTATCAGCTATGGAAGGACATGAAGCCTAATTTAAGTTATTTCAGAACATGGGGATGTCTGGCTTTGCTAATGAAGCATGATCCCAAGATCTCAAAGCTTGAGAGCAAAGCTTATGAGTGTGTCCTTCTAGGCTATACTATGAACAGTAATAGACATACATGTTTTTAGATATGAAGACTAATGTCTTGTTTGAATCATCTGATGCTGAATTTCTTGAAAACATGTTTCCATACCTATCTAGAAATAGTGGGGGTGCGTCTTCCTCCAAGGCACCTACTTCTGATGTTTCTGACACTTATATACCTAGAATACATGACAAAGACACTGTTACAGAATCTGAACCGAGGAGAGGTAAGAGAGCAAGGGTTGCAAAGGAACTGGGACCCAATTTTGTCACTTTTTCTTTGGAAGGAGATCCCTCCTCCATTGAAGAAGCTCTCACATCTTCTGACTATGAGTTTTGGAGAGAAGCCATACAGAGTGAGCTTGATTCTCTCATGGAGAACAAAACTTGGAAGCTTGTTGATTGGCCTCCTGGTTGCAAGACTATAGAAAACAAATGGGTTTTAAGAATGAAGTTTAAAACCGATGGTTCAGTGGACAAGTTTAAAGCAAGGTTGGTTATCAAAGGTTTTCGACAGAGAGAGAACTTTGATTTCTTTGACACATATTCACCTGTTACACGGGTAACATCCATTAGAGTATTACTTTCTGTTGATGTTGTTCATAATCTTGTTATTCATCAGATGGATGTTAAGACAGCCTTTTTAAACGGGAATTTAGAAGAAGAGATTTATATGGATTAGCCAACAGATTACGTGGAACCAGGTAATAGTAAAAAGGTATGCAAATTACTTAAGTCACTTTATGGGTTGAAACAGGCACCTAAACAGTGGCATGAGAAATTTGATAACTTTATCATTACTAATGGGTTCAAGATAAATGAAAGTGACAAATGCATTTATTATAAGTACTCTGATGAGATATGTGTTATTATATGCTTATATGTTGATGATTTACTAATCTTTGATTCCAATTTACATGTTGTAAAAGAAACCAAGAATATGTTGTCTTCTAACTTTGATATTAAGGAATTAGGTGAAGGCTGATGTAATGTTGGGAATCAAAATTACAAGATCGTCTGATGGCATATGGCTGGATCAGTCACACTACATTAAGAAAATGTTGAAGAAGTATAACTACTTCGATTGTGTGGCCGTTGGTACTCCTTTTGATCACAGTGTTAAATTATTTGCGAATAATGGTGAACATGTGAATCAAAATGAATATGCAAGTATCATTGGTAGTTTGAAATATGCTACAGATTGTACTAGACCTGACATTGCCTATGTAGTAGGTATTATTTGCAGGTATATTAGTAATCCTAACGCTAAGCATTGGAAAGCAATTGGCAGGTTAATGAGATACCTAAAGGGAACCAGTCATTTGGGTATTCATTATTAGAGATATCCTGCTGTTCTTGAGGGGTATACAGATGTTGACTGGAACACTCTCTCAGAAGACTCTAAGGCCACAGTGGTTATGTGTTGTATCTTGGAAGTCCAAGAAGTAGACTGTTATAGCACAGTCTACCATGGAGTCTGAACTAATTGCTTTGGCTAGTGCAAGTAAGGAGGCTGGTTGGTTACGAGATATTCTCACTCATATTCCGGTTTGGCATAAACCGGTACCAGCCACTTTGATACATTGTGATAGCACTGTTGCTATCGGGCGTGTCCACAATAAATTTTATAATGGTAAATCACGACAGATTCATCGTAAACATAGTACTGTCAGAGATTTTATATCTAGAGGTGCAGTGACTATTGATTTTGTGAGATCTGGTGATAATCTAGCAAATCCATTTACCAAAGCTTTGGCCAAAGAAAAACTGTGGACTACTGCCAGAAGCATGAGACTGAAGCCAATTGGAAGATGAACATCTATGATGGTAACCCAACCTAGGGACTAGAGATCCCAAGAACTAGGTTTAAAGGGAATAACAAGTCATAGAATGTTGGTTGTAAAACATACATTGTTACTTATCTGTCCCGTAGTTGGATAGTAAAATGTATGAAATCCTGCAGCGATAATAAAGGTCGAGGTTTTTGGAAAAACTCATAATGAAGTTCTATGGTCCTTATGGGCGGAGTGTATAGCTACAGGAGCACTCTTGATAGACTCACCTAGTGAATGTGAAAGTAGAGGCCGCTTTCTATGAGAATGATGGCTGATTCTCTAGATCATTCACGAATCCAGGAGAGCACAGGGCCTTTAATGTGCAGAACATGTAAAGAGAACACTGGATATGTTGTGCGTGATTATGACTTATTGTATACTCAAGACCTAAGTTTAAGACTTAATCACTTATGACTTTTATACTTTGAGTAATTTTCACTACGTAAAGGTTTAAGCCATGGACACCTTCATCTATGCATAACATGTTGATACTGATATTGATTGCTCTTAAATATATTTTATATTTTGTTTTTATAAAAAATAAGTGGGGGATTGTTGTGTTATTTTGAATAAAACAAGAGGTGAACTTGGGCTTGGGCTTGGGCTTGGGCTTGGGCTCTCTTTGATCCCTTGTCTTTTTGGTAGACCATTTTCCTTAAACTGTTTTTGGATAAGTTTGGAAACAGAATTGGATATCTTTTTGGTATACCATTTTCCTTAAACTGTTTCCGGATAAGTTTGGAAACAGAATTGGATATGGATTGGGAAACAGATGTGATAAACTTGTAGAATCAAATTCTTATTGGGAAACTGGATCAGTACCCTATCCGGATCTACTAAGTGTTCCATGTTTTCCTCTATAAATACTCCTAGAGCAACAACTAATAAGAATGTGTGCGAAAACTATTTTCTATACTAAGTTGAGGGCTTTCATAAGATCAGAATCGTGGTTCTTCTTTTCTTTTTTGGTTTATCTGCAGTAAACAAATGAGAGTCTATCTGGCTGTTGTATCCTGGAGGTTGATGCGATTTGTCTGTATAAAGAGGAACAGACGTGAAACAACCTTAAAGAAAGCGTTTGATCCGTGCCTCAGCCAACATTCTTATTCACAGTTTGTTCTTGTTGCGGCAATTGTTACCAACAGTTAGTTAAGGGGCTAAAACTTAGTTGTTCTAGCCACCAAAGCCATGTTTACTTTTGTGGTCGAATTTAATTGGGATTTTTAATGCTTGTTTTAATTTCAGCATACTTGGAAGGCTGGAGCAAGTAAAAATCTGTTTAATCTTAGGCTATTTTGTTGTTTTTCGAATGGCTTTATATAGTTACAACTTTATTTTTTTAAACACGGTATAAATTATTCTTCGACGCTAATACATGTATTGGAAGCACACTAATAGACAAACTAGATTGAATATGGTGATGAAAATAACAAAACAAATTAATCAAAATACTACGTGCGTGAGAAAGTAATATATAAATATAATGAATTAAGAATAATAAAACCATATGTGTGCTCTTATCTCACACCCCTGGTTTAATTATAGACATCTCACATTATTCCTAATCACTACATGTAATTAAATACTAAGAGATGACCTAAATCAAAATTATTAGAGACTGGTGATAGATGAATAAACTTAGTTGTTCAATATATGTGCTACTTGTGTTGGTTTCAATTCATTTGTTGAACTAGCTTGTACGTTCGCAAATGTGAATACCATCTTGCACCACGACACTAGTGTAGTTATAGTATTTATTTGTATTTATGATGTGGTTTGTTGAAGAACATATTGATGATCAATCTCTTTGTTACATCACTGCAATTTAAGTGGGCTTTGTTACTTTATCGCATTCAAAAAGCTAGTTTTGTGTAGACTATAAAGATATATCATATCTCAAATTTGATTTGTATATAAAGAGTTTTGTATCGCTTTAATTTGAAAACTTTGAAAATTGTTATATTATGGGTATCAATTTCTACCACAAGTATATATTTTGGTCGTGTTTAGTGTTTGATCTTTGCATTATATATATATATTTTTTATTTTTGTTTGGTTATTGTTCATGTAGATTTTCATGTATTATTAGATTGACGCTTCTTATTGATCTCTAGTTGAACCCCATTCATCAAAAGAGGCATCCATATAGTTATTTTGTTTAAATTAGTTTCAACTTAATATTGTGGTGTTATATCGTTCTAAACAGTAAAAGTAAATTATTATTTTTCTTGGATATAATAAAACATAGTAAAAATAAATTAAAATAAAGTATGACCTACCCAAACTTTCCCAAAATATTTGTGCCATTGTAAATCAATTATTAACTCGTGCAGTTTAATTTCAAATACTCTATCAACAATCTCGGGAGCGTATTCATGTTTAATTTATGTCATGTAGTTAACTTGTCCAGTACCTTTTGAATTCCAGCCCACTTGGAGTTGCAAGTAAATGTGTGTGAAAATATCATGAGTCCAACCCATCTAGAAATGGCTATGGCATCCTAATAATTTTGGACTATATATCGTGGCCCACCTGTAAACGACGACGGTAACATTAATCGCCTACCGACAGAAGCAGGTTTAGTGTCCTCGTAAACATCAACATCAACCAAACATTGGTATAATTCAGTACGAAAACTTCATCTTCTCAACATCAGTGTATGCATCAATTAGCTCAAAATTATTGCTTCAATTGTGGTCGTAAGCATCAACTTCAACCAAACATTGGTATCGAAAAATTATTGCTATCAATTGTCAAAATTATTGCTTCAATTGTCTATCTCTAACTATTGTTAGTCCTTTGTTTGCTCTCATCTGCATTCTAAAAGCACAATATTCTAAATAAAATTATGTTATCTGTAAACTTGATAATGATTTTATTGAATGAAAAATGATTACAACAATTGTCTATTTATACTATTAGTTACAAAACATGATTAATACATGACGGGGAGGGATAGAGCCACTCCCATTATAGTCACTTCCGAGCCACTCCATCGACTTACAAATAAATTGAATTAATACCTGATTTTTGTGGATATGATGTTCTCACAATAGATAACATGCCTACAAAATTTCATCATATTTGGATATATCTAACCTTGCGAAAACTAGTGTTCAATTTTGAACATTTATCTAACAGTTATGAATTTTCTGATTTCATAATAATATTTGATTAGGTTAAACATATTTGAATGAGCCGAAATTTTGTAGGCATGTTATTCATGGTGGGGAGATCATATATACAAAATATCAGCCCTTAATTCAATTGGTAGGATGAGATATGATTTTGTATATTTTGGGAGTGGCTCTATCCCTCCCCATATATGATTAGTTATAATTGAAAACTAAAGTTAGTTATGCTTTTGCTAAGTCAGCATTTCTGATGCATCTGTCTTGAATGTTTGATTGTTGATTGTTCTTTACTATTGACATCTTAATATCTCTCGTGGTAACATGTTGTATTTTTTCCTAGTTTACTATGATTTTATGTACTTTTATATCAAACATATATTTATAAGCTCCGTCGGGAAATAAGATGGGGCATTGCATTGACATAAAACTTTGATGAATTTCATCGATTCTATTTAAGCTGCATATTTTACTGTATAGAATAATATCACAATGACCTTAAGATTCATCTCCATTACTAACAATGAGAGTAACTACCTCATTAGAAACTGACAATTTAACATCGAGAGTGTAGTATACACAACAACAATAAGAAGTTTCTTGTCTTAAAAATTAAAATATTCAGACGTTTACGTGAAACATGATTGGGAAGGGATCGGTTTATTCTCTAATGTTTACTCATTTTTGTACTCTCAATAATAGCCATCAGATGGTTGGAATCAACGTTTGAAAATCTGCTGATGTGTCCCTTTGAAAAAGTAAGAAAATAGATAATTTGACCTGGCTAAAGCTGAGCCATTTATACACCAAAATCATTACTACTACTTTCTAAACACGTGTCCCACGTTTCTCTCACATTTTTTGTCAAAACACAAAACTTTCCAGAGACCAGAGTTATCTTTCTCAAAGTGAAGACACCATTTTTAACAACTAAATACCATGAATGAATCTATAAATTTTGTGTTATCTCTCTCTCTCTCTCTCTCTCTCAACAAATACATTTGCAATTTGGAGAAACAAAGACTTTCGAGTTTGTCAACAAGACGTATTGTGACCTTTGATTTCGTCAATAAGTCACCTCACAATCATTTGATTTTGCAAGTTCAAGCCAACGAACGAGTTTGATGAATTTTGAACAAGAACATGCAAATCATCTCTTTCCCCCTCCATTTTACTTACTTTATTTGTATTATTTTTTAATTATTATATTTTTTTTTTGTGGATATGGAAACTAGATATATCAAATTTGGATATTGGGAAGTTCTTTTTGCCATTAACAGATGATTTGTGGTACCCATATAATTTTGTTTTTTCTTGTTTCTAATTAGCCAAAAGTTTACCAATAAGAGTTTTTCAATAATATACTACCCTTCAAATCCACCCACGAGTCCATGACTGTCTCAGAACAAGATTATACAGCCTTGGCGGCTTACTATTAAACGAATATGTCCATTAACAAATATGTTCGTGGGGCAGCTTATATAGTGTATTGAATAACTTTTTAATTTGCACTTATTAACTTGTTCGTGGGCATGTTATATATGACATTATATAAACTACGCAATACACTATACAAACTTCTCAAGACGCTATATAACATGTCCGTAAACGGACAATACATTTAAGAGAAAACATGGACTACTTTTCAATTCAAATAGCATGTAACTTCACTTGTCATTGGTGTTCCCAATTCCTATACTTCTAATTTGATTCTATTAATCTTTTGGCTAGTGGCATAACCACACCACCCATGTAGTGTTTAAACTTATCATCGGAAAAAAAAAATGTAGTGTTTAGTCTTTTATTTCACCATAAGTTTGCAAACTATTTGATATTAAACTTGTTGGTTTTCTCTTAAACATACATGTATATTTTGTGGGACAACTTATATAGTGTCTTGAACAGTTTATATAGTGTCTTTAACAACTTTTTAATTTACGTTTCTTAACTTGTTTATGGGCAGCTTATGTATGACACTATATAAGCTGTGCAAGACACTATATAAACTGCTCAAGACACTATATAACATGTCCGCAAACGTTTAAGAGAAAACCTGATTAAATTTGGGCATTAAACTTTAGTATAACACACATTTCAAATGATATGGATAAAATGATCTGAGAACATTTTGGAAAACAATTATCGAATGAGCAAAACAATTTAGAAAATTGATGCTCTTAGATTAAGATAATGTTTAATACAAAAACTCATCAATTTGTGACAAAATGATAGATTTTTATAATTACAGCTCCTACCATACACTGTATCGATAACTTTTACAAAACTCTATCTACAAAAAATAAAAATAAATTATGAATCACGACGACATGCTTCAAACAGTTAAGCGAACTGCAACAGACTTTATTTTGCAAAACATCATCTTGAGAAGCTTAAACGCAAGAGTATTGCTACTCTCATAGCCAATTAATCTTGGTCTGTATGTAATCAAGGCAACTGGAGGAGTTCCCCCCATTTATAGTAAAAAGAGAAAATCCCAAGAGAGAAAGGAAAAGAGAAAAGCTAAAGAACGGATTTTGTGTCTTGTTAAAGATGGTTTCTTTGCAAAAATAGGGGTAACTTTGTGATTTTTCCTTTCTTGTTTGTTTGTAAAAAATGATGTTTTCACTGAAAAAGAGAACTCAGGAAAATTTTAGTATTGGCGGAAAATGTGTGAGAAAAGTTGAACACACGTTTAGAAAATAGTGGCAATGATTTTGGCGTGTAAATGGGCGGTCAGATTATCTATTTTTTACTTTTTCAAAGTGACTCGTGAGCAGATTTTCATACGTTGATTCGAACTATCTGATAGCTATTATTATTGAGAGTACAAAAGTGCAAAAGTGAGTAAACATTAGAGAGTAAACCGATCCCTTTCCAACATTACTAGCCAATTTGATACTCTAGATAGGCTGCACCAACCCTAGTGGTCCGCAACTAATAACATGAAATGTCTGAATTACCCTTGATCAAAGAATACAATACCCATTTCCTCCTTCTCCCCTCCTGCTTTTCTCTCTCTCCCTCCTTCCAAGATCTGATTCATTTCCTCAAATCTGAATTTCATTTAAAAAAAAAAAAAAATGGATCCACTCCCGGGCCGGTTCCCTCGAACCAGTTCCTCAGCCTCAAACCAATCCGACTCACCTTTACCTCGTACATCATCATCGTATCAAAACACTAGTCAGAGTTTATCATCAATCTTAAACAACCCACACCTTAATAAATCCGACTCATCTGTTAATCCACTTTCTTGGTGGTGGTCCCCATCTTCTTCAATTAGTCCCCTGAATTTCTACCACCTTTAACAATCCAAAACTCAATTCCAAACATTTCCAAATCCGAATTCGATATTTATTTATCCAAAATATCGGAATCTTATTCCAGATTTGAAGATATACAAAACCATAGTAAAAACAATGAAGGGATTCTAGATTTGAGTATTGGTCAAGGGGAAGCATTAGTTGCTTGTTTAAGAGAAGTACCATCGTTGTATTTTAAAGAAGATTTTGCATTACAAGAAGGGGCAACGTTTCGAGCTGCGTGTCCGTTTTCTAGTCCGTTGGAAAATGTCGCATTGCAAGAGAAGTTGTCTTATTATTTGGATACAGTGGAAGTGCATTTGGTTAAGGAGATTTCCTTGAGGTCGAATTCGTTTTTTCAAGCGCAAGGGCAGTTGCAAGATTTGAATGGGGAGGTTTTCGAAGCGTGTGGGAGGATTAGGGAGTTGAAAGAGATGATTAGGATTTTGGATGGGGATTTGGTGGACTCGGCCAGGTCTATTCAGGATTTGAATTCGACTAGGAGTAATTTGATTGCGCTTCAGCACAAGTTGAGGCTTATTTTGTATGTTAATCAAGCAATGTCCGCGTTGAAACTGGTAAAATCTTATTGTCATTTTTAGATGGAATGTTTGATCATTTCTGCATAATGTGTATACAGCTTGTAATGTCATTGCCATAGCTCCGAAACCAAAGTATGATACAATATATAAATAGTAGGATATGCTAATAAAACTAGAATGCATGTTAGGCTACTTCAGCCATGCCTGTAGCAATAACTCCTATGCGCCTTGGCTAATTGAGTTCTAAAACCTTTGGCGAGTGCGTTTTATGAATACTAACTTACACATCACACATTATCAGTTTTACGATAACAATCTCGCTTTGCACCATGCACACACATTATCTGTTTGTGGTCCACATTGTCTCTCTTTTATAGGGGAAAACTGTCTGTTTGTTTTTGTTGTTTTTTTTTGGCCTTGTGTTTTGGATTATACACTGCAGTCAGAAAATGTAATTTCCCCAACTCAAACCATCATTATATGGGCCGAGAACCCATCACTGTACTAGGGGGATGTACTTTCCCGAATCTCCTCACTAACGGGCTTCCTAAATTATTCCTCCCCCCCCACATTTATCCTTGACTTAAATAGGCAGTTAGCCATTGACCCATCCCATCTTGGACTGATTTTTTATATTAGTGTTTTGATCCCCTTGATTGTCAACATTTAATTCCTACAGTGTTTCATTATTTTGAAGATATCGTAATTCTTATTTTTGTCATAAGGGGACAAGTCAGCATCAGCATATCAATTGTTTTTTTGTGTGCTAAATATAGGGATTTAAGTGTTTGTGGTGTCATCCTTTGAGATAAATATGTATCTTGAGATATTCAATAGAGGTTGATAAGTGTTCCAAGACAATAGAAGTTAACGTGTAATATAAGCTTGCGTGTATAACCTGCTCATCTTGGGTCGTTGATCAGGATTCGAGTACATGAATTTTGCCTTTCTAAAGAGGGTATGCGTGGGATAGGGTATGGTGGTCTTGGATTTCGATACATTGGAGGTGTCAATTTTTCTTTGTTATCCAAGTGGATTTGGCGCTTTGGCAACGAAGAACCTGGTCTGTGGAAGGATGTGATCAGAGACAAGTATGGAGTAGACAAAATGGGCTGGTTCACAAAGAAGGTTAGCAACATGTGTGAAGTCTTTGCAAAGGGTCATGAACTATAAAGAGTTGGTGGTGAATGAATAAAGTTTCAAGCTAGGAAAGGGAGATAGAATTCTTTTTTGGGGGACAGGTGGTGTTCTTGTGCCCCCCTAAACATCTGCTATAAGGAGTTGTATGTCATCTTAGATAACAAGAGTGGGAATGTTAAGCACCGTGTCATATGGGAGAATGGGGTTCAGTCATGGGATCTAAATTTCAGAAGAAATTTATTTGAAAGAGTGTTGCAACTGATTAGTGAATTTCTGAATGTGCTTGCTAATCAAAGTGTAAATGACTATACATGAGCTGATTGAGGAGAGAAGGATACAAGCGTTGCAGTTGGTTGGTCTGAACTAAAGTGTGGAATAAAATAGACCCTACGAAGGTTTCATTCTTTGTTTTGGGCATTATGTTGGGGAGGACTCGGACTTGTGATAATCTCATAAAGAGGGTAAGATCCTTGTTAACAGGCATGTTATGTGCATCAAGGAGGAGGAAACAATTCAACATTTATTCTTGGACTATGAAGTGGCGCAAGTGGTCTGGGTATTTCACGCAGTTTCTCAAGTGTCACAAGTAGGGTTGACTTCGGATCCGATCGGATCGGATAAAGGGCTTTTGGAAAAATTTTCAATTATTTTCGGATGGCAATATCCTTTCTAAATCCGATCCAATTATTTTTTGGATGACAATTTTTTTTCCGAATTCGGAAAGTTTGGAAAATCGGAAAATTTTCGGAAATTTCGGAATCCGCAAAATACGGAAGTAAATTGAAAATTTGAATTATATAATCGGATTCTGTTTTATGATAACCATTTTTTTTTATCTAGTTAATACATTCATTTAGCAATCATTTTGAAATGTATTAATTCAGTAAACAAGTTAGACATTTTAACATGTTCATTCAGCAAGTTTTTTCTTCATGTTAATGCATTAATTCAATAAATAGGAAGATGAGAGAAATTGAGACATGTACTAGAATGACAATATTGATTTTTTGAATTGTGTGAGAGGCAATGTTCTACTTCTCTAGGGTTTTTATTTGGTTTGTAAACTATATGGCAGTTTTAATGTAGTAACTATATGAAATAGACCGCTATATGTTAAAAATTCGGAAATTAATCGGAAATCGGATCGGATCGGATTTTGAAAACACATCCAATTCCAATCCAATTATTTTTCGGAAAAATCGGATATCGGAACACAAATATCATGGCCAAATTTGGAAAAATATCGGATCAAAATTCGGAAAAATTGGGTTTTCGGAAAAAAGAGGCACCCCTAGTCACTCACAAGGGTTTATGGGAAGATTTAATTGCAAGCCACATGTTCATATTTCAAGCACGGGTCGTCTCCTCTCGAAGATTGTAGCTCACGCGGGCACTTGGCCATTATGGCTTGAACCAAATCGTAGAACTTTTGATGACGAATCTAGGGTTGTCCTGCAGCTTATCGTTAAATGCAAGTCACTTATGTGGTATATTCGGTGTCGTATTTACCGATTTTTAGGGTTGAATTAGGAAGGTCTTGTATTTAGGTGGGATGCTGTGATTGAGGCTTAGCCTATGTATGCTTATACCTTTTGTAGTGTGCTCACACTGCATCACTGTTAGTAGATATAATAAATAATATCGTTTTGCTGATTAAAATAAAAATAATATTTACATGTATATAATCCGACTCATCCTTACCTCGCACCTCAATCCAATAGTTGTTAGGAAAGCAGTGGCTGTTTCATGTTCTCTTTTTTAGTATGTTTATTCTACAGCTATACGTACTTCTGTTGTTGTATTCCTTGATTACCTTGTATTCAGGATAACGCTATAAAATTATTGAATCCGTGATCAAAGTCTTGTTGAATTCCTCCTAACTTTTGTTGATAAAAATATGCTACAAAAACCAATATGCCCCTTTTGATCTGTAAGTGAAGATTATTTTAGAGATTTTATCTGAGAAAGAGAAATGCCATACAAGAAGCCTCAATATGCAGGAAGAGTAAGCTTCTAGATACTGTCTTTATAAATGCCTCACAGTTGTACAAAAAAACTCAATCCAATAATATTGCATGTAGATATAATAAATAATATCGTTTTTCCATCAATCTTAATTCTTAAACTACCCACACCTTAATAAATCTGACTCATCATCATCTTGGTGGTGGTCTCCATCTTCAGTTAATCAAACTGAATTACCACCCTTTACAATCCAAACATTTTGAAATCGAAATCTTTTTCAAGATTTGAAGATATACAAAACCATAGTAATAATAATAATAAAGATGAAGTTATTCAGATTTGAGTATTGGTCAAGGTGAAGCATTAGTTGCACGTTCAAGAGAAATACCATTATTATATTTTAAAGAAGATTTTGCATTACAAGAAGTGGCCACATTTCTTTGTACATGCACGTAATTATGTAATTAAATTTTACTTACTTTTTCTAACTCATGATTCGGATTATGAATATAGATGAAAGAACTGCCTCATGATGAGTAGTTTGTGAAATTGATCTAGTTGTATTTTATGCAGCTTGTTGCAGCCGCAGATTGTGCAGGAGCTTTGGATGTCACTGATGACCTGCAACATTTGCTGGTATATTTAATTGAACGAAAAAGTTCATTTCAGCATTTTAATGTCCACATGACATTTTCTTATTTGAAATATGAAATCTATCTGAACCTATTGTCTTATTCAATTTTTTCTCGATTTTGTTAGGAAAGTAGTGGCTGTTTCCTGTTCTCATTTTTAGTATGTTTATTCTACAACTATATGCACTTCTGTTGTTGTATTCCTTGATTACCTTGTATTCAGGATAACGCTATAAAGTTCTTGAATCCGTGATAAAAGTCTTGTTGAATTCCTCCTAACTTTTGTTGATAAAAATATGCTACAAAAGCCAATATGCCCCTTTTGATCCTTAAGTGCAGATTATTTTAGAGATTTTATCAGAGAAAGAGAAATGCCATACAAGAAGCCTCAATATGCATGAAGAGCAAGCTTCTAGATACTGTCTTTATAAATGCACGAGATGAATCTTTTTAAAATTTGTTCCCCAGTTTAGTGTATATTTCTGAATTTTAATTTTTAATTATTCTTTTGAATCCCTAGGGTAGTGTCTCTCTCAAGTTTTCAAATTTTAACCCGGTTAAGTTGACATAGATAACAAACATTCTCAAGTTCATGCTGTATCTATTTCACAAACGTTATATTGCGGGCAAATATCTTTAAGTACATAGGGATGTAAACTCTCCTTATATTAACTCGTGTTTTTAACTTCTAAGCATAGTTTGTATGTTGAGGGTTGTACATCACCCAAACTTTAATGTCAGGCTCAATTGTCATAAAAAAGAAAGAAAAAGTGTCTCCTGGTTTTGTATTGTATTTGGTTTATATTGTTACAGTTTTTTTTTTGTCTGACAGGATAGTGATGAACTGGCTGGTCTACATTGCTTTCGCCATCTACGGGATCAATTAGCAAATTCTATAGATTCTGTAAACAGGTAGGCATGTCAGTTCAAATTTGAATTTTATTAGTCTCTTCTCTTTATTGGGGAAAAGGGGTTTTACTTTAAAATATAAGGAAAATAAAACATAAAAGCGGGGAGGGAGAAGGAGATAAAGAACATGAGGTAATTGCATAAACTTACTAAATGTTTATGGGGTGGGAAACATACTCATATAGTAAGCAGATAGTCTCGATCCTCATACACCCATTACTTGGTCCTTAACTGTACATGATAAACTTTGTCAGTTGTTATGTTGTGTTATGTCTAGCTTGTAACTTGTGAATTTCATTCTTGTAGCATTCTTTCAGAAGAGTTTATGCATGCGTCTATACATAATGCAAAAGATGTAGATTTGGTAATTTTATCAAGATTGAAAGCAGCGCCTGCTAGGGTTACCAATGGAAAAGATGATGATGTAAGTATTGTCATTTTCATTTGTCTTGGATTTAACTTTTTTTAACCACATCTTTGGATTGCTGCAGTGTCGTGAAGTCTGGTCGATTGTAACACATAAAATCCCTGGTTTTCTCATTATATTCTTTGCAACCTCAGCATATGGATGTCCAGGAAATAAAGTTGACATGTGTGTGTGACACTATCCTAGTACGACACTAAGATAGTTAGTCCCAAATTCGAATTCACAAACCAATAGGATTCCATCTTTTTGTGAAATTACAGAGAGAGAGAGAGAGAGAGAGAGAGAGAGAGAGAGAGAGAGAGAGAGAGAGAGAGAGAGAGAGAGTTGTAATTCAATTAAATGTTTGCTCCTTAGACTCAAAGAATTGTTGTTCATTCCTTCTAAATGCTCCAAAAATGTCGTTTTACATATGTTGGAATACCCATAGTCTCCTAGCCGACATCCCAAATTAGTATACATATTCAAGCATTTTAGAATTATAACTTCCCCATATTTGTTGTGTGTTTATTTTTATATGAAATTATCTCTACTACGAGTGTTTGCAATAGATTGAAAAAGCTATATTGATCTCTGTTCGTATGTAGGTTGTTCCGTCTTAGTAACTTCTTTTTGTCTTCTTTTTTCGGATAGGATAGCCCTCAACCCCATACACCCAAAACCCCAAAAAGCAGCAGACAGAATACAAAAGAAATGCAAACCAGTAGAAAAAAGGAAAGCATCCCTCCCAACAGCAGTCAAGAAAGCAAAGGTCTCACGTTTTTATCTCAATAGCCCAGTTTTTTAAAAGAGGAAAAAAAGTGTTTTTAGTCTGTCATCAAGGTGTTTACTGATACTGAGCAAAAAAAATAAAATAAAAATCAAGGTGTTTACTGATGTCATCATTGCATTGAAGGAATTAAGTTTGTTAGTGGCCACAGCTTTTGGGGGACAGAGGCGGGTTTTATCAAGTTCTAATATGTTTAAGAAAATAACATGGTCTAAGCTTCTAGAAAGTTTTGAGTGCTACGTTTCTAGTATGTTGTGTTAGGATGATAGGGTAGGACAGTGACAATCTGTTACTTTTTCAATCTCTTATCCTATTTTTGTGTGTTTAGTGGATCTATGTCTACCATTTTGTTCTTTCCTTGGAGCTTTTACTTGCACAATGTACAATGCAATTTCTAGAGTGAAAATCATGATTTGGAATTGGATTTTCATAAATTTAACTATGAAAGAACAGGTTTTGACCAGTTTATGGTGGGATGGTATAACGTTGTAAAGCATCCTTTGGAATGATCTTTGTAAATGGGGAGTTCTAGAGTGACTTCCTCTGTCGCTCTAAATCTTATTAGGTTTACTGGTCATAAAAAACAAATAAAAGAAAAACAACAACGTGCAATGCAATTTCATTCATGTACTTATTTCTCTGTTGTGGAAATATTGTTCGTTGTGTAACTCTCATGAAACTTCTTTCATATCACTATGACACTTTCATTGTTATGTGTTTGACAGGTTAAGTTGGATGAAGATCAAACCTCTAGCTTTCGTGATCGTCTTCTACCCCTCATCATTGGATTGCTCAGAACGGTAGCCTTTTCGCCTTGCCCTTATATGGAAATAATTTTTCTTTTGGGAAGTTGCATGATTTCCCTCAAGTTACCTGGACTTTCAAGAATTATGTGCCTTTTTTTTCTCGATAACCAAAAAAAGGCTCATAATTCAGGGAAGGCCTGGTAACTTGAGGGAAATCATGGACGAAATCAGGAGTTTTCGAATTATGAGCCCACCTTTCCCTAATTTCTTTTGAAAGTTGCATTATTTCCCTAGAATTGCATTTTTTTTTGGAGAGTTGCATTCTATATATTTTATTGAAACAGGTTGTAGCATTTATTTCTCTCATGTTTTTGTTCAGGCAAAACTTCCTACTGTGTTGAGAATATACCGTGATACACTGGTAGCGGACATGAAAACAGTAATTAAGACCACAGTTGCAGAATTTCTTCCAATTCTAGTTGCACGACCCCTAGAGTCTGATTTGACAACTGGCGAACGAAGTGTTGATACTGATGGTCAGATATCCAATATTATATCTTTTGAGCTGTTTGAATTTGGGCTCAATACTGTATCCTTGACAGACAATGATCTTTTTGGTCCCCGTTCTTCTTTCACGAATTTTTACTGTGATTCAGGGGGAGGCTCATCACTAGCTAGTAAGTTGCGGAACTTGTCCTCGGAAAGCTTTGTTCGACTTTTGGATGCTATTTTCATGGTTGTACAGGTAAGGTTATGGTTGTTTTTATCTGTCTTTATCATGTAATGATAATTCTGGAACACTCTTGACCTTAACTATTGTAGACATAGGTAGGCAAGATTTGGGGTATATTAACTGCTTCTCAGCAATGTGCTTGAACCCAAAGGTTCGATTTCTTGGGTTATATGGCTAATTGAGAGAAAGAGTTGAGTGTCCAGCTCATCTTTCTTGAAATGTTTGAACTTAAAAGAATTTACTGCTATAGCATTTTGTGATAGTATGCGCCTTACCTTTGTGTTACTCAATGAATGTATGTCTGTGTTGGACTCGTGTACCATGGGGACATATATAAAACCCGTTTTGTCCCGTGGCGGCATTGCCATCCGCAAATTATCAAAAATTAATCATAAGTAGCAATTTTTTTTATTGATTTAATTGTAAAGTTACATCAACACCTCCGAATATAGCAAGAAGCTATATTCCAAGGACCAAAACCCACATACCCAAGGGTACAGACACATACATTTAACTTGCTTATTGCAAAAACAGCATAGAATCATTTCTAAGGTGGCAGTGAAAGATGAGATTCTGAAGTCGAGTTTGTTGGTTTGCGTAAAAGTTCATGACGACAATTACACCTGAGGTACTGGTACAACTGTAGGATGCGCTGATGCAGTAATGCTTAAAAATTTGAAAATATCAAGTTTTATGTAATGGTACTTGTTTCAGTGCTAAAACAGAATAATCATGGTTTGCGTTGTAATATTCACCATTTGTTCCAAAAGGAAGACCAAAACCATTTGAGGTGTGAAGATCACAAAATATGAACCCTCAGATAAATCCTAAGCTTGAAAACAACTTTTGACAAGATCAGAAATTTTAGTATAATCTCAAATTTAGCGAGGATGATCTCCATGGCGGAGAGGTCGCATCCACCACAAATTAGCCGTAGCTCTTCTTCATGTAGGCTCATGAATATGCCTTTTTGGTTTGACTAACCTTATGTTGAGTGTTGACAAAGGCCGGGTGCGAGCAATGGCCGGGGCACCCAAAGGTGGCCATGTTTAGTGAAAAAAGTTGCAGGTTGTTGTCAAAGGCATTACCGAGGTGGCGTCTTGGTGGCCCAAGGCGCTATTTCTGTTTATGCCATTGAGAATCTGAGAACCACTTGCTCTAAAAGCTCGGACTTCTAGAGGGAGGCTTCGACAATGTTTATAAAGGGTCCAACACATGGTAGGTACATACCATACCACAAACATGGATTGGACTCTGTTAACACCCCCACAAATATGGAGTGGACTAGTTAACACTCCCTCTCAATGGGATTGCTGATCACACGTTCGGTAGCACTCCCCCTTGGCGAAAGTTGTTGGACAAATATATAATTTATTTTTTTTCTTATTATTGTTGTTGCGCAGTCTTGAACCCATGACATCCCAGAAACAAACCACTCTAATAGAATGCTGAGAATCACTTGCTCAATGCTCTAAAATCTCGAACTTCTAGAGGGAGGCTTTAACAATGTATGGAAAGGGTCCAATACATGGTAGGCACATACCATACCACAAACATGGAGTGGACTCTGTTAACTCCCCCACAAATATGGAGTGGACTAGTGAACACTCTCCCTCAATGGGATCACGGGACATTCGACCACATTTGTGTTTTGGGGCATCTGACAATATATGCGTTTTGAGAGTTGCAAACCTTCGGTTTCGTAGTTATCTTCTCTCCATCAGCCCCAGTTTTTGAAAAGAACTGGTTGCTAACCTGGTATTGCAAGAATAGGTCCTAAGAGGTTTTATTATTATTATTTTTGTGTGTGTGTGTGTGTGTGGGTAGTGGTGGTGGTTCGAACCTGTGGTCTTGCAGTTGTGCTGAGAGGGAGGGGTACTGTTAAATCTGTGCCGTCTGCCGCGGTGTCATTAGGCATGTGCCGGTCTCATGGTTTGGCCTTTGGTATGAGCTGTGGTTCATACATTCAAAAACATATTCATCTTGCTGAGGTGAAAAGAAAATAGCGTAACTGAAGGACATTTTTCATTGATGAAGGATCTTTGGAATTGCATTATTGAATTCTATGCTTGTAAACTAAGGAAAGTTATTCACACAGCTAGGTCCGAATAAGGTCACCATTGGTTAAACTTTTCGGAAAATGCCCCACTAGTTGCTATTATCTGCGTCTTAAAAGTACTTAATCAAACTTCTTTTGTGACTTCTCTAAGTATGATGTAATGTAATTTCTTTTCTTTTAGTGAATGCAGGCACATTTAGTGCGGGCCGCTGAAGTTAAAAGAGCCATTGACTGGATCATGTGCAATCTTGATGATTGCTTTGCTGCTGATTCTGTTGGTACATCACCTGCACTTGGTGCTGCGGTCGCAGAAAGTGGTCAAGAAAGTTCGCCTTATTCTCTTCAGAGGAATGCTAATAAGTTTCCTCCCATACATGCAAAAGGAAACGAAACTTCAAGTCCATCAAATATGGCAAGAAATTTCCGGTAATCACTCAGTGTTTCCAACTAATTATTGACAAGTATACTTGTTTATGCATTGATCTTCTACTTTTTTGCAAGTTAGCTCGAGATGCGTTTGTATAGGTGGTATGTATTTCTGCTCTCTATGTACTACTCTGACAACTTGATACTGCATACTTCCTTTCCTTTAAGCAGTCACCCCCCTTCCACAGTCCAGCCTCCATTAGACTCTACTGGTTTAAGTCGCAATACAAGTAGTATTCATTTGAAATGCATATGGAGCTTTATCGGCAATTTTTGTTTTAAGTATTGATATCAAGAACATATGATTGCTACAGTTTTCATTTTCACTTGTCATTTTACGACCTTTTACGAGGATTAAGAATGAGACCATTAAATTGCTGTAAAAAGGTGAGCTTGGGGAGGTCACACCTAATTTGATTTCTGGAGTCTATGGTCCCTCCATAAGGGAGGCGTTATCTTAGTTCTTGGTTGAGATAGATGCAGTCTTTGCTTTAAGTAAGTGTAGCCTTTGGCGTGTAGGAGGTGATGTCAAGGTTGCGAGGTTTTCTTCTAAGCGGAAAACAAATGTTTGATGATTGTTGAGATTTATGATCCTATATGGGGTATCTAAAACCTTGCATTAAAATATGTAAATCCTGGGGCCGCTCCACTCATGGCCAATTGATTTTGAATTGGATGCCCAAACTTAATTAGTGATTTCATGAGGAAATGTGTTCTTATTGAGCATTTGGGGGTGGGAGTGTGGTCAGCCTTCCGAATGATAGGGGCTGTGGTGTGTGGGAAGACATTCAGAGAGGGTTCCTTAATTTGCAGGGAAAGATTAGCTATATATGATTCTTAGATTAGATTGGGTCATTGGGAGAGGATTGGTGGTTGTCTGGGAGACAATTGTTTTTTGATTTTACGAGACTCTATCCTATCTTAGTCCTTAAGAATCACCCCGTTCTGGATAACATGTGGTTAGACAATGCACATCTTGGTTGGGAGACATTTGTAATGCCATGACAGATTGAGGTCTTGCGCTTCAGTGATGTTGTCTATTTCAGTTCGGGAGTGAGTATCCACACTCTTATTGTTTGCCCGTGTACTTGGGAGGTTTGGTGTTACTTTATCTGATAGTCATGGGTGATTTGGTCAGCTCCCCGTTCTGCTAAGGAGTTCTTTGTCTCTGGGATCTTGAGAGTGCATTCACTGGATGGTTTCAAGTTGTGGAGTATTATTTCTTTTGCGATCTTGTGGGGATTATCGCTGGAGATAAACAAAAGGCACTTCGAAGATAAAGCAATGACGGTGGAGGAGGTGATTATTTTGGTCAAATGATTTGTACTCCTTTTGACGAATTTTTGAGTATTGGCGAGATACACCTTCTGGGTCTATTGTGTTTAGATGGGACTCATTGATGGCAGTGCATAGTGATTGGGTTGGTTTTTGGAGTTTCTGTTCTTCTTCCTTCTCGATGATAGAGGTAGTAACAAGATCAAAGTACATCTTGATACTTCAGTGTTCCATGGCTTTGAAGAGTGACAACATGTTTTGGGACCTTGTCTTTGGTTTTGTTTGGATTAATGTGGTTAAGATATTCAATCCCCATTAAATTTTTAACCAAACTTGTTGAACCAAATACAGTTATTTCGGGGAGTTCACTTTATGTATAGAATAGATTATAGTTCAAAATCTCAAAATTTTAATTCCTGAATTTTTGAAAATTTTTCAACAAAATTTGGACCACTGTGGAAGTCTGTGTTTCTCCACGGCTGTCAAAGTTCATTGAAGCAAATATTTGAAATGCCTAAGATAGTTAACACAATTCAACAACATATAGATGACTTCCAGTGTGGGTAACACACAAGTCTCAACTCTTTATACATATAAAAACAATTTCCAATCCTCTGGCTTCTCCTCCTACCAAGACCAGGGCGGGGGGGGGGGAGAGTATTCTGCTTTAGTTTTGATGAATTTGGTTTCAGGTGAAATTTTGTATATCAAGGTGATTACTAAACTGATCCGATCTTTCTCATTGAAATCTCAAGCAAATATCAGGAGATGTTGCATATCCCCTATTGATTTCGAGATATGTCTTGCGCCGTGAGTTTATTGGGATAATTCTCTAAATTTTGTGCTACACTTATAGCTGCATTTTTTGGTCTGTAATGCTAGTAGGTGAATTATAACTTTTGAGAAGTATGGGTAGCAGTATGTGTTTTAGCCCCACATTGGGAAGGTAGGAGTCCTAGTATGTGTTCTCTCCTTATTTAAGGAGAGTGGGTCCATATGACCATATGTAATATCATTCAAGTTTAATATATCACATAATTAGATTTTTACAAGAACATTATGACATTCATTTGACTTTTTAATTTGCCTAGCTAGATACAGCTTTTTGAGTATTTAAGTAACTTGAAATACCCTTGGACATCTTTTTATGGTTTCATGTGGGATGTTATCCTACTGCTTCATTCAGTGGGCTTTAGTACTAATTCTAATTGACAAAAGTTGTGTCAAAGGGCAGTGGCTTTTGAGCTTCTGATCAGACTTATCCTTGACAGGGCTGACGTATTGCGGGAAAATACGGAGGCAGTTTTTGCTGCTTGTGATGCTGCTCATGGAAGATGGGCTAAGCTTCTTGGTGTTCGCGCTCTTCTTCACCCCAGGTTGAGATTGCAGGAGTTTTTAAGCATATACGACATCACTCAGGATTTTATAGCTGCTACTGAGAAGGTATTGGTTTTTTGGTAAAGAATAATATTAAACAACCTAACTTAATCACTGGCACATATACGTACTTGCATTCTTAAACTGTTCTGTAATACGCAGATTGGTGGAAGGCTGGGCTATAGCATAAGAGGAACACTTCAGTCACAGTCCAAAGCCTTTGTTGATTTCCAGCATGACTCAAGAGTTAGTCATTTAATGTCTAAAATCTTAATCTGCTATGCTTGAGTTTGTTCTTGAATCCCAAACAGCGTTTTTGTTGTTTAACTTCTTAATTGCTTATTGTAGATGGCCAAGATTAAAGCTGTTCTTGATCAAGAAATGTGGGTCCCAGTAGACGTCCCTGATGAGTTTCAGGCAATTGCCAACTCACTTATCTCCACTGAAGCTGTAATAAATGGGAATGCAGAAGATGGTTTTGGTAATGTAACCATAGACGATTCAGAACTAGACTCCGCGAATGGTGATGAGCTCACAGTAGATGCTGGGGTATCGCCTCCTCAGCATGGTGGGGGTAATGGTTCTGTTGTAGATAACACAGCTTTGGGTGGAGCACATTTGGAAACTAAATTGTCAACTTCTTCACCCCAAAACAACATTAGTAATGGGAAAGAGCAGAAGAAAAATAGTAATGCGAAGGAGCACAAAAAATCTGAATTTCAAAGCATAATGTATAAAGATGTTGGTTATCGCATGGCGAACTGGTTAGTTTATTTACCTTCATGAACTTCTCTAAATTTACCTTCTGCTTCCATTTTTTTTTGTGATATGATGTTGATGTGTCCAATATTCATGTTTTTCTAAACATGTCCTGCATTTGATGAAGTGATGTTGAATATACTCCTCTAGTTCTCTTTACAACATAGAAGACACCTTTTTGGGATTCTACTCCATCTTTGGAAAAACGTAATTTAACCCTTTATCATAAAATTTCCATTGCCAACTCTTTTCTACTTTACCTGCAACAATTGGTTAACAATTTTCAGGATGCAACAATCAAACCCAAATCACAATCCTCTCAAACGACAGAATGTAGAGATTCCACGATGAAGAGCTGCCATCCTCTGATGTGGTCAACCACCAGGCTACCCTTATCTGTTGCTGGCCGAGAAAGATGTAAATTGAGAGCTCTACACCCCAAAATCTCATTTAAGCACCATTTCCAATTCGGATTGAATACCTCGAGAAAATTCAGATTACTAGCTGCCCAGAGACTACGCCCAGATGTACTTTTAACCTTTGAGAGGTCTGCCACCCAACAGATGGACCATACGTTGCTAGAACACCTCACTCCACAGGCCTATATCTGAAGTAGTAACTGTCATCTTTAGAAACCAGCTTCCTCTTCCATCCCTCCAATATTTTGTCAATGAGTTCAGCCACTAGCTTCCATGCGTCTACATTCTTGAACTTGAATCCTAAAGGAAGGCCCAAGTGGTAGCCCAGTAGACAGCCCATACTTAAAACCCATAGGAAATAAGTCAGTCTAAGGTATTCACATACTCCACTCCAATGATACCATAGATGGATTAATGTTCGATCTCCAGACAGTTTAAACCAAGGTAATATAGCATTCCAGTAAGCAAATGCTTAAGAGGAGCATCTAAAAGGAAGATGGTATCATCAACAAATTGTAGGAGGCTCACTTAGGCCGACCTTTATTCACCTTAAGACCATGTGACGTGGGCATCGTAATTATGGTCTAGCTTAAGCCCAAGATAGGCATACCCATTGTTTTGTTTTGTTTTGTTTTTCTTTATTTAGTTGTTTTAGCCAGCCGGGCACGTTTTAACTGGTTTCCTTAGTTCGCGAGGTAAAATCCTAGTTATAAGTAAAGGATATTAATTAGGTTTAGGTAGAATGATGTTTTATAAGTTTTGAGTGATTAAATAAAAGAGAGACTTTTAGGGTTCTTGTTTTATTTTAGTTAAAGTGTAGGTTTAATACAATTGTTGCTTCCGCCAATTGTTTATCTGCATTACCATGTATGAACCCATAATGAAATGCCTTATTATTTTATTATCTGTTTTACCAAGATCCTCAATTCTAACCATAAAAACAATGGTGACAAGGGATCTCCTTATCTTGATTTACACACAGTTTTGGAAGTTAAAGTCGAGCATTGTCTTGCACAAAGTACTTGGCTGTGGAGATAGCACCAAAATCTTCTATTTCTCATAAAACCTCATTGTTTCCATTACATACAACTTATTGTCTATTTTAACAACTTGCTGAGAATGTAAAAGTGGTATCTTATAAGAGTTGTCTTCCTTCAATAAAACTATAAAGCTGAAGATGTTGTCAGATTATTCGTACAATTGATTAAGTGTTGTTTATCTACAGCGGTTTAATATTGCTGAAGATGTTGTCAGATTACGTTGATATGAACCACTTTCTCCCTGCACTTTCATCTGAACTCGTTCACCGGGTTGTGGAGATATTAAAATTTTTCAATACAAGGACTTGTCAGCTTGTCCTTGGTGCTGGTGCTATGCAGGTACAGAACTTTTTTTATTTCTTAAGAGATGAATTTTCATCGTTTGGCAAAGGGAGCATTTTTAACTTGGTGATTCACATACAAATAGGGAAACCCAACAAGAGAAGACTAGTCATATTTATTACTGTTCATATGCGTACACGGGTATTCATAACCTCTCTGGACTTGAGTGAATGCTACGATGGGTAAAACCGTAAAACCCTTCCCCGTGAGAACTTAATGTTATTAAATCTTTAGTAATGGAATTTGGGGTTTCTTCATGCTTTGATGGTTATTAAAATGATCCTGCAAAATGATCCTTCTGGTTGGGTGTATTAGGTCTTGTTAGTCCCATGTCAAATTGCCGTTGATATATTTTTTATTTTGATTTTGGTTTTACTTGTTCTTTGTTAATATGGCATTGCAGGTGTCTGGTTTGAAGTCAATAGCTGCTAAGCACTTGGCCTTGGCAAGTCAAGTGATCAGTTTTGTCTATGCTGTTATTCCAGGTAGGTTATCAAAAAGGTTTGTAGAATATTTATTTTTATCTTTATTTTGTTTGTTTTGTTTTTCTTTCTTCTTCTTGATATCTGTAGCACTGCTCTTTCTTTATGGTTTAGAAAGGATCATGTTAGGTAGGAGTGTTGTTTCTATAGTAAACTATTGAGATGCATTGAAGTGACAGCCAGCAGCATGCACTTGTTCCTTCCATGGTTTGTAACTTTGTATGAGAATACACTTGCTCTAAATAAGGAAAACCATTTCAATGAGTCTTTTTAACACCAGTAATACCAAGCATCAATCAAGAAGGGCTCTTCACCACAAATAAACCAGCATTCTTCATAGAATCATCCTCTTTTTAGTCCATTTGAAAAGTTGAAAGTGAGAGACACAAATATTAAATACCTGAAAGTGAGAGGACAACCATTTGGAAACTGAAAGTAGTTGTTCACGAAGATGGATGTGAAGTAAAGATGCAGGGAACAACGTAATAAATGATGTCCATAGAAATTTGTTAAACCCAACTTTTTCCTTTCTTAGTTTGTTGAGAAGGAAGGGAGTTGAAGGGAAACTGGGAAAACTGTACGTGCAGGGATAGAGGGAGTGATATTTCTTAATTTTGAAGAACTGGTGGTCATTTCTAATTGGCCAAATTTGTACTTGGTAAGTTGGTAGTTGTACTTGGAGGGCTTTTTTTTAAAATTTTTTGGGCCAGGGGACCCTATTATATATGTCACCGAATCTGCAAAGCACTTATGTTAGCACCACCATTATCTCACCTAATATATTTAACTTCTTAAAAGCGTTTCTGTGCTTCATCCCTCATTAGTTTTGGTTTCCCCTCTTTGTCTCTTTCATTCTTCTGCAAATATATGAAACCATGACCCTCTCTCTGTCATATTTGTTCTGAAATTGACCAGTAATCATATTGGAAGTCCAAATTATGTTTCTGACGGTGCTTTTCTATGCTTAATGAAGATATCAAGCGTATTCTTTTCATCAGAATACCAGAGTCTCGTAAAGCACTTTTACTCTTGGAGATTGATCGAGTAGCTCAGGTATGATCCTTTGGCGATGTTTGGTACTTTTATCTTAATATATATATATATATATTTGATTATTTCATATTGTATTAAGGAACATTGGAAAAAGTGTTTTTTGCTTTTAAAAGAATACAAGTTTTTAATTTTCTGTTATAGCAGTCAATTGGATCTTACTAAGATAAATTAGTATGTTGCAACAGTCGATTATGTTATACTAAGAGAAGCTTATTGGATATTCTGATTATTGTTTGTTGTTAATATCATTTGTTAATTTATTCCTTTTACGAGTCGATAGTTCCTGTCTCCTTCTCCCTTTTCTCTTAATTTCATTGTTTTTTTTCTTCTTCTAGCAACTGTGTTTATAGTTGGCTAAATGAGAACTTTTATGACCATCCGAAACTGTATCTCAATGGATGTACTCCAAAGTGATTTGTTGCCGTGTGTAGCTACCCGTAACGTAAGTAGTGGTCATTGGAGCCTTTTTTTTTCCAATTCGAATGCTCTAGGGAATTTTCATTCCTAATGTGGAATACCTTTTTGTTTATATACAACTTAGCTATTCGGGGCCAAATTATTTAATTTGTCGCCCTTAGATTAGGAAACTGGCGCTTCTTCAATAACCTCAAACCTAATATTGACACGGATACAGGTGTCCACATCCGACACGGATACGAAGTGTCTGACAACAAAATATCAAAATTGAGGTACATCACATACATTATATGTTTGTCGCGAGATGTGGATACATATCTAACACAATTTATTTTTAAAGATAGCGTGTCCATGTAACATAGCCTCAAATCATAGAAACGAAAATATTGACATATTTCCATGTTGATCATAATATCATACACTGTTCATTGTCATTAAGGATCCAAAAGACCAAATCTGCTTGACGATCTCCACTTTCTTCAATGAATTTGTTAGTAGTATTTGGAGCAAAAGTTTGTATTATCATAACATTGTGATTTGTTTCGACTTCAATAGCATCAATGTCCACCATCTTGCTAGCCATATTGTTTTTGCATCAAGATAGTGTCGGTCAAACTTTTGTTTGTCCGCAATCATTTTTGATTGAGACACGTAGACACGTTGTACAACTAAACTGATCAAGGAACTCAACCATTTTATAGGCGATGATCTTCTGGAGGGAGAGAGAGAACGTTTGGTGGATATAGATTTTTAAATGCCAAAAGTTTTGATGTGCATGCTAAATTTCCAATGACCCTTGTCATTCATCAAAAACTTGAGTTGGCATTAATTATCAAACTGGGCAGTTAAATCGTTGAGTACTTGCTACTTAGCCGACCCAGCTAACAATTTAATCCCCGATCAAGACCAGGATAAAAAAATCCCCTAGTACTCGGCCGATTAGCCGATTAATACGTGCCAATTAGCCGAGTAATTGTGTTCACTATTTCACTGTTAAACATCGAACTTGACATTTCACCGATTCGAGCAACCCTTGATTCTTTAAAGCTCTACACTTTAATCATATTTATTTTAGTTGATTAAGTGTTTTGATTGTTTATTGATTGAGTTCTTAATTGGCTCCATTATGTTGGCATTTCAATATTAAATATATTTAACAAGTATTTGTAAAGAAATATAGTGTTTTGAAAAATCACCCGATTAATAGGGATTACCCATTAATCCCCGACTGACTAGACCTAGTCGCTACTCACTCTTCGTCCAAGTCCGAGTAGCGATTTAACTGCATAGTTATCAAAACCAAATTCAAAACATAATTATAATGTGTTGTGTGCCAAAGGCTCAGTGACATGTCGAAAGTGTGGATACTTATCACATAGAATTTGCAAAATTTGTTTGCATGGCGAAAGTTGTCATTGTCTCGCTGCATGGCTTACTCCTGTATATACATGATTAAGATGTGTGTGCATATATATACTCTCTCGTTTAAATAAGAAAATGTAGAATTCTATTAAGCCAATCAAAAGAAGGGGATGTAGAATGAGGTAAATATAGAAATCTATTAAGCTAATCAAAAGAAGGGGGTTGTAGAATGAGATATGCTACATTAAAAAGATGAAGAATACAAAGCAGACAGAAACAAGAAGTCCCATCTGAAAAAGGCCTTCCCATAGGTGATCTAACTTTAATCCTCCGACCACAGGAAAATAATCCTAATCGTATCCTCCAGTCTTAATGGTATAGACTTGAAATCTCTCCTACGACTCTCTCACCAGATGCTCCACATGATTACAAGGTAAAATGTTTCAATCCTAAGTACTACCCACGTTGTTGGTAATTCCTTCACAGAGAGAGCTGGCTAACCCACTCCCTTGTAGTCTTTTTCAGTGTAGTCAAGGTGCGAGGTGCACCTTTAGTGCCTCCCTTGGACCAAGGCGGGTGTAAACATAAGGCGCGTGCCTTTTTATGTCTTTGTTGAGGTGCAAGGCACGTGCCTTGTCAACATTTGCAGTTTTTCTTCGTTTTGTACACTCTTTGCTATATGTGACACTCGGTCCAATAGTATTATGGTACAAGACATCATACAATTTTTATATGTTTTATTGAAGATGGGCATCCAACTTAAAACCAATTGGCGATAAGTGGAGCGGTCTCGGGATTTATATATTGATTGGCTAGGATTTAAACACCCGATGTGAGATTATAATCTTAACACGTCCCCTCACGTGTGGCGTAATCTTGAGCCTAACACGTGGACAATTTTTAAACGTGTGACATGGAGTAACATGGGCCTTTGAAATAGCCCGCTCTGATACCATATTGAAGATGGACATCCAACTTAAAACCAATTGGTAATAAGTGGAGTGGCCCCAGGATTTATATATTGATTGGCTAGGCTTTAAACACCTGATGTGGGATTATAATCTCAACAAGTTTAATCTTGGACTACACTCTAAGCTTTGACTTTTACAAGTTTATGTTAAGTTATATGGATTGAGAGAGACATCAAGAGGCATTGGCTTCCCAACAAAAAGATGGATTAAATGAAGTTTAACGGGTTTCCAAAATTTGAATAATGTGTACTATTTCGTGAAGAACTCCCTTTTACTCAGTTCAATTTGTTTGCTTTTTAGTTTATTGAAGTTGAGCTAGATTGTTTTGAGAGATACAATTTTCATTTTGCTAGTTACTTGTTGCTTATGTCTTTTCTTTTAAATGACTTTATATGTAAACAATGAAATTGTATTGTTTTTAATGGAGAGGAAGTTTGGAGGGGAGAAAAAGAGGATACCACCTTATTAGTTTCGGCTTTGTCTCACTTTAGTATGTATATGAAATTTAGAGTGTACAATTATAGAAACTTCCCAAAAAACTCTTAACATAAACACCCTATGCCCCTCGGGAGAGGTCCCTTAGAAATCTAACATAAATGATTCGTGTTTTTTATGGGTCTTGCTCAATGGCTGACATGTTTACAATCATATAGAATTGATTTCATTGTTTAGCTATGCAAATCAGTGATAGTTCATGTCATATTTATTTTTAATTTTTTAATTTCTTTAGTTTTTTTTAAAAAAAAAATTACTGCACACCTCACTTTTATAAGGTCCTTGTGCCTAAGGCACAGAAAGAATATTGCTCCTTAGGTGCACCTTAATGCCCCGGCTACAATTTTCTTTTTTACATATTTGATATTTTTCGTTGAGAGAAGTACTGCTGATACTTATGCCAGGTGCCCAGGTAAGCTAAGTATTATGTTTAACATTTTGGTAATTTCTTCCTCAGTCTTTGTTAACTTGTTTTCTATTTGGTTGAGCATAAATCACATGTTCATGATTTCATTTAGATGTCAGCAGGCCAGATGAATGTTATTTTACCAATTACTTGCTGTAATTTACATTCTAAACTTCGAATTTGTGTTCTTTGTGAGGTTATCTTGTTATATTGCTATCCTTAAGTATCACATTAGTGTGAGCTTCTAAGTGTGTTCTCCTTTAATTTCAACTATTATCTAATTGTCTTACTCATTTTTTCCTTCCAATATAACTGTGTAGGATTATAAGGTTCATCGAGATGAAATACATACAAAGCTAGTACAGATAATGAGGGAAAGATTGTTGCTTCATCTACGTGGGTTGCCCAAAATTGTGGAGAGTTGGAATGGACCAGAAGATGGTGACGATCAGAAAAACCCTAGTCCATTTGCTAAACAACTAACTAAGGTGAAATCCTGCTTCATTCACTCCGTATACACAGATATTTGTCCTTGGCAATGGAAACTTACTAGCTTAAAAGCTAGTGTGATTACCATACTTGTTTTCTTGCAAGAATTATATTCACGTTTGGAGCTTTCACTGTGTGTGTGTGAAAAATTAACTTTGAATGTTTTTTGTCTTTTTTTTTTCTGGGACTTATTTGATGTCCCACACACACCAAAAAAAACCCCAGTAAGTGAGTACACTATATCTACTGGCCATGTTTTCTCTCTCTTCGAGGACTTGGTTTCTTTAGTTACTGATTGTGGTGCCTGCGGCCTTTTCTTTAATTATATGATTCTGAATTTGTTACTCATTTATGTCTAGAGGCACAATAATGCATGTGCCTGATCAAGTGTACCAATGCTAATCATTATACTTTCTGAGAACTTGTCACTTGTTCAGATAGGTCATGGTTATGTGGTAATTTTTCACATTGTTACACTGCAACACTGGTTTTAGTGCCTAAAGCATGCTAGGTTTGTATCTTCATCCGCTAAATTCATGTTATTCGGCTGCTAGCAGCAAATCCGCTGTATCCTCTAGATGCATAATAAATGGATTTTACAATTATTCCCGGTATTTTAGTTATATCTTTTAGGTCTGGATGTGCATTGGATTTTCCATTGTGGATTTATGGTTAACTTAAATTGATGAAGTATATTAGCATTAAGTGGATGTCCTACTCAACCTTACAACCAAGGATACAGAATATGTATGGTAAACGTAAAATGGATTTATGGTAAATGTAAAACATAAATTCATGTTCCACACCCATGTCTTTCCTAGTATCGTACTCAACCTTACAACCAAGGGACGTATAAAATATAAAACATGATCATTGAAAGACTGACAACATGTACAGAGGTATATCCTCCGTATAACTATGTCATGTTAATGTGGTATTCCTGAAATTGTTGTTTCTGTGATCTGCTCTAAACAGTGTAATTGGAACTTGTATTTCTTGTTTGAATCTGATTTTCTGTTCAATTCCATGAATTCGCAGGAAGTTGGGTTTCTTCATCGTGAGTTGCCAAAATTTCTGCATGAAAAAGAAATTCTTGATATTTTCAGGTTGGATTATCTGTATTTTTTTGTTTGTTTGTTTGTTTTTTCAAAGGGTTATCTGTACTTTTTTGGTCATTCTATCTCAAGAAAACTTGTTGGTTTACGGAAATAAGAGAACTATTTTGGGAAGCTCAACAATCACTTATTTTGGACAGACCTCTTAAATTTAAGTCGCTTTTCTAATTTAAGAGGTCTGTCTAAAATAAAAGGCAGACTTAAAAATTTAAGTTACAAGCCCAATTTCAAAAAGCCCACTACTGCAACTGGGGCTTAGAGTATAAAATAAATCAATTGTGTTCTCTCATCTCCAACCATTTCTTGCTCTCCCATCTCCCGGTCTCTCTGTTCCCTCTCCCGGTCTCTACTCTTCAAGAGCATTTCTCCTCTCCTGAACAACTCGGTCTCTACTCTCTCGGCCTCCTGAACTTCAAGCCACCATCCTTTTGGAATATTTATTATTTCCATCCTTTTGTTTGTGTCATTTAAGAAACATGTTTGGTTTGGGAACTCTTATGCCTTTTTGTTTGAATCATGTGACGTGCTTTGTTCACATTTCATTGACATGCATTTTAAGAAGTCGGTAAAGTTTCATTTATTCACATTTCCTATATATGTACACATTTACACTATTACATGTGTATATATTTTGAAAAAAAAATTAAATAAAATAAAACCGCCTAGCGCCTAGCCCGTCTAGGTGCCACCTAGAAGGCCTAGGCACTCTCCCACTGTCCGACTACTGCTAGCGTCTTTTGGAACATTCTTTGAATATAATGGAGAATGCATAGTTTGTGTTATTTGCTCCGATGCATTACAGCTGGATATTACTGGGTGAGAAAGCACTTGCACGTCATTCCATAAGCTTTTTCTAGTCAATTCAGGGTCCTAGCTTGGCATTTCAAAGCTTTCAAAGTTAGGAATGCTAGCAGGTCATCAGGGTATGACATTCCAAAGCGCTTGTGTTTTTTTATCATGCATTAATCTTTTCATCAGTAAGGATTTAATTTTACGTCACTAAGTTCCTCTTCGTTGACCTTTTACCCTACTATATGAGATTATTGATTTGTTTTGTTGATTATGATATGAGCCACCTCTTGTATAATCATATAGGGGTAATTTCCTAAACAGACGACACTAATGTCACATCGTGCTCAATTAGGCCACGTTCCCTAATTTTGACTTTTTAAACTTGTTTTTGACATTTTTGTCCTTTATTATAAAACAAAACATTCTTCTCTCTCCTCTTACACAATCTTCAATCTTCTCTTACACAATATTTTCTCTCCTCCCTCCTTGATTTGACATGTTGAATTAGACAAACCACACAAATTCATTGAGATCTTAAAAAATATGATGAACGGTTGAGATTAAACTTAAGTTTACATTTGTTTTTCTTTTTTTTTAGAAACCACATATTGTTATTGAGAATTTGAGATACTCACCAAGCCTGATTAAGTAGTTTTTGAGTTTATAATTATTTAAATGACCAAAAAACAATTAAAAACAAATTATAATGCACAACACAAAACAAATAATTAGTAAAAGATAATATATAAACATTAATCCTAAACTGACAGATTAAAACTCAACAACTCTCATCTCTTTTCTTCAAACATAACAACCACAAAACAACCAACAAACCATACCCTAATTAATCTAAAATCGCACGTAACAATAAAAGATAAAATCTTTGCATTTTTTTAATTTTATTTTAGTTTTTTTTTTTGATAATTCAATTTTTATTGATGGAAGAAAGCATACAATCACTTATTTTGGACAGACCTCTTAAATTTAAGTCGGCCTTTCTAATTTAAGAGGTCTGTCTAAAATAAAAGGCAGACTTAAAAATTTAAGTTACAAGCCCAATTTCGAAAAGCCCACTACTGCAACTGGTGCTTAGAGTATAAAATAAATCAATCGTGTTCTCTCATTTCCAACCATTTCTTGCTCTCCCATCTCCCGGTCTCTCTGTTCCCTCTCCCTGTCTCTACTCTTCAAGAGCATTTCTCCTCTCCTGAACAACTCGGTCTCTACTCTCTCGGCCTCCTGAACTTCAAGCCACCATCCTTTTGGAATATTTATTATTTCCATCCTTTTGTCTGTGTCATTTAAGAAACATGTTTGGTTTGGGAACTCTTATGCCTTTTTGTTTGAATCATGTGACGTGCTTTGTTCACATTTCACTGACATGCATTTTAAGAAGTCGGTAAAGTTTCATTTATTCACATTTCCTATATATGTACACATTTACACTATTACATGTGTATATATTTTGAAAAAAAAATTAAATAAAATAAAACCGCCTAGCGCCTAGCCCGTCTAGGTGCCACCTAGAAGGCCTAGGCACTCTCCCACTGTCCGACTACTGCTAGCGTCTTTTGGAACATTCTTTGAATATAATGGAGAATGCATAGTTTGTGTTATTTGCTCCGGTGCATTACGTTGGATATTACTGGGTGAGAAAGCACTTACATGTCATTCCATAAGCTTTTTCTAGTCAATTCAGGTGTTATTTTAGCCTAGCTTGGCATTTCAAAGCTTTCAAAGTTAGGAATGCTAGCAGGTCATCAGGGTATGACATTCCAAAGCGCTCGTGTTTTTTTTATCATGCATTAATCTTTTCATCAGTAAGGATTTAATTTTACGTCACTAAGTTCCTCTTCGCTGACCTTTTACCCTACTATATGAGATTATTGATTTGTTTTGTTGATTATGATATGAGCCACCTCTTGTATAATCATATAGGGGTAATTTCCTAAACAGACGACACTAATGTCACATCATGCTCAATTAGGCTACGTTCCCTAATTTTGACTTTTTAAACTCGTTTTTGACATTTTTGTCCTTTATTATAAAACAAAACATTCTTCTCTCTCTTCTTACACAATCTTCAATCTTCTCTTACAATATTTTTCTCTCCTCCTCTTTGATTTGACATGTTGAATTAGACAAACCACACAAATTCATTGAGATCTTAAAAATATGATGAGCGGTTGAGATTAAACTTAAGTTTACATTTGTTTTTCTTTTTTTTTAGAAACCACATATTGTTATTGAGAATTTGAGATACTCACCAAGCCTGATTAAGTAGTTTTTGAGTTTATAATTATTAAAATGACCAAAAAACAATTAAAAACAAATTATAATGCACAACACAAAACAAATAATTAGTAAAAGATAATATATAAACATTAATCCTAAACTGACAGATTAAAACTCAACAACTCTCATCTCTTTTCTTCAAACATAACAACCACAAAACAACCAACAAACCATACCCTAATTAATCTAAAATCGCACGTAACAATAAAAGATAAAATCTTTGCATTTTTTTAATTTTATTTTAGTTTTTTTTTTGATAATTCAATTTTTATTAATGGAAGAAAGCATACATATACTTACCAACACTTACCAACAGTACTGGTATACTATGGTGACCGAGAGGATCACTAGTAGTATAAACCGTTGTACTTCTTCAATCAATCTTCCTCATCGTCATGATTATCACTATTACTGGAAGTCGAATCTCCATTGGAATTCCCATCATCATCCTCATTCTCATTCTTGTTCACTGGTACATCATCGTTGAAGTAAGCGTCCTGCAAATCATATTCATTGTATTCACCGTCTTCGAAATATTCTTCCCATGAGAAAGTCTTCTATTCCTCTTGGTTTTTTTCAGTTGTATCACTTTTCTCACCTTCGGAGTACTAATAATCAATAATCAAGGAGCGCTATGAAGATAAGAAAAGTGAAAAGAGATAAGCTAATCAAAGACATTGTATGGAGAAAGGAAGTTGGTAATAATGAAGGAAGGAGAGTATGATACTTGAAACAACGTTGTGGTGATAATAAGTTTTTAATTTCTTTTTAAAGAGAAGAAATGTAAGCGAAATGAGGTAAAATTTTGAGCTTGTTGCACAAATGAATTCGATCTTATCTACTTCTACTAAGTTGATGTGTAAATAGTTGAATTTAATTGCTGAAATTTCTTGATTTCGTAATTTAGTTTGACTTAATTATTGATATTTTTTGTTGATACCAAAGTAAAAGTGAGTGTAAAGTTACATGACCCGTATTTTGACAAGTGCATGACAATCCATAACATATTATATTTGAAGTGCAAATTACTAAAGTTCGATTGCTTATTCAAAATTGATATCCTTAGTTGTGGATACTCCCAAGGTATAGATAATGTCAAACTAGACAAATAATGGTATAAATAGATAATAGGTGGTTGTATAACCTAATACAATTACAAATTTATTTGGGTACCATGTTAAGTGTTCCATATATAATACATTTCCACTCAAAATTAATTATACAAAAGAATTCAATACTGAGATTTTGAGTACCATGTTCCACATTTTAACATCCTTATTATAACATGGAAACACACACTTATTCAGAATTAGCATTCGTAGTTGGGATACTCTAAAGTGTAGGTTATGTTACATTAGACAGCTAATGGTGTAAATAAAGAAGGGTGTAAGTGGTTGTGTAACTGTATCTTATACTTTTATTTAATAATACAATCAATAATTTGCATTTCAAATATAATTTGTATTTTTCTCTACAGTGTTATAGATTGTCATGCACTTGTCAAAATACAGGTCGTGTAACTTTATTCTCACTATTACTTTGGTGTCAGTAAAAAATTTCAACAATTAATTCAAACTAAATTAGGAAAATTAAGAAATTCTAATAATCGAATTTAATTATGTACACATCAACTTAGAAGAAGTAGATAAGATCGAATTTATTTGTAGAACCACCTCATAAATTTACCTCGTTTCTCTCACATTTTATCTCTTTAAAAATCCAAAAACGTACATTCACCACAACGTTTCAAGTATCACTCTCCTTCCTTCATTGTTAGCAACTTCCATTCTCCAAACAATGTCTCTAATAAGCTCATCTCTTTTCGCTTTTCTTATCTTCATGGTGCCCCCTGATTACTCCTATAGTGAGAACAATAATGTAACTGAAGAGGAGTGAGAGACTTTCTCATGGGAGGAATATTCTAAAAATGATGAATATGGTGAATATGGCTTGTGGGACCTTTATTTCGATGACGATCTACCAGTGAATGAGGATGGAGATGATGTTCGGAGTTCCGGTGGAGATTCGCGTTCCACTAGCAATGACGATTAGGAAGATTGATTGAAGAAGTGTAAAGCGCTTATCTTTTACTGTTATGTGTTTTTTTAGATTAATTAGAGTGTGGTTTGCTGGTTGTTATGTTTGAAGGAAGAAGATGGTAGTTGTTGTGTTTTAATCTGTCAGTCCAGGTTGAATGTTAAGAAATGATCTTTTACTAATTATTTGCTTGTGTTGTGTATAATAATATTTTTATTTTTTTATTATTATTTTTAACACTTAAATTATTTTATTTATATATATTTTATTCATTTTAATTGTTTTTTTGGTCATTTAAATTACTTGAAAATTAAAATAATTAAAAACTCAAAAGCTACTTAATCAGGACCATCCGTCTGCTTAGTATGGATCTCAATGACAATCTGTGGTTTCTAAAACAAATGTAAACCTAAACTTAATTTCGACACCGTTCATCTTATTTTTGATGATCTCAATGCATTTGTGTGGTTTGTCTAATTCAATGCCTCAAATCAATGGAGGAGGAGAGATAATATTGTGTAAATGTAGAGAGAAGATTGTGTAAAAGGAGAAAGAAGATTGTTTTGTTTTGTAATGAAGGGTAAGAATGTCAAAAACACGTTGAAAAGGTAAAAATAAATTATCGAGTGTGGCCTAATTGAGCACAATGTGACATTAGTGTGGTCTGTTTAGTAAATTACCCTTAGTGTTTTCCCTGTTTATTTAAAAAAAAATGGTGCATATAGAAGTAAGTGTATCTCATAACTGGTAGAATTATGGGGAGGTTATGAGGTTATCGTCTACCGTGAATTATGGGGACCCACCCAGTGGGAGCAATAGTGTGAGGGGTAATAAGTTGTCTTAATGACGCCAAAGATCTTGTCTTGGAATGTTAGAGGATTAGGTGATATGGATAAAAGAACTCTTGTCAAGGATTTTATACGTCAGTCTGGGGCTTCGATTGTTACTCTACAAGAGACTAAACTGGAAGTGATAGATAATAATGTGATTCAAGATATTTGGGGCAGGAATAATTTGGGGTGGGTTGCCACTCCAGCTTTAGGTACCCGAGGTGGGGTATGTGTGATTTGGGACAAAGATGTGATTGTTGTAGAAGATTCCCTTATTGGGGCATACTCTGCTACCATTTTGTATTATGAGATTGGAAGCCTTGATAAATGGATGTTTTCAGGAGTATATGATCCATCTAATAAGAGCGATCTCAAGGATCTCTGGGAAGAGTTAGATAACGTTCGAGCTTACTCTATGTTGGCTTCGTGGTGTCTTGCAGGGGATTTTAATATGATAAGGTTTTCAGAGGAGAAGAGTGGTGGATGTGCCATTAATTCGGGTATGAGGAGATTTTCTGACTTTGTTAATCGGCACGATTTGGTGGATCTGTCGTTTGTTGGGGGTAATTTTACTTGGTAAGACCACAAGGTGGACCCTATATTTGTTCGTCTTGACAGGTTTCTCATTGATACTGGATGGGAGGATAAGGCCCTGAACTTGATCCAAACCATACACTCTGCTCCTACTTCTTACCATTGGCCCATCACTTTGGAGTGTAGAAAATCTTCTAAGAGACCCTCTCCTTTTCGGTTCGAGTTAATGTGGCTGCTTGAACCGTCTTTTGAAGAGTTGGTGAAAACTTGGTGGGGGTGAAGGAGTGTTTGAAGGACGGCCTAGTTTCATTGTCGCAAAAAAATTGAAGTATGTTAAATCTAAAATCAAAGTGTGGAGCAAGGAAATCTTTAGGAGTGAGGAGACACGAAAAAAGAACTCCATTCAAGAACTTAAGGATTTGGACACCGTGGAGGAGAGAATCTAGCAGAAGCTGAAAGGCAGGAGGGAGGGAGTTAAAAGAGAGTTAGAGAGAGTGATCTTAATGGAAGAGATTGTGTGGAAGCAAAGATCAAGGGATAAGGAGATCCAAGAAGGAGACCAGAATACGAAGTATTTCCAGTCTTGCAAATGCTAGGAGAAGAGTTGATTCGATTTCCAAGTTGAACATAGGGGGCTCTATGGTTGATGATGAAGAGGTAATCCGTAATGAGACTGTGCATTTTTATACATAATTGTACAAAGAGCCTATGAGATATAGACCTCAACTTGACAATCTCGAAGTTAATCAAATTTTGGTGGAAGATAAGGAGTGTTTGGAGCAACCGCTTCAAGAGGAGGAGATTTTTGGAGCTCTGAATTCGATGGATGGAGACCGCTCTCGGGCCTGATGGGTTTCCTGTTGAATTTTTTAAAAAGTTTTGGACTACTATTAAAAGAGATTTTTTGGAGATGGTGAGAGATTTCCAAATGAACTATTTTTTGGAGCATAGTTTGAACCATACTTTTCTCACTCTTATTCCTAAGGTGCATGGAGTAGTGGAAATGGGGGATTTCAGGCCTATTAGTCTTGTGGGAACTGCTTATAAAATTATCTCCAAAGCTCTTTCTTTGAGGTTAAAAAAGGTTCTTGATTCGGTTATCTCGCAGGAACAAGGAGCACTTATTTTTGATAGACAAATCCTTGATGGTGTTCTGATTGCTAATGAAGCCATTGATGATGGGATTCGTTATGGGACGCCTGAGATTGTATGTAAGGTGGACATCTCCAAAACCTATGATAATGTGAGTTGGTATTTTTTAGATTATATGTTGAGGCGGATGGGTTTTGGAGAGGTTTGGAGAAGTTGGGTTCATAAGTGCGTTTCGTCTGTATCTTTTTCTGTCTTAGTGAACGGGTCTCCCGTAGGGTGGTTTAAGAGTTCTAGGGGTTTAAGGTAGGGTGATCCTTTATCTCTCTTCCTTTTTCTCATTGTGGTGGAAGCTTTGAGTCGGATTATTCGAAGAGCCAATGAGTGGGATGTTTTGTCGGGGTTTTCCGTGGGGAGACACAATATTAGGATCACCCATTTACAATTTTCAGATGACACAATCATCTTTTTGGGCAATGAGGGGAATCAAGTTAGATACCTTAGAGGTCTTCTTGCTTGTTTTGAGGCGGTATAAGGCTTGAGGATCAACATTGCTAAGAGCACGGTGTATTGTGTAGGAGGGAGTAATAGTGCAGTTAAGCTTGCTAGTGTCTTGGGGAGCTCTCCTAGTGTTCTTCCGGCGTCTTACTTAGGTCTTCTTTTGGGCGCTGCGAATAGGTGTGTTTCTATTTGGGACCCGGTGATAGAGAGATATGAGCGCAAGTTGGCTTCTTGGAGAGGTTGTTACCTCTCAAAAGGAGGTAGAGTGGTCCTCATTAAGAGTTCTTTGTCTAGTCTACCCGTTTATTTCATGTCGCTCTTTCGAGCACCAGTGAGTGTTACTAAGTGGTTGGATAAGATTTCGAGAGATTTTTTATGGGGAGATTCCGAGGAGGCACATCACTACCATCTCGTTAGTTGGAATAGGGTGTGTACTTCTAAGGATCAAGGTGGCATTGGTATAAAGAAAACCCAGTTTATGAATCGTGCCCTTTTGAGTAAGTGGTTGTGGAGGTTCGGTATTGAGAGAGAGACTGTGGAGGAGAATTATTGTCTCCAAGTATGGGTTGAGTCCTTTTGGGTGGGAGAGTCGTGATGTGACGATCCCCTATGGGTATGGAGTGTGGAAAGGGATTTTGAAAGAAGTGGAGGACTATAGGAAGAATATTTCCTATAAAGTCAACAAAGGGGATAGAGGCAGATTTTGGGAGGATGTTTGGAATGGGGATAGAGCCTTGAGTAGGGATTTTGGGAACTTCTATGCCATGTCAGACAGGAAGAATCAGCCGGTTAGGGATTTTATTGTTATGATAGATGGTACTGCCTCATGGAACATTGATCTCAGACATATGTTCAATGACTGAGAGATTGATGATTTGGCTACCTTGATGGCGAGATTAGGGTCCCCACCTAATATCACTCTCAAAGATTATCAACCGGTTTGGGCCCATGATGCCAAAAGTATATTTACTGTTAGATCTTGGTATTCAGCCCTCCTTGCTACCTCACCTAACCAACCTCATATCCTATCATACCTTGTTTATCCTTGGAGTTTCATTTGGAGGGCTAAAATTCCGTCTAGGGTTTCTTTCTTCACTTGGTGTTCGGTTTTGGGTAGAATTTTAACCATTGACAATCTTCGGAAAAGGAAAATTATTATTGTTAATTTCTGCCCTTTTTGCTATGATTCAGGAGAATCCGTTGCTCATACTCTTATCCTTTGCCCTTTTTCTTATGCCATTTGGAACTATTTTATTCAATCTGGTTCAATCTCTTGGGTGTGTCCTCGATCTGTTTGTGGTCTTTTGATGATGTGGTCTAATCTATGGTCCCCCACCCGTACTAAGAGAAAGTTGTGGAGTAGCATTTCCTTTGCGATACTATGGGGTATATGGTTGGAAAGAAACCGGAGACATTTCGAGGATAGAAGCCTTGACGTTGCACATTTGATTCTTCACATCAAAGGATTGCTTTTCCTTTGGTATAAGGCGGAAGGAGTTCAAGGAGATACCATTCGGGTCATTTGCTTTTTCTTGGGAGGATATCATCCGAGATGTCTAATCACTGTTGTATTTCTGCGTTTCCTTGATGTTGTCTTTTATTTTACGGTTCTTAGTAGGATATCTCATCCTATATTGTAATTATCTTTTATATATTGATCATTTACCTCTTCAAAAAAAAAAAAAAAAAAAAAAAAAAAAAAAAAAAAAAAACTGGTAGAATTTCTGGACTCCCTATATATTCTTTGGGGCTGAAACAAGTATCAGTTTTGTATTTGTCATCTGCCAATAAATCTTTTTGGTCATTTTCTGATTATTATTAGAGTTAAAGAAATGTGTAAGCAAACAATCTGAATATTGCCTTTCACAAGTAGCATCTTATATTCTGTCCTTCTGTTGGTTTGTAGGTTTTACTGTACATTTGGTTCCTGGATAAAAGCTTTTCTACTTCTAATCGTTTCTTTGTCATAAAAACTGCATTTCTTGCTGTAATAGTTTTCCAAAATATTTATGGTACTTGCAGGCAGGTGGTGGAAATCTTCCATTCCCAAATTTCAGAAGCATTCTCAAAATTGGAGCTTCACACTCCGCAAGCAAATAATAGGTACTTTACTCTCTAATTTTGTGGGTTGGATATTTTTTCCCTTTCATATGCAGAATCCCTGGATTTATGTTTAATGCTCTTTTTATATGCTTAAGATAGATGTAAACTGAATTCTATTGTCGCTATGACCAGACTGTATCGGGACACCCAGCATATTCTTGGGTGTATTCGGTCATTGCCTTCTGATAGTTTCAGTAAAGACGGTTTAGCAAACTCTGGCAAGCTTGATGAATTCTTATTACAAAGATTTGGAACTGAAGCTGGTTGATAAATATGCATGTAAAGGATCATCTATAATTCTGCTGTATCAAGACTAACCTAATTTGAAGGCGATATTATATGGGGCATCCAAGGAAACGGCTCACTCCTGCTTGTTTACATTGTATAATTAGTTGAGGTAACGATATTGCAATTAACTTTTCTGGTCTTTACAGTAACCCTTGAGTACTACTATAAAAGCATGCAAGTTTGGCTATGGTTTCGTTTCTGAGGCTTTCTCAATGGTTTACGTAACTTCCATCTGAGACTTGGTAGCATTATTACAGCTCGTACTGTCAAAATGTTGACAAGTGACAGCATGAATTAGACCATACTTGCTTTTTGAGCTTTTGTTGTAATCAGATGAACAAATTATGATTCTTTTTCTTGCACCCACATATATGTGTATATATTTATGACAACTTGTACTGTCAAATGACAACTTGAATTAGACCGTACTTCCTTTCTGAGCTTTTGCTGTAATCAGATGAACAAATTATGATTCTTTTTCTCACACCCACTTGTACGTGTATATATTTGTCCTTTTGTGCAAAGATAGCATGAGTGACTGAATTTTCTTTTAAAAGAATAAACCTTCCGGTCAAGGCTGTTGCTTACCACCCAAGCAACTAGGTGTTAAAGAAAGAAGCATGACATGTAGTCGTTCTCAGCCATGCAACTATAGCATTTTGATCAAGAAATAAACTATAGCTTAGGTAGCTTATCCTACATCAACATGCTCGTGTGCAAGTCCATTCAATTTGCTTGGAAGTGTTTTTCTCAGTTCTGTTTTAATTTACTTTTACTCATGGAACTGATTTGACATGAATGCTGAGCCATTATTTCTGCTGCATCTTTAAAAGACCATTATTTCTGCTGTAGATCTTGTGCAAATGTAATTTTGTTGCAAATTACAAACGTGTCAAATATGTGTTTCATTGAAGACCCCTTCTGATTTGATCAGTTTAACATCTGTCCTGTATAAACCATGATGTATATCAGTTCACCTTTTTAGTTTGTTGTTTATGCACTTTTGTGCAATGGACACAGAATGTATGCTAAAATAATATCTATTTATGGTTGTTTGTTCTCTGTGTATTAATGTATTTTTGTGTTTATACTGTTAAACTGAAGTCTGTAAAATTTCAGGTTTTGTTTGGTCCGTTGTTAGATGGAGAGAGAACCGTCAGCCCTGTTATGATTTCAGAATTTCATGATAGAAGTCTTCGCATTGAGTTTCGGTGACTCGGTTGTCATGTTAACATACTGTATTTGTCATTCTTAAAGAACAAATTGTACTATAGTCACGATCTTCTGTTTTTTTATGAAGAAAATCTCAGGCTTGGATCCCCCAAGAAAGAGTTATAGGTAATCCGGATGAAGTACTTCATTATCACTCGACGTTTTTGTATTAGTGAGGGATTCAAAAATACAAGTTCTTTTGAGTGGAAATGAAAATGTGAACTCTATCTCAACCGTGCCCAAAATCTTCTGTTCCTGCTGTACTCATGCAAAATTGGAGGGGTGAAAGAGTGAATTCAGCACCAGATAACAATTTATGAGTGTCCTAAATATTAGTTTAAGTTGGATCAAATTGTGGTTTGTTAAGTCCCAAGTTCTGACAAAAGGTTTACTGTAGCTCTATTGTTCCTGTTTTGACTTTACTCGCAGTTGGTTGTGGTAAAATTCTGAACGTTGTAACTTCGAAAGCAATGAAAATTGTTCAAGTACTTAATTTTGTATATGAAGATTTTCCTCATTGGAGTGATTGGTTTGGTAGTCCATTTTGGAGCTGCACAAGGTGAGAGTGGTGGCTTCTTAATTGCCATAGACAACTATATGTCTATATATGAGCCTCAGTAGTCTCAAATTTGTAGGCAAACTAATTTCAGTTCCAAATTTCCCGTGGGCTCACCCATTTTAAAAGATGAGTATGAGAAAAGAGTATACTAGCAGGCAACAACACAAAGGCATATCTTCGATCCAGTCCAGATGAGTCCCAAGATTCTGGCTTCCAAAATAGAGAAATGATGAATGATCAATTCAGAAAATGTTTTCATTACTCTAATCATTGAGATTAGAGATATTTATAGTTCAATATTACATATCAAAACATAACACCTGTATAACTGATTCCTAAATTAATCTTAACAACTTTTGACTAGTTGACTATTTATTTACAAACACAGAGTTTACACTCTATTACATCCCCTCAAGCTTGAGATTGAGTATCAATGGAAAGCTTGGTCTTCAGTAAGTGAAATCTTGGACTGGAAAGACCCTTGGTAAAAATGTCAGCAATTTGGTCTTGTGTGCAGATGTATTTCAACTGAAGTGCTCCACTCGTAACCAATTCTCTTGTGTAGCGGTAGTTTACTTCAATATGTTTGGTACGAGCATGGAAAACGGGATTTGAAGCCAAAGCTAATGCTCCAATGTTGTCACACCAGAGAGTAGGTGAACTGCTTAAGTGAAGTTGTAAATCTTGCAAAATCTGACATATGAAATGTAAGTCTGCTGCAGTAGTTGCTAAAGCTCTAAGATTGGAGACTGCATGACAAGAGGGTTGCTTCTTAGCACTCCATGATATAGGATTTGAACCTAGAAAGATTATAAACCCATTTGTTGATCTCCTATCAACTGGGCATCCAGCCCAGTCTGCATCACAGAAAGCATTTATTGTAAGAGGACCTTTTGTAAACTTAAACACCATATTCCATGGATCCTTTAAGATATCTGATAATTCTTTCTAACTGCAACAAGGTGAGAAGTCCTTGGGCTATGCGTGAACTGACAAACTTGATTGACAGAGAAGGAAATGTCAGGTCTGGTCCAACAGAGATATTGCAGAGCACCCACCAAAGATCTATATTCAGTTACATCTTGCGCTTGTAGTGGATCACCATCCAAATTGTTAAGCTTTTGGCCTGATGAGACTGGTGTTGAGCAAGGTTTTGCTCCTTCCATGTTGGCCTTCTTTAAGAGATCTAAAACATACTTTGTTTGTGTCATATACAAAGTGTCAGAAGTCCTTTTGAATTCCAAACCCAGAAAGTAGTGAATTTCCCCTAAATCTTTCATTGGGAACTTGAGATTAAACTGTTGAATGATATAAGAAATCATTGAAGTAGAATTCCCAGTTATCAGAATGTCATCAACATAAATGAGGATGTAGGTAATACTCTTAGGATCTTTTCTGATAAACAAGGAGATATCAGCTTGAGAAGTAATAAAATCAAGTTGTAGTAAGACACCAAATAACTCTTGGTACTAGGCACGGGGAGCAAGGGGAGCTTGCTTTAAACCATATAAAGATTTCTTCAACTGACAAACATAAGATGGCTTCTGAGGATCAGTGAACCCTGGTGGCTGGCACATATATACTTGCTCTTGTAGAGTACCATGCAAAAAGGCATTGCTAACATCAAATTGTTTAATGCACCAATCACTGTTAAGCGCAATGGAGAGAATCAACCTTATAGTGGTTGGTTTGGCTACAGGACTAAAAGTTTCATAACAATCAATACTAATTTGTTGATGATAGCCTTTAGCAACCAACCTAGCTTTAAGCTTGTTAAGTGAGCTATCTTTCTTATACTTTACTCTAAACACCCACTTTGCACCAACTGGATTGAAAGAAGGATCATAGGGAACCAAAACCCAAGTGTTATTCTTCTGCAAGGCAGTAATCTCTTCTGCCATGGCCTGTCTCCACTTTGGATCTTTAATAGCTTGAGTATAACAAGTAGGAACTGGGATTGATGTAAAAGAGGTATTGAGAACATAGTTTTCAACTAGGTATTTTGTAGTTGGTTTAGAGATGTTGTTTTTAGCTCTAGTTTGCATTTGATGAGCATTGGTTTGAGTATTGGACTGTGAGTAGGAGGAAGATGTATGAGTAATTTGTCTTGAATTTGAGGAGGAGCTAGAATGATGACCATTGAAAGAATTTTCAGACATTTCTATATTATTTGAATTAGAAGAGGCAGTATGAATAGGACTGATAGGAGCTGGAGATGCAATATGAATAGGACTGATATGAGCTGGAGATGCAGGAGGAATGGAAGTTGAAGATTGATGAACAGGTTCAGTACCTTGAGAACATGATTTTGTGAAAATTGGAACTGAAGTAGGAGCTGAATATGAATTAAAAGTAGGAGAAACAGATGAATTTATGCATGGAAACTCATATTCATTGAAGACTACATACCTTGAAATGTAGATTCTATCTGTTTTCATGTCAAGACATCTATAGCCTTTATGGTTCTGACTATAACCAATGAAAATGCAGTGAATTCCTCTATTCTGAAATTTATTTGAATTATATGGTCTGATCCAAGGATAGCAGGAACAACCATATGATTTTAGAAAGCTATAATCTGGAGCTTGATGAAATAGTTTTTCAAAAGGTGAGATGTTTGAGAGAATTTTTGAAGGCAACAGATTTATAAGAAACACAGAAGTATAAAAGACTTCAACCTAATAAACAAAAGGGACATTACTTTGAGCAAATAATGTTCTACTCATATCAAGTATATGCGATGTTTCCTATCCACAATTGAGTTTTGTTCGGGGGTATGGGGACAGGAAAATTGATGATAAATTCCTTTGGATTTCAGAAAATTTTCAAAGAGATAACTTTTAAATTCACCCCTTGCATCAGGTCGTACCATTTTGATGGTTGTATATACTCAATAAATTTTCAACTAAAGAAGTGAACTGAAGAAAAACAATGTAAAATTGAGATTTAGTTGTGAGAGGATATATCCAAGTGTATTTTATATAATCATCAACTAAGCTCGCAATAGTATATGAATCCAGAAATAGAATAGCAAGGAGTTGGGCCCCATAGATCAATATGAATAAGTTGCAAAGGGACAGTAGATTGTGAAACATGACCACAATAGAGAAATGAGGAATGATCAATTCAGAAAATATTTTCATTACTCTAATCATTTAGATTACAGATATTTATAGTTTAATATTATATATCAAAACATGACACGTGTATAGCTGTATAACTGATTCCTAACTTAATCCTAACAACCTTTGACTAGTTGACTACTTATTTACAAACATAGAGTTTACACTCTATTATTCCAAACATTTTTCAACTGAGCACGAGTTAGTGTCACACATCTAAACCTGACGTAACAATTGTCAGATTCTGAGCACAAGTTAGACCTCTCACATCTAAACTGATGTAACGATTGTCAGGGCATACCGAATTATGAAGAAAGTATTTGTGTTGCTTAGGAACTATGATAATTGTACATACGGTGAATAGAGTTAAGCTTCAAACTTCCAATACCAATAGATAAAAAATGGTTGATTATTTTCAAAATCTAATGCACACGAGCACCATCTTATCCTCCTTCACTCCATCTTTTGTTTCCTCTTTTAACAGCTAATTGTCATCACTATCAGTTACACATTTTATATAGATAATATGATTTTTCCACTCAAGTTTCGCTCACTCTAATGTGCAGTCATGTTTCTTCACAATCTCAATGATATCTAAAGTCTTTTGACAATATTATATTATTATTTATTATTTTCTTTATTACTGGCGTTTAATTCCCAATTTGGGTTCTTGTCAAAGCTTGGTTTCACAAACCTATAACTCTGATGCTTGACACTTGGATGGATGATGGATGCACTGGGATATACTGTGTCGTGATGTTATCCAACTAACCGTAGAAACCCGGGAAGGGTTTTTGGACTTGGGTAAGACATGTCCAACTTACTAAGAGCTTACTTAGAACATCATCAACGCACTGTCAAAAAAAATTGTGACACATCAGTTTTTTTGTCCCCAAAAAAGTGTGATTGCTATCTTAAGTAGGGATAAAGTGAGATTTGGCAACAAGTGTCTTAGGTTTGAGGTTTACACGTTCTATGTTTTCTTCAGTTTTGATACCATCACTAACTATTCAGGCTGGTGAAGTAAGGTTATTCACTCCCTAGTGTGGACATTTTTCGTAAAGTGCATCACTATGAAGACGAAATTAAAACAGAAGAAATCCCTAAAAATACATCCAGACAAGAATCTCAAAGATGCTATACGATCATCTTCTACGCGGAAAAGGACAACCGGCATATGGTGTGAAAAGGCGGACCATGATGAATGATCTTCAAGATGCTAGACAAGAGGAAGACAGAATTGCGAGGAGGTTTAGAGAAAAGGAGCATATGGTCTGCGCTTGTTGTTATGGCAAATAAGGTGTAAGGTTTTTTTTATCTCAGCCTTGATATTTTTTATTTTTAATATAGTTTATGTACTATTAGTCACAGTCTTAAATGATGCTTCTTATGTTGATGTTAGGTATCTGCTATGGGGAGTGTATGTGGGGATCTTAAGAATCCTTTGCTTGTTATGCCTCTTAATAAAGCTGCAGCGGTTGAGGGTTCATCTTTTTTCCCTCCAAGGCATGTGGAACACGAACCTTATATTCCGGTGGTAAACAATCTTGTTGGTGCATCATATCCAATTATGGATAAACTTATGAAGGTATGAATATGATACTTAGGAATGATTGTAACATTACAATGCTCTTTGGAATCTCAATATCCTTACATTTGTAGTGCCTTGTTATGTGATATAGGAAATGTAAGTGTTACTTTAGTAAAATAGAAAATGACAAAATAATAGGTTTCCTCTTGAAATACAAAGTTGTTATTGAGCAATTTTATGAACTGTGTGGTTGCAGTATCATATACTACTAGGAACTAATGGTCATTACAGAGAATGATTTTTTCCCTGCTACTCTGGCATATCCATCTTTTACAAATTAGTTACAGAAAAGTTTTCACATTTTGATGAATGATGTTATCATACAACATTCAAAAACGACGTAAAATTGTCTTAGTTGAATGCGATACTCATGACTTCGTCAAGCACTCCTGCTAATAATATGTTCGATACAATTCTAAAGATGACATGGTTATTGGTTAGTCTTTGAAGAAGTGGCGATGAAGTGCATCAAAGTGTGTCCAACATCTAGAAAGTAGAAATATAGATAAGATTTAGGGATGGCAGGAAGTGGGAGTTCCGAGAGATGATTTGTGTAGCAATGTTTTTGTATGTTATTTCTTGCCTATGATACTCGATATTAAATATGACATTCGTAATTCATGTATATGAGGGGTGAAGGTTTATATTGGGTTTTGTTCATTGTATAACTTTCGGAAAGTGAATTTCCCAGGTAACATCCAAGTCTTAATTCACATGCTACTTGCTTCTTGAACATTACAACAAAGAGAATGGTTTTCTTTTTCTTTCTGTATTACACAATCTATGTTTGTCATTATTGCCCAATCTCTTATTTTTATTGGAAATGCTCATTCTCTTATTGGTCTTATCACATTGGTTTAACAGGCAGCAGAAAAACAAAAATGATGGGTGTTGAAGAGCTTAGCAGAATTGGCTTGCATAGTTGTATTACAGATGTTTCATGATCTTTCCTAATTTGGGTGCAAGAGGTATAATTCACATTTTGTTTATGAGGAAAGGAAAAAATAACATGAGATCTTGGACTTTGTTTTCTCTTTTATGGTTTTGTATACGTACCTTATTTCCTTCCTTTGTTTTACAACTTCATGTTAAAGAATTTAATTTAAATACCACCCTGATGCTTCCTACCTGGAAGAACATCAAAATTGATATGTAATTGGTTTGGCTTGAATTTCGTTACTTGTTTTACTGGATTTGCTAGTAATATTGGTTTTGGTGTGATACAGAGCTTGCGTTATCATATTTGATGCTACGTATTCCATTTATAGTTGTAGTACTTGAGTGATTTTTAAAAATTTTGTCAAAAATGCATCTGTTTATTTTCCGCTTCATCTATGAATAGTTGCATGATAATTATTTATTTTTATATTTTCCTGAAGAAGATGGTAGCAGACTAGGGGATAAGGATGCCTCAACCTTTCATTACTAAAAAAATGTTCAAGTACATTTGATCATCTTATCCTCCTTTACTATAGCATCAAGCTTACAGTCTCATGGAGGATGGAAAAATCCAAACATGATAATTTTGGACACAACTTTTGGACAAGTAATCAGCTGCCCGATTACATTCCCTAAGGGCACACAATATAAGTATACAATAAAGCCTATCAAAGTCCGAACAAAGGGAACTATTCTTAGCATCCGGATTCCTACACATTCAAGGGGGTTCCTCTTTTCTGTTGATGATAAGGTTAAATGTACTTAATTGCCACTTTTTTTTATTTGTTTAACGAGAAATAGGTCTTGACTGGCAATTTGTCTGAACTTTTTCGTAGAAGTGCCATATGTTTCTGCCTTCCTCAAAGTTCTCCTTCTGCTGATCTTCCTCTGTATAGGTGGTACAACCTTTTAGGCCAGTACTTCACTCTCTTGTATTGGAACTTTGGAAAAAACAGAGAGCATTGCAATAAACCCTTACATAAATGAAAGTGAAAGGGTTCTATTGGAGGTAGTGTTTTGCACCTAGGTTGTCTGAACTGAGTTGGATTGATTGCACAGAATAATCACGTTCAGGTTTGTGATTTTTCATGCCTATGATTGTGTTGCTTGCTTTTTAGCAGGTGTGGTCCATTAAATGGTATCTCGTGGTCTACTTGCATTATGTTCAAGCTCATTGCGTCTTGATATTGGTTGTAGCTGGCGAGGCAACTATTATTGGAAGTTTGGACTTAGCTGAAGTATTAAAAACTTAAAAGCAAGTCCCAAGCAACCCGAAATTGTGCTAGCATGATCTGAACCACCACTCGTGTCATACTTGAAGGTTGACATTATTGTACACCTGAATAGATTCTGAGTTTTTCGCTAAGAATTAGTGATTACTTAAATAAACATGGATGCAGTTGGAATCCATTGTTATTGTTTGATTCTAATATACTCCTGTTGTGAAGTTATTTCTTGAATTCATTAACTTCTTTCTAAGTTGTAGCTACATGTTCATTGCACTGCCTATTACTGTTCTTTACTGTTCTTTCTGAAAGCCTCAGTAGTTTGTACCATAAGCAATCTATGTCTGATAAGTGTTATCCACTAAATGGCTGTAACCTCAACTAAGAAAAGAGGTGTGTTTATTTATTTTTCTCGTTACGTTGTTTTCTAAAGAAGTCTGAGTGTACATTATTTCCGAATCCAGTAATGGCAAATATACTCCTAAATTCCTCCATTCGACCATTTTCGCTACCAATTTTTTGTTCCAAGAGATTTTTCTTCAAAAACAAAATATGCTGCTTCACCTCCCAATCTCCCGAATCACCTTCGGAGCAGCAGCATCAGAAGAAATAGCTGTGGTTATACAACACATTGGGCAGACAGAAGCAAATGTTCACTCCCAAAAACATTGGTAAACTTGGCATGTACGTTTGTGGCACCACAGTTTATGACCTCAGTCACATTGGTCATGCTCGTGTCTATGTTTCCTTTGATGTCCTCTTCAGGTATGTATACTCCAATTCTTGTAGTTGTTTATTGCAAAGTGCTTTCACTTCCCACTAACTAAGTGGACATGTTTTTTGGACCTTGTTTGAAAACTAGGCAGATACTTGAAGCATTTGGAATATGAAGTTTGTTATGTACGCAATGTCACCGATGTCGATGACAAGGTCAGTATTATACTTCTATCTGCGATTCATTTTTTAAAAAAATGTTAGTTGCCATACTTTTTGTGTTGGACATGTCATTAGACTTACTTCTGCACTTTTCCATACGTGTAGATAATTTGCTAGAGCAAATGAGTTGGGAGAGGACCCTTTGAGTTTAAGCAGACGCTACTTTGACGAATTCCTTTGTGGCATGTCATATCTTCACTGCATTTCTCTTTCGGTTGAACCGCGTGTATCTGATCATATGCCCTAAATCATTGATATGATCAAACAGGTGCTCACCTTGATCTTTATATACTTGTTTGTAAAACTGCCAAGCATGCTTCTTCAGTTTCGTAGTTTTACAGAAGTAACTGTAGTTAGAAGACCTGTTGTTATTCTAGTTTTTATGATATAGAAAGTTGTCGCTACTGTTCTCCATGTTGCTGTTATCCACCGGCTAAGTTATTTGACCTGCAGGTGATTTTTTTTTATAGACCACTAGACACTTCTCATGAATTTCATTAAAGTAATAGCAGAAACCTTGTTACTGAACCTGGCCTTGCTCTATATATCTTGTCAATGTCAACTAAGTATATCTGTGGCGTTAGAAGCTGCTTTTTCGTTTCTTTTCTTGTAAACAATTATCCTTCTCATTTTCCTTTGCAAACTTAAACAGAAACATGACTAGTCAATTTTACATAGAACTTTAACTTTGTTGGCTTGCTTTCTTGACAGATTCTTGATAATGGTTGTGCCTAGAGTTGATGGCGATGTTTATTTTTCTGTAGACAAATTTCCTGAATATGGACAACTATCTGGACGGAAGTTGGAAGATAATAGAGCAGGTGAAAGGGTGACTGTTGATTCGAGGAAGCGAAATCCTACTGACTTTGCATTATGGAAAGTGAGTTGATCAGCAAAAACTTTTGTATGTATTAGGTTTTGCATTGAAAGTTTGATGCAAACGTTTTGCCTGAAGTATGGATGATATATGTGAAAAAGAGATCATTTCCAGGCTTAACCTGCCAGCCTACCTGAAACTTCTTGCCTTGTCAAAACTCAGTATTGGTTTGCACATTGAAATATTTGGTCCATTATTTCACCATGAAATTTCTGTTACTCAGAACTTTCAAGTAGGTTTCATTTGTGAGGATGATTTCCTTTTTTGGACTGAAACAGAGTTGCAGATCTTAACTTGGAAGTTAGAAGGTTTTAAAATTAGTCAAAGGTTCTCTTATGCTATGATGGTAAAGTATTTCGGCCTACAAATGCAATATCTACATAAATGCCAGACATATTGCACAAGCCAGATAGATAGCAATATATCAGGACACAAAGCGGTTCCGTTAGTGAAACTGTATAGATTTTAATTTCCCAAATTCCTAATTTTATCTGACAAATTCCATTTACCATCTGCAGTCTACGAAGGAAGGAGAATCTTTTTGGGAAAGTCCTTGGGGACCTGGAAGACCAGGATGGCATATTGAGTGCAGTGCAATGAGTGCAGCTTACTTGGGTTACTCTTTTGATATACATGGTGGAGGGGTGGACCTTGTGTTTCCTCATCATGAAAATGAAATTGCTCAGAGCTGTGCTGCTTGTAACAAGAGTAACATAAGCTACTGGATACACAACGGATTTGTCAATATTGATAATGAGAAGATGTCGAAGTCACTGGGTAATTTCTTCACAATCCGGCAGGTAATTGTAATCAAGTACTCTGCTTAGGATAACAATCATTCTGTGCAACTTATGTTTGCTTTCATGTTTGAGCATTTTACAATGAATGTACGATATCTTGATGGATGGTTCCCTGCAATTCTGCAGGTTATAGACCTTTGCCATCCACTTGCTGTGAGGCTATTTCTGATGGGAACACACTATCGATCTCCTATTAACTACTCAAATGCGCAGCTTGGAAGTGCATCTGACCGTGTTTTTTACATATATCAGGTACCATTATTTCTTTCAATTCCGTGAGGTGCATTGTTAAGACATACAACTCATACATCTTTTCTCCCAAGCCGAGGCAGTTGGAAGTTGGAACACATTGAAAGAAGTAGACCTGACATTCTATTAACCCTAAAATTATCCGCATCTAGCTGGTTAAATCCAATGGAAGTTTCATCCCTGACACTGTAAAAGATAACTGTAGAGCTTACCAACCACGCAATGAACTGATCTGCACATCTTAAGTTTTTTCCAACTTACAAGTATAGGCAAGTGACTCTGGTCAATATATTTTCTATTGTAGACTTCAGTCTCTGAGAGTGTGATTTAAATGCACAAGGTTGAGTATGCCTTCATTCAATAAAAAAGTGTATTTGTTCTTTTCTGTGAGGTCGTTCACTAAAACGTGTAGATCTGTTATTTTTTGTGAATGCGACTTTTGATATCATTTATATTGATGTTTAGTCGGGATACTCGTACCTCGTTATAATTTCGTCTTTGTAAAACTTGTTTTGTGGACATCCCTCTTGCTAGTGGGGCAGAATGGATGATGGCTTCCTCTGACAAGCATAGTATTTTACCCCTCATTTTTTTTTTGTCTATAAAAGGCCTGCTCTTCTGATAAAATAAATGCTGATAGGATTCTTGGATACCTATCTTCATGAAGCTGTTCTCGTGAAATTTGTGTAGACATTATATTTAAACAAATATTATATTTAAACCGAGTTTCTTTACAATGACAAGCATTTATTATTTTTATTTATTCTTATTTTCTTTATTACTGGCGTTTAATTCCCAATTTGGGTTCTTATCAAAGCTTGGTTTCACAAACCTACAACCCTGATGCTTGACACTTCGATGGATGATGGATGCACTGGGATATACTGTGTCGTGATGTTATCCAACTAACCGTAGAAACCCGGGAAGGATTTTTCGACTTGGGTAAGACATGTCCAACTTACTAAGAGCTTACTTAGAGCATCATCAACGCATTGTCAAAAAAAATTGTGACACATCAGCTTTTCTGTCTCCAAAAAAGTGCCATTGCTATCTTAAGCACGGATAAAGTGAGATTTGGCAACAAGTGTCTTGGGTTTGAGGTTTACATGTTCTATGTGTCCTCTATGTTTTCTTCAGTTTTGATACCATCACCTACCTGATAGCTTTAAAGCAACAAACTAGCTCTATTCATGGGCAAGAGGCTGGTGAAGTGGGAGTTATTGCTAGTGCTTCATGTTATGGATAAGCTTATTCACTCCATAGTGTGGAGAAGTAGGATAGTATTCGTGAGTTGGGGTGTAGAGTGTGCAACAAGCCCAACAATTGTCCCACTTAGTTTGTTATTTTGTTATGGATAAACTTTCTTATTTTGTTATCTGTAACTTTGTAATACTTGCGCTAACTTAGTTTTCAGTTTAACAAGCTAACACTTGATTCACTCTGCAGATGTTGCTCATGCCTTTGTTAGCACCTGGTTTAGATGAGGTGAAATTGCTTAGGATAGGACTTTTTGCAGGCTGTGCAAATGTAATACTCTTCCCACTCATTTGCATACACCTTCATATTGAGTGTATATATATCTATGTAAGTTTGGAGTTTAGAGATGCTGATTATTTTTCTCTAACGATGCAGATATTTCTCTATAGTGTTTCGTGGTCACCTTGGGTATTGCTCTTTGAAACTCAATCGTAAAGCTACTTTATTATTTCTGAGCAACTATGCTTCTTTGCACAGTGTTGTAAATTTACCCTTTTTGCATGTCATGTACATATTTTCATCATTTACTTATTTATAATACAACTAAATATGTCTTATATAAGAATAAATCTTATCTAAGTTCTCATTTATAACCAATTCTTTGTTTCTTATATCTGGTAGCTGAGGTTGAAACCTGTTTCTAAAGCTTAATTTCTTTAATATTGGAACTTGCAGGTACCCTATCTTGCTAGCAGTATATCTGTCTTGGCTGTCTTTGCGCCACCATGTGTAAGTTATTTACATCGTATATCATCGTAAATTTTATTTCAGTAGAAATTTGTCTTTCTTTATCGGTTTGTGTTGTGCAGATAAGGAGCATTGCATCAAAACAAGTTGACCCTGAAGAGCAGGTAATTTTTCCTGTTGAGGACTAGCTTATAGGTGGCGCTATAACTTTAATTTATGTTGTACTGTAGCTACTAAAATTTTCTCCTGTCTGATATTAGAATATGAAATAAAAAATTGTGATTAGTTTTACAAGGTCATGCCGTTGGATAATCTGCTAGTTTTGGACCTATAGAGTGGTAGTGGTTGCTTCACCTGTTACAGTATTTTTGACATTTTTGCTACTTAGCATCCTTTCTTGTGCATTATTCTTGGAACTAGAAATAAATAACTAAATAAATAAAAATGATGCTGCATCTGCTAAGTCTTTACAAAATATTGAAACTAATCTCAGGGGAAGGGTCAAGGCTGCATTTCTGGCATGTGTTCTTTTGCAAACATTGTCTCTCCCCTAACTTTCACTCCTCTAACAGGTACGTGCCATATTATATACTTTCTTCTTTCTTCGGATTTGGTAACTGATTTTTAACTAATAACAAATCACTCCCTTCTCCAGCGTTATTCCTGTCAGAAAGAGCACCATTTCATTTCCCAGGATTCAGTATAATGTGCACTGGATTTGCAATGGTGAGTACTTGGTACAGTGTGTAGAGGTTTGATTCAGTAGATTGCTACAGTGGTTAACATTTTGGCCTACAACTGCAATTCAGACTTCAGAGCATTAATACAACTTCCGGATCTTTACCGCTCACCAGATTTGCATTGGCAGTTGTAGTTTAGTTGATGATTTCTTCCCTAGTTGGCTACTTGTCTTCTTAAAATTAAGTTAGATAGCTATTTTCTGTTGCTACTTATCTCATGGACTTACCACAAGGATCATCCTATATGCAGATGGTAGCCTTTGTACAGAGTACTATCATAAGAGATGCTACTCCAATTTCAAGCGGCAAAATCAGCAGCAGAACCTTTGTGGAGCCCTAGCTTTTGAAAATTTGTGAATTCATCTAGTCTCACTTGTTGTTATGTACATACCTTTATGGCGTTTACATTGCTGTCAAGCACTCTAACCAGTCTCAAGACACCATGACTATAGAAGAAAGCTCAGAGACAGAAGTGATCTTACAGGTTTAAACTAAGTGTATATTCATATTTATGTGGAGACCCCAACAATGAAGCACGCAAAAGGAATGCTTTATGATAAAATGCACTTCATATGGTTGGCCATTGCTGAAACCTCAACAGAAACCTTCCATGGGGAAAAAGCAGGATTCCAGCAAATTGGACCCGGAGACACATTTTTTTTCTTCCGGTAAATGTTTACTTGTACTTACATACCATCTCTTTTGTAAATGCATTTGTTTAAGTGGTTCTTAACCATCTCCTTTTTTGTAAATAAATGCACTTGGTCATTTTGATCCATATTTTCGTTTTTTCATATTTTGTTATTTTTGATGTTTTTTTCATTTTTCGTTATTTTTTATAAACACGTTCCTTTGTTTGTCTACTTTAAAGTTGGTCTGTCCCAGTAAAATGGATGAATGCCCAGATCTGATCTGAGAATCTAGTTCAGAAGTTAAGATAATACTTCCATAATGATAGAAAAATCAACAGTCCAAGATCAGATAAAGTTTGGGATTAATTATGGCTTAACAAATGGAATTACCAAGGTTTCCTGGCCTCTGACAATCTTAAGGACGCCTTGGCCATGCTTCGAAATATGGGTATGCCAAGCATTGGTTTGCTTATTTGCTATATGGGTGCTGGATTTTAAAGATTGCAGTCTTTAACATGCCTAAAGGGGACTCGGTGGATGTGGAGGTGTAAACTAATGTCTAAATGGGCCCGTTTGATCTAGCCAGTTGTGTTCTCTCAAATTTACCCATTACTTGTATTCCGAAAGGTGTGGCTGAAATTATTGAATGATTGATTTGTGACTTTATTTGGGGATTTTCGGATGAACAAAGGAAATACCATCTAGTAGATTGGGAGAAAGTTTGCTCACCCAAAGAAGATGGGGGTCTCGGGCTGCGAAAACTTGTAGTCATGAATCAAGCTCTACTTGGGAGATGGCTATGGAGATACATGGTGGAAGACTCTTTGGCGTGCTGTGATTTGTGCAAAGTATAGCAATGACAACCAAAGATGGTGGCCCAAGGAAACAACTCAATCTCACGGTTGTAGCCCTTGGAGAGGCATACTGAAGGTACTGTCGTATTTTAAGAGTGGGGTTAATTTCAATGTGGGAAATGGGCAGAAATGCTTATTTTAGAAGGATGTATGGCTCGGTGAAGTGCCTTTGGCTGACCAATTCCCTCTTATTTTTCAAGCGTCCACTAATAAAAAGGGATATATTCATGAGTTTGGACACATGCAGAATGGTCATTTCGCATGGAATCTGTTTTTGAGAAGAAGTTTGAATGATTGGGAAGTCCAACAATATGCTAATCAAACCGTGTTGCTCGAGACAGTCCAATTGAATGATGAAGTGGACAGTTGCTTATGGCGGTGGACCAAGACCAGCACCTTTTCTGTTAGCTTTTTCTATGATAAAATCCGTGAATATGGTCGTCCCTCGGAACAAATATCCACCCCTTTTCCTTCAAGAGTTGTATGGAAAATATCTATTCCTCTAAAAGTGAAGTTCTTCTTTTGGTGTGTCATGCTTGGGCGTACCTTAACGGCGGATGCTCTTATTCGTAGAGGTACGGTGGTTTCTCCCATTTGTACTATGTGTAATATGTTTATGGAGAGCATTAGTCATGTGTTCATGCATTGCCGCTTTGCTTTAGAGGTATGGACTCTCATGCTCCAACCAATGGTTATGGCGTTTCCTTTGCTAGCGCAAGCCGCTTCAGTTGAAGAATTTCTTGCAAATTGGCCGAGAAAGAGAGGGAAGAGTTTCGGATCGATTATTTGGAGTCTATTACCATATGCTGTTATTTGGATAATGGAAGAATAGAAATTATCATATTTTCAGGAATAAAGAATGCTCCGTCTCACAAACAGTTGGGGAGATCAAAGGGGTGTTGTGGTATTGGATGTCTAATTATGAGGAAAGGCGACAATACCAATTCAGGTACTTGGTACTGGATTGGCCTCATGTGATAATGGTCGACTCTGGGGATGTACTATTTTAGGGATGTTATTTTCTTTTAGTTCCCTGTATGTTGACTTGTGATGTTCTCAATCACTAACTGTAACAGTGCTTTGCTAGATATGAGCGGTTTGAATTGCGTCAAGCCAAAGAGATTTATGCTAGATATGATGGATTTCAAAGAGCCGACGCAAAGGAAAGCTGTGGCACATAAGGACAAGGAACTGGCAGCAAATGTGGCTATTAAGGATGAGGAATTAACTGCAACGAGGCAAATGAATGCACATGCATATACGGAGAAGGAATTGGGAAAATTTGCACTAAGCAATAAACACACTTTGCCAAGTAATGCAAATAGTTCAAGAGTTTCAGGAAGTCGGCGTAAAAGAGCTAAGTTTGAGAAGGATCCCTTGTTAAAGACTATTGGAGAGCTTGCAGACTTAATGAAGAGCCAGTACAAGCCAGAGGGACAAGTCTTAGATGAAGCCATGGATCAGTTGAATGAGTTGAAGTCTTCGGGAGTGTTGGACATTGATCTTTATATTGCCTCGTTGGTAGCTTTTAAAAAAAATCCTGGGCATGACAAGATGTTCTCAAGTATTGAAAGTACTGAACTCAAAGTTCTTTTTCTTAAAAGCATAGTGAGTTAGAAAATTGGTATGTTCTGAACTGAGAATTAATGTATGTTCTAAATAATGTTATAGCGTGTAGGTATTAAGTTGTCAGTTTTAATGTTTTTAGCATTTTGGTATATATTACTAGTACTGTCTCATTTTGGTAATATATATTTCCTTTGTTCATTAAAATTAGTATTAGACGTAGTGGAAGACTAGATTGTTATGTTTTTAACTATTGGAGGGTATGAAAATTTGCATTTAAAAGCAGAGGAACTGGTGGGATGGAGGAAATCATGAAAAGAAGGAAATGGAGGAAAAAGATTCATAAGAATGGATATCCCTTCATAACTATAATAGACAAGATATTTTCCTCACATGACAAGAATCAGATTACCAATGTAGGACTCTTTGCTCATCGCATTTCTGCTTTAGACAGAACTCCTGAAGGTGTCTTTCAATGAATACACTGCTATTACATTTTGCATATCTTATTTTAGTTTGGTTCGATGATTCTCACATTCTCCATTTCCATTTTGTTGGGATAAATTAATGAACTCCCTATTATGTCGGTAGGGACGTAGGGTTGATTTCTTCTCTTGTTGCGTTTAAGATTTGGTTTTTCATTTTGGGGGAAATGAAAATATGTACTGTATCTCAACCATGCCCAGTTATTTATTTTTCATACAAAATAACAGGGGTGAAATACTGACTTCAGCAACTAGATTATGATTTACTCCTAAAAGTTAGTTAAAGTTAGATTGTCCTATGCTTTCAATATTGTTCTAGGTTGATTTTTCTTGCACTGGATGGTGATAAAATTCTGAACATGGTAACTTATGCAAGGTAATGGATACTGTTTAGATGCTTACTTTTGTAAATATGAAAATTTGCTCGTTGGAGTGGTTGGGTTTAGTTGGCCATTTTAGAGCAGAATTAAAATTTGCCTCATTGGAGTTATGAACCACCCAAAGACTGCGTCAAGTTCTATTGCCCAATACTATTGTTTCGGGTGACAAGTTCGGAAGCCACCTCAGTTAGGGGCTAGGTTTATGTAACACAAAGACAATGAAGAAGAGGCAATCGTGGCTAAGGCAAGATGGTGGGCTGGTGAGCAAACATAGTGACAGTGTGACACCAACCAAAACTCAGGCAAGAGTATAGTAGGTTGACACAATGGGTCTGTGGAGAAGGACACCAGGATTTTCAAATGACCAGACCACTATGTGCCTGGAATGTGAGGGGCACAATGATTCTGACAAACCAAAAGGGAGTATTCAAAAAGAAAGATCGAGGACAAAAGTGGGAATGCCTTTGACGCTTACTAGTTACTACCGATGGAACTGTATGACTGTAATAAGTAAAAGTTTGTATGAACTCCCAAAGCTCTGCCTGTTACAAGTAGGAAGTTGCCATCATGGTCTCTATAGGAAGCACCGATCCCTGCAAGGCCAGGATTTCCTCTTGCTGCTCCACCCGTGTTGATTTTGACGTGTGAAACTGATGGTGAAACTAGTAACACCAACAAAAAATCATGCAAGAGTAAAGTAGGTTGACGCAACGGGTCTGTGGAGAAGGACACCAGGATATTCATGTGACCAAACCATGTAATATTATGTGTGTCTGGAATGCATGACTCTGACAAACCAAAAAGGTAAAAAGTAGGAATTCTTTTTACTTTAATAATATATGTTAAATACGAAATATTAGATTATTATGATATATATCACTAAGTGTAAGTAACCTCCGTTCTACACTATAACACACGTGTCCACACACCAGGTCGTACTTCACCAGCTCGTACCAAGCCATCAGAACGTATCGACGACCCAAACTCAGGTCGTCCCAAACATCAGTTACAGCAATATATGGAAGCAAATGATTTAGTGCGATCCTGGAGCTCAGTCAATGCACCAATCAAGAAAGTATTTACTTTGTAACATCAGGAGTAATGTCGAATCATCAAGATAGCACAAAATATGGATCTACACTTAGTAACGGTCTAGAGCAAATAAGGAAAGTTAGCTCAAATATCTATAAGTAGAGAGAGATGAACTACATAAGGCTTGATTCAAGTTTAGCCAAGAAACTTGATACGTAGGCAACTCTTGTCCCAAGTAAGAGTGCATCCATTCCCTATCAAACATAACATCAGGTCGTTGATCCTAAAATACAAACCTCTACATTGGCGCCGTTTGCTGGTTCGTTCCCTTGAGAAAACACACACAAACTCTTTTCTCAAGCCCACGAAGCTGGTCAGAAAAACCACCATGGAAACACAACTACAAGCTTTAGCAGATCGATCAAATGAAGATGCTCCAAGATGCCTTTATAACCTTTCAACAAGAAAACCAAACTATGCGCGACCAAGGCACCTCCAACGCCAACAACGGCTCTCCAGACGCAGTGGAGAACAACGCAGTCACAACCATCACCACTACCACCAATCAACGACTAGAAGACTTCGCATAGAGGTTGGAGAAGTCGAACGACAACGCTAGCGCAATCCAAATCGCTCAAAAGATACTCCAGGCGTACAAGGTGTCACCATTCACTACTGAAACCAGGGACAAGCAGCCTCCCTCAGAATTCATCCAACCAAAGTTTCCGCGTGCTGTACGACGATAGCTCGTGTCCAGGCCAGCACGTAGCTCGTTTCAGCCAGATCCTCACACTCTACAGCGTTCCAAAGTAAGACTACCTAAAGTGCAAACTCTTTCCAGCCAGCTTGAAGGATGGAGCCTTAGAATGGTTCTACATGCTTACTCCTAATTCAATCAGTAACCCGACAAGCTAGGCGACGCGTTAAGTAGCGAGTTAGATCCTGGCGAGGAAGAAACAAGCTGACCTAGACTCTTTGTTTCAACTTAAGCAAGCACACGACGCTATCTTAGGACGTTTCAAGAAGAAACTCCTATTAATGGAGCTAGGCCTCAAGGACAGCTTTGCAACTTCTGCATTCACCAATGCCCTCCTAGACGACTCCGACCTAGCAGGGTCTCTAATGTGCAACAAGCCAAAACGCTTAGACGACCTGTACTACATAATCGACAAGTACATCAAGTATGAAGAATGGATGGCCCAATGCAAGGGAAAAGAAGTCCTCACAGTAAGCGACAAGTGAGGACCCAAAGAAAACAATCACTATTCAGGCAACAACAATAACAACAATAACAACAAGGGCTCCAGCTCCCACAAACCCTCCTATACCAAAAGGGAATTCTCCAACTTCTCCAGGATGCCATGCCAGATCCTGAAGAAGATATATACAAAACCTTACTTCAAGCCAAACATCAACAAGGTGATCGCAATACCAGAACGTCCATACTACCATTTCCACAAACTCCACCACCATGAGACCAATGAATGTTGGAGCCTCAAACACTACCTCTAAGACTTAGTTGAAGAGGGAGAACTGAAAGAGTTCCTGCCAGAAAGCGACCTCAGGCATAAGCTGGATGCCAACCGCCACAAAAGCAGGAGCAGAACAGCCCGACTATCTAAATCTCCAAGTCGGTTGAGGCATAACAGGAGACAGCACTCCTCCGACCATGACGAGGAAAAGGTAATCAACATAATTATAGACACCTCCATCAACGAAACCTCAGGTCGTGAAAAGAGCAAGCGGGTAGAAGCACTGCAACAAATCTACCACCTCTTCCCCAAAGTTAAGGTGATCACTTCTACCAGCTCTCAAACAGCAACCACAATTTCATTCACCGAGGATGATCTAGACAAGGTGTGCCTACCCCACAATGATGCCCTGGTAATGCATGTCAAAATTAATGGGTGGACAATCAAAAGAGTCCTCATCAATCCAGGCAGCTCCTGTGACATCCTTTTCTATCAAACATACAAGGACATGCACCTGCCAGACTCAGTGATGATATAATTAAATGCACCACTCTATGGGTTCAACGGAGACCGTATAGGTGCTATTGGAGACGTCATCTTACCAGTCTCTATTAGAGAAAAAGATGACATGGTCAAGACCTTAACACATTTCAACGTGATCGATGTCAAGTCGTCCTACACTACCATCTTAGGACGTAGGTGGATCCACAAGCTAGATCCAAGCAGTTCCGTCCACTTTGCACCAAGTGCTGCGGTTCTCCGGACCCCGAGGCATCATGGAGTTTAGAAGCAACCAACTAGAGGCTCATCGATGCAATCAAGTCAGCGCAACAACCATGGCCAAACCTCAGGTTGTCCAAACAAAAGAAAGCCCAAAGCTACAAGATCATCAAGCTTCCAGCCTTCTAGCATCAGCAATGAAAAACTCAAGGGGAAGCAAGCACAAATTGAACCAAGAGAAAAAGCCAATCTGGGCACAGAAGATGACCCAAAATTTGTTTATGTAGAGGCTGATTTAGACCCCAAGCTCAAGGAGCAACTTGTGAAATTTCTATCTTTCAATAAAGATGTTTTTGCTTGGTCATTTATCGATATGCCAGAAATCGACCCTCAGGTCGCTTGCCACAAATTAAATGTAAATCCAAATGTAAAGCCTATCAAACAACGACCTAGGAAACTTGCACTCAAATTTAGAAAAGTCATCAACGAAGAGATAGAAAAGCTCAAAAATGTTGGATTCATCAGAGAAGTCGAGTACCCGACTTGACTAGCTAACATCGTAGTCATTCCTAAGAAAAATGGCAAGGTACGACTCTGCATGGACTTCATCAACGTCAACAAGCATTGCCCCAAGGATAGCTCCCCCCTACCAAGGATCGACATATTGGTAGATCAAACTTGCAGACATGAACTCCTATCGTTCATGGCCGCATACAGTGGGTACAATCAGATACCACTAGCGGAGGAAGACCAGGAGAAGGCATCCTTTATAACCGAACAAGGAACGTTCTGCTACAATGTCCTACCATTCGGCTTGAAGAACGCCGGTGCGACCTACCAAAGACTTCTCACAAAAATGTTCAAAGATTTGCTGGGCGACACTATGGAAGTCTACATAGACGACATGGTAGTCAAAAGCGAAAAGGCTGGCGATCACATTTCTCACCTACAAGAAGCCTTTGAAAGATTACGCCAAAACAAGATGAAGCTCAACCTAGCAAAATGCGTATTTTGAGTAGCCTCAGGAAAATTCTTAGGGTACCTTGTTTCACAAAGACGAATTGAAGCAAACCCAGAACAAATACGAGCTTTCCTTGAAATGCCAGAGCCAACTTCCAAGCAACAAATTTACAAGTTATCTGGTATGGTTTCAGCCCTCAACAGATTCATCTCGCCGGCGATCCGACAAGTCGCGGACCATTTCTCGCAAATATTCAAGAAAGTATAACATTCACATGGACGGACAAATGCGTAAAAGCTTTCAACGACTTGAAAGCTTACCTATCAACTCGCCCGAATCTGTCCAAACCAAATGAAGGAGAGACACTGGGGATTTACCTTGCAACTACCGACTTTGCCATCAGCTCGGTCTTTTTTCGCAAAAACAAGGGAATCGAAAAGCCAGTCTACTTCACGAGAAAGACATTGGCAGATTCAGAAAAGCATTACTCTCCAATGGATAAAACAATGCTGTCTTTGCTGTACTCTGCTCGGAAGTTCCAACCTTACTTTCAGGCTCACAACATCAAGGTCATAACATATGTACTCATCAAACAAGTCTTCAGTTCTAACAACAAAACAGCCCGCATGGCCAAGTGGGCTGAAGAACTCGAAGAGCATCACATCGAGTTCGTTCCCAGAACGTCTCGCAAAGGCCAGGTCGTTGTTGGTTTCCAAGCCGACTTCCCCGTCGAGGATGTCAACTGGGAACCTGAGCCTATTACTTCATTCCATCAACCAACCACCCAAGACACATGGCACCTCTACGTAGATGGAGCATGCAACGACAGCGGTAGTGGACTGGGGGCTGTGTTAACTTCACCAGAAGGAACACAGCTACAAAAGTCAATCAAGATCGATTTTGCAACATCCAACAATGAAGCGGAATATGAAGCATTAATCACATGCCTCTACATGACACAACAACTACAAGTCCAAAAACTCAAAGCTCATAGTGATTCACAGCTAATCGTCAAGCAAATCACCAAAGAGTATGTCACAAACGGAGCAAACCTAGCCAAATATGCTCAGGTCGTCAATGACATCATCAGCTCGTCACAACATTCTCCTTGGAACACATTTCCCGAGAAGATAATAGACATGCAGTTTGACATCCTGGAGAGGCCCGCCTACTAGCAAGAAAGTGTCAACAGCCTCACAGACTTCTAGCTCTCATCCGAAGAAGAGATCACTCAATCTTGGATAGGCCCATTTATGAAATTTCTCTTACATGGTGAGCTCCCATCGGAAGCAAATAACGCTCGTGCCATACAATTTCGAGCTCCTAGATACACTGTAATCAACGGACGCTTCTTCCGTAAATCTGCAGGAGGACCACACCTACGGTGCATAACTCCACGAGAAGGCTAACTCATCTTCGACAAAATTCACAAAGGCGAATGTGGCAACCATGCAGGAGCAAGATCTCTGGCTCATAAAGCAATCACCCAAGGGTATTATTGGCCAGGCATGCACATCGAGGAAAAGAAGTATGTTCTCAGATGCTACCAATGTCCAACATTTGGACACAACCATCTAAGTCCAGCACGAGAGTTGATCAACATAGCCAGCCCATGGCCTTTTCATATGTGGAGGCTAGACATCATGGGACCATTCATCACAAAAGAAAACATTACTCAAATACGTCCTAGCAGCCACATATTACTTCACCAAATGGGTTGAAGCAATCCCACTAGTTCAAGTCAAAGAAGTCCATGTCATCAATTTCATATGGACTAATATTATCACAAGATTTGGTCTACCCCACACCCTTGTCATGGACAACGGAACCCAATTTCACACTTTGCCAGAGCCAATACCAATGAGTCTCATTTCACACTTTGCTTCGGAACGAAGCAGTCATACCATCAGAACTCACAATCACAACCACACGATCCGACATCGTCGAATCAGGAGAAAATGACAACATCTTAGCCAAAGAAGTCGATCTCCTAGAAGAGCGAAGGGAAACAGCTGCAATATCCCTAGCTCGGTACCACCAAACGATCCAACGATCTTACAACAAGAAGGTCGTCCCACGATCTTTCCAAGCTGACGACCTAGTCCTCAAAAAGGCACTAGCTCCAGCCAAGCTTGACCCAACATGGGAAGGCCCTTACATTGTTCACAAAGTCGTTGAAAATGGAGCATACTGGATCAAAACTCAGCTCGGTGATATGCTTCCCCGAATACAGCTCTCCTCAAGCGTTTTTATCAATAATCTTTCTCCAAATGTATCAATCAATATGAATAAATTTTCATCAGCATTGCGTGTACAAATGTCATCTTTGCATTACAATACCACGCATCTTGAACTAGCTACCCGATCTGAGACATCAAAGTATCAGGTCATACACTAACGCCAAAGTTAAGTATGACTCAACTATAATTACCACACAGTGGTTAATTACTAATCAAATCTAACCCACAGTCCCCCAAAAGGACCACAAATCAACTTAACACCAACGTCAGGGTTAAGCATGATTCAACTGTAATTGTCACACAAATTATCAGTCAAATACAAACAAACATAGGGGACCCCCAAAAAGACCCAAAGTCAACTTAAGGCCTTTAAAAGGGTTAAGTTCGGCTCAATTATAATTACCACTCAAAGGCTAATTATCAGTCAACAATCAGTAAGAAGTTCCCCGAAAAGGAATGACTCAGCCAATGCACACACCTAAGGAAATGAGGAAACCTAGGTGATAGCTATGCTCATCTATCAAGTCGTGAACCGAGCAATTACGACCGACAAACATCAGACGATCTAGCATAGTTCAACAAGTCGTCAAATAACAAAGCACAAAGCAGGAGAATCAATCACCACAAAATTCAAACACAATTACCGACAAGTAAGTAATTTAAATAATTTTTACTTAAATACAATTTGGTTAGATACTAGATATCTTGGAAAAACGACCTCAGCATCCCCATCAAAAAATAGGAGTTATCAGTATAAAAAGGAGTTATAGCTCAAAAATTTATCCACTATCAATCAAAACTACAAGAAGAGCACAATCACTTAACACAGGGAAGATTCTCCACATTCAAAGGGTCCAGTGGGCCTTCACCAACAGGGCCACCAGCTGGATCACCACTGGCATTCCAATGGGCTTACACATGAGGATTCCAATGGGCTTATGATAAATAAAGAACGCCCACTCTAAAGTCCAGTCTGCCATTGGGTTTCACTTGCACGCTTCAAAATGTTCAATTTTTCTGTGTCTTCATATGGCAGCGTTATCCACCAAATGGTTGTAACCTCAAGTAAGAAAAGAAGTGTGTTTATTCATTTTTCCCGTTATGTTGTTTTCTAAAGAAGTCTAAGCGTACATTATTTCTGAATCCAGTAATGGCAAATATACTCCTATTCATCACTTATGGCATACATTTTTTATGCTTAACTTTTTAGTGATAAATCATCAATTGAATTGATACCGTGAATAGAATATCCCTAATATCATTAGTATACAACTATACATTGATATTTTTCGATAGATCACACAAAAGTCACAAATTTACTGTTGATATATCAAATATATATATCGTGAGATATCAATATCAATGGCTTAATTCTCAATAGATATTGCGGTATATTGTTCTATATGACTGTATTTTGTACTATGGTGTGTGGTGTGGAACAAAATAGCAGTGGAGTAAATTTAGGAAAAAAACATTTTTATTACTTCACTGACAAAGATCCCTGTTACAAGAACAATTTCGAACTCAAAATCCATAGAAATGAACCTAATTAATTGGTACATAAAATTGTTCTTGAACAACTGGCTTCTTCAAGGGCATTTTGGCCCTCCTTCCTGAGTCTTCCAATCATTGTAGCAAGGACATTCCTCCTTATTCCCGTATGTACCAGAGGGGACACATAGACATTTGTCGCAACACTGGTTGCAGTAGAGCAAACATGGTTTCTTGTGCGATGTGGCATAACATCGATACTCACATGCCCCTGCACATTCTGAAAGTAAAATATCAAAGTATTAGATCGACCATCACAAAACCACTTCGGCATGATTATGATCTTACATGTACGTTCTGAAGAGGTTGGATATAGCTCGAGGAATGGAAATTATCCTAATAATGTATCATGATCTTACATGTACGTTCTTTCATGATCTAGAAGTCACAGGAACTCTGCAACAACTCCAACATAATGATATGGATATGGATATATCAGAAGAGGAGATCAAAGCTGCTCTATTCTCTCAAGATGATAATAAATCACCTGGTCCAGATGGTTACAATGCCTTTTTCTTCAAAAGGTGCTGGAAAGTGATAGGTGAGGATTACATCAAGGCTGTCAAGTACATGTTTCAACTCTCTTCTATTCCTAGATGTGTAAACTCTACCTTCATTTGCTTAATTTCTAAAGTGAAAAATCCATCTACAATGGGTGATTATAGTGGATGCTTTACTAAGGTCATAACTAATAGACTCAAGCATGTTATACATGACTTGGTGGCTCCTAGCCAATCTGCTTTTGTGCCAGGGAGAACTATACAAGACAACTTTCTTCTTGCCCATGAGATGCTCAGAAGCTATTCAAGAAAACATGGTACTCCCAGAAGTACTATAAAGGTGGACATTCAAAAAGCCTTTGACTCCATGAATTGGCAAACCATCTCCTTCATGCTTGGAAAGATTGGCATTCCACCAAAGCTCAAAAGATGGATTGAAGTGTGTTACACTACTCCTTTCTTTTCCCTGATCTTCAATAGGGAACCTTTGGGCTTTTTCAGAGGCAGGAGAGGGCTGAGACAAGGTGACCCCATGTCACCATACCTTTTTGTCATAATAATGGAGCTGCTCAACTCATTACTACAGAAGGGCCTGCATCAAAAAGCTTTTCAGCCTCATCCTGCTTGTAAGAGAATGCACATTACACATTTGTGTTTCGCAGATGACGTTCTTATCTTTATAAGAAGAAAAGAAGACTCTATCGTGGCTCTTAAATTCATTCTTGATGAGTTCTCTAGGGCAACTGGTTTGCATCTGAACTTAAACAAGTCATCTATTATATCCGGAGGTCTTACTCAAGATGATAGTAATCATTTAGCCAGATTATAGGTATGCAACCTATTACTCCCCCCATCAAATATTTTGGTCTTCCTCTTGTCTCCGCAAGGATAAATACCAAAGACTGCCTGCCTTTGGTGGAAAAGACCTCTACAAAGATAGAAAATTGGAAGAATATATTTTTGGATCATGCAGGGAGATTACAACTTATCATCTCAGTCCTTGCCACTTTTCATATTTATTGGGCCAAGACATTCATTCTTCCAAAAGGGGTGCTTACCATGATATCAAAGACATGTGTAAAGTTTCTATGGAGTGGTCCAAAAATGGGGAAGAAGATGCACCATTCAAGCAGAGATAATCTACAATTTCCAAAGAATGAGGGTGGACTAGGCATCCAGGATCCTATTATTTAGAACAAAGCTTCTTATTGTGGACTCATTTACATAATTTCTTGTAAAGAACCTAGTCTTTGGATCTCATGGACATGGACAGAGCACATTAAGGAGAAATTCTTCTGGACAATGCAAATACCTAGAGACTGCTCATGGACATGGAGATGTATTTTGAAGCATAGGAAACATGCTAACAAGCTCTTAAAGTATAGCATTGCAAATGGTGAGCATACTCTATTATGGCACGACCCATGGTGCCTTGAGGGCCAGCTTCTCCTCTCACAAGAAGTTACAGACCATCTACCACTACCTCTTGATGCAAAAGTCAGCTCACTAATCACAAATGGAGAATGGAATCAGCTAGTTCACACATTACCAGAGGGAGAAGTCAAAAGTCGAATTCTTGCTACCGAAATAAATGTCCACTTGCCAGAAGTTAGAGTGATATGGTTGTCATCTCCATCAGGTGTGTTCACTTCCAAAGCAGCTTATAATGACCTTAGAAAGAAAAGAAGACCTTAACTGGTGCAAGATGGTGTGGGGAAAACTGGTGTTGCCGAAGCATTCTTTCAATGGATGGCAATTGTTCTCGGGAAGCTTACCTACTCAAGATCGATTAATGCATAAGAAAGTCTTAAATTCTTCTCAGTGCTGTTTTTGCAATTGTGAGAGAGAAAACTCAAAACATTTGTTCTTTGACTGTCATTTCTCTTCAAATGTCTGGGCAAGAGTGAAGCAGGCTTTGAGATTGGGTAGCAGTGTGAAGAGTTTAAATGAAGAATGGTGCTGCATTATCAATCATTGCAGAAAACAATCCCCCAAAGCTGAAGTCTGCAGAGCATATGTGAATGCAACTATATGTTATCATTGGTCAGAAAGGAATAGTAGAAGATTTCAAAATCACTCAGTAACATGGCAAAATCTTGCTAACACCATTCTGCACGACATGAAACTCTATCTCAGCATCAAGATAGACTCAGTACTTGATACCATGGAGATCATAGCTTTACTCACACGACTCGATATACAAGTTAAGTAAAAGAACAATACTCCTCTTCTTTGTAAGTGGAAACTGCCACCCTCGCGGTTTATTAAACTCAATACGGACAGATCGATAGCTGAACGGCGGGTTGGCTATGGTGGCTTAACGATTGATCAAGAAGGAAATGTGATTTTCACATACTCAGGGGGAGGATATCGAAGGTCAATTACTTTTTCAAGAGCTGAAAGCAATAGAGGTTGGTCTTACCATGTGTAAGGAAAAGGACCTAAATAAAATAAAAGTCTGCTCAGATTCCTTATGTGCAATTTAGATCCTGAATGGCAAAGAGAGAGCCCTATGGTACTGCATGAACATCGTAGGTTCTACTCTTAAGCTTATATCACATTTTCTTGAGGTCAAATTTTGTCATGTCTATAGGGAAGTGAACAGTAGTGATGACTACTTAGCTAGCCTATCTTCTTCCGCTAATGAGCAATGTACATGTAATATCCCCCCTCTAGATTCTACATAAGCAGAGATTGTAGCCACTGATGTAAGAGGGAAGGTTTATCTCAGATTCTAATGCAGGTCCAATGGTCAGCCGAACCCGATTAATTCTTCAAAAAAAAATAAAAATAAATAATGACATTGAGGGGAGCATAGTAATATGTGATACAAGGGTCTTCTCTTACATTGTCGTCACAGTCTTTGTAGAAATTAAGGTCGAAGAATATTGTGGTGTTCCTTGCTGTGTCATTAGATGTTTTGTTCAGAGCAGGAACTTAAAATTCTTCAATAGAGATTATAGGTTTAGAACATACTACTAAGCAATGGGAGAGGAACAGAGCAATAATTAGACTGAAAGTGTATCTCGACCACTGTAGGTAAGAAGAAGAAACACTTGAATTTGCCATAGAATAAGTTTCCAACACAAGATGACAAGATTAATGGTCTCTTGGTCCCTATATATAGAAATCGATAGTGTTGGTCTAGAAATTAAACAAATTAGGATTAGTATTCCAGATCAAATTTGGAGTCCAATTTTTGTCCATAGTAATCAAAATTTCAATTAGAGTTGTATGTGTTATCCGATCCGAACACTAGTACAGAATGTCAGTATTATGGTTATTTCTCGTCTCTTTCATTGATTTTGAACTTTTTCTTACTAAAAACATTTTGTTTTTGCGATTTATTGTTGGAGTTATCCTTCATATGAGAATGAGGAAGAGGAGAGAAATCAGTACTGTTCGTGTGAAGAGGTTTGAAGAATGAGCTCAATGAAGCACATAAAGAAGAGGGTTTTTCAAATTGAATTTTAAGATGGGTTCTTCAAATTGAAAGAATAGTTGGTTGCTTGCTTTGAAATTTTGGGTTATTTTGAGTTTTGTTGGGGTTAGCAAATTCCAATTTTTGATTTCCAGCTTGCATACTTAATAAAAAGTCAGTACAAGCCAAAGGGACAAGTCTTAGATGAAGCCATGGAACAGTTGAATGAGTTGAAGTCTTTGGGAGTGTTGGACATTGATATTTATATTGCCTCGTTGGTATCTTTTTTAAAAAAATCCTGGGCATGACAAGATGTTATCAACTCTAATTTTTGTCCATAGTAATCAGAATTTCAATTAGAGTTGTATGCGTTATCCGATCCGAACAACACTAGTACAGAAAGTCAGTATTGTGGTTAGTTCTCGTCTCTTTCATCGATTTTGAACTTTTTCGTACTAAAAACTTTTCGTTTTTGCTATTTATCTGCCCATTTCTTACTAATATGGCATTGTGCTTCATTTATGACTTGTACTTGAGATTGAGTTTCATATCCCACTTCCACTCCATCTCCATTTGAATCTGCTTCCCTTTCTTCTTCTTGAGTAGTCGGCACTTTATTGTTGTTAATAATCGCCATAGAAGTACTAGGACTTCTAGTAAGAATATTGTCAACAATGTCTTGAACAATGACATCCCCTTCCGGAGTTGGTGAAACTAGTAACACCAACAAAAAATCATGCAAGATTATAGTAGGTTGATGCAACGGGTCTGTGGAGAAGGACACCAGGATATTCATGTGACCAGACCACGTAATATTATGTGTGTCTGGAATGCCTGATTCTAACAAACCAAAAAGGTAAAAAGTAGGAATGCTTTTCACTTTAATAATAGGGTTTAAGTAGTATTACCCCCCTCACTAGATGAGCCAATTAGGATTTTCCCCCACTAGATGGGAAATTAGGGTCTCCCCCCAAACACACGGTCAACTTAGTTTGACTCTTAACTTTTAAGTCAAATGGCTGAAAATGGCCACCTAATTAAAATTGAACATTTTTTTTTGAAAACAATTAGGGCATTTGTGTCATTTTCAGTAGCTTGACTTGAAATTTAATAGTCAATCCAAGTTGACCGTGTGTTTAGAGGGGAGACCCTAATTGGTCATCTAGTGGGAAGAATCTAATTGGCTCATCTAGGAGGGAATCTAATTGGCTCATCTAGGAGGGGGGGGGGGGGTAATACTAGTTAACCCTTAATAATATATGTTAAATACGAAATATCAGATTATTATGATATATATCACTGAGTGATGTTGCTTTCCAGTTAAAACCCCCACAAAATCCCTCCTTTCTCAACTCTCCCTAGCTTGATAGCTCTATCTCCATACCACGCCCAGGTAACCACTATTTTTAATTGATGAAGTTTTAGTGCATTTGCAATTATTTGCTTGTCTTGTCGTATGGGTACATTGCTTTGACTTTATAACAATGGCATATTTTTTGAAGCCAAAATTCTAAAGTAACACACAAGTTAAACCGAATTTCATAAACACACTGATGTGGCAAATGCTATCATGTGCAACAAAGAAAAGACCCAATCAAAAGAGATAATTACCCTTCTGACCTTCTCTCTCTTCTTCATTTTGAACAAACTATTCTGAACAAACTGACGTGGCAATGCAACATTCATGTTGCAGTGTCAATTATCATTGCCACATGGATGTTGTAGTGTCAACTCTCATTGCTATGTTGCACTGTTTACTTATGCAACATGGATGTTGCACTATCAAATCTCACTGCAACATGAATGTTGCATTGTCAAATCGCACTATTTACCTCTGCAACATGGGTGTTGTATTATCAAATCTCACTACAACATGGATGTTGCACTATTGAATCCCACTGTTTACCTCTGCAACATGGGTGTTACACTATCAAATCTAACTCTGCAACATGGATGTTGCACTTCCACGTCAGTTTGTTCAAGCCATGTTGCCCTATCAAATACCACTGTAACATGAATATTGCACTGTCAACTCCCACTACAACATGAATGTTGCACTGCCATGTCAGTTTGTTCACAATTGTTTGTTCAAAGTTGTTTGTTCATATAGAATTTTTGAACAACAAAAGTCACGTGCTATCTACTGCCATGTCAGTGTGTTCCTCAATTAGGTTCAATTTTTGTGTTGTTGTAGAAAAACTCTTTTTGAAGTACTTACTTTGTAACTTTCTATACACATTTAGATGATACATAATCTTGCTTATCTTTATTCGTTTGGGAAAGGGTTTTTGAACGTTGTTTTGATTTCCACCTCGAAGACGGTTTCCTCATTTGAATCCATCGTTCTACCTGGAACTCCAACAACATTAACTATCTCGTTTCGGTTAACATTCATAAGAGACCCCAGACCAAACCCATAATTCGATACATTAGCCACTGCGAAAGTTAGATTTTGGCAATAATAATAAATAGTAACATTGAGGGATACCCGCCTACCACGCGAGTGACCCGGGTTCGATCCTCGGCAGCGGCGCCATTTGATAACCACGAATTTAGTAGACACAATATCAATGCATAAATACTAATACCTAAGCTAACAAACACGTGATTAGATCAATACTTTACTCTCTCTCTCTCTCTCTCTCTCTATACTATCAAGTAATATAACTCTAGTAAAAAAACAAGTAGACGTGGAAGCATAAAAGATTGTCCCTCTTAATTCGATACCATTAGTAAGTTTTCCTTGTCCAAATTTATTTTCAATCTTTTGTAAGAGGTTAGACTTTATAACCAATTTTTTTTGTTTTTGTATTCCTTTTGTAGAAACTAGAAACACAAAATAGAAGATGGATATAGAAATAGATCACTATGAAATTCTAGGATTAGCATAAGGAGAAGAGGGTTCAAAACTAACCCTAGACGAAATTAAAACATCATACAAGAAGAAATCCCTAAAAATACATCCAGACAAGAATCTCAACAATCCAAATGCAGCCACCGAGTTCAAAACTCTAAGTGCTTCATACAAGATTCTCAAAGATGAAGCAACTAGAAAGCTATACGATGATTTTCTACGCGTTAGGCACGGAAAAAGACAACGTCAGGTTCAATACAAATGCGATTCCCAAGCAACCCAAAATTGTGCTAACATGATCTGAACTACCACTCGTGTCATACTTGGAGGTTGACATTATTGTACACTTGGATAACTTCCGAGTTTTTCTTTAAGAATTAGTGATTACTTAAATAAGCATTGATGCAGTTGGAATTCATTATTATTGTTTGATTCTATTATACTCCTACTATGAAGTTATTTCTTGGATTCATTAACTTCTTTCTAAGTTGTAGCTACATGTTCATTGCACTGCATATCACTGTTCTTTCTGAAAGCCTCAGCAGTTTGTACCATAAGCAATCTATGTTTGATAAGTGTTATCCACCAAATGGCTGTAACCTCAAATAATAAAAGAGGTGTGTTTATTTATTTTTCCTGTTACATTGTTTTCTAAAGAAGTCTGAGTGTACATTATTTCCAAATACAGTAATGGCAAATATACTCCTAAAGTCCTCCATTCGACCACTTTCGCTACCAATTTTTTGTTCCAAGAGATTTTTCTTCAAAAACAAAATATGCTGCTTCACCTCCCAATCTCCCGAATCACCTTTGGAGCGCGCAGCAGCATCAGAAGAAACAACTGTGGTTATACAACACATTGGGCAGATAGAAGCAAGTGTTCATGCCCAAAAACCCTGGTAAAATCGGCATGTACGTTTGCGGCGTCACAGCTTATAACCTCAATCACATTGGTCATGCTCATGTCTATGTTTCCTTTGATGCCATCTTCAGGTATGTATACTCCAATTCTTGGAGTTGTTTATTGCAAAGTGCTTTCACTTCCCACTAACTAAGTGGACATGTTTTTTTAGACCTTGTTTGAAAACTAGGAAGATACTTGAAGCATTTGGAATATGAAGTTTGTTATGTAAACAATGTCACCGATTTTGATAACATGGTCAGTATTATACTTCTTGCTGCGATTCATTTTAAAAAAAAAATGTTAGTTGCCATACTTTTTGTGTTGGACATGCCATTAGACTTACTTCTGCACTTTTTCATACGTGTAGATAACTGCTGATGTTAACACTTTGCAGTTATAAACAAATGAAGGTTCTCTATATCCGTTTTCGTACCAACACTCAAATTCCTTACTCACATTCTTCATGTGTATTGATAGAGTAAGGGTTTCGTTCTAACTTAAGACAAGGATGACATTACAACTAGAATGGGTTGTTTAAGAGAAACTAGTGAGAAGGATTTTTTGATGATTGAGTTATACTAAAACTACTTAGCTTACTTTTAGATTCTTAAATTAAGGTTACGTAAACATGCACCACTAAAAAGAGAAATGGATAGATAGAAAGGTGTGGAGAGTTAAATCCACTCATGTGAATGCAAACCTCTATTGCTTGAATCTAGTTTATTGCATCTTTAATCTTTTTTAGAATTCATAGACAAAACTTAATAAAAATTAGAGTTTTGATCCATAACAATATAAGTCATCTCTAAGATCATATTGCTAGCATGAGAAACAAAACAATGACTTATCTCTAAGAAATCACCTCAATTACTAACTAAACTCTACCAACTTCCACTTTGGGGGTAGAATATAAAGTCTAGCTTATAGTCCTAAACAATAACTAGAAACCAATAACAAAAGTTTTTCCTCACATGAGCATCATTAACCCTCCACAAGGGAAGGTTTTAGCTCATAATCATGGGATTACAATGATCATATAATATGTTCTATGTTATTATAAGAGTGAAAGAAGAAGAAGAAAAGAAGAAACTTGATTTAATCTTAAGGAAATGTTGATTTTATTTAGAAGAACACAAGTGTTGCCACCATTAAAACTATTACAAGAACTTAACATAAAATAAGCAAACGATAAAAATGCATGAATGAAAAATGAAAAGGAGTAAAGGGAGTGAATCCTAAAATCAGCCCCCCTTCAATACATATGAGAGCTTTCTCTCATTTCCCATGTGAAGGAATCTCCATCATAACTCATATTTAACTCCATCTTATCTCCAAATCAAACAAAGCCAAAATTAAGCACTATTTGGGCCAAAAAGTCTAGTCAGAGTATTTACTACATGCAAAGTATCAATTTGTGCCAATAATTTGACACTTTTGTCTTGACTTGCTCCATGATTGATGACTCATCTCTTATTGTAGGCCAGCAAAGTGGGTACACGTGCTGTGTCCATTGGTGAGCCCGGACGTCGATTTCTGCAAAATTTGGCCTGAGGTAGAACTTGTCGTACTAATTGTTTGGACATCTTACTTGCCAAAATTGGAGTCTAGGTTCAAGAGATATGAGCTCCGGAAGTTGACGCTTTTCTTCACGTAGTCCAGTTATGACTCGATTCTGTCATGTTTGAGTCCCCGGGCTTTAATCCAGCTTTGTTGAGCTTCACATGGGCTGATTTGGAAGACTAAAGATATATATACTATTCCTGTGCTTTAATGTAGGTTTAACCATTATTTTCACATTAACTACGAGAACCTGCAAAAGTACGAAAATATATTTATTTCATGATTATTAAACACATAATTAACCAAATTGCTATGTCTCTATGGGGTTTAATATTATAGTTTTGGGTGCTTATCACACTACCCCCAAACAATATTTTGCTTGTCCTCAAGCAAAGAAGAGACATTAAAACAGATAAGTGGCCAAAAATGTGTAATCCCAACTAATTCTCGTTTCGCAGAGTGCGGTTGCATTGACCGTATACAAGAAGGCCTTAAACCACTAAGAATTCCCCAGTGGATGAGTTATAGCCTCGTGAGAGTTTTTCAGAGAAGATACTCACAAACTTCATCTATACTACAATGACTCAGTAACAAAAGCTTGTTTCCTAAATTAATCTCAGATATCTATACATCTCCCTAGCGGGGAACTAGGATAAGAAACTCAAGTTAATATGCATACAATAATTAAAATATTTACATATGAACATGCATGCAGTGAACCTTACATTGAAATGTACAAGTAGGGCCATTTCTGGATCCTTTGGAGAGCATCCCTAAATAGGTTCTCACAGGTATGTGTTGAAACACAAATTCGCTTATAATTTTTCCACTCAGGTTTCTCTAACTCCAGTGTGTAGTGGCACACTTTTCCTCACATCTCAATGACAAAGAAAGGAGCCGAGGTCGATCAATCACATCTACTACTTATTATCACACCATCTTACTCCTAATTGAGATAAAGGTCTTTACTAGGTATTATGGGGATTAGGTTATGGTGTAGAAAAGAATGGAAATGGAAAATAAAAAATGATAAGTATGAGAGATCGAATAAGGTCTTCAAAATATTTACACTAGAGAAATCCTTGTTTTCTTTACCTTGCTTCTACATGAGTTTCCATACTTAGCTCTTTTAAGCTTTTGGACTCCTTTTGATTTTGATTTGATTTTTGAGAAGTTTTAACTTAGATTTTTCTTTTGATTTTTGGAAACATTTTTCTATTTTTCTTTCTTTTTCTTTCGGAAGCAAGTAACTGACTTTTTCTTTGGGACAAATCTTTCTCTTTATCTTTCCACATTTCCTCCTATTTCTCATACTCATCATTTTATGTGGGTTTCTTTTATTTGGGGGTTAATAGATGGGTAAGGATTTTTTGGTGAAAGTGAAAGGTCTGATGAAAGGTTCAGTGAGGTGACTAGCGGTAAAATTTATATGAATTTTTGGCTATGTCGATCCAAAGAAAACCTAAATTCTCGCCTAGGGTTCGGATGGTGATTAAGTAGACGTGTGATTTTCTCTATTTGGAAAAACTACTCCTCTGTGTCATTACTCATAATTCACACACATCGAGGCTTTTTTGTTAGATTCTCACAAAATTGATAATTTAAGTAACTAACCATGGGTTCTAGAAACTTACTGCTATGTACAATCGATGATATTCAGTGCATGAATACTCATGAAATAATATCAAAACTATTGCGTACGTATTATCGTAATTTTCTTAAGAACAAACCCTAATTCAAATGCTAATGTGAGATTTCTAGACAATTTCCATTATAGAAAAAGAAACAAGATTTTGTCACTAAGTACATTCACTAAAAAGAAAATAGCAACTATATACATCCTACAAGTTGCCTAAGTTTTTGCTATAGGTTTAAAACCCACCTCAAACAGAATGATGCTTAGTCCTCGAAGTATCAATACATAAAGAAAGAAATTACCTGAGAACCTTGAGTAAAATTAGGGCTGGATAGCTGCAATAGAAAATTATTCTAACATAATATATTATACAAAATTAGTAATAAAACGATAGCACACCAATCACAACTACATACAAGCAAATATATGAACCCAGTGGCCTACTCCAATTTACCAATCCGTAGACATTGCTGGTCTCTCGTCATCTCGAGTGAAATGCATTTCCTTAGCATTGCGCCAATAGATAATAGTTTGCCAAATGGTGCTCCATTGTGGTGCACCTGATTCGTTCAAGTGTGCCAACATATCTTCGTCGTCCGGAAAATAGCGGACGTACCTCAGGTACCGTGAAGGGCGACCACGCTATTGCCGAAATCTTAATGAATGAATTATTTTGTTCGCAGGGCACATAGAATCTACTTTAACCCAGTCGTTAAAAGTAGTGGAAAACTGTGGGAAATGTGTCATCATAATTTGGCAAGCAGTTACAGGTAAAAGCAGACACTGATGTTGAATAGTGTGAGCTCTTTTCAGATTAGTGATAACAAAGTTTATGATATTGAAGAATGTATGACCTTGAGCAAGCGCATTGAAAACTATACAGGCTGCATCATTGGCAGTAAAAAAATGTCAATCTCCCATGATGTTCAGAAGGATAAACAACATCACATTTCCCACGTTCATGGTTATGCTTGCTAGGGGAATGGTGGTGTCTGGCTATCTACCAGGTTTAAAGCCTTCTTCTTTAATTGCAAGACCATCACCATATGTTCTAAGAAAAGTAGTCCATGAAAATGAATGGGGGGAGTTCTGGCTTATGTATGGCCATGTTGTCGCAAGCTCGTGAAAAAGGAAGAACCAAAGTTAGGGCAAGTGTTGGCTCAGAAAATATATGATGTACGCTACCAACTTGGATTGTGAACTGATAAGAGCATATAACTGTAGTTTTAATCCCTTAATAATATTACATTTAGACCAATTATGCTTATAATAAATAAGAGTTAGTACTGTTTACGTACGTTTGTGTATTTCAGGTATTGGAGTTAAATATGTGAAGAAATATGTCACTTTTACAAGAGAATGGAGCAAAGGTTGGTTGCTAAGAAGTTCTATGGTTAAAGCCCAAGTTTCAAGGAGAAAAAACCTTTTTAAAGCCCAGTCAAAGCTGAAAAGTCAAAGTCAACGCGGGCAGAAATAGAGCATAAAAGTCAACAGAACTTCCATAGGCTGTATCTTTGGACTCAAACCTCGGAATTGGGCCTACTATATGTCAAAACGACCGACTCGGAAAGAGCTTTCTAATGGTCTAGCTCTTGATCCAATCAAAGTAGTAAAAGTGGATGAAAAGACTGTTGTAGTAATTTCCAGCATAGAAACCCTTTTTGGACTTAAGTAATTAGGTTTTGGGCTTGATTTAATGGCCCAAAACATATATAGCTCCAAAGCCCATGCACGAAATTGTAAACCTAGCCCTCTCTTATATAAAGAGGACTAAGACACAACTCTAACTCTCTCACCCATTAGATAAAAAATTAGTTTTCTTCTTTAGTTTTAAAACCTAGTTATTGTTTTATTAGCCTAGCCACCATTAATTCAATCCAAGCAATTTCCAATACAAGTGTTCTTTAATTATGTCTTCTTCTCCTTATTATTATGTCCATGATAGTCTAATGAATCATAGCTAAACCTACATTAGAGGGGTTTGATTAAAGCTTTGATGAAGACTTGATGTGTTAGTATAGAATAGTTGTAGTAAGATATTTCACTCTAGAGGATAGTTAATTTACCATGAGAATGGGTTTCAATTGCCTCACATGCTAATTATTAGTTAGTAGAGATGTAATAAATAATTAGGGATAAAAAAACCTAACCTTTATGTGAAAACATAAAGATTAGGGTTGCAACAACTCTATACTAGCATATTATAGATTAATATAATCAAGGTGGCCGGATTTCAAATCTCCCTAATTCCTTCTCATTCACATCTTTGTATTTAATTGCCATAGTATAATTTAGAATATCACTAATTAGTTATTCCCACACATTAGTCTTATTAAAAAAAAACATTGCTTTCACTGGTATTATAGAATTGTTTAAGTTAGTGAAACTGTTACGTTCTAAGCAACTAGGAGTGGAATGAAATCTTTACTCTAAGTTTATTACATGATAATTGAGAGTAGAAACTTTGATCATAAGTAAAAATATAGTTTATTACATGATAATTTGAGCGCGCTCGCGCCCCTTCTAAAGAAAGCCCGATTCACAAGTTAGTTACATGCTCTCTTTTTGTTAAAATTATTTTTTATTCAGTGTTCCGAACTTCTTCAATACACTGAGATTATGTATCAAAGATGCTATTCATACGCGTAGCAAGGAGGCATTTAGGTACTCCTTCTTCCACTCCTTACCTCTTTTGTCAGAGGAGTTTCAATTCTAGTATATCAGGGTTGTTTGACTATTGTTCATATTTCTTTCATATTGACTTAGCCTTGCATGAGATTAAGGTATGGTAAGAAAAAACCATCTAGCGTTATATATCGTAAACGTCAACGCACACGCCTATCTAACATATCACACATTATACCTGCATCAATGGCTGAAGAAAGCAGAGACTCCTCTCTCTGATTTTTACAAAGCCCTAAACGATAGCCCTAAGTTATGCATCGTTCTTGCAGACCCAGTGGGGATTTTTGAATTCTCCCGAATATATTTAATTTGTTATTGGTTTTTCATGGGTTAGACCACGAGAAGCCTTATCAGCACATGCGTAGGATAGAGTAAGTTCTTAGCACATTCCATCATCCTACTGTAGGTTCAGAACAAATTAAACTGAGGGTGTTTCCTTTCACCCTAGCCGATAAGGCGGCATCTTGGTTAACTGCCCAAGCGCCTAATCCTGTGGACTCATGGGCCAAACTTGTTCAATTGTTTATGGAACAGTTTTACCTATCGCTGAAGACAGATGAAATGATTCAACAGAATCATTTTTTCTGCCAAAACCCTCATGAATCCTTTTCTGAAGCCTGGAACCGGTACACTGATCTTCTTATAAAGTGTCCACATCATAACCTTGCGAAAGACACGCTTGTTCATGCCTTTTTTAAAGGGCTTTTACATCATCATAAAGAGGTTCTTGATATAATGATTGGGGGTAGTTTCCTTAGTAAAGGAGCCTCAGAGGCTTATAGGTTTTTATAAGATCAATCTAAGCATAATAATAACTGGGGGGGGGGGGGGGAGTAACGACATCCACCGCTCTACCAATATAATTCTTCTTCCATAGCCAAGGCTGCCAGTATGTTTGAGGTTAAATCTGATCCCGAGCTTAGAACTCTAATCGAATCTCTCACAAAAAAGGTCACCGCTATTTCTATTCAACATAAGCCTACTCCTGTCATGAACATCAACTATCTTCCATGTAATTTATGTTGCAGCCTTGAGCATACCGACTCCTATTGTCCTCTTGTCTATGAACAACTATCACAACCACCATCACAGTCGGATAATGTTTGCTCCGTTAATAGCCCTCCTATTCCTAACGCACCTTAGAGACAAAACCCCAACTTCAGTTGGCATAATAATCAACCTGTTACACCTCGGGATTTAATAATCAAAATGTTAGGCTAGCAAACAACTATAACCTAGCAAACAACTACAACCCAGCTCAACCAAGACAAGGATAAGGTAATAATAATAATTACAATAATTATAATAATAATAGAGGTATCGTCCCTGTTAATAACAACTATCACAACCTACCCGTTAATAATCAACGTGAGATAGTTCCTGTCACACCATCTGTGACCACTACACATCCACAACTGGATCGTTTTGATGCCTACATGCAAGCTCAACAACATATTCTATAACAGATTCAACAATCCATACAACAATTAACCCAAGAGAAAGCCCAACCAAAAGGTGTGTTTCCAGGTTAAGCTATACCAAATCCTAAAACACCAAACATAGCCTTTGAAGTAACCGGTAATACTAGTAATGAAAATTTAAACGTAGGTGAGTTAAATGCCATCACCACTCTCAGTTTTGGCAAAGTGGTCGATAATGCCGTAACTATGCTCGTTGTTACACCACCAATGGTTAATGAAAATGAAAATTTACTAGATACCGAAATAGAAACTGAAGATCCTACCCCTGTAGAGGTACCAGTTAAACCTCAACCCAAGAGGAAAGTAGCCAATGTTAAAACTCCTATTGATCCATATGCTAAATTTAGAGAGAAACCACCGTTTCCCCAGAGGCTAGCCATGTTAAACAAGGATACAAATTTTGACGAGATTAGGGAAGTTTTTAAAAATCTAACGATAAACCTACCTTTTCTTGAAGCTATTAAAAAATTACCACAACATGTTAAGTTTCTAAAAGAGTTGTGCACTACTAGGCGGAAAACAAACATTCCAAAAGACACATTTTTAACTGAACAGTTTCCCACTCTATCTGAATATAATGGAATCGTTAAGTACAAGGACCCTGGTCATCCTATTGTACAATGCACTTTAGGGGATACCCACACGATGACTGCACTATTAGACCTGGGGGCAAGTGTTAACTTACTCCCTTATTATCTATAAAAACAAATAGGTCTACAAGAGATACAACCAACTAAAATGACATTGCAATTAGCTGACCGTTCTATTAAGTATCCTAAGAGTGTTGTTGAAAACGTGCTTTTTAAAGTTCAAGATTTTTACTATCCAGCTGACTTCGTTATCCTCGACACAAAAGTCGCGAACGACTCTAGTCCTATCATCTTAGGGCGTCCTTTCTTGGCAACTGCCAACGCGCTCATAAACTACCGCGATGGTTCAATGTTCATGTCCTTTGGCCATCTTTCTGTTAAGGTAAATGTTTTTAAAATAATGTAACAATTACCCGATACGACTATCGATGGAGAAGTTAACATGATCGAGAGCTTAGCTCAAGATTATTTCAACAACACATTTCCAGAGAATCAGATGCACCAATTCCTTTCCTTCGGAAGTTCTAACTTCGACGACGACTCCTATGTAGAGGAAGTCAACACCCTTTTTGAGTTTACTTCTATCTTAGATCCTTCTGTAGCTCCATTTTTCGAGTTTGAAGACCTCTTACCTAAACAAGTCTTCACTACTCAAGACGAGGACCCTCCGAAAGCTTTTTTACCCATTCCTCCCACCTCTGTGCTTAAGCCTCTTCCTACTGAGTTGAAATATATCCAGCTTGATCCGGATGGTAGTCATCCAGTGATCATATCTTCTCAGTTGTTTGCTGATGAAGAGGCACATTTGATTAGGGTGATTAGGGAACATCGTTTCGTGATCGGTTGGTCCCTAGACGACATTAAGGGGATTGACCCTAGTGTATGCACACATCGCATACATTTGGAGGATAATGCGAAGACTTCACGCGAACCTCAGTGTCGCTTGAACCCTGCCATGAAAGAGGTGGTCAGGGAATCAGTCTTAAGGTTACTTGATGCAGGTATCATATATCCCATCTCTGATAGCGAATGGGTAAGCCCCATTCACGTAGTTTTAAAAAAATTAGGGGTTACCATTGTGCGAAATGCTGCGGGTGAATATGTTTCCACACGAGTTCCTATGAAATGGAGGATCTGTATTGACTACAGACGCTTGAACGCCATGACACAGAAGGATCACTTTCTTTTACCTTTTATAGATTAGATGCTCGAACGTCTAACTGGTCATGTTTATTATTGTTTTTTAGATGGCTACTCTCGTTATTTTCAGATTATTATAGATCCTGATGACCAAGACAAGACTACCTTCACATGTCCTTTTGGAACATATGCCTATAAACGAATGCCTTTCGGCCTTTGTAATGCTCCTGGTACATTCAAGCGGTGTATGCTTCATATCTTTAGTGATATGTTGGAGTGTGATAAGCATCCAAAACTGAATTATAAATCCCCGTAGAGATGTAATATTTAGGTTAATTATGTGTTTAATAATCATAAAATAATCGTATTTTTGTGTTTTTGCAGGGTTACGCAACCAACGTAGAAATGATGATAAAGCAAGTATTCAAGCACGGAATAGTGAGTATACATAAAGTTTTCCGATTAAGCCCATGTGAAGCCCAACAAAGCCGGACTAAATCCCAAAGACTCAAACAGGACAAAATCAAGTCAAAAATGGGATTACGTGCACAGAAGCATCAACCTTCCAGAGCTCATATCTCTTGAACCAGGACTCTAAATTCGACAAGTGAGCTGCTCAGACGATCAGTGTGACGAACTCTATGCAAAGGCGGAAAGTTGTAAAAATGCCAAAAGACCGGCCCGCCACTGGACACAGCACGTGGACCCACTATGCAGGCCCACAAGATTTGATGAGTCATCATGCAAATCAAGACAAAATGTACAAATAATTGGCACAAAGTGGACACCTTGCATGACATTAATGGAGTTAGATGGATTTAGGTGCTAATAGTGAAAAAAATAAAAGGAGTCAATTTGCTTTGGTTTTTAGATAAGATGGAAGTTAATATGGGAGGTGGTTGCACGTGGGATTGAGAGAGGAATGCTCTCATATGTAGGAAATGAAAAAATGGAGCATTCAATTCCATGTTTTGTTTTATGTAATTTTCCTTTTTTGCTAAGTAGTTTTTAAGTGTAATAATGTTAATGGAAGGTAATATAATGTTTTAAATAAAAGTTCTTTCCTTCTAGCCTTAAAAGTTTATCTTTTACATTCCTCCTCTTCTTCTTCTTCTTTTTAAATTCAGCATACATACATGATAACTTGTATACAACTCCAAGGATCATGAGCTAAAACCCTCCCAAGGGGAGGGTTAAGGATGCTCATGTGAGGATCAGTGTACGTTTTAGGAATCTAGACTCACTACATAGAAGTTAGGGTTTTCTTTGACATCCCGTCCCAAAATGACGGAGTCCGACCAAAAGTAGAGCCTGGAGCTTTAGATTAACTCGCGCACGCGACCCATTTCACACTTGGACTAGTTGCGTGCATGATACCTGGAGAATTCGAATTCTATGCTTGTCTGGCTAGTGGAAAATGAAACTAGGTGTTAGAATGATATTTCAGAGATGAAATATCATTTTAACTCCACATGCTAGCATGATATGCTTAGAGATAAGTATATGGTGCTAGGGATCAAGACTCGAGTCCGTTTTGGGGTTTCCTACGAACCAAAAATGGATTAGAGATGTAGTGATTTGAATTCTTAAGTAGATGTACTAATTCTTGCATGAGTGGAGTTAACCCTTTCCCTATCTTTTTCTCTCTATCTCATTTAAGAAACCAACTTGTAATATCTAGATAAATTGTGTAGTATTTCATTTTTGGGAAATAGAAATCTATTGATACCATCTATCTAATAAATCCTTCTCACTTAGTTCTCCTAAAGGATAAATTTCAATTGTGATAGCATAGATTCTTGTCTTAGGAGTTGGAACGAATTCCCTACTCGAACTAGAAAAATTGAAAAATAGTGAGTAAGGAAGCATTGAGTTTTAGCACATAAGGCAAAGTAATCCAAATTACTAAAAAAATACTAAAAAGTGCTAACACCAAATGGCGCCGCTGCCATCCTAAGGACCAAAGGATCTTCCCTCGAAAGTTGGAATGCTCCAAGGGGAAACCCCCCAATCTCCTACCTTTTCTTTATTTCATTTTCTTGCATTTTTTCTTCGTTTTTGAATTTACCTGCATTTTGGTACTGATCTGAATATTCATTTTTGGTTGCACTTACATGTTCTAAAAGTTAGGACCGAGAGCCTAATCTACACCCGGACATAAGACTTTTGTAAAAATTTTAGCCTACTGCGAACGATTACTGCGCGTGCGCGATACTTGAGTCGCGTCTGCCATCCAAACCTCGCGTGCGCTGGTTGATATTCTCCGTTCTTGTTCCTGTTTCAACAGAAGCACCTCCTAGACTTATTCATTATAGGGCCGGGCCTAAGTTTCTGCAACTGCAACAGCTACTTCACATTCCTTTTAGAGTTCGGGTAAACGCGGGTTGCACGAGTAGTTTTTCTCTTTTTCTTTGGTGGACTTGCGGGATGCTAACAGGTACGAATATTAATATCCTATTGTATGATTCACATGTGTTATCTAATATGTTGTAATTCATGGACTATTCTTTGCATATTAGGTTTGAAATATATATGAATCACGTGCGTATGCCTGTTAACATATATATACGCGTAAGTGAATTCGTATTGCATGTTAATATTTATATACATGCCTTTGATTCTATTTTGCATGGTTATGTTTATTTCTACGTATAAGTAATAATTGATACATGTGTATTCTTTATCTACGTATGAGGACCTTGTTTTGTGTAATAATTTAATTTTGTCTAGAAAGAGGAGAACATTCCAACAAGGGTTAAAATATGAGTTGGGTAAGTTATTTCTAAGCCCTTCGGGGTGAAGCTGCTCTCTATATGACAATCACAATCTCAATGAGTATTGACGGAATCAAACTATTATGCAGAACACGTGTAGTATAAATTCGCCTGTTAGTGTAGATATACATATACGTAATATATATTTACCTCTTAGACTACATATACGTATTACTGATGTGTATTTGCTTGTGAGTATCGAAGTATTTATTGATGATACAACTTTGCCTATTAGTATTTCTATACGTATGAGTAGAGTATCTTCACATGCTACTGTATCTGGTAATGTATGAGTAGGTTGTATTTGCATGATTGTATTTCAATTCAATACATATGAGTTGTATTTGCATGATTGCATGATTGTACTTTATATGAATAACTTTTAAATAAAAATAAAAATAAAAAATAATTAGGACAGTGCATAAATTTTAATAATCATAATAATAATATTAATATTTTGCGGCTTTATCCAATGCATAAATTTTAAATAAATTAAAAAAAAAATCCCATAAATCTTAATTAAACATATTCCAACGGTGTTTAGGAAACTTGAAAGATTGATGTTACTTAATTAGAACCGTGCTTGCACGGAAAATTTCCCTCATATATTTTTTGTGACCTGACTGTTGGTTTATGCACACGTATTCCTAGCTTCACTGCTATTTTAGCAGCAGCTTAGGCATACATTATTCACTTCTAATGCTTTAGAAAATAATGAAATTCAAGTAATACTAATTTTCTTTTGTGCATCAGATCTAATTTAATTATTGCATGAGATTAAGGTCTGTTAATAATAAAGAATTTGAACATACTTAATTACTTATCGTAAGAGAAAATACGATAGGAAATTGCATAAGTTCTCACCTCAACATAGTTCTTCATCTACTAATAAAAATCATCCTGATCCTTTGTCGCCATTAACTTCATTTGTTATGGCTGAAAAAATTCCACCAGTTGATAAGCCCCTTTCGGACTTCTATACTGCCTTACAGGAAGGACCTTCTTCCTGCATCAAACTCGAGGTTATTGTCGGCGATTTTTGAATTGCGCCTAATGTTTTTGAATTGTTACCTATTTATCATGGTCTAGATCATGAGAAACCGTACAATCACCTCCACAGGATTCAGCAAGTAGCCACAACATTTCACCATCCATCCGTCTCTACCGAACAAGTCTTGCTTAGGTTGTTTCCTTTCACTTTAGTTGATAAAGCGTCAGTTTGGCTAGCAGGACAACATCCACAATCCATAGAAATATGGAATAAACTTGTGCAAGCTTTCATGCTACAATTTTATATTCAGAAGAAAACTACCGAAATGCTTCAGAAAATTCAATTCTTTCGTCAAAATCCTCATGAATCCTTTACAGAAGCATGGAGTCAATTTACTGATCTTCTTTTAGAATGTCCTCATCATCAGCTCAACACCGCTATCCTTGTTCGTTCATTCTTTAATGGACTTTCCGATCATCCAAAAGAAACTCTTGATATAATGAACGGCGGTTGCTTAATGGACAAAGGAGCTACTGAAGCATATAATTTTCTTGAAAAACAAGCAACAAGAGGTACACATTAGGGTAACACTGATTCTTCTAGGTCATCTAAGGACACTATTACAAAAGCTACATCTATTTTTGAGGTAAAATCCAATTCCGAATTAAAAAATTTGATAGAATCCCTGACTAAAAAAGTAGATGCCCTCGCAGTTCAAGTAAACGATCAACTCCTAAAACAAGTCATGAACGTTAACACCTCCCCATGTATTCTTTGTCTCAGTCCTGACCATCCTGATGCTTATTGTCCCTTGTTATATGCCTACCCTTGCCCACCATCAGAAGAGGCATGTGCATTCAACATTCTTAATGCACCTTGGAGACAACAACCAAATTTCGCTTGGCACCCGAATAACCAACAGATGGCTCCTCTAGGTTTTGCCAATCCACCTGTTCGACCATCCACCAACTTTATTTCATACTGCCAGGGAAATAATCAGCAGTATCAACAAAGTCAAAATCAGTTTCAAAGTAATTCCAATGCTAACTACCAAACCAACCGCAGCTTTGTTCCAGCCAATCCAAGTTCCGGTTATAATCTACAACTTCTAAGTAATAATCGTGAACTAGTCCCTGTTGCACAACCTGTGCCACTTGCTACTGATAGGACAAACGAGACTTTCTTAGCTTACATGAACCAACAACCTCAAATACTGACGTCTATCCAATAATCACTTCAACAATTAGCGTAAGAAAAGAGTTAGAAAGGCAGGTTTCCTGGACAAGCAGTTTTGAACCCTAAGCCAGCAAACACTGCCTTTGAACTCACCAATGCACCTGGTACAAATGCTCCAAACTAGGGTGAGGTGAATGCAATCACTACTCTTCGATCTAGCAAAACCATAGACAATCAAATATGTATGCCAGATGATCAACCAAAGGTACCCAGAGGTTCCAATGAATCTATTTCTGATAATGAACCTACGATGGAAGCACCAAGTCCAACACAGTCACCAACTAAAAAATTGGGAAACGAGCAAGCGGATCCTTATGCCAAATTCCAACCTAAGGTACCGTTTCCTTCCCGTTTGACAAAGAATAAACCTGATGAAAATTTTGATGAAATTCGAGAAACTTTTAAGAATTTGATAATCAACTTACCTTTTCTCGATGCCCTTAAACAATTGCCAAAACATGCAAAGTTTTTAAAAGATATGTGCACCACAAAAAGGAGAACTAATGTTCCTTAACAAGTGTTCCTCATCAAACAATTTCCGTCCATCACCAATGGTATAGTCAAATACAAGGACCCTTGTAGACTAACAGTTCCATGCACATTATGTGACAAATATACGACTACTGTGCTACTAGACCTAGGAGCTAGTGTGAACTTACTTCCATATTACTTATTCAAACAACTAGGTCTTCTTGAACTTAAACCTACTACCATGACTCTGCAGTTAGCCGATCGTTCCATTAAGTATCCAAAAGGCATTGTGGAAAACGTACTGGTAAAAGTTCAAGATTTTTACTATCCCATCGATTTTGTCATTCTGGATACCGAAATTGCCTGTGACTCCATTCCTATCATCATAGGGTGTCCATTCCTAGCAACTGCTAATGCTTTCATAAACTGTAGGGATGGTTCCATGACCATGTCTTTCGGAAATCTTTTGGTCGAGGTTAATTTGTTCAAGTTGATGAAATAAATTCCAGGGGCTGACAATAATGATGGTGAGGTTAACCTGGTTGATAGCCTTGTCCAAGACCATTTAACAAACTCTTTTCCTGACGATGAAGTACACCAATTTCTTTCCTTTGGCATTTATGAATTTGATGTCGATGCTTATACACAGGAAGTAAACCGTTATTAGGGTCAATACCACTATTTAACCCTACTACCATGCTGTCAAGCGATTTGGACGAACATCAATATGTTTTCTCTATGGAAGATGACTTTCCTCAAGAATCTTTGATACCCATTCCACCTACCCCTAACTTAAAGCCTATTCCTTCGGATTTAAAATACGTACATCTTGATCCAGATGATAGTCACCCAATTATCATATCATCACAATTGATTAACGATCAGGAATCCCGTTTAATTAATGTCATTCAAAAACACCGTTTTGCTATTGGATGGTCTCTCGATGACATTGCACCCATCACATACATCTTGAAGAAAATGCAAAGACGTCGTGTGAACCACAACGTCGTCTAAATCCCACCATAAAGGATGTGGTACGGGAGGAAGTTTTAAGGTTACTCAATGTAGGTATTATTTACCCTATCTCTGGTAGTGTTTAGGTGAGTCCCATACACGTTGTTCCCAAGAAGTCTGGCATTATAGTTGTGCAAAATGATAAAGATGAATGCATCTCCGCTCGTATTCCAGTAAAGTGGAGAATATGCATTGACTATCACAAACTTAATACAGTCACTCATAAGGATCACTTCCCACTTCCCTTCATCAATTAGATGCTTGAACGGTTAACGGGTCATGCATATTACTGTTTTCTTGATGGTTATTATGTATATTTTCAAATAGTCATAGATCCTGCTGATCAAGAAAAAACAACGTTCACCTGTCCGTTTGGTATATTTGCGTATAAACGAATGCCTTTCGACCTTTGCAATGCCCCTAGTACATTCCAAAGCTGTATGCTTCACATTTTCAGTGATATGGTTGAATGTTTTATAGAAGTCTTCATGGACGATTTCTCAATATATGGTAATTCTTTTGATAAATGTCTATCAAATTTTGAAAAGGTTTTTGCACGTTGTGAAGAGAAAATTTTCGTTCTTAATTGGGAAAAATGTCATTTTATAGTTACAAAAGAAATAGTTCTAGGACATATTATTTCAAAGGACAGAATTGAAGTCGATAAAGCTAAGATTGAAAAAATTGCTTCACTTCCTATACCAAAAATAGTTCGCGACATACGTGCATTTTTAGGACACGCAGGGTTCTATAGGAGATTCATTCAAGATTTCTCTAAGGTTTCTCGACCTTTTAACAAATCTCCTACTTAAAGATGTCTTTGACTTCAATTTCAATTGCAAACAAGCTTTTGAGACCTTAAAATCTGCCCTGACTACAACTCCTATAATTCAACCACCTGGTTGGTCTAAACCTTTTGAATTAATGTGTGATGCGAGTGACTATGCTATTGAAGCTGCCTAGGGCAATGCCGAGAGGACAAGCCAATTGTAATCTACTACGCTAGTAAAACTCTTAATAAATCTCAACGTAACTATACCACCACTAAGAAAGAGTTTCTCGCTGTTGTATATGCCTTGGATAAGTTTCGTCCTTACCTACTTGGTTCTTCCATAATAGTCTACACTAACCATGCGGCGCTTCGTTACCTATTAGCAAAAAAAGATGCAAAACAGAGGTTGATCCGATGGATTCTCCTCTTGCAAGAGTTTACTCTAGAAATTAGAGATAAAAAAGGTTGCGAGAATGTGGTTGCAGACCATTTATCACGACTCATTAGTGATGTCGATAATGATACCGAAGCCATCTGTGATTTCTTTCCAGATGAACACTTACATTCCATTTTTTCGTCTCCTTGGTACGCTAATATAGTAAATTACCTAGTTACAGAGGAAGTCCCTTCATCTTGGTCTCGTACTGACCGAAAAAAGTTCTTATCCACCGTGAAATTTTATTTCTGGAATGATCCCTACCTCTTCAAGTATTGTTCAAACCAACTGATACGCCGTTGCATTCCCAACTGGGAACACAATGACGTGTTATCCTTCTGACATGAACAATCTTGTGGTGGGCATTTCAGTGGTAAGAAAACTGCGGCAAAGGTTCTACAATATGGGTTTTATTGGCTAACACTGTTTAGAGATGCATATGGGCATTGCAAAGCATGCACCCGCTGCCAGCAGCTAAGAGGCATTACTCAGCGCAATATGATGCCCTTAAATCCAATTTTAATTGGAGAAATTTTTGATGTGTAGGGCATCAACTTCATGGGTCCCTTTCCAAATTCTCATGGCTTTCTCTACATACTGGTAGCCGTTGACTTCCTGTCAAAATGGATTGAGGCAATGGCATGTCGTGCGAATGATCATAAAATTGTCGTTTTGTTCGTAAAAGAAAATATTTTATCTTGTTTTGGTGTTCCCAAAGCTATCGTTAGTGATGGGGGAAGACATTTTTGTAATAAACTTTTTAAGTTGTTAGTAAAGAAATATGGAGTCACTCACAAGGTGGCAACTCCGTATCATCCTCAGACCAGTGGCCAAGTAGAAGTCTCTAATAGAGAGATTAAGTCCATTTTAGAAAAAACAGTTAGTCCATCTAGGAAAGAGTGTTCTCTCCGATTATCTGATGCCTTGTGGGCATATAAAACGACCTTTAAGACACCTATAGGTATGAGTCCTTACCACATCGTTTTTGGAAAACCTTGTCATCTTCCGATTGAACTTGAGCATTGTGCTCTATGGGCCATCAAAAGCCTAAATTATAATACCAATGAGGCAGGTGAGAAGCAAAATTGCAATTAAATGAGCTTGAGGAAATTCGGAGTGATGCCTATGATCTCTCGAAGTCCTATAAAGCCAACATGAAAAGAGTGCATGACAAGCACATATTGAGAAAAGATTTCAAAATTGGTTAAAAAGTTTTGTTGTACAACTCAAGATTACACATTTTTCCAGGAAAATTACAAACACGATGTTTTGGTTCTTTCACTGTATTTGCTGTCACCCCTTATGGGGCTATCTCTTTGAAAAATTTAAACGATAATAGCGAATTTCAAGTAAATGGCCAACGCCTTAAACATTATCATGAGTTGCATTCTCCAGATGTCGAAAAGACTTTTCTCCAAGATCCAGTCTACAGAGACTACTAGATTCGTTGGTGTACTTCCTTCCATGTGTTTAAAAAAAGGGAAGTACACCATTAAGATAGACAGGGCCCTCTTCTATTTTCTTTCTCAAATCTCTTAGAGTGTGTGGTTGCAAGCGCCGGACCCGTAGTCCACAAAAACTCTATTTCAGAACTGAGTATAAATGTCTTCTGATAATCAAGCAAACGTGCCTTCTGTAAACAATGGGTACCAAAAATTTCCCCTCCTTCTTTTTCTTCCCTTTTCTATTCTATTCCTCGCTAACTTCAACTCATCATTTGGTGTAAATCTCACCCATCTTGAATAGGTAATGGTCGTAGTACTTTTACTTGAAAGCGACGTGCGCGAAGGATGGGGTGGTGTATGCATTGTCAAACACCTTTCTATCCAGGTCTTAAATTACTATCCGATATTTGCCGGTATAAGGTATATTTTTGTCTGGCACCAACTGAGCAAGATAAACTTCGTCGTCGCCCCATTGCTCACACAGGTTGGGATTCGTCTTGAGGATCTGACGTTAAAAGACTCACATTTGTCTTGAGGATCTTACGTTAAAAGACTCACATTCGTCTTAAGGATCTGACGTTAAAAGACTCAACATGTATATACTCATGTCTTTTATTTTTCCCTTTGCACTAAGCATTGTGCACAAAGCGATTCGTGATGAGCAACATCGGATGTTCCCTAATTCGGATGGGCAATGGATTTCACCAGGCCAACCCTTAGCTGTTTGCTATTTGATTTCATTTTGGGGTAGTTTGAGGCTATACCATATGTACTAAGGGTAATATTATTATTAGACCATTGCACATCGGTCAGGGATGGTACCGTCCTGCACCTTAGGCCCCAAAAACATAAAAGGTTAAGCCACAGTCTGGCTGGATTGGGTTCGCTCCATAGCCAACATGACAGTTGCCTGATTTTACTGTAATGGTGATTCTTCTAGACGTCTGGTGTTGTTAACATGTTAATCTCCCCTTGTACACACACACACACACACACACACACACACACACACACACACACACACATACATAAGCAAAAGGGTTGAGTTCTGTCTCCGCAGGACTCAACCCCTCCCCCCCCCTAAAAAAAGGAGGTTTGAATGTGCCCTTGCCATATCCCATTGGATGGCATTTGTAATGCAGATCATTTTGGCACCTCATTTGTTCCATTTGGATTTGAAACGAATCGAGATTTCAAATTGGAAGTTTCAGACAATTCGGGACATAATGGGAATTTTCGGTTTTCATTTGGGCTTGGGCCAAAAATTCAAAACCGACCCAAGTCACGTGCCCAACCAATAAAACCTTCATGCGATCCATACCACGCGTCAGCCACTCCCATTTCGTCCTCCTAAAAAACCGGATCTTGTTCCTAACTAAAATACTCGTGCACGCGGTACCGATACTCGATCTAAATCGGCTCGCGCCACGCGATCGAAACCTCACTGAAGCAAAATCATTTTATACAGCGTCTTCTCCTTACTTTGTTCCCCCCATATACACCCTCAGAGAACCGATTTGATCTCTTTATGGCTGGAAATCGACGAATCACAGTAGAATGAAATTTCAAAAATCTATATGATGTCGGCATGTTTCGCCCATTTTTTGATGCGGAAATTGCAAGTAGGGAGTGGGAGTATCTATTGCACCTAATTCCGGAACACTACTCCAAAGATTTAATGTTGAAGTTTTATAACAATGGTGGTTTACGGGGTAATGAGTTTTGGATTACAGCGGATGGGATGGAACGTGAACTCACGTTGGAGTTGTTGTCAATTATAACGAATATTCCGATAAACTCTGATAGTCCAACCTTGCTGATATCAGAGTATCCTAACACTATGGAATTGATGTTCAACACGCTACTGATAAGAGCCAAAAACTGTAGTTTTAACCCCTTAACAATAATACTTTTAGACCAATTATGCGAGTAATAAATAATAGTTAATGCTGATTACATGCTTTTATGTATTTTAGGCATTGAAGTCAATTATGTACATAAATGTGTCACTTTGGCGAGATAAAGGAGCAAGGGTTAGATGCTAAGAAGTTCTGTGATTAAAGGCCAAAATTCAAGGAGAAAAAGCCTTTGTAAAGCCCGGTCAAAGCTGAAAAGTCAAAGTCAACGCGGGCAGAGATAGTGTACAAAAGTCAGCAGAATTTCCGAAGACCGTATCTTTTGACTCAGACCTCATAATTGGGCCTACCTTATGTCACAACGACCGGCTCGGAGAGAGCTTTCCAATGGTTCAAACCTTGATCCAATCAGAGGAGCAAAAGTGGATGAAAGCTTACTAAAGTCAAATCCAACTGAAAAGGGCCCTGTGGACTGAAGAGATTGGGTTTTGGGCTTGATTTTCCAGCCCAAAACATGGCTCCTCAGCCCATGCACGAAAATGTGGATCTGGTCTCCTCCATTTCAAGACACAAGATCTTAAAAAATAATTAGTTTTAGGTAGCAAGTAGCTATTAGAGAATAGTTTAGATCTAGTTTTGAGAATCCATTAATTAATTAGTTTTTATTATCTTGTTTTAACTTAGTTATTGAATTATTGTTATTGCTATTCATTAGATCAATAAAGTTAATTAGTTCTTCATAAGTTAGTTTCATTTTCCATTAATTATTTAGTTTCAATTCATAGATTTAGTTATTTGTCATCACTAGTTTCAATTAATTCTTGCATAATTAGATTTCCATTTGAATTAAAATAAGGAAAGTTAGAATCTTTATACCATGTCTTGTTTAAATTCAATTGGAAATGATAGCATAATAATTCTAGGCTAAACCTCCATTAGAGGGGGTTGAAGAAGCCTTGATGAAGCTTGATCTTTGTTAACTTAGAAATCATCGTGATAATATATTTAATTCTAGAAAATAATTAGTTCACCATGAGAATGGGTTTGATTGCTTCACATGCTAGTTATTATTTGGTAGAGATTGCCATGAATAATTAGGGATTAGAATTACCAATTTGTTATGCGAAAGTATTTCAATTTGGATTGCGACATTTCTTTGTTAGTTGATTAAGTTGAGTTAAGGTGGAATCAATCCCCCCTAATTCCTTATCATAGATTCAATTTAGCATTTCAGAAGTTGTTTTCACTTGAGTGACGACCAGCCACAAGGCTTAACGAGCAACAAGACCGCCCTCTTATGAAATTGCCCGATTTCCACAGGTTAGTTCAAACTTCCATTTCTTCAAGTTACTCAGTGTTTCTAACTTGTTATACACACTTAGCACGCGTATACAAGACGCTATTCATAAGCGAAGCAAGGAGGCATTCAGGTACTTCTTTCTTCCACACCTCGCATATCCTGTTAGAGGTTCATACTAGCATATCAGGATTATTTGGAGTGTTGTCGTGTTTAGTTAAGATTGGTCTTAGCCTTGCATGAGATTAAGGTCAGGCCGAAGAAAAATGCCTAATGTAATCAATCGGCAACGTCAACAAACACGCCTTTCTAGTATACCACTCACTACACCTCTAGCTAATATACCACATACCACACCTGAAATAATGGCTGAAGAAAGAGAGTCTCCTCTCTCTGAATTTTACAAAGCCTTGAACGATAGCCCAAAATCTTGCATCGTTCTATCAGACCCAGTGGGGGATTTCTGAATCCCCCCAAGTATATTTAATTTGTTACCCGTTTTTCATGGGTTAAACCATGAAAAGCCTTATTAGCACATGTGTAGGATTGACCAAGTCCTTACTACATTCCACCATCCTACGATTAGTGCTGAACAAATTAAACTAAGGGTGTTTCCTTTCACTTTAGCCGATAAGGCGGCGTCTTGGTTAACTGCCCAAGCGCCTAATTCTGTGGACTCGTGCGGCAAACTTGTTCAACTATTTATGGAACATTTTTACCCACCACTGAAGACCGATGAAATGCTTTCAAAGATTCATTTCTTTCGACAAAATCCTCATGAATTATTTTCAGAGGCTTGGAATCGTTTCACCGATCTTCTTATAGAGTGTCCACACTATAACCTCACGAAAGACACGTTAGTTTGTGCCTTTTTCAAGGGACTGTTACACCACCACAAAGAGGTGCTTGACATAATGAATGGGGGTAGTTTCCTTAGTAAGGAGCCTCAGAGGCTTATAAATTTTTAGAAGATCAAACCAAGTGTAATAATAACTGGAGGGGGTAGTGACGATATCTCCCGTTCCGCTAGTTCTTCTACAACAGTTAAGGCCAATGGTATGTTTGAGATGAAACCTGATCTTGAACTTAAAAATTTAATCAAATCTCTCACTAAAAAGGTAGAGGCTATTTCTGTTCAACAAAAGCCTATCCCCGTCATGAATGTTAACTCTAATCCATGTAATTTATGTTTGAGTCCAGAGCATCCCGACTCCTATTGTCCTCTCGCCTATGAACAACAACAATCACAATAAGATAATGTTTGTTTCATTAATAGCAAACCTAATGCAGTTTGGCGACAAAACCCCAACTTCGGTTGGCAAAATAATCAACAACCTCCAAGGTTGTTTAACCCAAATGTTAGGCCAACAAACAATTACAACCAAGCTCCACCGAGGCAAGGACAATGTCAGGGTAATTATAATAATTATAACAATAATAATTATAATGCTAATAGAGGTATCGTTCCGATAAATAATAACTATCAAAATCCACCCATTAATAATCAACGTGACATAGTTCCTGTCACACAACCTATATCTAACACTCCTTTACAACCGGATCATTTTGATGCCTTTATGCAAACCCAATAACAGATTTTACAAGCCATCCAACTTTACTTACAGCAGTTAGCACAAGAGAAAGTACAACCCAAAGGTGTGTTTCCAGGTCAAGCGATACTTAATCCTAAAACAACAAACACATCCTTTGAGGTAAACGGTAATACTAGTAAGGACAATGAAAATGTAGGTGACCTAAATTCCATCACCACTTTCCGTTCAGGCAGAGTGGTTGATAACAATGTAACTATGCCTATAGTTACACCACAAGTAGTTCCTACACCGGATATTGAATTAGATACCGAAATGATAACTGAAGATCCTACCCCTGTAGAGGTACCAGTTAAACCACAGCCTAAGAAATAGAAAATCAAGGTTAAACATCCTGTTGATCCATATGCTAAATATAGAGAGAAACCACCATTTCCTCAGAGATTAGCTATGTTAAACAAGGATACAAACTATGACGAGATTAGGGAAGTTTTCAAAAATCTAACGATAAATCTACCCTCTCTCTAAGCAATTAAAAAGTTACCCACCACACTAAGTTTCTTAAAGAGTTGTGCACTACTAGGCGTAAGACAAATATTCCTAAAGACGCATTTCTAACTGAACAGTTTCCAACTTTATCAGAACATAATGGAATCGTTAAGTACAAGGACCCTGGTCGTCCTACTGTACAATGCATCTTAGGGGATACTCACATGACCACTACTTTATTAGACCTAGGGGCGAGTGTTAACTTACACTCTTATTATTTATATAAACAAATAGGTCTACAGGAGATGCAACCTACAACAATGACGTTGCAATTAGCTGATAGGTCTATCAAGTATTCTAAGGGTGTAGTTGAAAATGTGCTGGTTAAGGTTCAGGATTTCTACTATCCCGCGGATTTTGTTATCCTCGATACAGAAGTCGCTAACGACTCTGTTCCGATCATTTTAGGGTGCCCTTTCTTGGCAACTGCCAATGCACTTATAAACTACCGCGATGGTTCGATGTCCTTGTCCTTTGGCCATCTTTCTGTTGAGGTCAATGTTTTTAAAACGAGGAAACAATTTCCTGACATGAATATCGATGGAGAGGTTAACATGATTGAGAGCTTAGCTCATGATTATTTCAAAACTACGTTTCCGGATGATCAGATGCACAAATTCCTTTCCTTTGGAAGTTCCAACTTCGACGAGAACTCCCTGGAAGTCGAGGAAGATTTCCTTCATCTATTTTGCAACTCTTCCTTGTCACCTCGCGAGTCCCACCCTGCCAACATTCCTTCATCCCTTGACACTATGACGGAAGATGAATTTTTCACCCTCTATCCCAGTGATTCTTTTGACCCACCTATCGAGGAATGTCTTGCATATCTCAAGGCTTCTAATGATCTAGACCTGAGAGCTCTAGCTGACACTCATTCATCTTCCATCACCAATTTTTCCCACCTTCCACCTTTTCAAAGGAACCTGGAGTTTGCGCTTGACCCTCTTGCTTCTTCTGTGCTTCATGATTTTCTAAATCCTCTTAATACAGAAATAATTCCTAAGGGAAAGGCACTTGACACTTTTATTTTCAGAATTAAGACAGTTCCCATCTACACCATGAATGAGTTTTGTACTAAACCCACATTCTCATTTTTTCCATTCCTTACTTCTAAAACTTATCCATATCCAACATATCTTCCACAAACATCCATTTTCTCACGATCATTCACTTAGACACCCTCTCGTTCAAAGATGAAGAAGAAGGTGCATGCTCGGTTACGTTCTAGATCTATTAGACTTCGCTTTCATTTCAATAAGTTGCGTCGTAGAAAATCTTGGTGCTTGATTCTATTTGGGGGTGCATTCCATGTTATTTATTTATGGAAAGACCCACAACTCTTTAGCTTGTTGATATATGGAAAACTGCAGGATATATATATATATAGTTATTTGTTAAAGTATCGAGTATCTGACTATAAATGGCTCATTTTGTTGTTTGGTGTACTTCCTTACAATTCCATATATTGGTAAGTGCACCATCCAGGTAACCGGGCCCTCCCTATGGAGTGTGTGGTTATAAGTATCCTAAGTCCACGGTTAACATAATTCACGTATTCCACTCGTGCATGTTTTCTCGGTTTTTGAGTCATGTTCTCTATGGTGCGAATTATGCATTTATTGCTTTATTATTTTTATTATATTAAATTTTATTAATAAAAAATAAAAATATCAAAACTATAAAAATAGTAATCTAGGAAGTCTCGAGAATCTGACTTTAAAAGACCCACGTTATAACAAATTTCTAAACTCTGTTGTATAAAATTTGTTTGGGGGTGGGGTATTCGTTTTTCTGTCTTTGATTTCTCAACTTTCCAATTGTGTTGTTTAGGCTGTTTAATCGTATTTCGATTTGGGTTGACATTATCTATGAATTTAGATTTCATTCGTTTGCATAACTTAAGTCATGCACGTACTTCGAGGCATTTTTCATTATCTTATATGTCACCGAAGGTTGGAATAGAGTGTTTTATAGATCATTGGATTGGAAATTCTTTCCTGATCATTTTCATATCTCATTCACACAAATTGGACCGGTAACAAAGCGGCAATTTTAATTTGAAGTTAGGCGAAAAATCGACACATTTCGAAAAATCGAATTGGGCTTGGGTCCAATCTCGCACGCATGTGCGCGGCACGTGCGTCTCCTTCCTCCAAATCAAAAATAGAATCGCGATTTCCTTCACCTCCGCCATTAACAAAGCTTTAAATCCTAACTTAAAAAAAGAAAAAGAAAAAAGAAAACCTCAATACACCCACGCCAACAGTTTAAAACAAATTCAAATCTTCTCCAAACCTCTCCCACCACCATCTCCAACAATTTCAACCACCAAAAACATCCAAAAATCCAAAAATTCGAACTGCCACCGCCACCACCGCGCCTCCTCTCATTACTTTTAGTGAGTTTGTTTCAAAACTCGTCTCCCTACCTTATTCAAACCTACAAATCCTATCAAAACTCTAATGGCGCAAAGACGAAGAATTTTGCCGGAACAAGCTTTTACGGCCGACCGCTTTGCGCCGTTTTACAATGACGAGATGGTTAGGAGAGATTGGAGGCATTTGTGGTATTCAACGAACGATTTTTACCATGAAGATTTGGTCTAACAATTTTATAGGACGAGAGAGTTGGATGAGAATAGAATTTTTGTTAAGGTGGCCAGGATGAGGAGAGAAGTATCTACGAGGTTGTTGGCTGAGATTTTAGGCATTCCGCCTAGATGCCATCTCGATGCCACATTGCAGGAATCCCAATTTACTGGGATTGAGCCTTTGATGAACGCAACGATTTTGGAAGGGAACTATAATGCGAGCTCGCATTGTGTTCGCCGTCTCTACGAACCAACCAGCTGGCTGTAGCTCAAGATTGGTAGGAATGTCATCGAGAAGGAGCAGGTCAGTGACATCAGTCTGAACTGCCTTCACGTTCTATGGATACTCTAGGAGCAGAAGTATAAATTATTTATTCTTGAGTTTTTGATTAATATGATTAGGGGAGTTGGGAAGAGTATTGCACCTCTCCCCATTTTGATAACAAAGATCATGATGAGTTTGAGAGCAACTCCGAAAACTGAGCGTACTATGATTAAGTTGCATACGAATGTCATAGTGTATACGGATTGTGTTCAAAAGGTTTGGAGGTTGACTGGAGAGAGGGTAGGGGAAGAGACTGACTCGGATGAGGATGAGGAAGACACGACATGTTTTGATGCCGATGCCTTGGAGAGGTGTACGTCTGATGCAGAACGCATGTCAGTGCTTCATCGTGGCATGCGTTCTCTTAATACAATTTGTGAAGACCTCCGGACTCACTAGACTGTCATACATCGTAACTATGAGACTCGTGCCCAGCGCGAGGATGAGCATTGGGAGGAGATGAAGGTCGAGATGGAAGCTCAGCGAAAGTTCTGAGCAGATATGCTTGAACACTACCCACTCCATGGGGGTTCTTCTACTGAGGAGGCGTCTGTGAGGCACGAGCATCGTCGCCGTAGGACGGATGGCTTTGGCCCATCGGGAGCTCAAGAGTCATCTCCATCTCATGCTCCATCCTCTACCAGCAGCGCGTGGTTTAGGGATATTATGAGTTGATATTGTTTTGTATTTGTTTTTTATTAGTTTGGATGTTAATTTCTTGAATTTAGTAGTTAGATTTGTATTCGGTAGTTAATTGTATTTGAGTTTAAATTTTAATATAATGTGGTTCTTTTCAAATTGTGCATTGTTTGTATTGTTAATCCCACCTTCCCGAATTGTTTGGGGGTGGTATTATTTATTCTGGCATAATTTTTATATGAACCTCAATTTTAGAAGGTGTTTTGGAGTGATTGTTGGGAATATTGCTGATATTGGCATACCTATGATTAGATGTTGTGGTAGGATGAAATCTCCATGAGTTAGGTAGTTACTATCCTAAATTCAACCTAAAAGATATTGGGTTTGTTTTGGAATAGAGAATATGGGTTGTTTTCGTTTTTGGTTCCGGAAATATTTTGTTTCTGGCAATTGCCTTAAAACTTTTTGGTAACTTTCCGATTCGTTTTGGAAACTCAAAACCTATATAAACTTCCTTCATTCTACACTCACAATCCACACTACATCTCACTTTCATCTCTCACCTTTCACTCCCAAGTTTCCCTTTTTTCTTCTTCACTTCAAGACTTCACCCAGACGGAGCGGCTCGCGCTTTAGTTGGCGCCACTGTAACTTCGAAATTCACCTGAGCGTGACCCGCGCCCATCCCAGGCAAAAAGTGAGCGTGCCCTGCGCCTAAGTTCCTAGAACTCGACCATTTGCTCTTGAGTGCGACCCGTGCCCAAAACACTGTAAGTCTGATTGCTCTTTAGCGAGACCCGCGCCCATACAAGGCTTAGGTTGAGCGCACCCCGTGCCCTGACCTCCGTAGACACGAAAAATTCCAATTTTTCGTGGGTTATTCCAGGACCGTTGCAGCAGTGCTAGAAAGTAGTTTTGTGATGACATCCCCTCGTATCATACCGGAACAGTCTTTTGAAGACTTGTTCCAAAGTGACGCTTATGGTGCTTGGTTTCGCGAGGTGATAATACACGTAGGCTGGGAATCACTAATGGTAAGAGCTGATGAACTTTATTCTCCAGCACTTACATCTTATTTTTATGATAATTGTAAGTTCTTTGATAGACCAGATGGAGAACAAGTGTTCTCCATCACCATTGGGGATGAACCGATGGAAATTTCCAGGTTCTTGCTAGCCTTTGTTCTTGGACTTGCTATGCCCGCTAAAATACAAGACTCATTGGCCTATTTGGTAGATAATATGTACATGTATAACTATGAGGATTTGCATGAGCATTACGAGGCAGGAATCTTTAGGATAGAGGACCAAGGGGATTATAACGTCGCCCTTGGTAGCCTGTCTATGAACGTGGGCACTGTTATGTTTTGGATCATGCTAAACATTAGAGGAGAATGATGTTATTCTTCTGTGAATGACGAAACTTGTGATATTTTCCTTGCTTTAGCTGGGGGACGTACACTCTATGATATTCCCAAGACCCTAATGTCTAGTTTAGCCCGAGCCCATAGCAAGAGGCATAAGTACCTTCTTATGCTTGTTTTAATTTGCCGTATTATGCTATGTTTCTTCCCTATTTTTTGTGCCCGCTTCACGGATTGGGTTGGGGTCGACATTGTGAGACCCACCAATTGTATTATTCGATCATTCCATGTAATGACTTGGCAAGGGTGGAGGATACAACCTCATCAGGTTGCACCTTACACCCCATCCGACCAAGTGGCGCTTGACATGTTAGCTATAGTAGATGATAAGTGGCGTGAAGCCTGGCAAATCATCATGGCATGGCAGGATGCGAAGGAACCTCATTTCTTTATTAAAGATGAGGAAGATGACGAGTAAACACGGGAGGGGAGGTAAGTTTTTAGTTTCAGTTAGTGTCTGCTTATGTCCCAAAAAATTTAATTCTTATTAACCCCATAACGGGTGGAACTCCTATAGAGTTGCGTCAGTTTTTATTTTCTATATTAGTATGTTTTAACCTTGTTTTGCAGATATTTCAGAATTTCACGCGTTTCCATGGTATTTCTCTACCCCTTTTTATTTAAATACTTTGAGGACAAAGCATGATTCTTGTTTGGGGGGGGGGGACATAGAAACACGTATAATTAAGGTATCTGTTAGGATATAGATATGTATAATATGCACTTGCTTTCTAGTAAAAATTCAAAAATAAAAAATTAAAAAATATAAATAAAAAGTTATGTTATACACTTAGGAATATTGGTATTGTTTTCTTTCTCTATGCTCTCAATAATCTAGAAGTCTCACGTAGCTTTTGCATGAGAATAGTTTTTAGAAACTTAGGTTAATATGTAGGTAATAATCTTTGCATCTATCTATAAATATATTATATGGGTATCTATGATTGTTTGGCAGTAAATTTCTGAAATCTAGGCTAGAGTACTTATTCTACAAATCCTGTGAGAATATAGCCTAAAGCCTTATAAGAGTGAAACATTTGAGAAATGACACAAGAAAGAAATAAAATCCGGATAGAGAAATCACACGTCCACTTGCTTGATCATTATACCATATCCTAAACGAGAATTTAGACCCTCTTTGGATCGATATAGCCAGAAATTCAAACCATATGAAATTATATTCCGTTAGTCGCCCCTCTGAGCCTTTCTTTAGCCTTTCATAAACCACAATTCCTTTAACCTTTTACAAAACAAAATAAAAATAAAAATCAGCCTACCCATTCTTTGAATGAGTCTGAGAATAGAGATGAAGAATGGAAAAGAGAAAGACCTTTGAAATCAAGAATTTGTTAGTCGCTTCAGATAAGAAAAGAAAGTTTCCATCCAAATAAAAAAAATATATATAAATAAATAAAAGAAAATAAAGAGTTATAACTCCAAGAAATAGAATCAAAGGAGTCAAAAGCCAAAGAAAAAGAAAAAAAATATGGCTAAGGATGGAAACATAGTGTAGAAGCAAAAGTAAAGAACAAGGTTTTCTCTAGTTACATAATATGAAGACTCTATTATCTCAGACTTACCCTTTTTGAATATCCATTTCCTTCATTCTTAAACCATCTCCTAATCCCCGCAACACCTAATAAAGACCTCTAGCTCAATTAGAAATAGGTTAGTGTGATAGTAAGTGGCAGATGTGTTTGATCGACTCTGGCTTTCTTGTGTATTATTGAGATTGTAAGGTAAAGTGTGCCCACCGCATTAATCGGAGTAGCTTAAACTTGAGCGGAAAAATCAGAGTGGTTTTTGTCTTGACATTTATGTGAGGACCTACTTAAGGATGCTATTCCGAGTTTTCAGAAATGGACCTGCTAGTGCATCTCATAGTATTACTCATTATATATATGTTTATTCATAGATGATTGATTATTATGCATATATTAGCCTAGGTTTCGACTTGATTATTCTTTATTCATTGTTAGTGAGATATATAGATAATTGGGAGCATAAATAAGGAAACAATAGTTTTATTTTTAGTCGTTGTAGTATAGATGAAGTTTGTGAGTACCTTCACTAGAAAACTCTCACGAGGCTATAACTCGTCCACTAGGGAATTCCTAGTGGTTTAAGGCCTTGTTATATATGGTCAATGCAATGCGACTCTGAAACGAGATTAGTTAAAACTCTATTTTTGGTCATTTATTCTAATTTCTCATATTTGCTTGAGGACAAGCAAAATGCTGTTTGGTGGTGGTTTGATAAGAGCCCAAAACTGTAGTTTTAACCCCTTAATAATAATACTTTTAGACCAATTATGCGAGTAATAAATAAGAGTTAATGCTGATTACGTGCTTTTATGTATTTTAGGCATTGAAGTCAATTATGTGCAGAAATGTGTCACTTTGGCGAGATAAAGGAGCAACGGTTGGATGCTAAGAAGTTCTGTGATTAAAGGCCAAGATTCAAGGAGAAAAAGTCTTTGTAAAGCCCAGTCAAAGCTGAAAAGTCAAAGTCAACGCGGGCAGAGAGAGTGCACAAAAGTCAGCAGAACTTCCAAAGACCATATCTTTGGACTCAGACCTTGGAATTGGGCCTACCTTATGTCAAAACGACCGTTTCGGAGAGAGATTTCCAATGGTCCTAACCTTAACCCAATCAGAGGAGCAAAAGTGGATGAAAATCCTGCTGAAGTCAGATCTAGCTGAAAAAGGCCCTATGGACTGAAGAGATTGGGTTTTGGGCTCGATTTTCCAGCCCAAAACATGGCTCCTCAGCCCATGCACGAAAATGTGGATCTGGTCTCCTCCATTTCCAGACACAAGACTGAACTCTTAAAAAATAATTAGTTTTAGGTAGCAAGTAGCCATTAGAGAATAATTTAGATCTAGTTTTGAGAATCCATTAATTAATTAGTTTTTATTATCTTGTTTTAACTTAGTTATTGAATTATTGTTATTGTTATTCATTAGATCAATAAAGTTAATTAGTTATTCATAATTTAGTTTCATTTTCCATTAATTATTTAGTTTCAATTCATAGATTTAGTTATTTGTCATTACTAGTTTCAATTAATTATTGCATGATTAGATTTCCATTTGAATTAAAATAAGGAAAGTTAGAATCTTTATACCATGTCTTGTTTAAATTCAATTGGAAATGATAGCATAATGATTCTAGGCTAAACCTCCATTAGAGAGGGTTGAAGAAGCCTTGATGAAGCTTGATCTTTGTTAATTTAGAAATCGTCGTGATAATCTATTCAATTCTTGAAAGTAATTAGTTCACCATGAGAATGGGTTTGATTGCTTCACATGCTAATTATTATTTGGTAGAGATTGACATGAATAATTAGGGATTAGAATTACCAATTTATTATGCGAAAGCATTTTGATTTGGATTACGACATTTCTTTGTTAGTTGATTAAGTTGAGTTAAGGTGGAATCAATCCCCCATAATTCCTTATCATAGATTCAATTTAGCATTTCGTAGTTGAATTATCGTATCTCGTTAGTATAATTTGCATCGTAGTATAATTTCGTAAAACTCTCATTAACTTTGGATAGATTGATAACTTAGGAAATGTGAATTCTAAAGAACTAGGAATGGAACGAATCTTTTACTCCAATTCTATTTCGATAGAATCGAGAGTAGAAAAACTTTGATAAACAAACCCTTAGTTAAGTTTAGTTTTAGTTTTACTTGCATTTGAGTTTCATCATTTATTCGTGAGTAAAACTATCATTTTATGTTTTATCAGCTACTCGAGGGAGAATACAACGATGGCTCGAGATGTGTGTACCAACACTCCCTCTGACGAAACCAACTGGCAGTCACTCAATGGTTGCCTTACAATGTGATTGGTACATCGAAGACATTCGACGTCAACAAGACATTCTTGCATTTGTTGTGGATCCTCCAGGAGAAGAAGGAAACATTTTGTATGGTCCATTTCCTTGGGCATGTCCTTACTACTGCATCTGATAGGTCATCCCCTCTTGCTGTCCTTGTTAGACATATTATGATTAATTTAGGGTTCCATTATGCTACTCCACTAATCCAAACAAGGTCCTTCGAAAATTTTAGAAATTTCTAGACTTGTGTCCTGGATCGCTGGGAACCTATAGCAAGAGATGATGCTGAGCGTGATAATGTGCCTCCTCCTCCTCTTTCACCCCCCTAATTATTTTAATGAGAATACCATGCATAGAATCAATCATCCCATGGAAGCTTTGCGAACAATGAACACTAGCATGCGCAACATGTTTACTCGCCAGGAGCGCATGGAAACTTCCATGGTTGCTTTTCATCAACAGATGCAAACTTCCATGGGTGATTTTCAATAGGAGATGCGTAATCACCAGAGCAGTTTCCAGTGCATGTTGATGGTTGATGGCTAACCATCATCAATTTCAGGAACAAGTGGTTCAGTCTTTAGGCAACAGATAGGACCAGTTATCTCACGTAGGAGTTCGTAGTGCCTGTCGTTGTCAGAACCCTGGTTCATCTTCAGCTAACCCTGAAGATTCAGCAGCTTCCTTCTTTTAGTTTGAAAATGACTTGGTCATTTGTTTCCCTTACGTATTGCATTTTATTTTTCTAGTGATGTAAAATGGTATGTCAATTAATTTCCCATAATTTTGTATCTCCAGGCGGATTAAATGAGAAATTATTTATGTTATGAGATTATTGTATTCATATTATAAATGTATATTAGTTTGTTGCTTTATGCATTGGGCCTAAATAGTAAGTCCAATGGACTTATCCACTAGGCTCAACGGTCAGATATCCCAACGGTAAGATTTTCACCTACAAAATCTGACACTTTACATCAAACTTCACTCATCCCATTTTCTCACTCTCCACAACTTAATCTTCACAAATTCTCATCTTCTTCAACATAATGGATCCGATCGAGAATTTGAAAAGGAGCAACGTGATGGGGCATTCACAATTGTCCCGATAACAATATTTATCATTGTGATATTGTTAATCATGCATAACATCCTCCAAAATATCTAGATTTATGTAACCTCAATCTCTCTTTCCCTTTGTCGCTTTGTATATTAGTGTTGTGTGTTAAATAATTCTCAAACATTTGTACGGTTTACGTATTAAATGGAGAAGTTTCCTATTTAATATTTGTGTGTATTAGTTGTATTTTTATTTTATCATAAACATAAAAAAATCATAAAAACCATAATAAATAAACAAAATCAATAACTCACAAAAATAAATCAATCTTGACTTATTCTGTTCATAGCAAGTCACGCACGCTACACGGTAGGTCTAACACATGTCGCGCACGCAACTCTAATAATTCTATCCATCTATCATTATTGAGGTTTGCTACATCAATTCAGAATTTACCTATAGGTCTAACTATACTGTGGCTACCTCACCTCTGTACGTTCTATCTCTTTGCATACCTCAGTAACAGTCTTAGGGACGTTATTTTCAATACCCTACTTGACAACTCAAGAAAGAAAATTTGTATTGGTCTAACTGCCATGTGAAACCTTCTTCCATATTTTTAACATTATGGAACCCTCAGCAATTGTTTGGGAATCTGACATGAAAAGACCTACTATGGATACCCATAGTTGTTGTTACATAATTATGTGTAACAACAACACTTGTTTCACTTGTGTTTTCCACATATTAATTCTGGATCTAACTACACTTGCCATCCTGATTCGTACAGGCTCATATATTGGCTATAAATCTCTTCTTTTCAGCCATCTTCATTTCACGCATTCTTCACTATCCTTCTCCCACTTATACTTTCAAATGGATCAACCAAGAAAGATAGTGTCCGAGAAAAATTATTTGATTTTTTTTGATGACAGCCTGTTTTCTCCATATTTTGACACAGAAATTGTACGTCAAGGATGGATGCCTCTTCTATATCATTCGGAAGCTGCTTATTCCAGAGAATTGGTTTTGATGTTCTACCAATTTAGCAGACCTGAACATGGTAAATTCTATTTCCATGCCCATGGACAATGATTTGACTTGACTAGGGAAATTATCTCCGACATACTTCAAATTCCAATAAATAACCCATAATCCCATATTCTAGAGTCACCATTTGATACCGTCAAACAATTACTACAGGCCACTGTAGCTTGTGGCGAAATCGGAAACAGACATCACGTTGTCCTTCAATGCTCTTTGAAATAGAATCAATGAGCTATGCTTCACTGGTTAGGACACATCGTGGCAAGTACATCACAAACATCTGAAGTGACAAAACCTCAACTCCACCTACTTTGGATTATGCAGAATCAAAGGGATGATTTTTGCATAATCTAATATCTCTGGAACTGGATCACTAGGCATAAAAAAAGGTTAGTACCTCTGCCTACTTTAGTCATGAAAATTATGATGCGTTGGGGTTATCCAGCCATGTATCCAGAAATACCTCTTCAAAAAGCGGGCCTTACTGTAATTCACACAAATTACGCCGCTGGTTTTTGGACTCCAGATACTCTGATAGATGAACAAGAAGACCAAAGCTCATACTCTAAATATTTCTTTGATGAAAATGCCATGCAGAACATTTTTAATCCTATGGAAGGCATTTATATTTTTCAACAAGGCATGCGGGAACTACACGCACGCCAGGAAATCATAATCAAAAGTCTTCTGGAATTTCAAGAACGTCAAGCAATCCACGATATTGAACAGGAGGCAATCTTGGAAAATCACTCTCAGTCCTTAGAGAATCACACTCTCCTAATGGAGAATCAAACTACACTCTCTACCAACCAGGGGGTCATTCAACTTTATCTCGGCCAACAATTTGATGAACTAAACAGTGTTGTGCACGATCTGCGTCCCCATAACCATCATCATCGTCATCCTGATCCATGATTTTCCTCTAAAAAAACAAAAAATAATAATAATAATAATAATAAATAAATTATTACTTAAGTTTTTCGTCGTGTGCTCTAATAATCAAAAAAATTTGTTCTTATCTCGTGTCTTCTTTTGTAAGCAAAGTTTAACGAGTATGCCTACTAAAATTATCATAATTCAAGTTGTTCTTAATAGCTAATAATCAAATTTTAACCTGTTATTTTAAATTTGATTATAGGAGGGGTCTATCTTCTTCCATACTCTTTCATCCATCCGGTCAGACTTTATTGGACACTTTTCTTTATATATATCCTTATCCATTAGGCGTGGGAGACATACTTGATACATTTTCGATAAGACCCTCACGTTGCTTTACTCAATGTGGCTACTTCATTTTGGACGTTACCTCACACTGATTGATAATCTGCCAAGATTCTTTGCCTTCCCTATCTCTGCTCCTACTGAATTTTCTTCATCAAGCATGAATGCACTTAAAATCATTCCTGAGCAATCCTTCCAGGCAATGATGGATTCCGATGCTTACGACCTTCATTTCCGTGATTACATCACTAACATCAGGTGGTCTTCCTTTGTTCTTTAACCTGACAAAACTTATTCTCTAAGTTTGGCTGCATACTTTTATGCCAATATGGGAGACACACCAGCATTCAACCATGCTCACAGCTTCTTCTTAGACGGGTTCACAATCCAAGTTGGTGGCACACACCATATCTTTTATGAGCCAACATTTGCCCTAACCTTGGATCTTCCCTATCACGAGGCGGCAGAAACATGGCCATACATCCTCCACAACTCTACCTGTTCCTTTTCATGGCCTGCTTTCCGCGCAACATATGGTGATGGTCTTGAAATTAAAGAAGAAGCAGCTGCAACTAGCAGATGGCCAGAAAATACCATTCCCTTAGCAAGCATGACCATGAATGTGGGGAATACGATGTTATTTATCCTTCTGAACATCATGGGAGATTGACATTTTTTTACTGCCAATGATGCTGCCTGTATAATATTCAATGCGCTTGCTCAAGGTCATACATTCTTTGATATCTTAAACTGTGTTATCTCCAATCTGAAAATAGCTCTCACTGTTCGACATCAGTATCTACTTTTACCTGTAACCACTTGCCGAATTATGAAGACACATTTCCCACAGTTTTCGACTACTTTGGCAATGGCGACGTCCTTCATGGTACCTGAGGTTTTAAGTCATTGATATCTTAAAGTAGATTCTATGTTCATTGATATCTTAAAGTAGATTCTATGTGCCTGACGAACAGAATAATTCAGTCATTAAGGTTTTGCCAATGGCGACGTCCTTCATGGTACCTGAGGCATGTTCATTGTTACCCAAACGATGACAAAATGTTGGCACATTTGAACGAGTCCGGAGAACAAAAATGGAGCACCATTTGGCAAACCATTATCTTTTGGCACGATGCTAAGGAAATGCATTTCACGTGGGATGACATCAGAACATCAGGACCTACTGGTTGGTAAATTTGAGTAGGCCATTGTGTATATATATATATCACTGTATATAGTTGTGTTTAGTGTGCTATTGGTTTTCTTTGTTTATTTATGTATAATATATTATGTTATCTGATAAGAGCCCAAAACTGTAGTTTTAACCCTGTAACAGTCATACTTTTAGACCAATTATGTGAGTAATAATTAAGAGTTAATACTGATTACATATTTTTATGCGTTTCAGGCTTCAAAGTCAATTATGTGCAGAAATGTGCCACTTTGATGAGATAAAGGAGCAATGGTTGGTTGCTAAGGAGTTCTGTGATTAAAGACCAAGATTCAAGAAGACAAAGCCTTTCTAAAGCTCGGTTAAAGCTGAAAAGTCAAAGTCAACGCGGGTAGAAATAGCACACAAAGTCAGCAGAACTTCCGAAGACCATATCTTTGGACTCAGACCTCGGAATTGGGTCTACCTTATGTCAAAACGACTAGCTCGAAAAGAGCTTTCCAATGGTCCAAGCCTTGGCCCAATTAGAGGAGCGAAAGTGGACGAAAAGTCTGTCGAAGCCAACTATAACTGAAGAGGCCTTTTTGGACTGAAAGAATTGGGTTTTGGGCCTGATTCTCTAGCCCAAAATATGGCTCCAAGCCCATGCACGATTTTTGGATCTGAACATATAAAAACAAAAGCTTAGCTCTTTGTTAATGGTAGCTAGTTAGACCTAAAACTATAGATAATTCTAGATCTAGTTTTCATTAAATAAAATTAAGTTTAGTTCATTTCAATTCTTGTTTTAGATTAATCTTTAGAATCATTGTTCTTCATTAGTTTGATAAATAAAATTGCTAGTTTGTCAATTTCGATTTTGTCATTTCAATTTATAGATCTAATTTTAATTCTTGTTGAGTATCATTTCTGAGTTGTTAAATTAGATTGAAGTATTGTTAGTTAAATTAGTCAAGTTAGAATTTTGGTATGATGTTTCGTTATAATTCAATGAGAAATAATGGTTTGATGAATCAAGGCTAAAACCTCCATTAGAGGGGTTGATGAAGCCTTGATGAAAACTTAGTTGTATAGTGTAGAGTCGTTGTAGAGTCTATTCCATTCTAGAAGGTCGTGTTTCGCCATGAGAATGGGTGGACGACCTCACATGCTAATTATAATTGGCAGAAATGCCATGCTAATTAGGGATTAGAACGAGCAATTCTTACCGTAAGAACATAAGAATTAGATTACAACAGTCTATGCTAGGTGATTAATTTGGATTCGAGGTGGATTCACTTCCCTTCTAATTCTTTATCTAGATTCACATTTCAGTATTCCGTAGCATTCCGTTATTCGTAATTTGTCAATTGAATCCACCCTGTAGTATAGAATTTCCCTCGTAAATCTCTCACTAGACTTAAGACCGATTAATTAGACTAGAAAACATTCCATGCTAAAGAACTAGGAGTGGAACGAATTTGTTACTCCGCTCTATTTCGATAGAATTGAGAGTAGAAAACTTGATAAATTAGGCTTGTAATAAGTTTTAGTTTACTTACGTTTTGAGTTTTATCGTTCATTTCGTAGGTAAACTATCATTTTTATGTTTATCAAATGGTGCCGCTGCCATCTTAGTTACCTTTAACATTGTTTTCATAGTATAATTAGTCATTTTTAAGTCCCATTAAACCCACCCACCGTTGTTTGATTCTAACTGTGGTTGTCTTTTTCAGCATTAAACTTCCTCGAAAAAAAAAATAAAAAAAATTGCACGGGCTTTTGCGCTAAAGTTCTTGGAAGCCGAAGCGCCACCCGCCAAAAACCTGGAACTTCGAAGTTTACACCGAAAGCCCTCGCCCAAAGTGGCGCACCAGCGCTAAGCTGAATTTTGCGGATTTTTCACGGGTTTGTTTTGAACTTCGATTTTTTTAAGTTTTTCAGTGTTCTAACTTGTTATATACAATCGAACAGCGTAAACAAGACGCTATTCATAAAGCGAAGCAGGGGACGCAATCAGGTATTCCTTTCTTCCATACCTCGCATCTCCAGTTAGAGGTTTATACTAATATATCAAGATTGTTTGGAGTGTTGTTGTGTTTAGACTTAGACTTGCATGAGATTAAGGTCTGGTCGGGGAAAAACACCGAACGTAATTAACCGTCAACGTCAACAAACATATCTATCGAGTATACTAATCACTACACCTCTAGCTACTATCCCACCCACTACACCTGACATAATGGCTGAAGAAAGAGAGACTCCTCTCTCCGACTTTTACAAAGCCTTGAGCGATAGCCCTAAATCTTGCATCGTTCTAGGACCGATTGGGGATTTTTGAATCCCCAAACATATTTAATTTGTTACCCGTTTTCATGGTTTAGACCATGAAAACCTTATCAACATCGCGTAGGATTGAACAAGTCCTTACAACATTCCATCATCCTACGGTTGGTGCGGAACAAATTAAACCGAGGGTATTTCCCTTCACCTTAGCCCGATAAGGCGGCGTCTTGGTTAACTACCCAAGCGCTAACTCTGTGGACTCGTGGGCTAAACTTGTTCATTTGTTTATGGAACATTTTACCCACCCCTAAAGACGGATGAGATGCTTTCCAAGATTCATTTTTAATGAGAATCCTCATGAATCATTTTTCGAGGCTTGGAATCGTTTCAGCGATCTCCGCTTATATAGTGTCCACACCATAACCTAGCAAAAGACACGTTAGTTCGTGCCTTTTTCAAAGGACTTTACATCACCATAAAGAAGTCCTTGACATAATGAATGGGGGTAGTTTCCTAAGTAAAAGGAGCCTCGGAGGCTTACAAATTTTAGAAGATCAAACTAAATGCAATAATAATTGGGGGTAGTGATGATATCCCCTCCCGCTAGTTCTTCTTCAACGAGGTAAGGCCGCGGTATGTTTGAGATGAAACCCGATCGAACTTAAAAATTTAATTGAATCTCTAACTAAAAAGGTTGAGGCTATTTCTGTTCAACAAAAGCCTATCCCCGTCATGAATGTCAACTCCAACCCATGTAATTTCTGTTTGAGTCCTGAGCACCCTGACTCCTATTGTCTTCTCGCCTATGAACAAAAACAATTAGAGCAAGATAATGTTTGCTCCATTAATAGCTATCCTATTCCTAATGCCCCCATGGAGACAACATCCCAACTTTAGTTGGCGAAACAATCAACAAGTTACACCTCCAGGGTTTAATAACCAAAATGTTAGGCAAGCAAACAACTATAACTAAGCTCCACCTAGACAAGGACAAGGTCAGGGGAATTATAATAATTATAACAACCAAGCGCAACCACGACAAGGTCAAACACAAGGTCAGGGTAATTATAATAGTTATAATACCAATAGAGGTATCGTTCCGGTTAACAATAATAACTATCACACCCCGCCCATAAATAATCAACGTGAGATAGTTCCAGTCGCACCACCTGTGACTACTACACCTACACAACTTGGATCGATCGGACGCCTTTATCTGAGGTTACCCAACAACTTTTCCAAACAATACTCAATCAAACCAATAGATCTTACAATCCATAAATTAGGGCATACAATAGTTAGCCCAAGAGAATGCCCAACCAAAAAGGCATGTTTCGGGACAAGCGATACCAAACCCTAAAATAGCAAACACAGCCTTTGAGGTCGGTAATACTAGTACGGAAACTACAATCGTAGGTGATCTAAGCCATCACCACTCTCCGATTACGGAAGAGTGGTTGATAACAAAGTAACTATGTCGATTACTCCCTACACGGATATCGAACTAGATACCAAAATTCGTAGAGGTACCGGTTAAACCACAAACTAAAAAACAGAAAGCCAAGGTTACACATCAAGTCGAATATGCTAAATATAGGCGAAACCACCGTTCCCTCATAAATTAGCCATGCTTGGGGATACAAACTTTGAGGAGTTAGCGTTTTCAAAATCCCGATAAACCTTCCTTTTGTATAAAAAGCTAGGTCTACAAGAAACTACAAACCAACATACCTTGCGACTTTCTAAATGAATAGTTCCCAACTTTATCCGAAAATAATGGAATCTATAAAGTATCCGAAAGTGTTAAGGGTTTATTTGTATAAACAAATAGGTCTACAAGAAATGCAACCTACAAAAGGTTAGCGATTTCTACTATCCTAAGGGTGTAGCAGATTTTTTGATTTTGTTATCCTCGATACGAGAAGTCGCTAACGACTCTGTACCCGATCATCTTAGAAGCCCTTCTTGGCAACTACCAACGCGCTTATAAATTGCCGCGATGGTAAGATGTCCTTATCTTTTAGCCATCTTTCTGTTGAGGTAAATATTTTTAAAATGATAAAACAGTTACCAGAATCATCTATAGATGGGGAGGTTAGCATGATTGAGAGCTTAGCTCAAGATTATTTTAACAACACATTTCCCGAAAACCATATGTATAAATTCCTTTCTTTTGGAACTTCAGATTTTGTAAATGACTCATATTTAGAGGAAGTCAACACCATCCTTGAGTCCACACCAATTGTAGACCCTTCGGTTGCTCCATATACTGAGTATGAAGACTTGCTACCTAAGCAAGTATTCATTATGCAAAATGGGGACCCTGATGAAACATCTATTGACATTCCTTCCACCCCAGTGCTTAAACCTCTTCCCCTGGAGTTAAAATATATTCAACTTGATCCGGATGATAGTCATCCGGTAATTATATCTTCTCAGTTAACTAAGGATGAAGAGACACGTTTAATCAGGGTGATTAGGGAACATCGGTCTGCAATTGGTTGGTCCCTAGCTGACATTAAGGGAATTGACCCTAATGTTTGCACTCATCGCATCCATTTGGAGGATAACGCGTGAAGACTTCTCGCGAACCTCAGCGTCGTCTAAACCCTGCCATGAAAGAGGTGGTTAGGGAAGAAGTCTTATGATTACTCGATGCGGGTATCATATACCCAATCTCTGATAGCGAATGGGTAAGCCCCATTCATGTAGTTCCTAAGAAATCAAGAGTTACCATGGTACGTAACGGAAAGGGTGACTATGTTGTCACACAAGGTCATATGAAATGGAGAATCTGTATTGATTATAGACGTTTAAATGCTATGACACGAAAGGATCACTTTCCTTTACCTTTTATAGATCAGATGCTCGAACGCCTAGCTGGTCATGCTTTTTATTGTTTTTTGGATGGCTACTCAGGCTATTTTCAGATTATTATTGATATTGATAACCAAGAAAAGACTACCTTCACATATCTCTTTGGAACGTATGCCTATAAACGAATGCCTTTTGGCCTTTGTAATGCTCCTGGTACCTTCCAGCGATGTATGCTTCATATATTTAGTGACATGGTAGAGCGCTTTATGGAAGTTTTCATAGATGATTTTTCTATCTATGGAGACTCCTTCACAGACTGCTTGTCTAACCTGTCTAAGGTTTTGACACGGTGTGAAGAAAAGAGCCTCGTTTTAAACTGGGAAAAGTGTCATTTCATGGTGAAAAAGGGCATAGTACTAGGTCACATTGTATCTAGTGATGGCATCGAAGTAGATAAGGCCGAACTAGATAAGATAGCGACTCTACCTAAACCACAGACTGTCCATGATATTAGAGCCTTTCTAGGCCATGCAGGTTTTTATAGGCGTTTTATTAAAGATTTCTCGAAAATAGCCAGACCTTTAACTAATCTGCTTTTGAAGGATGTAATCTTTGATTTTAATTTTAACTGTAAGCAGGCTTTTGAAACTTTAAAAGCCGCCCTAACCTCTACACCAATTATACAGCCTCCCGATTGGTCTAAACCTTTCGAACTCATGCGTGATGCTAGTGATTATGCAGTTGGTGCTGTCTTGGGACAGAAACTAGATAATAAGTCCAATATTATTTATTATGCTAGTAAAACCTTAAATGATGCTCAACGGAATTATACAACTACAGAAAAAGAATTCTTAGCTGTCATTTATGCTTTAGATAAGTTTCGTCCTTATTTGGTTGGTTCTAAAGCTTTAGTTTACACGGACCATGCAGCCCTTAGGTACCTTCTTGCAAAGAAGGATGCTAAGTAGAGATTAATTCGATGGATTCTTCTCCTACAAGAGTTCACATTAGAAATAAAGGACAAAAGAGAGGTCGAAAACGTAGTTGCCGACCACTTATCTAGACTTACAAACGACGATAATAGTGATTCTGAGTCCATACCGGACTCTTTTTCGATGAGCATCGTATGCTATTTTTTTCAGCACCATGGTATGCTGACATTGTAAATTATTTAGCGGCTGATGTTATGCCTTATAATTGGTCACGAAATGAACGTAAGAAGTTCTTAGCCAGAGTTAAGTTATACTACTGGGATGAGCCCTACCTTTTTAAGTATTGTGCGGATCAGATTATTCGTCGTTGCATTCCCCAGTGGGAATATAATGAAGTTCTATCGTTCTGCCATGACAAAGAGTGTGGTGGCCATTTTAGTGGAATGAAAACAGCCGCTAAAGTTCTTCAATGTGGATTTTATTGACCTACCCTTTTTAAGGATGCCCAAGTGCATTGCAAGACGTGTATTCGTTGCCAACAACTTGGGCGAATCACGAAGCGTAATATGATGCCATTAAATCCAATCTTGATAGTAGAAATATTTGACGTTTGGGGCATTGATTTCATGGGTCCCTTCCCTGTTTCCCACTGTTTCATTTATATTCTAGTTGCCGTGGACTACGTGTCTAAATGGATAGAGGCCATGGCTTGCCGTAGCAATGACCATGAGACAGTGATATTTTTATTAAGGAGTATATTTTACGTCGGTTTTGGCATTCCTAAAGCCATCATTAGTGATGGTGAAACACATTTTGCAAATGAGTTGTTGCATCCCTAGTGAAAAAGTATGGAGTTACACACAAAGTAGCAACTCCTTATCATCCACAAACTAGCGGACAAGTAGAAGTTTCTAATAGGGAAATCAAAAAGATTTTAGAAACAATCAGAAATCGATAGGAAAGATTGGTCGAAGCATCTATCGGACGCCTTATGGGCGTATAGAACTGCTTTCAAAACTCCTATAGGTATGTCTCCCTTTAGACTTGTATTTGGGAAACCTTGTCATTTGCCCGTTGAAATAGAGCACCGTGCTCTGTGGGCTACAAAAAGCCTTAACTTCAATATTGATGAGGCGGGTGTCAAACGCAAGTTGCAATTGAATGAGCTTGAAGAAATCCGTAGCAATTCTTACGATCTCACGAAGGATTATAAAGCTAACATGAAACGTGTTCATGATAAGAAAATCTTGCTCAAAGAGTTTTTGGTCGGTCAAAAGGTCTTGCTTTACAACTCCCGTCTATATATTTTTCCAGGGAAACTAAAAACCCGTTGGTCTGGTCCTTTTCTGGTTACTGAAGTCACCCCTTACGGGGTAATCACCTTGGTAAATCCCAAGGACAACAGTACCTTTCAAGTTAATGGTCAACGGTTAAAACATTTTCACGAACTTACGTCCCCACGATGTAGAGGAAGTCCTTTTACGGGACCACATCTATGAGGATTGACCTTTGTCATTTGGTGTACTTCCTTTCACTTCCATATAGTGGTAAGTGCACCATTCGAATGCTGGGCCCTCCCTATGGAGTGTGTGGCTGTAAGTACCGGATCCTAAGTCCACAGTTAACATAATTCACGTTTTCCACTTTTGCATGTTTTCTCAGTTTTTGAGTCATGTTCCTCTATGGGGTGAATTATGTATTTATTGTTTTTCGTGTTTCTTATAATAAACTAATAAAAAAAAAAATAAAAATAAAAATAAAAATTCTAAAATCATAGAAATAGCAATCCAACAAGTCTTGGGAATCTGACTTTAAACGACCCACATTTAAAACAAATTTTGTGTTTAAAAATTTGTTTGGGGGTGGGCAGTCGATCTTTCCATCCGAATTGCTCGAACTTTCCATTGTGTTACTTAGGCCCGTTAGTCGTAGTTCATTCGGGTTGACGTTATCTATAACTTAATTAGATTCCCTTCGTTCGCATAACTTACGTCACTCACGCACTTCGAGGTGTTTTCCACCTTCTTATACGTCACCCATGGTTGGAATTGAGTGTTTTATAGATCGTTGGATTGGAAATTCTCTACTGATCATTTTCATAACTCATTCCCCAAAATCGGACCAGTAACGAAGCGGCAAATTGAATTTGAAATTGCGCGAAATATCGGAAAAGTTCGGAATTCGAATTGGGCTTGGGCCCAAACCGCACGCACGTCTGTGCGTCTCCTTCCTTCCCAAAAATGTATAGTTGTTTCCTTTTCCAATCCCGCCGGTTACCAAAGTTTAAAACAAACCTTAAACACCAAAATAAAAAAAAAAAAAAAAAAAAAAAAGAAATGAAAACCTAACGACACCCATGCCAAGCATTTAAATCAATCTGAAATCTTCTCCAAACCATTACCACCACCAACCCCAACAATTTTAAAACTCGAAAACCACCAAAAATCTAAAAATTTGGAGCTGCTGCGCCACTGACGCGCCACCACCATCGGTTCTTTTTAGTAAGTTGTCTAAAATAGCATCCCCACACTCCATTATACAAACCCGTAGATTGTTTCAATATTTCCCATGGTTATTTTAAGTCGTCGGATTTTGCCGGAGCATGCATTTGCGGCCGACCGCTTCGCGCCATTTTACGACGCGGAGATGATTAGGAGAAATTGGAATGGACTAGGGTACTCGACTGAGGAGTTCTACCACTTTGATTTGGTAGAACTGTTTTATAAGAAGCGAGAATTGGAGGGGGATATGATTTTCATTAAGGTAGCAGGAACGAGGAGGGAAGTAACGAGACAGTTGTTGGCTGAGCTGTTAGGAATTACGCCTGAAAGCAACCTAGAAAGCGACCATTCGGGAAATCGAATATCTTTGGAGTTCGCTTTGATGAAAGATACTGTCGTGGAGGGTGAATACAATCCGAGATCTCATTGCGTCCGCCAGTCAAGTCTGAGAACCAACCAACTGACTGTAGCTCAGTGGATTGGTAGGAACGTCCTCGGGAAAGACAAAGTCGGCCGATATCGGGTCGCAATGTGCGTGACGTTCTCTGGATTTTGCAAACGAATAAGTATAATTTCTTCATCCTTGATTTAATTTTTAATTTTATTAAAGGAGTGGGAAAGAACATTGCGCCTTTTCCCGTATTGATCACTAAGATCATGCTCTCATTTAGATTTCATGTCGCATAAAATCTGCTCCTATTAAGATCAAATTGCATTCTAATGCAAGTATTTATACGGATTGCATCCAAGAGACTTGGCCGTTGTCTGAAGGAAATGTAGTTGAGTTGGCGGATGAAATGGAAGATATGACATGTCTGGATGAAAATGCATTAGATAGTTGTAATTCTAATTTAGAACGCATGCAAGTGTTGCAAACTGGCTTGCGTTGCGTTTATGGTATTTGTGAAGATATCCGAGATAGACAGATTGTAGTTCGAAATAAACAAACGAACCTTCAGACGAGAGTTGAAATGCTCGAAAGGGGTCAGGAAGATATCTTGTCTAACATGGAGACTATCCACCAGCATCACCAAGCCCGATATCATGCGATCACTTCGGGTGAGATGGAAGCACAACGCTTGTTCCGAATAGAGATGCTACGATGCATGCCACCCGTGGAGGATTCTGTTTCAGCCGAGTCTGAGAGGCATGAGCGTCGGCGAAGAAGGACAGATGGCTTAAGCCATTCTTCATCCCAGGACCAATATCTATCTCAGGGTCCATCTTCATCACATGGCTAGGTGTTCACCATCAGTTTGTGTTCGCTGTTATTTCATTGTTTTTATTGTTTTATTAGTTGGATTTTAATTCAGTTGTTAAATTTAAATATTAATGTGTTTGTTTTATGTTGTTTGGATTTAAATTTTATTTTTAATATAATTTGTTATTTTCAAATTGTGCGTGTTTTTATCATTAATCCCACATTCCCAAATTGTTTGGGGGTGGTAATATTTATACCGAGCATAATTCGTTATATGATCATCTTCTGTAAGGTTGTCTTGGAGTAAAGGTTGAGAATTTGGCCGATATCGGCATATCTATGATTATGTGTGGTGGTAGCATGAAATCTAGGAGAGTTTAGAAGTTACTATTCTAAATCTAGTATAAAAGATACCAGGGTTGTTATAAAATCAAAAATATGGTTTGTTTCCGTTTTCGGGTTTGGAAATTTTCTATTTCCGGAAATTGCCTTAAACAATTTGGTAACTTCCCGATTCATTTTGGAAGCTCAGAACCTATTTAAACTTCCTTCATTCTACACTCACAACCCACACTACACCCCACCATCATCTCTCACCTTTCACTCCAAGCTTTTCCTTCTTTTTCCTTGTAAACTTACGTTTTAAAGATTTACGAAGCGCCTGCGCCCTAGACAATCATCATAAATTTTACTCAAGTGGAGCTGACTCGCCCGCCCTGCTGATAAGAGCCCAAAACTGTAGTTTTAACCCTGTAACAGTCATACTATTAGACCAATTATGTGAGTAATAATTAAGAGTTAACACCGACGTGTTTTATGCATTTCAGGCTTCAAAGTCCATTATGTGCAGAAATGTGCCACTTTAGCGAGATAAAGGAGCAAAGGTCGGTTACTAAGGAGTTCTGTGATTAAAGGCCAAGATTCAAGAAGATAAAGCCTTTCTAAAGCCCGGTCAAAAGCTGAAAAGTCGACGCGGGCAGAAATAGCACACAAGTCAGTAGAACTTCCGAAGGCCGTATCTTTGGACTCAGACCTCGGAATGGGGCCTACCTTATGTCAAAACGACTGGCTCGGAAAGAGATTTCCAATGGTCCAAGACTTGACCCAATCAGAGGAGTAGAAGTGGATGAAAAGTCTATTGAAGACAACTGCAGCTGAAGAAGCCTTTTTGGACTGAAAGAATTAGGTTTTGGGCCTGATTCTCTGGCCCAAAACATGACTCCAAGCCCATGCATGATTTTTGGATCTGAATGTATAAAAACCAAAGCTTCACTATTTGTTAATGGTAGATAGTTAGACCTAGATTAGAATTAGATTAGTTAGCCTCCATTAATGAGTTTTAGAACTTAGTTTTAGAATTTCATTTTCTTGTTTTAGATTAATTTCTTGAATCATTGAATATCATTCATTAGATAAATAAAATAGTGATTATTCTTGTCATTTCGGTTTTTGTTATTTCAATCTATTAGATCTAGTTTTAATTCTTGTTGATTATCATTTCTTAGTTGTTAATTAGAATTTAATTATTGTTTAATTTAGATTAGTAAATTTCAAATCTTGATATTATGTTTAGTTTAGATTCATATGGAAATGATGATTGAATGATTCTCGGCTAAACCTCCATTAGAGGGGGTTGAGAAGCCTTGATGAAAGCCTGATTCTGATTATTGTAGAGTCGTCGTAATTTCTATTCCACTCTAGAAACGATTAATTCGCCATGAGAATAGGTTTAATCGTTCACATGCTAGTTATGAATTGGTAGAAATGTCATGTGTAATTAGGGATTAGGAAGAACCAATTGTTAGCATTAGCAGATTCAATTCGGATTCTGACGATTCGTCGTTAGTGAGTTAAGTTGAGTTAAGGTGGAATCAATCCCCCCTAATTCCTTATTATAGAATCAACGTAGTATTTCCGTAGTTGAATCAATTATAGTTTGTATCTTGTGGGTAGTTGCATCGTAGTATAATTCACCCTTCGTAAAGCTCTCATTAGACTTAAGACTGATCAATTAGATTAGAAAACACTCCATGCTAGAGAACTAGGAGTGGAACGAATTTGTTACTCCACTCTATTTCGATAGAATTGAGAGTAGAAACTTTGATAAATATAGGCTCATAGTAAAGTTTTAGTTTACTTACGTTTGAGAGTTCATCGTTCATTTCGTAGGTAAACTATCTATTTTTACCTTTTATCAAATGGCGCCGCTGCCATCTTAGTTTCACTTTAGCATTGTTTTCATAGTATAATTAGTCATTTTTAAGTCCCATTTCACCCACCCACCCTTGTTTGATTCATACTGTGGTTGTTCGTCTCAAAGATTGAAAAGTTCGCGAAAAATTACCTGACCGCGCCCAAAGCGAAAGCACAAGGCGAAGCGCTGGAATCTTGGCGACGACCCCCATACCAAACCGGCGACCCGCTAAGTTCTTGGAACACGGAGCGACGGGCCACCGCCCCTAAGCTGAAATTTTGCGGATTTCCACAGGTTTGTTTGAATTTCGATTTTTCAAGCTTTTGGTGTTTTAACTTGTTATATATAACGAACACGCGTAAACAAGACGCTATTCATAAAGCTAAGAAGGACGCAATTAGGTATTCCTTTCTTCCACACCTCGCATCTCCAGTTAGAGGTTTCTACTAGTATATTAGAATTGTTTGGAGTGTTGCATGTTTAGTTAAGTTTAACTTAGTCTTGCATGAGATTAAGGTCTGGTCGAAGGAAAACAATTAACGTAATTACACGGCAACGTCAACAAACAAGTCTATCTAGTTTCCCAACCACTACACCTCTAGCTACTATTTCACATACACCACTTGATATTATGGATGAAGAAAGAGAGACTCCTCTCTCGACTTTTATAAAGCCTTGGCGATAGCCCTAAATCTTGCATCGTTCTAGCGGACCGATTGGGGATTTTCGCATCCCCCAAATATATTTAATTTGTTACCCGTTTTTCATGGTTTAGACCATGAAAAACCTTATCGGCATTACGTCGTAGGATTGAACAAGTCCTTATAACATTCCACCATCCTACGGTTGGTGCGGAACAAATTAAATTGAGGGTATTCCCTTTCACCTTAGCCGATAAAGGCGTCTTGGTTAACTTCCCAAACACCTAATTTCGTGGACTCGTGGGCCAAACTTGTCAAATTGTTTATGGAATATTTTTACCCACCCCTAAAGACGGATGAAATGCTTTCCAAGATTCACTTATTTCGGAGAATCCTCATGAATCATTTTCGGAGGCTTGGAATCGTTTCACCGATCTCCTTATAGAGTGTCCACACCATCACCTAGCAAAAGACACGTTAGTTCGTGCCTTTTCAAAGGACTTCTACACCACCATAAAGAAGTCCTAGACATAATGAATGGGGTAGTTTCCTAAGTAAAGGAGCCTCGAGAGGCATATAAATTTTTGGAAGATCGGACTAAAGCGTAATAATAATTGGGGGTAGTGACGATTACTCTGCTCCGCTAGTTCTTCTTCAACGATTAAGGCTACCGGTATGTTTGAGGTTAAATCAGAGATCGAAGCTTAAAACTCTAATTGAATCCCTCACAAAAAGGTAGAGGCCATTTCGTACAACAAAAGCCTATCCCCGTCATGAATGTAAATTCAAATCCATGTAGTTTCTGTTGGAGTCCCGAGCATCCCGACTTAATCGTCCTATAGCCTATGAACATTCTTGTTCTATTAATAGTGAACCTAACCCCCTTGGAGACAAAATCCCAACCGGTTGGAGAAATAACCAACAAGTCACACCTATGTGGTACAATAATCAATATGTTAGGCCAACGCATACGCGGTTATAACCAAGCTCCACCACAACAAGAACAGGATCAGGGTAATTATAATAATTATAACAACCAAGTGCAACCTCGACAAAGTCAAGCACAAGGTCAATGTAGTTATAATAATTATAATGCTAAGAGAGGTATCGTTCGGTAAATAATAACTATCACAATCTGCCCATAAATAATCAACGCGAGATAGTTCGGTCCACACCACCCGTGACTACTACACCCACACAACCGGATCGTCTTGACACCTTCATACAAGTGAGCCAACAACTTTTCCAAACCATGGCTCAATCTAACCAACACATTCTACAATCCGTTAATAATTTAAACCAACGGTTAGCCCAAGAGAAAGCCTGACCAAAGGCATGTTTCGGCCAAGCGGTACCCAACCCTAGAACAACAAACACGACCTTTGAGGTAAACGGTAATACTAGTACGGAAACTACATCCGTAGGGTCAGCTAAATGCCATCACCACTCGGATTCGGAAGAGTGGTTGATAACAAAGTAACTATGCCTATAGTTACCCCATCAAGATACTCTACACCGGATATCGAACTAGATACCGAAATAGAAACTGAAGAACCTACCCTTTGTAGAGGTACCCGGTTAAACCCAAACTAAGAAAGAAAGAAAGCCAAGGTTACACATCAAGTCGAGCCATACGCTAAATATAGAAGCGAAACCACCGTTCCCAAAAATTAGCCATGCTAACCCGGGGATACTAACTTTGAGGAGATTAGGAACGTTTTTCAAAAATCTAACGATAAACCTTCCTTTTCTTGAAGCGATAAAAAGCTACCTAACCACGCTAAGTTTCTTAAGGAGTTGTGCACTACTAGGCGTAAGACCAACATACCTAAAGACACCTTTCTAACCTGAGCGGTTCCCAACTTTATCTGAAAATAATGGAATTGTTAAGTACAAGGAGGACCCGGTAGATCGCTCTAAATGCAATGCACCTTAGGAGATTCTCACACGACGACCGGCTTACTAGACACGGGGGCTAGTGTTAACTTACTCCCATTTTATTTGTATAAACAAATAGGTCTAGAGGAGATGCAACCTACTAAAATGACATTGCAATTAGGCGATCGGGTCTATTAAGTATCCTAAGGGTGTGGTTGAAAGCGTCTTTGGTTAAAGTCCAAAATTTTTACTACCGGCCGACCGTTATCCTCGACCACGAAGTCACTAACGACTCTGTACCTATCATTTTAGGCGCCCCTTCTTCTTAGCGCCAACGGCTCATAAACTGCGCGATGGTTTGATATCCTTGTCCTTTGGCCATCTTTACGTTGAGGTAAATGTTTTCAAACGAGGACCACGATATCGATTCATCTACAAATGGTGAGGTTAGCATGATCGAGAGCTTAGCTCAAGATTACTTCAAAAACATGTTTCCAGAGAAACAGTTAACAAATTCCTTTCCTTCGAAATTCGACTTTAACAATGACTCCACGGTAGTAGATTTAAATCGAAGAAGAATTCACGTAACTCTTTGCACCGCTTCTTTACCACTTCACGAGTCCCCTTGCTAACAACCATTCATCCCTTGATGCTATGACGGAAGATGAATTTTTCAATCTCTATCCCAGTGATCCTTTTGACCCACCTATTGAGGAATGTCTTGCATATATTAAGATTTCTGATGATATGGACTTGAGAGCTCTAGCTGAGAATCATTCACCTTCCATCACCAATATTCCCCACCCTCCACCCTTTCAAAGGAACCTCGAGTTTGCACTCGATCCTTTAGTTTCTCCTGTGCTTCATGATTTTTTAAATCCACCTAGTAAACAAATACTTCCCAAGGATAAACCACTTGACACCTTCATTTTCAGACTTGAGACAGTCCCTAACTACACCATGAATGAGTTTTGTGCTAAACCCACATCCTCATTTTTTCCATGCTTTTTCTCTAAAACTTATTCCAATCCACCATATCTTCCACAACCATTCACTTTTCCACACTTATTCACTAGGACACCCTCTCGTTCAAAGATGAAACATAAGGTGCATGCTCGGTTATGTTATAGGTCTATCCGACTTAAGCTTTCATTCCACTAGGGTCTGTGTCGTAGTAAATCTTGGTGCTTGATTGTGTTTGGATATGTTTTCTGTGATATTTATTTATGGAATGATCCACAACTATTTAGGTTGTTGATATATGATAAACCTGCATATTCATACATATATTTAGATAAAGTCTCGAAAGTATCGACTATAAGCGACTCAATTTTTGTGTTTGGTGCATTTCCTTTCATTTCCATATATTGGTGAATGCACCATTCAGGTAACCGGGCCCTCCCTATGGAGTGTGTGGTTGTAAAGTACGGATCCTAAGTCCACGGTTCACATAATTCCGTTTTCCACTCTTGCATGTTTTCTTGGTTTTGAGTCATGTTTCTCTATGGTGTGAATTATGTCCTTATCGCTTATTGTTTTCCTTTATATTAAACCTAATTCATAAAAAGTAAAAAGTTTAAAGCTATAAAAATACTAATCTAGCAAGTCTCGAAATCGACCTTAAAAGACCCGCGTTTTAAAATAAATTTTTACAAACCTGTTTTCAAAAATTTGTTTGGGGGTGGGGTGTTGGTTTTTCCATTATTGATCACTCAAATTCCTATTCTTACCCCCACCTCGCTCCTTGTAAAAAAAAAAAAAAAAGCGCACTGCGCAGTGGAGTGGGAGCGCCTGGCTGACGACAAGTAGACCAGGAAATTTCCAATTTTCTGCGGATTGTTCCCGGGTCATTTGCAGCTGTTCCAGAGCGTAGTTTCGAGATGACATCTCCTACAATAATACCGGAACAGTCTTTCAAAGATTTGTTCCCAAGCACTACTTATGGTGCTTGGACTCGCGAGGTGATCACACACGTAGGCTGGGAACCGCTTATGGTTCTTGCTAGCATTTGTTCTTGGACTTGCCATGCCCGCTGAAATACAAGACCCATGGTGCTATTGGGTAGATAATATGCATGTCCGGGAGATAAGGTAAGTTTTTAATTCCATTTAGTGTCTGCTTATGTCCCAAGCAATTTAAGTCTGTTAACCCCATAATGGGTGGAACTCTTATAGAGTTGCGTCAGTTTTTATATTAGTATGTTTTAACCTTGTTTTGTAGATGTTCCAGAATTTCACGCGTTTCCATGGTACTTTTCTACCCTCTTTATTTAAATGCTTTGAGGACAAAGCATGCTTCTTGTTTGGGGGTGGGCATAGAAACACGTGTAATTAAGGCATCTGTTAGGATATAGATATGTATAATATGCACTTGTTTTCTAGTTAAAATTTCATAAATTCAAAAATATAAATAAATAAGTTATGCTATACACTTAGGAATATTGGTATTGTTTTCTTTCTCTATGCTCTTAACAATCTAGAAGTCTCACGTAGCTTTTGCAATAGAATAATTTTTAGAAACTTAGGTTAATATGTAGGTAATAATCTTTGCATCTATCTATAAATATATTACATGAGTATCTATGATTGTTAGCAGTAAGTTTCTGAAATCTAGGCTAGAGTACTTATTCTACAAATCCCGTGAGAATATAGCCTAAAGCTTTATAAGAGTGAAACATTTGAGAAATGACACAAGGGAGAAGTAAAATCCGGATAGAGAAATAACACGTCCACTTGCTTGATCACTAAACCATATCCTAAGCGAGAATTTAGGCCCTCTTTGGATCGATATAGCAAGAAATTCAAACCTATGAATTATTTTCCGCTAGTCGCCCCTCTGAGCCTTTCTTTAGCCTTTCATAAACCACAAATCCTTTACCCTGTTACAAAAACAAAACAAAAAAAAAAAAAAAAAAAATCAACCTACCCAATTTAGAATAAGTCTGAGAATAGAATGAGGAAGAAAGAAGAAGAGAAAAACCTATGTAAACAAATATTAGTTAGTTGCTTCAGAAATAAAGAAAAGAAGTTTCCATCCAAAGAAAAGAAAAATTAAAATAGAAATAAAATAAAAACTCCAAAAAATAGAATAAAAGGAGTCAAAAGCCAAAGAAAAAAAAATATGGCTAAGGATGGAAACAAAGTGTAGAAGCAAAAGTAAATAACAAGGTTTTCTCTAGTTACATAATATGAAGACTCTTTTATCTCAGACTTGTCCTTTTTGAATATCCATTTTCTTCCTTCTTAAAAACCATCTCCTAATCCCCGAAATACCTAATAAAGACCTCTAGCTTTATTAGGAATAGGTTAGTGTGATAGTAAGTGGCAGATGTGTTTGATCGACTCCGGCTTCCTTGTGTGTCATTGAGATTGTAAGGTAAAGTGTGCCCACTGCCCACTAGAGTAGCGAAACTTGAGTGGAAAAATCAGAGTGTTGTATCTTGACTATTATTGTGAGAACCTACTTAAGGACGCTATTCCGAGTTTTAGAAACGGACCTGATATTGCATTTCATAGTAGTACTCATTGTATATATGTTTTTTTGTAGATGATTGATTATTATGCATATATTAGCTTAGGTTTTTGACTTGGTTATTCTTGTTCATAACTAGTGAGAGGAATAGTTAATTTAGAGCATGGATAAGGAAACAATAGTTTTATTTCTTAGTCGTTGTAGTATAGATGAAGTTTGGGAGTACCTTCACTGGAAAACTCTCACGAGGCTATAACTTGTCCACTAGGGAATTCCTAGTGGTTTAAGGCCTTGTTGCATATGGTCAATGCAATCGCACTCAGCGAAACGAGAGTAGTTAGAACTCCATTTTTGGTCACTTATTCTAATTTCTCATATTTGCTTGAGGACAAGCAAAATGCTGTTTGGGGTGGTTTGATAAGAGCCCAAACTGTAGTTTTAACCCTGAATAATCATACTATTAGACCAATTATGTGAGTAATAATTAAGAGTTAACACTGATTACGTGTTTTTATGCATTTCAGGCTTCAAAGTCCATTATGTGCAGAAATGTGCCACTTTAGCAAGATAAAGGAGCAAAGGTCGGTAACTAAGGAGTTCCGTGATTAAAGGCCAAGATTCAAGAAGATAAAACCTTTCTAAAGCCCGGTCAAAAGCTGAAAAGTTGACGCGGGCAGAAACAACACACAAGTCAGTAGAACTTCCGAAGGCCGTATCTTTGGACTCAAACCTCGGAATGGGGACTACCTTATGTCAAAACGACCGGATCGGAAAGAGCTTTCCAATGGTCCAAAACTTTACCCAATCAGAGGAGCAGAGCTGGACGAAAAGTCTGTTGAAGCCAACTGCAGCTGAAGAGGCCTTTTTGGACTGAAAAAATTGGGTTTTGGGCCTGATTCTCTGGCCCAAAACATGGCTCCAAGCCCATGCACGATTTTTGGATCTGAATGTATAAAAACCAAAGCTTCACTCTTTGTTAATGGTAGATAGTTAGACCTAGATTAGAATTAGATTAGTTAGCCTCCATTAATGAGTTTTAGAACTTAGTTTTAGAATTTCATTTTCTTGTTTTAGATTAATTTCTTGAATCATTGAATATCATTCATTAGATAAATAAAATAGTGATTATTCTTGTCATTTTGGTTTTTGTTATTTCAATCTATTAGATCTAGTTTTAATTCTTGTTGATTATCATTTCTTAGTTGTTAATTAGAATTTAATTATTGTTTAATTTAGATTAGTAAATTTCGAATCTTGATATTATGTTTAGTTTAGATTCATATGGAAATGATTGCGGAATGATTCTCGGCTAAACCTCCATTAGAGGGGGTTGAGAAGCCTTGATGAAAGCTTGATTCTGATTATCGTAGAGTTGTCGTAATTTCTATTCCACTCTAGAAACGATTAATTCGCCATGAGAATGGGTTTAATCGTTCACATGCTAGTTATGAATTGGTAGAAATGTCATGTGTAATTAGGGATTAGGAAGAACAAATTGTTCTGCTAGCAGTTCAATTCGGATTACGACGATTCGTCGTTAGTGAGTTAAGTTGAGTTAAGGTTGAATCAATCCCCCCTAATTCCTTATTATAGAATCAACGTAGTATTTCCGTAGTTGAATCAATTATAGTTTGTATCTTGTGGGTAGTTGCATCATAGTATAATTCACCCTTCGTAAAGCTCTCATTAGACTTAAGACTGATTAATTAGATTAGAAAACACTCCATGCTAGAGAACTAGGAGTGGAACGAATTTGTTACTCCACTCTATTTTGATAGAATTGAGAGTAGAAACTTTGATAAATATAGACTCATAGTAAAGTTTTAGTTTTACTTGCGTTTGTAAGTTTAATCGCTTTATTTCGTAGGTAAAACTATTATTTTTACCTTTTATCACCTGCCCTCTGTAAACACGAAAATTTCCAATTTTCTGAGGGTTGTTCCAGGATTTTTGGAGCTGTTCCAGGAGTAGTTTTGAGATGAAATCTCCTATAGTCATTCCTGAACAGTCGTTCGAAGACTTGATGGGAACTGATACCTATGGAGCATCGTTCCGCGAGCGGATCGTGCAGTTAGGATGGCGCCATCTACTGGTAAGTGATGATGATTCATATTTAGCATAGCTTACTGCTTATTTCTACGACCACGTTAGTTTATATTGTAATCAGGATGGAGAACAAGAATTCTCCGTCGTAGTCGATGACATGACATTAAAATTCAATAAATATGTGGTAGCTTTAGTTTCGGGATTACCAATACCTGATCCTGTTCACACATGGGGATATATGAACGATAATGCATACCTTTATGATTATACATATTTCCATCAGTATTATGGGGAGGGTATTTTGAGTAATGGACCGGGCTTATATAGCATTGCCCTTGGTAGTCCGTTCCTAAACGTAGGCACCACCATGTTATTCATCCCGATGAATATTTTGGGGAATGGCGGTTCACTTCGCAAAACAAGATCGGCTGGGTGATATTTTTCCTCGCTTTAGGGAGGACGTCGCCGATATGACATTCCCCGAAGTTTTAGTCGCTAGTCTTAAGAGAGCCCAAAGCATGAGGCGTAAGTATCTTCTTATGCCTATTTTGGTAAGCCGCGATCATCGCGTAGTTGTTTACCTCAGATCTCGTGCCCAATTCACACAGATTGGAAAAGGGTTGAAGTCATGAGACCCACCAATTGGGTGGTTCACTCATTGCGAATTATGACTTGGCGGGATGGCGTGTTCAAACCTCATTTGGTCGCCGTACATCCCATCGGACATAATAACACTTAACAGGTTAGCATTAGTAGATGATAAATGGCGACAAGCTTGGCAAGTTATAATGGCCCGGCGGGATGTGAAGGAACCTCATCTCTTTGATGAGGAGGAGGATGCTTAAAGCGGGAGATAAGGTAAGTTTTAGTTTTGTTATTGTGCGCTTATGTCCCAAACAATTTAATTTGTTAACCCCATAATGGGTGGAATTCTTATAGAGTCAGCGTCGCTTTTTATTTCCTATATTAGTATGTTCTAACCTTGTTTTGCGGATGTTCCGAATTTACGCCGCGTTTCCATGATATTTTTCTACCCTCTTTATTTAAATGCTTTGAGGACAAAGCATGCTTCTTGTTTGGGGGGGCATAGAAACATGTGTAATTAAGGCATCCTGTTAGGATATAGATATGTATAATATGCATTTGTTTTCAAGTTAAAAATTTCAAAAATATAAATAAATAAGTTTATGCTATACACTTAGGAATATTGGTATTGTTTTCTTTCTCTATGCTCTTAACAATCTAGAAGTCTCAATGTAGCTTTTGCATCGTAATAATTGTTAGAAACTTAGGTTAATATGTAGGTAATAATCTTTTCATCTATCTATAAATATATTACATGAGTATCTATGATTGTTAGCAGTAAGTTTTTGAAATCTAGGCTAGAATACTTATTCTACAAATCCTGTGAGAATATAGCCTAAAGCCTTATATGAGCGAAACATTTGAGAAATGACACAAAGGAGAAGTAAAATCCGGATAGAGAAATCACACGTCCACTTGCTTGATCACTATGCCATATCCTAAGCAAGAATTTAGGCCTGCTTTGGATCGATATAGCCAGAAATTCAAACCTATGAATTATTTTCCGCTAGTAAGCCCCTCGAGCCTTTCTTTTTCCATAAACCACAATTCCTTTACCCTGTTACAAAAACAAAACAAAATAAAAATTCAACTTACCTAATCTAGAATAAGTCCGAGAATAGAATGAGTGAAAAAGAAGAAGAAAAACACGTGTAAACAAAAATTAGTTAGTTGTTTCAGGAAAAGAAAAGAAGTTTCCATCCAAGGAAAAGAAAAAAAAATAGAAATAAATAAAAACTCCAAAAAATAGAATAAAAGGGAGTCAAAAGCCAAAGAAAAGAAAAAAAGAAAAATATGGCTAAGGATGGAAACAAAGTATAGAAGCAAAAGGAAATAACAAGGTTTTCTAAGTTACATAATATGAAGACTCTATTATCTCAGACTTGTCCTTTTGAATATTCATTTCCTTCCTTCATAAACCATCTCCTAATCCCCGCAACACCTAATAAAGACCTCTAGCTCAATTAGAAATAGGTTAGTGTGATAGTAAGTGGCAGATATGTTTGATCGACTCCGGTTTCCTTGTTTGTCATTGAGATTGTAAGGTAAAGTGTGCCCACTGCACACTGGAGTAGCGAAACTTCATCGGAAAAATCATAGTGGTTTTTGTCTTGACATTTATGTGAGGACCTACTTAAGGACGCTATTTCGAGTTTTCATAAATGAACCTGCTAGGCATTTCATAGTATTACTCATAGTATATATATTTGTATCATAGATGATTGATTATTATGCATATATTAGTTTAGGTTTTTGACTTGGTTATTCTTATTCATTTGCTAGTGAGAAAAATAGATAGTTGAGACATGAATGAGGAAACAATAGTTTTATTTCTTAGTCATTGTAGTATAGATGAAGTTTGTGAGTACCTTAACTGGAAAACTCTCACGAGGCTATAACTCGTCCACTAAGGAATTCCTAGTGGTTTAAGGCCTTGTTGCATATGGTCAATACAATCGCACTCAGCGAAACGAGAGTAGTTAGAACTCCATTTTTGGTCACTTATTCTAATTTCTCATATGTGGTTGAGGACAAGCAAAATACTGTTTGGGGGTGGTTTGATAAGAGCCCAAAACTGTAGTTTTAACCCTGTAACAGTCATACTTTTAGACCAATTATGTGAGTAATAATTAAGAGTTAATACCGATTCACGTGTTTTATCGCTTTCAGGGCTTCAAAGTCAGTTATGTGCAGAAATGTGCCACTTTGATGAGATAAAGGAGCAATGGTTGGTTGCTAAGGAGTTCTGTGATTAAAGGCCAAGATTCAAGAAGACAAAGCCTTTCTAAAGCCCGGTCAAAGCTGAAAAGTCAAAGTCAACGCGGGCAGAAACATCACACAAAGTCAGCAGAACTTCCGAAGACCATATCTTTGGACTCAGACCTCGGAATTGGGTCTACCTTATGTCAAAACGACCGGCTCGGAAAGAGCTTTCCAATGGTCTAAGCCTTGGCCCAGTCAGAGGAGCGGAAGTAGTCGAAAAGTCTGTTGAAGCCAACTGCAGCTGAAGAGGCCTTTTGGACTGAAAGAATTGGGTTTTGGGCCTGATTCTCTGGCCCAAAACATGGCTCCAAGCCCATTCACGACTTTTGGATCTGAACATATATAAACAAAAGCTTAGCTCTTTGTTAATGGTAGCTAGTTAGATCTAAAACTATAGATAATTCTAGATCTAGTTTTCATTAAATAAAATTAAGTTTAGTTCATTTCAATTCTTATTTTAGATTAATCTTTAGAATCATTGTTCTTCATTAGTTTGATAAATAAAATAGCTAGTTTGGCAATTTCGATTTTGTCATTTCAATTTATAGATCCACTTTTAATTCTTGTTGAGTATCATTTTTGAGTTGTTAAATTAGATTGAAGTATTGTTAGTTAAATTAGTCAAGTTAGAATTTTGGTATGATGTTTAGTTATAATTCAATGAGAAATAATGGTTTGATGAATCAAGGCTAAAACCTCCATTAGAGGGGTTGATGAAGCCTTGATAAAAACTTAGTTGTATAGTGTAGAGTCGTTGTAGAGTCTATTCCATTCTAGAAGGTCGTTTTCGCCATGAGAATGGGTGGATGACCTCACATGCTAGTTATAATTGGCAGAAGTGCCATGCTAATTAGGGATTAGAACGAGCAATTCTTACCGTAAGAACGTAAGAATTAGATTACAACAGTCTATGCTAGGTGATTAAGTTAGATTCGAGGTGGATTCACTTCCCCTCTAATTCTTTATCTAGATTCACCTTTCAGTATTCCATAACATTCCGTTATTCGTAACTTGTCAATTGAATCCACCCCGTAGTATAGAATTCCCCTCGTAAATCTCTCACTAGACTTAAGACCGATTAATTAGACTAGAAAACATTCCATGCTAAAGAACTAGGAGTGGAACGAATTTGTTACTCCGCTCTATTTCGATAGAATTGAGAGTAGAAAACTTGATAAATTAGGCTTGTAATAAGTTTTAGTTTACTTACGTTTTGAGTTTTATCGTTCATTTCATAGGTAAACTACCATTTTTATGTTTATCATTATCATAACTTTCTGTTCCAGCAATCCAGCCCTAATTTTGCTCATGGTTCTCAGGTAATTTCTTCTTTATCTATTGATACTTCGAGGACTAAGCATCATTCAGTTTGGTGGTGCTTTAAACTTGTATAAAAAATAAGGCAACATGTAGGCTGTATCTAGTTCCTACTTTCTTTTTAGTGAATGTACTTAGTATAAAGTCTTGTTTCCTTTTCGATGATGAAAATCGTCTAGAAATCTCACATTAGCAGTCGAATTAGGATTTGTTTTTAAGAAACTTAAGATAATACGTACGCAATAGATTTTACATCTTTTCATGAGTATTCATGCACTGAGTATCATTTATTGCACATAGTAGTAAGTTTCTGGAACTAACGGTTAGTCTACTTTAATTATCAATCCTGTGAGAATCTAACCAAAAAGCCTCGATATGTGAGTAATTATACAGAGGAGTAGTGTTTCCGAATAGAGAAAATCACGCGTCTACTTACTTGATCACCATCCAAACCCTAGGCGAGAATTTAGGCTGTCTTTGGATCAACATAGCCAAAAATTCATATATGTTACAAATTTTACCGCTAGTCACTCCACTGAACCTTTCATCAACCCTTTCACTTTCATAAAAAATTTCTTACCCATCTATTGACCCCAAATAAAATAACCTACCTAAATGATGAGTATGAGAAATAGGATGAAATGTAGAAAAATAAAGAGAAATACTTGTCCCAACTAAAAGTCTGTTACTTGCTCTAGGAAAGAAAAATAGAATTATGTTTCTTAAGCTTTAAGTAAATAAATAAAAAAATATAAAAATTTAACTCCAAAAGCTTAAGAGCAAAGTATGGAAACTCATGTAGAAGCAGGAAAAGAAAACAATGATTTCTCTAGTGTTAATATTTTGAAGACCTTATTTTCTCATACTTAGTCATTTTTGATTTTCCATTTCCATTTTCTTCTACACCACCACCTAAGCCCCACAATACCTAATAAAGAACTCTAGCTCAATTAGGAGTAGGATGATGTGATAATAAGTAGTAGATGTGATTGATTGACCTCGGCTCCTCTGTTGTCATTGAGATGTGAGGAAAAGCATGCCACTGCACACTGGAGTTAGTGAAACCTGAGTGGAAAAATTATGAGCAAATTTGTGTTTCGACACATACCTATGAGAACTTATTTAGGGACGCTCTTCAAAGGATCCATAAGCGGCCCTGCTTGTACATTTCAATGTAAAGTTCACTGTATGCATGTTCATATGTAGATGTTTTAATTATTGTATGCATATTAACTTGAATTTCAAAGGAATTAATCCTCGTTCCCCGCTAGGGTGATGTATAGATATCTGAGATAAATTTAGGAAACAAGCTTTTATTACTAAGTCGTTGTAGTATAGAGGAAGTTTGTGAGTATCTTCTCTGGAAAACTCTCACGAGGCTATAACTCGTCCACTAGGGAATTCCTAGTGGTTTAAGACCTTGTTCCATATGGTCAATGCAACCACACTCTGCGAAACGAGAATTAGTTAGGACTACACATTTTTGGCTACTTATCTGTTTTAATGTCTCTTCTTTGCTTGTGGACAAGCAATTTGCTGTTTGGGGGTGGTGTGATAAGCACCCAAAACTGTATTATAAAACCCCGTAGAGACGTAACATTTAGGTTAATTATGTGTTTAATAATCATAAAATAATCGTATTTTCGTGTTTTTGTAGGGTTACGCAACCAACGTAGAAATGATGATAAAGCTATTATTTAAGCACGAAATAGTGAGTATACGTAAAGTTTTCCGATTAAGCCCATGTGAAGCCCAACAAAGCCAGACTAAAGCCCAAAGACTTAAACAGGACAAAATCAAGTAAAAAATGGGATTACGTGCACATAAGCATCAAACTTCCAGAGCTCATATCTCTTGAACCAGGACTCCGAATTCGACAAGTGAGTTGCTCAGACGATCAGTGCGACGAACTCTATGCAAAGGCAAGAAGTTATAAAAATGCCAAAAGACTGGCCCGCCACTAGACACAATACATGGACCTACTATGCAAACCTACAAGATTTGATGAGTCATCATGCAAGTCAAGACAAAATGTGCAAATAATTGGCACAAAGTGGACACCTTGCATGACATTAATGGAGTTAGATAGATTTAGGTGCTAATAGTGAAAAAAATGCAAGGTGTCAATTTTCTTTGGTTTTTAGATAAGATAGAAGTTAATATGGGAGGTGGTTTCACATGGGATTGAGAGAGGAATGCTCTCATACGTAGTAAATGGAAAAAGGGAGCATTCATTCCATGTTATGTTTTATGTAATTTTTCTTTTTTTTTCTAAGTTTAGTTATTAAGTGTAATAATGTTAATGGAAGGTAATATAGTGTTCTAAATAAAAGTTCTTCCCTTCTAGCTTTAAAAGTTTATCTCTTACATTCCTCTTCTTATTCTTCTTTTTAAATTTGGCATGCATACATGCTATCTTGTATACAACTCCAAGGATCATGAGCTAACCCTCCCAAGGGGAGGGTTAAGGATGCTCATGTGAGGATTAGTGTACATTTTAGGAATCTAGACTCACTACGTAGAAGTTAGGGTTTTCTTTGACATCCCATCCCAAAATGGAGTTCGACCAAAAGTAGAGCCTGGAGCTTTAGATTAACTCGCGCACGCAACCCATTTCACGTCTGGACTAGTTGCGTGCGCAAGACCTAGAGAATTCGGATTCTATGCTTGTCCGACTGGTGGAAAACGAAACTAGGTGTTAGAATGATATTTCATATCTGAAATATCATTTTAACTCCACATGCTAGCATGATATGCTTAGAGATAAGTATATTGTGCTAGGGATCAAGACTTCGAGTCCATTTTGGGGTTTCCTACGAACCAAAAATGGATTAGAGATGTAGTAATTTGAATTCCTAAGTAGATGTACTAATTCTTGCATGGGTGGAGTTAACCCTTTCCCTATCTTTCTCTCTCTATCTCATTTAAGAAACCAACTTGTAATTATCTCTAGATAAATTGTGTAGTATTTCATTTTTAGGAAATAGAAATCTATTGATACCATCTATCTAATAAATCCTTCTCACTTAGTTTTCTTAAATGATAAATTTCAGTTGTGATAGCATAGATTCTTGTCTTAGGAGTTGGAACGAAATCCCTTCTCGAACTAGAAAAATCGAAAAATAGTGAGTAAGGAAGCATTGAGTTTTAGCACGTAAGGTAAAGTAATCCAAATTACTAAAAAAATACTAAAAAGTGTTAATACCAAGCTACTCCAGCTTGTAACATATAGTCCTTGCATCCTTAGGATGGCAGCGACGCTATTTGATGTTAGCTCTTTTGATAGTTTATTATATTTGCTACACGAATCCTCAAAAGACACCAAGAATCAATATTCCTTACTCACATGCTTCGCGTGTATAATTAGAGTAAGGGTGTTCATCTAAACCTTAGGACTAGGCCAATTATCACAACTAAAATTTATCTTTTAGAGGGAACTAGTTTGATAGATAGATTTCTACTTCCTAAAGATGACTTACTACACAAATTATCTAGAGATTACAAGTTGTTTTCTTAAATGAGATAGAGAGAGAGAAAGATAGGGAAAAGATTAACCCACTCATGCAAGAATTAGTTACATAACATTTAGGAAACAAGATCACTACATCTCTAATCCGTTTTGGGTTCATATACAAACTCGAAAACGGACTTGAGTCTTGATCCCTAGCAAGATGTACTTATATCTAAGTCCACCTTGCTAGCATAAGGAGTTGAACTGATATTTCATCTCTGAAATATCCTTTCAACTCCTGGTCTCATCGTACAGCAGCCTAACAAATTTAAGGGTCTGTCATCTCGAGTTCCAGGCTCTGAACTTGGCCGGCCTCTACCATTTTGGGGGGTGTCAAATGATTCCTAAGTTCCTAGATAGTGATTCTGGACTCCGAAAATACGTAACTTGATCCTCACATGAGTATCATTAACCCTCCCCTTGGGAGGGTTTTAGCTCATGATCATGCAAGTTGTGTTATGCTAATGTAAGAGTGGGAGAAGAAGAAGAACTGATTTTACCTAAAGGAAATGAGCTGATTTTTATTAGAATAACACAAAAAACTCCATTAACACTATTCAAGATAACTTAAGCTTTTCTAGAAAATAAACCATGCATGAAACATGGAATGAATGCTCTCTTTTTTCCATTCACTACATATGAGAGCATTCTCTCTTCCATCCCACGTGAAACCACCTCCCATATTAAATTCCATCCTATCTAAAAATCAAAGCAAATTGACACCTTGCATTTTTTTACAATATTAGCACCTAAATCCATTTAACTCCATTAATGTCATGCAGGTGTCCACTTTGTGCAAATAATTTGTTTGACTTGTGTTCTTGACTTGGGACATGATGACTCATCCAATTTTGTGGGCCCATAAAGTGGGTCCACGTGCCGCGTCTAGTGGCTGTCCCAAACGTCAATTTCTGCAAATTCTGGCCTAAAGTAGAGCTAGTCGTACTAATTGTTTGGACAACTTACTTGCCGAAACTGGAGTCCAAGTTCAAGAGATATGGGCTCCGAAAGTTGACACTTTTCTTCTCCGTCTTTGTTGAGTTTCACACGGCTGATTTGGAAGACTTCAGATATACAATGTTCCCATGCTTTAACACATGTTTAACCAATATTTTCATGTCGATCTACTGCGAAAACCTGCAAAAGTATGAAAATATAATTATTTCTTGATTATTAAACACATAATTAACCAAATTGATATGTCTCTATGGGGTTTAATATAACAGTTTTGGGTGCTTATCACACTAAAAGTGCGGTTGCACTTTAAAATAGATAAGTGGCAAAAAATGTGTAGTCCTAACTAATTCTCATTTCGCAGAGTGCAGTTGCATTGACCGTATGCAACAAGGCCTTAAACCACTAGGAATTTCCTAATGGACGAGTTATAGCCTTGTGAGAGTTTTCCAGAGAAGATACTCACAAACTTCATCTATATTACAATGACTCAGTAACAAAAGCTTGTTTCCTAAATTAATCTCAGATATCTATACATCTCCCTAGTGGGGAATGAGGATTAATTCCTTTGAAACTCAAGTTAATATGTATACAATAATTAGAACATTTATATATGAACATGCATGTAGTGAACCTTACATTGAAATGTATAAGCAGGGTCATTTCTAAATCCTTTGGAGAGCATCCCTTAATAGGTTCTCACAGGTATGTGTCGAAACACAAATTCGCTCATAATTTTTTCACTCAGGTTTTGCTAACTCCAATGTGCAGTGACACACTTTTCCTCACATCTCAATGACAACAGAGGAGCCGAGGTCGATCAATCACATCTACTACTAATTATCACACCATCCTACTCCTAATTGAGCTAGAGGTCTTTATTAGGTATTATTGGGATTAGGTGATGGTGTAAAAGAAATGGAAATGGAAAATCAACAATGATAAGTATGAGAGCATAAGGTCTTCAAAATATTTACATTATAGAAGTCTTTTTTTTTAAAATCTTGCTTCTACATGAGTTTCCATACTCAGCTCTTTTAAGCTTTTGGACTCCTTTTGATTTTGATTGTTTTTTTTTAAGAGTTATAACTTTGATTTTTTCTTTGAAAACATTTTTCTATTTTTCTTTCTTTTTCTTTCGAAAGCAAATAACTAATTTTTTTCTTTGGGACAAGTATTTCTCTTTACCTTTCCACATTTCCTCTTACTTCTCATACTCATAATTTCAGTGGGTTTATTTTATTTGGGGATTAATAGATGGATAAGGAATTTTTGGTGAAAATGAAAGGTTTGATGAAAGGTTCAATGGGGCGACTAGTGGTAAAATTTATAACAGGTATGAATTTTTTGCTATGTCGATCCAAAGAAGGCCTAAATTCTCGCCTAGGGTTCGAACGGTGATCAAGTAAGTAGACGTGTGATTTTCTCTATTTGGAAAAACTACTCTTCCGTGTCATTTATCATAATTCACACATATCGAGGCTTTTTGGTTAGATTCTCATAGGATTGATAATTTAAGTAACTAACCATGCATTCCAGAAACTTACTGCTATGTACAATCGATGATACTCAGTGCATGAATATTCATGAAAAAATGTCAAAATTATTGCATACTTATTATCCTACTTTTCTTAAGAACAAACCCTAATTCAAATGCTAATGTGAGATTTCTAGACAATTTTCATCATAGAAAGGGAAACAAGACTTTGTCCCTAGGTACATTAAGAAAATGACACTATATACATCTTATAAGTTGCCTAATTTTCGCTAACGGTTTAAAGCCCACCCCCAAACAGAATGGTGCTTAGTCCTTGAAGTAGCAATAGAATAAGAAAGAAAGTACCTGAGAACCTTGAGCAAAATTAGGTAGGATAGCTGCAATAGGCTGATTCTAATATGTAATAAACAGAAAAGAGAAATAAAACGATAGCACACTAATTACAATGATATATAAGTAGATATATGTACTGTACATATTAGGTTACCCCAATCTACCAACCCGTAAACACTGCTGTTCTCTCATCATCATGGGTGAAATGCATCTCTTTAGCATCGCGCCAATAGATCATGGCTTGCCAAATGGTGGCCCATCGCTGTTCCCCTGAGTTGTTCAAATGTGCCAACATGGCATCGTCGTTAGGGAAACAATGAACGTACGTACCTCAAGTACGGTGCAGAACGATCACGCCATTGCCGAAACCGTAGGGAACGATTGATCTTGTTCGCCGTGCACATGGAATCGACCTTAACCTAATCGGTAAAGGTAGCTGAAACCTGTGGAAAATGTGTCCTCATGATTTGGCAAGCGGTGATAGGGAGAAGAAGATACTGTTGCCGAACAGTGCGAGCTTTCTTCAAATTAGTGACGACACATCTTATGATATCGAAGAAAGTATGACCCTGAGCAAGCACATTGAAAACTACACAGGCAACATCATTGGCAGTAGAAAAATGCCAATCGCCCATGATATTCAGAAGGATAAATGACATAGTAGTCCCTACATTCATGGTCATGGTGGCCAAGGGAATGGTGGAGTCGGGCCATCGACCAGGGTGAACTCCTTCTTATTTAAGGGCAAGACCATCACCATATGTGCTCAGAAAAGTAGGCCATGAGAATGAATGGTGGGAGTTATGGTGGATGTATGGTCATGTTGCCGCCGGCTCGTGAAAAGGAAGATCCAAAGTTAGGGCAAGTGTCGGCTCAGAAAAGACATGATGTACTCCCCAACCTAGATCGTGAACCCATCTAAAAAGAAGCCTTGGGGATGAGTAAATGCCTAGGTGTCTCCCATATTTGCATAAAAGTATGCAGCCAAACTTGGAGAATAAGTTTGGTCTGGATGAAGAAGAGGGGAAGACCACCTGACGTTGGTAATGAAGTTACGGAAGTGAAGGCCATAAGCATCGAAATCCATCATAGCCCAAAAGGACTGCTTTGGAATGACTACTGGTGTAGGCATGGGGGAAGAATATAGATGATATGTAGCTAATGCAGGGAAACCGGACAAGCTATCAATCAGCGGGAGGACAAATCCAAAAAGAAAGAGTGACATTGCTTGAAGCAACGAAGAGGTCCCACAGCAAAGGAATCAAGTATGCCTGCCACGCCTAATGGATAATGCAATACAAAGATAAGTATCAATAAAGGCTGTTGAGATGGATGAAAGAGAATGTACTAAGATAGGCTCCCTATATTCAAATATAAAACAAAACATTAACAGTAGAATGAAAGTACAATTTATTAATAATAATTATAGTTATAATAATCCAGGAGGTATGCTCCTTACACATTTCTTAACAAACGAAAGTGCTAAAGTAGGACCTATGAAAAGCTTAATTAAGTTAAAGAATTGTAGTTTAATTTTTTAAGGCCCAGGATGATGATTATGATAGTTGTTTGGCCGCAAATTTTGCACAAGACTGTTTAGGTGAGCAATTTGTTGGCTTAGTTGGAGATGCATGTCCCCTTGGTTGGAAGAGAGCATGGTTTGATTCTCCATTAGGAGAGCGTGATTTTCCAAAGACTGAGAGTGAGTATTCAATATTTCCTCCTGTTCACTGTCATGCAACGCCTGTCATTCTTGGAAATCTAGAAGACTTGCAATAATGATCTCTTGACGGGCATGCAGCTCTCGCATGCCTCGGTGGAAGAACCGAAGTCCTGTCATTGGATTAAAAATGTTATGCAAAGCATCCTCATCAAAGTAGTTGGTAGAGGAGGGTACGGATTCTTCGGTGACTTGATTGTCTCGGGAATCCAAGTGGTTCATGTGAGCCTCTGGAGTCCAAAGTCCTGGAAAGCAGTCGTGTATGAGGGCTATTAAGCCCGATACTTTGAGGGGAATGATTGGGTAGATAGATTGGAATTCCCAACGTAACATGATTTGAGTCATTATGGTGGGTAACGAGGCTAAAGTTTTTCCTGGATTTGACAATCGAGTTCTAGAGGAAAGGATGATGTAAAAATCTTCTTGCTTAGTTTGTATCACCCAAAGTAGATGGAGAAGAGGCATATCAATTTCAGATGTTTTAGAAGTGCCAACTACATTATGGCCTAACCAATGGAGTACAGCTCGTTGATTTTGCTGCAATGAGCGCTGCAGAACAACATGGTTTATGGGGCTAAGTTCACCATAAGAGATAGTGGTTTGCATTAATTGCTGGATGGTATCGAAAATGGGTATCTGAAGATCCAGCTCAGGGTACGTCATTGGAATTTGAAGGATCTCGGAGATAATATCCGGAATCAATTCAAACTGTCGTCCATTGTATTGGAAGAAGAACTTACCGTTTTCAAAAGTGCTATGTCGATAGAACTTCATAACCAAATCTTTGGAATAAAATGATTCCGAGTAATGTAAAAGAGGCATCCATCCTCTTCGTACAATTTTAGTGTCAAAATATGGAAGGAACATGCCTTCATGAAAAAAATTCAAATTTTTTTGCTCGGGCTCTATACCTCTGGGAGGATTCATTGCAATAAGAATTCAGAGAAGAATGGAGAAGTTTGAGTGCAATGTAGGAGGCAAAAGAGTTCCATTTATATCAATTTACGGAGAAAGATGGAATGAATGGGTAAATCCAGAAGTAAAAGTTGGACATGTGATAAAGATAAAAATGATAGTTTACCTATGAAATGAACGATAAAACTCAAAACGTAAGTAAACTAAAACTTATTACTAGCTTAATTTATCAAGTTTTCTACTTTCAATTCTATCGAAATAGAGTGGAGTAACAAATTCGTTCAACTCCTAGTTCTCTGGCATGGAATGTTTTCTAGTCAAATTAATCCCCCTTAAGTCTAATGAGAGGTTTACGAGGGGAATTCTATACTACGAGGTGGATTCAATTAACAAGTTACGAATAACGAAATGAGAGGCAGCTAAGGGTTTTAATCTAGATAAAGAGTTAAAGGGAATTGAATCCACCTTAACTCGACTTAATCCTACTAACAAAGACTTGTCGTGATCCAAATTGAATGCTTCGCATATCAAAATAGTAATTATAATCCCTAATTATACATGGCATTTCTACCAATTCATAACTAGCATGTGAGCGATTAAACTCATTCTCATGGTGAATTAATCGTTTCTAGAGTGGAATAATTATCACGACGATTTCTAAGTTTAACAAAGATCAAGCGTCATCAAGGCTTCTTCAACCCCTCTAATGGAGGTTTAACCTTAATTTATACTACTATCATTCCCCATTGATTTAAAACTAGATATCATATAAAAATTCTATTCTTATGCAATTTATCTAAACAATGATTGAATCTCAGGTAATAACTAGGAAATGAATAACAAGTAATAAAGGAATTTAGATCTAAACAATTGTAAATAACAAAAATCGAAATTGACAAACTCACTATTTTATTTATCAAACTAATGAAGAATAATGATTCTAAGAGTTTAATCTAAAACAAGAATTGAATTTAAACTAAGCTTAATTTTATTTAATGAAAACTAGATCTAGAATTATCTATTGTTTTAGGTCTAACTAGCTACCATTAACAAAGAGCTAAGTTTTTGTTTTTATATATTTCAGATCCAAAAATCGTGCATGGGCTTGGATCCATGTTTTGGGCCAGAGAATCAGGCCCAAAACCCAATACTTTAAGTCTAAAAAGGCCTCTTCAGCTGCAGTTGGCTTCGACAGACTTTTTGTCCACTTCTGCTCCTCTGATTAGGCCAAAGCTTGGACCATTGGAAAGCTCTTTTAGAGCCGGTCGTTTTGACATAAGGTAGACCCACTTCCGAGGTCTGAGTCCAAAGATACAGCCTTCGGAAGTTCTGCTGACTTGTGTGCTGTTTATGCCCGCGTTGACTTTGACTTTTCAGCTTTTACCGGGCTTGAGAAAGGCTTTGTCTTCTTGAATCTTGGCCTTTAATCACAGAACTCCTTAGCAACCAACCATTGCTCCTTTATCTCATCAAAGTGGCACATTTCTGCACATAATTGACTTTGAAACCTGAAACGCATAAAAATACGTAATCAGTATTAACTCTTAATTATTACTCACATAATCGTGGTCTAAAAAAGTATATGATTCATTGAGGGGTTAAAACTACAGTTTTGGGCTCTTATCAAACCACCCCAAACAGCATTTTGCTTATCCTTAAGCAAATATGAGAAATTAGAATAAGTGACCAAAAATGGAGTTCTAACTACTCGTTTCAATCGAGTGCGATTGCATTGACCATATGCAACAAGGCCTTAAACCACTAGGAATTCCCTAGTGGACCGAGCTATAACCTCGTGAGAGTTTTTCGATGAAGGTACTCACAAACTTCATCCATACTACAACGACTAAGAAATAAAACTATTGTTTCCTCATTCATGTCTCAACTATCTATTTTTCTCACTAGCAAATGAATAAGAATAACCAAGTCAAAAACCTAAGCTAATATATACCTAATAATCAATCATCTATGATACAAATATATATACTATGAGTAATACTATGAAATGCCTAGCAGGTTCGTTTCTGAAAACTCGGAATAGCGTCCTTAAGTAGGTCTTCACATAAATGTCAAGACGAAAAACACTCTGATTTTTCCGCTCAAGTTTCGCTACTCCAGTGTGCAGTGGGCATACTTTACCTTACAATCTCATTGACAAACAAGAAAGCCGGAGTCGATCAAACAAATCTGCCACTTACTATCACACTAACCTATTCCTAATTGAGCTAGAGGTCTTTATTAAGTGTTGCGGGGATTAGGAGATGGTTTAAGAAGGAAGAAAATGGATATTCAAAAGGACAAGTCTGAGATAATAGAGTCTTCATATTATGTAACTTAGAGAAAATCTTGTTATTTTCTTTTGCTTCTATACTTTGTTTTCATCCTTAGCCATATTTTTCTTTTTCTTTTCTTTGGCTTTTGACTTCCTTTTATTCTATTTTTGGAGTTTTTATTTATTTCTATTTTTTTTCTTTTTCTTTTCCTTGGATGGAAACTTCTTTTCTTTTTCTGAAGCAACTAACTAATTTTTGTTTACACAGGTTTTTCTCTTCTTCTTTCTTCACTCATTCTATTCTCAGACTTATTCTAAATTAGGTAAGTTGAATTTTTTATTTTGTTTTGTTTTTGTAACTGGGTAAAGGAATTGTGGTTTATGGAAGGCTAAAGAAAGGCTCAGAGGGGCGACTAGCGGAAAATAATTCATAGGTTTGAATTTCGGCTATATCGATCCAAAGAGGGCCTAAATTCTCGATTAGGAAAATGACATAGTGATCAAGCAAGTGGACGTGTGATTTCTCTATCGGATTTTACTTCTCCCTTGTGTCATTTCTCAAATGTTTATTTCATATAAGGCTTTAGGCTATATTCTCACAGGATTTGTAGAATAAGTACTCTAGCCAAGATTTGAAACTTATCGCTAACAATCATAGATACTCATGTAATATATTTATAGATAGATGCAAAGATTATTACCTACATATTAACCTAAGTTTCTAACAATTATTACGATGCAAAAGCTACATTGAGACTTCTAGATTGTTAAGAGCTTAGAGAAAGAAAACAATAACAATATTCTTAAGTGTATAACATAAACTTATTTATTTATATTTTTGAAATTTTTAACTTGAAAACAAATGCATATTATACATATCTATATCCTAACAGATGCCTTAATTACACGTGTTTCTATGCCCCCAAACAAAGAAGCATGCTTTGTCCTCAAAGCATTTAAATAAAGAGGGTAGAAAAATACCATGGAAACGCGTGAAATTCTGGAACATCTGCAAAACAAGGTTAGAACATACTAATATAGGAAATAAAAATATTGACGCAACTCTATAAGAGTTCCACCCATTATGGGGTTAACAGAATTAAATTGCTTGGGACATAAGCAGACAATAACAAACTAAAACTTACCTTATCTCCCGCTTAAGCATCCTCATCCTCATCAAAGAGATGAGGTTCCTTCGCATCCTGCCAGGCCATTATAACTTACCAAGCTTGCCGCCATTTATCATCTACTAATGCTAGCCTGTTAAGTGTTATTATGTCCGATGGGATGTACTGGCGACAAATGAGGTTTTGCCGCCATCCCGCCAAGTCATAATTATGAATGAGCAAACCACCCAATTGGTGGGTCTCATGACTTCAACCCTTTTCCAATCTATGAATTGGGCAACGTAATCACGTAAACAACTACGCATGATGCGGCTTACCAAAACATGCATAAGAAGATACTTACGCCTCATGCTTTGGGCTCTCTTAAGACTAGCGACTAAAACTCGGGGAATGTCATATCGGCGACGTCCCTCAGCTAAAGCGAGGAAAATGTCACCGCTAGCGATCTTGTTTGCGAATGAACCGCCATTCCCCAAAATATTTATCGGGATGAATAACATGGTGGTTCCTACATTTAGGGACGGAGGCTACCAAGGGCAATGCTATATCGCCTACGGTCCATTACTCTCGAAATACCCTCCCCATAATCTTGATGGAAATATGTATAATCATAAATGTATGCATTATCGGTCATATATCCCCATGTGTGAACAGGATCAGGTATTGGTAATCCCGAAACTAAAGCGACTACATTTTTATTGAATTCTAGTGTCATGTCATCGACTACGACGGAGAATTCTTGTTCTCCATCCTGATTACAATAGAATCTAATGTGGTCGTAGAAATAAGCAGTAAGCTGTGCTGAATATGGATCGTCATCACTTACCAGTAGATGGCGCCATCCTAACTGCAAGATCCTGTTTCGGAACCAATGTCCATAGGTCTCGGTTCCCAAACGTCTTCGAAAGACTGTTAAGGTATGACTATAGGAGATGTCATCTCAACTACTCCTTTGAACAGCTCAAAAATCCACGGAACAACCCTCGAGAAAATTGGAAATTTTCGTTTTCTGGAGGGCGGTAGCAGCGCTTCCACTCGAAGCGCAGCGCGCTTCGGGTGTTTTGTAGTTACAGTGTTTGGGCGTGAGTCGCGCTCAACTTGGGCACGGGTCACGCTCTGAGTAAAATTTCTGGTAGTGTCTAGCGCAGGTGCGCTCGTAATTGCTGAAACAGAAGTTTACAAGGAAAAAGAAGGAAAAGCTTGGAGTGAAAGGTGAGAGATGATGGTGGGGTGTAGGGTGGGGTTGTGAGTGTAGAATGAAGTTAGTTTAAATAGGTTCTGAGCTTCCAAAATGAATCGGCAAGTTGCCAAATTGTTTTAAGGCAATTTACGGAAATAGAAAAATTCCAAACCCGAAAACGGAAACAAACCATATTCTTGATTTTCTAACAACCTTTGTATCTTTTATACTGGATTTAGAATAGTAACTGCTAAACTCTCCTAGGTTTCATGCTACCACCACACATAATCATAGATATGCCGATATCGGCCAAATTCTCAACCTTTACTCCAAGACAACCTTACGAGGAAGATGATCATATAACGAATTATGCTCGGTATAAATATTACCACCCCCAAACAATTCGGGAAGGTGGGATTAATGATAAAAACAAGCACAATTTGAAAATAACCAATTATATTAAAACTAAAACTTAAATCCAAACAACATAAAACAAACACATTAATTTTGAAATTTAACAACTGAATTAAAATCCAACTAATAAAATAATAAAAACAATGAAATAACAGCGAACACAAACTAATGGTGAACACCTAGCCATGTGATGAAGATGGACCCTGAGATGGAGATTGGTCCTGGGATGGAGAATGGATTGAGCCATCTGTCCTTCGGCGACGACGCTCATGCCTCTCAGACTTGTCTGAGCTAGAATCCTCCAAGGTTGGCATGCGACGTAGCATCTCTATTTGAAGCAAGCACTGTGCTTCCATCTCAGCCTTTAGTACTATATAGTGGTCCTTTTGGCGCTGGTGCATAGTCTCCATGTTAGACAAGATATCTTCGACCCCCTTTCGAAAGCATTTCAACTCTCGTCGAGAAGGTTCGTTTGTTTATTCGAACTACAACTGTCTATCTCGGATATCTTCACAAATACCATAAACGCAACGCAAGCCAGTTTGCAATACTTGCATGCGTTCTAAATTAGAATTATAACTATCTAATGCATCGTCATTCAGACATGTCATATCCTCCCTTTCATCCTCCGACTCAACCACATTTCCTTCAGACAATGGCCAAGTCTCTTGGATGCAATCCGTATAAATACTTGCATTAGAATGCAATTTGATCTTAATAGGAGCAGATTTTGCGACAGCTCTAAATGAGAGCATGATCTTAGTGATCAATACCGGAAGAGGCGCCATGCTCTTTCCCACTCCTCTAGTCACATTAAAAATTAAATCGAGGATGCAGAAATTATACTTATTCGTTTGCAAAATCCAGAGAACGTGTAGACATTGCAGACCGATGTCACTGACTTTGTCTTTCCCGAGGACGTTCCTACCAATCTACTGAGCTACAGCCAGTTGATTGGTTCTCAGGGTTGCCTGGCGAATGCAATGAGAACTCGTATTGTATTCACCCTCCACGGCAGTATCTTTCATCAAAGCAGGAACTCCAGTATACTGGGATTCCTGAATGGTCGTTTCTAGGTTGCTTTCAGGCGTAATTCTTAACAGCTCAGCCAACAACTGTCTCGTTACTTCCCTCCTCATTCCTGCTACCTTAATGAAAATCCTAGCCCCTTCCAAATCTCGCTTCTTATAAAACTGTTCTACCAAATTGTAGTGATAGAATTCCTTAGTCGAGTACCACAGTCCATTCCAATTTCTCCTAATCATCTCCGCGTCGTAAAATGGCGCGGGTCGTCGTAAAAAACGCTGCGTCTCAAGACAATTCTTCGTCGTAGCGCCATTGAAGTTTTTGAAACAACCAATGGTTTTGTAGACGGTGGAGGAGGCGAGTTTGATGTAAAACAACTAAAAACAATGGTGGTGGCGATGGTGGGTATGGTGGCAGGTTGAAGCTTGAATTGGTGGCTGTTTTAGGAGTTTTAAAATTGTTGGGGTTGGTGGTAGTAATGGTTTGGAGAAGATTTCATTTTGGTTTAACTGCTTGGCGTGGGTGTAGTTAAGTTTTCTTTCCTTTTTTTTTTTTTTTTTTTTTTTAGGTTGAAAACTTTGTTAATGGCGGTGGTGGGATTAGAACGTTTGGGAAGGATGGGGGTGCAGTCTTGTTGCCGCTCTTGGTATGAAGTTTGGGCCCAAGCCCAATTTGAATTCCGAACTTTTTTCGGTATTTCGCGCAATTTCAAATTTAATTTGCCGCTTCGTTACTGGTCCGATTTTGGCGAATGAGTTATGGAAATGATCAGTAGAGAATTTCCAATCCAATGATCCATAAAACACTCAATTCCAACCATGGGTGATATATAAGAAGGTGGAAAAATGCCTCAAAGTGCGTGTGTGACGTAAGTTATGCGAACGAAGGAAATTTAAGTTTAGATAATGTCAACCCAAATGAACTATAACTAATGGGCCTAAGCAACACAAATGGAAAGTTCGAGCAATCTGGATGAACTATAACTAATGGGCCACCCCCAAACAAATTTTTAAACACAAAATTTGTTTTAAACGTGGGTCGTTTAAAGTCAGATTCCCAAGACTTGTTGGATTGCTATTTCTATGATTTTAGATTTTTTTTTTATTTTTATTTTTATATATATATTTTTTATTAGTTTATTATAAGAAAAATGAAAAACAATAAATACATAATTCACCCCATAGAGGAACATGACTCAAAAACCGAGAAAACATGCAAAAGTGGAAAACGTGAATTATGTTAACCGTGAACTTAGGATCCGATACTTACAGCCACACACTCCATAGGGAGGGCCCGGTTACCTGAATGATGCACTTACCACTATATGGAAGTGAAAGGAAGTACACCAAATGACAAAGGTTAATCCTCATAGACAGGGTCCTGTAAAAGGACTTTCTCTACATCAGGGGACAGAAGTTCGTGAAAATGTTTTAACCGTTGACCATTAACTTGAAAGGTACTGTTGTCCTTGGGATTTACCAAGGTGATTGCCCCGTAAGGGGTGACATCAGTAACCAGAAAAGGACCAGACCAACGGGTTTTTAGTTTCCCTGGGAAAATATGTAGACGGGAGTTGTAAAGCAAGACCTTTTGACCGACCACAAACTCTTTGCGCAAGATTTGCTTATCATGAACACGTTTCATGTTAGCTTTATAATCCTTCGCGAGATCGTAAGAATCGCTACGAATTTCTTCAAGCTCATTCAATTGCAATTTGCGTTTGACACCCGCTTCATCAATATTGAAGTTAATGCTTTTTATAGCCTACAGAGACCGCGGTGCTCTAATTCAATCCGCAAATGACATGGTTTCCCAAATACAAGTCTAAAGGGAGACATACCTATAGGAGTTTTGAAAGCCAGCCCTATATGCCCATAAGGCATCCGATAGACGCAACCGACCAGTCTTTTCCTATCGATTTTCTGATTGTTTCTAAAATCTTTTTTGATTTCCCTTTTAGAAACTTCTACTTGTCCGCTAGTTTGTAGATGATAAGGAGTTGCTACTTTGTGTGTAACTCCATACTTTTTCACTAGGGATGCAACAACTCTGTTGCAAAAATGTGTTCCACCATCACTAATGATGGCTTTAGGAATGCCAAACCGACAGAAAATATACTCCTTAATAAAAAAATACAACTGTCTTATGGTCATTGCTACGGCAAGCCATGGCCTCTATCCATTTAGACACATAGTCCACGGCAACTAGAATATAAATATAACCGTGGGAAACAGGGAAGGGACCCATGAAATCAATGCCCCAAATGTCAAAAATTTCTACTATCAAGATTGGATTTAATGGCATCATATTACGCTTCGTGATTCGCCCAAGTTGTTGGCAATGAATACACGTCTTGCAATGCACTTGGGCATCGTTAAAAAGAAATCCACATTGAAGAACTTTAGCGGCTATTTTCATTCCACTAAAATGGCCACCACACTCTTTGTCATGGCAGAACGATAGAACTTCATTATATTCCCCACCGGGAATGCAACAACGAATAATCGATCCGCGACAATACTTAAAAAGGTAGGGCTCATCCCAAAGAGTATAATCTTAACTCGGCCAAGAACTTCTTACGTTCATTTCTTGACCAATTATAAGGCATAACATCAGCCGCTAAATAATTTACAATGTCAGATACCATGGTCTTTGAAAAAATAGCATACGATGCTCATCATCGGAAAGGAGTCCGGTATGGACTCGTAATCACTATTATCGCCGTTTGTAAGTCTAGATAAGTGGTCGGCAACCACGTTTTCAACCCTCTTTTGTCCTTTATTTCTAATGTGAACTCTTACGGGAGAAGGATCCATCGGATTAATCTGCTAGCATCCATCTTTGCAAGAAGGTACTTAAAAATTTTGATGGTCCGTAAAAAACTAAAGTTTTAGAACCAACCAAATAAGGATGAAACTTATCTAAAGCATAAAATGACAGCTAAGAATTCTTTTTGGTAGTTGAATAATTCCGTTGAGCATCATTTAAGGTTTTATTAGCATAATAAATAACGGTGGACTTATTATCTAGTTTACGTCCCCAAGACAAAGACCAACTCGCATAATCACTAACATCACACATGAGTTCGAAGGTTTAGACCAATCGGGAGGTCAGTATAATTGGTGCAGAGGTTAGGGTGGCTTTTAAAGTTTCAAAAGCCTGCTTACGTTAAAATTAAAATCAAAGATTGCATCCTTCAAAAGCAGATTAGTTAAAGGCCTAGCTATTTTCGAGAAATCTTTAATAAAATGCCTATAAAACTTGCATGGCCTAGAAAGTCTCTAATATCACCGGACGATCCATGGTTTAGGTAGAGTCGGTATCTTATCTAGTTTGGCCTTATCTACTTCGATGCCATCACTAGATACAATGTGACCTAGTACTATGCCCTTTTCACCATGAAATGACACTTTTCCCGGTTTAAAACGAGGCTCTTTTCTTCACACCGCGTCAAAACCTTAGACAAGGTTAGACAAGCGATCTGTGAAGGAGTCTCCATAGATAGAAAAATCATCCATGAAAACTTCCATAAAGCTCTACCATGTTACTAAATATATGAAGCATACACCTCCGGAAGGTACCGGGGAGCATTACAAAGGCCAAAAGGCATTCGTTTATAGGCATACGTCCAAAAGGACATGTGAAGGTAGTCTTTTCTTGGTCATCAATATCAATAATAATCTGAAAATAGCCCGAGTAGCCATCCGTAAAACAATAAAAAGCATGACCGGCTAGGCGCTCGAAAGCATCCGATCTATAAAAGGTAAAGGAAAGTGATCCTTTGTGTCATAGCATTTAAACGTCTGTAATCAATACAGATTCTCCATTTCATAGGACCTTGTGTGACAACATAGTCACCCTTTCCGTTACGTACCATGGTAACTCCCGATTTCTTAGGAACTACATGAATGGGGCTTACCCATTCGCTATCAGAGATTGGGTATATGATACCCGCATCGAGTAATCGTAAGACTTCTTCCCTAACCACCTCTTTCATGGCAGGGTTCAGACGACGCTGAGGTTCGCGAGAAGTCTTCGCGTTATCCTCCAAATGGATGCGATGAGTGCAAACATTAGGGTCAATTCCCTTAATGTCGGCTAGGGACCAACCAATCGCAGACCGATGTTCCCTAATCACCCGGATTAAACGTGTCTCTTCACCCTTAGTTAACTGAGAAGATATAATTACCGGATGACTACCATCCGGATCAAGTTGAATATATTTTAACTCCGGGGGAAGAGGTTTAAGCACTGGGGTGGATGGAAAATCAATAGATGTTTCATCAGGGTCCCCATTTTGCATAATGAATACTTGCTTAGGTAGCAAGTCTTCATACTCAGTATATGGAGCAAACGAAGGGTCTACAATTGGTGTGGACTCAAGGATGGTGTTGACTTCCTCTAAGTAGGAGTCATTTACAAAATCTGAAGTTCCAAAAGAAAGGAATTTATACATATTGTTTTCGGGAAAAGTGTTGTTAAAATAATCTTGAGCTAAGCTCTCAATCATGCTAACCTCCCCATCTATAGACGATTCTGGTAACTGTTTCATCATTTTAAAAACATTTACTTCAACAGAAAGATGGCCAAAAGATAAAAACATTTTACCATCGCGGCAATTTATAAGCGCGTTTGCAGTTGCCAAGAAGGGGCGCCCTAAGATGATCGGTACAGAGTCGTTAGCGACTTCTGTATCGAGGATAACAAAATCACTAGGATAGTAGAAATCCTGAACCTTAACAAGCACGTTTTCCACTACACCCTTAGGATACTTAATTGACCTGTCCGCTAACTGCAACGTTATTCTTGTAAGTTGCATTTCCTGTAGACCTATTTGTTTATACAAATAATACGGGAGTAAGTTAACACTCGCCCCCAGGTCTAATAAAGTGGTCGTCGTGTGGGAATCTCCTAAGGTGCATTTTCTGATGGATCGACCAGGGTCCTTGTACTTAACAATTCTATTATTTTCGGATAAAGTTGGGAACCATTCAGTTAGAAAGGCGTCTTTAGGTATGTTGGTCTTACGCCTAGTAGTGCACAACTCTTTAAGAAACTTAGCGTGGTTAGGTAGCTTTTTAATAGCTTCGAGAAAAGGAAGGTTTATCGTTAGATTCTTGAAAACGTTCCTAATCTCCTCAAAGTTTGTATCCCTGGTTAGCATGGCTAATTTCTAAGGGAACGGTGGTTTCGCTCTATATTTCGCGTATGGCTCGACTTGATGTGTAACCTTGTCTTTTTGTTTCTTAGTTTGTTGTTTAAATGGTACCTCTACAGTGGTAGGCTCTTCAGTTTCTATTTCGGTATCTAGTTCGATATCCGGTGTAGGGAATACTGATGAGGTAACTATAGGCATAGTTACTTTGTTATCAACCACTCTTCCAGAATGGAGAGTGGTGATGGCATTTAGGTCACCTACGATTGTAGTTTCCGTACTAGTATCACCATTTACTTCAAAGGTCGTGGTTTGCTATTTTAGGGTTTGGTATAAACATTCCGGAAACACGCCTTTTGGTTGGGTTTTCTCTTGGGCTAATTGTTGTATGCCCTGATTTATGGATTGTAAGATCTGTTGGTTTGATTGAGTCATTGTTTGGAAAAGTTGTTGGGTAACCTATATAAAGGCGTCGATACGATCCGGTTGTGTAGGTGTAGTAGTCACAGGTGGTGCGACTGGAACTATCTCACGTTGATTATTTATGGGTGGGTTGTGATAGTTACTATTGTTAACCGGAACGATACCTCTATTGGTATTATAACTATTATAATTACCCTGACCTTGTCGTGGTTGCGCTTGGTTGTTATAATTATTATAATTCCCCGACCTTGTCCTTGTCTAGGTGGAGCTTGGTTATAATTGTTTGCTTGCCTAACATTTTGGTTATTAAACCCTGGAGGTGTAACTTGTTGATTGTTTCGCCAACTAAAGTTGGGATGTTGTCTCCATGGGGCATTAGGAATAGGATAGATATTAATGGAGCAAACATTATCTTGCTCTAATTGTTGTTGTTCATAGGCGAGAGGACAATAGAGTCGGGGGTGCTCGGGACTCAAACGAAATTACATGGGTTGGAGTTTACATTCATGACGGGGATAGGCTTTTGTTGAACAGAAATAGCCTCAACCTTTTTAGTTAGAGATTCGATTAAATTTTTAAGTTCTGGATCGGGTTTCATTTCAAACATACCGTGGCCTTAATCATTGTTGAAGAAGAAGCGAGAGCGGGGGATATCATCACTACCCCCAATTATTATTGCGTTTAGTTTGATCTTCTAAAATTTGTAAGCCTCAGGCTCCTTTACTTAGGAAACTACCCCATTCATTATGTCAAGGACTTCTTTATGGTGGTGTAGAAGTCCTTTGAAAAGGCAACGAACTAACGTGTCTTTTGCTAGGTTATGGTGTGGACACTCTATAAGCAGATCGGTGAAACGATTCCAAGCCTCTAAAATGATTCATGAGGATTCTCGCCGAAAAAATGAATCTTGGAAAGCATCTCATCCGTCTTTAGGGGTGGGTAAAAATGTTCCATAAACAGTGAACACGTTTAGCCCACGAGTCCACGAGTTAGCGCCAGGCGCTTAACCAAGACAACGCCTTATCGGCTAAAGTGAAGGGAAATACCCTCGGTTTAATTTGTTCGCACCAATCGTAGGATGATGGAATGTTGTAAGGACTTGTTCAATCCTACGCATGTGTTGATAAGGTTTTTCATGGTTTAAACCATGGAAAACGGGTAACAAATTAAATATGTTTGGGGGAATTCGAAAATCCCCCACTGGGTCTGCTAGAACGATGCAAGATTTAGGGCTATCGCTCAAGGCTTTGTAAAAGTCGGAGAGAGAGAGTCTCTTTCTTCACCATTATGTCAGGTGTGGTGGGTGGGATAATAGCTAGAGGTGTAGTGATTGATATACTCGATAGACTTGTTTGTTGACGTTGACGGTTAATTACGTTCGGTGTTTTTCTCCGACCAGACCTTAATCTCATGCAAGTCTAAGTCTAAACACGACAACCCTCCAAACAATCTTGATATATTAGTATAAACCTCTAACTGGAGATGCGAGGTATGGAAGAAAGGAATACCTGATTGCGTCCTTGCTTCGCTTATGAATAGCATCTTGTTTACGCGTGTTCGGCCAGGTATATAACAAGTTAGAACACTGAAAAACTTAAAAACTTGAAGTTCAAACAAACAAACCCGCGTGGAAATTCGGCAAAATTCACTTAGAGTGGCCGGCTCACTTTCACGCGCTCTTCGCTCCGTGTAACTTCAAGTTACAGTGTTTTAGGGCGGGTCGCGCTCGATTTGGGCGCGGGTCGCGCTCAAGGTTCCAGGCGTTTGAGCGCAGGTGCGCTCCGTTTGGAGGTCGCGCTTAGCGTAATTTTTCGCAGAACTTTTCAATGCTGAAACGGACAACCACAGTATGAATCAAACAAGGGTGGGTGGGTTTAATGGGACTTAAAAATGACTAATTATACTATGAAAACAATGCTAAAGGTAACTAAGATGGCAGCGGCGCCATTTGATAAAGATAAAAATGATAAAGTTTACCTACGAAATGAACGATGAAACTCAAGACGTAAGTAAACTAAAACTTATTACTAGCTTAATTTATCAAGTTTTCTACTCTCAATTCTATCGAAATAGAGTGGAGTAACAAATTCGTTCCACTCCTAGTTCTCTAGCATGGAATGTTTTCTAGTCAAATTAATCCCCCTTAAGTCTAATGAGAGGTTTACGAGGGGAATTCTATACTACGAGGTGGATTCAATTAACAAGTTACGAATAACGAAATGAGAGGCAACTAAGGGTTTTAATCTAGATAAAGAATTAAAGGGAATTGAATCCACCTTAACTCGACTTAATCCTACTAACAAAGACTCGTCGTGATTTAAATTAAATGTTTCGCATATCAAAATAGTAATTATAATCCCTAATTATACATGGCATTTCTACAAATTCATAACTAGCATGTGAGCGATTAAACTCATTCTCATGGTGAATTAATCGTTTCTAGAGTGGAATAATTATCACGACGATTTCTAAGTTTAACAAAGATCAAGCGTCATCAAGGCTTCTTCAACCCCTCTAATGGAGGTTTAGCCTTGATTCATACTACTATCATTCCCCATTGATTTAAAACTAGATATCATATAAAAATTCTATTCTTATGCAATTTATCTAAACAATGATTGAATCTCAGGTAATAACTAGGAAATGAATAACAAGTAATAAAGGAATTTAGATCTAAACAATTGTAAATGACAAAAATCGAAATTGACAAACTCACTATTTTATTTATCAAACTAATGAAGAACAATGATTCTAAGAGTTTAATCTAAAACAAGAATTGAATTTAAACTAAACTTAATTTTATTTAATGAAAACTAGATCTAGAATTATCTATTGTTTTAGGTCTAACTAGCTACCATTAACAAAGACCTAAGCTTTTGTTTTTATATGTTTCAGATCCAAAAATCGTGCATGGGCTTGGATCCATGTTTTGGGCTAGAGAATCAGGCCCAAAACCCAATACTTTCAGTCCAAAAAAGCCTCTTAAGCTGCAGTTGGCTTCGACAGACTTTTCGTCCACTTCTGCTCCTCTGATTAGGCCAAGGCTTGGACCATTGGAAAGCTCTTTCAGAGCCGGTCGTTTTGACATAAGGTAGATCCACTTCCGAGGTCTGAGTCCAAAGATACGGCCTTCGGAAGTTCTGCTGACTTGTGTGCTGTTTCTGCCCGCGTTGACTTTGACTTTTCAGCTTTTACCGGGCTTGAGAAAGGCTTTGTCTTCTTGAATCTTAGCCTTTAATCACAGAACTCCTTAGCAACCAACCATTGCTCCTTTATCTCATCAAAGTGGCACATTTCTGTACATAATTGACTTTGAAGCCTGTAACGCATAAAAACACGTAATCAATATTAACTCTTAATTATTACTCACATAATTGGTCTAAAAGTATGACTGTTACAGGGTTAAAACTACACTTTTGGGCTCTTATCAACATGACACAAGGAAAACAAGTTGTGAGGGTGCAGAGAAATATGCACCAAAATGTAGCAAGGATGTGTATGCACGGTCGATCGAATCATGTCAGATTACCAAGATAATTAATGAGGTGGTCAAAATAATAGAAAAGACGGAGGAAGGTTTTACATGGTAGTTAGACCTACTCGTAAATTCTGAGTTGATGTATCCGTCCTAAAAAATGTACAAAGAATCGAATGTATCTTGTTGCGTGCTCGACATGTGGTATGTCTGTCTAAGTAGCGTGCACGACTTGCTATGAGCACAATGAGTCGAGATTGATTTGATTTTGTGAGGTATTGATTTTTTTAATTTTTATATGGGTGTGATTTTTTTTATGTTTATGATAAGGAAAAATACAAGTAATACATACAATAATTAAATAAGGAACTTCTCCATTTAATACGTGAACCGTACAAATGTGTGAGAATTATTTAACACACCACCATAATATGCAAACAACAAAAAAGTAAAGAGGAACGTTACATAGATCTAAACAAGTTGAAGGATGTTATGCATGATCAATAGAATGACAATGATAAACATCGTTATTAGGAAGACCTTGAAAGCAGCATCACAGTCCTCTTTCTCAATTTTTTCGATCTGATTCATAATGTGTTAGAAGAGTAGAGTGTGGAAGAAATTAGTGGAGAGGATGTAGAGAATGGAATGAGTGAAGTAGTGAGGAGGGGAAGAATTTATAGGAAAAATTATCTGACCGTTTGGATAATAATGGGGAAGAAAACCGTTGGCTTAATGGGGAATCAGAACGTTAAAGTTGGACCTACTTTTGGAATCAGTCTGTTGGGCTGTCTTATTAGGCCCAATACATAATGCTACAGAATAGTACATTAATGGAAATAAAACAATATTCTTAACGTAGATAAGTTCTCATTTAATACGTCCTAAGTTACAAAATTGTGAGAAATCAATTACCACATAATTTTACATGAATAAAAGGCAAAGCTGAAAGGACCAAATGACAAAAGTCATTATTAACCAGAAGAATTAAAATAGTTACTATGAATCCTCAGGGTTAGTTGAAGATGAGCCAGGATGACCACGACGACGCTGTCGACGAGTGCCCAAGGTGGCTAGCTGACTCTGAATATCCTCGAGAGACTATAACACTTGACCCTGAGCCACATTGTATCCGCGATTCGTTTTAACTCCAAACGGGACAAGTGAGCTACCAAAATGAGCGGAATTAAAATTTCCATCTAATGTTATATAGCCAGCTTACCATAAAACAAGTTTTGGACAAAGGAATGAGGTGGAAGTAGAAATCGCAAAACGTTAAGGGGTTGAGTCCTGTGAAAACAGAACTCAACCCTTATTTTTTATTTTTTTATTGTTTTTTTTTTCAAAGGATATAGACAAATGTACAAAGCAAGAGTAACGTGTTTGCAACACTGGATGGCCACATGACTTTCCATGTTGATGCCTAGGCAACTGTCATGTCAGCGTTGGAGAGAACTCAATACAGCAAGACTGTGGCTTAACCTTTATATGTCGGGGCTTAGGGTGTAGGACAGTACCATGCATCCTTGACCGTGCAAGGGTTGCAACGGTCTAATAATATTTCCCTTATTACATATGGTATAGCCTCAAACCGCCCCAAAAAGAAATCAAATAGCAAATAGCTAGGGGTTGGTCTAGTGGAATCCATTGCCTGCGACCCAAGTAGGCAACATCCGATGTTTGAACACGAATCTTGTTGGGCACTGCGGTAGTGCTAAAAGGAAATGGAAAAGACACGAATATATACATGGTGATTCTTTTAACGTCAGATCCTCAAGACGATAATAAGTCTTTTAACGTCAGGACCTCAAGACGAAAATGAGTCTTTTAACATCAGATCCTCAAGACGATGATGAGTCTTTTAACGTCAGATCTTCGAGACGATTCCCAACCCATGGGAGCAACTACACAGTGATGAAGTCTATCCTACTCAGCTGGTGTCAGGCAAAAATATACCCTATACTGGCAAGTATCGGATAGTGTTTGAAAACCTGGACAGAAAGGTGTTTGACAACGCATACACCACCCCATCCGTCGGGCACGTCTCTTATGAGCCAAAGTACTACGACCATTACCTATTCGTGAGGAGTGAGACTTACACCAAATGATTAGCTGAAGTTCGTGAGGAAGAGAGTAGAAAAGGAAGGAAGGGAAACTTTTGGTACCCATTGTTTACCAAAAGGCACGTTTGCTCGAATATCAGAAGACATTTATACTCAGTTCTAAAGTAGAGTTGATGTGGACAATGGTTCGGTGCTTGCAACCACACACTCTAAGAGATTTGAGAGAAGAAAAAAAAAGAGGGCCCGACTATATACCCAAATGGTGTACTTCCTGTTTTGACCCCCACCTACATTGCAAACGTCCATTAGTAGGGGTCTCCACTTTATTCGTTTAATAGATAAGACTAAGGCCCAATTTGCAATACCATGGATCAATGTACAGGCACATTAACTCATGTGTCTAAGGCTGAACCTTAGCCACATGGCTTGCCACTAACGTATATTAATTTATGTTCAGATTCGTTTCTTATCAAATAGATAATTATCAGTTGTGAGTTATATTCAATTACAATTACTTAAGCTACAAGAATACTTGAGCTACAAGGAGTCTCTACTCTACCTATATAAATACAAAACTACTTTTCATAAAGAACTACGTTATTGAGACTTGATCCCATCGATAATTTGGGTACGTAGGCAACCAAAAGGTATAGTCTCATCATTTTCTCGATCACCATCGCTTTACCCATTACTTTTCTACGTTCTTCATATCTTTCGTCACCACTTAGTGTTTTGATCATATTTGGTCGAAACATAATTAGCGCCGTCTGCGGTTCTTATTCAACACCATCGATCACGTTCTGCAAAAGTTATGATGCATACTTGAAAAGCTCAAGGTCCCGATGCAACTATTGACGATCATCATGAACATGATGGTCAATGTCAACTTGGTGATAACAGACTAATCCCTCCTAATACTGCCGTTCCAGCAATGCGCCAAATTATTTAGTGCGAGGTTATTATCTCTGATGATTCTCCATCATCTGATGCGGATAATGTCAGTCAACTGTCTCGCGAAGCACTTCTTAAAAAGTTCAAGAGTGTCCGCAAACAGAATAACTACTACAAGTGTCGTTTCAAACGACCTATTCCACTAATTGATGATGTTGTATCTGTCACATCACAACGTAACACACGCCAATGACACAACGGTGTGTGGGATTATTTAAGTGGTGAGGATAAGATTCACGATATTCGCAACAACCATCAATGAGTTCTAAATAATGGGCACAGAATTCCCCGACCTCTGCCAAGAAACAACCAACCACTCGGTTACATTCTCGGTAGACAAGGTACTGCTAATAACCGTCCGACTACACCCCAAGGTCCTACAGATTATTGGCAAGTCCCGAGGAATTCGGGTGGCAAACAGAATAATGGTCGCACTCATAATCAGAACCATCAGTATGGGGATACACTTCAGCGATGCGATTCTTATCATTCCGAACAATATCGTACTGAAGGCCCAATGTACCGACCACATTCATCTCGACACAGTCACAATGAATCTTCATCATTTTCTTCTCGTTCCGTTCGTTCCCATAGGCATCATCGCGACTATGATTATGAGCCAACTGATATGGATCTGATGACTCCTTAACGTGTCAGAGAAATTATTAAAAAAGCTCTTCTTGATAGTGATCTTTTTGAATCGACACTAGAGAATCTTGCAGTTGAAGATGGTATTTTGGACAAATTTTCTCTTGCCGTCCAACGGATGACTCATAACAAAGATTTCAAACAACCAGAGTTTAATCAATATGATGATGTCGAGGGCTTCCTTATGCTTCGTGTGATTAATTTCACGAACAAATTGGTTTTATCGGGAGGTGATGATACTTTGAAATGCAAACTTTTCCCTTCTACATTAAAAGGGGAAGCGTTGGTATGGTTTAGCGAATTACCCTCGCGATCTATTCATCAGTTCAAGGATTTAACCGAAAAGTTTTCGAAGCATTTTCATCATAATCTAAAACGTCCAAATGGTGTCCAAGTTCTTTTCAACATCAAGCAACAACGTGATGAAACTCTCCGTAGTTTTGTTACTCATTTCTGCCAAGCTACAGCTGAGATTTCCGAGCAGTCTGATCTAATGGTGGTCTACGCTTTTAAAGAAGCTATCTTGTTTGATAAAGACGGGTTGTACAACTCTCTTGTTCGGGACATTCCATCTTCGATGTGCATTTTATCAATGAGTTCAACAATTTATCAATGTTGAGGATGACACGGTTGCTCGAACTTCTCAGGACAATGATAATAAAGGAAAGGATTTCAATGATCAGCAAAACAAATAGAAGAATCCAACTTTTGAGCAACAACAAACCGGTTAGAAGCCTCCTTATAAGAAAGAAAACACCACGAGTAGGATTGGAAAGCCTTTTAATGATTTTGAATTAACTCCGCTTAATACTAAGTATGTGGTAGTTTACGACAAAATCAAGGATAAAGGTTTGCTCACTCCACCGTTTCCCCTACGCGACGACACTAAAACAACTCACGATAAATCTTTATGGTGCAAATTTCATAATGATTATGGTCATGAGACTGAGAACTGTAGGTCTTTGAGGGGAAGAATTAAAAAGCTTGTGCAGAATGGGAAGCTTGATCAATATGTGCAAAAAAAGTGACAACTCAAGCTTTAACTGTTACAAAACACAATGTCATTAAGGTTTGACATGCCATCATTGATTCATTGTCCAATACTCAGCGGAAAAATGCTCGTCGTTATAAAGTCAAATATCTTTCTAATTTTTACGAATTCAACGGGATCAATTTTGTGGAAGGTTTTCGCACAGAGACTATTGAAGACGAACCATTGTGCTTCACTGACCAAGACCTAATGGGAGTGTATGTTCCTCATTATGATGCTGTCGTGATAACTGTGTATATCAACTATATGTGCATACAACGTATAATGATCGACACTAGTAGTTCAGCTAGCGTCATATTTTATGGGTGTTATTGCAGTATTCCTTTTATTGATAACTTGGTCACTCCTGAAAATACGCCTATCGTTGGTTTTGATGGTACCACTACTCATTGCGTTGGGAAGGTTTCTCTCCCGATCACTCTTATAAAGAAGGAAGTCAATATTGATTTTCTATTGATAAATTGTAAATCCTCTTATAATGTCATCCTTGGTCGCGATTGGATTCATTATATGGAAAGCTGTCGTCTCAACATATTATCAAACCATCAAGTTCCCTTTCAAAGGTAAAGTCTGCAAAGTGCGTAGCAATCAACTTGCATCTCTAATTTGCCACGACAATGTTCTCGATGATTATAAGAAGTATGAAGTTGTTGGACGAACTATTCTTAGTTCCAACGCCATCAAATAGCAATTACAGCATCCGGGTCCTTCCGTCTACTCTGCCAATAGAAATGTTGAAGGACCCCCGACTGTCGATCCACTTTTAGAAGTTCAATTGGCCAACTCCCTGAAGAAACAACTTTTATTTTAGCCGAACTTCCAGAAGCGGAGAGACAAGAGCTTATTTTGTTATTGAGGAAGAATAGTCATGTTTTTGCTTGGCGAATAGAGCAAATGCCTAGTACAGATCCTTCTGTGGCTTGTCATAAACTTGACATTGATCCTAATGCAAAGCCACTTAGACAAAAGCCCCAAAGGATGGCCCCCGATAGAAAGATGAAAGTGAAAGAAGAAATTGATCGTCTCTTGTTTGTTAATTTTATAAGGCCTGTGACTTATCCAACATGGTTGTTGAAGGTAGTCACAGTGCCTAAAAAGAACGACAAATTACATGTTTGTATCAATTTCATGAATCTCAATAAAGCATGTCTGATTCATCCGTATCCGTTACCTCGTATATCTGAAATGGTTGATGCCACATCTGGTTTTCAGCATTTCTCTTTTTTGGATGCTTATTCTGGTTATCATCAGATTCCGTTATTCATTGAGGACCAAGAGTTCATTGCATTCATTACAGACCAAGGAATTTACTATTACCAAGTAATTCCTTTCAGTCTGAAAAACGCTAGAGCCATGATAATAGTAAAAATAGAAGTTTACTCCTGCTTAACTAATTATACTAGGCAGAAGTAAAAGATATTTTCTACTTAATGATGAAAGTTTCTACTCTCGATTATCTTATAATAAAACAGGAGTCAGAATTCGTTCCACTCCTAGTTGTTTAGATGTAAAGTTTTGATAGTTTTAAGAATTCTAACAATATCAATGATAGTAATGGATTTGTAATTATACTAATATGGTGATTGAACTAATTAAGATGTTCTAACTTATACTATGACGACAATTAAATACTAAGATGTGAATATGGAGAAGGAATTAGGGGGATTTGATTCCACCTTGATTGATTCCTAATATGCTAGTGTAGATTATTGCAATCCTAACCAATAAAGATTAATTATTTGGTCCCTAACTATTCATAACATCTCTAACCAAATAATAATCAGCATGAAAGGAAGTTTAACCCATTCTCATGGTGAATAAACTAACATCTAGAGTGAAACTCTTGAATAAGTAATAATTCTAACTAACACATCAAGTCTTCATCATAGCTTCATCAAACCCCTCTAATGGAGGTTTAGCTCAGATTCATCAGACTATCCTTAATAGAATGAGAAGAAGACATCATTGAAAAAATATAAAAACTTGGCTTTATTAATCTAATAGAAGAGAGTCTAAGAATTAAAACTATATTAAAAAAGTACTGAATAATTAACTAAGTCTAATCTAGGATATATAAGAGTTTGGTCATAGTCCTTTTTATATAGGAGAGGGCTAGGTCTATAAATTTGTGCATGGGCTTTGGAGCCATGTTTTGGGCCATTAAATCGAGCCCAAAACCTCATTACTTAAGTCCAAAAAGGGTTTCTCTACTGGAAATTACTGCAACAGACTTTTTGTCAATGTTTACTCTTCTGATTAGATAAAGGCCTAAACCATTAGAAAGCTCTTTCCGAGCCGGTCGTTTTGACATATAGTAGGCCCAATTCCGAGGTCTGAGTCCAAAGATACAACCAACGGAAATTCTGTTAACTTTTATAGCGCTATTTTTGCCCGCGTTGACTTTGACTTTTACACTTTGACTGGGCTTTAACAAAGCTTTTTATCCTTGAAACTTGGGATTTAACCATAAAACTTCTTAGCAACCAATCTTTTCTCATTTCTCTTGCAAAAGGGACATATTTCTTCACATATTTTACTCCAATGTCTTAAATACACAAAAGTACGTAAACGGTACTAACTATTATTTAATAATCATATAATTGGTCTAAATGTAATATTATTAAGAGGTTAAAACTATAGTTTTGGGCTCTTATCAAATCACCCCCAAACAATATTTTGCTTGTCCTCAAGCAAATATGATAAATTAAAATAAGTGACCAAAAGTGGAGTTCTAACTAATCTCGTTTCGCCGAGTGCGTTTGCATTGACCATATGCAACAAGGCCTTAAACTACTAGGAATTCCCTAGTGGACGAGTTGTAGCCTCGTGAGAGTTTTCCAGAGAAGGTACGCACAAACTTCATCTATACTACAACGACTAAGAAATAAAATTACTGTTTCCTTATTTATTTTCAGATATATATATATCTCACTAGCAATGAATACAAAATAATCAATTCGAAACCTAAGCTAATATGTGCATAATAATCAATCATCTATGGATAAACATATATATATATATATATATATATATATATATATATATATATATATATATATATATATATATATATATATATATATATATATGAATATATATATATATATATAAATGAAATGAAATGCAATAACAGGTCCGTTTATGAAACTTTGGAATAACGTCCTTAAGTAGGTCCTTACATAAATGTCAAGACAAAAACACTCTGATTTTTCTACTCAAGTTTCGCTCACTTTAGTGTGTAGTGGGGGCACACTTTACCTTACAATCTCAATGACGTAGAATTAAGCCGAAGTCGATCAAACACATCTGCCACTTACTATCACACTAATCTATTCCTAATTGAGCTAGTGGTCTTTATTAGGTGTTGTGGGGATTAGGAGATGGTTTAAGAAGGAAGGAAATGGATATTCAAAAGGACAAGTCTGAGATAATAGAGTCTTCATATTATGTAATAGAGAAAATTAAACCTTGTTCTTACTTTGCTTCTACACTTTGTTTCTATCCTTAGTCATTTTTTTCTTTTTCTTTGGCTTTTGACTCCTTCGATTATGTTTTTGGAGTTCTAACTTTTTATTTATTTATTTATTCTTTTCTTTTCTTTGGATGGAAACTTTCTTTTCTTTTCTTATTTGAAGCAACTAACAAATTCTTGGTTCCACAGGTCTTTCTTTTTTCTTTTCTTCATTTCATCTTTATTCTCAGACTCATTCAAAAATGGGTAGGCTGATTTTATTTTTATTTTGTTTTTATAAAAGGATAAAGGATTATGGTTTATGAAAATGTTAAAGAAAGGCTCAGAGGGGCGACTAGCGAAAAATAATTTCATATAGTTTTAAATTTCTGGCTATATTGATCCAAAAAAGGCCTAAATTCTCGCTTAGGATATGGTATCGTGATCAAGCAAGTGGACGTGTGATTTCTCTATTTGGAATTTACTTATCCCTTGTGTCATTACTCGGATATTTCACTCATAAGGCTTTTAGGCTATATACTTACATGATTTGTAGAATAAGTACTCTAGCCTAGATTTCAGAAACTTACTGCCAATACAAACATAGATGCTCATGCAATATATTTATGGAAAGATGCAATGATTATTACCTACATATTAACCTACATTTCTAAAAACTATTCTAATTTAAGAGCTAATGTGAAACTTCTAGACTATTATCATCATAGAAAATGAAACAATACCAATATTCCTAAGTGTATAGCATAAACTGTTTATTTATATTTTTGAATTTTTTACTAGAAAACAAGTGAATATTATACATATCTATATCCTAATAGGTGCCTTAAATTACGCATGTTTCTATGCCACCCCCAAACAAAAACATGCTTTGTCCTCAAAGTATAGAAATAAGAAGGATAGAAATTACCATTGAAACGCGTGAAAATTTAAGAGCACCTGTAAAACAAATTTAAAACATACTAATATAGATAAATAAAAACAGACGCAACTCTATATGAGTTCCACCCGTTATGGGGATAACAAGAATTAAATTGCTTGGGACATAAGCAGAGACTAACAGAAAGTAAAACTTACCTCATATCCTGCATTTAAGCGTTGTCGTCCTCTTTTATAAAGAAATTATGTTCCTTTGCATCCTGCCAAGCTATGATAATTTGCCAGGCCTCACGCCATTTATCATCTACCTTTGCTAATCTGTTAAGCGCCACTTGGTCGGATGGGGTGTAAGGGGTAACCCAATTAGGTTGTAGGCTCCACCCCCGCCAAGTCATTGCACGGAATGAGTGTATAATGCAATTGGTGGGTCTTACAATGTCAACCTCAACCCAATCCGTGAAACGGGTACAAAACTCAGGAAAGAAACATAGCATTATGCGGCAAACCAAGATAGGCATAAGAAGGTACTTTTGCCTCATACTATGGGCTCGTGCTAAACTAGACATTAAGGTCTGGGGAAGGTCATAGAGCATACGTCCCTCAGCTAGAGCAAGGAAGATATTACAAGTGGCGTCATTCGTAGAAGAAAAACACCATTCCCCTAAGATATTCAGCATGATAAAAAACATAACAGTGCCCACGTTAAGGGACAAGTTACCAAGGGCTACGTTATATTGCCCTTGGTCGTCTAGACGGAAAATTCATGCCCCATAGGTCTCATGCAAAAACTCATAGTTGTAGATCTACATATTATCTACAAAATAGCCCCATGAGTTTTGGATTTTAGTAGGCATAGAAAGTCCAATAGCAAAGGGCAACAAGAACTTGGTTAAGTCCATAGTTTCCTCATCAATGGTGACAGAGAACACTTGTTCTCCATCCGGTCGATAAAAGAACTTACAATGATCATAGAAATAAGTTGTAAGTGCAAGAGAATATAGTTCATCAGAGCTTACCATTAGAGGCTACCATCCTGCCTATATAATCAAGTCGCGGAACCAAGATCCATACGTGTCACTCGTGAACAAATCTTTGAAGGACTTCTCCGGTATGATTTGAGGAGATTTCATAGCAAACAAAGACACTCTAGAACTCCTTGAAGTAACCTCAGAAAACCCAAAAATAAATAAATAAATAAAAAATAATAGAACTTGTGCTGTGATGATGTGAAGGCGCGGGCGCGCTCTGAGTTTAGGCAAAATAGGGGCGTGCACGCTCCATATACTAGAAGTGCTCTGAAGTGAAAAATAAAATAAAAGTGAGAGGTGCAAAGTGAGAGGTGTTAAGTTGAGAGTGAACAATATATTTATAGAGGACTAGTTTCATAATCTAAGTTCCACAAGTTGCCCAAATTGTTAAGGCAAGATGATGGAAAAAGAAAATTTATAAATCCAAAATAGAAACAGACCAGATGCAGACTCCAAAATCAAACCAATAGCTTTTTGGCTGGAATTAAAATAGCAATCATCCAATTTCCACTCCTTGAGATTGCACCAAACAACACTAGCTAATTCTAGCTACACCAATTTAGCAACATGCTCACATAAACCATATTCTCACAATCTTGCAATATTCACTTCCAAAACAGGTGGATAGGGTAAAATACAATGCTAAACAAATAATGTCACCCCCAAACAAATCGGGAAAGTAGGATTCATGAAAAATAGATAGCATGCTTGGACAAAAATTTAAATTAACTTGAAATTCAAATAACAATTACTTACTTAAAAACAATTACATAATTCAATATTAACTACTTAACTAAACAACTAAGAATCCAATTCTACTAAAAATAGGGAGAAATACATCAAAACAACAATGCAACTAAATAACTAGGCACGAGATAAGGATGGGCCAGAGTCATCTGTCTTGCGTCGATGACGCTCATGCCTTTCAGTGTCATCAGAAGAAGAACCCTCATGAGGTGGCAAGCATTGTAGAACTTCTACTTGAAATTTTTGTTGTTGCTCCATAAATACATCCATGGCTTCCAAACGCTCATTATCATGCTGGACGAGAATCTCCATGTTAGCTTGGAGATCCTGGTGATTTCTATCTATCAACTGAATATTGTTCTGCAGATTAACTTGGTTACTGATAATGGTACCCTGCTTAGTATGAATAGCCTCATACTGGTTATGGAGAGTTCGCAGGCCACGATGAAGTAAAGAGAAACGGGTTATATCCGTAGTACCCCTTTCCAAACATCGACATCAAAACATGTGGTGTCTTCCTCATCTTCCTCATCTGATACTGTCTCAACACCCCTATCCTCAGGCAAACACCAATCCCTTCGAATACATTCCATATAAATCCGTGCATTTTCCTGCAACTTCAACATAACTCTATTAGTTTTCGGAACACATCCCCAATACATCATAATCTTTGTAATCAACGGGGAAGGGTGCAGTATATATACCAATTGATCTAATCTCACTTATCAAAAAGTTGAGGATGCAAAATTCATACCTCTTCTCCTGAAGGACCCAGAGAATGTGCAGACAACTCACATTGATGTCACTTGCTTTAGTGGTGGCAATCACATTCCTACCAACCTACTGAGCTACAGCCAGCTGGTTCTGTCTCAAAGACGCCTGACACACACAATGTGATTTCCTATTGTAAACCCCTTCCAAGACAGTCTCCTTCATCAAAGCCTTGATTCCACCAAACTGAGATTCCTGCATTGTGAGTATGAGGTCTCTTTCATTAATGCCAGTAATCGCAGACAGCACAGCTGTAGTCAATTCCCTCCGACGGCCATTCACCTTTACAAAGACCCTACGACCCTCTTTTTCCTTCTTCTTATAAAAATTATACACCAAATCAGTGTGATAAAAATTATCTGTTGAATACCACAACCCATTCCACCTCCTATTAACCATTTCCGTATCATAAAAGGGTGAGAAATATTGAAAAGTAAAAACTTGTTCTGGAAGAATATTTGGGGGTTAAGGAGCCATTGAGTTTGGATTTCGAAATTGGTGTGAATGCAAGGTGGGGGAAAGTGAATGAATCAAAGGATCGAAATTTGGAGTGAGTTTGTGTGGAGTTAGGGCGCGGGGGTTTTAAAGTTTTCTCTGTTCTGGGTTGATGGAGGCATGGCGAAGAAGAAGAACTCACGAAGGGGTTTTCTCTTATTTTTTTTTGAAGTCACGTCTGAGTCAAATGACCATGTAGGGTTTAAGCATTTGGGCCCAAGCCCAAAACAATTCGTAAAATGCCCATCCTGTCCTATGCCTTGTAAAACTTAAAACTAAAATATCCGATTCGTTAACGGTCCAATTTTTGTGAATGAGCTATGAAAATGATCAGCAGAGAAATTCCAATCCAATGATCTATAAAAAAAAACTCAAATTTAACTATTGTTGACATATAAGAAGATGGAAAATGCCTCGAAGTGTGTGAATGACATAAATTATATGATCAAAAGAAATATAAATTCATAGATAGTGTCAACCCGAATCAAAATACGACTAAACGACATAAACAATAAGAATAGAAAGTTGAGAGATCAAGAATGGAAAGACCAAACACCCCCATCCCCAAACAAATTTTTGAAAATATGGTTTAGAAAATTTGTTTTAAACGTGGGTCTTTTAAAGTCAGATTCCTGAGACTTGCTAGATTACTATTTATAAGGTTTTAATATTTTTAAATTTTTTTATGAATAAGGTTTAATATAAAGGAAAACAAGAAAACAATAAAAACATAAATCAATCCATAGAGAAATATGACTAAAAAACTGAGAAAACATGCAAGAGTGGAAAGTGTGAATTACGTTAAACGTGGACTTAGGATCTGATACTTACAGCCACAGATTCCAAAGGGAGGGCCCAGTTACCTTAATGGTGCACTTACCAATATATGTAAATGAAAGGAAGTACACCCAACATCAAAGGTCAGTCTTCATAGACAGGGTCCTGTAAAAGGACATTCTCCACATCTGGGGACATTAACTCGTGACAATATTTTAATCGTTGGCCATTGACTTGAAAGGTATTGTTGTCCTTGGGATTTACCAAGGTGATTGACCCGTAAGGGGTGATTTCAGTAACCAGAAAAGGACCAGATCAACGGGTTTTTAATTTCCCCAGGAAAATATGCAAATGGGAGTTGTAAAGCAAAACCTTTTGACCAACTACAAACTCTTTACGCAGAATATGTTTATCATGAACATGTTTCATGTTAGCTTTATAATATTTTGCGAGATCATAAGAATCACTACTTATTTCTTCCAACTCATTTAATTGCAATTTGCGCTTGACACCTGCCTTATCAAAATTGAAGTTCATGCTTTTTATAGCCTACATAGCGCGGTGCTCCAATTCAACAGGCAAGTGACAAGGTTTTTCAAATACAAGTCTAAAGGGAGACATTCCTATAGGAGTTTTAAAAGCTGTCCTATATGCCCATAAGACATCTGTTAGACGCTTAGACCAATCTTTCCTATCAGGATTTACTGTTGTTTCTAATATTTTTTTAATTTTTCTATTAGAGACTTCTACTTGGCCACTAATTTGTGGATGATAAGGAGTTGCCACCTTATGGGTAACTCCATACTTTTTAACTAAAGAAGTAACAACTTTGTTACAAAAATGCATTCCACCATCACTGATGATGGCTTTAGGGATGCCAAAATGACAAAAAATATATTCCTTAACAAAAAACACAACTGTCTTATGGTTATTGCTACAGCAAGCACTACTACAGAATGACACTTATACCACTGTTTTTAAGTGTGGTATAAATATATTTACCACTGTTATGCAACCGTGACAATAGGTGGTGTGGTATATAATAATAGCAAAACTGTAGTATATATGTTTAACGGATACCATGGTTTTTCAAAGAACCGTGGTTTGTATGCCCATGATATACCACGGTTGTCAACATAACCGTGGCATATAAGTTATTAAAACCGTGGTTTATATTAGTGTATGTGTTATAATACCGTGGTATATAGTTATACTAAACACTACGGTTTATGCCAAACCATGTATATATATATATATTATATATATATATATATATATATATATATATATATATATATATTTTAATAATAATGCTATAATGTCTTCCACTTAAAACCGAACCTGCGTAACAAAACCACAGCTTGCCTTCCATTTTTCCATTTTCCCAACAAATTCCAAAATGTACAAAAAACTATCAAACATTGCAAAAAAAGATAATAATAATAAAAAAAAAACTTCCATTAATTTTTTGAGTGCACTAAGAAAACAAACTTCAAATTCCTTTTCATAAATTAAAAAAGTAAGACTCATAAATTAAACTAGAGGGGTCCGAACATAGCTAAAACTCATCTTCATTCGCTTCCCGCTAAAACACCCCATTTTCCTGGATACCAACTCTACCACTATAGGATACCCGTTCACAATTTATCTCAGTTGATAGCACTATAAGAAGACAGTTACTACAACCATGAAGAAGTTGATAGTCAAAGTGAATCTCTTGAGCAGAATGAAAGTGGTAGTTCTGCGCGTTCGTATGTCGTTTACACAGGCACAAAAAATACATATAGAAAAGAGGCTATTGATACGAGCTTGTCTCACTAGGTGAAGCCACCATCATCTACAAGGAATACTGGGGATCAGAATTGTGGATGCACATCTAGTGGAGGATCTCAAACTGCTAAACCTTCTGTTTTGGACAGGTCTATTATCGGAACTGTTGCAGCACATTGGAGTGAAGATGAACCTTCTCAAATTTGCCCCAAGTGGTGGGATGGGAATGGGATCCCCAACTCAACTAACAAGTATAAGGAGGTATCATAAGTACTGCCCTTACTTTCTTCTGCAAACTAGCATCCCAGCCCGGTACAGTATAAAGGGTCTAGAGATCAATTTGTTAAGGGGAAAGTTGTCACCTGAAAAACCATCACGATTCACCATATTTCTTAATATAATAGTAATAGCAACCAACAACAAACCATATGATAATGCTTTGAAAATGGTGAAGTGACGGTTAGTGAAAGACTGATGTAAAGAACAGAAAACAAAATGAAAATTTACAGGAGCAAAACAAGCAAAATTGCATAGTAGAGATAGGTTACCCACTTTTGAGAATAATCCTTCACCAAATTACAAGCCATTAGATAGAGTTCATTTGAATGGGCAAGCTCCATAGCAGCTGTTAGATGCACCAATGTGCTTTTCAAATGGAAAGGGTCTCTTTCAAGTAAGCTGAAATTAACAAAGTATAAATAAATAGAAAAGCTACGTCATCCAAGGCTCCAAGTAACATCTTACCAATTAAATCTCTCTATGCAAATATTTACTAACTTACGCAGAAGTCAGCTCAAAATATTTTTGAAATTCTCCACTTTGATGGTAGTACTCGGCTTTACAGGCCAACAGATCTGTGTTGTTTTTCAAGGTGCAAGCTAAACTGGCAGTGTTATTCTCACAAGTTCTAAGGTGTAGAAGGATGTAGGATACAAATTCCAACGAGTAGAAAGATGGGCAATATATCATAAACCAGAACAGAAGTCCACAGAGCGACATTACCTTCTTCAGATTTAAGCATGTGATTGAGACGTTCCAAAGCCTGAAATACACCAAGGAATATAAGATAACATCATAAAGTGCATAATCATTAGAAAGATGGGCGTGACATCAACTATGAAAATAAAAATCCAGTATTATATTTTCTAGTCATGATTGAAAAGACTCAACGCAGCTTAATCTTAACATCTATATACCTCGTAACATAATGGATCAGCCTTGATAACAGCTTTGTACCTTATAGAGCATCATAATTCAAAATTGTATTAGTTCCTTTATGTATATCAAATACAAAGAACAAGATAGCATGACAACAGCTCACCATTTGGGAGCCTCGACACGATTTTCCAGTTCCTCATTTCCCTTTCCTCGTAAAAAACATATTGCTGAACTAATTTGTAAACCAAGAAAAACAAACATTGTCATAATCAACTGAATAGTAAACTCAAGACTCAAAATAAAGAAAGCCCTTACATTGATTTCACGGTCTTCCCCATCATTATCCAAGTACATAACATTACTATCTTTCAAACCAATAGCATTCCCATATTCATCAACTTTCGCATCACCCAACATCACCAAACCCTGGTCCCACTCCTTCAATTCTTCCTAAACACATCCAATTAAAAACTGACACGTACAATTATATACTAATTAAAATAATATTATATTTTACTAGGCATTTGGTGGCAAGATAGTGAAAGCGGATATCGCGGAGGACAATTTGGAAGGCGTTTAAGAGATGGAAAGGGAGATGGTAATGATGACTGAGGAAAAGAGCTTGGGCTTGCATGTAAATGTCAGCTAGGTCAGATGTGAATGCGACAACTTTATCTGCCAACAAAATTGCAGATGAGTAGAGATGTTTGCTTACACAGTCTCGTACAACTCCTTCTAAAATTGGATGTTGGAGCTTCTTGTCTGCAGTTTTGTAATGTGGAGCTTTAGAAGCGAGAGCAAAAACACAAGAACAAACCAGATCAACATTCTGAGAAAAATGAATGCACCTTGGGGGGGTAGAATGGGTCTCATATCCTTAGTGATTGGAGATTTTATGCTACTAAATATTGCCTGGAAAGAACCAAGATGTAAGAAAAAGTGGTCACACAAGCATAAGTAAACAAAGTCGAACAAGTAATCAAAGTAGGTATTCAGAACAAAACCAGTAAACAAACCAGATTGATTGCATAGCATATTTCTCTAAGTAGCACTCACAAAAATTCATCACATTGTATGTATATTGCAACTAAAACTTCATTAGTAAAGGACAAAGACACAGATGAAGAGACAGAGTTGATACAAGACATTGATAAAGCCATCTGGAAGACTTGAAGCCATCTGGAAGACTGGAAGCCATCTGGAAGACTTGAACACATTTTTTTTTTAAATATGAAGTATCCATGCTACTTACATATAGATAGAAAAAACAAAAACCTGGAAAAAAAAAAGATGTGGCAGATTCAGAGAAAGAAATATTTAGTCATTGAAGTGAAAATATTACCTGAAATTCAGTATTATTCAGATCTTCAATGGCCTTAGCAGCCAAATCTTTAGTCCTAAAGGTAACAAACGCATAACCCTTATTCTCCTGTGAGTCTTTGCCTTTCATCATCCCGACCTGCAATAGCAAAAATGTCAATCTTAAATCTTTAGGCGTAATGAAGAGAGGTAAAACCACCATAAAAACCATAAACATTACCTCCTACTGACTCACAAAAGCCCTTCAGATCCTTCTCAGAAGCATCATGCGGAATACCACCAATATACACCTCAGAACCATACAATCAAATTTCAAAAATGCATCCACCAGAAGGGAAAAAAACATAGGCAGCACATATATGATGAATATCAGGGGGGAAAGGATGATAGTATTCACTTACATGTGTAACTCCACCTTCTTGTCCATGCAAAACGTATAAAAGCTTCACATTGCCCTCGGAATATATTGCGGTTGTCCGACTATAAGAACAAAGCAGACAAGCATTCCAAAGATTTGACGGACAAAAGGCAATTGTAGATATGATACCGGAACAAGAATAAATACTCATCGTGATTTCATGTAATTCATCTTAGAAACACGTGTAAGAAAACAATTGTATCTATAAAAGTTAAATGAAGAAAAAAAAAATTTGTCGTAGGGTTGAGAATATCCCCCACTTAGTACCTCCCTCGGACACCAACGGACTACATACTTGTTCTGTCTATATTACAGAGGTGAGAATGATATCCACCTCATCACAAAGTGCATGAAAACTAAATAGTACAGTGCTCTTGAGTCTTCTGTGTATTTGGTATTAACTTATTCCAAAGCAGAGAAATCTTTACTTCTTTATAAAAAAAAATCTCCCATTTTCATTTCTTACTTCGAATCCATATTTTATTTATTTGGTATGCACGAATCTATCTAATCTTTGTTGTTATTATCTAAAAGGAACCAAACAATGTAGTCCGAGTTGACAATGCACAAAATGCTAAAAAGCTTTCTTTAATCCTAGAGGACCTGAATCACTCAATCACCCATAGCTCGATAAAGTTAACAGTGAAACAAGATGCGAATGCAACACGATTCGACCCGGTTGGGTATAATGAAGATGAGGTGACAACCAAAGATGAATTGCTTGTGATGCCCCCTCGCTGTGTCTCAACATGTTTAAGTCCTACTACATCATTTTTGTTCTATTTTCACTAATTAATAAATCTAACCTTTACCAAAAAGTAACAAAATAAAGAAAATTTAATCCCGAGGAATCAATTTGAGCCTAAGTACTGACTGCCCTCTTTGTTGCCTTGAAGAGTTGAATCTTTGTTCAAAATCTCGACCAGGGCGGTGTATGTCAAATATTCCGACAGATTTGTTGTATCGAGCAAACAGCCTACAAAACATTATTATGAATTTTGACAAACAAATTACTAGACGATAAATCGAGAAGGACTCGTAGTAGTAAATAAATATATCAACATGAGGAAAAGGATGAGATGAACAAAGAAAACAAGTACTATCGTCTTACACATTGCCTTAGATTTTGTAATAATGAGCAATGAAATTCAAGAGTTTCACGAGGTAATGGTAACATAATCAGCAGCCTATTGTAGAAGCAAATAGTAGTAGAAGAAGGAGAAGCTGAAAACTTCGGCGGTTTAGAGAGTCGACTTTATTATTTTAATTTTAGGGTAGTTTAAATTTTCATGAAATTTTGGCGTGGGAAGTGAAATCTTTGCCACCGATAATTGAATAGATATGCCGACGGTTAAAAAGAAATCGCCACCGTTCAAAAACAAACAATGGTTAAAGCCCGTCGAACTAGCCGATAGCTAAAAACTCTCGTGCAACCATCGGATAGAATAAAACAATTGGAATACCCCCGAAATATCAGTAGACGGATGGCCAACTAATACCTGACGGATAAAAGGTGTTGGTAACTAACTTCCTATGGTTATAAACCGTCGGGTAATCTTTCTGGACTCTGTCGGGTAAAGTCATTTTTTTGGTAGTGGAACTTCTTTCTTTCTTTTTATTTTTTCTTTTCTTTTTCTGTTTTGATAAACTTCAAGTTCTATCCTTTCGGGATTATAATTTGTCGAAATATAAACCACTGTTTGCTAGGAAACCGTGGGATACTCCATAACTGAAAAATGAAAAATGAATGTGCCATGGTATAAACTAACCAGATGTCACGGTTTTTGTAAATTAGTGGTACAAACTAAGATCCAAAAAATCAGATGAATTTCTACCGTGGTATACAAATATTAGCCACTGTTATTACAAAAACAGTGGTATATAAATTCATACCTACCGTGGTATATGTGTATTTCTGTAGTAGTGAAGCCATGGCCTCTATCCATTTGGAAACGTAGTCCACGACAATAAGTATATAAATAAAATCATGGGAAATAGGAAAAGGACCCATGAAATCAATGACCCACACATCAAAAATTTCTACTACCATAATGGGATTTAATGGCATCATATTACGTTTAGTGATACGCCCCAGTTGTTGGTCAACGAACACACGTCTTGTAATGAACTTGGGCATCTTTAAAAAGGGTAGGCCAATAAAAACCACATTGAAGAACTTTAGCTGCCGTTTTCATACCACTAAAATGGCCACCACACTCTTTGTCATAGCAGAAGGATAAAACCTCATTAAATTTCTACTGGGGAATACAATGACGAATAATCTGATCCGCACAATACTTAAAAAGGTAGGGCTCATCCTAGTAGTATAGCTTAACTCTGGCAAAAAACTTCTTACGTTTATTTCTTGGCCAAATATCAGGAATAATATCAGAAGCTAAATAATTCACAATGTCAGCATACCATGGTGCAGAAAAAATAGAATAAAAATGCCATCAGGAAAAGAGTCAGGTATGGACTCAGAATCACTATCACTATCATTGCTTAGTCTAGATAAGTAGTCGGTAACTACATTTTTGACCTCTCGTTTATCCTTAATTTCTAGGGTAAACTATTGTAGGAGAAGAATCCATCGAATCAATCTCTGTTTAGCATCCTTCTTGGCTAGAAGGTACCTAAGAGCTGCATGGTCCGTGTAGACTAAGGTCTTTGTACCAACCAAGTAAGGACGGAACTTATCTAAAGCATAAACTACAGCTAAAAATTCATTTTCCATAGTAGTATAATTTATTTGAGCATCATTTAAAGTTTTACTAGCATAATAAATAACAGTGGACTTATCATCTAGTTTCTGGCCTAACACAGCGCCAACAGCATAATCGCTAGCGTCACACATAAGTTCGAAAGGTTTAGACCAATCGGGAGGCTGTATAATCGGTACAGATGTTAAAGCGGCTTTTAAAGTTTCAAAAGCCTATTTGCAGTCATAATTAAAATAAAAGATGTCATCTTTTAAAAGTAGATTAGTTAAACGCCTAGCTAATTTTGAAAAATCCTTGATAAAATGCCTATAAAAATCTGCATGGCCTAAAAAGGTTTTAATGTCACGGACAGTCCATGGTATAGGTAGAGACACTATTTTATCTAATTTGGCCTTATCTACTTTTATGCCGTCACTAGATACAATATGACCTAGCACTATTCTTTTTTTAACCATAAAATGACATTTTTCCCAATTTAAAACCAGATTTTTATCCTCACACCGTGTCAACACCTTAGACAGGCAGTCACTGAAAGAATCTCCATAGATAAAGAAATCATCCATGAAAACTTCCATGAAGTGCTCCACCATGTCACTAAAGATATAAAGTATACACCACTGGAAGGTACTAGGAGCATTACAAAGGCCGAAAGGCATTCGTTTATAGGCATATGTTCCAAAAGGACATGTGAAGGTAGTCTTGTCTTGGTCATCAGGATCGATAATGATCTGAAAATAGCCAGAGTAGCCATCTAAAAAACAATAATAAGCATGACCAGCTAGACATTCGAGCATCTAATCTATAAAAAGTAAAGGAAAGTGATCCTTTTGTGTCATGGCGTTTAAGCGTATGTAGTCAATATAGATCCTCCATTTCATAGGAACTCGAGTGGAAACATATTTACCCACAGCATTACGCACAATGGTAACCCCCGATTTTTTAGGAACTACGTGAATATGACTTACCCATTCCTTATCGGAGATGGGATATATGATACCTGCATCGAGTAACCGTATAAAACTTCTTCCTTGACCACCTCTTTCATGGTAGGGTTCAAGCGATGCTGAGGCTCGCGTGAAGTATTTGTATTATCCTCCAAATGTATGTGATGCGTGCATACATTAGGGTCAATCCCATTAATGTCGTCTAGGGTCCAATCAATCGCGGAACAATGTGCCCTAATCACCCTAATCAAACGTGCCTCTTCATCAGTAGACAACAGAGAAGATATAATCACTGGATGACTACCATCCGGATCAAGTTGAATATACTTTAACTCAGAAGGAAAATGTTTAAGCACATGGGTAGGAGGAATGTTTAGAAAGGCTTATGGAGGGTACTCGTCTTGAGTAGTGAATACTTGTTTAGGTAGAAGGTCTTCAAACTCGGAAGATGGAGCTATAGAAGGAGTTAAGATATGAGTAGACTCGAAAATGGTGTTGACTTCCTCTACGTAGGAGTCATCGTCGAAATCTGAATTTTCGAAAAAAAGGAATTTATGCATCTGATTTTCTAGAAACGTGTTGGTGAAATAATCTTGAGCTAAACTCTCGATCATTCTAACTTCTCCATCGATAGTCGTATCAGGTAACTATTGCATCATTTTGAAAACATTTATCTCAACAGAAAGATGACCAAAAGACATGGACATCGAACTATCGTGGCAGTTTATGAGCGCGTTGGCAGTTGCTAAGAAGGGACGCCTTAAGATGATAGGAACAGAGTCGTTAGCGACTTCTGTGTCAAGGATAACGAAGTCTGCTGGGTAGTAAAAACTTGAACTTTAACCAGTAAGTTTTCAACCACACCCTTAGGGTACTTAATAGAACTATTAGCTAATTGCAATGTCATTTTAGTTGGTTGCATCTCTTGTAAACCTATTTGTTTATATAGATAATACGGAAGTAAGTTAACACTCGCCCCTAGGTCTAATAGAGCAGTTGTCGTGTGGGTACCCCCTAAGGTGCATTTTACAGTAGGATGACCAGGGTCCTTGTACTTAACTATTCCATTATGTTCAGATAGAATTGGAAATTGTTCATTTAAAAAGGCATCTTTTAGGATATTTGTTTTCCGCCTAGTAGTGCATAACTATTTTAGAAACTTAGCATGTTGTGGTAACTTTTTAATAGCTTCACGAAAAGGTAGGTTAATCATTAGATTTTTAAAAAAAATTCTAATCTCGTCAAAATTTGTATCCTTATTTAACATGGCTAGTCTCTAGGGAAATGGTGGTTTCTCTCTATATTTAGCATATGGATTCACAGGATGTTTAACCTTGGCCGTTTTTTTCTTGGGTTGTGGTTTAACTGGTACCTCTACAGGGGTAGGATCTTCAACTTCTATTTCGGTATCTAGTTAATTTTCATTGTCATTGACCACTGGTGGTGTATCAATGGGCATAGTTACGGTGTTATCAACCACTCTGCCAGAACGGAGAGTGGTGATGGCATTTAATTCACCAACATTTACATTTTGATTACTAGGATTACTTGTTACTTCAAAGGCTGTGTTTGGCATTTTAGGATTAGGTATAGCTTGACTTGGAAACACACCTTTGGGTTGTACTTTCTCTTGGGTTAAGCTGGCATGTCGGGGCCGGCCTCGGAGTCAGTGCAATGTGGCGACCGCATTTAATATACAAGGCCCCCTAAAAAAAATAATATTTGTAGAAAATGTCTATTTGGCAAATCACAAGCCCAAACCAATCAAAAGCCCAAAAAATTGGAAATTTCACAAATCACAATAAACAACGGAAATATCCCCTCATATTCTCTTTCCTCATTAATTATTTTCGTAAAAATAGAAAATAAGATATATATTAAATTCAGTATCGAAAAAAAGAAAAACATGGCGACTAGATATCTCTCTCAATGACTAGATACCTTATTAATTATTTGCCTATCAATTACTCAAATACAAAAAAATGAATAAAAAAAAAAGACCCTCATTTTGCAGCCAAAAATGCGAGAAGGGAAATATTTCGATGATCCTTTGTGTCGATGGAAGAGGGCTACATTTCACTGTTTGCACAGGGCCATTGAAAACTCAGGGACGGCCCTGGCTGTAATGATTATTGTATGGATTGTAAAATCTGTTGTTGAGTTTGCATGAAGGCATCGAAATGATCCGGTTGTGGATGTGTAGTGGTCACAGGTGGTGTGACAGGAACTATCTCACGTTGATTATTAACGGGTGGGTTGTGATAATTATTATTAACCGAAACGATACCTCTATTATTATTATTATTATTATTACCTTGTCCTTGTCCTTGTCCTTGTCGTGGTGGAGCTTGGTTGTAATTGTTTGCTAGCCTAACGTTTTGATTATTATACCCCGGAGGTGTAACTTGTTGATTATTTCTCCAAATGAAGTTGGGATTTTGTCTCCAGGGGGTGTTAAGAATAGGAAGGCTATTAACGGAGCAAACATTATCTGGCTGTGCGGGCAGTTGTTCATAGACGAGAGGACAATAGGAGTCGGGATGCTCAAGACTAAAATAGAAATTACATGGAATAGAGTTGACGTTCATGACAGGAGTAGGCTTAGTTTGAATAGAAATGGCATCTACCTTTTTAGTAAGAGATTTGATTAGAGTTCTAAGCTCGGGATCAGATTTAACCTCAAACATACTGGCAGCCTTGGTTGTAGAAGAAGCATAAGCAGAGCGGGGGATGTCATTACCCTCCCAATTATTATTACGCTTAGATTGATCTTCTAAAAACCTATAAGCCTTTGTGGCTCCTTTACTAAGGAAACTACCCCCATTCATTATATCAAGAACCTCTTTATGATGATGTGAAAGCCCTTTGAAAAAGACACACACAAGTGTATCTTTCGCAAGGTTATGATGTGGAAACTCTATAAGAAGATTAGTGTGCGGTTCCAAGCCTCTGAAAAGGATTCATAAGGGTTCTGGCGGAAAAAATGAATCTGTTGAATCATTTCATCTATCTTCAGCGGTGGGTAAAACTCTTCCATGAATAATTGAACAAGTTTGGCCCATGAGTCTACAGAATTACGCATATGCTGATAAGGCTTTCTGTGATCTAAACCAAGAAAAACGGGTAACAAATTAAAAATATTTGGGAATTCGAAAATATCCCACTGGGTTGCAAAAATGATGCAAGATTTAGGGCCATCGTTTAGGGCTTTATAAAAATCAGAGAGAGGAGTCTATGTTTCGCCAGCCATTGATGCAGGTGTAGTGTGTGGTATTCTAGATATATAGGCGTGTGCGTTGACGTTTACGATAGATCATGTTAGATGGTTTTTTCTTACCAGACCTTAATCTCATGCAAGGCTAAGTCCAATATGAAAGAAACACTAACAACAGTCAAAACAACCCTGATATGCTAGAATTGAAACTCCTCTGACAAAAGAAGCAAGGAATGAAAGAAGGAGTACCTAAATGCCTCCTTGCTACGCGTTTGAATAAGGTCTTGTATACACAATTTCAGTGTATTTAAAAAGTTGGAAACACTGAATAACTTGAACAAAACGAGAGTTTGAACTAACCTGTGAAAATCGGGCTTTCTTCAGAATGGGCGCAGGCGCGCTTAAGGTTTTCTTGTGAAATTTTTTTTCCAGTACCCTGAGGGTGGGCGCGCTTTCGAAATAGAGTACTTAGGGCGCGGGTGTGCTTAAGGTACTTTTTCGAAACAAATATTTTCTGAACCAAATAAACACAATTAGAACCAAACAAGGGGTGGGTGGGTGAAATGGGATTTTGGTAGAATTAAAAATACGAAGGGAAACGAATCTAAACAGAACTAAGATAGCATCGGTGCCATTTGATAATAGTAAAAACAGAAGTTTACTCCTACTTAACTAATTATGCTAGGCATAAGTAAAAGTTATTTTCTACATAATGATCAAAGTTTCTACTCTCAATTATCTTATAATAAAATATGAGTCAGAATTCGTTCCACTCCTAGTTGTTTAGACGGAAAGTTTCGATAGTTTTAACAATTCTAACAATATCAATGAGAGTAATGGATTTGTAATTATACTAATATGGTGATTGAACTAATTAAGATGTTCTAACTTATACTATGACAATTAAATACTAAGATGTGAATATGGAGAAGGAATTAGGGGGATTTGATTCCACCTTGATTGATTCCTAATATGCTAGTGTAGATTATTACAATCCTAACAAATAAAGATTACGTATTTGATCCCTAACTATTCATGGCATCTCTAACCAAATAATAATTAGCATGAGAGGAAGTTTAACCCATTCTCATGGTGAATAAACTAACCTCTAGAGTGAAACTCTTGAATAAGCAATAATTCTAACTAACACATCAAGTCTTCATCAAACCCCTCTAATGGAGGTTTAGCTCAGATTCATCAGACTATCCTTAATAGAATAAGAAGAAGACATCATTGAAACAATATAAAAACTTGGCTTTATTAATCTAATAGAAGAGAGTCTAAGAATTAAAACTATATTAAAAACTAAGTACTGAATAATTAACTAAGTCTAATCTAGGATATATAAGAGTTTGGTCGTAGTCCTTTTTATATAGGAGAGGGCTAGGTCAACAAATTTGTGCATGGGCTTTGGAGCCATGTTTTGGGCCATTAAATCGAGCCCAAAACCTAAGTACTTAAGTCCAAAAAGGGTTTCTCTATTGGAAATTACTGCAACAGCCTTTTAGTCCATTTTTACTCCTCTGATTGGGTTAAGGCCTAGACCTTCAGAAAGCTCTTTCTGAGCTGATCATTTTGACATATAGTAGGCCCAATTCCGAGGTTTGAGTTTAACGATACGGCCTGTGGAAGTTCTATTAACTTTTATGGCGTTATTTCTGCCCGCGTTGACTTTAACTTTTACGCTTTGACTGGGCTTTAACAAAGGTTTTTCTCCTTGAAACTTGGGCTTTAACCATAGAACTTCTGAGCAACCAACCTTTGCTCTTTTCTCTTGCAAAAGGGACATATTTTTTCACATATTTGACTCCAATGCCTGAAATACACAAAAGCATGTAAACAGTACTAACTATTATTTAATAATCACATAATTGGTCTAAATGTAATATTATTAAGGGGTTAAAACTACAGTTTTGGACTCTTATCAAGCCACATATCAAAAGCTAGTCAGCACCATATTTTCTTATCTACTTGGAAAGACAGTCGAAGCATACATCGACGACATGTTTATCAAATCTACCGAAGCACCTAATCATCTTACTGATTTGCAAGCTGTTTTCGACAGACTCTCCAATGTCAACATGCGTTTGAATCAGGCTAAGTGTTCTTTCGGTTTGTTGTCTGGTAATTTCTTAGGTTACATGATGGCTAGACGTGGAATTGAAGCAAATCCGGATCAGATTCGGTCTATCCTTGAAATGTCTTCTCTGACGTCAAAGAAAGAGATTCAACAACTTACAAGACGCTTGCCTGCCCTAGATCGATTTATCTCTCAGTATTTTGATCGATGTCATCATTTTTTCCAAACATTGAAAGACGCATCAATTTGGACGGAGGACTGTGAACTTGCATTTCGTCACTTGAAAGCGTACATAGTCCAACCTCCAGTTCTCGCCAGTCCAGCAATGGGGCAACCTATAGGTCTGTATTTAGCCGTTACTGATCATACCGTAAGCGATGTCTTATTTGTCGATGGTGACGATGGTCATCATATATTCTTTGTTAGCAAGACTCTTACAATAGCTGAAACAAGGTATTCTTGAGTGGAGAAAATTGCATTCGCCTTTGTTCATTCTGCCCGACGTCTTAAGCCTTATTTCCAGGGACGAGTTGTTAAAGTTTATACCGAATATCCACTACAAAAGCTTTTTCGCAATGCCCAGGAATCAAGTTGCCACGTAGAATGGGAAAGTTACCTTAGCGCTTATAGCATTGTTTTTAAACTTACACAGCTGAGAAAGGCTAAGCTTTGGCTTCACTAATGGCCGATTTTCCTATTGATGATATTCCTATGTCTGACGCATTAGTGGATGAAGAAAATGTCATCAACAACACGCCATTACCTCTTGGGGGCGATGACTTGCCACACTTATCAGATGTATTTGTCGATTGCTTGATTATTTACACTGATGGTTCACATAATAAGTCTGGCTCCGGTATTGGGTGTGTAATCTTGCAGCTGAAAAGAGAAAAAATTGAGAAGTTAGTGTGTTTGGGTTTTGACGCTTCTAATAATGAGGTCGAGTACGAAGCTGTCATTTGTAGCTTACGCACTGCTTTTCATCTGGGGGCGACTAAGTTACAATTATTCACAGATTCTAAGTTAGTCGCTAGCCAATTTGGAGGATCATATGCGGCTCGTGACGAGAGAATGACGGCTTATTTGGACTTAATTCATCGGATTGTTTGAAATTTTGAATCTATCAGTATTGTGCAGCGTCTGCGTTATGATGTGCAACATGTTGATTCTCTCGCATATTTGTCCATGGCAGTTAAATCGGATGAGCCTTACCAGATTACCATTGAATTTCAAAATGAGCCGAGTATCGATCTGCCCATCGAGGACTTGTGAGATATGTACATCACTTAGAATTGTTTTTTTCGTCCAAGCATTTTCTGACGAATCACATCATGCCAATGTCTTATGCTGACTCGGAAGCGCAAGCGTGATCTTGATAATCAAGTTGTCGTTGCGAAGAAAACACTTGATCCACAACTTATGCTATCAGATGACCCTACTGATCATGTTAATGATATTGTCTCGGTCCATACCGATGATGATCATGAAGCTGATAATGCTCCGAAAGTTCCTGATATAGAGCTAAGTTTTCTGCTTACGCCTTCTGACGAGGATGATTGGTGCTTTCCTTATATCACATATTTACATGATCACATCTTGCCTCAAGAACATAAAATTGGTGATCGTGAAATTGGTGAAACGCGATGCTTGGAAATATTGTATCATCTCGACTTCGGACGGTCTTTTGCAACTTTATCACAAAGGTTCAACCGTTCAAGTCTTAACCCTATGCTTCGTTGTTTGAGCCGAGCTGAAGGTGTACTAGTCCTTGCAGAAATTCATTCCGACCTATGTGGAAATCACTCCCGGGGGCGAAGTCTCGCTCATAGAGTGATGACACAAAGGTACTGGTGGTCATACATGCAAAAGGATGCTAATCGTTTGTCTGAGAAGTGTGTTCCTTGTCAGAAATATGATAAAATGGGAAACCTTCCATCGATGGAACTTCATCCAATCTTGATCCCTTGGCCGTTTGCGAAGTGAGGTCTTGACATTGTCAGTCCACTTCTTAAAGCCCCTGGCAGGGTTCGTTTCTTACTTGTCGCAACTGATTATTTTACCAAGTGGGCAGAAGCTGTACCCTTAGCCCAGATCCATGCTTCAGATGTTAAAAAGTTCTTATGGCGTGACATTGCTTGTCGTTTCGGTATTCTAACATCATTGACTTACAACAATGGCAAACAATTTGACGCTGAAGAAATTCAACAATTTTGTTCTAACTTGAAGATTAGTCACAATTTCTCGGCACCGTACCATCCTTAAGCTAATGGACAAGCTGAAGCTACTAACAAATCCATTCTTGCAATGCTCAAGCGGCGACTTTAACAGGCAAAAGGAAATTGGGTTAAGGAACTTTCTGCGGTTATGTGGGCTTATCGAACCACGCCTAAGCATTCAACGGGATTTTCTCCGTTTAATCTTGCTTATGGTACGGAAGCGGTCTTGCCTACAGCGTTGATGACTCCAACCACACGGACTTTGGCCAAGGAATTGGAGTCGAATGATCAAGTACTTGCTGAAGCCAAAGCCTTGATAGATGAGATGAGAGATGTTGGTCTTCAACATTTAATTCGTTATCAGGCTGATATGAAACGAAATTATGATAAGAAAGTTCGACTTAAAGTGTTTGAGAAAGATGACTGGGTACTCTGTCGAAAGACGAGGTTGATCGATTTTGGTAAATTTAGAGAAAATTGGACAAGTCCATACATCATTGATTGCCCCGCCACCAAAGGATCTTATTTTCTCCGCGATTTAGATGGGATTGTTCTCGATAAGTCGTGGTATACGTTTCATCTGCTCAAGTTCTATAAGTAGATTTTAGTTGTGGTTTTCCCGTTATCTTAAAAAAAAAAAAAAAAAATCTTTAGTTTGTTTCTAGTTCAGTCGTTTATTTTTTGTTATTATCTTTGCACTTTTCAAGACTCGGTAATCAATAAAGATGTAGTTCTTTCACTTCAGTTCCAATGGTATTATTATGGGTCTAGCAAACCTTACTATCACTATGACATAATCTGACGAAGTTACCACGTTTAATTTCGTCAGTCTAAGTTTGAACGCTTTTATGCTCGCTTAGTTCGTTACTATCGTTACGATTCAATCTGACGAAGTTACCAAGTTTAATTTTGTCAGTCTAATTTTGAACACTTTTACGCTCGCTTAGTTTATTACTATCGCTATGACACAATCTGACGAAGTTACTACGTTTAATTTCGTCAGTCTAAGTTTAAACACTTTTCCGCTCGCTTAGTTCGTTACTATTGCTACGACATAATCTGACAAAGTTACCACGTTTAATTTCGTCAGTTTAAGTTTGAACGCTTTTACGCTCACTTAGTTCGTTACTATCGTTACGACACAATCTGACAAAGTTACTACGTTTAATTTCGTCAGTCTAAGTTTGAACGTTTTTATGCTCGCTTAGTTCGTTACTATCGCTATGACACAATCTGACGAAGTTACCACGTTTAATTTTGTCAGTCAAAGTTTGAACGCTTTTATGCTCACTTAGTTCGTTACTATCGCTACGACATAATCTGACGAAGTTATCTCGTTTAGCTTCGCCAGTCTAAGTTTGAACACTTTTATGCTTGCTTAGTCCATTACTATCACTACGACAATATCCGACTAAGTCCCCACATTTAGCTTCATTAGTCGAAGTTTGAACGTTGTTTATGCTCACTTAGTTCATTATTATCGATACGACAAAATCTGACGAAGTTACAGTGTTTAGTTTCGTCAGTCTAAGTTTGAACGTTTTTATGCTCGCTTAGTCTAATTTTGCCAAGTTAAGTTACCATTGGGGATTTGGGGGTGTTTCATTCTATTTCGTTTCATATATATAACTCAACAACATTGTCAATTTTCCACAGGTATGTTATCTGACAAACCAACAATATTCAATAGCAACCCATTACTTTATTTTTATTTTTCATCAAAAAAAGTTTTAGTTATATGGTGTTACATTCACACAATTACCTAATCAATTGTCTCTGTTAATTGTCTTATGGTCGCTCGATTAAATCTTTGTTTTCTTCTTCGAAATCTACATTCGCTTCGCTTAGCATTTTCGGTTAACTATCTTCTAAATTCATAATTTTGTTTAAGGCATTGAGCCGATCTTTCTCAACGAAATTTCTGTCAGCTTCTTTAATTCTTCTATGGCATTAATTGACACCTTTCTGTGCGAAACTTTTCTCTGTTGACTCTTTGTGAATATATTTTGCTCGTACTACCGTTGTTTCTCTGTGCGGTGAAAATTCGCATTACGTCCACTTTCTTAGCGAAAACTTTCTCCAGCTTCTTTATTTCTTCTACGACATTGCGGCGATCTTTCTAAGAGAAATTTTCCGAGCGAAATTTTTTGACAGCTTCATTATTTTTTCTAAGGCATTAAGTTGAACTTTCTGAGCAAAACTTTCCCGAGTTAAACTTTCAGACATCTTTTTTTTTTTTTAAGGCATTAAGCCGATCTTTCTAAGTGAAACTTTCCATTAGCTTCATTATTTTTTCTAAGGCATTGGGCCGATATTTCTGAGAGACAATTTTCGTCAGTTTTTCTGAGCGAAAATTTTCTCTAACTTCTTTATTTCTTCTACGGCATTGCGGCGCGATCACCCTGAGCAAAACCTTTCTTCAGCTTCTTTATTTTTTCTACGGCATTGAGACCTTTTCGCTCAAAAAAAAATTCGTCAATATCTTTTGCTCGTAATTCCTCCATTTCAACCTGGGACAAAAATACAAATCTTTTCATCAATCTTTCAGACTTAACCAAAATTTTAAGATAACTGATAACAAATACTAACATACCTGTTTCATACTGTCGTAAATCATTGACACCGCTTAAAGTATTTTTCGAGCTCATCCACGGTGAACGACACTTTTTCTTTTGCCATTACTTTTTGAATAGTAGCCCTGACATTCTCTATCATTCTTTCCTTTACAATCCGGTTCTTTTATTTTTCTCGCTCGCATGCAAGGACCTTTTTTTTCTGCACTTGTTTCTTTTTTCATTTTTTTCTGTCATCGCGCCGATTTGTTCTCTAATTCGACACACATTCGTTTGCAATATGCTTGACTTTGCCGGTGATCTATAGTTATCCTCGTCTAGCCCCAGCATTAAATATCTCAACCCCACCTATAAGTTTCATTAGCTCCATATCGTGTACAAAACAATAAGAAAGAAAAGAGGACGTACGTTCTTCCACAGTATCACAAGGCATAATATATATATATTGCTTAGTGAAGCTAAGAAGAAGTTCCCTAATCATGCACATACACTAATTCCCTTTCTGATATTCTATTCTATTCATACCTAAACTTTCATGGGAATAGCTCTACAACACTTTCCAATCCGTTTCTTATACAATCCTTTGGATACTACATACCTTTGGGTACTGTGTCCCACATCACTTAGTTTTCTTGTTTTTGTTTTTTATTATCTTGGGACCCATTAATCTATCTCTTTGTTGTTTCTAGTCAATATTATGAACTTCTCATTCCTCGTGTTTATATTCTACGCTAAGTAAGGTGTTATCTTGTTTATGCCTCCGCGTTCCAGTACCTTGTGCATTCATGCCCTTTTGTCCTGCACTCCTACCAATACCTGATTTTACTTATTTAAATCCAATTCTCACGTCGGTTTTTGGCCTTGCCACTCTTGTTATTTCTCGAGCTTATCTAATCCGAATTCTTATCTAATCTAAACTCTTATCTAATCCAAATTCTTATCTAATCTAAACTCTTATCTAATCCGAATTCTTATCTAATATGAAGTTGATATCTAGTTTTAGTCGCTCAAGTTTTCACCTTAGAATCCAATTTAACTTCCTTTTCTTCCTATTATTACTAAACTGCCTATACATTTAATTTTAACCGTCTAATCCTAATATAAATCTTCCACTGGCATGAATAATCAAAATCAATTTTATTATTATTACGTAATTGTTTCGGTACAATTTTTGCCATAAATTTCTTTTGAAATTTTTTCTGTGCCACCCATTTCAATTCTCACTTTAGCCATCTTTCATTTAACTACATTGCATCCCATATAATTTAGTTTGACATTATTTCATTCACAATAATTCACGAATTTTTTTCACACGACACTTTGTTATACATTTCGATTACTCTTTTCTTATTCCATTTTTTTCCTTCATTTTTCTTCTCGTCTTTACCATATGAACTTTGTTCGCATGCCAAAGAGGGGCGGTGTTTCGACCCCCACCTACGTGGCAAACGTCCATTAGTAGGGGTCCTCACTTTATTCGTTTAATCGACAAGACTAAGGCCCAATTTGCAATACCATGGATCAATGTACAGACCCATTAACTCATGTGTCTAAGGCTGAACCTTAGCCACATGACTTGTCACTAATGTATATTAATTTATGTCCAGATTCGTTTCTTATCAAAGAGATAACTATCAGTTGAGAGTTATATTCAATTACAATTACTTAAGCTACAAGAATACTTGAGCTACAAGGAGTCTCTACTCTACCTATATAAATACAAAACTATTTTTCATAAAGAACTATGTTCTTGAGACTTGATCCCATCGATAATTTGGGTATGTAGGCAACTGAAAGGTACAGTCTCATCATTTTCTCGATCACCATCGCTTTTCCCACTACTTTTCTACGTTTTTCATATCTTTCGTCCCCACTTAGTGTTTTGATCATATTTGGTCGAAACACTTCCCCTTTATAAGAATAAATAGTGAAATACACCAGCGAATTTAGTAGTCTTGATAGACTGGATCTTTAAGAAGAGTATTTTCAACATCAGGAGATTGTAACTCGTGGTAATGCTTAAGGCGTTGGCCATTTACTTGAAACTCACTATTGTCATTTAAATTTTTCACAGAGATTGCCCCATGAGGGGTGACATCACAGACAATGAAAGGACCAGACCATCGAGTTTTCAATTTTCCTGGAAAAATGTGTAGTCTTGAGTTGTACAACAAAACTTTTTGACCAACCTTGAAATCTTTTCCCAATATGTGTTTGTCGTGCACTCTTTTCATGTTGGCTTTATAGGATTTCGACAGATCATAAGCATCACTTTGAATATCCTCAAGCTCACTTAATTGCAATTTGCACTTCTCACCCGCCGCGTTAGTATTATAATTCAGGGTTTTAATGGCCCATAGAGCACAATGCTCAAGTTCAACCGGGAGATGAAAAGGTTTTCCAAAAACTAGACAGTACGGAGACATTCCTATAGGTGTCTTAAAGGTCGTTCTATATGCCCACAAGGAATAAGATAAACGGAGAGACCAGTCCTTCCGAGATGGATTAACCGTTTTCTCCAAAATGGACTTAATTTCTCGATTACAGACTTTCACTTGGCTACTGTTCTGTGGATGATACGGAGTTGCCACCTTATGGGTTACTCCATATTTCTTTAATAATGACTTAAAAACTATATTACAGAAATGTTTACCTCCATCACTAATGATAGATTTTGGAACACCAAAATGAGAGAAAATATTTTCTTTAACAAAATTTACTACAGTCTTATGATCATTAGCACGACATGCTATTGCTTCAATCCATTTTGAGACATAGCCAACAGCTATGAGGATGTATAGAAAGTCATGAGAATTTGGAAAAGAACCCATGAAATCGATTCCCCAAACATCAAAAATTTCAACAATTAGAATAGGATTTAAAGGCATCATATTACGCTGAGTAACACGTCCTAGCTGCTGGCAGCAAATGCATGCCTTGCAATGCTCATGGGCATCTCTAAATAGCGTGGGCTAATAAAACCCGCGTTGTAGAACCTTGGCCTCTATTTTCTTACCACTAAAATGACCACCGCAAGATTGTTCATGGCAGAAGGATAACACGTCATTTTGTTCCCAGTCAGGGATGCAACGGCGTATGAGTTGATCAGAACAATACTTGAAGAGGTATGGATCATCCCAAAAATAAAATTTCACAGTGGAGAAGAATTTTTTCCGGTTAGCATGAGACCAAGAAGAAAGGACTTCCTTGGTAACTAGGTAGTTTACCATATCAGCATACCATGGGGACGAAAAAGATTAAGTATAAGTGTTCATCTGGAAATGAATCACAAATGAGGTCTGAATCAGTATCGACATCATTGACGAGTCGTGATAAATGGTCGGCAACAACGTTTTCGCAACCTTTTTTATCCCGGATTTCGAGAGTAAACTCTTGCAAGAGGAGGATCCATTGGATCAGCCTCTGCTTTGCATCCTTTTTCACTAGTAGATAACGAAGTGACGCATGGTCTGTGTAAACTATTGTCGAAGAACCAACTAGGTATGGACGAAACGTATGTAAAGCATAGACAATAGCGAGGAACTCCTTTTCGGTGGTGGTATAATTATGTTGAGCGTCATTATGAGTTTTACTAGCGTAGTAAATGACAACGGGTTTGTCATCTTAGTGCTGACCTAAAACAGCGCCAATAGCATAATCACTAGCATCACACATTAGTTCAAATGGTTTAGACCAATCTGGTGGTTGAATTATATGAGCTGTAGTTAGGGCGGTTTTTAAAATCTCAAAAGCTTGTTTGCAATCGAAATTGAAATAAAAAAATGACATCTTTAAGTAGGAGATTTGTTAAAGGTTGAGCACCCTTAGAAAAATCTTGAATAAATCTCCTATAGAATCTTGTGTGGCCTAAAAAGGCACGTATGTCGCGAACTGTTCGTGGGATAGGAAGAGATGCAATTTTTTCAATCTTAGCTATATCAACTTCTATACCGACCTTGGAAATGATATGCCCTAAAATGATTCCTTTAGTAACCATAAAATGACATTTTTCCCAATTAAGAACTAAAATTTTCTCTTTACAACGCGCAAAAACCTGGGAAGGATTTGATAGGTAGTTACCGAAAGAGTTTCCGTATACCGAGAAATCGTCCATGAAAACTTCCATAAAATGTTCAACCATATCACTAAAAATGTCAAGCATATAACGTTGAAATGTACCCGGTGCATTACAAAGGCCAAAAGGCATTCGTTTATACGCAAAGGTGCTAAAAGGGCAAGTAAATGTTGTTTTTTTCTTAATCGGCAGGATTGATTACAATTTGAAAATAGTCTGAATAACCATCAAGGAAATAGTAATATGCATGACCCGCTAAACGTTCAAGCATCTGGTCAATGAAGGGAAGAGTGAAGTGATCTTTATGAGTTATCGCATTAAGTTTGCGATAGTCAATGCATATCCTCCATTTCACTGGGATGCGAGTGGAGATACATTCGTGCTTATCCTTTTACACAACTGTAATGCCAGACTTCTTGGGAACAACATGGACTGGACTGACCCAAATACTATCAGAGATGGGGTATATAATACTCGCATCAAGTAACCTTACAACTTCTTCCCGTACCACATCCTTCATGACAGGGTTTAGACGGCGTTGCAGTTCACACGACGTCTTTGCATCCTCTTCAAGATGTATGTGATGGGTGCATATACTAGGGTCAATTCTCTTAATGTCATCGAGAGACCATCCAATAGCAGAATGGTGTTATTGAATGACATTAATTAAATGGAATTCTTGATCAGTAGTCAAGTGAGATGAAATGATAATCGGGTGACTACCATCTAGATCAAGATGGACATATTTTAATTCTAAAGGAAGAGGTTTTAAGTCAGGTGTGGGAGGAATGGGAATCAAAGATTCTTGAGGCAAATCCTCTTCAATAGAGAAAATGGAATGATGGTCATCCAAAGCGCTCGATGTCACGGTAGTAGGGTCAAATAATGGTATTGACTCTAATAACGCATGAACATCCTCAGTGTAAAAGTCAATATCAAATATGGAAACACTAAAAAAAGAAATCGGTGGACATCATCGCTAGGAAAAGAGCTAGTTAAAAACTCTTACATGAGGGATTCAACCATGTTAATCTCACCATCAATATCAGCCTCAAGAAATTGTTTCATTAGCTTAAACACATTTACCTCTACAGAAAGATTTCTGAAGGACATGATCATGGAACCATCCCTACAGTTTATGAGGGCATTAGCAGTTGCAAGAAAGGGATGACCTAAGATGATAGGAATAGAATCACAGGCAACTTCTATATCTAGAATGACAAAATCGACGAGATAGTAAAAGTCTTGGACTTTTATGAGGACGTTTTCCACAATCCCTTTGGGATACTTAATGGAACGATCGGCTAACTGTAGAGTCATGGTGGTCAGTTTAAGCTCATGAAGACCTAGTTGTTTAAACAAGTAATATGGAAGTAAGTTCACACTAGCTCCTAGGTCTAGTAACGCGGTAGCAGTATATTTGTCACTCAATGTGCAAGGAATGGTCGGTCGACCAGGGTCCATGTATTTTACAACATCATTGGATTCTGTGATAGAAGGGAACTGTTCGGTGAGGAACACTTGTTGAGGAACATTGGTTCTCCTTTTTGTCATGCACATATCTTTCAAAAACTTTTCATGTTTCGGCAATTGTTTGATGGCATCGAGAAAAAGTAAGTTGATGGTTAAATTCTTAAAAGTTTTGCGAATTTCATCAAAATTCTTGTCATATTTGTTCTTAGCCAAACGGGTAGGAAACGGTGCCTTGGGTTTGTATTTTTCATAGGGATTGGGCTACGCCTTCCGCAAGTTTTTAGTTTATAATGTGTTTGGAAGTGGTGTTTCCAACGTAGGTTCATCATCAGAAACAGGGACATTGGAAGTTTCAGCGACCTTATGTTGATTAAGCGGCATATGTATTTGATTGTCTACGGTTTTTCCAGACCGAAGAGTAGTGATTGCATTTACCTCTCCCTGGTTTGGAATAGTTGGACCAGGTGCATTATTGAGTTTAAAGGTAGTGTTTGCTGGCTTAGGATTTGGAACTGTTTGTCCAGGAAACACGCCTTTTTTACTTTTATCTTGTGCTAAGAGTTGAAGCAATTGTTAGATAGACGTTAGTATTTGAGACTGTTGGTTTAGGTAAGTCAAGAAAGTCTCACTCGTCTTATCAATCGTGGTTTGCACAGGTGGTGCAGCAGGGACTAATTCACAGTTATTGCTTAGAGGTTAAGGATGGAAGCCGTAACCTAGATTTGCTAGAACAAGGCCACGATTAGGATTGGAATTACTTGAAAACTGATTTTGACTTTGTTGGTACTGTTGATTATTTCCTTGATGGTATGGAATATAGTTGGTGGATGGTCTAACAGGTGGATTAGCGAAACCTGGAGGAGCCATCTGTTGGGTATTTGGGCGCCAAGCGAAATTTGGATGTTGTCTTCAAGGTGCATTAGGGATGTTAAATGCACGACCCTCTTCCTGTGATGGTTGGGAAAATGAAGCATATAACAAGGGACAATACGCATCAGGATGGTTCAGGACTCAAACAAAGAACACATGGGGAAGTGTTAACATTCATTACCTATTTTGGGTTTTGATCGTTTACTTGAACTGCGAGGGCATCTACTTTTTTAGTCAGGGATTCTATCAAATTTTTTAATTCAGGATCGGGTTTGACCTCAAAGATAGACGTAACTTTTGTACTAGTGTCCTTAGATGATCTAGAAGAATACATATTACCCCAATGAGTACCTCTCGTTGCTTGTTTTTCAAGAAAATTGTATGCCTCAGTCGCTCTTTTGTCCATGAAGCAATCTCCGTTCATTATATCTAGTGTTTCTTTTTGATGATCAGAAAGTCCGTTAAAGAATGAACGAACAAGGACAGTGGTGTCGAGCTGATGATGGGGACATTCTAAAAGGAGATCGGTAAAATGACTCCATGCTCCTGTAAATGATTCGTGAGGATGCTGGCGAAAAAATTGAATTTTCTAAAGCATTTCCGTAGTTTTCTTCTGAGTGTAAAATTTTATCATGAAAGACTGCACAAGTTTGTTCCATGAGTCTAGGGATTGTGGTTGTTGACTAGCGAGCCAAATTGAAGCTTTGTCCGCTAAGGTAAAAGGAAACAACCTTAACAAGACTTGTTCATTAGAGACTGATGGATGTTGAAAAGTGGTAGCAACTTGTTGAATCCTATGAAGGTGATTGTACGGTTTCTCATGGTCTAAACCATGATAAATAGGTAACAAACCAAAAATGTTGGGCAGGATTCGAAAATCACCCACAATATCCTCGAGTTTGATGGAGGAAAAAGGCCCTTCCTGTAAGGTCGTATTGAAGTCCGACAATGGCTTCTCGGTTGGTGTATTTTCGTCTGCCATAACGAATGTAAGTAAAGGCGACAATGGAACTATATGAACGAAATTAACAGATGAAGAACTTTGTCGAGGTGAGAACTTACGCAATTGCCTATTGTATTTTCTCCGACGATAAGTATGTTCAAAATCTTTAGAATTACCAAACCGTAATCTCATGCAAGCATGAATTTGAACGTATACACTAGAGGAACGGATTAGGAAACGGATTTTATTATGTTCTTAAGAATTATACTTGAACAACGTATGCCTAAGCTGCTGCTAACATAGCAGTGAAGCTAGGAATACGAGTACATAAACCAACAGCCAGGTCACAGGAAAGATATGATGGAGGGTTCCGTGCAAGCATGGTCCTAATTAAGAAACCTCAAACTTTCAAGTTTCCTAGACACTGTTGGAATACGATTAAGATTCATGCGAGTTTTATTTTTTATTTTTTAATTAATTTTTTTTTTAAGTTAGTTAAAATATATGGAAGGGATAAAGGCACAACCTATTAATTTTATTATTTATTTATTTTTTGTTTTATTTTTTTTAATTTTTAATTTTTGTTGGTTTTTTTTTAAAATTTATTTTTAAGTTATTTAAAATTTATGCAAATAATGTATAAACATGCAAGTACAACCTACTCATACAGTACGAGATACGGTAGCATGCGAAGATACTATACTCATACGTATAGAAATACTAATAGGCAAAGTTGTATCATCTATAAATACGTCGATACGCACAGGCAAATTCACATCATGGATACGTATATATAGACTAACAGGCAAATATATATTACGTGTATGTATATCTATGCTAACAGGCAAATTAAAACTACTCATACGTATCTATATATTACTCATACGTATATACTGATAGGCAAAGACGTAATATATACATAAAATCTAAACATGCAACGTATTATATATAGACTAATATACTACTCGTGTTTCGTATAATAAATTGATTTCGTCAATACTCAATGAGATTGCGAATATCATATAGAGAGCAGCTTCACCCCGAAGGGTTTAGAAATAACTTACCCAACTCAGATTTTAACCCTCATTGGAATGTTCTCTTCTTTCATGACAAAATCAACTTATTAAACAAGATAGTTTTCTAAAATGATGATTTTGGAAGGGAAAACATTGGATTTTGACCTCACAAACAGCTACCATGGAGCATAGCTGGTGGTGACAGCGTGCGCGCCGTCGAGATCTTTCTGAATTGAGGTCACACGCGTAATTCAAACAACCGTAGCCAAAGTTATGGCCACCATAGCAAAAGATCGCAATTTTTATGTGTACAACTAACTTAAAATGTATATATGCCAACATTGGAAATATAGTCCATTGATAGATATGAATATGGTAGCAGGCAAAGATATACCACTTATATGTATAGAGATGGTATTAGGCAATATGAAACCACTCATAAGGTAATATATATGCTAAACATGCCACTTATATCTAATACCATCTCTATACATATAAGTGGTATATCTTTGCTTGTTACCATATTCATATCTATCAATGGACTATATGTCCAATGTTGGCATATATACATTTTAAGTTAGTTGTACACATAAAAATTGCGATCTTTTGCATATACATTATCACCGGCATATATACATACATTAAGATGCAATTCATAATCACTCAAATGTAAATATATATTAACAGGCGTATTCACATGATTCATACATATTTCTAACCTAAGACGCAAATAATAGCCCATTACCTACGACATAATAGATAAACATGTGAATCATGTCGAATTATAATAAATAAGAACCTGTAAGCATCCCACAAGTCCGCCAAAGAAAAGAAATAGTCGGTTCAACCTGGACTCAACCCAATACTGGAGGGACAAAGAACAGGTAATTCTTTTATTGAAATCCACACTTATAATGCTTTGATTCCCCGTAGTGAGCTTATATAGTTTTGTAGTTGTTGTTACATGTCCTAGTCAAAGGTACCTGTATGTGAAAAAAAAAAAACAGTACGTGATCAGTAGCGAAATGCGAAGAAAATAAAAACGAAAACAAACGAAACAAGAAAAACGAAAAAAAAAATGGAGGGGTAGGATAGGGGGCGGGGGGCTTCCCCTTGGAGCTATTCCAGCTTGTAACGTATAGTCCTTGCGTCCTTAGGATGGCAGCGGCACCATTTGATGTTAGCTCTTTTGATAGTTTATTGTATTTGCTACACGAATCCTCAAAAGGCACCAAGATTCAATATTCCTTACTCACGTGCTTCGCGCGTATAATTAGAGTAAGGGTGTTTGTCTAAACCTTAGGACTAGACCAATTATCACAACTGAAATTTATCTTTTAGAGGAAACTAGTGATAAGGATTTGATAGATAGATTTATCCTTCCAAAAGATGACTTACTACACAAATTATCTAGAGATTACAAGTTGTTTTCTTAAATGAGATAGAGAGAGAAAGATAGGGAAAGGATTAACCTACTCATGCAAGAATTAGTTACATAGCTTTTAGGAAACAAGATCATTATATCTCTAATCCATTTTGAGTTCATAGACAAACCCAAAAATAGACTTGAGTCTCGATCCCTAGCAAGATGTACTTATCTCTAAGTCCACCTTTTGCTAGCATAAGGAGTTGAATTGATTTTTCATCTCTGAAATATCATTTCAACTCCTTATCTCATCCTACAGCAGCCTGATAAATTTAAGGGTCTATCATCTCGAGCTCCAGGCTCTGAACTTGACCGGACTCTACCATTTTGGGGTAGGGTGTCAAATGATTCCTAAGTTCCTAGGTAGTGATTCTGGACTCCGAAAACACGTAACTTGATCCTCACATGAGTATCATTAACCCTCCCCTTGCGAGGGTTTTAGCTCATGATCATACAAGTTGTGTTATGCTAATGTAAGAGTGGGAGAAGAAGAAGAACTGATTTTACCTAAAGAAAATGAGCTGATTTTTATTAGAAGAACACAAAAGACTCCATTAACACTATTCAAGATAACTTAAGCTTTTCAAGAAAATAAAACATGCATAAAACATGGAATGAATGCTCTCCTTTTTCCATTCACTACATATGAGAGCATTCTCTCTTCCATCCCACGTGAAACCACCTCCCACATTAAATTCCATCCTATCTAAAAATCAAAGCAAATTGACCACCTTGCATTTTTTTTACACTATTAGCACCTAAATCCATTTAACTCCATTAATGTCATGCAAGGTGTCCACTTGTGCCAATTATTTGTTTGAATTGTGAGCTAGAGTTGGGACATGATAACTGATCCAATCTTATAAGCCAGCAAAGTGGGTCCACGTGCTGCGTCCAGTGGCGAGCCCGAACATTGATTTCTGCAAATTCTGGCCTGAGGTAAAGCTAGTTGAACTGATTGTCTGGATAGCTTACTTGTCGAAAATAGAGTCCAGGTTCAAGAGATATGGGCTCCGAAAGTTGACATTTTTCTTCTCTGTCTTTGTTGAGCTTCACATGGCTGATTTGGAAGACTTCAGATATACACTGTTCCAGTGCTTTAACGCAGGGTTAATCAATATTTTCATGTCTATTGCAAAAACCTGCAAAAGTACGAAAATATAATTATTTCATGATTATTAAACACATAATTAACTAAATTGATATGTCTCTATGGGGTTTAATATTACAGTTTTTGGTGCTTATGATGATGCATGAGGATTCTAATGGGCTTACGATAAATAAAGAACACCAACTCCAAATTACAGTCTGCCATTAGGCTTAACATGCACACCTCAAAATGTTCAATTTTTCTGTGTCTTCATATGGCAGACAGTGTTATCCACCAAATGGTTGTAACCTCAAATAAGAAAAATGTGTGTTTATTCATTTTTCCCGTTATGTTGTTTTCTAAAGAAGTCTGAGCGTACATTATTTCTGAATCTAGTAATGGCAAATATACTCCTAAAGTCATCCATTCGACCATTTTTGCTACCATTTTTTTGTTCCAAGAGATATTTCTTCAAAAACAAAATATGCAGCTTCAACTCCCAATCCCCCGAATCACCTTCGAAGCGGCAACAACATTAGAAACAACTGTGGTTATACATCACATTGGGCAAACATAAGCAAGTGTTCATGCCCAAAATCCCTGGTAAAGACGGTGGTACGACTTTCTTTCTAGCTTATACGAACTTGTATAAATTGAGAAAGTCGTTGCGCGAACTTCACTTCCACCGAGAACCTGTCATGACTGGGTTTTGGTCGATTCGTGGATTTACTTTTGATTCAAGTGTGTATCGGCTACATATGGCTTTGAAACTTTTTAGTTGAGCACTGGGCAGCGGCCCAAACCTGACAAACTTTATTGTACGCGCATGACGAATGAGGATTCCAATGGGCTTACGATAAATAAAGAACACCCACTCTAATATCCAGTCTGCCATTGGGCTTCACCTGCACATCTCAAAATGTTCAATTTTTCTGTGTCTCCATATGGCGGGCAGCATTATCCACCAAATGGCTGTAACCTCAAGTAAGAAAAGAGATGTGTTTATTCATTTTTCCCGTTACGTAGTTTTCTAAAGAAGTCTGAGCGTACATTATTTCTGAATCCAGTAATGGCAAATATACTCCTAAAGTCCTCCATTCGACAATTTTCGCTACCAATTTTTTGTTCCAGGAGATTTTTCTTTAAAAACAAAATATGCTGCTTCACCAGCCAATCTCTCGAATCACCTTCGGAGCAATAGCAGCAGAAGAAATAGATGAGGTTATACACACATTGGGTAGACAGAAGTAAGTGTTCATGCCTAAAAACCCTAGTAAAGTGGGCATGTACGTCTTTCTTGCCAGCTTATATGAACTTGTATAAACTGGGAAAGTTGCTGGGTGAGCTTCGCTTCCACCAAGAACTGTCATGATTTGGTTTTGGTCGATTCGTGGATCTGCTTTTGATTCAAGTGTGTATCGGCTACATATGGCTTTGTAACTTTTTAGTTGAGCACTAGGCAGCGGTCCAAACCTAACGGACTTTATTGTACATGTATGACGCATGAAGATTCCAATAGGCGTACGTTAAATAAAGGTCACCCACTCTAAAGTCCAGTCTGCCATTGGGATTCACATGCACGCCTCAAAATGTTCAAATTTTCTTTTTCTTCATATGGCGGACAACGTTATCCACCAAATGGTTGTAACCTCAAATAAGAAAAGAGGTGTGTTTATTCATTTTTCCCATTATGTTGTTTTCAAAAGAAGTCCGAGCGTACATTATTTCCGAATCCAGTAATGGCAAATATACTCCTAAATTCCTCCATTCAACCATTTTCACTACCAATTTTTTGTTCAAAGAGATATTTCTTCAAAAACAAAATATGATGCTTCACCTGCCAATCTCCCGAATCACCTTCAGAGCAGCAGCAGCAGAAGAAACAGATGTGGTTATACAACACATTGGGCAGACAAAAGCAAGTGTTCATGCCCAAAAACCCTGGTAAAGTAGGCATGTACATCTTTCTTGCCAGCTTATACAAACTTGTATAAACTGGGAAAGTTGCCGGACGAGCTTCCCTTCCATCGAGAACCTGTCATGACTTGGTTTTTGTCGATTCTTGGATTTGCTTTTGATTCAAGGGTGTATCGGGTACATATGGCTTTGTAACTATTTAGTTGAGCACTAGGCAGCGGCCCTAACCTGACGGACTTTATTGTACACGTATAACGCAAGAGGATTCCAATAGGCTTACGATAAATAAAGAACACCCACTCTAAAGTCCAGTCTGCCATTGGGCTTCACCTGCATGCCTCAAAATATTCAATTTTTATGTGTCCCAAATGGCTGTAACCTCAAGTAAGAAAAGAGGTGTGTTTATTCATTTTTCTCGTTACCTTCTTTTTTAAATAAGTCTGAGCGTACATTATTTCTGAATCCAGTAATGACAAATATACTCCTAAAATCCACCATTCGAAAATTTTCGCTACCAATTTTTTGTTCTAAGAGATTTTTATCAAAAACAAAATATGCTACTTCACCTGCCAATCTCCCGAATTACCTTCGGAGCAGCAGCAACAGAAGAAACAGATGTGGTTATACAACACATTGGGCGGACATAAGCAAGAGTTCATGCCCAAAAACCCTGGTAAAGTCGGCATGTACGTCTTTCTTGCCAGTTTATATGAACTTGTACAAACTGGGAAAGTTGCCTGGCGAGCTTCGCTTCCACCGAGAACCTGTCATGACTTGGTTTTGCTCGATTTGTGGATTTGCTTTTAATTACAGTGTGTATCGGCTACATATGGTTTTGTAACTTTTTAGTTGAGCACTGGGCAGCAGCCCAAACTTGACAGATTTTATTGTACACGCATGATGCATGAGGATTGCAATGGGCTTACGAAAAATAAGTAACACCCACTCTAAAGTCCAGTCTGCCATTGGGCTGCACTTGCACGCCTTAAAATGTTCAATTTTTATTTGTTTTCATGTGGCGGGAAGCATTATCCTCCAAATGGTTATAACGTCAAATAAGAAAAGAGATGTGTTTATTCATTTTTCCCGTTATGAAGTTTTCTAAATAAGTCTGAGCGTACATTATTTCCGAATCCAATAATTGCAAATATACTCCTAAAGTCCTTCATTCGACCATTTTCGCTACCAATTTTTTTTTCCGAGAGATTTTTCTTCAAAAGCAAAATAAGTTGTTTCACCTGCCAATCTCCCGTATCACCTTCGGAGTAGCAGTAGTAGAAGAAACATATGTGGTTATACAACACATTGGGCAGACATAAGCAAGTGTTAATGTCCAAAATCCCTAGTAAAGTCGGCATGTACGTCTTTTTTGCCAGCTTATACGAACTTGTATAAACTAGGAAAGTTGTCGGGCGAGCTTCGCTTCCACCGAGAACCTGTCATGACTTGGTTTTGGTTGATTTGTGGATTTGCTTTTGATTATAGTGTGTATCGGCTACATATGGCTTTGTAACCTTTTAGTTGAGCACTGGGCAGCGGCCCAAACTTGACATATTTTATTGTACACGCATGACGCATGAGGATTGCAAAGGGGTTACAAAAAATAAGTAACACCCATTTGATAGTCCAGTCTGCCATTAGGCTGCACCTGTATGCCTCAAAATGTTCAATTTTTATTTGTCTTCATGTGGCGGGCAGCGTTATCTACCGAATGGTTGTAACGTCAAACAAGAAAAGAGGTATGTTTATTTATTTTTCTCGTTACGTTGTTTTCTAAAGTAGTCTGAGCATACATTATTTTCGAATCCAGTAATTGCAACTATACTCCTAAAGTCCTTCATTCGACCTTTTTTGCTACCAATTTTTTATTCCAAGAGATTTTTCTTCAAAAACAAAATATCCTGCTACACCTCCCAATCTCCCGTATCACCTTTGGAGAAGCAACATAAGAAACAACTATGGTTATACAACACATTGGGCAGACAGAAGCAAGAGTTCACGCACAAAAACCCTGGTAAAGTCGGCATGTGCATTTTTCTGGCCAGCTTACATGAAATTGTATAAACTAAGAAAGTTGTCGGGCGAGCTTCGCTTCCACTGAGAACTTGTCATGACTGGGTTTTGGTCGATACGTGGATTTGCTTTTGATTCAAGTGTGTATCGGCTACATATGGATTTGTAACTTTTTAGGTTAGCACTGGGTAACAGCCCAAACCTGACAGATTTTATTGTACACGTATGACGCATGAGGATTGCAATGGGTTGACAAAAAATAAGTAACAACCAATCTAAAGTCCAGTCTGCCATTAGGCTGCACCTGCACGCCTCAAAATGTTCAATTTTTATTTGTCTTCATGTGGCGGGCAACATTATCCACCAAATGGTTGTAACGTCAAATAAGAAAAGAGTTGTGTTTATTTATTTTTCCCGTTACGTTGTTTTCTAAAGAAGTCTGAGCGTACATTATTTCCGAATCCAATAATTACAAATATACTCCTAAAGTCTTTCATTCGACCATTTTCGCTACCAATTTTTTGTTCCACGAGATTTTTCTTCAAAAACAAAATATGCTTCTTCACTTGCCAATCTCCCGAATCACCTTCGGAGTAGCAGCAGCAGAAATAGCTGTGGTTATACAACACATTAGGCAGATAGTTCATGCCAAAAAACCCTGGTAATTAAAGTCGGCATGTGCGTCTTTCTTGCCAGCTTATACGAACTTATATAAACTGAGAAATTTGCCGGGCGAGCATCACTTCCACCGAGAACTTGTCATGACTTGGTTTTGGTCGATTTTTGGATTTGCTCTTGATTCAAGTGTGTATCGGCTACATATGGCTTTGTAACTTTTTAGTTGAGCACTGGGCTGCGGCTCAAACCTGACGGACTTTATTGTACACGTATGACGCATGAGGATTCCAATGGGCTTACGATAAATAAAGAACACCCACTCTAAATTCTAGTCTGCCATTGGGATTTACATGCACGCCTCAAAATATTCAATTTTTCTGTGTCTTCATATGGTGGACAGCGTTATCCACCAAATGGTTGTAACCCCAACTAAGAAAAGAGGTGTGTTTATTCATTTTTCCCGTTACATTCTTTTCTAAAGAAGTCTGAGCGTACATTATTTCTGAATCAAATAATTGCAAATATACTCCTAAAGTACTTCATTCGACCATTTTCGCTACCAATTTTTTGTTCCAAGATATTTTTCTTCAAAAACAAAATAAGCTGCTTCACCTGCCAATCTCCCATATCACCTTCGGAGTAGCAGTAGGAGAAGAAACATATGTGGTTATACAACACATTGGGCAGACAGAAGCAAGTGTTAATGCCCAAAATCCCTGGTAAAGTCAGCATGTACGTCTTTCTTGACAGCTTATAGAACTTGTATAAATTGGGAAAGTTGTCGGGCGAGCTTCACTTCCACCGAGAACCTGTCATGACTTGGTTTTGGTTGATTTGAGGATTTACTTTTGATTCAAGTTTGTATCGGCTACATATAGTATAACACCCCTATTTTTATTCTCCTTTTTAATGAAATATATATAAAGTTAAATAATAATAATAATATATAAAAATAAAAAGGATAAAGATTAGAAAGAGATAGGGTAAAGAGGATGAACCCCATTCCCTATTTTAAGGGCTTTTGAAAAAAAAAAAAAAAGGGTGTTTACATAGAGAGTTTTAAACGGTGGAGAGGGAGAGTTTTACAAAAAGAAGAAAAGGGAGGTTTCTTGCTGGGAATTTGCTGGCAACAGGAGCGCATCACGAGTGAGTAGATTTTTCTTTTTATTTCTCTTTGATATATATTCGCTTCTATAATCTATTGTCATAATTATTAATGTCTTGTCGTTTGACAAAAAATCAGTTAGAATGGATGATGTAAGTGTTGTTTGTTATGGTGTCAAGGTTAACAATTAAAATATAATGGGCAATTTCCACGTTGGTTTCCTATTGGATAATTTCGTATGTATTAATACACTTATCTTGTGCGTGCTGGATTTCTCCTCTTAAATTTTGTTAAGGTTTGGTTACTTATATTAACTAGGAATATTTGAGAAGAAGATGAACTGAAAAAGGATGATCTGAAAAACTACACTGCGCAGTCAGAAGTTCCTTACTAGATGGAGGTCAAATTAGTATTGGATTGACTTCATATTTAATCTGTAGTTTTATAAGACATTGTAGTTTGACATATTAAAACTTTAGACAGATCCAACGGTTGGATGTCTATCAAGGCACGCATAAGTGTAACAGGTCGTAGTGTTTCTATACCAAAAAAACTGCAGTGCGCAGTCTTTTTTTTTCTGCTTAGATGGTAACCTTTCCGTACTCAGATTTGTATGAAATTTAATCCATAGTTTCTTGACACACTGTAGTCTTCCATATTAGATTTTTTGATTTATCCAACGGCTTGATATCTGTCGAGGCTTCCATTAGTGGGACTGGTCGTAGTAGAAACTACACCAGAAAACTGATGGGCTCAGTCCTTTGTTTCTGCTTAGATGGAGGTTAACCTATTATCGGATTGACCTCAAATTTAAATCCGTAGATTCTTGATATCCAGTTAAATGACATATACAAATTTTAGGCAGATCCAATGGTGGGTTGTCTGTCAAGGCACGGATTAACAAGGTTGTTAGAATTAGCTAAAGTTTAAAATGGATATAGTTGGGTGGTTATATGATGATATTAGATGGTCAGTGGTTATTATACTTTCGATATATTCTTACTATTGTGGAAATATTGGTATGGAATGAAAAGATATCTATATGTTTTCTTTTATCGTGTTTATTAAAATATTTGGAGAATTGGTTAAGAACTATGAAGGCTTGATTCAAATCCTGAAAGATTTGGATACGTAGGCAGCTTTGAACAAAAGTGCACCACTATATATATATATATATATATATATATATATATATATATATATATATATATATATATATATATTAGTTTTGTGTGATAACTATGTGATTGTGTTAGAAATTACTGTTGTTTTGAGACTACATAAATATATATATAGAAGTTGTATATGAATATAGACTTTATTATATGTGGATCTGTTTTGGACATTAGTATGTGTGGACTTGAATTTGGGCTAATGAACTATTTGTTTACGATATTGTGTATATGAGTGTGGTTATGTAAATTGTATTTGTTTGATTATAAGTTTGTTTACATTCAATGATATTTAAGTGCTTGATTTGCCTTGACGCGCGAAAATGACTCTCTGCATGTGTGGTCTGCTTTAACATGAATAATGCTAGTATAATTATAAGTGATAATTAATGTGTCGCCCACATCTTTATAACTCTCCACGTTTCAGGATTTGGTGATGAGATATTATGACTTGTGATGTCATGTGATAGATGGGTATTCATTGAATATGCCATGAATGACCCGGGTATTCATTGAATGTGCCATGAATGACCCAATAGTTTGGACTGCCCTAGAGAGTAACTAAGGTATTCGCCTTGTGGGTTTGTCGTATTCTTTGAATGTACGGGAATGTAGGTTTGGGTATTCCTTGAATGTGGCGGGAATGACTCAGGGCATTCATTGAATGTGCCATGAATGGCCCGTTAGTATTATGATGGGTATTCCTTGAATGTGGCGGGAATGACCCAAGGTATTCATTGAATGTGCCATGAATGACCTGATATTTTGTTATGCCCAAAGGAGGCTTTGTGATTATGTGTATGGAAAGCTCAGAGATGGTCGTGACTCACAAGTTACGAGTTTACAAGATGAAAGTATGTTTCCTGGAGGCGATATCCCGCTTGGGACATATGTCTTGTAGTGGTACTCGGTGTGAGTGAGGCACAAGGATATGTGTGATTTGGCAAGTGTGTGTAGTGCAAATCGTGGAGTAGGAACTATAGGTTGGGCTATGTCTTTGAATAAATAAGTCAACAAGATAATTAATAAACAAAGTAAAAATATTGATTTTAAGTGTGATGGAGTTATATATTATGATATATATGATTTCTTATGAGAAATATATACGTGGTTTGTATGAGTTGATACTCACAAGGGATGAATGTACTCCTTGGGTGTGATATTTCCCCGTTCTCATAAGTAGATGATTGGTTTTTAAGTAAAAGTATATGAATTGTGTGATGTTATGGATGTGAAGTGTGACTGTGAATAATATTAGTAAATGATTGTGATTTCTATTTGACTGCGAAATGACTATAACTTGATATGTTATTACGAAAATATTAATGACTTGTGATAGTCTGAGATCTATGGTTATGCACGCAGAAACTTTATGACGTAATGATGTCATATGAATGACTACCCTTGATATATGTATTATGATAAGTGGTATTCTCTGAATATGCGGGACGAACCAGGTTATATCAATTAGACTTAAATATCTTAAATGAGGTTTGGTTATGAATGGAAATTTGACTGGCTGAGATAAATCATTTTATTGTGATGTCTAACTCTGTTTTGCAGGAGGGTAGGATCTATTTATCTTTTCTGCAGGGACGTAAATATCCTACCCTAAGACGACGTGTTGGCTTAAAGGTAATGTATACCAAAATCATATTTAATTAGGTTATCATATGTGCATTTAATAAATGGAATGTAAGTGGTATTTATGTTGTGAGTTATTTTGAAAAGTGGGAATGATGAGTACTGTTATATGAGATTCTTGGAAATTTGTATATTGGGGGTGAAATCTTACTTGGGAAGAAACTACACGCCGTTTTGGAAAACGGAACTATATTGTCTTCCAAGTTGAAATGGTTGGTAATGTTATATTTGAAAGATTATTATATATATTTTGTTGTTAGTCTACTCATACCAGCAAATTCAATTTCCTGACCCATGTTTGCTTTGTTATGTAACATGGGTGTGTTCTTGGGAATATAGATGGTGGAGTACAGTGGATAAAGACACCTGATTTGGAGTTGCTCTTGGAGTCTTCTGGTTTAAGATTTTCTGAAGGGTACGGTTTTGTTTTGAGACAGATGTAATAAAGATGGTTAGTTTTTGTAGTTAATAATGTGATTTAAGGATTTGTTCCTTTTAGTTTTCTTTGATTCAGTTTTGTATATATCGTGTTTGATAACAGGGTTTTGGGTTTTGTTTCACTCCGGGTTTCCAGATAATTGAATATAATTGTTTTAAATATTGTCTGTGAATTTGGGGTGTGACAAATGGCTTTGTAATTTTTTAGTTGAGCACTAGGTAGCGGCCCAAACTTGACAGATTTTATTGTACACGCATGACGCATGAGGATTGCAAAGGGCTTACGAAAAATATGTAACACCAATTCGATAGTCCAGTCTACCATTGGGCTGCACTGCACCTGCACGCCTCAAAATGTTTAATTTTTATTTGTCTTCATGTGGCGGGCAACATTATCCATCAAATGGTTGTAATGTTAAATAAGAAAAGAGGTGTGTTTATTCATTTTTCCCGTTACGTTGTTTTCTAAAGTAGTCTGAGCGTACATTATTTCCGAATCCAGTAATTGCAAATATACTCCTAAAGTCCTTCATTCGACCATTTTCGCTACCAATTTTTTGTTCTAAGAGATTTTTCTTTAAAAACAAAATATGTTGCTTCATCTCCCAATCTCCCGAATAACCTTCGGAGCAGCAACAGAAGAAATAGCTATGGTTATACAACACATTGGGCAGATAGAAGCAAGAGTTCACACACAATAACCCTGGTAAAGTTGGCATGTGCGTCTTTCTTGCCAACTTATACGAAATTGTATAAACTGAGAAAGTTGTCGGGCGAGCTTCGCTTCCACCGAGAACTTGTCATAACTGGGTTTTGGTCTATACATGGATTTACTTTTGATTCAAGTGTGTATTGGCTACATATGAATTTGTAAATTTTTAGGTTAGCACTGGGCAGCGGCCCAAACCTGACAGATTTTATGGTACATGCATGACGCGTGAGGATTGCAATGGGCTGACGAAAAATAACTAACACCCACTCTAAAGTCCAGTCTGCCATTGGGCTACACCTGCACGCCTCAAAATGTTCAATTTTTATTTGTCTTCATGTGGCGGGCATCATTATCCACCAAATGGTTGTAACGTCAAATAAGAAAAGTGGTGTGTTTATTCATTTTTCCCGTTACGTTGTTTTCTAAAGTAGTCTGAGCGTACATTATTTCTGAATCCAATAATTGCAAATATACTCCTAATGTCTTTCATTTGACCATTTTCGCTTAATTTTTTTTGTTCCACCAAATTTTTCTTCAAAAACAAAATACGCTGCTTCACCTGCCAATCTCCCAAATCACCTTCAGAGTAGCAGCAGCAGAAACAGCTGTCGTTATACAACACATTAGGCAAACAGAAGCAAGAGTTCATGCCCAAAATCCCTGGTAAAGTCGGCATGTGCGTCTTTCTTGCCAGCTTATACAAACTTGTATAAACTGAGAAATTTGCCGGGCGAGCTTCACTTCCACCGAAAACTTGTCATGACTTGGTTTTTGTTGATTCATGGATTTGCTCTTGATTCAAGTGTGTATCGGCTACATATGGCTTTGTACTTTTTAATTGAGCATTGGGTAGCGGCCCAAACCTGACGGACTTTATTGTACACGTATGACGCATGAGGATTCCAATGGGCTTATGATAAATAAAGAACACCCACTTTAAAGTCCAGTCTGCCATTGGGCTTCACAGCACGCCTCAAAATGTACAATTTTTCTGTGTCTTCAAATGGTGGACAGCGTTATCCACCAAATGGTTGTAACCCCAACTAAGAAAAGAGGTGTGTTTATTAATTTTTCCCACGTTGTTTTCTAAAGAAGTCTGAGCGTACATTATTTCTGAATCCAATAATTGCAAATATACTCCTAAAGTCCTTCATTCCACCATTTTCGCTACCAATTTTTTGTTCCAAGAGATTTTTCCTCCAAAACAAAATATGCTGCTTCACTTGCCAATCTCCCGAATCACCTTGAGTAGCGAAGAAAGAAAAGAAACATGTGGTTATACAACACATTAGGCAGATAGTTCATGCCCAAAAACCCCCGGTAATTAAAGTCGGCATGTGCGTCTTTCTTTCCAGCTTATACGAACTTGTATAAACTGGGAATTTGTCGGGCGATCGAGCTTCGCTTCCATCGAGAACCTGTCATGACTTGGGTTTGGTCGATTTGTGGATTTGCTTTTGATTCAAGTGTGTATCGGCTACATATGGCTTTGTAACTTTTTAGTTGAGCACTGGGCAACGGCCCAAACCTGACGACTTTATTGTACATGTATGACACATGAGGTTTCCAATAGGCGTACGTTAAATAAAGATCACCCACTCTAAAGTCCAGTCTACCATTGGGATTCACATGCACACCCCAAAATGTTCAATTTTTCTTTGTCTTCATATGGCGGACAACGTTATCCACCAAATGGTTGTAACCTCAAATAAGAAAAGAGGTGTGTTTATTAATTTTTCCCATTATGTTGTTTTCTAAAGAAGTCCGAGCGCACATTATTTCCGAATCCATAAATGGCAAATATACTCCTAAAGTCTTCCATTCGACTATTTTCGCTACCAATTTCTTGTTCCAAGTGAGTTTTCTTCAAAAACAAAATTTGCTGCTTCACCTCCAAATCCCCCGAATCACCTACGGAGCAGCAACGACAGAAGAAACAGCTATGGTTATACAATGCATTGGGCAGACAGAAGCAAGTGTTCACACCCAAAAACCCTGGTAAAGTCGGCATGTGCGTCTTTCTTGCCAGCTTATACGAACTTGTACAAACTGAGAAAGTTGTCGGGCGAGCTTCTCTTCCACCGAGAAATTGTCATGACTGGGTTTTGGTCAATTCGTGGATTTGATTTTGATTCAAGTGTGTATCAGCTTGCCTACATATGGGTTTGTAACTTTTTAGCTGAGCACTGGGCAGCGGCCCAAACATGACTGAGTTTATTGTAGAATTCCAATGGGCTTACGGATAAATCGTTATTAGGATTCCAATGGGCTTACGGATAAAATTGGACTTTAATGTAGGATTTCAATTTTTATGTTTCTTTCGTGTGGCCGGGCAGCGTTATCCACCAAGTAAGAAAAGAGTTGTGTTTTTTCATTTTTCCAGTTGCTTACATCATTTCCGAATCCAGTAATGGCGAAAATACTCCTAAATTCCTCAATTCGACCATTTTCGCTACCAATATTTTGTTCCAAGAGATTTTTCTTCAAAACCAAAATATGCTGCTTCACCTGCCAATCTCCCGAATCACCTTCGGAGCAGCAGCAGAAGAAACAGCTGTGGTTATACAACACATTGGGCAGACAGAAGCAAATGTTCACGCCCAAAAACCCTGGTAAAGTCGGCATGTACGTTTGCGGCGTCACAGCTTATGACCTCAGTCACATTGGTCATGCTCGTGTCTATGTTTCTTTTGATGTCCTCTTCAGGTATGTATACTCCAATTCTTTTAGTTGTTTATTGCAAAGTGCTTTCACTTCCCACTAACTAAGTGGACCTGTTTTTTGGACCTTGTTTGAAAACTAGGCAGATACTTGAAACATTTGGAATATGAAGTTTGTTATGTACGCAATGTCACCGATGTCGATGACAAGGTCAGTGTTATACTTCTTGCTGCGATTCATTTTTTTTTAAATGTTAGTTGCCATACTTTTTGTGTTGGACATGTCATTAGACTTACTTTTGCACTTTTCCATACGTGTAGATAATTGCTAGAGCAAATGAGTTGGGAGAGGACCCTTTGAGTTTAAGCAGACGCTACTTTGATGAATTCCGTTGTGACATGTCATATCTTCACTGCATTTCTCCTTCGGTTGAACCTCGTGTATCTGATCATATGCCCCAGATCATTGATATGATCAAACAGGTGCTCACCTTGATCTTTATGTACTTGTTTGTAAAACTGCCAAGCATGCTTCTTCAGTTTCGTAGTGTTACAGATGTAACTGTAGTTAGAAGACCTTTTGTTATTCTAGTTTTTCTGATATAGAAAGTTTTCGCTACTGTTCTCCATGTTGCTGTTATCCACCGGCTAAGTTATTTGACCTGCAGGTGATTTTTTTTTATAGACTACTAGACACTTCTCATGAATTTCATTAAAGTAATAGCAGGAACCCTGTTACAGAACCTGGCCTTGCTCTATATATCTTGTCAATGTCAACTAAGTATATCTTTGGCGTTAGAAACTGCATTTTCGTTTCTTTTCATGTAAACAATAATCCTTCTCATTTTCCTTTGCAAACTTAAACAGAAACATGACTAGTCAATTTTACATAGAACTTTAACTTTGTTGGCTTGCTTTCTTGACAGATTCTTGATAATGGTTGTGCCTATAGAGTTGATGGCGATGTTTATTTTTCTGTAGACAAATTTCCTGAATATGGACGACTATCTGGACGGAAGTTGGAAGATAATAGAGCAGGTGAAAGGGTGACTGTTGATTCGAGGAAGCGAAATCCTGCTGACTTTGCATTATGGAAAGTGAGTTGATCAGCAAAAACTTCTGTATGTATGAGGTTTTGCATTGAAAGTTTGATGAAGAGATCATTCCCAGGCTTAACCTGCCAGCCTATCTGAAACTTCTTGCCTTGTCAAAACTCAGTACTGGTTTGCACATTGAAATATTTGGTCCATTATTTCACCATGAAATTTCAGTTGCTCAGAACTTTCAAGTAGGTTTCATTTGTGAGGATGATCTCCTTTTTTGGACTGAAACATTGTTGCAGATCTTAACTTGGAAGTTAGAACGTTTTAAAATTAGTCAAAGGTTCTCTTATGCTATGATGGTAAAGTATTTCGGCCTACAGATGCAATATTTACATAAATGCCAGACACATTGCACAAGCCAGATAGATAACAATATATCAGGACACAAAGCGGTTCCGTTAGTGATACTGTATAGATTTTAATTTCTCAAATTCCTAAGTTTATCTAACAAACTCCATTTACCATCTGCAGTCTACGAAGGAAGGAGAACCTTTTTGGGAAAGTCCTTGGGGACCTGGAAGACCAGGATGGCATATTGAGTGCAGTGCAATGAGTGCAGCGTACTTGGGTTACTCTTTTGATATACATGGTGGAGGGGTGGACCTTGTGTTTCCTCATCATGAAAATGAAATTGCTCAGAGCTGTGTTGCTTGTAACAAGAGTAACATAAGCTACTGGATGCACAACGGATTTGTCAATATTGATAATGAGAAGATGTCGAAGTCACTGGGTAATTTCTTCACAATCCGGCAGGTAATTGTAATCAAGTACTCTGCTTAGGATATCAATCATTCTGTGCAACTTTTGTTTGCTTTCATGTTTGAGCATTTTACAATGAATATAAGATATCTTGATGGATGGTTCCCTGCAATTCTGCAGGTTATAGACCTTTACCATCCACTTGCTGTGAGGCTATTTCTGATGGGAACACACTATCGATCTCCTATTAACTACTCAAATGAGCAGCTTGAAAGTGCATCTGACCGTGTTTTTTACATATATCAGGTACCATTATTTCTTTCAATTCCGTGAGGTGCATTGTTAAGACATACAACTCATACATCTTTTCTCCCAAGCCGAGGTAGTTGGAAGTTGGAACACACTGAAAGAAGTAGACCTGACATTCTATTAACCCTAAAATTATCCGCATCTAGCTGGTTAAATCCAATGGAAGTTTCATCCCTGACACTGTAAAAGATAACTGTAGAGCTTACCAACCACGCAATGAACTGATCTGCACATCTTAAGTTTCTTCCAACTTACAAGTATAGGCAAGTGACTCTGGTCAATATATTTTCTATTGTAGACTTCAGTCTCTGAGAGTGTGATTTAAATGCACAAGGTTGAGTATGCCTTCATTCAATAAAAAAGTGTGTTTGTTCTTTTCTGTGAGGTCGTTCACTAAAACGTGTAGATCTGTTATTTTTTGTGAATGCGAATTTTGATATCATTTATATTGATGTTTAGTCAGGATACTCCATGTACCTTGTTATAATTTGGTCTTTGTAAAACTTGTTTTGTGGACATCCCTCTTGCTAGTGGGATTTCCATTCGACAGGTGTCTCCAACTTCCCATCCATGGTGGGGTTGGGTTGGGGCGGAATGGATGATGGCTTCCTCTGACAAGCATAGTATTTTACCCCTCATTTTTTTTTGTCTATAAAAAGCCTGTTCTTCTGATAAAATAAATGCTGATAGGATTCTTGGATACCTATCTTCATGAAGTTGTTCTCGTGAAATTTGTGCAGACATTACATGATTGTGAAGAGGTGTTGAGCCAGCATCACAAAGCGCATTGCAAGGACAACATTCCTCCTGCTACTCGAACTTGCATTGATAAATTTCATAATGATTTTGAGATATCTATGCTGGATGATCTCCATACTCCTGTCGTTTTGGCTGCTATGTCTGATCCACTGAAGACCATCAATGATCTTTTGCATACTCGTCAGGTACCCTTCTCTAACCTCTACCAATATTTTGCTCAAAACTTTTGGGTCGAGGGGTGTTTGATATTTGTCATCATTCAAATTGAATGATTCTTGCAGGGGAAGAAAGAGGAACTACGTATTCAATCACTTTCAGCTCTTGAAGAAGAAATTAAGAGTGTTCTCTCGGTTCTTGGACTGATGCCCACAAGTTATGCTGAGGTAGGTGATACTGATTACTGAAAGCTCCTCCCAAAAGATGCCCAGATGTTTGTATAGTTTCTCTTTCTACCCCACAAATTTCTATTTCATTCATTCAGGTTCTGCAACAATTAAGAGAAAAGGCATTGAAAAGAGCAGGACTGCAAGAAGATGAGGTATCACAGAAAATCGAACAAAGGACATCTGCAAGAAAAAATAAGGAATATGAAAGATCAGATGCTATCAGAAAGGAGTTAGCTGAAGTTGGCATTGCGCTAATGGATGGTCCTAAAGGAACATTTTGGAGACCAACTGTTCCTCTTGCCCTACAAGAGCATGAGGTTAACTCTTCCTGAAAGACATAATACTAATAAGTGCAGCCAGTTTACGACACCTCACCAAACCTGAAAATACCTCCTTTGGAGCTTTGAGATGTAAGAAGTACGGGTTAAGCTGTTTTGTTATTCATTCTCAAGTAGCAAAGAAAATAAACTTGAAAAAGGAGAGACTTGTAAAAACCAGAGTCACTTGTTCACCCGTTGATCCGCCATTTTGTTGAGGATCATAGCAATTTTTGCCATTGTAAAATGTGTACTTGGTAATTCAAGTAGTATAAAAGATACAAGTGTCATTCTTGACCATTTTTCACACCAAGCATTATTGCCTTCGGCAATCTTAAGAGTTTGCAATGTCTTGGTTTTAGTCTTGTATAATTTTAGGGATCAGGGTTGCAAGTTTCAACCACTAGAGGTTTTTAGATGCATTGGGCCACGCAAAGGTAATATTATTCTGACACTTAGATAACAACTTCTCATTTCTGATTGTATCACTAATTCACTATATGGAAAATGCATCCTCAGGCCTCTCTACAAGCTATCACTCGAGTTTGCTCTAGTCAGTTTATTCCCGTATGTTTTCCGTCTGAATTTTTAAGAGCCACATTTAGTCACCTTACTCCTGGAAGTGTAGTTGAGTAAATTAGCAAAAAAAAAAAAAAAAAAATCCTGACAGATAATAAGTTACTGTAGAAGGGTACCGGTACTTCAATTTGATGAAGAACGATTACTGCATAGTTCCGTCTGCTGACCACTTTGCCTGTATTGTTGATCTTCTTGGTCGGGCTGGCCAGTTAGAGGCAGCACACGAGATCATTAAATGTATGCCTGTAGAACCTAATGCTGGTGCATGGGGTGCGCTGCTTGGTGCTTGTAAGCTGCACAGAAATACTGAACTTGGAAATATTGTAGCAGGCCGGCTATTAGAAGTTGAGCCGAACAATGCTGGTAACTATGTGTTGCTTTCAAACATTTATGCTTCTGCAGATCAGTGGTCTGATGTTGCAGAGGTGAGGGACAGGATGCGAGAAAGAGGACTTCAGAAGAAACCTGGTTGCAGTTGGATCTGATTTTGGAGCTGAGTTACTGGGTTTTCCCCCCTCAAAGCAGCACCATTATGTGGTCGGTGAGATTGGTTTTTATGCCGTGCTAGCTTGGAGCTAGATAGATGTGTCTGATGTTTGAAGGCATATGGGCCAAGAGGATCAAAACTGTTAAAAGTCTGATATATGCATGGTCATATGTTGCCGTCAAAATTTTTCTGGTCGTTGGATGTCTAGAAAAGTTTGTTCAAAAAATTCTCTGACTTGGGAACAGATATGATGAGAGGGTCACTACTAGGTGGGATACTTGAAGGTCCTAACATGTAATGGGAGTTACTTGTGGTTTATTTACAATGGCACCGAGGAACTGGTGCTCTGTAATGTATTTTTTCCCAACTTAACCTGCTAGGAAGTGGCAGATTACTTAAGTACGACATACCCAATTTAGGAAGTGTGAAGGATTCCAGAGTTGTTTCTTTTACTGTTTTGCGTATGTTGAGAGGTTTGATTACAAGAAAGGTACGTGTGAATTGAATTTTTAGTTTTCAAGTCAGTTCACGTTTTTTATGGGTAGTTAGAGAGTGTAGACGATTCGGGTACTCATGACATAATTATATGTGCAGGTTGGAACAACCATTTTAGTAGCCCCGGTACAACTTCTAAGCAAGACTATCAACCTCTGTTATGGTTGATTGTATACATTTGGAAGCTTTAATACCTGCAAGGTTTGTGCCATCTATATTTTAAGCTTTTTCTGTTGTTTGATATTTATCAGTTTGCCATCCTTTTCTCTACTGGTTCTGAACAACCACCATTTGTAACTCCTAAACACATGTTATAAAATCCAATAAGAAACCTCTTAACCCTCTTAAACTCTTCATGGTCTATATGAAACAAAGCACTGTATATGGATTAGATGATGTAGATACTAATTGGTGATAAAATTGTCAGTTATGACATTGAACCGTCTTTTTTTGGCTCCCAAAGTTCCATTAGCTAGGTTACATTGACATGCCGTATCGGACACGGATACGAATTGTCGGACAACGCAAAATATCAAAATTTGAGGTAAATTACATGCAATATGTGTCCGACACGGACACGTGGATACGTATCCGACACGGATTTTTTTCAAAATATGGCGTGTCCACGTAACCTAGTCCATTAGTACGCCATACTCGTTTACTGCTTTTAGGGACTCCCAAACAAATGTACTTATGCGGACTTGGATAAAAAAGGTATGTCACGTGAGAAAACAAAAAAAAAACCCACTCGGCACCAGAAAAAAGAAAAGAAAAGAAGAAGCCCACGCACTAAAAATGAATTAACTTCCTACTTTCTCTCCCCCTTCGTTTTTGAGTTGGGTTTGGAAAGTTAGGCAAAATGTTGTTTGTCTTTTGTGCCCCCCCCCTCTCATTCTCTCTCTCTCCCTAGGGCTGTCAACGGGCCGGACCTGAATAGGACACACCTAAGTCCAGGCCCGACCCAAATCATATTTGATATTTTGAGTCCAAGCCCGGCCTAGGTCCTATTGGGCAAGTTCGGATTCGGGCCAGGCCTAGGTCCGTTAGCAATACATGAGAACTGTTATTTTTGTCTAAAATTTAATTAAATTTGTAAGTGGTAAGAATCGAACCCACAACTCTTGTGTGGCAAACACAATACTAACCAATATGGCTTCCAATTTTCTATGTCAACTTTCAGTAAATATAATAGATATATTAATAATATTGAATATAAAACACATAAACTATTATAGATTTTAGGCCGGGCCATTATTGGATCGGACATAGGTATGTCCAGACCTACCCCAATAATCTTATCAGGCTAAATTTAAAGTCTCCTTATCTTATCGGTTCGGATTCAATCGGGCTTCGAGCTTGTCCCGGCCCATTGACAGCCCTATCTCTCCCCAGCCGACCTCTTCCCCGCCACTACTCCCCCGTTCACGCACACCCCTCTTCACATGCTCCCTCTCCCATGACTCTCCTTCGCCCATAACCCTCCTCAACCAAACCCAACTCTCCCTCTCTCCTTCTTCTCCACCTTCCGCTCGCGCCCCCACTGGATCACAGTTATTCTAGTAATATATGTTAAATACAAAATATCATATTATTATGATCAATTGAGTGGAGCGAACGTTCTTGGGCTGAGTGGGGGGGTACGTGGCCCAAAATGATGTTTGGTAGGTTTATGTCTGTCCTCAATCTCCTTCTCTTCTTCTTCGCCAAATACTCTTTCTCTCCCATCTCTCTCTCTCTGCCCGGAACCCATCTCTCTCTCTCCTTCTTCTTCACCCACCCAAAGCCCTAATTCGCACTCTCTCTCTTTCACTCAACATCAAAAATATTGGATTCCTCCCAACGGGTTTTCTTCTTTCCCCATTTCGAGCTCTTCACTCTAAAAAGTTACTGAAAAAGAAAGAAAGAAAGAACGACTCCGGAATTCTCTGCTACTTCAGGTTCATTCATATCATTTTTTAAAAAAAAATAAAAATAAATTATTTAATCGATAATGTAAATTTGCTTTGTCATGACTAGTATTTTTTTTTTTTTTTTTTTTGTAAATATTTAATCTATAACTTTAATTTAGAGTGATTTAAATTTTACCCAATCGTTCTCAAATATTACTCGATAACTTTTTGGATTTTATTACTTTTACAGATTATGCCATACACGCAGTGGCTGTTTTATCTTTGAAACCAATGTTAGCTTCTGACTACGTTGTGGACTCTTCCTAGTAATGTAAAGGTCAGTATGTTGTAATAAATAATATTATCTGCTATGTTTGAGCTTGATGTAATAAATAATATTATCTGGAAAACATGGAGTTTGTATCCTGGGAATAATGAAATTATCTTGTGGTTGCATTAAGACTGTAAGTTTGGCATGGTTGGGGTGCTAGGCGAGGTGACTTGTCCTAAAGGCCTGTTAGGCATTATAAAGTTATTGTTTAGTTGTATATACATCTTACCACTAGAAGTAATGCTAAAAGAAATGGAGAATTCAGTGAAAGGCCCACAATGGTATCAACTTACATGATTTGAGTCAAACTGGAACGAATATTTTCAAGGTAGAATTTGTTTATCCAAAATTGTACACACTATTAGATTCCAAAGTAATCAGTTTGTTTTCCGACTGTATTTGTGCCTTTCTTAATAATATTTTTATCTATGTCAGATATGCCTAGATTGTTTATCTTCCCTCACATGGTTTCTTTAAAGTTTAAACAGGGAATTGATTGGTTTTTTGCGTTGTTAATGTGCAGCCAAACCTTTTTGCAACTCTTTTCCCTAGCCCTTTGGATTGCTCTATATCTATAGTGCATCATAATTCACAAAATCTTTGCTTTAGGTATGAAACAACCTCCACTAAGTGGATTTTCAGTCATGGTTGTGTGTTTTAAATGCTTATTTCCAGTGAAAGGTATTTAAAGGCACATAGTTAACGAAATGCACTGCTCCGCTCATGCCCCACTACTATGCAGTTATACTAGTATATATCATTGAGTGATGTTGCTTTCCAATTAAAACCACCACAAAATCCCTCCTTCCTCAACTCGCCCTAGCTCGGTATCTCCATACCACGCCCAGGTAAAAATATGCTACAAAAGCCAATATGCTCCTTTTGATCAGTAAGTAAAGATTATTTTAGAGATTTTATCGGAGAAAGAGAAATGCCATACAAGAAGCCTCAATATGCATGAAGAGCAAGCTTCTAGATACTGTCTCTATAAATGCCTCACAGTTGTACAAAAAAACGAGATGAATCTTTTTAAAATTAGTTCCCCAGTTTAGTGTATATTTTTGAATTTTAATTTTTAAGTATTCTTTTGAATCCCTAGGGTAGTGTCTCTCTCAAGTTTTCAAATTTTAACCCAGTTAAGTTGACATAGATAACAAACATTTTCAAGTTCATGTTGTATCTATTTCACAATCGTTATATTGTGGGCAAATATCTTTAACTACATAGGGAGGTAAACTCTCCATATATTAACTATTGTTTTTAACTTCTAAAGCATCTCCAATGGAGGGTGTAAACAGTATAAAGTGTAAAGTTTACACTTCAAATGCTAAAAAACTCCTTCCAATAGGGGTTGCATATCGTAGGCAATAGGTTATTAGTCAATAGATGGCTATTAGTTAATAAAAAAGCCCGGACGTCACTTATAGTCACGTCTGTTTAACTTAAAAACTCGGACGTCACTTCAACTCACGTTTGAAGTTTTATTTTTCTATTTGCGACGGTCTAAGTCCGTCACTTAGTGATTTATAACTATTAAAAACACGGATGTTGCTTTGAATGACGTATGAAAGGGGACCACTATTTGTTTTAAGCTTTTGCGACGGACCAAGCCCGTCATTTTTCATTATTTTGAATGGGTTGTGACAGTTTAAGTCCGTTGTTATCTCTTTTTATACATTTGCCTCCACCTACCATTGGAAGAGCCACAAATAGTAAATATACACTATGTATTTGGGAGTTAGATAGAGTGTATAATCCTAATGATGCCTATGTGGAGGTGGATTTTTACACTCTCTATTGGAGATGCCCTAAGCATAGTTTGTATGTTGTGGGTTGTACATCACCCAAACTTTAATGTCAGGCTCAATTGTCAAAAGGAAAGAAAGAAAAAGTGTCTCCTGGTTTTGTATGGTATTTGGTTTATATTGTTATAACTTTTTTTTGTCTGACAGGATAGTGATGAACTGGCTGGTCTACATTGCTTTCGCCATCTATGGGATCAATTAGCAAATTCTATAGATTCTGTAAACAGGTAGGCATGTCAGTTCAAGTTTGAATTTTATTAGTCTTACTCTCTTCTCTTTATTGGGGAAAAGGGGTTTTACTTTAAAATATAAGGAAAATAAAACATAAAAGCGGGGAGGGAGAAGGAGATAAAGAACACGAGGTAATTGTATAAACTTACTAAATGTTTATTGGGTGGGAAACAAACTCATACCGAGCCAGTTATATGAACTCCGCCTTATATGAACTCCACCACAAAAAGTGGATTTATAAGATGAATTGAGGGCTGATTTTTGGTGAAGATAGTCTTCTTATAATGGAGAATCTCCCTACAAAAAATCAGCCCAAACGAAAATGTTTAACCTTGTCAAAAGTTGTTTTGAAATTTGAAAAATCTAGACCGTTAGATAATTTTATAACATTGTAAGCTATTTTTGATACGTCTAGACATTTTCAAATGTGCTAATATTTTCTAAGGATGATCTATATTGTGGGGAGAACATCTCTTCCAAAAATCAGCTTTTAATTCATTGTTTTTCATGGTGGAGTTTTTTCGGAGTTCGTATAAGTGGAGTTCATATAACAGGCAGGTACTCCTATAGTAAGTAGATAGTCTCGATCCTCATACACCCATTACTTGGTCCTTAAGTGTACATGATAAACTTTGTCAGTTGTTATGTCGTGTTATGTCTAGTTTGTAACTTGTGAATTTCATTCTTGTAGCATTCTTTCATAAGAGTTCATGCATGCGTCTATACATAATGCGAAAGATGTAGATTTGGTAATTTTATCAAGATTGAAAGCAGGGCCCACTAGGGTTACCAATGGAAAAGATGATGATGTAAGTATTGTCATTTTCATTTGTCTTGGATTTAACTGTTTTTTAGCCACATCTTTGGATTGCTGCAGTGTCGTGAAGTTTGGTTGATTGTAACACATAAAATCTCTGGTTTTCTCATTATATCCTTTGCAGCCTCAACATATGTATGTCCAGGAAATAAAGTTGACATGTGTGTGTGTGACACTATCCTAGTACGACACTGAGATATTAAGTCCCAAATTCGAATTCACAAACCAATAGGATTCCATCTTTTTGTGAAATTACAAAGGCAGAGAGAGAGAGAGAGAGACATAATTGTAATTCAATTAAATGTTTGCTCCTTAGACTCAAAGAATTGTTGTTCATTCCTTCTAAATGCTCCAAAAATTTCGTTTTACATATGTTGGAATTCCCATTGTCTCCTAGCCGACGTCCCAAATTAGTATACGTATTCAAGCATTTTAGAATTATAACTTCCCCAGATTTATTGTTGTGTTTCTTTTTATATGAAATTATCTCTACTACGAGTGTTTGCAATAGATTGAAAAAGCTATTTTGATCTCTGTTCGTATGTAGGTTCCGTCTTGGTAACTTCTTTTCGTCTTCATTTTTCGGATAGGATAGCCCCCAACCCCATACACCCAAAACCCAAAAAAGCAGCAAACAGAATACAAAAGAAAATGCAAACCAGTAGAAAAAAGGAAAGCATCCCTCTCAACAGCAGTCAAGAAAGCAAAGGTCTCACGTTTTTATCTCAATAGCCCAGTTTTTTAAAAGAGAGGAAAAAAAGTGTTTTTACTCTGTCATCAAGGTGTTTACTGATACTGAGCTAAAAAAAAAATCAAGGATGTTTACTGATGTCATCATTGCATTGAAGGAATTAAGTTTGTTAGTGGCCACAGCTTTTGGGGGACATAGGCAGGTTTTATCAAGTTCTAATATGTTTAAGAAAATAACATGGTCTAAGCTTGTAGGAAGTTTTGACTGCTACGTTTCTAGTATGTTGTGTTAGGATGATAGGGTAGGACAGTGACAGTCTGTTACTTTTTCAATCTCTTATCCTATTTTTGTTTGTTTAGTGGATCTATGTCTACCATTTTGTTCTTTCCTTGGAGCTTTTACTTGCACAATGTGCAATGCAATTTCTAGAGTGAAAAACATGATTTGGAATTGGATTTTCATAAATTTAACTATGAAAGAACAGGTTTTGACCAGTTTATGGTGGGATGGTATAACGTTGTAAAGCGTCCTTTGTAATGATCTTTGTAAATGGGGAGTTCTAGAGTGACTTCCTCTGTCACTCTAAAACTTATTAGGTTTACCGGTCATAAAAAACAAACAAAAGAAAAACAACAACGTGCAATGCAATTTCATTCATGTACTTATTTCTCTGTTGTGGAAATATTGTTCGTTGTATAACTCTCATGAAACTTCTTTCATATCACTATGACACTTTCATTTTTATGTGTTTGACAGGTTAAGTTGGATGACGATGAAACCTCTAGCTTTCGTGATCGTCTTCTACCCCTCATCATTGGATTGCTCAGAACGGTAGCCTTTTCGCCTTGCCCTTATATGGAAATAATTTTTCTTTTGGGAAGTTGCATGATTACCCTCTAGTTACCTGGACTTTCAAGAATTATGAGCCTTTTTTTTCTCGATAACCAAAAAAAGGCTCATAATGCAGGGAAGGCCTGGTAACTTGAGGGAAATCATGCAACATCCATGATTCGAAATCAGGAGTTTTCAAATTATGAGCCCACCTTTCCCTAATTTCTTTTGAAAGTTGCATTATTTCCCTAGAGTTGCATTTTTTTGGAAAGTTGCATTCTATATATTTTATTGAAACAGGATGTAACATTTATTTCTCTCATGTTTTTGTTCAGGCGAAACTTCCTACTGTGTTGAGAATATACCGTGATACACTGGTAGCGGACATGAAAACAGCAAGTAAGACCACAGTTGCAGAGTTTCTTCCAATTCTAGTTGCACGACTCCTAGAGTCTGATTTGACAACTAGCGAACGAAGTGTTGATACTGATGGTAAGATATCCAATAATATATCTTTTGAGCTGTTTGAATTTGGGCTCAATACTGTATCCTTGACAGACAATGATCTTTTTGGTCCCCGTTCCTCTTTTACGAATTTTTACTTTGACTCAGGGGGAGGCTCATCAATAGCTAGTAAGTTGCGGAACTTGTCCTCGGAAAGCTTTGTTCGACTTTTGGATGCTATTTTCATGGTTGTACAGGTAAGGTTATGGTTGTTTTTATCTGTCTTTATCATGTACTGATAATTCTGGAACACTCTTGACCTTAACTATTGTAGACATAGGTTAGGCAAGATTTGGAGTATATTAACTGCTCAGCAATTTGCTTGAACCCAAAGGTTCGATTTCTTGGGTTATATGGCTAATTGAGAAAAAGAATTGAGTGTCCAGCTCATTGTTCTTGAAATGTTTGAACTTAAAAGAGTTAACTGCTATAGCATTTTGTGATAGTATGCTCCTTACCTTTGTGTTACTCAATGAATGTATGTCTGTGTTGGACTCGTGTACCATGGGGACATATATAAAATCCGTGTTGTCCCGTGGCGGCATTGCCAATTTGCCATCTACAAATTATCAAATTATAAAAAATTGATCACAAGTAGCAATTTTTTTTATTGATTTAATTGTAAAGGTTACATCAACACCTCCGAATATAGCAAGAAGCTATATTCCAAGGACCAAAACCCACATACCCAAGGGTACAGACACATACATTTAACTTGCTTATTGCAAAAACAGCATAGAATCACTTCTAAGGTGGCAGTGAAAGATGAGATTCTGAAGTTGAGTTTGTTGGTTTGCATAAAAGTTCATGACGACAATTACACCTGAGGTACTGGTACAACTGTAGGACGCGCTTATGAAGTAATCTAGGTTACATTGACACGGGCACGCGTGTCAGTGTCCGACACGGATACGGGGTGTCGGATACGGCGAGCAGTTGAAGATCGACACGGGGACACAGATAAGAATAATTAATTAATTTTTTAATAATTATAAATTTATTAAATTAGATGGTCTCGGACGTGTAAACTGCAGTGCTAATAAGTTACTAGCAATAGCCAAACTTTCAGTTCCTTGCCTCATTGTATTAGGCTGCAATTCACATGTCTAAATAGAAATTATCTAGGTTACATTGACATGGGTAGGTGTGTCCGTATCAGACACGGATACGAATTGTTGGACATGGCAAAATATCAAAATTCGAGGTAAATTACATACAATATGTGTCCGACACGGACACGGACACATGGATACGGATCTGACACAAATTTTTTTCAAAATATGGCGTGTCCATGTAACCTAGGCAGTAATGCTTAGAAATTTGAAAATATCAAGTTTTATGTAATGGTACTTGTTTCAGTGCTAAAACAGAATAAGCATGGTTTGCATTGTAATATTCACCATTTGTTCCAAAAGGAAGACCAAAACCATTTGAGGTGTGAAGATCAGAAAATATGAACCCTCAGATAAATCCTAAGCTTGAAAACAACTTTTGACAAGGTCAGAAATTTTAGTATAAGCTCAAATTTAGTGAGGATGCTCTCCATGGCGGAGAGGTCGCATCCACCACAAATTAGCCGTAGCTCTTCTTCATGTAGGCTCATGAATATGCCTTTTTTGTTTGACTAACCTTATGTTGAGTGTTGACAAAGGCCCGGTGCGAGCAATGGCCTGGGCGCCCAAAGGTTGCCATGTTTAGTGAAAAAGGTTGCAGGTTGTTGTCAAAGGCATTACCGAGGTGATGTCTTGGTGGCCCAAGGCGCTATTTCTGTTTAAGCCATTGAGAATCTGAGAACCACTTGCTCTAAAAGCTCGGACTTCTAGAGGGAGGCTTTGACAATGTTTATAAAGTGTCCAACACATGGTAGGTACATACCATACCACAAACATGGATTGGACTCTGTTAACACCCCACAAATATGGAGTGGACTAGTTAAAACTTATTATTATTTTGTGTGTGTGTGTGGGTGGGTGGGTGTAGTGGTGGTGGTTCAAACCTGTTGTCTTGCAGTTGTGCTGAGAGGGCGGGGTATTGTTAAATCTGTGCCTTCCGCCGCGGTGTCATTAGGCATGTGCCGGTCTCATGCTTTGGCCTTTGGTATGAGTTGTGGTTCATACGTTCAAAAACATATTCATCTTACTGAGTTGAAAAGAAAATAGCGTAACTGAAGGGCATTTTTCATTGATGAAGGATCTTTGGAATTGCATTATTGAATTCTATGCTTGTAAACTAAGGAAAGTTATTCACACAAGTGACACAACTAGGTCCGAATAAGGTCACCATTGGTTAAACTTTTCGGAAAATGCCCCACTAGTTGCTATTATCTGCGTCTTAAAAGTACTTAATCAAACTTCTTTTGTGACTTCTCTAAGTATGATGTAATGTAATTTCTCTTCTTTTAGTGAATGCAGGCACATTTAGTGCGGGCCGCTGAAGTTAAAAGAGCCATTGACTGGATCATGTACAATCTTGATGATTGCTTTGCTGCTGATTCTGTTGCTACATCACCTGCACTTGGTGCTGCGGTCGCAGAAAGTGGTCAAGAAAGTTCACCTTATTCTCTTCAGAGGAATGCTAATAAGTTTCCTCCCATTCATGCAAAAGGAAACGAAACTTCAAGTCCATCAAATATGGCAAGATTTTTCCAGTAATCACTCAGTGCTTCCAACTAATTATCGACAAGTATACTTGTTTATGCATTGATCTTCTACGTTTTTGCAAGTTAGCTCGAGATGCGTTTGTATAGGTGGTGTGTATTTCTGCACTATGTACTACTCTGACAACTTGATACTACACACTTCCTTTCCTTTAAGCAGTCACCCCCCTTCCACAGTCCAGCCTCCATTAGACTCTACTGGTTTAAGTCGCAATACAAGTAGTATTCATTTGGAATGCATATGGAGCTTTATCGGCAATTTTTGTTTTAACTATTTGATATCAAGAACATATGATTGCAATAGTTTTCATTTTCACTTGTCCTTTACGACCTTTTACGAGGATTAAGAATGACATACCATTAAATTGCTGTAAAAAGGTGAGCTTGGGGAGGTCACACCCAAGTTGATTTCTGGAGTCTATGGTTCCTGCATAAGGGAGGCGTTATCTTAGTTCTGGGTTGAGATGGATGGAGTAGCCTTTGGCGTGTAGGAGGTGATGTCAAGGCCACGAGGTTTTCTTCTAAGTGGAAAACAAATGTTTGATGATTGTTGAGATTTATGATCCCATATGGGGTATATAAAACCTTGCATTAAAATATGTAAATCCTGGGGCCGCTCCACTCATGGCCAATTGGTTTTGAGTTGGATGCCCAAACTTAATTAGTGATTTCATGAGGAAACGTGTTCTTATTGAGCAGTTGGGGGTGGGAGTGTGGTCAGCCTTCCGAATGATATGGTTGTGGTGTGTGGGAAGACATTCAGAGAGGGTTCCTTAATTTTCAGAGAAAGATTAGCCATATATGATTCTTAGATTAGATTGGGTCATTGGGAGGATTGGTGGTTGTCTGGGAGACAATTGTTTTTTGATTTTACGAGACTCTATCCTATCTTAGTCCTTAAGAATCACCCCATTCTGGATATCATGTGGTTAGACAATGCACATCTTGGTTGGGAGACATTTGTAATGCCATGGCAATGGCAGATTGAGGTCTTGCGCTTCAGTGTTGTTGTCTATTTCAGTTCGGGAGTGAGTATCCACACTCTTATTGTTTTCCCGCTTACTTGGGAGGTTTGGTGTTACTTTATCTGATAGTCATGGGTGATTTGGTCAGCTCCCTGTTCTGCTAAGGAGTTCTTCGTCTCTGGGATCTTGAGAGTGCATTCACTGGATGGTTTCAAGTTGTGGAGTATTATTTCTTTTGCGATCTTGTGGGGATTATCGCTGGAGATAAACAAAAGGCACTTTGAAGATAAAGCAATGACGGTGGAGGAGGTGATTATTTCGGTCAAATGATTTGTACTCCTTTTGACGAAACTTTTGAGTATTGGCGAGATACACCTTCTGGGTCTATTGTGTTTATAGATGGGACTCATTGATGGCAGTGCATAGTGATGGGGTTGGTTTCTGGAGTTTCTGTTCTTCTTCCTTCTCGATGATAGAGGTAGTAACAAGATCAAAGTACATCTTGATACTTCAGTGTTCCATGGCTTTGAAGCGTGACAACATGTTTTGGGACCTTGTCTTTGGTTTTGTTTGGATTAATGTGGTTAAGATATTCAATCCCCATTAAATTTTTAACCAAACTTGTTGAACCAAATACAGTTATTTCGGGGAGTTCACTTTATGTATAGAATAGATTATAGTTCAAAATCTCAAAATTTTAATTCCTGAATTTTGAAATATTTTCAACAAAATTTGGACCACTGTGGAAGTCTGTGTTTCTCCACGGCTGTCAAAGTTCATTGTAGCGAATATTTGAAATGCCTAAGATAGTTAACACAATTCAACAACATATAGATGACTTCCAGTGTGGGTGACACACAAGTCTCAACTCTTTATACATATAAAAACAATTTCCAATCCTCTGGCTTCCTCCTACCAAGACCAGGCCGGGGGGAGGGGGAGAGGAGTATTCTTCTTTAGTTTTGATGAATTTGGTTTCAGGTGAAATTTTGTATATCAAGGTGATTGCTAAACTGATCCGATCTTTCTCATTGAAATCTCAAGCAAGTATCAGGAGATGTTGCGTATCCCCTATTGATTTCGAGATATGTCTTGCGCCGTGAGTTTATTGGGATAATTCTCTAAATTTTGTGCTACACTTATAGTTGCATTGTTTTATCAGTAACGTTAGTAGGTGAATTGTAACTGTTGAGAAGTATGAGTAGCAGTATGTGTTTTTGCCCCACATTGTGTAGGTGGGAGTCCTAGTATGTGTTCTCTGCCCAGAGACAACGCCCACAGTTACTTTAATCTTTGAGAGGTCTGCCACGCAACAGATGAACCATACATTGCTAGAACACCTTCCTCCAAAGGCCTATATCTGAACTAGTAACTGTTATCTTTAGAAACCAGCTTCCTCTTCCATCCCTCCAATATTTTGTCAATGAGCTCAGTCACTAGCTTCCATGCATCTACATTCTTAAACTTGGAACCTAAAGGAAGGCCCAAGTGGTAGTCCAGTAGACAGCCCATTCTAAAACCCATAGGAAATAAGCCAGTCTAAGGTATTCACATACTCCACTCCGATGATACCATAGATGGATTAATGTTCGATCTCCAGACGGTTTCAACCAAGGTAATATAGCATGCCAGTAAGCAAATGCTTAAGAGGAGCATCAAAAGGAAGATAGTATCATCAACAAATTGTAGGAGGCTCACTTAGGCTGACCTTTATTCACCTTAAGACCATGTGACGTGGGCATCGTAATTATGGTCTAGCTTAAGCCCAAGATAGGCATACCTATTGGTTTGTTTTATTTTTATTTATTTAGTTGTTTTTAGCCAGCCGGGCACGTTTTAACTGGTTTCCTTAGTTCGCAAGGTAAAATCCTAGTTATAAGTAAGGGATATTAATTAGGTTTAGGTAGATTGATGTTTTATAAGTTTTGAGTGATGAAATAAAAGAGAGACTTTTAGGGTTCTTGTTTTATTTTAGTTAAAGTGTAGGTTTAATACAATTGTTGCTTCCGCCAATTGTTTATCTGCATTACCATGTAGGAACCCATAATGAAATGCCTTATTACTTAATTAGCTGTTTTACCAAGATCCTCAATTCTAACCGTAAAAACAGTGGTGAGAAGGGTCTCCTTATCTTGATTTACACACAGTTTTGGAAGTTAAAGTCGACCATTGTCTTGCACAAAGTACTTGGCTGTGGAGATAGCACCAAAATCTTCTATTTCTCATAAAACCTCATTGTTTCCATTACATACAACTTATTGTCTATTATAACAACTTGCTGAGAATGTAAAAGTGGTATCTTGTAAGAGTTGTCTTCCTTCAATAAAACTATAAAAGCTGAAGATGTTGTCAGATTATTCAAACAATTGATGAAGTGTTGTTTCTCTACAGCGGTTTAATATTGCTGATGATGTTGTCAGATTACGTTGATCTGAACCACTTTCTCCCTGCACTTTCATCTGAACTCGTTCACCGGGTTGTGGAGATATTAAATTTTTTCAATACAAGGACCTGTCAGCTTGTCCTTGGTGCTGGTGCTATGCAGGTACAAAACTTTTTTATTTCTTAAAAGATGATTTTTCATCGTTTGGCAAAGGGAGCATTTTTAACTAGGTGATTCACATACAAATAGGGAAACCCAACAAGAGAAGACTAGTCATATTTATTACTATTCATATGCGTACATGGGTATTCATAATCTCTCTGGACTTGAATGAATGCTAGGATGGGTAAAACCGTAAAACCCTTCCCCATGAGAACTTAATGTTATTAAATCTATATTAATGGAATTTGGGGTTTCTTCATGCTTTGATGGTTATTAAAATGATCCTGCAAAAATGATCCTTCTGGTTGGGTTTATTAGGTCTTGTTAGTCCCATATCAACTTGCCGTTGATATATTTTTTATTTTGACTTTGGTTTTACTTGTTCTTTGTTATTATGGCATTGCAGGTGTCTGGTTTGAAGTCAATAGCTGCTAAGCACTTGGCCTTGGCAAGTCAAGTGATCAGTTTTGTCTATGCTGTTATTCCAGGTAGGTTATCAAGAAGATTTGTAGATTATTTATTTTTATCTTTAATTTGTTTGTTTTGTTTTTCTTTCTTCTTCTTCTTGATATTTGTGGCACCGCTCTTTCTTTATGGTTTAGAAATGATCATGTTAGGTAGGAGTGTTGTTTATATAGTAAACTATTGAGATGCATTGAAGTGACACCAGCAGCATGCACTTGTTCCTTCCATGGTTTGAACTTTGTATGAGAATACACTTGCTCTAAATAAGGAAAACCATTTCAATGAGTCTTTTTAACACCAGTAATACCAAGCACCAATCAAGAAGGGCCCTTCACCACAAATAGGGTTAACCAATATTACCCCCCCACTAGATGAGCCAATTAGGATTTCCCCCCCACTAGATGGGAAATTAGGGTCTCCCCCCTAAATACACACAAAAAAAAAGTCAAATGGGGTTGACCGAATTTTTTTTGTGTGTATTTGGGGACCCTAATTTCCCATCTAGTGGGGGGAAATCCTAATTGGCTCATCTAGTTACCACCAGTTCACCCCCACAAATAAACCAGCATTCTTCATAGAATCATCCTCTTTTTAGGCCATTTGAAAAGTTGAAAGTGAGAGACACAAATATTAAATACCTGTAAGTGAGAGGACAATCATTTGGAAACCAAAAGTGGTTGTTCACGAAGATGGATGTGAAATAAAGACGCAGGGAAACGAAGTAGTAAATGATGTCCATAGCAATTTATTAAACCCAACTTTTTCCTTTCTTAGTTTGTTGAGAAGGGAGTTGAAGGGAAACTGGGAAAACTGTACGTGCAGGGATAGAGGGAGTGATATTTCTTAATTTTGAAGAACTGGTGGTCATTTCTAATTGGCCAAAGTTGTACTTGGTGGGCTTTTTATTTTATTTTGGGCGGGGAACCCTATTATATATGTTGCCAAATCTGCAAAGCACTTATGTTAGCACCACCATCATCTCACCTAATATATTTAACTTCGTAAAAACATTTTTGTGCTTCATCCCTTATTAGTTTTAGTCGCCCCTCTTTGTCGCTTTCATTCTTATGCAAATATATGAAACCATGACTCTCTCTCTCTCTCTCTCATATTTGTTATGAAATTGACTAGTAATCATATTGGAAGTCCAAATTATGTTTCTGACGGTGCTTTTCTATGCTTAATGAAGATATCAAGCGTATTCTTTTAATCAGAATCCAGAGTACCAGAGTACCAGAGTCTCGTAAAGCACTTTTACTCTTGGAGATTGATCGAGTAGCTCAGGTATGATCCTTTGGTGATGTTTGGTATATCTGAATAAATATATATATTTGATTATTTCATATTGTATTAAGGAACATTGGAAAAAGTGTTTTTTGCTTTTAAAATTATACAATGTCTTATGGGTCAGTTTTTAATTTTCTGTTATAGCAGTCAATTGGATCTTAGTAAGATAAATTAATATGTTGCATTACAGCAGTCGATTATGTTATACTTAGAGACATTGTATAACTGCATCTTATACTTTTATTTAATAATACAATTACTAATTTGCATTTCAAATATAATTTGTATTATTCTCTACTACAATGTTATGGATTGTCATGCACTTGTCAAAATACGGGTCATGTAACTTTATTCTCACTATTACTTTGGTGTCAGTAAAAAAATTCGACAATTAAGTCAAACTAAATTACAAAAATTAAGAAATTCTAATAATTTACACATCAACTTAGAAGAAATAGATAGGATTGAGTTTATTTATACAACCACCTCATAAATTTACCTCGTTTCTCTCACATTTTATCTCTTTAAAAAGATCCAAAAACTTACATTCACCACAAAGTTTCAAGTATCATTCTCTCCTTCCTTCATTGTTAGCAACTTCCATTCTCCAAACAATGTCTCTAATTAGCTAATCTCTTTTCGCTTTTCTTATCTTCATAGTGCCTCCTGATTACTCCTACAGTGAGAACAATATTGTAACTGAAGAGGAGTGGGAGACTTTCTCATGGGAGGAATATTCTAAAAATGATGAATACGGTGAATATGGCTTGTGGGACAAAGCACACTAGGTGTGCGTAATCTTATCTTAAGCCTAACACGTGGACAATTTTTTTAAATAGGTGACATGGAGTGACATGGAGTAACATAGGCCCTTTGGGCCAGAGAAATAGCCCGCTCTAAAATCATATTAAATTTCCAATTTCTCTATAAGCTCGAACTTATGTGAAGGGTCAATTCTATTAATATATTAGAGGCTCATATATGTCAACACTCTCCCTTAGCGGGACACACTGGAAATACACAGGTAGAAGGACTAGACATCTTCACCTGGTAGGAGTTAAACCCGAGACCTCTCAGAAACCAGTGGCTCTGATAACATATTAAATTGTCAATTTCTCCATAAGCTCGAACTTATGTGAATGGTCAATTCTATTAATATATTAGAGGCTCATATATGTCAACAGTATGGATCTCAATGACAATCTGTGGTTTCAAAAACAAATGTAAACCTAAACTTAATTTCGACATCGTTCATCTTATTTTTGATGATCTCAATGCATTTGTGTGGTTTGTCTAATTCAATGCCTCAAATCAATGGGAGATGAGAGATAATATTGTGTAAAGAGAGAAGATTGTGTAAAAGGAGAGAAAAGATTGTTTTGTTTTGTAATGAAGGGTAAGAATGTCACAAATACGTTGAAAAGGTAAAAATAAATTATTGAGTGTGGCCTAATTGAGCAATGTGACATTAGTGTGCTCTGTTTAGGAAATTACCCTTAGTGATTTCCCTGTTTATTTAAAAAAAAGTGGGGCATATAGAAGTAAGTGTATCTCATAACTGGTAGAATTTATGGACTCCTTATATATTCTTTGGGGCTGAAACAAATATCAGTTTTGTATTTGTCATCTGCCAATAAATCTTTTTGGTCATTTTCTGATTATTATTAGAGTTAAAGTAATGTGTAAACAAACAATCTGAACATTGCCTTTTCAAGTAGCATCTTATATTCTGTCCTTCCGTTGGTTTGTAGGTTTTACTGTACATTTGGTTCCTGGATAAAAGCTTTTCTACTTCTAATCGTTTCTTTGTCATAAAAACTTCATTTCTTGCTGTAATAGTTTTCCAAAATATTTATGGTACTTGCAGGCAGGTGATGGAAATCTTCCATTCCCAAATTTCAGAAGCATTCTCAAAATTGGAGCTTCACACTCTGCAAGCAAATAATAGGTACTTTACTCTCTAATTTTGTGGATTGGATATTTTTTCCCTTTCATATGCAGAATCCCTGGATTTACGTTTAATGCTCCTTTTATATGCTTAAGATAGATGTAAACTGAATTCTATTGTCGCTATGACCAGACTGTATCGGGACACTCAGCATATTCTTGGGTGTATTCGGTCATTGCCTTCTGATAGTTTCAGTAGCAAACTCTGGCAAGCTTGATGAATTCTTATTACAAAGATTTGGAACTGAAGCTGGTTGATAAATATGAATGTAAAGGATCATCTATAATTCTGCTGTATCAAGACTAACCTAATTTGAAGGCGATATCATATGGGGCATCTAAGGAAACGGCTCTCACTCCTGCTCGTTTACATTGTATAATTAGTTGAGGTAACGATATTGCTATTAACTTTTCTGGTCTTATTGTAACCCTTGAGTACTACTATAAAAGCATGCAAGTTTGGCTATGGTTTCATTTCTGAGGCTTTCTCAATGGTTTAGGTAACTTCCATCTGAGACTTCATAGCATTATTACAGCTCGTACTGTCAAAATGTTGACAAGTGACAGCATGAATTAGACCATACTTCCTTTTTGAGCTTTTGTTGTAATCAGATGAACAAATTATGATTCGATTTCTTGCACCCACATATACGTGTATATATTTATGACAACTTATACTGTCAAAAGACAACTTGAATTAGACCATACTTCCTTTCTGAGCTTTTGCTGTAATCAGATGAACAAATTATGTTTCTTTTTCTCACACCCACTTGTACGTGTATATATTTGTCATTTTGTGCAAAGATACGATGAGTGATTGAATTTTCTTTTTATCATATTTTCTTTTAAAAGAATAAACCTCCGGTCGAGGCTGTTGCTTTCCACCCAAGCAACTAGGTGTTAAAGAAAGAAGCATGACATGTAGTCGTTCTCAGCCATGCAACTATAGCATTTTGATCAAGAAATATACTATAGCTTAGGTAGCTCAACATGCTCATGTGCGAGTCCATTCAATTTGCTTTGAAGTGTTTTTTCTCAGTTCTGTTTTCATTTACTTTTACTCATGGAACTGATTTGACATGAACGCTGAGCCATTATTTCTGCTGCATCTTTAAAAGACCATTATTTCTCTGATTTGTTTATAGGATCTTGATATATGCTGTAGATGCTGTGCAAATGTAATTTTGCTGCAAATTACAAACGTGTCAAATATGTTGTTTCATTGAAGACCCCTTCTGATTTAATCAGTTTAACAGCTGTCCTGTATAAACCATGATGTATATCAGTTCACCTTTTTCGTTCGTTGTTTATGCACTTTTGTGCAATGGACACAGAATGTATGCTAAAATAATATCTATTTATGGTTGTTTGTTCTCTGTGTATTAATGTATTTTTGTGCTCATAAACTGTTTATACTGTTAAACTGAAGTCTGTAAAATTTCAGGTGTTTTTGGGGATGGAGAGAGAACGTCAGCCCTGTTATGATTTCAGAATTTCATGATAGAAGTCTTCACATTGAGTTTCAGTGACTCAGTTGTCATGTTAACATACTGTATTTGTCATTCTTAAAGAACAAATTGTACTATAGTCACGATCTTCTGTTTTTCATGAAGAAAATCTCAGGCTTGGACCCCCCGAGAAAGAGTTATAGGTAATCTGGATGAAGTACTTCAGTATGACTCAACGTTTTTGTATTAGTGAGGGATTCAAAAATACAAGTTCTTTTGAGTGGAAATGAAAATGTATCTGTATCTCAACTGTGCTCAAAATTTTCTGTTCCTGCTGTACTCATGCAAAATTGGAGGGGGTGAAAGAGTGAATTCAGCACTACATAACAATTTATGAGTGTCCTAAATATTAGTTTAAGTTAGATCAAATTGTGGTTTGTCAAGTCCCAAGTTTTGACAAAAGGTTTACTGTAGCCCTATTGTTCCTGGTTGACTTTACTTGCAGTTGGTGGTGGTAAAATTCTGAAGGTTGTAACTTCCGCAAGCAATGGAATTGTTCAGGTACTTAATTTTGTATATGAAGATTTGCCTCATTGGAGTGATTGGTTTGGTTGTCCATTTTGGAGCTGCACAAGATGAGAGTGGTGTCTTAATTTTGAAAGATGGAGTATGAGAAAAGAGTATACTAGCAGGCAACAAGACAACGGCATATCTTCGATAAAGATGATTCCCAAGTTGCGATTTAGTTCCACATCTAAACTGACGTAACGATTGTGAAAGTTGCGATTTAGTTCCACACCTGACTGGATTCAAGCGGTTAGACTATAAGAGAGAGAGGTACAACTCCAGATGAGTAGAATTTAAGTTGGAAGATTTGAAGGTTTAATCAAATCGAGCACAAACAATAATCCAGCCCATAATTCTCGTGGACAGGGTCCAAAAGGATGCATTCTGTGATTAATTGTAAATGTCCAAAAGGATGCATTCTGTTTACCTTTTATTTCTTCATTTTATTTTTCTATCTTACATACATCATGTGATTATGTGTTCGAGATTTGGAAAGTAGAAACCAAAGTACCAAATCACTCCTTAATGAACACTTGAATAGAATAGAACGTACGTCCAACCAAAAACTACTTCAATGGCTCAAGGCAAATGCATTGAAGCAAATGGCCAAAGGAGTGGCAGCATTCTCATCTGGTAAATATATGGACGCCATTCAACACTTCTTTGTAGCAATATCCAACTCTCCAAAGGACCACCGCCATGTTATCTACTCAAATGTCGCTGCATGTTTTGCTTCTCTTCATAGACACGACTTAGCTTTATTGCATGCAAAGCAAGCAGTTCAATGTAAACCTGATTGGCCGAACGGGTACGTTCGTCTCGGTGCAGTTTATTTGGAGTTTGGTAATGTGGAAGAAGCAATTACTACTTATGAAAATGGTTTAGCATTGGATGCTAATAATGAAGCTTTGAAATCTGGTTGGTTAGATGCTCATTTACATGTACCACGGCAGCAAGTATGTGCCAAGTTAACTTGTGATCAGTCGGCAAGGAACTATCTGGGGAGGTTTGTTAAGATGATTTTAGATTTGATGTCGAACACTAATCATTTAGACTTGCATTTCAGCATTTGAAAGAAGAGAGAATGATGAATGCACTTGGAGTTTTGCTTAATTTTGATATGAGCGGTTTGAATTGCGTCAAGCCAAAGAGATTTATGCTAGATATGATGGATTTCAAAGAGCCGACGCAAAGGAAAGCTGTGGCACATAAGGACAAGGAACTGGCAGCAAATGTGGCTATTAAGGATGAGGAATTAACTGCAACGAGGCAAATGAATGCACATGCATATACGGAGAAGGAATTGGGAAAATTTGCACTAAGCAATAAACACACTTTGCCAAGTAATGCAAATAGTTCAAGAGTTTCAGGAAGTCGGCGTAAAAGAGCTAAGTTTGAGAAGGATCCCTTGTTAAAGACTATTGGAGAGCTTGCAGACTTAATGAAGAGCCAGTACAAGCCAGAGGGACAAGTCTTAGATGAAGCCATGGATCAGTTGAATGAGTTGAAGTCTTCGGGAGTGTTGGACATTGATCTTTATATTGCCTCGTTGGTAGCTTTTAAAAAAAAAAATCCTGGGCATGACAAGATGTTCTCAAGTATTGAAAGTACTGAACTCAAAGTTCTTTTTCTTAAAAGCATAGTGAGTTAGAAAATGGTATGTTCTGAACTGAGAATTAATGTATGTTCTAAATAATGTTATAGCGTGTAGGTATTAAGTTGTCAGTTTTAATGTTTTTAGCATTTTGGTATATATTACTAGTACTGTCTCATTTTGGTAATATATATTTCCTTTGTTCATTAAAATTAGTATTAGACGTAGTGGAAGACTAGATTGTTATGTTTTTAACTATTGGAGGGTATGAAAATTTGCATTTAAAAGCAGAGGAACTGGTGGGATGGAGGAAATCATGAAAAGAAGGAAATGGAGGAAAAAGATTCATAAGAGTGGATATCCCTTCATAACTATAATAGACAAGATATTTTCCTCACATGACAAGAATCAGATTACCAATGTAGGATTCTTTGCTCATCGCATTTCTGCTTTAGACAGAACTCCTGAAGGTGTCTTTCAATGAATACACTGCTATTACATTTTGCATATCTTATTTTAGTTTGGTTCGATGATTCTCACATTCTCCATTTCCATTTTGTTGGGATAAATTAATGAACTCCCTATTATGTCGGTAGGGACGTAGGGTTGATTTCTTCTCTTGTTGCGTTTAAGATTTGGTTTTTCATTTTGGGGGAAATGAAAATATGTACTGTATCTCAACCATGCCCAGTTATTTATTTTTCATACAAAATAACAGGGGTGAAATACTGACTTCAGCAACTAGATTATGATTTACTCCTAAAAGTTAGTTAAAGTTAGATTGTCCTATGCTTTCAAAATTGTTCTAGGTTGATTTTTCTTGCACTGGATGGTGATAAAATTCTGAACATGGTAACTTATGCAAGGTAATGGATACTGTTTAGATGCTTACTTTTGTAAATATGAAAATTTGCTCGTTGGAGTGGTTGGGTTTAGTTGGCCATTTTAGAGCAGAATTAAAATTTGCCTCATTGGAGTTATGAACCACCCAAAGACTGCGTCAAGTTCTATTGCCCAATACTATTGTTTCGGGTGACAAGTTCGGAAGCCACCTCAGTTAGGGGCTAGGTTTATGTAACACAAAGACAATGAAGAAGAGGCAATCGTGGCTAAGGCAAGATGGTGGGCTGGTGAGCAAACATAGTGACAGTGTGACACCAACCAAAACTCAGGCAAGAGTATAGTAGGTTGACACAATGGGTCTGTGGAGAAGGACACCAGGATTTTCAAATGACCAGACCACTATGTGCCTGGAATGTGAGGGGCACAAACGATTCTGACAAACCAAAAGGGAGTATTCAAAAAGAAAGATCGAGGACAAAAGTGGGAATGCCTTTGACGCTTACTAGTTACTACCGATGGAACTATATGACTGTAATAAGTAAAAGTTTGTATGAACTCCCAAAGCTCTGCCTGTTACAAGTAGGAAGTTGCCATCATGGTCTCTATAGGAAGCACCGATCCCTGCAAGGCCAGGATTTCCTCTTGCTGCTCCACCCGTGTTGATTTTGACGTGTGAAACTGATGGTGAAACTAGTAACACCAACAAAAAATCATGCAAGAGTAAAGTAGGTTGACGCAACGGGTCTGTGGAGAAGGACACCAGGATATTCATGTGACCAAACCATGTAATATTATGTGTGTCTGGAATGCATGACTCTGACAAACCAAAAAGGTAAAAAGTAAGAATTCTTTTGACTTTAATAATATATGTTAAATACGAAATATTAGATTATTATGATATATATCACTGAGTGTAAGTACCCTCCGTTCTACACTACAATACACGTGTCCACACACCAGGTTGTACTTCACCAGCTCGTACCAAGCCATCAGAACGTACCGACGACCCAAACTCAGGTCGTCCCAAACATCAGTTACAGCAATATATGGAAGCAAATGATCTAGCGCGATCTTGGAGCTCAGTCAATGCACCAATCAAGAAAGTATTTACTTTGAAACATCAGGAGTAATGTCGAATCATCAAGATAGCACAAAATATGGATCTACACTTAGTAACGGTCTAGAGCAAATAAAGAAAGTTAGCTCAAACATCTATAAGTAGAGAGAGATGAACTACATAAGGCTTGATTCAAGTTTAGCCAAGAAACTTGATACGTAGGCAACTCTTGTCCCAAGTAAGAGTGCATCCATTCCCTATCAAACATAACATCAGGTCGTTGATCCTAAAATACAAACCTCTACATTGGCGCCGTTTGCTGGTTCGTTCCCTTGAGAAAACACACACAAACTCTTTTCTCAAGCCCACGAAGCTGGTCAGAAAAACCACCATGGAAACACAACTACAAGCTTTAGCAGATCGATCAAATGAAGACGCTCCAAGATGCCTTTATAACCTTTCAACAAGAAAACCAAACTATGCGCGACCAAGGCACCTCCAACACCAACAACGGCACTCCAGACGCAGTGGAGAACAACGCAGTCACAACCATCACCACTACTACCAATCAACGACTAGAAGACTTCGTGTAGAGGTTGGAGAAGTCGAACGACAACGCTAGCGCAATCCAGATCGCTCAAAAGATACTCCAGGCGTACAAGGCGTCACCATTCACTACTGAAACCAGGGACAAGCAACCTCCCTCAGAATTCATCCAACCAAAGTTCTCGAGTGTTGTACGACGGTAGCTCGTGTCCAGGCCAGCACGTAGCTCGTTTCAGCCAGATCATCACACTCTACAGCGCTCCAAAGTACGACTACCTGAAGTGCAAACTCTTTCCAGCCAGCTTGAAGGATGGAGCCTTAGAATGGTGCTACACACTTACTCCTAATTCAATCAGTAACTTCGACAAGCTAGCTGAGACGTTTGCAGCAGAGTTCGTCCACAACAGGAAGAAACAAGCTAACCTGGACTCTTTGTTTCAACTTAAGCAAGCACACGGTGAGACGATACACGCTATCTTAGGACGTTTCAAGAAGAAACTCCTATTAATGGAGCCAGACCTCAAGGACAGCTTTGCAACTTCTGCATTCACTAATGCCCTCCTAGACGACTCCGACCTAGCAGGGTCTCTAATGCGCAACAAGCCAAAACTCTTAGACAACCTGTACCACAGAATCGACAAGTACATCAAGTATGAAGAATGGATGGCCCAATGCAAGGGCAAAGAAGTCCTCGCAGTAAGCGACAAGCGAGGACCCAAAGAAAACAATCACTACTCAGGCAACAACAACAACAACAATAACAACAAGGGCTCCAGCTCCCACAAGCCCTCCTATACCAAAAGAGAATTCTCCAACTTCTCCAGGACGCCATGTGATCTTAGCACTTTTCAGTGTTTTTAGAAATTTACTTACTACGTGCTAAAACTCAATAATTTCTTACTCACTGTTTTTCTTTTAGAATGTCAATTTAGTTCGAGTAGGGATTTCGTTCCAACTTCTAAGACAAGAATCTAAATGATCACAACTGAAATCTACACCTTGGAGAACTAAGTGAGAAGGATTTGATAGATAGATTTTTTTTTTAACACAAGTTATCTAAAATTTGTAAGTTTGTTTTGTAGTTAAATGAAAGAGAGAGAAAGATAGGGAATGATTAATCCTACTCATGCAAGGCCTAGCTACAAGTCTTTTAGAAACAGGTCACTACCATCTCAAATCCCTAACATAATATACCTATCTCTAAACATATCATGCTAGCATGTGGAATTGAAATGATATTTCATCTCTCAAATATCATTCCAACTCCTAGTTCTACTTTACAACAGTTGATCAGATATTTGTCAATCTCTGTCATTTTGGGACAGGATGAAAAATAGAACTTAAGTCTTTTAAGTAGTGATTTTGGAATCCTAAATTTGTAGCCTGATTCTCACATGAGCATCATTAACCCTTCCCTTGGGAGAGTTTTAGCTCATGATCCTAGGATTTGATTAAAACTACAAGTAAGATAAGTAAAAAGAGATAGAAAGAAGAAATGAATACAAAGCCAACTAATTACCTAAGGAAAACAGAAGTTTTTATTCAAGAACTAGAAGGTGTAGTCCTCCATTACAAGTTACAAGATTTTTTTCTTAAAACTAAAAACTAAAAACTAAAAGTAAAGACATGGAAGTAAATGAAAAGTAAAAGTCAAGAAAGTAAAAGCTCGCCAACTCCCAAAATCAGCCCCCCTTTACATAAGAGAGCCTTTTTCTCCTCTCCCACATGAAACACTCTCATCTCATTTATTTTTCACTTATCCACAACTAACCCCCAATTGACACCTTTCATTTTTTTAGATAAACATCACCTAAATCCAACCAACTCATTAACTTCATGCAAGGTGTCAAATTTGCACCAATTATTTGCACCTTTGTCTTGACTTGCATGATGACTCATCAAATCTTATGGGCCCGCCTAGTGGGTCCAGGTGCAGTGTCCAGTGGCAGTCTGGTCTTTTGGCATTTTTACAACTTTCTGCCTATGCGTAGAGTTCGTCGCACTGATCGTCGAAGCAGCTCACTCGTCACATTCAGAGTCCTAGTTCAAGAGATATGAGCTTCGAAAGTTTGACGCTTCTGTGCACGTAATCCCGTTTCTGACTGGATTCTGTACTATTTGAGTCTTTGGGCTTTAGTCCGAATTTGTTGGGCTTCACATGGGCTTGATCGGAAGGCATGTGTATACTCCCTATTCCGTGCTTAAATCTTTGGCTTTATCATAATTTTTACATTAGTTGCTCCAACCGCAAAAAACACGAAGATGCGATTATTTCATGATTATTAAGCACAAAATTGACCGAAATATTATGTCTCTACAGGTTTTTATAATACAGTTTTGGGTGCTTATCACACCACTCCCAAACAGCATTTTGCTTGTCCTCAAGCAAAGAAGAGACATTAAAACAGATAAGTGGCCAAAACTGTGCATTCTAAGCTAAGTCTCGTTTCGCAGAGTGCGATTGCATTGACCATATCCAACAAGGCCTTAAACCACTAGGAATTCCCTAGTGGACGAGTTATAGCCTCGTGAGAGTTTTCCAGAGAAGATACTTACAAACTTCATTTATACTACAACGACTCAGTAACAAAAGCTTGTTTCCTAAATTAATCTCAGATATATATATACATCTCCTTAGCGGGGAATGAGGATTAATTCTTTCGAAACTCAAGTTAATATGCATTCAATAATTAAAACATCTACATATGGGCATGCATACAGTGAATTTACATTGAATTGCACAAGCAGGGCTGTTTCTGGATCCTTTGGAGAGCATACCTAAATGGGTTCTCACATATATGTGTCGAAACATAAATTCGCTCATAATTTTCCCACTCAGGTTTTGTTAACTCTAGTGTGCAGTGGGCACACTTTTCCTCACATACTCGATGACAGTCAGAGGAGCCGAGGTCGATCAATCACATCTACTACTTATTATCACACCATCCTACTCCTAATTGAGCTAGAGGTCTTTATTAGGTATTATGGGGCTTAGGTGATAGTGTAGAAAGAAATGGAAGTGGAAGATCAAAAATGATAAGTATGAGAGAATAAGGTCTTCAAGATATTTACACTCGAGAAATCCTTGTTTTCTTTTCCTACTCCTACCTGAGTTTTCCTACCTTGCTCTTAAGCCTTTGTACTTATTTCATTCATTTTTTTTTTCAAGGCTTAAGAAACATGATTCTGTTTATTTATTTATTTTTTAAAGCAGGTAACTAACTTTTATTTAGAACAAGTCTTCTTTTATTTTTCTACATTTCGTCCTATTTCTCATACTCATCACTTAGGTAGGTTCTTTTATTTGGGGTTAATATATGGGTAAGAAATTGTTGGTGAAAGTGAAAGGTTTGATGAAAGGTTCAGTGGAGTGACTAGCGGTAAAATTTGTAACAGGTAATAATTTATAGCTATGTCGATCCAAAGAATGCCTAAATTCTCGCCTAGGGTTCGGATGGTGATCAAGTAAGTCGATGCGTGATTTTCTCTATTCGGAAAAACTACTCCTCTGTGTCATTACTCACAAATCACTCATATCAAGGCTTTTGGTTAGATTCTCACAAGATTGATAGTTTAAGTAGACTAACCGTGGGTTCCAGAAACTTACTGTCATGTACATTCAATGATACTCAATGCATGAATACTCATGAAAAGATGTAAAAACTATTGCGTACGTATTAGCTTAAGTTTCTTAAAAACGAATCATAATTTGAATGCTAATGTGAGACTTCTAGATAATTTTCATCATTGAAAAAGAAACAAGACCTTGTCACTAATTACATTTACTAACAAGAAAATAGAAACTATATACAGACTATAAGTTGCCTAATAATAATTTTTTTTTTTTTAAATCACTCCCAAACAGAGTGATGATTAGTCTTCGAAATAGAAATAGATAAAAGAAAGGAATTACCTGATAACCGTGAACAAAATTAGAGCTGGATTGCTGGAACAGAAAGTTGTGGTAACATAATATATTATACAGAAAAAAAAATAAAAAAATAAAAAAAAAATAAACAACAAAGAAAAACAGTAGCACACTATATACAACTATATACAGTTAGATATATGTACAATTCCCTACTCAAGTTTACCATCCAAGATGTGGTGAAGGTCTGGCATCTTCTTCAGTGAAATGCATTTCCTTAGTATCGCACCAAAAAATAACGTATTCCCAAATGGTGGCCCATTCTTGTTCACCAGATTCGTTCAAATGTTTCATCATCTTATCATCGTTTGGATAACAACAAACATGTCTCAAGTATCGTGTAGGACGTTTCCATTGCCTAAACCTTAATAAATGAATTATCTTGTTTCTTTGGGCACATAGAATCTACTTTGACCCAGTCATGAAAAGTAGCTGAAAACTGTGGGAAATGTGTCTTCATAATTCGGCAAGCAGTTACAGGTAAAAGTATATACTGATCCCGAAAAGTATGAGCTCATTTCAAATTGGAGATAACACAGTTTAAGATATCAAAGAATGTATGACCTCGAGCAAAGCGATTGAAGACTACACATGCAAAGCATCATTGGCGGTAGAAAAATGCCAATCTCCCATGATGTTAAGAAGGACAAACAACATCGCATTTCCCATGTTCATGGTCATGCCGGGCTAAGGGAATGGTGATGTCCGCCATCCGCCAAGTTTAGTTCCTTCATCTTTAATTTCAAGACCGTCACCGATATCTATCTTAAAAGCAGCCATGAAAAGGAACAAGTAGAGTTGTGATAAATGTATGGACATGTTGTTGCCGCTCGTGATATGGAAGATCTAAAGTCAGGGCAAGTGTTGCCTCTGAAAAGACATGGTTTGTGCCACCAACTTTGATTGTGAATCCGTCTAAGAAAAAGCCATGAGCAGCGTTGAATGCTGGTGTATCTTCCATATTAGCATAAAAGTAGGCCGCCAAACTTGGAGAATAAGTTTGGTCAGGGAGAATAACAAGGGAAGACCACCCGATGTTAGTAATGCAATCACGGAAATGAAGTCCATAAGTATTGGAATCCATCATGGCCTGAAATGATTGCTCAGGGATGAGTTTCGGAGGTGTCCTGTTTGATGAAGATGCTACGTTCGATGAAGATGCCATGTTTGATGGAGTGGAATGATGGGGAAAGATATGAGAAGAAATATGTTCAAGAAAATTTGACTGGATGGAGGAATGAGTATGCAAGAAGATAAAACCTCCTATAATCAAGTTTAAAAGAACACGTTAAAATTGTTATTATCACAACTTGAAATATGACAATCCTAGTAGGCATTTCTTACAAAAGAAGATACAAAGATAACAAAAATTTTAATTAAAGGAGCACACGACGAAACACTTAATAATAATATTTTTATTTTATTTATTTTGGGGAAAGTTGAGTTTTGTAAAAACAGAACGCAACCTTTTTTTTTTTTTTTTTTTTTCATGGTTCAAAATGATGATAAGGATGGTGATAGGAATGCAGATCGTGGACAACACTGTTCAGTTCATCAATTTGTTGGCTAAGCTGGATTTGAAGGGTCCCCTGGTTTCCAGAGATCGTAGTTTGATTCTCTATTAGAAGAGTGTGATTTTCTAATGACTGAGAGTGAGTTTCCAATATTGCCTCTTGATCAACATCATGCATCGCTTGACGTTCTTGGAAATCCATAAGACTTTTGATGATGATTTCCTGACGTGCGTGTAGTTCCCTCATTCCTTGATGAAGAAATTGAATACCTTCCATGGGATTAAAATTGTTCTGCATGACATTTTCATCAAAGAAATGTGCAGAGTTTGAGTTTTGGCCATCCATTTCATCTGGCAGAGCATCTGGCGTCCAAGAACCACCGGCACAGTCTTTGTGAAGTATAGTAACAAATGCTCTTTGAAGAGGTATTTCTAGAAAAAATGCTGGATAACCCCAACACATCATAATTTTCGTGACTAAAGTAGGCAGAGGTGCTAACCTTATTGTTCTTCTGGTGATTGCGTTCCAGAGGTGTTGGATTATACAAAAATCATCTCTTTGATTTTGCATAATCTAAAGTAGGTGTAGTTGAGACTTGGTGACTTCAGATTGGTGTGATGTACCCACCACATTGTGTCCCAACCAATGGAGCACAGCTCGTTGATTCTGTTTCAAAAAGTGTTGAAGAACAACGTGATTTTTATTTCCGACTTCGCCATGAGATATGGTGGCCCGTAGTAACTTTTTGACGGAATTAAATGGGGACTCTGAAAGATCGAACCCCGAGTCATTCATTGGAATTTGAAGTATGTCGGAGATAATTTCCTTAGTTAATTCAAAACGTTGTCCATAGGCATGGAAACATAATTTTCCATTTTCAAGTCCGCTAAATTGGTAGAACATCAAGACCAAATCTCTGGAATAGGCTGCTTCTACATGATATAGAAGAGGCATCCATCCTCGATGTACAATTTCTGTGTCATAAAAAGGAGAAAATCGGCCATCATCAAAAAAATTCAGGTAGTTCTTCTCGGGTACTATCTTTCTTGGTTGATCCATTTGGAAGGATAATTGATGGAAGGATAGTGTAGGAACCGTGAAATGAGAATGGCTGAAAGGAAGAGATTTATAGCAAATATAGGATCTGGTACGAATCAGGATGCCAAGTGCATCTAGATCTTGACTTACAAGTGAAACATGTGATGTTGGTATCCCTAATTATGTACAGCAACTATGGGTATCCATAGTATGTCTTTTCATGTCAGGTGTCCAAAAACAATTAATGAGGTCTTAAAATGATAGAAAATACGGAGAAAAGTTTCACAGGGCAGTTAGACCTACACGTAATTTCAAAATTTATGATCATACCTCAATAATAGAAGATGGATAGAATAATTGAGCTGCGTGCATGACAAGTGTTAGGCGTACCATGTAGCGTGCACGATCTTCTCTGAAAGCAATAAGTTGAGTTTGATTTATTTTATTGCGTTATTGATTTTTCTTATTTGTTATGGTTTTGATAACTATTTTATGGTTATGATAAGGTAAAAATACAACTAATATACACAATTTATTAAATAGGATGCTCCTCCATTTAATACGTAACCCGTACAAATGGTTGAGAATTATTTAACACACCATAGTAATATACAAAGCGACAAAAGGAAAGAGATATTGAGGTTACATAGATCTAGATATTCCGGATGAAGTTATGCATGATCGACAGTAGAATAATGACAAATACTGTTATCACGAATACTGTGACAGCCCATTCACGTTGCTCCTTTTCCAATCGCCGATCGTCCGGATCCATTGTTTTGAATGAAAAGATAATATGTGAAGATTAAGCTTTGGATAGTGAGAGAATGAGGTGAGTGAAGGGTGATGAGGAGTGTCGGAATTTATAGGAAAAAATCTGATCGTTTGTGCCTTGTAATAATTACGATGGAGATAATATTTGGGTTTTGTGACCAGACACATGATTTGGGTCGGTTCTAATTTTTGGTCCAAGACCAAATGAATTCCGGAAATTTCCCTTATGTCCCAAAATTTCAAATGCGGAATTTCGATTCGTTTCAATTCCAAATTAAACGAATCGAATGCTAAAATGATCGGCATTAAAAATGCCATCCAATGGAATATGAAGAAGGCACCTTCAACCTCTTTATATATATATATATATATATAAATGTACAAGTGGAGATGAACGTGGCAATGTACAAGGGAAGATGTATGTGTCATTATACAAAAGAACGTGACAATAACACCGGACTACAAAAAGAAAATCATTACAGTAAAATCAGGCAACTGTCATGTCAGCCTGGCTTAACGAACCCAATCCAGCCGTGCATCGGTGGCTTAACCTTTATGTTTTGGGGGCCTAGGGTTCAAGACGGTACCATCCCTGACCAATGTGCAATGGTCTAATAATAATATTACCCTTAGTACATATGGTATAGCCTCAAACCACCCCGAACTGTCATCAAATAGAAAACTATTCGGGGTTGGCCTGGTGAAATTCATTGCCTGTGCGAACGTGGGACTATCCGATGTTGTTCATCACGACTCTCTTTGTGCACAATGCAAATGTGAAAATAAAATACACGAGTATATACATGTGGAGTCTTTTAACGTCTGATCTTCAAGATGAATGTGAGTCTTTTAACGTCAAATCCTCAAGACGAATGTGAGTCTTTTAACGTCAGATCCTCAAGACGAATCCCACCCTGTGGGAGCAACGGGACGACGACGAAGTTTATCCTGCTGAGCTGGTGTCAGACAATAATATACCTTATACCGGCTCATATCGGATAGTAAATCAAGACCTGGACAGAAAGGTGTTTGACAATTCATACACCACCCCATCCTTCGAGCACGTCGCTTTCGAGCAAAAGTACTACGACCATTACCTATTCGAGATGGGTGAGATTTACACCAAATGATGAGCTGGAGTTCGCGAGGAAGAGAATAAAAAAGGGAAGAGAAGGAAGGCTGGGAAATTTTTGGTACCCATTGTTTACCAGAAGGCACGTTTGCTCGATGAACAGAAGACATTTATACTCAGTTCTGAAATAGAGTTTTTGTGGACTAAGGTTCCGGCGCTTGCAACCACATACTTTAGGAGTTTTGAGAGAAGAAAATAGAAAAGGGCCCGGCTACCCTAATGGTGTACTTTCCTTGTTTTAAACACCTGGAAAGAAATACACCAGCGAATCTTTAGTCTTTGTAGACTGGATCTTTGAGAAGAATCTTTTCGACATCTGGAGAACGCAACTCATGATAATGTTTAAGGCGTTGGCCATTTACTTGAAATTCGTTGTCATCATTTACATTTTTCAAAGAGATAGCCCCATAAGGGGTGACAGCAGAGATAGTGAAAGGACCAGACCATCGAGCTTTTAGTTTTCTTGGAAAAATGTGTAATCTCGAGTTGTACAACAAAACTTTTTGACCAATTTTGAATTCTTTTCTTAATATGTGCTTATCATGCACTCTTTTCATGTTGGCTTTATAGGATTTCGAGAGATCATAGGTATCACTCCGAATCTCTTCAAGCTCATTTAACTGCAATTTTCACTTCTCTCCCGCCGCATCGGTATTATAATTTAGGCTTTTGATAGCCCATAGAGCACGATGCTCGAGTTCAATTGGAAGATGACAAGGTTTACCAAAAATGAGGCGGTAAAGGGACATGCCTATAGGTGTCTTAAAAGTTGTTCTATATGCCCACAAGGCATCAGATAATCGAAGAGACCAGTCTTTTCTAGATGGATTAACTGTCTTTTCTAAAATTGATTTAATCTCTCTGTTAGAGACTTCTACTTGGCCACTGGTCTGAGGATGATACGGAGTTGCCACTTTGTGAGTAACTTCATATTTCTTTACTAATGATTCAAAAATTTTATTACAGAAATATTTTCCCCCATCACTAATTATAGCTTTAGGAACGCCAAATCAAGAGAAAATATATTCCTTTACCAAAAATACGACCGTTTTATGATCATTCACACGACATGCCAACGCTTCAATCCATTTTGACACATAGTCAACAGCTACTAGTATGTATAGGAAGCCATGACTATTTGGAAAAGGACCTATAAAGTCGATGCCCCATACATCAAAAATTTCTACAATTAAAATTGGATTTAAGGGCATTATATTGCGTTGAGTAATGCGTCCTAGTTGCTGACAGCAGTTGCATGCTTTGCAATGCTCGTGTGCATCTTTAAACAGTGTTGGCCAATAAAATCCACATTGTAGGACCTTGGCTGCAGTTTTTTTACCACTGAAATGACCACCACAAGATTGTTCATGGCAAAAGGATAACACGTCATTATGTTCCCAGTCGGGAATGCAACGGCGTATCAGTTGGTCGGAACAATACTTGAAGAGGTAGGGATCATCCCATAAATAAAATTTCACAGTGGATAAGAACTTCTTCTGGTCCGTTCGAGTCCAAGATGAAGGGACCTCGTCGGTAACTAGGTAGTTTACTATATCATCATACCAAGGAGATTAAAAAATGGAATACAAATGTTCATCTGGAAATGAATCGCAGATTGGTTCGGCCTCATTATCAACATCATTAACGAGTCATGATAAATGGTCTGCTACCACGTTCTCGCAACCTTTTTTATCTCTAATTTCTAGAGTAAACTCTTGCAAAAGGAGGATCCATCGGATCAACCTCTGTTTGGCATATTTCTTTGCTAATAGATAACGCAGCGCCGCATGGTCAGTGTAGACTATTGTGGAAGAACCAACTAGCTAGGTAAGGACGAACCTTATCCAGGGCATATACAACTGCTAGAAATTCTTTTTCAGTGGTGGTATAGTTACGTTGAGCGTTATTAAGAGTTTTACTAGCATAGTAAATGACAATTGGCTTGTTCTCACGGCGTTGCCCTAAGACAGCTCCAATAGCGTAGTCACTCGCATCACACATTAATTCAAAAGGTTTAGACCAATCAGATGGTTGAATTATTGGAGCTATAGTCAGGGCGGACTTTAAGGTCTCAAAAGCTTGTTTGCAATCGAAAGTGAAGTCAAATACGGCATCTTTAAGTAAGAGATTTGTTAAACGTCGAGCAACCTTTGAGAAATCTCGAATAAATCTCCTATAGAACCCTGCGTGTCCTAAAAATGCACGTATTTTCGAACTGAAGTTGGTATAGGCAAGGAAGCAATTTTTTCAATCTTTGCTTTATGGACTTCGATTCCGTCTACTATTCCTTTTGTAACCATAAAATGGCATTTTTCCCAATTAAGAACGAGATTTTTCTCTTCACAACGTACTAAAACCTTTTCAAGATTTGATAAACAGTTATCAAAAGAATTACCATATAATGAGAAATCGTCTATGAAGACTTTCATAAAACATTCAACCATATCACTGAAGATATGAAGCATACAGTGTTGGAATGTACCGGGTGCATTGCAAAGGCCAAATGACATTCGTTTATATGCAAAAGTACCAAAAGGGCAGGTGAACGTTGTTTTTTCTTGGTCAGCCGGATCTATGACGATTTGAAAATATCCTGAATAGCCATCAAGAAAACAATAAAATGCATGACCCGCTAACCGTTCAAGCATCTGGTCAATGAATGGGAGTGGAAAATGATCCTTACGAGTGACTGCATTAAGGTTTCGATAGTCAATGCATATTCGCAACTTCATTGGAATGCGAGCGGATATGCATTCATCTTTATCATTTAGCACAACTGTAATTCCAGACTTCTTGGGAACAACATGGACTGGACTTACCCAAACACTATCTGAGATGGGGTAAATAATACCTACATCAAGTAACCTTAAAATTTCTTCCCGTACCACATCCTTCATGGCTGGATTTAGACGACGTTGTGGTTCACGTGATGTCTTGGCATTTTCTTCAAGATGTATGCGATGGGTGTACACATTAGGATCAATGCCTTTAATGTCATCGAGAGACCATCCAATAGTAGAACGGTGTTCTTGAATGACCTTAATTAAACATGATTCCTGATCAGCAGTCAATTGTGATGATATGATAATTGGGTGACTACCATCTGGATCTAATTGTACGTATTTTAAGTCCGAAGGAATAGGCTTTAAGTCAGGGGTGGGAGGAGTGGGTATTAAAGATTCTTGAGGAAAGTCGTCTTCCACAGAGAAAACAGATTTATGTTCGTCCAAGTCAATTGTTGGTATTGATTCTAAAAACTCATGTACCTCCTTTGAATAATCATCAACATCAAATTCATAACCGCCAAAAGAATGGAATTAGTGTACTTCATCTTCAGGAAAAGAGTTTGTGAAATATTATTGTACGAGGGTGTCAATCATGTTAATCTCACCATCAATATCATTCTCTGGAATTTGTTTCATCAACTTGAACACATTAACCTCGACCGAAAGATTTCCGAAGGACATGGTCATGGACTCATCCCTACAGTTTATGAGCGCATTAGCAGTTGCGAGGAATGGACGCCCTAATATGATAGGAATAGAGTCACAGGCAACTTCTGTATCCAAAATGACAAAATCTACAGGATAAAAGAAATCTTGGACTTTTACAAGGACATTTTCCACAATGCCTTTCGGATGCTTAATGGATCGATCGGCTAATTGTAAAGTCATCGTGGTAGGTTTAAGCTCATGTAGACCTAATTGTTTGAATAAGTAATAAGGAAGTAAGTTCACACTAGCTCCTAGGTCTAGTAATGTCGTAGCCGTATACTTACCGCCACCTAATGTGCATGGAATTGTTGGTCTACCGGGGTCCTTATATTTTACTATACCATTGTATTCAGTGATGGACGGAAATTGTTTAGTAAGGAAAGCCTGTTGAGGCACATTTGTTCTTCTTTTTGTGGTGCACATGTCTTTCAAAAATTTTGCATGTTTTGGTAATTGCTTTAGGGCATCGAGAAAAGGTAAGTTTATTGTCAAATTTTTAAAGGTTTCCCTAATTTCATCAAAGTTTTCATCCGGTTTATTCTTTGCCAAACGGGCAGGAAATGGTGCCTTAGGGCGGAATTTAGCATAAGGGTCCACTTTTTCGTTTCCCAATTTTTTAGATTGTGACATTGTTGAACTTGGTGTTTCCATCGTAGGTTCATTATCTGAAACAGATTCCTTGGAACCTCCGATATCTTTTGTTTGATCATCTGGCATACGGATTTGATTGTCAACGGTTTTCCCAGATCGAAGAGTAGTGATTGCATTCACCTCACCTTGGGTTGGAGTACTTGTACCAGGTATATTGGTGAGTTCAAAGGCAGTGTTTGCTGGCATAGGGTTCGGAACTGCTTGGCTAGGAAACACGCCTTTCTGGCTCTTGTCTTGCGCTAATTGTTGAAGTGATTGTTGGATAGATGTTAGGATTTGTGATTGTTGGTTCATGTAAGCGAAGAACGTCTTGCTTGTCCTATCAGCAGCAAGAGGCATAGGTTGTGCAACAGTTACTAGTTCACGAATATTGCTGAGAAGTTGTTGATTATAGCCAGAATTTGGATTGGCTGGAACAAGGCTGCGGTTGTTTTGATAGTTAGCATTTGAATTACTTTGAAATTGATTTTGACTTTGTTGGTATTGTTGATTATTTCCTTGGCGGTATGGAATAAAATTGTTGATTGGTCGAACAGGTGGATTAGCGAAGCCTAGAGGAGCCATTTGTTGGTTATTCGGGCGCCAAGCGAAATTTGGATGTTGTCTCCATGGTGCATTAAGAATGTTGAATGCACATACCTCCTCCGGTGTTTGGGTAGGGGTAGCATGTAACAAGGGACAATAAGCATCGAGATGGTCTGGACTAAGACATAGAACACATGGGGAAGTGTTAACGTTCATAGCCTATTGTGGAAGTTTATCGTTTACTTGAACTGCAAGAGCATCTACTTTTTTAGTGAGGGTTTCTATCAGTTTTTTCAACTCGGGATCGGGTTTTACCTCAAAAATAGACGTAGCTTTTGTAACATTATCCTTAGATGACCTAGAAGAATCAGTGTTACCCCAATGTGTACCTTTTTTCGCTTGTTTTTCAAGAAAAGTATATGCTTCAGTAGCTCCTTTGTCCATGAAGCAACCGCCGTTCATTATATCAAGAGTTTCTTTTTGATGATCAGAAAGTCCATTAAAGAATGAACGAACAAGGACAACTTTGTCTAGTTGGTGATGAGGACATTCTAAAAGAAGATCAGTAAAGCGACTCCATGCTTCCGTAAAGGATTCATGAGGATTTTGACGAAAGAATTGAATTTTCTGAAGCATTTCAGTAGTTTTCTTCTGAGTGTAAAATTGAAGCATGAAAGCTTGAACAAGTTTATTCCATGTGTCTATGGATTGTGGCTGTTGTCCTGCTAGCCAAATTGACGCTTTATCCGCTAAAGTGAATGGAAACAGCCGAAGCAAGAGTTGTTCCTTAGAGACGGCTGGATGGTGAAATGTTATGGCTACTTGTTGAAGCCTACAAAGATGATTGTATGGTTTTTCATGATCCAACCCATGATACATAGGTAACAAACTAAAAACGTTTGGCGGAATTCGAAAATCACCGACAATGTCCTCAAGTTTGATGCAGGAAGAAGGTCCTTCCTGTAAGGCTATATAGAAGTCCAAAAGGGGCTTCTCAGCTGCTGGATTTTCGTCAGCCATAATGAATGATGGAAATTGTGACAAGGAATCTTGTTGATTTGGATTAATAGATGAAGAACTTTGTGGAGGTGAAAACTTACGCAACTGCTTATCGTATTTTCTCTTACAATAAGTATGTTCAAATTCTTTAGTAGAACCAGACCTTAATCTCATGCAAGCATAAAATTAGATCTAATTGACAGGAGGAACTTATTATTACTTGAATTTTATGATTATGTTCAAGCATTAGAGTTGAACAACGTAGGCCTAAGTTGCTGCTAACGTAGCAGTGAAGCTAGGAATACGTGTGCATAAACCAACAGCTAGGTCACAAGAGAGATATGAGGGAGGCTTTCCGTGCAAGCACGGTTCTAATTAAGTAACTTCAATCTGTCAAGTTTCCTAGACACCGTTGGAATATGATTAAGAGTTATGGAATTAAAATTTATGCAAGGTTCTTTTTTTTTTTTTTATGATTTATGCAAGGGTGAAAATACAAATATACAAATATACAAATACGATCTACTCATTCTATACTAGATGCAGTAGCATGTGAAGATACTCTACTCATACGTATAGCTATACGAATAGGCAAGGTTGTATCATCGATAAATATTTCCATACGTACAGGCAAATATACATCGAATAAATGATATGTACACTAATTTGTAAATCGATATTGCGTAGACGTATATCTATAGTTATAGGCAAATTTGAATTACTCATACGTATTTAGATATGGTAGCATGTGAAAATATTATACGTACGCATATATATACTAATATGCGAAAACGTAAACTAAACAGGCAACGTATTTTACCTAGACTAAAATACGACTTTTGTATTGCATAATAATTCAATTTCGTCAATACTCATTGAAATTGCAAGTGTCATATAGAGAGCAGCTACATCTCTTAGGGTTTAGAAATAACTTACCCAACTCAGATTTTAACCCTCGTTGGAATGTTCTCCTCTTTCATGACAAAATCGACTTATTAAACAACACAATTTTCTAAAATGATGATTTTGGAGGAGAAAACAGTTGATTTTGACCTCGGTGGTGACAGCGTGCGCGCCGTCGAGATCTTTCCGAATTGAGCTCACACGCGTGATTCAGAGAACCATAGCCAAAGTTATGGCCAAAATACCAAAACACACCCTAATTACTATGTATAACTCCTAAGTTATATATGCCAACATGTAAATAACCACTCATACAGTAATATATATGCTAAACATGTGACTTATATATATATATATATATATATATATATATATATATATATATATATATATATATATATACTAGAACGGTAATTTGAGTTGCACGCGTAGAAAAGAAAAATTGGAGTGGAGAAAATCAAAGGAATGAACGCATGTAAATTAGTAACATATAACATTTGTTTGAATGGATATATTATGTAACATGGTTTAGATTAATACAGGTCAAGGTCTGACAGAAAACTTCAATAAGAAAAAACACTTTAATATGCTACTTGTGTTCTTTGTCTGCTTTGATTTTTGTTGCGCTGCTATGTTGCGAATAAATATATTCGAAAAGGTATTTAACTGCATGTAACTTAGTCAATATATAATTATTAGTGCATATGCCACAAACTAATTTACCCAAAAAATAGGTATTATGTTGATGAAGTTAACCTTTGTGCTGCTGGTTGTGTAATTATCTTGTCGAGCATCTATATGTGATTGAGGAACATTGTTGGATTCATATGAGTGTATTACCTGTAAGATATAAGAATATTATATCATGGTGTGCAAAATAATTGTTATTCTACATTGGAGAATAAAATAGCTCAAAAAAGTGTAAGAAGAATAACATTTTTTTCATCATTGTCTTTAAAATGATCTAGCTTAATCCATCAATTCTTTTTTTTTTTTTTTTTTGTCGTTCTAAATATTTTGGTTGGTTTAAATAAGTAGGTAGCTTAGACAGAGAAAGAAATTGTAGCTAGCTATTACAGTGAGAAACAATTAGAAAAAAATACATTGGACACTGTTAATATTTGTTCTATATATAGATCTATTAAGTCGGATATAATATGTGGAGTGAATTGAATGTGTAAATAAAACTTTCTGTAAGATGTCTATGTGGCAAGATTACCATTTAAAAACTTTTAATATAATGTGGATCTTATTTCATGTGTATGGAGATTGAATGATTCAAATGATGAAGTGATGATTTTTTCAAATCATCTGTATGGAGGCGACAAAAGGAAGAAATTATGGATGCTAGTTGCATCACTGAATTACACCTGTTTAACCATGTCGTTAGTCGCACAATCCTTTGATCAATTCTTGCATTGGTTATTAGTCCCCATTTTGAAAATGCTATTATCACCCAACTCCACATCTGGTTTCGTTGTACGCGTGCGGACTTCCACTTGATTAACATAATGCAATGGAATGTTGGCTCTTTGATAGTCAAATTAAATGTAGTGAGTAGTTAGCAACAGGTGCAGAGTGCATAGTGAAGGAGTTCAAAGGCATTAAAAGCGTTATCAATTGTGCACACTTACTATGCTATGCGTAGATGATTATAGAAATAGTTTTTCAAGCAGCAACAACTTTGATTATAGAAACATCCATAATACAGACCGGTGTATTGGGAAAAATGTTAGTGTTCTTCATAAAAAAAAAATTGTTGGGCATGCTATTAAAAACTATAATATTGCATCCAATAGACAGAACTTCTGTATGTCAGAGGTGTCATGTTGAATAAAAACCCCATCTAGTATTCTGGATGAGAACCTTAGAGGTTTCCTTTCATTTAGTATTCCGGAGTCAAAATTAAAAGTTGGAAGAGAAGCCCAAACCAAAAATGCTCATTTGCATAGTGTATTTTGTATCTACTAAGGCAAAAATTACTGTGTCATGATATTATATTTTTATTTAGGAAAAATTACCGTTTGAACTTTAATTACAGTTATAAGTTTCATTTTTGATTGCACATAAGTGTGCATGCAGGATCCGAAAATGTAGACAATGTTACTGATTATATTTGTAAGTGAAACTATTGGGAGTGAAACTATTGGAAGTCAAAATGATGTAATAGAAAATTTTGAACAATAAAATAAATTTGAGCTGTTAGTGAATACAAATGGCGATGGAAAAAAAACAGATCAATGTAACCACAGTTATAGAAGAAGTACAGGAAACAATGTTTAAAAATTTGTTTATTTATAAATCTATTAGGCAAGCCTAAGCCTACCTCACATGAGTGCAATTTTATCCCTTGATTCAAACACCTTAGCCTTCTAAATGGTTAACCACCAGCGTGCGTGGTGAATATATATACCTCATTAGTAGAAATCTCATTGAACTCGACCAGGTAATCGATTTGAAGGAAAGCATTGAAGGAAAGGAAAGGGTATGTATGTTATTTGTTTCCGTTGTGATTTAAGGAGCGAAGGAAAGGGTATGTCTGTTCGGAGTTTTTCTCGGTTGTAATTTAATTGATGTAAAGGTTATTGATGTAAAGGGTGAAGCGTATTTACCAATTTACCCTTTATGTAAAGAGCAAAAACAAAAAAGGCCAATCTAGTAGACATTCCCAAGGAGTCAAGGATAGGGACCTAGAATGCTTAAATAGAAAAACACAGCTTAGTAGCAAACTATTGACCTCGTGTTCCATTAATATTTTTCTCCTTTTGAATAACATTGCTTGGGGCACCAGTAGGCAGTAGGGCTTGTATTTCACTTCTTTATTACCTTCATAAACAATAAAACAGTAAAGCATACCATACCCGGTTCATGTACATAAACCAAGTGAGAAAGTGACAGAATAATCAATGATGCACTCTGATATTGAAAGGAAAATATAACAACCTAGCACTTTCATTATTATTTTAGTGCACAATTTTCACATTTGCATTGACGGTGAAAAGAGAAGCTAAATTCAATTAGCACATACAAATCAGTGAGAATTTCGCGATGCTAAGTTCATTTGCAACCAAACTACACGTGCTAAGGTTATTTGGCATAAACATATACTGAAGGTCTCTGCAGTCTGAACCACCAGGATAAATTGATAATGAGTTATTCCAACCATATGTGTTATCACAACCAAAATCAAAATGTTCGAGTTCATGTTTTTGCAAAAGGCAAAGTGTCCTGAAAATATATCGTTCCAGTTCTTCCAAACAGGCAATGGCCCAACACAATGAGTATGGCAAGAGTTTCCACAGTTCTGCACCTAACCAAACACGTTTCATGCTAGTTTTTCAAACTTGCAGTGTCGTCAAAAGAAACATACGAGTAGTTTAAGAAATTCTTGCGATATTTTTAATATCTTCAACTTCACCACAAACTTACGATAACTTCCATCGACTGGAGAAGAGCAAATAGAATCAACTTCCCTTCCATCACTACTTAAGGAAGCTCTTTTTCTATTATCAGATTTCTCCCCCTTGTCGTGGGAATCTTGAACTCCTACTACCAAAATAGCCTTGGCTGAGATTATCTCTAAAGTTTCGCGCTCCAACATCTTCACTCTGGTTTCCAACAGTTTGTACCTTTCGTTTTGTGCTTCTAGCTCATCCTCGGCTTTTCTTTTCTCACATTTCAGAACTGCATTCTCTTCATTTAGTTCAGTGAGTTTCTCTTATTTATCCTTGTTGGATTTCTCAAGTTCACCTGACAAAATTTTGATTCTCCCCATCGCAGTCCTCTCTTGTTCATAAACGTTCATAAACAATCTTACAACTTTCTTCTACGCGGGTTAGTTTCTCTTTGAGCACGTCACAGATCACCTTGTACTCCCTGAGCTCATTTTGAGTAACAATCTTATCATTTTCATACATACCAAGCTTATCCTTCAATGTAATACACTCTTTCTCTTTCTCTTCAAGCGTAATCGACAACTCATATTGTTTTGCTTTAGGCACTTCCCAACATTTCCCCAGCAAATTGACTGTCTGTATCCATCCTCTCTCGTTCATAAACAACCTTAAGTTCTTCTTCTTTCTGGGCAACCTTTCTTTTGAGCTCATAGCAAATATTCATATACTGCCTGAGATGCCTTTCAGCATTATCCGTAAGAATTTCCACCTTCTGTAACATATCCTGCAATATAATCGTCTCTTTCTTCTTGTCTTCTAGTACAATAAGCAATTAACGAAATCTATCATTGTAAATTTGCAAATCTTTCGCCATAAAATTGATTCTCTTTGTCACCATCTTTGAATCTTCTTCCATATGGGCTACTTTTTCTTAAAGTTTTTCACAGACTATCTTATACTCCTTGAGCTTATTTTCATGTGCAACTTCATCACCCTCCAACTTACAAAGCTTATCCTTGAATTCAATACTCACTTTCTTCTTGTCTTCAAGAGCGATCATCAATTCTGAACTTTTACCCCTACACATTCCCAAATCATCTTCTAAACGGTCTACCTTTTCTATCAGCTCGTCATAGATGGTCTTATATTTCTCCACCAAAATTTTAGTAGCAATCTTATCACACTCCAACTGACCAAGCTTATCCTCCACCTCAGCATCACTTTTCTTCTTCTCTTCAAGCGCCATTGACAAATCAGAAAGTTTAGTCTTACACAATTCCAACTTTTTTTCAGAATCATCTACCTTTTTTAATATCTGCTCCACCTTCTTAAAATTGGCATACCGATACGCCATTTTCAAATAAGAAATGAGCTCCGAATTGAAATGCTGAGGCTCTCGAGATATTCCATTTTAAATGTCCTAATTCCACTCCTTCAACAAATACATTTTTAGTTAGAAGTGGAAAAAAAGAAGGCATTATTAGTAAAAGCAACACAAATTGGAAAGTAAGCCGTGACAATCTAAGGACAAACAAAATAAGGTAAACTTAGATTCTCGAAAGCTATACATTCAACCAACAATGTAATTCTAAAGCCATAGGTTTTGAAGACAATAGTTTGGTAAGAAAAGCTAAAAGGTTCATTTTCATGTTGATATGCATCACTATATGTAAATTTGTGTTAGATAGATTATATATATTTGTGTGTGTAACGATTTTCAAAGCGTGGATAAGCTGAAAAAGCGACATGCACATAGAAACCTCGTCTTCCAAAAAGCCCATCCACCTCTTTCCTACTTGCTCTGTTGATTTAACTCAAGTCGCTTATTAATGTCGTCAATAATCCGATCAAATTCATATTTAACTAATACTTTATCCTCGTGATGAATCTGTAATAAAGAACCATGTTTCTCCTCGAGTTTAAGCCAATAATCCATATTTAACGCGGGCCTGGTACTGTTTAATCCTCCTATCCGTTGCCGCTTTGTTCTTCATGGCTGTGAAAGCAGTCACGAAATAAAAATTGAGAACGAAGAAAAAGGTTGGGATAACTTGTAGAAGAAATACAAAAAACGTTTCCTATATTCTTCGAACTTAGAAAGAGGGAGACAATTACCGAAACCAGTCACACTTTTCAAATCAATGACATCTAAGGAATTAAAACCCAACTTACCGTAAGAAAACACTAAAACAACATTACCTTAAAGAGATAGAGAAGATCAGTACATAATCGCACAAAAGATTTGATAGCTTTCGTTGAGTTTTAACTTTGTTCCAAAACTTTTAAAACCGAGACAATGTCTCGTAGAGCGTAATCATTACACTTCTATTGTTTACTAAAAAAAAAACTTTAAAAACAAAACTTTAATTAAAATCAAACAAAAAAATTGAAAATTAGGCTTTGTAACAAAATCAAACCTAGTTTTCCTGTTGGAAAATTGCAGACTTAAAAAAAAGTAAAAGTTCTCAATAAACATAGAGGAAATATAATATTAACTCCATTCTACATCATATTAACACCATGAGATTCGAGAATCATCAACCTTAATTAAAAAAATACATTGGAATGATAATTTTGGGGAAGAAGAAAAATCATCCTAAGAATTGCATTATACGCTACCGCGGGACCATAACAGAATAAAAAAAAAAAACGCAATCAATACAGGAAATGAAAACACTCAACTGAGATCAGAAGTTGATAAGTTTTAAAAAGAATATGAAGAGACAATATAGAGAAGAGTGGGTAGTCGATACCTTTGCAACCAAATAGTTAGCAAGGTATGGTTAGTCTTCAGCTCCAGAGGAGACTGTTCGGAATAATTTGGGTCTCCATTTTCCGCCCGAAACTTAAAACCCAACGAAGACAGATCGAGCCTTAACTCCAAGTTGACTGAGATGGACGTTGTAGCCAAACCTAGCCCGGCATGCGGTATCATGTGATGCCTAAGAGGGGAGTCTTCGACAGCTACAGCTACGATTCTTGAAGATAAACCAACTTTTCAAGACAAAGAGCTCTGACTACATAGCTATCACTGTTCTTGAATGCTCTGACTACACTTACTTGTTCAAAGCATCGCTGAGAGGCAAAAGCTTGAATCTGTTTCTTCGCATCTACAGGAAGATAAGACGTAGTTGAGAACATCAAATCAAGGAATACAAAAATAACAATCCGAGAGGATGAGAAGTAGAATAACTAAAGATAGAATGGTTACATAGTTACATTCTAAGAAAATAAAGGACGATAAGCTTATAAACCATTCAAATGTAATTTAGTAAAAAAACATACTTTACTAACACAATAACCAACAAAGTCTGATTATTTTTCTCTTCATGATATTGTGAATTTGTTACTTTTAAGAGCACTTACTATCTGATCCCGCGACTGCCAGTCTTTTTGAATAGTTCATTTTTAAAGAAATTGGAAAATAAGCTTAAAAGATGACGTATTAGTACTCTAAAGAGATAGAACAAAATTTTTTGAGCTAACGCGGCGTCGTGCTTGCACAATAAATATTCTTGTCCCAAGACCACATCACAAAGTAGCTTGCTAACAACAAAGTGTCACAACATCATTAACGCCATTTTCAAGGTACACATGTTAGCAGCTTTGACCTTAACCTAAATGCACTACAGCCATGTTCTAATAAACCTTAGCCATGTCTAGTTTAAGAATTCCAATGGCGATGATAACTCTTTCCATTATGGCACTCATTATTGTCTAGGTAGCTTCCCTTCTCCCTTAACATCATTTTCTCTTCAATTCAAAGCACTTAACCATGACTCCAAACCTAGCTCCAATACCAAATTTTAAGAATCAACCAACTACAGAAATAGGTACAGCCTTCAAACCCTCAAGAATTTGCATTCAAACCCATTATCAAGAATATATAAGGAAGGCAAAGATCCAAGGCTCCCATGCTTGAGTTTCACATATAAGAAATAAAAACACAATAAAATAAATTAAAATAAAACAGTAAAAATCAAATCAAATCAAACACTAAGAAAATGTTAAAAAATTGCAAATGGTCACCTGCTTGCTTATGTTGCCCCCTCTCTCCACATGCACTGTTAAGTAAAAAGTATCAAATCAACCAAAGGAAATACAACGTATAAATCAGGGAGGAAACAAACCAACACCAATAAGAATTGAACTAACCTCATGTGGTACGACATCATATCATTGGCAACAAATAAAAAAAACCCACAGAACCAAGCAGATTTATGTTTACCAAAGGAAGTGGTAAATGAACCTAAATGAAATTTGAATCAAAATTCGGACCTTCTCCCAAGAATCTGCTGTTCAAGTGCCGGATATCAGTATTAGGATGAAGTCCAAGAACTACCATGCTCTCAAAGTGCCTCGAAGGATCTTTTACAGATCTGTGACCCTGCAGAACATAGATAATCAGAGCTGATAGTCACACTGAGACTAAATAAGAAACACAAAGGTAAATGAATTTTTCGTTTGCAACAAATGAACTCTCTGGAAGGCACCTTTGCATATTCATTTTTCCGACTAAAGTGCTACTCTTTTTAAGAGATTGATAAATAGTATGCCATCAAATTTGTCGGGAGTTTCCATAAAGAAGATTAACACTTTGATATTTAAGTTCCGATTTCATTAACACAAACGATCATTAATGATTGATTCATTTTTGTACTACAAAGTGTAATAAGTGAAAATTTAAGCGAGAATTCACGCCAACTACTTGATCGGAAGAAGAACAAAGAAAGAGATTAGCATACCATGGCATACAACTGAAACCATGCCCACCGACGCTCAGGGCTACTCAAAACTTTGGGATTATATGCGCTTTCTTGACTTCGAAAAGCGGGAGGTGAGGAGCCTTTTAATACCCTTGTGAACCGGGCGTTGAAATTTCTGAAATTGGCTATTGTCATCTTTAATTGAAAATCTGCAGAAGAACGTGGGGAACGAAAGGCTGCAGCAGAAAAGTAGCTTCGCTGCAACATATCTCATAACATCCTCGTGTAGTCCGCATAAAATATGCAGCATTCCATCCAGGACTACCAGAATCTTCACTCTTAGTCATCTCTCTTAACAATTACACCAGATAAATTCTAATCCTTCTGGAAAAAGTATGTCAAATAGCCATAAGTTAGTTACTCACTCACATGAAATCAGACGACATAAGAAGAAACAATACTAAATTTTTATGGCAGAAGAAGTATTGAAGCCCATTGATAAAAATTCAAAATAACAATTTAATGTGAAAAGTAGTCATATTTGTAGCAGAGTTAAACCTTCAGTTTGGTTTAAATGGCTATGATAGCGATTTCTATCTCTAATCCAATGGGAATCCATTGGTGATTTCTTGTAAGAAGTCTTTCAACACCTGGCATCCTCTGTTGTCCAAATTACACACAAACTCAAAGCATCATTAAACTGAATAAAATGATAAGGAAGAAGACAATTTAACCATATTATCCTTGGCTAATGATCTATCAGTACTGCAATAAATGAAATAGCAAACTATCCACTCTTTAAGAATATAGGGGGAATAAAATGACAAAAAATCATATATGTTAACGCAAGCATTGATGACCCTAAAAATTGAAAGACGAGGAGAAGACATAAACACCAAATAAGCATTTAATCAAACAATTCATGATTAAGTAAAGGACAAATGGAAAAGGAAAAAAAGGTAAGAGATTGCACATCTATAGAAAATCATTACCAAAAGTTATTAAAGTTCATCAATTATCGGAGGAGAAAAACAAATTGGCAAGTTAAGATTAATTAAGAATAAGTAGTTGTACAAACAAATGATATAACGATTGCAAAATTGGGAACAAAAACAACTACTATATATTCATTACAAATCTGCCCACATAAAAATGAAAAGAGATTATGAGAAGGAGATGGAACCTTTGAATTAGGAAGAGAAAGTTGGGAACCAAAATTCCAGAAGTTTGTTATTTGAAGATTTGGTAGAAGATCTTCTTAGTCGTAAGTCGTAACAATGAGAAACAAATATTGAGGGGGTCGAACTATATCTCGGAAATTGGGAGTGGGAGTTGCCTCTTTATGATAAGAATGGATAAGAGGGCATACCTGGATGAAAAATAAACTGAACATGGAGTCTTCAAAAACTCTACCTTTAAAATTGGGATGTTGTGAGTCTTCAAAAATGAAAATTCCAGCGAGTGTCACTGTAGAAAATATAGAAGAAAGTATTACCTTTGATTCTGAAAATGAAAACAGGGTTCAAATTTATGTTTCATTGGATTTGAACTCTCGAACTTAACTGTTTTTAATGAGAAATATCAAGAACGGAGAATTGGGAAGAATTGAAGAAACTGGATGGAAATTGTGATTTGGTAAAATGAAAACAGGGTTTAAATTTATGTTTCGGTTGGTTGGCAAAGTATTTGGGAATATCAGGAACGGGGAAAGGAGAAGACGAACGAACGATTTACTTTTTTTTTAATTGGAAACCGCGAAACGGTGTCTTAAATGTTTTAATTGTGAAGTCATTGAGTTTTATAGTTCTGGAAATGTTTTAAATTACCGATTTACTCTTCAAAAGTGAAGTGTAGAAAATTTTGTGGGTGAAACTTTTGGGTACCCTTTTGATTTAAAAGATTAGGTTAAAACCAAGGATATGGGAACTAATAAATGGCTGGCTAGTTTTCCCATTATATATATATATATATATATATATATATATATATATATATATATATATATATATATATATATATATATATATATAACCATGCAAAATAGTACCATTTGTATGTATATATAAATTAATATATAATTCATGACCAGTTAACTGCATATATATATTTACAGTCGTATTCACATGATTCATGCATATTACTAACCTAATACGCAAAATATAGTCCATTAACTACAACATAATAACTACATACATGTGAAGCATGCAAAAATATTTAAAATTTGGAACCTGCAAGCTTCCCGCAAGTCCACCAAATAAAAGAAACGTGCATAACAGACCAAATGTTTCACAGTAAGCTTAGTGATTGTTATAGCCTAGTTTCCAGGTCCTAGCATTTGGAACCTGTCAGTACAACCAAAATCGGAATGTTTATCAATAGCAAAAATGCGGGAAATTTAAAAAAAAAAAAAAAAAATGAAGAAAACAGAAGAAAAAGAAATATATGAAAGGATGAGCGTGGGGGTTTCCCTTTGAGCAATTCAGGTTACAAGCTAATGTGTCCTTGGGTCTTTAGAATGGCAGCGGCGCCATTTGATCTTAGCACTTTTCAGTATTTTTAGAAATTTACTTACTATGTGCTAAAACTCAATAATTCCTTACTCACTATTTTTCTTTTAGAATGTCAATCTAGTTCGAGTAGGGATTTCATTCCAACTTCTAAGACAAGAATCTAAATGATCACAACTGAAATCTACACCTTGGAGAACTAAGTGAGAAGGATTTGATAGATAGACTTTTTTTTTAACACAAGTTATCTAAAATTTGTAAGTTTGTTTTGTAGTTAAATGAAAGAGAGAGAAAGATAGGGAAGGATTAATCCTACTCATGCAAGGCCTAGCTACAAATCTTTTAGAAACAGGTCACTACCATCTCAAATCCCTAACATAATATACCTATCTCTAAACATATCATGCTAGCATGTGGAATTGAAATGATATTTCATCTCTGAAATATCATTCCAACTCCTTGTTCTACTTTACAACAGTTGATCAGATATTTGTCAATCTCTGTCATTTTGGGACAGGATGAAAAATAGAACCTAAATCTTTTAAGTAGTGATTTTGGAATCCTAAATTTGTAGCCTGGTCCTCACATGAGCATCATTAACCCTCCCCTTGGGAGAGCTTTAGCTCATGATCCTAGGATTTGATTAAAACTAAAAGTAAGATAAGTAAAAAAAGATAGAAAGAAGAAATGAATACAAAGCCAACTAATTACCTAAGGAAAACAGAAGTTTTTATTCAAGAACTAGAAGGTATAGTCCTCCATTAACAAGTTACAAGCTTTTTTTCTTAAAACTAAAAACTAAAAACTAAAAGTAAAGACATGGAAGTAAATGAAAAGTAAAAGTCAAGGAAGTAAAAGCTCGCCAATTCTCAAAATCAACCCCCTTTACGTAAGAGAGCCTTTTTCTCCTCTCCCACGTAAAACACTCTCCTCTCATTTATTTTTCACTTATCCACAACTAATCCCCATTTGACACCTTTCATTTTTTTAGATAAACATCACCTAAATCCAACCAACTCATTAACTTCATGCAAGGTGTCAAATTTGCACCAATTATTTGCACCTTTGTCTTGACTTGCATGATGACTCTTCAAATTTTATGGGCCCGCCTAATGGGTCCACGTGCAGTGTCCAGTGGTAGTCCGGTCTTTTGGCATTTTTACAACTTCCTGCCTATGCGTAGAGTTCGTCACATTGATCGTCGGAGCAGCTCACTCGTCACATTCGGAGTCCTGGTTCAAGAGATATGAGCTTCGGAAGTTTGACGCTTCTATGCACGTAATCCCATTTCTGACTGGAGTCTGTACTATTTGAGTCTTTGGGCTTTAGTCCGGATTTATTGGGCTTCACATGGGCTTGATCGGAAGGCATGTGTATACTCCCTATTCCGTGCTTAAATGCTGGCTTTATCATAATTTTTACAATAGTTGCTCCAACCTGCAAAAAACACGAAGATGCGATTATTTCATGATTATTAAGCACAAAATTGACCGAAATGTTATGTCTCTACAAGTTTTTATAATACAGTTTTGGGTGCTTATCACCATGCCAGATCATGAAGAAGATATATACAAAACCTTACTTCAAGCCAAACATCAACAAGGTGATCGCAATACCAGAACGTCCATACTACCATTTCCACAAACTCCACCACCATGAGACCAATGAATGTTGGAGCCTCAAACACTACCTCCAAGACTTAGTCAAAGAGGAAAAACTAAAAGAGTTCCTGCCAGAAAGCGACCTCAGGCATAAGCTGGATGCCAACCGCCACAGAAGCAGGAGCTTGAGCCATGAACGACCTGCTAGCAGAAAGAGCAGGAGCAGAACAGCCCGACTATCTAAATCTCCAGGTCGGTTGAGGCACAACAGGAGACAGCACTCCTCCGACCATAATGAGGAAAAGATAATCAACATAATTATAGACACCTCCAACAACGAAACCTCAGGTCGTGAAAAGCGTAAGCGGGTAGAAGCACTGCAAGAAATCTACCACCTCTCCCACAAAGCTAAGGTGATCACTTCTACCAGCTTTCAAACAGCAACAACCGCAATTTTATTCACCGAGGATGATCTAGACAAGGTGTGCCTACCCCACAATGATGCCCTGGTAATGCATGTCAAAATTAATGGGTGGACAGTCAAAAGAGTCCTCATTAATCCAGGGAGCTCCTGCGACATCCTTTTCTATCAAACATACAAGGACATGCACCTGCCAGACTCAGTGATGATATAATTAAATGCACCACTCTATGGGTTCAATGGAAACCGTATTGGTGATATTGGAGACGTCATCTTACCAGTCTCCATTAGAGAAAAAGATGACATGGTCAAGACCTTAACACATTTCAACGTGATCGATGTCAAGTCATCCTACACTGCCATCTTAGGACGTAGGTGGATCCACAAGCTAGATCCAAGCAGTTCCATCCACTTTGCACCAAGTGCTGCGGTTCTCCGGACCCCGAGGCATCATGGAGTTTAGAAGCAACCAACTAGAGGTTCATCGATGCAATCAAGTCAGCGCAAAAACCACGGCCAAACCTCAGGTTGTCCAAACAAAAGAAAGCCTAAAGCTACAAGATCATCAAGCTTCCATCCCTCTAGCATCAGCAACAGAAAAACTCAAGGGGAAGCAAGCACAAATTGAACCAAGAGAAAAAGCCAATCTGGGCACAGAAGATGACCCAAAATTTGTTTATGTAGAGGCTGATTTAGACCCCAAGCTCAAGGAGCAACTTGTGAAATTTCTATCTCTCAATAAAGATGTTTTTGCTTGGTCATATATCAATATGCCAGAAATCGCCCTCAGGTCGCTTGCCACAAATTAAATGTAAATCAATCCAAATATAAAGCCTATCAAACAACGACCTAGGAAACTTGCACTCAAATTTTAAAAAGCCATAAACGAAGAGATAGAAAAGCTCAAAAATGTTGGATTCATCAGAGAAGTCGAGTACCCAACCTGACTAGCTAACATCGTAGTCGTTCCTAAGAAAAATGGCAAGGTACGACTCTGCATAGACTTCATCAACGTCAACAAGCATTGCCCCAAGGATAGCTCCCCCTACCAAGGATCGACATATTGGTAGATCAAACTTGCAGACATGAACTCCTATCGTTCATGCCCGCATACAGTGGGTATAATCAGATACCACTAGCAGAGGAAGACCAGGAGAAGACGTCCTTCATAACCGAACAAAAAACGTTCTGCTACAACGTCCTACCATTCGGCTTGAAGAATGCTCGTGCGACCTACCAAAGACTTGTCACAAAAATGTTCAAAGATTTGCTGAGCGACACTATGGAAGTCTACATAGACGACATGGTAGTCAAAAGCGAAAAGGTTGGCGATCACATTTCTCACCTACAAGAAGCCATTGAAAGATTACGCCAAAACAAGATGAAGCTCAACCTAGCAAAATGCGTATTTGGAGTAGCCTCAGGGAAATTCTTAGGGTACCTCGTTTCACAAAGACGAATTGAAGCAAACCCAGAACAAATACGAGCTTTCCTTGAAATGCCAGAGCCAACTTCCAACCAACAAATTTACAAGTTATCTGGTATGGTTTCAGCCCTCAACAGATTCATCTCACGCGCATCCGACAAGTGCAGACCATTCTTGCAAATACTCAAGAAAGGCGCAACATTCACATGGACAGACGAATGCCACAAAGTTTTCAACGACCTGAAAGCTTACCTATCAACTCCGCCCGTCCTGTCCAAACCAAATGAAGGAGAGACACTGGGGTTTTACCTTGCAACTACCGACTTTGCCATCAGCTCGGTCTTTTTTCACAAAAACGAGGGAATCGAAAAGCCAGTCTACTTCACGAGAAAGACATTGGCAAATTTAGAAAAGCATTACTCTCCGATGGAGAAAACAATGTTGTCTTTGTTGTACTCTACTCAGAAGTTCGGACCTTACTTTCAGGCTCACAACATCAAGGTCATAACATATGTACTCATCAAACAAGTCTTCAGTTCTAACAACAAAACAGCCCGCATGGCCAAGTGGGCTGAAGAGCTCGAAGAGCATCACATCGAGTTCGTTCCCAGAACGTCTCGCAAAGGCCAGGTCGTTGTTAGTTTCCAAGCTGACTTCCCCATCGAGGATGTCAACTGGGAACCTGAGCCCATTACTTTATTCCATCAACGAACCACCCCAGACACATGGCACCTCTACGTAGATGGAGCGTGCAATAACAGCGGTAGTGGACTGGGGGCTGTGTTAACTTCACCAGAAGGAACACAGCTACAAAAGTCAATCAAGATCGATTTCGCAACATCCAACAATGAAGCGGAATATGAAGCATTAATCACAGGCCTCTGCATGGCACAACAACTACAAGTCCAAAAACTCAAAGCTCACAGTGATTCACAGCTAATCAAGCAAATCACCAAAGAGTATGTCACAAAAGGAGCAAACCTAGCCAAATATGCTCAGGTCATCAATGACGTCATCAGCTCGTCAAAATATTCTCCTTGGAACACATTCCCCGAGAAGATAATAGACATGCAGATAGTTTGGCTTTCTTAGCCTCGAAAACCCAAGAGGCATGTCCCAGCACAGTCTACATTGACATCCTGGAGAGGCCCGCCTACCAACAAGAAAGTGTCAACAGCCTCACAGACTTTTAGCCCTCATCCGAAGAAGAGATCACTCAATCTTGGATAGGCCCATTTATGAAATTTCTCTTACATGGTGAGCTCCTATCGGAAGCAAATAACGCTCGTGCCATACAATTTCGAGCTCCCAGATACACCGTAATCAACGGACGCTTGTTCCGTGAATCTGCAGGAGGACCCCACCTACGGTGCATAACTCCACGAGAAGGCTAACTCATCTTCGACAAAATTCACAAAGGCAAATGTGGCAACCATGCAGGAGCAAGATCTCTGGCTCATAAAGCAATCGCCCAAGGATATTATTGGCCAGGCATGCACATTGAGGCAAAGAACTATGTTCTCAGATGCTACCAATGTCAAACATTTGGACACAACCATCTAAGTCTAGCACGAGAGTTGATCAACATAGCCAGCCCATGGCCTTTTCATATGTGGGGGCTAGACATTATGGGACCATTCATCACAAAAGAAAACATTACTCAAATACGTCCTAGCAGCCACAGATTACTTCACCAAATGGGTTGAAGCAATCCCACTAGTTCAAGTCAAAGAAGTCCATGTCATCAATTTCATATGGACTAATATCATCACAATATTTGGTCTACCCCACACCCTTGTCATGGACAACGGAACCCAATTTGCTGGCATGCAAGTCAAGGCATTTCTACAAAAATGGCGCATCACTCAAGCATTTTGTACACCTAGATATGCACAAAGTAATGATCAAGTAGTAGCCACCAACAAATCAATCAAAGAAAATCTCCAAAAGAAGTTGGAGAGCAAAAGAAAAGCCAATGGCCAGAACAACTCGAGAACATTTTATGGGCATACAGAACAACAGCCAGAGCCAGTACCAATGAGTCTCATTTCACACTTTGCTTCGGAACAGAAGCAGGCATACCATCAGAACTCACAATCACAACCATATGATCCGACATCGTCGAATCAGGAGAAAATGACAACATCTTAGCCAAAGAAGTCGATGAGAAAATGACAGCTGCAATATCCCTAGCTCGGTACCACCAAACGATCCAACGATATTACAACAAGAAGGTCGTCCCACAATCTTTCCGAGCTGGCGACCTAGTCCTCAAAAAGACACTAGCTCCAGCCAAGCTTGACCCAACATGGGAAGGCCCTTACATTATTCACAAAGTCGTTGGAAATGGAGCATACTGGATCAAAACTCAGCTCGATAATACGCTTCCCCGAATACAGCTTTCCTCAAGCATTTTTATCAATAATCTTTCTCCAGATGTATCAATCAATATGAATAAATTTTCATCAACATTGTGTGTACAAATGTCATCTTTGCATTACAATACCACGCATCTTGCACTAGCTACCCGATTTGAGACATCAAAGTATCAGGTCGTACACTAACACCAAAGTTAAGTATGACTCAATTATAATTACCACACAGTGGTTAATTACCAATCAAATCCAACCCACAGTCCCCCAAAAGGACCACAAATCAACTTAACACCAACGTCAGGGTTAAGCATGATTCAACTGTAATTGTCACGCAAATTATCAGTCAAATACAAACAAACATAGGGGACCCCCAAAAAGACCCAAAATCAACTTAAGGCCTTTAAAAGGGTTAAGTTCGGCTCAATTATAATTACCACTCAAAGGCTAATTATCAGTTAACAATCAGTAAGAAGTTCCCCCAAAAGGAATGACTCAATCAATGCACACACCTAAGGAAACGAGGAAACCTAGGTGATAGATACGCTCATCTATCAGGTCGTGAACCGAGCAATTACGACCTACAAACATCAGACGATCTAGCATGGTTCAACAGGTCATCAAATAACAAAACACAAAGCAGGAGAATCAATCACCACAAAATTCAAACACAATTACCGACAAGTAAGTAATTTAAATAATTTTTACTTAAATACAATTTTGGTTAGATACTAGAGGCCCCCAGATTATCCTGGAAAAACGACCTTAGCATCCCCATCAAAAAATAGGAGTTATCAGTATAAAAAGGAGTTATAGCTCAAAAATTTATCCACTATCAATCAAAACTACAAGAAGAGCACAATCACTTAACACAGGGAAGATTCTCCACATTCAAAGGGTCCAGTGGGCCGCCCTTTCACCAATAGGGCCACCAGCTGGATCACCACTGGCATTCCAATGGGCTTACACATGAGGATTCCAATGGGCTTATGATAAATAAAGAACGCCCACTCTAAAGTCCAGTCTGCCATTGGGTTTCACCTATACGCCTCAAAATGTTCAATTTTTCTGTGTCTTCATATGGTGGGCAGCGTTATCCACCAAATGGCTGTAACCTCAAGTAAGAAAAGAGGTGTGTTTATTCATTTTTCCCATTACATTGTTTTCTAAAGAAGTCTGAGCGTACATTATTTCTGAATCCAGTAATGGCAAATATACTCCTATCCATCACCCATGGCATACATTTTTTATGCTTAACTTTTTAGTAATAAATCATCAATTGAATTGATACCGTGAATAGAATATCCCCAATATCATTAGTATACAACTATACATTGATATTTTTCGATAGATCACACAAAAGTCACAAATTTACTGTTGATATATCAAATATATATATCGTGAGATATCAATATGAATGGCTTAATTCTCAATAGATATTGCTGTATATTGTTCTATATGACTGTATTTTGTACTATGGTGTGTGGTGTGGAACAAAATAGTAGTGGAGTAAATTTAGGAAAAAAACATTTTTATTACTTCAATGACAAAGATCCCTATTACAAGAACAATTTCGAACTCAAAATCCATAGAAATGAACCTAATTAATTGGTACATAAAATTGTTCTTGGACGACTGGCTTCTTCAAGGGCATTTTGGCCCTCCTTCCTGAGTCTTCCAATCATTGTAGCAAGGACATTCCTCCTTATTCCCGTATGTACCAGAGGGGACACATAGACATTTGTCGCAACACTGGTTGCAGTAGAGCAAACATGGTTTCTTGTGCGATGTGGCAGAACATCGATACTCACATGCCCCTGCACATTCTGAAAGTAAAATATCAAAGTATTAGATCGACCATCACAAAACCACTTCGACATGATTATGATCTTACATGTACGCTCTAAAGAGGTTGGATATAGCTCGAGGAATGGAAATTATCCTAATAATGTATATGTATACCCACATTTCACGTAGGCTACATATATCTAAATTGTAAGTAAATCAAATCGTTGAGAAAAACTTCACTAGGATTATTCGTAAGTTCTTGTGATCATGCACGACTTATGTATTATCCGGATCCATACATGGAATTTATCATGTAGCTAGCATACTTTTACTGAAATTATGAGAGTTTACAGGGTAATGGGTCACATACGTGCTTGTGTGAGAGATCCTTCTCCTCCAGCCTGAACATTTCACAAAAAACAAAAATATAATTACATTTAGATAAAGAATAAAATAAAAATAAGGCACCAGAATTTACAAATGGTTAATAATTGGGGAAATGCTAGCTTCGTTGCGTATATGCGAATATGCAACTTTACCAAAATACAGTCTCATAAGGGATTTGAAATATCTAGTAGAGTATATTGGAATCACAAGACAAAATATAGTTGTTTTTACAGTGGAATACTAAAATATTATAATGTTAGTGAATTTACAGCAATTCTGCAAATTTATGTCAATATTTTCTTTAAATTTTGTTCTTAAGCAATTATTGAACCTTTCAATCCTTCATATATCCAACCAGAAATGCGAGAAAGAAAAACATAATATAAGTAGAAGCTCACACTTGAGAAGCCCATTGACAACAACAAGGTAAAGAAAATAACCAAAGAAAAAGTAAGCAATGAGAAACCAGCCATTCTCTCTTTGTTAATTGGATAATTGGAGAGCTAGTGTATTCTTGTTGTTCTAATGAGCATTATGTCTCTGTAGGCTTATATAGATGTTGAGAACTACCAACCTTCATTTTGCCACATCTCCATATGAGACTACTTACCCAGTATTGCAATATTGCAAATTTGCAATCTATGCTTTAAATGCTAGAATCTTAGGAATTAGTATTTCACTTTTTATAGATATTTACCATTTACATGGTCGCCCAAATTAGCCATGCTTTTTGCTTTAATGGCAAGAATCTTAAGAATTTACTATTGAGATATTCACCATTGCAAAGGAGCACAACTTGCAAATGGTGAGTGACCTGGTAAGCAGCTTTATGCAAAGGGTGTACTAGTAGAGCACCAAGACACCACCTATTATAGATTCCACAATTGATGTACTTCGGGAGTATCACAGAAACACCTAACCAAGGCTAACTATATATATGCTAATGGGGGTTTTTTTTTTTTGAACTAGATTAAGGGTTATGGTTGACCCTGACCTGTATTAAAATCTCATATAAATCTTTGCATCTCTATCCTCTTTTACATATACGCTAAGTTTCTCGTCAAGAGGAGGTATGAAAAAGTTACAAGATTGATGACTAGATATGCTAGCTAAATAGTCAGTAGCCCTGTTCGATTCTCTGTAAACATGAACCACAGACGCAGTGCAGGGGCCCGTTCATGAAGAAAGTACCAGGTTTAGGCAATACCATGGTGGTGGTTCCTTATCTGTGAGTATTCTTATAGCTCTGAGAAAGTCAGTAGCTACTATAATCTCAGACTTGTTTATCTATGGGCACCCTTGCAGCCCAAGCAGAATGCCCTTTAGTTCTTGGTAAAGTACCAACCTCAACCCTCCTTCACTTAAAACCTCCCCTTCACTGTCTCTTATCACCCCTGCTGCACTACATCTCTCGTCTGTCATTGAACCATCAGCGTTCAATTTCACTACATTTTCTGGAGGCTTGGTCCATATACATGGGATCGGATCCTTTCTCTTGTACTTTGCTTGAAGCCCAAGTCTTTCAATTAGAATCCTTCCCCTCATTGTGTCATCAATCTTTGTAATTTGGCTTTGTAGGTTTGTTTTCATTTCTGAAATCAGGTTGTTCAGCACCATCGTACAAGATAATAAGCTAGTGTTCCTGAATCTCTTTGCATTTCTCTCCTTCCAAATATGGTCCACCGTGGCACAAACGAAGGTTTTCAGTATCTCTATCTCGATATCATTCCTCGTGCACAACTTCATAAGGATCCTCCATTCTCTCTTTGAATCTCCTTGAATTCTCAGCCCCAGCTGATTTTTTATTCCTTTCCAAACTGCATTTGTGAACGAACACTCAAGAAAGAGATGTTTTGAGTTTTCTCTGGAGTTGTGACAGAAACAACACTTCGATTCCTTTAACACCTTTTTCTTGATCAGTCTATCTTGGGTAGGTAGACTGCTTGACATGAGTTGCCATGAGGAGAAAGAATGTTTTGGAACCACCAGTTTTCCCCACACCATATTAAACCACATGACTTTCTCTCTAGGGATCCTTAGAGCATTATAGGCTGACTTTGAACTGTATATCCCATCTGGTTCTAAAGTCCACACCACTCTATCCTCCTGTACATGATTGTATATCTCTGTACTTAGAATCTTTCTTTTCAACTCTTCCTCCGGCAAACTGTGGACATTAGAGTTCCATACTCCATCTGTGATCAAGTCACTAACTTTGGCTTCCAAAGGTAAATGCAGTTGGTTCTTTGCAACTGGATCATTAATAAGAATGTTGTCACTGCACCGTGGCTCATACCATACTTCTATGTTTCTCCCATAACCAATGATATATCAGATGAACTTTGAAGCCACTTTTCTTATCTGTAATATGTTCCTCCATAACCAAAAGCAATCTTTTGGTACCTTCATATGCCAGAACTTCTTTCCTTTAATGTGTTGGTTCCACACCCACTTAGTTCATAGACTCTCACCTTTAGTTACAATCTTGTACATGAACTCACAATAGGAAGCTTTATTCCAGATTCTAAGATCCATGATATTGAGCCCACCCTCCTTATTTGGTAATGCAGTTTTGAGACAGCTTGAGTGGTGCATGCTACTATTCTTAGAAAAGCCACTCCATAGGAAGTCATTACAAATCTTGGATACTTGATCAAGCACTGTGACTGGCAGTACAAATGTTATTGCCCAGTATACATGGAAAGTTGTAAGCACTGAGTGTATAAGTCCAAATCTTCCAGCATGGGATAGGCATCGGTTCTTTCAGTTTTGAATTCTGCAAGTGATCTTTTCTACTATAGGGTAGCAGTCTTTATTGTCCAGCCTAGTGGAGGTGAGTGGCAATCCAAGGTATGTGACAGGTAGCTCAGTGAGAATCACTCCCATATAATTTGTCAGATGCTTGCTCTCTCCTTCATTCATGCCACCAGTGAGGAGAGTGGTTTTCAAAGAGTTTGCTTTTAGTCCAGTGGGTGCTGCAAAACTCTCAAGAACATGTTTAACAGCTGACATAGATTGAATATTACCTTTGAGGAAGAGAAGTAAATCATCAGCAAAACATAAGTTGAGGACTTTAGTTTTCTTGCATTTGGGGTGTGGTTTAATCAATCCCTCATTGAACTTTGTCATAAGAAGACAAGTGAGCATCTCCATGATGAGAACAAAGAGATAAGGAGAAAGGGGATCTCCTTGCCTGTGTCCCCTCTTTCCTTTAAAGAAGCCTTCTGGCGTGCCATTGACAAGAATGGAGAAATGAGTAGTGGAATAGCATAGACTAATCCAATGAATAAGCTTGAGAGGGAATATGAGTCTAAGCAGCATCTCTTCTATAACTTTCCAACACACAGTGTCGTATGCTTTACTTATATCCACTTTGAAAGAGCACATAGTGGATATGTTTTTCCTGTTCTAACTTCTGAGAAGTTCATGGGATAGTAATAAGTTGTATTGGATGGTTCTCTCTGCTATGAAAGCAGATTGATTTGGGCTGACCAATAAAGGCATGATAGGTTTAAGCCTATTTGAGATAACCTTCGCAAAACATTTATAAGATATGTTGCAACAAGCTATAGGTCTGTAGTCAGTGATTTTTTAAGGATTTGGGATCTTTGGAATCAAACAGATGAAGGTAGAATTCATACCTTTTGGCATAGTGTTTGAGTGAAAAGCAAACTTGAGGGCAGCAATGAAATCACCACCAACTATACTCCAACATGTTTTATAGAAGAAAGCATTATAACCATCAGGTCCTGGTGCCTTGTAGTTGTCCATATCAAATAGGGCCCTACGGATTTCTTCTTCATGTATGTCCTCTTCCAGAGTGCAGACCAGGTTAGGCTCCACTACATTAGAAACATGGAGATGTGGGATGATTGATTCATTTCTAACTATTTTATCCTCTCCCAGCAGTTTTGTATAGTGCTCAACTATTTTTGGCTTGACATGATCACCTGTTACCTTTAGACCATCTTCATCTGTCAGAGTCCAGATCTTGTTTCTTGCTTTCTTTTCTTTCAAAATGTTATGAAAGAACTCAGTGCATCTATCCCCCTTAACCATCCATGTACAACTAGATCGCTGCCTAATATCTTCGTATTCCATTTCCAACAGATCCCTGTAAGCCAATCTGCTTGCTTTCTCATTTATCATCAGTAGACTATTTGTGGGATCACCCTGTAACAGCAATTGGATTTGAAAAAATTGTTGTATGGCTTCTTCAGTCCTTTCAGACAACCTTGAAAAGTGTTTCTTTGACCACCCCTTCAGAATAAGCTTCAAGTTCTTCAGCTTTGAGTAAAGAGTAGTGATGGGGTTACCAACAGATTGTAAGCCCCATGCCTCTCTGACAATATCATGGAAGCCAGGATGTAAAGCCCATGAATTACTGAACCTAAAAGGGTATGCTTTGTGACTTATACTGAACCAAGATAAAATCATTGGTGTATGATTTGAAACACCTTGAGGAAGGAATTCAGCTTCAGAGGCCGGGAAGCTAGTGCTCCAATTCAAATTTACTAGGCATCTGTCAATTTTGGAGCATTTCCTACCATCTCCGTCAGAGTTATTGGTCCATGTAAAAAAACTTCCAGAAAATTGAAGGTCCACTAACTCACTGGTATTCACACAGTTAGAGAAATCTTCAATGTCTCTTGGGTGACCAGGTCCCATGCCTAGTCTTTCATTAGTGTATAAAACACTGTTAAAGTCTCCGCACACACCATGGCAGTGTGATGTTGTTCTTCAGATTCATAATCTCATTCCACAGTTGAACCCTTTCATTTCTTCCATTACTTGCATATATCAAAGATAGATTAAAAACTTTATTGGTGGGCAGCAACAACACTTCACAATGTAACATTTGCGAAGTTTCCTTGAGTAAGTTTACAGATACAAAGCTCGAGTCCCAAAAGAACCAAATCCTGCCACTAGGATTAGAATCATAATTGTGTAAGTGAGACCAAAATGGACAGCATAAATTACTAATACTGATAAAATTCTCCCTCTTAACTTTTGTTTCCAACAAACTAAACATGCATAGGTTATTCTCTACTCTAACCTTATTGATCTCAGTTGCTTTCGCAGGCTTGTTAATGCCTCTCACATTCCACACTCCTAATTTAATCATAAAAAGGATGGGGGTTTGTTACCTCTTTGTAGACCCCCTGGGCCTACCTCTTGTTTTCCCTCTGCCTCGGTTATTACTAGAAGAGCTGTTTTGAGGTGAATGGCTCTGTGAAGTGTTGTTTCTGCTTGTGCTTGCTGTAGCACCCCCTTTTGCAGAGGTGGTTTTCCCTTTCTTCCCTTGCAGGTGATCAGTAAACACTTCTGTATCGGCTACTGGGTCTTTAAGTATTTGTTGTATGTGTTCTTCTTCTCTGGCTTCAACAAATAAATCCCTTTCAGCTTCATACACTGCTACTTCTTCCACCTCTAAAGTGGTATCCCCAATCGCATTGTTCTGATACTCATGGACCTCATCAGTTAGTCCTGTAGATCCTCTGGCCTCAGCTAAGGGAGTTATTGCGACTGCTTGACTTTCCAATCTGCTAGCCATAGGTGATGGACCTTCTGCATTGCCCACATATGCTAATGGTTAGTTGTGGTTATTATTTGTTTTAAAGCTGAATAGGTAAAATCTTAATTTGATAAAAGTTATAACAAAAGACTCCGTATAGGCTGGTGGCCAAGGCACAGAGTTTATATTAACATGGTTCACCCAAATTAGCCACGCATTTAAGCTTTTAAAGGCAAGAATTTTAGGAATTTTGCTATTGAGATATTTACCACTCAAAAGGTAGCTCAAATTAGTTTTGAAGGAGGCAAAAGTTGTATACACATGATTTGTAATAACAAAATTACCATTTTCTTTGATTGATCATGAATTAGTTGGTATCCCGACTCCCGAGGTTGGACGTTGGAGCCCTGAGTTCAGGTGCCCTTGAAGCAGCCCGTTTCAAAGCTACATTTTCTTCACAGTTACAAAATTTTACTGTTACTTTTATTATTTAATTTTCTCCCCCTCCTCTACCTAGGTTTCAATTTTGGAATCATGTCTTGGATTAGGCTCAATCTTTGTGGTTTAAAACAGAAGAGCTGAGTACATTCTAGACAATGATTGAACATAACTTTCAATGAACAACATTGGTTCAGATTACAACTTACAAATTTATCTTGAGTTAAACACTTAATTGGATATGAAAGCAAAAGATGCATGGTATAATATTTCTAGGAATCTCCCCAACCTTGCCTTGATGAAGACTTGAACCTATAGACTGCATAGACACCAGCAACCACCACCAAAGTTATTGCTACTGCAACATTCACAAGCACCCTTTTAGGCCTAGTGAACTTCACAGCATAGTTACCAATCCCAACATCGTAACTTCCTGAGCTGCAACGACCACGTTTTGTACCATTTGCCGACGTTCCACTCACCTTCTCCTGCCCAGTGGTATTGCTTTTTGCCTTGTTATCCTCCACACCAAGGCCACCAGCTACCTCTTCAGGAAATTTGTCTGTCTTTATCTCGTTTCCTGTCTTTGGAATGGTTGGAGGTTCTTTTATTAGTGTTGGGTGATCTAGTAAATTTATTCGAGTTATTTTCTTTGGTAAGACAACTTGAAGAACATTGTCGATATGCTTGGCATGAATTTCACTGACGTTGCAACCTTTTGGGATGCGGAAGTTCATGCTAAATCTGCTCCATTTGTTTCCTTGAATTGGACGTTCTCCACTGATCCTCAGGTTGCCAAGATTGTCAAGATGCACCTTCAATTGTTCCTTTCGGAAATCTAAAGAAAAATTGTCAAGTTAAAAGATGTCATGCATTGAGGTCGGTCTTCAAAGTTGCCAATGTACTTGGGCCCAGTCAAATATCTATACGGGGAGGAAAAGGGAAAATATATATACATTTTGAAATGTGGGCAGAAAATGGTATTCACCGTGGTCTTAAAACAAAAAGTTAAATGGGGGATTCAAATTTAATTGCGATGATTTTGCTAAAATGTTATGAAGCATTTGACTTGTTACTGTTACTGTTAAGATTTAAGAACTTGTTAATAACTTGTCATAACAATAACATGAACTCAGTTTTGTAATCATTTGTGCCGTAGATCCGACTTAGAAAAACAGGCGAAAGTTTGTGACTCACCCGAAACAAATTAGAAGATAACAAGAAAAAATTCAATAAAATGTTTTAAGAAATATGGAAATATTACCAGGAAGTTGGATTTCAAGAGTATTTGCTTCCTCTGTCACCCAATTAGCAATGGGTTGGAAATTTTCATATGAACGTGGATGAGTATATTGTGCCTTTGAATCCATGACAGAGAAAAGTCCCCTTCAAATAGTTAAGTTTATGTGAATTTGTTTTAGTATGATAGGGAGAGGCCACTGGTGGGTACATATATAAGCAAGCAAAGGCAAAACTACAATTTGATATCTTTGCTGTTTTCCTTTCAATGAGGACTTTGCTCCGTTTTGGACTTCTAAGAGATTGGTTGTTTTGGAGAAATGAGAATAATTCCTTCTTACTTTATTAGGATTTCGGTTGATGATATTCCTTTTAAGAGACATGGATCATCTCCTTCATGGGGCAAACTCAAAATCCTTTTGTATAGTTTAAAATATTTAGATTCCTTATCATACACAGTATGGGCGCATGGTTGGCACTTTGCAGTGTCAAAATTTTGGAAATATTTCTGCTCAGTCAAATTTCCTCTTGCCAATTAGCATAACCAACTTACATGAATTGTCCAAGAATTAAAAGTTACTAGTCCTACTAAACAGGAGATCTAGAACCAAAGCACCATAAAAACAAAGCAGGAGCTCAATATATTCAAACAACAGACAACAAAATAGTAAATGGCTAAATAAATACGACAGGAACTTGGGGAACTTAGTATGACATGTGCTCTAATGCAGTTAAGGATGTCAAATAATTTCCTTTGGACTCTGCTAAATACAATCAGTAATATTAGCAACTCGATATCACTCGAAAATTTTGTCTTGGAACCAGTGATCTAAAAAATTCACTCTTGTTCCGTCTGAAATTGTTGAGGTCAAGAAGGATGACAACAATCCCATCATTTAAGTCAAGTCTTTTCTTCCCGCCAATCCTAGTTGCGAAGGACTACTCTGCAAGAAAGTTTCAACCAAGATTATCTTTAAAACAACTTTCTAGATATTATAATATTATAATGACACCTGCTACATTACCATGTTGCTATACATCAGCCAAATAAAATTTACCTTTTTTTATGCTTCAGGGTCAGCTGTTTTCTTTACAAGATGAATGTCATAATTAGGCTTCAAGGTTAAATGCATTTTTGAGCAAATGTTTCTGCAACCAGTAAAGGGAAGGCAATAGTTGCATCGCAATGTACCTGCTCAACACCACTAAGGATATCACAATCACAATCAGCACGTTGACAACCAGCTAAGAACTTAAAAGTAGCCCAAAAGCGAATAATCTTTAACATTCGATAGAGTTATGGAAAAATTTAGAGAAGTTTCAATGAGGTGTTGGGCCATGTTACATGCATAATTTTCTCCAAAGAAACAGAACAGCAAACAAACGTGTGTGTATGTGTGAAACCAACATGTAAACTAAGTATTCAAGCAATTAAGAATTTTATATATAAAAATGAGCTTAGACCAACAGAAGGCGTACTTTAACTGTCTTGGCAGATCCTCGTAGTTTTCCCCACGATACAGCCTTGTCGGGTTGCGCTCCAGAATCACTCCCATCAAACTCTTGCGCCGTGTTTATGAAGACAGCATAATCTGCACCGTTGTGCATCATATTGGCATTACATATATGATGCTTAGATAATCCTCCTCCAAGAATGATCATGCCTGTCTTCCTATGATTTGCATGGACCGCTTCCCCATTCATGGCTCTTATATCTGCCAAAAAGTTAAGCATGTGTAAGATTTCAGAAAACGTATTTGATTACAGTGGGAACCAATGTGCTTACCTTGCACAATGTCAATAACCAAACCAGGATTGCGAAAGGAATGAAAGTATAACATATCCCCCAATGAACCGTCTATGATGCCCGGGCAGAAAACTGGAATACCATTCTGGTGAAGTTTCAACATGGAATATTATTATAAAACGATAAGCAAATAAGAAAATCAATCCCCGGCAAAAAATTCCAATAAATGAGTGGACATTAGGGGAAAAACACAAACGCCAACTTAGTTTTTGAAAAAAGCAAAAAGTTATCTAGACAAGAAGGGACATCACTAGTTAATTAGAAGTCAAATTACCAAACAACAACAAAAAAAACGACCCACATATCATATTAGATGAAGATGGTGATACATAAAATAGAATGTTGAGGTATGAATGAGACAATTCAGCAGAGGAAAAGGCTGAACTTAATCATGAGTAGCAAACTCAACTTTTCACTTTAATTAGTATAGATATGCACACTTCTACAGAACACCATGACAAAAGTATTACATTTTAAGAAAAATTCTAATGTTCAAAAGGAAAATTTTATTCTCTCAATCTCAAGCTTCCAGTTAAATTTGTTTCACATAATTGTTATGAAGCTTCCCCAAGTGGTATATTTACCTTGTACGCCCAGAAGAGATATGAACTTTCATCATTTATTTCTTTCCCCAAACGAGCGATGACCTTGGAGGGGGTCCAAAGTAGTTTCTGTAGAGAAAAGAAACGAAGCCATGTCATTACCAAAAACAAATTTATGTAGTATAATAAAGTGTCGTACAGTGTACATATAATAAGGATGGTATTGAGAGAGAGCATAAGGCTGAATTGATGACAATACTAACAACTCAACATCCATTAGTTGCAGAAAGAAGTCAGCTAGAAATTAAGTAACACTTACCTCTGTTTTTTGCTCTTCTAACATCTGATAAAAAATTGGGATAATCTAATCCTCAAATTTGCAGTAGTTGTCATTTGGCACCAACAGGTTCCCAATACAATTTAATCCTTTTGATCATAAATGAGCTCCATCTAGATTAAAATCACCCTTATATGTGTGAGCAAGACATTTAATAAAGTCCTCCTCAATACCACCGGCAGTTGTAACCACTACTTCCACCTAAAACCAAAGTCCAAAGTAATTCAGCTTCCTCGTCTTTGGTGATAAAAGTTAAACAAGGAACAGAATAAATTTTTTGTAAGCTCTTGATTTGGGAAAAAAACATATGAGCAATATGAACATGAAATATCACTAAGATCGTATTTAAACGGTTATAGCTGCACATACTCTTCAAGCTTCAAGAGCCATTTCTGTTTCGTAGCCATCACGTGTTATTAGCTCCATTATACCAACTTCTATTATACATTTGCACATCCAATTTATTCTTTTTCATCTCACATGTTAACTTATCACACAGTAATGTTTACCATAAACTCTTTCCCATGTTTTAACAACAACATTTTCTTATATTTGCCAAACGTTCCATTAAAAATCACCCAACGACAACTTGACACTATAAATTAAACTGTACATAAAGGGCATGTTGTATTTTGAACTTACCATACGATGGTGAACAAGATAACGAACGGTATCACGAACACCAGAAGAAATAAGATTTGAAGTAAAGCCCAAGAATATTTTACACTTTGTAGACTCTCTAAACTTCATATCTCTCTCTTCTTCACTATAACCTTCCACCAAAGCTTCATCTGAAAGTCTCCAACCAATCTAAACAAACACACAAAAAAAAAAGATTATAACTTTAAACTAAAAACAAAAAAACAGAACATACCCATTAAAGAAAAATACCATTTCATTGACTACTTCAATTGCATCACCAAGATTAGAAGCTTGGAAACCAGTTGACACCATTGATTTGAGAAGCTGAGAGTAATTAACCCCTTTGTTGAAATCATAACCTTGTATCTTTTGACATTTTGCTTCGAGTGTTTCTGACTCTTTGAACACTGTTGAGTGTACTGACTCCATTACTTTTGAGGTTTCTCCTTCTTTTGATGTTTCTCCCATCTTTTCTTTTACTGTCAAGAACAAAGTGAGGTTTTAAGCTGAGTCCAATGACTCAGGGGAGAAGAAGAATACGCAGGGGCAGTTCCATCAATTTAAAATTTTACTTTTTCATTCTGCGCTAGATGTAGTGGCGTAGTTTGTTACAGGAAAATATTGGACTCAGTATTAGAGCATTCCCAAACCAGGTGAAAAAGAGGGGGATTTGAAAATTTTCACCTCCTTTTGGTTCAAAACCAGTTCCATAGGCGAAAAAAATGGTGACTATTTTCCCAAGTCATTTTCAAGGTGAAACTTTCAACTGAGATAGTGGTTTTGGGACAGGATGTTGGATTCTTTTTTTGTGTATGTGCGCGTGTATTTTTTTTAAATGGTTTTTTTTTGGGTCTCGTATGATTTTTCGATTTTTTTTCGGTTTTTTTTAAATTTAAGACATTTGGATGTTTTGTATTCCTAACATCCCGTCCGAAATTTTGCATTTGCATTGGGCAGAACAATCTCAACAACATCCACTCATCCGAAATTAATATTCACATTTGCATTAGAGCATTTGCAATTTGCTTTTCACCAAAAGCGGTGATAATAGGGGTTTTCGCCACGCAGTTCAAGAAATAATAAAAGGGGAAAATATTGACTTGAATGCAAATGATGTTCTTAGAGCCACTATTATTCACCTCCGACGGGATGTTAGCATTTCCTCTTTTTTCCACCATTTTGGTGAAAATCAATTTTTATGAAGTCTCAATCCAATGCAAATTTTGAAAAATAATTTCGGACGGTGTTGTTGGATTTCGTCAGGGAAAAAAAAAAAAAAAAAACTTGGCGGAAGGAGGAATGAAACATCTCTTCAAAATAAAAAAAAAATCGAAAGCCACTATTATTCACACAATCCAACATCCCTTTTCCACCAAAAATGAAAATTGGGAACCTAAAGGTGAAAAATTTGAACTTTGGTTTTAGGGGAAGTAGTGGGAATGAAACAACTCTTTCTGAAATTAAAAAAAAACCAGGAGGACCTTATTAAATGTCTTATTGGGAACACAAATTACTTTGAACTTTGGATTTTAATCTAGATGGATTGAGGGAGGATTTAAATTCAAAAGGATTTTTAAATCGCATTTACATTGGGAACCTTTTGTTGGTGCCAAATGACAACTACTACAAATTTGAGGATTGGATTATCCCAATTTTTTATCAGATGTTAGAAGAGCAAAAAACAGAGGTAAGTGTTACTTAATTTCTAGCTGACTTCTTTCTGCAACTAATGGATGTTGAGTTGTTAGTATTGTCATCAATTCAGCATTATGCTCTCTCAATACCATCCTTAGAGCATTTCTAGGTGGCTTTATATTTGGTTGCATTCCTTCAAATTTGAAGAAATACGTCGGAATTTGCCGAAATTTCATCTCTAGGTGGTAGCAAATCCGGTCGCATCACATGCTTGTTCGCATTCTTGTTCGCAAATTTGGCAATTTGGATGCGGAGCGACATTACCAATGTCGCTCCAATTTTTTGTTGACTTTGACCAGCACCACGCGCCAGTAGTACTGTCGTGTGCCACTACTAATGTCGCGCGAGTTATTTTTTTTTACCTTTTTAATTTAGTGCGACAGTGGGAATGTAGCGTGAGTTTTTTTTCCAACTTGGGGGCGACATTGGTAATATTGTGCGACAGTATCAATGTCGCGCAAGGTAGCCCTATTCCAAATTTGCGACCACCTAGAATTGGTCGAAATTTGCGATCAGTTTCTTCATACTTTTTCTTAAAATATGAAGAGTATGCTACCACTACCTAGAAATGCTCTTATTATATGTACACTGCACGACACTTTATTATACTACATAAATTTGGTTTTGGTAATGACACGGCTTCATTTCTTTTCTGTACAGAACCTACTTTGGACCCCTCCAAGTTCATCGCTCGTTTGGGGAAAGAAATAAATGATGAAAGTTCATATCTCTTCTGGGCGTACAAGGTAAATATCCACTTGGGAAAGCTTCATAACAATTATGTGAAACAAATTTAACTGGAAGCTTGAGATTGAGAGAATAAAATTTTCCTTTTGAACATTAGAATTTTTCTTAAAATGTAATACTTTTGTCATGGTGTTATGTAGAAGTGTGCATATCTATACTAATTAAAGTGAAAAGTTGAGTTTGCTACCTATGATTAAGTTCAGCCTTTTCCTCTACTGAATTGTCTCATTCATACCTCAACATTCTATTTTATGTATCACTAGCTTCATCTAATATGATATGTGGCCATGTGGGGTCTTTTTTTTTTTTTGTTGTTGTTTGGTAATTTGACTTCTAATTAACTAGTGATGTCCCCTCTTGTCTAGATAACCTTTTGCTTTTTTCAAAAACTAAGTTGGCGTTTGTGTTTTTCCCCTAATGTCCACTCATTTATTGGAATTTTTTGCTGGGGATTGATTTTCTTATTTGCTTATCGTTTTATAATAATATTCCATGTTGAAACTTCACCAGAGTGGTATTCCAGTTTTCTGCCCGGGCATCATAGACGGTTCGTTGGGGGATATGTTTTACTTTCATTCCTTCCGCAATCCTGGTTTGGTTATTGACATTGTGCAAGGTAAGCACATTGGTTCCCACTGTAATCAATTACGTTTTTTGAAATCTTACACATGCTTAACTTTTTGGCAGATATAAGAGCCACGAATGGGGAAGCGGTCCATGCAAATCATAGGAAGACATGCATGATCATTCTTGGTGGAGGATTACCTAAGCATCATATATGTAATGCCAATATGATGCGCAACGGTGCAGATTATGCTGTCTTCATAAACACGGCGTAAGAGTTTGATGGGAGTGATTCTGGAGCGCAACCCGACGAGGCTGTATCATGGGGAAAACTACGAGGATCTACCAAGACAGTTAAAGTACGCCTTGTAAAGGGGTGTTTTGGATTTTCTATTGGGACCGAGTTCGCTTATGAGCGAACTGCCTACGTATCCTCTTGTTGGTTTTCCTTTATTCTTTTTTTTGGGAGAGAGGAATCAGGCCCGACGTAGTTCAATCAGGTGGTATTTATAGGTTTAGGAAATGTCAATCTAGAAGGCACGTGTGTCTATGGTACACGTAAGGTGGAGATCCTTGAATGAGTGTTGAAATTTGGTTATATTATAAGTCGTGTGTTGATTGGGTGTTGGCGAGGTTATCCATATTTCCCGGTGGTGGGAAATACAATCAAGATTTTGGTAATGATTACCCTTGGTGGTGATCATTACCCGAGGCATTCTGCCTTTAGCCAAGTGCTCGTACCGAGATATCTTCGTTCGTACCACCTACCAGAAAGGAGCTATTCGTAGGTCGTTCTTGGAGGTCGATGCATTGAAGTCGCGTATGCAATGTTTCTTAGAGAGCTGCTTCATAGATCGGTCCTGGAGGTCGTTGTATTGAGATCGTTTACGTTTCGTATGCAATGTTCCTTAATGGGGATATTGCTCCCCTACACAGCCCCCTCTCAGTAGATTGGTTGTGTTCGTGCAAGCAATCTGCTGAGAGAAGAATCAACACTTGGGTGAAGTATGATCGAGCTATGGTGATCGTTCTGACTGAGATGGCGCTGAGTTCGAATCTTGTAGCATGATGGTTTTGGCGGGAAAGAAAGATTAGGGCGTGGGTGGCACGTGACAGAATCCTAGCAGTTGGAAAGGAGTCGTGTCGCCGCGTTATTCGGAATCCAGGGAAAGACAGGTCCTTAGACACGTGTGTGGGCTATATGATAGGCCGTAATCATAACTTCTTGGGAACTGAACAGGCGATTGTGTAAAATCAAATTTGGGATAACCAAAAGGCATTTCTAGGTTTCTTCTTCCCTAAAAAAAACGCGAAGCTAGGGCTCTGCGGTGAGTGCTTACATTCGCTTTTGCTTTTCATTTTCACTTTCTTTGTCTTCGTTCGGTAGGGTTTGTTAAGTGGGTAGGTCAGTGTTAGGTTGTAGGGTTTAAGGTTGGGTAATTTGAGAAAAAGGAAATACTACAATGTCGGATTCTGACGACACTCGCTTAGAAGAGGTTCGAGAGATTTCACTGAGCTGCGGAGAGTATGAAGAGGAGAATGAAGACTCGTTGAGTGGTGGGGATGGTGGTGGGTTGAGGTGGATGAAGAAGTTAGGGTAGAGGAGGTTAATAGTCGATCGGGTGGAGACGATGACGTGGCTAGTACGTCGGGTCGAGGGGAGATGACGCCAGCAGGTGAGTTACCCCTAAGGGCGGTAGAGCATCGTGCTGCTAGCTCGTTTCCTGAGCTGCGAGCAGCTTATGGGATCAATGTGCCCGACACGGAAATATCTGAACCCGGGCTGAGTGAAGATGTTAAGTAGTGAGAGGTACAATCCTCGAATGGTGGAATAATCATCTATGAAGGTCGGTGAGCCGTACATGCGGATGGATTCTCAAAATTGGTTTGTGACTTCTTGAGTCACTGTGGGAAATCTCCATGCTAGTTCGTTGGTAACACCTGGCGATTATTTAAGGTGTTCGACCTGTTGAATGCCAGTGGTGAATACCACATAGGGGTGTCTGACATAATAGAGCACTACGTAATAAGGCGGTCTGGTAATCTGAATTTTAGCTTGCAAACCATGACGACGTGTTCTGCTGTGCTCGATGGTGTAAGCAATGAGGCACGGACGAAGAGGCCGTTCTTTGCTAGTTGGCAACCACTTTGTGCTAGTGGATGTAGGTTTGCGAACTAGGATGTGTAGCCTAGCCCGGTGGGTAGGCTTGTCTTGCTGACACTTTAATGGGTGTTTTAATCGTTGTTCTAACCGGTTCATCTCTTTGTTTTGTTTGCAGAATTTCTGCGGCGGAATTTAACCGATCAGCGGGGAGATAGAAAGGTTCGGGCGGTTGAGTCGAGAAGAAAAGCGTGCGAAGCTTCCGGAATTTGCTCATTTCTTTGAGGAAAAAGGAGGTGCTGCGATCCGAGAAAAGAAAGGCTCAAAAAGAGCGAGCTCTAGGTCGAGCGGGCGGGTGGTGATGGAGAAGCGTACAAGTGATCTGATAACACGGGAGGACCGAGATCGGGCGCGTGGCGTCCCGAGGCGTCCTCCTGGCGGTGGTACTGTAGGGGCTGGTAGTTCGAGCTTTCGTTCTGAAGGGTTAACAATTGATGCTCCTGTGGAGCTGGAGACGGTAGCCTTCACTACTCGTCCCAGAGGCAGATCGGAGAAGAGAAGAGCTGAAGCGGCTGAGCCAGAGGGGGCTCGAATGGCTAAGGTTGTGCGACACGCCCTGGGGGAGAGCTCTAGTGGGGGGGGGTGGTGCTAGCGGTGGGCGCCGGAGTCGGGCGAGGCCTGAGCAGGTCATGGACTTGGCGACCTTCGGTGTGGGATCTAGTCCGTCTCGGCGAGGGGCGGGAACCGATCCGCTAGCTGCAAAAGCGAAAGGCTCCCGCAAGGCGAGTGGGAAGGCTGTTGTGAGTGCTGATGACCTGGAGGCCCAGTTCGTGTATTTAGATGAACACGGAGGGCAACGAACGATAAAGCGTACTGACTGCAGTTTCAGGTCGAGTAAGGTAGCAGCCTGCTTGCTGGAACAGATCGCGTTAGATGGCAATCGCAAGGAACTGGATGAGAAGGGACTGGCGGATAACATACGTCGGATGGAAATCGCGCGCAATCCGGATGCGTGGTTTTGTTGTCCTTTGAGATAAGCGTGTTTTGTTATGTTCGTTGCTTTGATTTGTTTATATACATGGACTATGGCAGCTTGTCGCTGGTTTCCAAAAGTTGAAAGAGATTGCCAGCTTGATTATTTGAAAACGGATAGAGAGTCCGTGTTGAAAGCCGCCGAGGATTTGAGAAAGAATGCGGGGACGCCGCGAAGATGGGCGTGAGGAGCTTGAGGACCTGCGGAAGGCTCATGAAAATCTGAATCTGGCGAAGATGCTGAAAGATACTGAAGCTGAAGATCTGAGGCAAAAGCTAGAAGGGGCTGAAGGGAACGTTCGTGCCGCCACTGTGGAAATTGGAAGGCTGAACGATTATGCCCTTCACTGCAAAAAGGTTGCTCAGGACGCTACTAAGGCCTATGATGATCTGGATGCGGACTTCGGAGATCTGGAAGCGGATTACAAGGCTTTGAAGGAGGAACACGCACTCTGCACGTCTCGTACCTTAGTGGAACAGGTACGAGGAGACGGTGGTGGGGCGATTGCCTCCTCCTTGATCATGCTAGAGTCCGTGGTGTCTGAAGCCGAGCCGCTGCATTGACGATCTTGTTACGATGAGTTTGGAACCGGATGGCGATCGATCGTAGTGGACGGGAGGGAGGCTGAGGTCGATGAAGCTTTTGAGGCTGCAGAACTACCTGTGGTGCCCGGGGAGGGCGAGTTGTAAATTTGTTGATTGTCTTTTATCAGCTTATATGCTGCGATACAATAGAAGCGGGTTTCTGGGGTAACACAGGCGATTCGCCTTTCTTGCATTTCTGTATTCTGTTTTGTTGAATGAGTTGGTATCCGTACTAGTTCGGGTAACCATATGAAGTTAACTTTTTGCGTAGCGGGTTGGATTTCTGAGTAGTCAAAGCCAATCCGGCTAAAAGAACGGCGTATGAAAGTCTTTGTGTAAAGAAGGTCGTTATTTGCTTTCTGCGATGTTTGCGACTTGTTTCTCTTTGTGCGTTTTGTATCGATGATAGCGGATCGCTTTGATGGGAATGCCACGTGTAAGACAAATGGCGGCTCGAGGGTATAATGATGGCGGACAACTTGGGCCGGCGTTTGGCGTCTCAAGGTAATTATGGCGTGGTTTTGAAAAGACGTTTACTTGATAAAGAAACCGCTCGGAATACCAAAGGTGTTTGAACGTTTGTTCCAGCTTCTCTTCTTCTTCGCAGACTGTGCATTTCCACTACCGCTGCGTTGAAAGGTAACGTTGTTCTCCTCTTTTGAATATGTGTTGCTAAGCATAATAATCGCTTGATCTTTAACCGATTTGTGTTCTTTGTTCGTAGGTGTAATTATGGCAGAATGCAGCAAACGGAGTAAGGGAAAAGGGCGTTTGAGAGAAACTTCTCCACTGGTCATGGAGGAGATAGAGTTCTCCCCTCACGTGCATGGAGACCGTGGAAAGCGGAAAGCTGCTTTGGTGGGGGCCAGAAGCAACAAACGACCTAGGAGGGCTAGTCGTCCGGCTGGTGGCGTTGTGATCGTCGCCATTAACGTCTTTGGTGAGAACTTCGTTCAGCGACACGGGGATGTGGGGAGCGAGTTCTACTATGTGGGGAAAACGGGGAAGAAACGCATAGTGAAACGTTCAGACTGTAGTTTCCACTCCGCCCCATAGCGAAAGTAGCTTCTTTGCGGGGCCGTCTTTGGATGGTGATAAAGGCGGAGGTGAAGGATGAAAGCATGGAAACGCTTCTAGGGACGATGGATATGGCGGCTTGTCTGGTAAACTCGTGATTCAGTAGGTGCTTATGTTAGTTTCGAATGTCTTTTCGGTCTATTGACTTTGGTTGTGCAGTTTCTTGCGGGGTATGATAGGCCGAAGAATCTTTGTTCAAAGCAATTGAGGCTGATGATAACTCTCATGTGGTCATGTATATATCACGCGGGCTCGCGTGGAGAGCTGAGAAAATGAAGCTGGAAGTAATGACGATGAAATATCGTAACGCTTATTTATTGCAGAGAACGCCGCTACGGTGATTGCGGACTGGACCGAGCTAGATAAGGAGGTGGTTGCGGATCGCTTATGCCAAGAAATGCCAAAGGGTTAAATTTCATGAGGCAAAGAAAGCATACACCCGGCTTGTGCGAATATGCCGTATTTGGGACGAAATATCATGTCTGAAGAGAGCGGGTGATGGGTGAGCGCAAGAACAAGGTATCGCGGGTGATCTTTGAGGTCTAGCGACACGGTCGGGCGATAGTCGCGACCCCCAAAGATAAGCATGTTTTAACCGATGTTTGATGATGTACTGTATTTCTCTTTGTGGGAATTTGTGATGATGTGTTGATTTTGCCTCTCTTATATGGGAGTAAACAATAGAGCTGTACTTTCGAGGGGCTTGCTCGAAAGCGATTCGCTACACCGGGTACCGGTGAACTGGTTTCCACGGAAGTGGCAGTTCGTTGTTTTGTTTAATACGTACCGATCTGGATTTTCTGGGTAGCCCCAGCAGATCGGTAAAACGAGCTGTAATGGCTATGGCCAAACACTAGTATGGATTGGATTTAGAACGCATGTCTAATGTTGATTGTTTGCATCGATTCTCCTGCTTACTATGCGCGTGGTTTGTAGTTCAATGCTCAGCGCGCAGAAATGTTTTTCATGTAACTGTTACTATGCTTCGTTTGTCACCTTGTTTGTAAGAGAGAAGTGCTAGGAGCCTGCTTAGAGGATATGACTCGAGGTTGAAGAGTTCTTCGTTTGGTGTATTCTCTCTGAATTTATAAGTAATGCTGTCGGGAATGTCTTGCTTAGGCAGGGCGTGTTAGCGTATAGAAGCGTAATGCCCATTGGTATTGTACTCATGTGGTCGACCCTATAGCATAGGTGTTCGACGAGTGATAAGTGAAGAGACTGTGGAACCTGTAAGCTCCAGAGAGTATGATGGTAGAGAGAGCATTCTCGTGTGGTCGAGTCTAGTAATATAGGTACTCGACGTAACAAGAGTTGAGGAGGCTACAGAGCCTGTAAGCTCTAGAGAGCTGTATGCTCGCGGAGAGCGTTCTCGTGTGGTCGATCCTAGAAATATAGGTGCTCGACTTAACTTGACTTGGAAAGGCTGTAGAGCCTGTAAGCTCCGAGAGTCAGATATCGCTGAGGCGTTCTCGCGGTGGTCGATCCTAGAAATATAGGTCCTCGGCGTAACAAGACTTTGGAAAGTTGTGGAGCTGTAAGCTCCAGAGATCTGTATGCTCGCGGAGAGCATGCTCGTGTGGTCGATCCTAGAAATATAGGTCCTCGACGTAACAAGACTTGGAAAGGCTGTGGAGCCTGTAAGCTCTAGAGAGATGTATGCTCGCGGAGAGCGTTCTCGTGTGGTCGATCCTAGAAATATAGGTCCCTCGACGTAACAAGACTTGGAAAGGTGTGGAGCCCGTAAGCTCCGAGAGTGTATGCTTTGAGGAGGCGTTCTCGTGTGGTCGATCCTAGAAATATAGGTCCTCGACGTAACAAGACTTGGAAAGGCTGTGGAGCCTGTAAGCTCCAGAGAGCTGTATGCTCGCGGAGAGCGTTCTCGTGTGGTCGATCCTAGAAATATAGGTCCTCGACGTAACAAGACTTGGAAAGGCTGTGGAGCCTGTAAGCTCGAGAGTCAGTTATATGCTTCGCTGAGAGCGTTCTCGTGTGGTCGATCCTAGAAATATAGGTCCTCGGCGTAACAAGACTTGGAAAGGCGTGGAGCTGTAAGCTCTAGAGAGAGTTTGTATGCTTTCGCGGAGAGGCGTCGCTCTCGTTAAAATGGCGTCTTTTTGGCCGGAGGATGGCGGACCCGAGAAGCGTGTTGATTATCTATCTTTGTGTAAAATTTGTTTGACTTGTCAATACAAGTAAATAAATTATATTGTATTAGTTAACACAAGAAACTTAAGTTTCATTAATGTGAACAAAAGGATATACAACATGAATAACGTTACTGGTAAAATTTTTTCAGTAGATAGGTATTCCAAGGTCGAGGCAACATCTTCCCCTCTTGGGTTTTTAGCCAGTATGCTCCATTGCCGACGACGCGTTCCACGATGTAGGGGCCTTCCCATGTGGGTGCTAACTTGGAATCGTCTTTGCGTCTTTTTTCAGCACTAGGTCGCCCGGGTTGAAAAGACCTAGGATGCAATCGCTTATTGTAGGAGTTCTTCGAGTTTGTCGATAAGATGCAACTCGATGGCGCTAAGTCCCGCTTTTCTTCCAACAGTCGACTTCTCGTGCTAACACGAGTCGTTGTGTCTGACTTCGACAAGTTCGATCGAAGTCTTAGTATTTATCATTTCGGTGGGAATTACGGCTACGTGCCATAACATAAGGAAAATGGTAATTCGCCCGTCTTGGATCGAAACGTGGGGTGCGGTGAGCCCATAGAATATTCTCCAATTGATTTGGCCATTGGCTCTTATTCTTTTCAATCTTTTTCTTCAAGTTTTCCAAGATTGCTTTGTTCTTTACCTTACGCGACCATTACTCTAAAGCGCATTGTGGAGTAGAAAATCGTGAACGATCTTCCACTTGGCTAGAAACTCTTTAACCGTTACGCCTTTGAACCGAGGCCCATTATCCATTACTAATGTATCGGCAAACCAAATCTGGTGATGATGTGAGTCCGGATGAAGTTTTCGACATGTGACTCTTTGGCGTGTGCTAAAGGAATAGCCTCGACCCACTTGGTGAAGTAGTCGGTTGCAGCTAAGACAAAGCGGAAGCCCGTGACTTTTACGTGGGATGAACGGTCCCATGATGTCCATGCCCCACATGTGGAATGGCCATGGGCTTGCTATCTTGATCGGTTCAGCGGCGAGGTTGGATGATATTGCCAAATGTTGGCCAAATGTTTGACACTTGACACATTTGAGGGCGTATCTTTTAGCACATAGCTAGTAAATCCACATTCTCCTTCATGGATCGCAAAAAAGTTCGATCACGTCAATTATTCGTGGATTTTAAGATTCAAATTTTCAACAATAATACTTTTTAAATATTCGGTCCAATAAAACGCTAACGGTAAAAAATACGATATATCGTGTTTAAAAGCGGGTATATCTGAATATATTTCGCTAAAATTCGCTATATATATTTTACATTTAAATTTTGATATATAAGTATATAACGTTTTTATTTTTATTTTTACAATTTTATTCATGAAAAAATAATACAAATGTCATTTTATTTGCCAAACTTTATAATTCGTGAATTTTTCGCGAATAATTCATGGGCAATTATAAGCCCGACCCAAAACCGGTCGCAGTCACTAAAGAATTAAACCGTATCATTCCGAATTATTCGTTTTATTCGCCAAACCTTATAATTCGCGAATAATTCGTGAATAAACTAATACAATTACTAGCTATGCTTTAGAGAGACCGGGGCCAAAAATATCCTTGTGAAATGGCCTTATGGGCCAAAAGAGCGACCACCGGCATGATTTCCACATTCTCCTTCATGGATCTTTGCGAAAACTATTCGAGTAGTCTTGTTTTCTTTGTGGAGGTGATGCAACGCAAAGTGTTTCTGAACAATTTGTTATGGAACAAACAATAACGCGTCGTGCTTTATAGGGGATTTGCTTTAGCCTTGATGCGGCTCCTCGGGGGGGCTTTGTCTTGGATATAGTCGATGATAGGCTGCATCCATGTTTGACTCAAACGGCTGGTGAGAGAGGAATAGGTCGCTTATTGTCGGGTGTGCTCGACTTGGAACTTGAGCGGTCGATCGATCGACTACTTCTATGAGTAGTTGTCTTGGGGTGCGGCTTCGAGTGCGGGTTGCTAGGTAAGCTAAAGCTTGTCCGCATGACGGTTTTCGCCATCAAGAAATGATGTATGTGTACCGCTTAAAAGAAGGCAATAATTTATGAACGACACGAAGATATTTTGAAAGATTACCTTCATGGGTAGTGTACTCTCTTTTGCAACCTAGCGAACAAACCGGTGCGAGTCACTAAAGACTTGGAGCTCTTTGACGCCGGAGCTGCGCAATAGATATCTGAAGTCCCCTAATCGGTGGGCCTCATTACTCGCCTCGTTATTGGAAGTTGGATGCGAAGTCGATCGCGAATCTTTCGACTTCTCCATCACCGTTCCATCGGGTGAAACTAATACAACCCTATGCCGCCCCACGGTTGCTAGAACCATCTACAAAGAGAGACAAGGTGGACTTGATGTGCTCTTTCGAATCACGGGAGGTCGGTTTCTTGTTCCCAATTGGGATCATCAACGTGGAAATCCGCTAGAAAATCGGTGACGACACATCCCTTTCGAGAAAATCCGGGTACGAACTCCGGTGGTGTTCACCTAGTTCTTCGCCCAAACCGCCATTCGAGTAGTCTTGTTTTCTTTGTGGAGGATTTTCTTCAATGGGAGGTCGGTAAGAACTTTGATTTGATGCTACCTGAAAGTAAGGCCTGAACTTCCGTGCGAATATAACAAAGCAAGTCACGGCTTTTTCGTGGGAAGGAGTAATTCTTTTCGTAGAAATTCGAAACAAAAAGTGGCGTCTTGCTTGTGAAGTAGATCGGTTTTTCTGAATTGTTTTTTTCTTTGAAGAGAACCGAGTTGATAACTTTTAAATCGGACTTCGCCGGATAGAGCTATTAAAAAATAGAAAGAAAAAGTCTCTCCATCTACGGGCTTGGCTAAGATTTAAGGCGTGGTGAGGTACTCTTTGAGTGTGGCTTAATGCATGATGGCACCGATCGCTCCATGAGAACCTATATGTTTCGCCTTTTAAGGAGTTGTGGTTTAGGAATGGTCTACACTTATCGGATGCCCTTGATATGAATCGGTTGGCTCAACCAACGGCGACCATGCCTAACAATTTCTGTATTTGTTTCTTCGACTAGTCCACTATTGTTATCTCTTTAAATCGTGCATGGATCGGGCATGTCTAAGAACGCTTCGGATCTGGTGCGGATTCACGCCGATCCCTCATTTGAGACACTTGATACCCTAAAACTTGCGGGAGGACGGCTCAAAAGGCATTTCTCTGGATTTAGCTTCATGCCCGCTCGGGCGTAATCTAGAGAACGCATTTGTTCAAGGTGGGCAAAGGTGATCACCGGCTTTTTGCTTTTGACGACCATATCGTCGATGTAGACCTCCATGGTGTCGCCTAACATGTCTTGGAACATGTCGGTGACCTAAAAAGCGTTGATCGTTGCTTCGCGTTTTTCAGCCGAATGGGAGAACGTTGTAGTAATAGATCTATTTTTGCTTTGTAATGAAAGAGGTCTTCTCTTGATCCTCCTCTGCGAGTGGGATTTGGTTGTACCCATCGATGAGTTGACGCGTCCATGAAGGAGAGAAGCTCATGACCACAGGTCTGGTCGACAAGTCGGTCGATGCGAGGTAGGGGAAAACTGTCTTTTGGAGTGGCCTGATTTACATTCGTAAAATCGACGCATATGCGAACTGTTCCGTTCTTTTTGGGTACTGCCACAATGTTAGCGATCCATTCCGGATAGTCTACTTTTCTGATAAAACCGACTTGCTTTAGTTTGTCGACCTCGTCGTTGATGGCTTTTTGAAAACGCAGGATATAGTGGGTCGTTGTTCGGACTAGTCTAGCATTGGGATTAACATTTAATTTATGGCATCGCATTGCGGGATCTATTCCGGGCACATCGATATACGACCAAACAAAAATATCTTTATTCATAGATAAGAAATTTACAAGGTGGGTCCTGATTGTGGGGTCGAGGTTAGCCCCTACATATACAAACTTGGGGTCGTCTTCGATGCCTAGGTTCACTTTTTCTCTTTGTGCCGCTGGAGGTGATGCGACTGATGGCAAAGCGCTGCTTGGCGATTTGCTATCGAGGGAGGTCTGAACACTTTGTGGGACGACATGACCGGTTGCCGGTGGTAGCGACTTGCGGCAACGCCGGTGAGGGTACCCCACCTGGGAAGTGGGACCTGAATGCATGCACATTGATGGTGTGGCTGCGTCATCATCCGTATGCCTAACACGAGGTGAGGCGACCTCGATACTTTAACCGACGGACAACTATGAATAAGTATTTGTTCGGTGGATCAATCTTTGGAGATCTTCATTTTGGCAATTATTTTAATGGATGTTCGGGGGACTTGTTTTGCGCGGTATTTTGCATTTGAGAGAAAATCTGGTTTGCTAGAGTTTATAGCGTTCTTCTTGGCGGTTCAGGCTGGACTTCGGCAACCAAGTCATGTGCCATTGTGTAATTGGTGGGTTCATGTGTGGCGGGGGTCGGTTCACGGGCAGTTTCACTTGTTGACATGATCTGGTTACAATGGTACGCTTCAAGTTGATTGTTTCTAAGTTCCATCATTCCTCGAGGTCCTGGGAAACGGAGAACTTGATGCAAAGTTGACGGTACCGCCTGCATCTGATGGATCCAGCGTCGTCCGAGTATGGCATTGTATGGCGACTTGCTGTCTAGAACGCAGAACCGTGTATTGCAGGTGATCTTTCCTTTCTAGATCCCACCGACACTGGAAGTATAATATCACCAATGGGATCGGCCCGGGAACCATTGAACCCATAAAGGGGGGCGATCGGGTCTACGAGGACGGACTTGGGAAGATTCATCTCTTGCATGGTGTGGTAGAACAAGATGTCACAGGAACTGCCGGTCGATCGGGGCGACGCTTATTTGATCGGTCGCTAATTTTGACATGGACTACCAATGCATCATTATGAGGAAGGCAGACTTTGCTTAAGTCGGCCTCCGTGAAAGTGATATCGCCTGCGCTGCGACCTGAACCACGCGGGGCGTGAGCTGCCTGTGAAGTGAAATGATAGACTTCCTGAAGAGCGCCGACACGACGTCTTTTCTCTCTAGATGAGGTGACGGAGTCGTCCGGGAAAGTAATTACGTGAATAGTTCGATCATTGTCACGATCGGATGAGTGCTGCCTTCGCTCGTGGCGCGAACGATCTCGTGGGCGTCCTCTGCTGCGAGGACGAGCTTGAACCTCTTGGTAGCGACGGGGAGGTGGAGATCGACTACGGACTCGGCGAGCCATCAGTTTGTGACGCAAGTCGCCGTCGGGAATGCTAGTGTACTGTTTTATATGGCCAACTTCCACTAGATCCTGGAGATAATGTTTAATCCCCCAGCATGCATCAGTTTCATGGCATTTTGCGTTGTGAAATGCGCAAAATGGCTTGTCAGGTCGATCTACTGGTTGCCTCACATCGGGTTGGAAGAATGGAGCTCGCTTAATCTTACCCAGAATGTAACTGGGGGAGCGTGTCAGGATAGCGAACTCTCTGCTGTTGTCTGACCGGGCACTGGCTTTTGGTACAAGAGACCTATGGCGCTTCTTGGCCTGTGGAGTACGATCTGAAACTGCTGCCACCTCCTGGTTCTCGTCTAAGCCGTGGAGTTTCAAAGATTCCTGCAACTTGATGTACTTGTCCACGCGAGCATAGAGTTCGGACAGTGTCTCTGGGCGTTCCTTCATCAACGACCTGGAGAGGTCGGTGTTACGCACTCGGCAAGCATTGGAAAAGGCCAGTGTGGCGAAAGATTCTTTCAAGCCACTTTCCATGCATAACAGTTTGGCTTTGAACCGTCCTAGGAACTCACGAATAGTTTCGTCTTCCTTGAATGATAATTGAAACAAAGAATCAAGATCTGCCTTCTTCACTTTGTTGTGGACGTCTTGGCGAACAAATCGATAAGTTGTTGAAGGTTTTGATAGAATCGATTCGATTGAAAGAACCAATCAAAGCGCCATCCATTGAGATCTGGGGGAAATAATTGCGATGGAGATGATCAAACTCGGGTGAGCTGTAAAGTGCCAAACTCTGAATGTAGCGAGCCACATGCTGACCAGGGCACGTGCTGCCATCATACATGGGAAAGCGTGGTTGGATAAAGTCTTGTGAAGAGGGTTTATTGAGGACCTCTGCGCTGAACGGAGACGCGCGATATTTCTAAAGCATCTTGTGCACAATCTGTGTCGAATCCTTCTTTACGGCGTTCTAACCAATCCTTTGTGATAATTCGTTAATATGTTGATTAACGTCGTTGACGTCGTTCTCTGCTCCATTACCGACTTGTTGTTGCTGGTAACTATCCACTTGAGCTCGTAAAGTAGCATTTTCCTCCCTGAGCAAGGAAATGCTCTCGTTCGTTATTCCCAACTGGTGGGCAAGGTGCTGGACTTGAGCTTTGAGGCTGACCATGCTTCGTGGGCTTGAGAATTGGTGATGTATGAACTGATTTAAGGTGGTTCTCAAGTAATCGAAACCACAGACGGCGCCAATGTAAAGGGGTGTTTTGGATTTTCTATTGGGACCGAAGTTAAACGAAGTTTAACCGCCCACGATATCCTCTTGTTGGTTTTCCTTTATTCTTTTTTTGGGAGAGAGGAATCAGGCCCGACGTAGTTCAATCAGGTGGTATTTATAGGCTTAGGGAAATGTCAATCTAGAAGGCACGTGTGTCTATGGTACACGTGTAAGGTGGAGATCGCGAATGAGTGTTGAGCTGGTTATATTATAAGTCGTGTGTTGATTGGGTGTTGGCGAGGTTACCCCTATTTCCCGGTGGTGGGAAATACAATCAAGATTTTGGTAATGATTACCCTTGGTGGTGATCATTACCCGAGGCGTTCTGCCTTTAGCCAAGTGCTCGTACCGAGATATCTTCGTTTGTACCACCTACCAGAAAGGAGCTATTCGTAGGTCGTTCTTGGAGGTCGATGCATTGAAGTCGCGTATGCAATGTTTCTTAGAGAGCTGCTTCATAGATCGGTCCTGGAGGTCGTTGTATTGAGATCGTTTACGTTTCGTATGCAATGTTCCTTAATGGGGATATTGCTCCCCTACACGCCTTCTGTTGGTCTAAGCTCATTTTTATATATAAAATTCTTAATTGCTTGAATACGTACTTAGTTTACATGTTGGTTTCACACATACACATACACATACACATACACACATGTTTGTTTGCTGTTCTGTTTCTTTGGAGAAAATTATGCATGTGCATTGTTACGAAACATGGCCCAACCCCTCATTGAAACTACACTAAATTTTTCCATAACTCTATCGCATGTTAAAGATTATTCCCTTTTGGGCTACTTTTAAGTTCTTAGCTGGTTGTCAATGTGTTGATTGTGATTGTGATATCCTCTGTGGTGTTGAGCAGGTACATTGTGATGCAACTATTGCCTTCCCTTTACTGGTTGTAGAAACATTTAACCTTGAAGCCTAATTATGACCTAGGTTACATGGACACGGCAATATCTAAAAAAAATGTGTGTCGACACCGTGTCGGCACAGCTAAATGTGTGGAAATTCAGCAGAGCACGAGTAAAGAACACACAAACGACTATAAAAAGTAGTAAATGATGAAGAACCTGTTTTTGACGATCTGGTTTTCTTTGATGAAGAAGACACGACTGGTTTTCGACGATGACGATCTATTTTCGATGATGAAGAAGAACCTGGTTTTCTTCTTTCTTTGGTAGGTGTGGTTGGCGGCTTCCAGATCTATTTTTGAGGAGTTTACTGGGCTTGGGCCTTGTTTAAAAAATATCCAGGTAACGAGACATCTACATGTGGAAGGAGTTTTGTGATGACAGAAGAAGAGCCCGGATATCTAATTTATCTTGATTTTGTACAACAAAATAAAATAAATAAAGAAATGGCAACTTATTGATGTCATATTGCATTTTTCAGTTACTTACTTCCATCTTTGTTTTACTTCCATCTTAATTACAATTAAGTAGCATTTATAGTAGTTTTGGTTTAATACCGTACTAAATGAATTTTATATATACTATTATTCAAATTTAATTGTGTTTATATATATATATATATATATATATATATATATATATATAAATATTTTATATATATATATTCAAATTTATATATATATATATATATATATATATATATATATATATATATATATATATATATATAATGATCATGGCCTCTTAAATTCATCCAGGTATTTTTCTTACGCATAATACCCCTGGATGAATAATTAAATCAAATGCCTATTTTGTCTTTTTATGCCTTTATAAATTTTTAGTATCGATATTGTCCTTAAATTAAAATATTGCTTAACACCTTTGAATAGGAGCAATCAGTCTTTTCATGTGGCGGTATATTAAAAAACCAATTCCACGCTATTTTGAATTGTACGTCTTACTATAAATGGCATTTAATTAGCAATAATTGGGTTATTTAATAAGACGTTAAGAAAATGAAAAGTCTAACGCAGGTGCCGACTAGCAAAGTCGGTAAAATCTTTGGGTGATGATACTAGAGGTCTGGGGCTCAAACCCCGCCAGCATCAAAGAGTTACTGATCTCATTTAAAACAGACTTGCCAAAAAAAAAAAAAAAAAAAAAGTCTAACAAGAGAATACGAAGCGATTCTTTTTCCTTCGTCTCCCATCTCTTCTGCTTCTCATATATTGTTTTTCTCATTACAATGAAATTACTACTCTCATTCTTTTAATTTTGGGTTTCTCTCCGTAAGGAAAAAAAAAAAAAAAAAAAAAAAAAAAAAAAAGTAACCAAAAAATTGAGTGTAAAACCAATTAAAGAAGAGCTCGGAGAAGAAAGTGTCATGGAGGAAGACCACTCTTTATCTCCTATCTACTTTTTGATCTTATCAAAAGTAAGTTTCTGATCCTATTATTATGTGTTCATCTCTCTCTTTATAAAAACCAATGACATTAAATATGGAATCGATGTCTCTAGCAAGCTGATTATCAGTTAAGATACTGTTTGATCATCAATCAGTTAGAAATACAAAATTGGGTATTAGAGTTGTAGTTGTGAATGGTGTTTATTTGAATTCCATTGAAATGAGTATCTTTAATTGATATTGTAGATTGATGACTGCTGAAAATTTAGTAATTTTTCTTTCTTTCTGTTGTTTGAAGAGGATTTCAGTTCAGGACAAGCAGATTAAAACTTCAGTTGTGGTAACACATGAATCATTGTACAAACTTCCAAGCTTAGAACTATGGTTAGTCCATTGTCTCACTATTTGACTACTTCAATTCCACTGAATTTCATAATATGAATATGATGTTATTACAAACAAAATTTCTTCAGTTCACCGCTTTATTTTGTGCAAAAATTTGCTTTATGGTGATTTCTGGATTTTACAAGACACATTTTTACGTTGAAGAGGGCATAGTTTCTACTGAATACACATTTTTATTAGTGTGCATTTCTCGGAGGCCTTCAAATTCATTGGGAACGGGTTGGAGATCAAATTCTTGCTACAATTGCAGGAGGTACAATATATCTATATATATATATATATATATTATATTTTATGTTGTTTGGATGATAAAATTTTGTTTGAGCTATAATATGTGTGGGGTTGTTAACGACTTTCTTATAGGATTAAAATGGCAAATGTTTGTTTATTGATTTCATATCCAGAACAACTCGCATTGTCCTCTTCTTCAAGCTTTAACCATAAGATTTTAGGCATCATCTTTGATTGTTGGTGCTCAGATATGCAGGTGTTTAAAGATGGAATGGTACACACAAAGTATCAATACATGTAGGATGTGTCAATGGCTTTATGCGGGATGTTAAAATACAATATGTACGAAGTGATTTTCGATTTGCTTATGGTAGTTGCGACCTCGCTTTAAATTTACACTAGATGAAAGAGTGTGAATAATTGTTTTTGAATATGAAGCAGGTAGATGATGACTTTTTTGGGTGCCACATTAATGAAGCAAGAATTTTCTTCATAAGCAAATTTTTTCATAGAACTGGTAATGGATTCAAATTCTTATTATCTATCTGTTGCGGTGGCAACTACTATTAAATGATTTTCCATATTAACCTTTTGTGTTTAAATAAATCTTCAACTGATCTTATAATGCATATATGTTTTGCATAGACTTCTTTACCAACACTTTTATAATTCCCGAGATCTACTTGCTGTAAATATATGTTAATTAAGTTCAACAACCAATAGCATATGTTTAGTCATGTTAGTAAATGATATCCCGAGCAATTTGCTGCTTAATTCAAATTATTTTTCGCTACAAATAAGCCAATTATGTTTCTTGTATATTAAAAACCACTTTCTTGCCTACCTTTTTAAAAGTCAAAGAAATATGTCAGAACAAAGCCTAGCTACTATCTACATTTTGTGTATTACAATCACTATTTGTGTTCTTTGTTTATTTACATAATGTCACTTGCCTTTATGAATTTATCGAAGGAGGATTTCTATTTCCGCTTTTAGTATATTTTTTTTAGTCAGATTAACTCAAATAGAAGTTTGTTGTGGGGTTGCCTACAGTTAGAATTGTGATTTATGAAGGTCCATCTATGGGCATTCATGTCTTACTTTTTATCTTATGGTTGAGATAAGACTTCAATGTGTATGCTTCAATAAGCACAATTGGTGACAACCTTGGTGGGTGTTTGCTGACATGAGGGTGTAGTAGCTCTTTTAAAACCTTGGTGGGTGTTTGCTGACATGAGGGTGTAGTAGCTCTTTTAAAATTGCTTTAATTTTTTTTGTGTATGACGCTACTAAACTCCTCAGTTGTACCAAAGTTTGGGAGATTTTATGCATCTGAACCACTAATTAAGTTATTCTTTGTAACACTACGAACTTTTTTGTTTATAGGGTTTAGCTCAAATAGTTTACTGAATAGTGAATATTGTAACTAAAGATTTAGTTTTATTGACATTTAGCAATGATCGACTCTCACAGTTGAATGGGTCGATTTTAGTGATGTTCACTTCAACCGAAGATTAGTTCATGTTTAAGATCAGTTAGTTAAGTGTCCATTTTTACATTTAAGGTCATTTAAGTACCTTCATCTTCATGTAGTAGTTTTGCTTCTCAAGTAGCGGTACACTTTTTCCATACTAAATATGCTAATTTCTTTTCCAACGATTGGTTTCTTTTCGGGCATCAACATGAAAGGATCATCTTTAATATTCTTGAACATTTTTCAACAATTGGTTCCTATCTTATCTTGGCAAGAAGTAAAGGTCCATTAAATTTCTTGTAGCCATTGAATTTGGTTGCAATGGATATCGCCGCTGATTCTCAATTACACAGAATAATGATTCTCAATTTTTTTTTCTCTGCTTAAATTTGTTTCTTTCACTTTTAGGTGTTTGCTACATGAAGTTTCGAAACTGAATTTCAGAAGACTAATTCGGGTGAAGTATAAGTTTTTTTAAAGTCCTATATTGGATTCCCTCAGTAGGATATCTTTGTTCTTCCCCAAATAGTTTGTGTAACTAATTACATCGTCGTCATGAATCTTAATGGGTAACTGAACTGAATCTTAGTTCAAATGGTTTATTTTGTCATTTCAGATAAAATGATTGCAGTCAAACTGGTATATGATTTGGAAGGGAGCTTTGTTCTTTCCAAACCAAATCAAGGGCTTCGTTATGTTTTTGTCGAATATTCATTGGGTACTGACGATGATGTCTACTCAAGAGGTTAGCGTATCATATTCTTGAAGTCCATTATTGGTGGAACTTGGTATCCATGTTTCTGTTCCGTCCTGCGACGAATGTGTTAGGGACAAAAGTTTCTCCAAATTTTCAATCGTTCCATCTATTATCTATTAATTGTTTAACTGATAATAAAAATGGCTCTTACTCAGTGAACCCTTGGGTGTAGCTTAGGGGATTTATTCAATCATCGTGTGGTAACATTGTTTTGGTTAGAAGAGTTTCAAGTAACCGGAACGGCAAGATAAATTATCACTAGGACGTCAAAGGTTAGTCGTAGATGTCAAATAAGGTTTGTTATGGAATGCAAGTGGCTACATATTTTTCAACTATTGTCAATTGAGATTGGTTGTTATGAGTTGTGTAGTAGTCCCTATTATGGGGTGAGTGTTTAGTGTTTCCCTATATAGAGCATTTAGTAATAGGTATTACTTATGCTTCATTTTCTTTCAAATTGACCATTGGCTTATTTCAGGAATAGCTATCTCTCATAAGTCATAACCAAGTAAGGGACCTAGATTAATAATTTTTAGTTGGTGTTATTGTGAAAGGGTTGTTGTTAGAAGGCTTCACTTCAATACTCTCCTGTCCTCAAGTGCTATTTAACCAAATAGAGCCAGTTCTTGCTATTATTGGTAGCATTTTATCTGACAACTGTTTTATAGGGCTATGGGCTTTCCTAGCATGCATTTATTAGGTCACTAAAGTTGTAGCCTGCAGGAATCCTATTCTAATTTACACCTTTCAAACTCATGGAGCCTTAGGTTCAAGTGTAGTGTACAAACTACAAAGAGATCGATCTAGCAACTAACAATGATGGTGTAGCAAAACTTTTTAGCATGACAATATAAGCGTGTAAACTGTAAAGTATGCAAACTCTTTTTTTCATTTAGGAAAGTATGCAAACTCTTTTTTCATTTAGGAATGTATAGTTGTGTTGCGTGCTCTTCTTTTCCATCCCTCTTCCCACGTACTTCCCACACCCACCAAATTCAAAGGTAAATGACCAACTGCATCCAGGCTGACATGGTTGTATCATACAACTTCTTTTTAGTTATGTGCTTTTTTGGTAAAAATTTATGTAATAGGGGGTTAAGGAACATATATCATCCCAGTTCATACTTAATATATCTTAATAACTCCAAGTTCTATATTCATTCTTTTCTTGACTTTATATTGATTGTTTTCACGTTTGCTCAAAACGTCTGTTGTGCTACAACGCTTGGTGTACTTTAAAACGCCTATGATCGAACAAAACAATTAAGCAAATTTTCAGGTCTGTTTTGTGCAAGTATAAGTTTTCAGCAGTGTCTATTAAAAAAATATTGATTTTGGTTCTTTGCCAAATACCCACCATCAGTACAGTAGTATTTGAATATCATAACGGAAGCAATTTTTTTTTTTGCTTGAAATATCGGAAGCTACTTTAAACATGTTCGTTGACTTCGTTCACTTCTTAAATTAATAACTTATGGCTGAGTTTTTTTTTTCTCTAAGACAAATGTTAGATTTTTTTATTATAATAATACCCTCTATCGAGCCCACACATAATCAGCATGTGCCGAGAATAGTGTTGTGACAGAAGAGCTAACCAAATCTTTTGGATGGGATACAAATGATTCTTCCATGCAGCATGACGTGGAAGAACTCAATAGGGTTCTTTGCGAAAAGCTTGAAGACAAAATGAAGGTATTGTATTGTGGTTTTATGCTGAGGGCATGTTTGAGATGGTCCAAGTTGCTATGAGGTGTTATTGTGGCCTTTGGAGGTTTTGTGAGGTAGTATGAGATATTTGTTTATTGATGCAGGGAACTATTGCAGAGGGTACCATATAGCGGTTATTTGAAGGGGATCTCATAATTTTTATTCAATCCATGAACGTGGATCACAGTTCTATGACGAAGGAGTCATTTATGGTATTCTTTCTAGGCTAAAGTCAAAACTTTATAAGTTTAGAAAATAAGGGTTTTGTTCTTACATAAATCTGAAAAATGTGTGTGGCAGACTTTCAGCTGGATGTTAAAGGTGCAGTGGTCTGGATGTTTATGCTTCTCTTGATAAGTTTGTTGGAGTTGAAAATCTTGAAGGTGATAACAAGTACCATGCTGGACAACGTGGTTTACAGGTTGGTTGCTATCCACATGCCATATATACTCTTTAGCATTTACATATTATGTGAAATATAGCAATGTTGGTCAGTTTCCTACTCTATACGTGGGGCGTAGATATGCATAGCAACAGAACTTTGATGTTTACCATGGCTTCGATTAGTCCCAAGATTTAGTTTAAGTAGTTATTGTGGTTCGATAGCATTTGTGACGATGGGCATAATTGAATGTATTACTAATTGAAGAAAAATGCGAATATAGACTATATATTCTATGTATTCGGAGGTATTACATTATCCTTGAGCACCTCTTGATACTTATTCACCTAGATTAGTTAGTACATATTTTCTTTTCCAGAGTATTTGACATTGGAATGATCGCATGGGCTTTTCAGGATGCTAGGAAGTGTGTCTCGTTCCTTGATTTTCCACTCATACTTTAATAAAAAAAAAAAATGAGGTGCCAATTTCAGAATCTTCACAAAAATCGGATTTGAGTGTTTACAAAAAATTTACCAAAAGCAAAGAGAATGGGATGGGTCATTTTTTAATGATTGAGGTTGAATTGTAGGTTCATTGATTGAATCCAGGTTGAGAAGAGCTTGAAGCTATCATTTGGGTACAAACATTAATATTTCTGTATCTTTCTAACTTTTTTCTTTTACTCAATACAATTACCATTAAGGAAGAAGCTAAAAGGTGGGCTGAATTGTATGTTGTTATAACCTTTGACCCATTTTTTCAGATTTCTACTTGCTCTGGTGAGTTGATAATTGTCCGTACATGTGCATGCTATTGTTAGCTATGCCTGTTATATCCTTCAAAAATCAAATAGATATTAGTGATCTGCTTTAGGTATATATTTGTTGCATTTTCTATGGTATTTCATGGGCTTGAACATCAATTGTTCATCCCCTTGAAGCAGTAGTTTACAAAGATTTATCAAAAATGGAGAGAAAGGAAAATGTTTGCTTTTAATATATGAATAGGGTTGAATATAATTGTATGTAGTTATATGTTTTAGCCATTTATAAAGTTTTCTAGCTACTTGCATATGGGGCGTTGATAATTGTCTTTGATATGCATCATTGATGAGAAAGTTTTCATATTTTATTGAGTTTGGTATTGTTAGTTATATATGCATGATATATCTTTAGAAATCTGCTCTGGTAATATTTATTCCATCAGCTATGGTATTTCATGGGTTTGAACTTCAAAAGTTCAACTCCCCACACCCTATCTGTACATATTTGAAAAGATACTTAATTGTACATATTTGAAAAGTTCATTTCCCCACACCCTATCTCTTAACTGCACATATTTTGGTTGCTTCATTTTACTTAATTTTATCAAGGATTGGTGGGTTTGAACTTAAAAAGTTCAACTCCCCACCCCCTTTCTCTTAATTGCACGTATTTTGGTTGCTTCATTTTACTTAATTTTGTTAAGAATTGGTAGGTTTCTTTATATTATCTCCTAGAGTTACAAGTGCTTAGGATGTATAAAGGTAAAGTACTCCTCTCATTTTCAAAGAGAGAAAGCCGTTTATCTCATCAATGGTTCTCACAGACCTTTTTTGCTTCCATTTTATGATTTCAACTCTTTAGACTATTCATATTTCCAATGTGGTTTGTTATAATGGGTTTTAACTTTTTGCTTCCTTGATACCTCACACTTGCATATTTATTTGTAGTGTGATTTAATCAAATAGTGGGTATCTAAGATTTTTGAAGTTTTTGTGATATAGGTTTTTGGTTATCCCTCCTTATTATGAATTTTATGGTTTCAAATGAGAACTATTATACTAAGCTTCTACCCCATGAAACAAAGAAACTATAGCGCACTGAACCTTAAGTTTCAACATTCTAAGATTAAAAAAAATTATATGCGTTAGAATTTCTTGGTTTATTTCATAATTGACCATCATATTTGTGTGTCTATATTCGTTTTTACTATCTTGCGCTACTTTTGTTTCTCCATTCACTTAGTCCCTGATTCATATATTTACACATATTCATAAAAAAAAAAAAAAAAAAAAAAAAAAAAAAAAAAAATTGGCTGAATTCTTTGCAGGTTCCACACGCAACAAAACTTATACAAACATGATGTGCATCGGGCTCTTTGGTGCAAACCGCATATAACTTCAAAAGAGAGTGCCTTATCCCACAATTTAGAGATTATTTAAGGGGATGAAGTTGAACTTTGTATTGGATCGGATGGTGTGAAGTATAGAGATGTTTCTTGGAATTAATACTTTTGCCACCACGGATGAGCTGAGGGTACTAGGTATAGTTGTTAATTTAACGAAAAAATTAATGTGTAAGTAGATAGGGCAGTTTTGGTTTAGTCCTCAGGTAGGTCTGTTGTGGTTTACTCCTTTTAGAGATTATACAAGTACCAAAAATTTCATACGATTTTTGTGGAATGTATTTGATGTCTAAACACTGAATCTAGCTTATGGTAACTAATACTCATACTATTGCAATATGGAAACAAATTTGACATTTTTTTAAAGGTTTGTGTTTATGACAAGTTTTTGTTGAACGATTGTAGGATTTTTTTTCCCTCATGAATCTATATGAATAAGAAGTTTGCTTGGTGAAGGCAGGGGCAACTTAACTATGGGGATATTGAGCAACTCTGAGTTTCTGTGTACATCTTTGTGTCGACCTTCAAATTTGTTCACTCAATAGTCTTATAACACATAATTGTGTTCCACTTTCCACCTCTAAAACCACGTGACATTTTCTAAGATTATCTCATTTTGTCACTCTATGAACAACATAACAAGTGATCATATCCTAAAAAAATTATATGTACATGCTGCATGCCAGTTTCAAAGGAAAATTTCAAAACCAAAATTATGTTCAGATACATACTCTGATACTCTACAATATGAACTCTTTGTTGTCCATGTGCAGAGCACGTGTATTTTTGCTAGTATATATATATATATATATATATATATATTGTCAAATTGTGTTGATATATCTCAAAGATACCAATATTGTACATACGATAATATATTAAATTGCACAAAAAATAAAATAAAATTCAATTGAACTATTAACAAATTAAAATATAGGAAAACAACCTAATCATAAATCATTTAACTTATTATTGGTAAAGTGCTTTGAATTGATGTCATTTTAGCACAAACTCAATTTGAACCGTTCTATTAAGTTTATTTTTCTTTCCTTTTTTTTTTTTTGTCATTTATCGCATGCAATTATTTGTAATTTTTTTGCCAAACAACACTAATTCACTTGTGGATTTTATTGGAAAAATAGACGGAGGTCTATTGTACCCTAGTATACACCTTTTAGAATAGGGCGATTGTGCACAAATATGTACTTAACACTTATTATTAAAAACAAAATGAAAAAAATAAGCAAGAAGGAGAAAAATATAACAAATTCATCAAAACAATATTAATTCACTTTTGGAATTAATTATAAAATTTTGAAATAGACTAAGGACTATTGTAATAATATTGCTATTATATGTGTACCATGGTATGCACATTTTAGAATACGGCGATTGGGCACAAATATGTATTTAACACTTGAGATTTAAAAAAAAAAAAATAAAATGAAACAGATAAATAATAGAAAAGAAGACAGAAAAAAAAAAAAAAAATCATCAATAAATATTAGTTCATTTTTGGATTTGATTAGAAGTTTTTGAAATAGACAAAGGACTACTATAATAATATTGTTATACTATGTGTACCCTAGAATAGTGTTGTGGGGCACTATTATGAATTTATTGACACATATTATCAGTAAAACAAAACAAACATATTTATTTAACAATATTAATATTCCTCAAACAATATTAGTTCACTTTCAAATTTGATCGGAAATTTTAAAATAAACAAAGCTTTGAAGTACTAGGGAATAGATATATAGACAAAGTTCTAAAGTAATGTGGAATCAATACATGGACATCTATACAACCATCTCACTCAAAAGATGAACTTGCAAAGTGAGTTGAGGCCAGGTTTTTTTGGTATAGATGATCTTCATATATTTATGTGTACACTTATGTAAAAATTGTAGAATAGTGACGAGGGACACTAATATGATAAAGATTATATAGTTTTCAAATATCGGCTCACCAATGACAACCCATTAAAGGTTTTTGACACTTGAAACATATAATTGAACGTCTCACCCCTATAGATTATGTTCTATAAGAGCATCTCCAATGGGGGGTGTAAACCGCATAGATTGGAAAGTTAACACTCAAAGTATCAAAAAACTCTATCCAATGGGGGTGCTAAACCGTAGATAATAGACTATTAGTTGATAGAGGAGGTGAGGAATTCTCCATCTCGCTATCAGTTGATAAATAGCCCGGCGATACTTGAACACACGTTTGAACAAAATAAATGTTTGGACGTCACTTGGAATGTCATCCCTAGTGGCTTCCCTCGACTCCATGTTTTCTTGATCTACGACTCGCTCACACTGAGTGTTTTGTTTTCGACTAATCTTGTTCTCCTTTAATAATATATTATTTGCGTAATTTAGTCCCATCTTGATTAAACGGTATTGTTAATTCCATATTATAACTTTTATCATTAACTAAATGTTATTATGGATTATAAATTGGCAAAAGAAAATCATTCAGCCCTTTTATCTTCTACAAAATTAAGTAGAAGATTATAACCTATTTAGTGACACCTCATCATAATCAGTAAGGTGTAGCGCACCGTATCATCTCACAAGATACGGTTTCTCACTTTCTCAGGACCACTCACTTTCCATATAAATAGAAAGAGAGAAGAGATAGGGTTTGTCACTACCCACTCACTTTCCATATAAAATTCTCCAGCTTCACTAAAGGCAACATAAAGACAACATTAAAGCTCAAACCGACAAAGATGGAACCAAGTGGGGGTTAGATTTGTCACATTCAAAGGCATTAGCCTTCTTACATCTAGATTTTATTACCTGAAGATCACCGCATACAAAGATTTGTCACAAAGGTAAACGTTTAAAATACTCTTAGATCCCTCCAATTTTAGTAAAGTTCCCTCCAACTTTAGTCAATAATAAAAATGTTGAATTCTTTTTTGTCTGTTGCCATTTTTTCAAGTGAACAAAATGCATCCACCAAAACAACGCAAGCACAAGGCAAGTAAACCACAAACTCCACTGTGGGAGTATATCGAGAAACTTGGAAAGCAGGATGGTGGGGGAAATAACAGGTGCCGCTATAAGTTTTGCAAACTAGAATTCACTGGTTCATATACGAGAGTGAGGGGTCACCTTCTACGCATCCCAAGTTATGGAATAGAAATTTGTGAAGCTGTAGACAGTGATGTTAGAATAGTTGTATCAATATAGCAACTAGAGTAGAACAGAAGGAACAGTAGACAAGGACAGAATTAACAGGTAATAACCAAGGCGCGGATTAGGTTGTCCTTAAGGAAAGATTTTGCCCTTTCCAATGGTGCAGAAAGGCAGCAATGACATCTTCTTCACAGGATTCAATGGTTAACAGTAGTCTGACTTTGCACTAGAACAAACTACCCTTTAGAACACTAATATAACTCTCTCTGGAGGCTACAGGGAGAAGATAAGAAGAATAGGATAGGTTATAGTTTTTGTTTCTCTGAGATGGGTTTCTGATCTGTTAAAGTCTATCCCCTCTATGGACTCACAGTCCTATTTATAGAGGTTAGGTCGGTCTCCTAAACAAATAAGGAAGAGAGACCAACTCCTAATAGAACACCAAAACTTGCTGCTCAAGAAAAAAGCAAAACAAGTTTAGGCAATTAGTCAAACCACTACCCACAACAGTAAGCCCAAGTCCAAGCCTGAACCCCCGATGTGGTGGATAACCAATGTGGGACTATCTACTATGCACTAAAGTGGAGAGAACACTATTTGTTCATCTCCTCCACTTTGCACACACACACTAATATTTAGAAATACACAAGAGATTCCAACAATCCCCCACTATTTCAAAATACTAATAGTCCCCCACTATTTTGGAATAGGATATTACAAAAGAAAAGGGTTAACTAAATGCTAGAGAGAATCGAAAAAATAATGCATAAGATACTGGTACTTTACGGGCTTGAACCAGTCATAGGGTAACATGTCTTATAATACGTGAAAGTGGTGGATTAAAAAATCTTTGAACCAACATTCCCTTGTAGTAAAATAGATCACATGCACCCACATTGCTCTTTCATTATATGTCTGTTCTGCGGTGTTGTGCTTTTTTGGCCCTTGCGCTGCCTGTGTTCCATGAATGCTCTAGAGTACTTGCCCATATACTCATAAGAACCGACCCAGTTCTACATTCACGTAGGTGGATATCCATCAAGTGTACATTGTAGTTAAAATACACTATCTCATTATAAAATGGACTATGGATTCCAATAAGAGTAAAATAACTCATCCTTACTCATTGCAATTCTAGTTATACAAAGTATACTATAGTACCATCTCGCCATAGGGTGGGACGTCTCATAAATAAATAAGACGATAGTACTGCAGGACGACGAAGTGACTTGTTTTTCCCTTTGAACCTACTTCATGGGGATCTCCAATCACATAGGTAGGGTTGCCGTCGGTGCCCTATATATGGGCATAAGTCTCATCCCCCTCGACGTATAACCACTTGCCTCCAAATAAGTGGTACGGTAAAACATATGGCCAAAACTAAGTCCGACCTAACATAATCTCTAGCAGCTGCTTGATTAAGTTATATTTCAAACTTATGTGTATACATTTCCCATTGCACATATATATTTTTTTTTATGTCTTAACTATTGCAATGAGACAGTTGCAAAACATAGACACATCAGGAGGCTTTTTAGAGCCAATGGGATGAAGATTTGCCAAGAGGTTGCTAACCTACTCAACATCATCACATGCCTTTTATAAGGCGATTAGCTTGGATAATATCCAAGACACTTAATTTTCACCAAGGGTAAACACATAAACATTACTGGATCCAATTTATAACACATTACCCTTCTAACAATGATGGAAATCTACTAAATATAAGTTCATAATCAATGGCTCCGCTATAGTACTTGGATAAACTGACAATATACATCCAATATTTCTTATAAGAACAATGGGTTATCAATTCAGTATGCCATTAATGTAGGCAATGTCATGTCTCACATATATAATTCATCAAGTACAATAGGCTACCAATGATATTGACATATTTAGTATGAGAAAACACAAGTAGATTATTTTTCATAAGATGAATATTTTCCACAAAAGGTGTTAACGCATGCTTACTATCAGAATACCCATACTTTTCAATGAAAAATATTTCTACTACGTGCTAAAATAATATAATAAGACCAACATGAGTTATAATTCCTATATTCACCAGTCATTCAATTCTGTAGTGCCCGAAATTCCCTTAGACCATCCGGCCGGTCTGGTTTAAGGTACGCTATAGGCTTCAACCATATTCAAACGTCAACATTTTGACAATTGAATATAGCAGTTACAGAAATGAGTTTAACAACATAATGAACTATCATTTTCAATGACGGTCTATTATGTGTTTCAAATAGGAATTTCTCTGTCTCATCCACATTCTCAATACTAGCACTCATGATATTAAATCATCTAAACAAAGAAAGATTAACACATATGCCTTGCTTTACTGTAAAGAAAAGACACACTTTTATCAACAACGGTACTTTGACATCCATATGGCACTAATATGTTGTTGAATTGCTCATGCCATTTATAGGCACTTGAATCAACTCATACAAAGATTTAACTAAATTGTATACCTTCAGCTCATCACCTGGTACTACTTGGTATTGTAGTTCTACACAACTACTCAACTAGAGTATTTAGAATTCTGTAGAAGAAATTCTAGTTACATGAGCAAGGTTTCAAAGTAGTATATAAATCTTATCTCTGATTGAAACCCCTTGGCTATTATTATTAGCCTTGTATTTTGCAATACAACTATCACGTTTTAGTTTTCTCTTGAATATCCAATTCAACCTATAGATCCCCCAATAAAACAAGAGTCCATTTTAGAGGAGTTGTACGTATCTTTCAAAAAGGACACTTCTCATAGACAGACAACTTCCTTATAGGTTAATGAATTTTCCTCAAGAAACATATAAACGTCATCACCATGAATGGTAGATATACTCACTGATAGTCTTCCAAATTTCTTGTTCAGAAATTATGGGATTCTCGTATGTAGTTCATTATGAACATTCAACCACTCTATGCCAATTTCACAGAAAGCACAACCTCAAATAAAATTAGCATATAAGACATTCAATAATAGTGTGGTATCTACAAGATTGTTATCACGTATGACAACTAAAAACAAACATCACTATTATGAGTTTCACCAATGAACATCTGCTAGATAGTTCTAGGTCTAAAAAAAAAAAACTTCTCTTAGATTCATTCACAATAGCCTTGGCAAGACACCCCCCACATTTTGAATCATTTTTTGGATAGCCCAATACCTTTCGATACTTTGTAGTTCAGTGTTTTTCCAATTATCTTGTGAGGTAAACTATGGTAAAACAGTGTCATACATATGGGTCCCCCCCATAGTTCAATGGTTACTCAACATAATCAAACTTACATGCAAAACACATTATACCGCTACAAACATTAAAAGAAACACCAACAATAATATACACTCTTATGACAAGAATATATTTTACTCAAGTCTATGATTATGGATCATATTAAATATAGTCATATTATGTTCATGCTATCTATATGAAAGAAAATCCACAAGTGATTCAAATGAATTTTAAAGAATAGAAGAATTAGATGAAAAAGGTTTTACCTAAGATAATATCATTATCATTCTTCTTTTCATCATTCAACATTCCAACTTACATAGAGAGACAATCCACGCACTTGTACATCACCTTGGCTATTTATTCATAGTCATAGGAGGATAATGCCTAATAAGACAATCCACAAGCGTTACATCTCCTTGTCTAAACTAGTCACTAGAGAATATTGTCTAAGAAGACAATCCATAATCTTACATCTCCTTGACTAAATTAGGTTTAGGAGGATATTGATTGTTTTCCATATTGTTTCCTCTCGTAGACAACGATGCTCATTACTTAATAATATATGACATGGTTAAACTTCATGCCTATGTTAAATAATGTATTCATGCCAAACATGGTTAATATCATATTATAGGTTCAAGAAAAGTAAACTTTAACTGTACCCCTCACAACAAAAACTATACGATATTTAAGCAAATCTAGCCATTGAATATGCAAAACAACTGAGGACTTCACCTCCTCTTTTTACATGAGCTCAAGCAAGATAGGATACCCTATCAACAATACCTCAAGTACTACCACAACATCTAATGGCTCAACCTATTAATGTCTTAAACTAGAAAAATTTACCAATAAACTATCATCAAGTTCAAAGTAAATCCACGATGATTAATATCCAAAACTAGCATGTTATACAAGTTTAACATATGCTATATTGGATATAAGCTACAAGTTACTTCATCTAACATGTATTTTCACAATAGTATAATTATAACCATCGTCTAACAACACGTACACTCAATAGAGGTAAGCAATTATGCATTGAATACATTATAATTATTATCCAAGATTTGAGTGTGATTGATATTAAATATCTTAAGGTCTCTCTTAGACCATCTACATACATCTACATATGTACAAAGAAAAATAATATCAAACTACTTCTAGTCAAACCAATTAATATCTTAGTGATAAACATGTATAATTTGTTGACTAGGTTATTAAAGAAGTTTAAGCTTAGGGATTTCCCTCCTAAGAAAAACTAGCATGCAACTCAAGGCAAAAATATCACCATATAATCAAACCAAAAGAATTGCAAAGAGTGAAAGAATACGATATCTAACCGATTGAAAAACCGGATTACCATATTTTCCTCCTTTTAGAAAAAACAGTTCAAAAGAACTGTAATTCTGAACCAGCTCAGCATGAATTGGGTATCAAGCCTTATACCACTGAAAAGCTCTTTGAATCAGCTATCCAACACAAAAAGCAGATTGCAAAACCGAGCTCTGAGCTGAACGTTATAACAGTGTCCGTAACGAGCAACGCAGCCGTCAAAAAGACGAATTTTGACGTTTTTCTGGATAGAAATCTCAAATTTGTCTCCCACAAACGTAGGAGAAAGGTCTACAACTATATAGGGTTTGATAAACCACAAAAGATCAATTAAGATTCAATCTTTAATTGGTTTCCCTAATAAAAACGAAATTATCAGAAAATTTCTAAAGTCATAACCCAATAACACAAACAATAACTCAAAGTAAAATACTTATCTTTTGATTGCCGTATTTAAAACACTCTCCTTTGTTCTACAACGAATCTTTCCTTAAGATTCTTAGAATAGTTGTATCAACACAGCAACTAGAGTAGAACAGAAGGAACAGTAGACAAGGACAGAAGGACATAATTAATAGGTAATAACCAAGGTGCGGATTAGGTTGTCCTTAAGGAAAGATTTCGCCCCTTCCAATGGTGCAGAAAGGCAACAGTGGCGTCTTCCTCACAGGATTCAATGGTTAACAGCAGTCTGGCTTTGCACTAGAACAGACTACCCTCTAGAACAACAACATAACTCTCTCTGGCGGTTACAGGAAGAAGAGAAGAAGAATAGGATAGGTTATAGTTTCTGTTTCTCTGAGATGGGTTTCTGATCTGTTAAAAATCTATCCCCTCTATGGACTCACAGTCCTATTTATAGAGGTTAGGTCGGTCTCCTAAACAAATAAGGAAGAGAGACCAACTCCTAATAAAACACCAAAACTTGCTGCTCAAGAAAAAAGCAAAACAAGTTTAGGCAATTGGTAAAACCACTACCCACAACAGTAAGCCCAAGCCCAAGCCTGAACCCGAGTCGATGTGGTGGATACCCAATGTGGGACTATCTACTATGCACTAAAGTGGAGAGAACACTATTTGTTCATCTCCTCCACTTTGCACACACACACTAATATTTAGAAATACACAAGAGATTTCAACAAGTGATACCTTATAAAAGCTCTTAAAAATCCAAGCTGATGTAGATGCGAAGGCAATGGGAGTTGATATGCAATCAATCCCCCTCTTGAATGTCGATAACTATGGCTTGGTAAAGAGAAAGGGTAATGGAGGTTTGGGTGAGTTATTTAACATGCCTGCAAGAGATAAACTAGATCATCTAATTGCTCGTGCTTTCTTTGGTTGTGCTATCGCCAACAATGTACTCCGATCACCTCTGTTTAGGGAGGCTATCCAGTTTGCATGTGATAATAACCTTGTGGGCTATATACCACCAACTGCTGATCGCCTTCGAACAGTTTTGCTGCAGCAGGAGAGAGAACACATAGAGAGTTTGCTAGTTTCAACAAAAAATGGTTGGAGAAGGACTGGTGTCTCCATTATAAGTGATGGGTGGACTGACAACAATAGCAGACCACTCATTAACTTCATGGATTTTTTTGGAAGCAGACCTGTCTTTTTGAAGGCAATTGACGCTTTTGGAAATTTGAAGGATGCTCCATATATTGCTGGTCTATTCTTAGACGTAATTAATGAAGTAGGACCATCTAAGGTAGTTCAGATAGTTACTGACAATGCACCTGTAATGGCTGCTGCAGTGAAGATAGTTCAAGATACTCACCCGCACATATTTTGGACTCCATGAGTATGGCACACATTGAACTTAGCATTGAAAGATGTGCGCAACCCAACTCCTAGAGATGTGTCTAGATTTCTCCATTGTAAGTGGATCAAAGAGCTGATTGTGCAAGCTAGAGCTGTCAAGATGTTTGTTGCAAATCAAAACACTATTTTGTCGATTTACAAGAAGTATGCAAAATTGAAGCTATTGAGTATCGCTGAAACAAGATTCACTTCGAACATCATTATGCTTCGCCGATTATATGAAGTCAAATCTTCTTTGCTATCTATGGTTTGTGATGCTGATTGGAAATTTTACAAAGGCGATGATACGAGAAAACCTCAAGCTGTAAAAAAACTCAATTGTAGATGATAGTTAGTTGGTGGGAAAATGTGGCTTATTTACTTGAGTTTATGAATCCACTCATTGGCTTGCTAAGGGTTTGTGATACCGATAGACCATCGTTGCACTTGGTATATGATATGTGGGATGTAATGATCGAAGAAGTAAGAATGGTTGTTTACAAGCATGAAAATAAAGATGTAGCTACTGAAATAAAGTCAGACTTTTACACTGAACTCCATGGTATTCTTGTAAAAAGGTGGGACAAAAGCAATACTCCCCTCATTTGTTTTGCACACTCCTTACATCCTAACTTTTATAGTGACGAGTGGTTAGGAGGAGGAAGTGGTTTGCAGCGTGTGGCCCCACATCGTGATGGGGAGATATCAACAGGGCGTAATGGTTGTTTTGAACGCTTGTTTCCAAATATTGATGAAAGAAAGAAGGTCAAAGAAGAATATGAGAGGTTTTCTGGTTGCTTGGGAGGCTTTGCAGATTGGGAGTCACAAAAGGATAGGTATACTGAAGATGCTTCAGCTTGGTGGAACAATTATGGATCAACTGCACCTGCACTTGCCATTTTGGCGGATAGGTACATTTTAATTTACGTTATCTTTTGTTGTTTTTGAGTGTAGCGGAAGACTAATATATTTGTTTTACGTTTTTATACATAGGTTGCTGAATCAACCTTGTTCTTCTTCTTGTTGTGAGCAGAATTGGTTAACATACGGTCTCATTCAAAGTATAAGGCACAACCAATTGGACCCAAAGCGAGCGAAGGATTTGGTTTTTGTCCATAGTAGTCTCCAACTGTTATCAAGAAATAATGAGAATTACACCAAGGGTCCTATAGCTACAAAGTATTGGGACGTACTTGGTGATGAATCAAGCATGGAAGGACCTACTGAGTTGGAGATGGCTAATCTGAATTTCTTTGAGACGGTTCCTCCTCAAGATGAGGAGGGGACATCGACTTAATGAGAAATTCCTTCTCCTTTTTTGGGACTTTTTTGTCTAAGGTATATATTTTGATTTTTTCTATTTTCTATTTTCGATTTTTTGTAGAATATTAGAATGATAATAATCATAATATTAAATATTTTAGTATCTAAAACAACTTTTTTGAACTGTTGCAGAGCAAATTTTTGTGTAGGAGAATTGTTTGACAAACTACACTTTGGTCATGAAAGATATGAGCTCTCTGTCTATTTTTTTTGGATGTGCGACACATTTTGGGCTACAAGATTAGTGGATTAGGTTACAGATTATTTGCAACTTGTAATTCTCTTTGCTTGCATATTTTGCAACTTTGTAAGTTCCTCAACTAGTCAACTTTGTATGCTCATTTTATATTTCTTAGGTTACATTGACCCACGCGTGTCGGTGTCCGACACAATACGGGGTGTCGGATACGGCAAGCTGTGGGAGTTCAACACAGGGACACGGATAGGAATAATTAATTAATTTTTTAATAGATATAACATTTATAAATTAGAAGTGTTTTCAGAAAATGAGAAAAACAGTGATAAATAGGGGGAAAAAGTATTGCATACTAAACAAATATTAAAGTGATAGAAATATAAAATGAGCATACAAAGTAGAAACAACCAATAAAAAATGTGTACCCAAAATAATCCGTTTTGCTAAAAAGAAAAAAAAAAAAAAAAAAAAAAAAAAAATTAGGGTTCTCATTGCCAAACGCGTGTCCCTTTTCCCCAAACCTCAAAAGCACCGACCTTTATTTCCATATCTTATTAGAAAAAAAAAAAAAAAAAATCTTCCCATCTCATCTTATTAACATTAACATGGAGAATTGTAAAGACTTTTTTAAATATGTTTCTCTATATTTTTCTCATTTTCTTTTCATGGATGATGCTTAAAACAATATGTTGCTTCTTAATTCTTTGAAAGGGAAATAAAAAGATGAAAGGGGAGGGAGGGAGAGAGAGACGAAGGGAAGATGCATAGCTTGAAAAAGATCAGACCCTGGAAGCAAGAGTTGGAGTTTTAAATTCTCAGATATGGAATTTTTTTTCATTTTTCTTTCCATTCATTCTTTCTTCTTAGTGAAATTCAGGGGTTTGTTTTTTATTTTGTTTGTGACTTTTTTTCTAATTCGTGTCCAACTTTTTACTGGAGATCTTCTTTTATTGCTTTCTACTTCTGTATCCAATTTTTTTGCAAAAGAGAATATTGGTGCTATATTTTTGGCAGCATTTCATGGTGTTATTACCTAAAAATTGGCTTCTTTTGTTTTCCTCCAGATTTAATTGGCGACAAAATTTTCTTTACTAGTGGTTTGTCGAATTTCCCCGCATTTAGCTGTGTCGAAATGTGGATCCATGTCGACACACATTTTTTTAAGATATTGTCATGTCCATGTAACCTAGGTATCCACGTGTCTGTGTCGGACACATATTGTATGTAACATACCTCAATTTTTGACATTTCGCCATGTCCAACACTTCATATCCGTGTCGGATACGGACACACGTGTCCGTGTCAATGTAACTTAGGTTTTAAGCTTCTTTTACGTAAGGGTCTGTGTACATCGTGTGCTAGGTTGTGTTTTTTTCACATCCTGATACTTAGTTGGGCCAATCCTTAATTATGTCTAACAAGACACAAAACCTAAAAGTGCTTTAACTAACAAAAATCAAAAAGAAAAGTTTAAACAAAAAGAAAAGAAAAACCCACATGTCAGTTGATAAGCACCCAAAATTGTTATACTAAACCCCGTAGAGACATAGTGTTTTGGTTAATTATGTGTTTAATATATAATTATGAAATAATTATATTTTCGTACTTTCGCATGTTTTTGTCGTTAACGTGAATATGATGATAAAACATGTATCGAAGTACGGGAATATTGGAATACTTGAACTCTTTCCACTCAGCCCCAGTGAAGCACAACAAAGTCTGACTAGAGCCGAAGATTCCAAAGGGACAAAACCAGTGCAAAACGGGTCCACATATAAAGAAGCAGCAAACTTTCGAAGCTCACATCTTTCAAACTTGGACGCCGACTTCGGCTAGTGAACTGCCATAGCAACCAGGGAGACGAACTCTACGCAAAGACATAAAGTTATAAAAATGCCAAAATCGGTGCCGCCACTAGACGCACCATGTGGATCCACTCTACGGGCCCAAAAGGCATGACGTGTCAACATAGACAGGTGGCAAGTGATGGTCACAATTTTGTACCACCTTGCAAAAGGAAAGGACGGAACAATTCAAAGTTTGAATTGATTTCACAAAGGACAAAACAAAATTAAAACATAAAAAGACAAAGTTATAAAAAAGTTTGTTTTTATATGAAACAAAAGGAAAAACCTTTGGAAACAAGGTTTGGTTGTTTTGCCAAAAGAGGAATTAATAGACTTTGGCTTCACGAGAGGAGACCAGGCTATATATATGAGAAGGGGTCTTTAGTTTTGAGTTGGCCAGTTTTAGTTTTTAGTTTAGACTATAGTCTATAGCTTTTATATTCTGGCAGTTAGTTTCATCCGTATTTTCTCCTTTCAGTAGTTTTCCAAGCTTCAGTACTGTAAGTCCTTCTTCATAATAAAAGTCATTTCTTTTCAAGTTTAATTCATGTTCTGCATTTACTTATTTATTGTATACAACAAGTTCAATTATTCATCCAATGACCATGAGCTAACCACCCCCCCTCAGGGGGAGGGTTATGATGCTCGTGTGAGGATCCGGATTGACACTTTAATGTTCTAGACTCACTACTTAGGAATTAGGTATAGATTATACATCCGGTCCCAAAATGATTGAGACTATCCAAGTTTGGAGTGCTGATGCTCTAGAACAGTCTTGCGAGAGACCCAAAATGTCTCGTAGCGACTCTATGGTGTCGGTCGATGACTCTACGATTTGTCCGGTGATGTAGAATCAAACCAGGAGTTGAAATGATATTCCAGAGATAAAATATTAGTTCAACTCCTTATGCTAGTGAGATACGCTCAGAGATGCGTGCATCTCATTAGGGATCGATACTCGACATCGTCTCGGGTTTGTCTATGAACTCGAGACGGATTAGAGCTGTAGTGATGTGGTAGTATAACTGTTGAAATTGATTCTTGTATGAGTATGGTTAACTCTTTCCCTGTTTCTCAATCTCTGTTTATTTACGTAGAAATCAATCGCTATTATTTTACGTTACTCGCATTACCGTTAAATTATTTAAACCAACTAAATAACCTAAAATCCTACTCACCATAAGCTGTAAATCCAGTTGTAAACCTTGCCGAGCCCTAAGGTATGGAAGATCCCTTACTCGACCTATCCTACAAACCCACGTGAGTAAGGTAACTTGACTAAACAGACGACTAACGGACTTTGGACTGCGGACTTCGGACTGTGGACTATCGGACTTAAGTAAATCAAATCACAAATTACCGTTTATCAAATGGCGCCGTTGCACGCCGAAGGACTCTGGACATTTAACGTAATAACTGGAATACATCACGTAAAACCCCATCCCCTACCCCCTCACCTTTTTTATTTTCATTTCTTTTGCAATACTAACGTGTTACGTAACTGTTTGCCCCAACCTTTCCTTTTCTACTAACAGATATCTGTGAACCAGATCGTGTTTATCATTATTTAGCACAATCTAAGTATTCCGTAGGAAGTTGAAGTACTGACTTGATATTACAGTTTCGGACGAGACTATAATAGTAGCGCGCAAGACTGACCTGGAGTATCAACACTCCGGTTTTCAGGTACAAGCCAGTTTCCTTCTCAATACTATTTTGGACTCTCTATACCTGTTATCCACAATCCAATAAGTTCACGAGCTCAGGAGTTAGTTCGATCGTTATACGAAATCGCGGGACACCAAGTTTCGAATTCTTAAACTCCTCAAACTTTGTTGAGGATATTATTTGGTTGATTGTTATAAACTGTTTACCTCGCATATTTGTGTGTTGGCATGACAACTCTTTGCATGTATAGAATTTTTCCTAAGAAAATATGGTTCGTCATTACATATTCACGTTAATACGATTAAAATGGTTCGAATATATTTGGATGTTTGCGTAATCTCAAAGCAACTGCTTAGATTATTTTTGTATGTGTATGTTACATCAATTCACGTATGTGGTATTCATTTGCATGAGTTCGTTCTCAATATTCTCCTAGCTCGCATATAATTGCACGTATCGGTATCTCTAGATTATTGCATGTGTAGGACGTATTTTTATTTACGTATAAGTAATATATAGTTGCATGTGTAGACTTCCTGTGTAAAATTAGCATGTGTTAATTGTATGTTTAGTCTTCTATTTTCGCATCTCTCGTCTTTAATTGCATGTTTCGTAATCACGTCTCTATAATACATTAATTATGTACACTAAAAAATAATAAATAAATAAATAATAAATAATAAATAAAAATTAAAAATTAAAAATTATAATAATAAAAATTTCATCATAATCATCTTAATAATACCCCGCATAATACACCATCATAAATCATCCTCCTATTCTATCAGTGTCTAGCAAACTTGCGAGAATGAGGTTACCTAATTAAGGATTGTGCTAGCACGAACAACCTCCCTCAATTCTCTCAAGTGACCTGGCTGCTGGAATATTCACACGTTATCCTAGCCTACCTGCTCAAGTTAGCAACAGCTCAGGAAGATGTGCTTGACCTCCTTCCTTCCTTAATTCTCAATTCCCCTGTCATAATTCATTCCTTATGAGCCTTTAATTAACATTTGTTTTGTATGAGACTACCGTTTGGTAAACATAAGGAATTAGAACTTACTTATCGTCATCAGAAATACAATAAACAACTACTTCAGTTATCTCCTAGACATAATTCTTCCTCCGTAAACCAACCTAGTCAAGTATCTCCGTTGCCATTATCTCCCTTAGTTATGGCCCAGGAAAATCCCACAGTCGAGAAACCCCTTTCGGAATTCTATACTATCTTACAGGAATGACCTGCTTCCTGCATTAAACTCGATGAGATTGTAGGTGATTTTCACATTCCGCCAAACATTTTCGGTTTGTTTTCTGTTTACCATGGTCTAGACTATGAAAAACCGTACAATCATCTTCATCGGATGCAGCAAATAGTCACCACTTTCCGCCATCCAACCATTACCAACAAACAAGTCTTGCTTAGGTTGTTTCCCTTCACCTTAGCTGATAAAACTTCAGTTTGGCTCGCAAGCGAAGCACCCCAATCCCTTGCCACATGGGCTAAGCTCGTACAAGCATTCATGATAAAGTTCTATACTAAGAAGAAAACTACATAGATGCTTTAGAAGATTCAATTCTTTCGCCATCATCCCCAGGAATCCTTTACGGAAGCATGGAGCAGATTTACAGATCTGCTTCTCGAATGTCCCCATCATCAACTCGACACCGTTGTCTTAGTCCGTTCATTCTTTAATGGTCTCTCTGACCATCAAAAGGAAACATTAGATAACATGAACGACGGTTGTTTCATGGACAAAGGCGCTACTGAAGCATACACTTTTCTTGAGAAACAGGCTTCACGAAGCACCCATTGGGGTAACACTGATTCTTCCAGATCTTCTAAAGACACTCCTACCAAAGTTAAGTCTATGTTTGAGGTCAAACCCAATTCGGAATTAAAAACTCTGATCAAGTCCCTAACCAAAAAAGTCGATGCTCTTTTGGTTCAAGAAAATGATCAAAAACCCAAACAAGTCATGGCTGCCAATTCTTATTGTCCTTTGGCATACGAGTGCCCTCCCTAACCATCTGAAAAGGCTTGTGCTTCCAACATCCCTAATGCACCTTGGTGACAACATTCGAATTTGGCTTGGGGCCCCCTGCCCAACAACAAGCTCCTCCGGGTGTCAACAACGCTCTTGTACGACCACCCATGAACTATAATTCCTACCGTCATGGAAATCATCCACAATTCCAGCAAGGGCAAAGTCATTTTCCCAACAACGCAAATATAGGGTACCAAAACAACCGCAGCTGATGTTCACCTTTTGTGTATCTTAGAGATTTGAATCTCTTATTAGACAAAGTGCGAATTCAAAGATAAGTCCTTACTCACGATCTTCGTGTGCGTATAGTTTTTGAGTAGGGATTTGAACCAACCTAAATTCTAGGACCACTTACAACTTAGTTTTACTCTTTTAGGAAACTAGTGAGTAAGTTTAGCTATGATTGTATTAATACTACTACTTGGTTTCTTTTAATGCACAAAAAATGAAAACCTTAAGTTACGTAAACATGCAACTAAGACAAGGTAAAAATTGACTAAGACAAAAGTGGAGAGTTAATTTTCCTCATGTGAAAATAACCTCTATTGTGTGATTTTAAGTTCTTGCATCTTAATCTTCATAGAACTCATAGACAAGTCCTAATAAAGATTAACTTGATCCCTAACACTATGACTTATCTCTAAAATCATACATGCTAGCATGTAGAACCAAAGCAATGACTTATCTCTAAGCTCATCACTTTGATTCCTAACTAGACTCTACACCAACTACCATTTTGGGATAGGATGTAGGTCTAGTTGTTCTTCCTAAACAAACTTACTAAAATCAAATAACAAAGGTTATCCCTCACATGAGCATCATTAACCCCCCATAAAGGGAAGGTTTAGCTCATGATCTTTGGGATAAAAGAAGAAAAGTGCATAATATAAATATCAAATGAGAGAGAGAGAGAACAAAAAGAAGAAGAAACTATATATATTAACTCACTTGCATTTAGATTTATTTTGAACTAGAAGAACACAAAGTTTCTTCCATTAAAACTATTACAAGCTTTCTCTAAAAACTAAAAACTAAATAAAAACTAAGACTAAGGAACTAAAATAATGCATGGTAAAGGAAAAGAAGTCAAGGGAGTAAATGGAGTGCCTCCCCCCTTGTTTTGTTTTCTTCTCCATTTGAGAGAAATCTCATTTCCTCCCACGTGAAACACCAAACCAAATTTACTTCCTTCTTAACCACACAATCCACAACAAAGTGACACCTATTTTTTTTCACTATTAACACCTAATCTCATCTAACTTTATTAACTACATGCAAGGTGTCACTTTTGCACCAATTATTTGCACCTTTGTCTTGACTTGTATGATGACTCATCAAATCTTGCGAGCCCGCATAGTAGGTCCACGTGCAGTCCAGTGGCGGTTTGGTCTTTTGGCAATTTTATAACTTCCCGCCTATGCGTAGAGTTCATTGCCTTGATTGTCTGAGCAGCTCACTTGTCGCATTCGGAGTCCTGGTTCAAGAGGTAGGAGCTTCGAAAGTTTGATGTTTCTGTGCGGATTTGTTGGGCTTCACATGGCTAATTTAGAAGAATTCATATATACATCGTTCCCCGTGCTTTAACGCAGGTTTAACCAATATTTTCATGTTTACTGTGAATACCTGCAAAAGTACGAAAATATACTCATTTCATGATTATTAAACACATAATTAACCAAATTTATATGTCTCAATGGGGATTCATATTACATTTTTGGATGCTTATCAGCAGCCATGTTCCCGCTAATCAAGGATATGGCTACCAAAATCAACCCATAAACAATAACTGTGAACTTGTTCCTGCCGCTCCACTGGTATAATCCACTGCCGATAAAATAGTTGAAACTTTTCTGACATACATGAATCAACAGAATCAAATCCTAGCATCTATCCAACAGTCTCTTCAAGTGTTAGCACAGGATAAAAATCAAAAGGGCGTGTTTCCTGGCCAAGCAGTTCCAAACCTAAAGCCCACAAACACTGCCTTTGAACTCAACAATGCACCAGGATCTAGTATTTCCAACCAAGGTGAGATAAATGCCATCACCACTCTTCGTTCTAGCCGAACCATCAACAATCACATACGTATGCCAGACATTGAACCGATGAAAGCCACGGCTAACGTCCTTCAAACTCCTACCTCGCAACCTATGAAGTTGTTCCTTCCAAATCTACATCCACGTCCCAAGGGAAAGACGTCACTGATCCATATGCGCGATTCCGCCCAAAAGCTCCGTTCCCTGCCCGGTTGGCAAAGAAAAAACCTGACGAACATTTTGATGAGATCCGTGAAACCTTCAAAAATTTGACCATAAACCTACCTTTTCTAGATGCACTTAAGCATTCGCCCAAGCATGCCAAGTTTTTGAAGGACATGTGCACCAACAAATGACAAACGAATGTTCCTCAACAAGCGTTCCTTACTGAGCAGTTTCCCTCCATTACTACTACCAATGGTGTGGTCAAATACAAAGACCTAGGTCGACCAACTGTACCATACACGTTGGGCGACAAGTATACTGCTACCGCACTTTTAGACCTAGGTGCCAGTGTTAACCTACTTCCCTACTACTTGTTTAAGCAGTTAGGTCTTCATGAATTAAAACCTACCAATATGACCCTGCAACTCGCGGATCACTCCATCAAGTACCCAAAGGGCATAATAGAAAACGTCATAGTCAAGGTCCAAGATTTTTACTACCCAGTTGATTTTGTTATTTTAGATACCGAAGTAGCCTGTGAATCCATTCCTATCATTTTGGGGCATCTATTTCTTGCAACTGCTAACACTCTCATAAATTGTCAGGATGGTTCAATGACATTGTCTTTCGGGAACCTTTCTGTCGAAGTCAACGTGTTCAAGTTAATAAAACAATTTCCCGATCCTATAATGGAGGGTGAGATTAGCTTGGTCGATAGTCTGGCACATGAATATTTTGAAAACTTTTTCCCTCCAGACGAGGTACACCAATTTCTTTATTTTGATAATCCTGAGTTTGACGATGACTTGTATATTAAGGATGTCCACACATTATTAGAGTAAGTACCACTATTTGACCCTACTACTGCGTTGCCAATTGATTCAGAAGAACCAAACTCGCTCTTTTCCATTGAAGAAACTGCCCCTCACGAATCCTTGATCCCCACTCCTCCAACTCTGGATTAAAAATCTCTACCCTCTGATTGGAAGTACGTGCATCTCGATCCCGATGGTATAGTCACCCTATAATAATTTCTTCTCACTTGTCTACCGACGAAGAAGTACGTTTGATTCGTGTCATTCGTGAACACCGCTCCCCTATCAGATGGTCCTTAGATGATATCAAAGGAATATACCCTAGTGTATGCACGCATCGCATACATCTAGATAACGACACAAAGACATCGCGAGAACCGCAATGGCGCCTTAACCCCGCTATGAAAGAGGTGGTGAGGGAGGAAGTTTTACATACTTGATGCGGGTATCATATACCTTATCTCTGATAGTGACTGGGTTAGTCCTGTCCACATTGTTCCCAAAAAGTCTGGCATTCAAGTTGTCCAAAATGAAAATGGTGAATTCATCTCCACTCGCATTCCATTGAAATGGAGAATTTGCATTGACAAACGCAAACTTAATGCTAGAACACGTAAAGATCACTTCCCTTTTCCATTCATTAACTAGATGCTAGAACGTTTAGCTAGTCATGCTTACTACTGTTTTCTTGATGGCTATTCCAGTTATTTTCAAATTGTCATCGACCTCACCAATCAAGAAAAGACAACTTTCACATGTCCCTTTGGAACCTTTGCATACAAACGAATGCCTTTTGGTCTTTGCAATGCCCCATGCACTTTCCAACGCTGCATGCTTCACATTTTCAGTGATATGGTGGAACATTATATAGAAGTCTTCATGGATGACTTTTCCATTTATGGAAATTCCTTTGACAACTGCCTATCCAACCTTTCTAAAGTGTTAACACATTGCGAAGAGAAAAATTTAGTACTTAATTGGGAGAAGTGTCATTCCATGGTGACCAAAGGAATTGTTTTAGGTCATATTGTTTCAAAAGACGGGATAGAGATGGATAAAGCTAAAATTGTTAAAATTCCTTCGCTACCTCTCCCCCGAACAGTTCACGATATCCGTGCCTTTTTAGGCCACGCTGCGTTTTACAGGTGATTCATTCAAGATTTTTCTAAAGTTGCTCGACCCTTAACTAATCTCTTGCTTAAGGATGTGGTCTTCGACTTCAATTTCAATTGCAAACAAGCTTTTGAAACTCTAAAAACCGCCCTGACTACCGCTCCTATCATTCAACCTCCTGATTGGTCTCAACCATTCGAACTGATATGTGACGCTAATGACTTTGCTATTGGCGTCGTACTAGGCCAACGACGTGATAACAAACATGTTGCCATTTACTACGCTAGTAAAACTCTTAATTACGCTCAACGTAATTACACGCCAACTGAGAAAGAGTTTCTAGCTGTTGTTTATGCTTTGGATAAGTTTTGCCCTTACCTGGTTGGATCATCCACCATCATATATACTGACCATGCCGCTTTTCGGTTCCTACTCGTGAAAAAGGATGCAAAACAAAGATTGTTCTGGTGGATCCTTCTCTTGCAAGAATTCACCTTGGAAATCAAAGACAAGAAAGAAACCGAAAATGTCGTGGCCGACCATTTATCTAGGCTAGTTGGTGACGTTGATAGTGATTCTGAAGCCATCGGTGATTCTTTCCTAGACAAATATTTGTACTCCATTTTATCCTCTCCATGGTACGCGGATATCGTTAACTACCTAGTTACTAAGGAAGTTCCTTCCTCTTGGTCACGTCCTGTTAGTAAAATGTTCTTATCCACTGTAAAATATTATTTCTGGGATGACCTCTACCTCTTTCAGTATTATTCCGACCAACTCATTTGTCGTTGCATTCCTGAATGGGAACACACCGACGTGTTATCTTTTTGCCATGAGCAATCTTGCGGAGGTTATTTCAGTCGGAAAAAAACTACGGCCAAGGTTTTACAATGTGGTTTTTAGTGGCCTACCCTTTTTCACGATGCACACAAACATTGCAAAGCTTGCATTCGTTGTCAGCACCTAGGTCGAATTACCGAACGCAATATGATGCCCCTAAATCATATCTTAATTGTAGAATTTTTTTATGTTTGGGGCATTGATTTTATAGGACCCTTCCCTATTTCTCAAAGTTTTCTCTATATTCTAGTCGCTGTAGACTATGTGTCTAAATGGATTGAGGCACTCGCATGTCGCTCAAATAACCATAAAACTGTCGTGAAATTTGTAAAAGAAAACATTTTCTCTCGTTTTGGTGTCCCTAAAGCTATCATTAGTGATGGGGGTACACATTTTTGTAATAAAATTTTTGGATTTTTAATAAAGAAATATGGAGTCACTCACAAAGTTGCTACTCCATATCACCCACAGACGAGTGGCCAAGTGGAAGTCTCCAACAGAGAGACAAAGTCCATTCTTGATAAAACTATCAATCCATCAAGAAAAGACTGGTCTCTCCGCTTATCGAATGCTTTGTGGGCATACCAAACAACATTTAAGACACCTATAGGGATGTCTCCTTACCGCATCATTTTTGGAAAGACTTGTCATCTGCCAGTTGAACTTGAGCATCGTGCCCTATGGGCCATCAAAAACCGCAATTACAATATCAACACGGCAGGCGAGAAGCGAAAACTGCAATTAAATGAGCTTAAGGAGATTCGGAGTGATGCTTATGATCTCTTGAAATCCTACAAAGCTAATATAAAAAGAGTGCACGACAAACATATTTTGCGTAAAGATTTCGAAATTGGCCAAAAAGTTTTACTATACAACTCCATATTACACATTTTTCCTAGTAAATTGAAAACATGATGGTCTGGTCCTTTTAGTGTGTCAGCTGTGACACATTATGGGGAAATCTCTTTGGTTAATCCACAAGATAACAGCGAGCTTCAAGTAAATGGACAACGCCTCAAACATTACCACGAGTTACGCTCCCCAACTGTTGAACAGACTTTTCTTCAGGATCCAGTCTACATAGACTAGATGTTTCGTTTGGCGTACTCAATATTTTTTCAATTGAGGGTATGCCATTTTGGTAGCTGGGCCATCTTCTATTCTATGATATCAAAAGTACTTTGAAGTGTGTGGTTGCAAGCGCCGGAGCCGTAGTTCACAAAAACTTTAGTTCAGAACTGAGTATAAATGTCTTCTGCAACACGAGCAAACCTTCCTGCTGGTAAACAATGGGTACCAAAACTTTCACCTTCTTCCTTCTCTTCCCTTTTCTACTCTTTGCCTCGCGAACTTCAGCTAATTATTTGGTGTAAGTCTCACTCATCACAAATAGGTAATGGTCGTAGTACTTTTGCTTAATTGTAAATGTCAGGGCGAAGGTTGGGGTGGTGTATGCATTGTCAAACACCTTTCTGTCCA